>NC_057861.1:5557500-6757500 GCF_019393635.1 Dromiciops gliroides
GGGTCTCAACATCCCTATCTGAAAGAAGAGAGGGGTGTACTAGATGTCCCCCATAGTCCCCCGAGCTCTCTCTCCTAATCTCTCCCATTCGAGGACGTTTCCTGAGACACTCAAAGCCCCAGGGCTATAGTCAATGGGACACAACCTGAGACAGGGAAGAAGACCTAAGCAATCAGGGTTCTGTGCTTGGCCTCCATTCTCACTAGCTGTGTGACTCTGGGAGAATCTCTGTTTCCTCACCTCAAAAATGGGGAGAAGAATCTTTCCCTAGTCTCCTCATCCATCGCCCCTCACCACCCCCACCCCCAGCTTGCTTGTGAAGAAAGGGCTCTGGGAACCTTAAAACTCTGGCAACAATGACAGTAAGAACAGCCATCGTGTATGCAGAGCTTTAAGGTTCACAAATCACTTTATGACTGTTGGCTGGTTTGATAAGTAAGTTCCCCTTAGCTTTGGTTAACTAGCCCATTTGGGTTAGCTTGAATGGGAGCCAGCATTACTATAGGGAGAGAGGGTGTGGAGGGAAGGGGTGGTCTCTAGTGTTGGGTATTCTCTAGTGTCCGTACTCTCAGACCCAGGTGTGTGTATTTACACTACTCACACTAGGCCACCTCTGTCTGTAGGCATTAGGTATGTATATATGGAATCTCAAGGCTAGGCATCTAACCCAACCTGTGTGTGAATCCTCTCTACAAGATTTCAGGCACATGGTCATCCAGTCTCCCTGCCCAAAGAGCTCCAGTGATGGGGAGCTCACCACCTTACAAGGTGGTCCATTCTACTAATTGTTAAAAAATTCAAGCTCCCTAAACCTTCTGGTTCTGCCTTCCATAGCCAAGCAGAAAAGTCTAGCCCTTGGAAGACAGCTGCTCTGTCCTCCCTGAATCTACATGTAGGAGGCCCCTGGAGGTCTTTCTTTGCTCCCTCCTGGGCTCAGACACGCACCCGGGAACCTTCCTCACTCACAGACTAACCGCCATTACTGGCTGCCTTCCTCCCAAGAGCCCTGTGTGGAAGGCAATTCGGATACTCTTAGCCCCACTGTACAACTGAGGAAACTAAGGCCCAGGGGCTTGAACTTGAACCCAGGGTCTTTGACTCTAAACCCATGTTGTCTCTATAGACAAGGACAGAGAGTAACTGGTAGCTGCCCTAGGAGCAGAGCTCCTACCCAGAAGGAAAGGATGCTGCATTTGGAACCAAAGGATCCAGGTTCAAAACACCATTAGCCTCAGTTTCCCATTTGTAAATTGAGGAGGTTGGACGAGGGGGCTACAAGAGCCCCTTCCAGCTCTAAAGCTCTGGGCCTTTGTCTTCTCCAGTGTCACCATCATCACGAACCAGGGTCATCACTACCTCCTTGACCAACATCACCACCATTCCCATGACCAAGATCATCTCACCTTCCCAGCAGCCTCACCCTCACCATCACCATGACTGTTGCCATAACTACCATCCTCTCCACCAGCATCAGCAACATCCCCATCCCTGCCATCCATCACTATGATCACGCCCATGACCACCACCATTGCCAACACCATTGAGGGCGACATCCTGTGGTGAAAAACAAAAGCACAGGCCTTAGAATCACAAGGACTTGGGTTCAAATCCTTCCTCTGTTAGTTACTGACTGTGTAATCCCAGGAAAGTCTTCCTCCTTGAGCCTCAGTGTCCTCATCTGTGCCAAGGGAGCAAAAATGAGCGGGATCCATCCCACCCACCCCATCAGAATGTCAAAAGGAAAGCACAAGGTGGACGATCACACTGATGGGCTCCAGCTCTCTGCTGCCAATGGAAAGTCTCTGTTTTGCTGTAACTGAGTGGGGGAAAGCACCAGCCCATAAATTCACACCCTCAGTCACCGAAGGGATAAAATATGTCGTCAGTTCTAGGATTTACGAGCTCTCCGGAGCTGCAGGAGAGAGAAAACACACCCTGGGTACACATGGATGGAGCCATGGAGGGAAATGTGATCCTTTTCTGACACACAGAAAAGGGAGCCTGCTCTCCCTCTGTCACACACACACACACACACACACACACATAGGGGGGCGGGGCATCAAGACAACAGTCCCTGAATGACAATCAGACAGGCAGCACAATTCACCTTCAGCACAGTGCCAGGGCTTGGAAGAGGTGGTCTTGGGTTTGAGTCCTACACTTTTGTTGTTGTTGTTGTTCTAAGTCTCAGTTTCTTTATCTGTAAAATGAATTGGTTTGGATCGAAAGAATGTTGGGTTTGTTCAGGAGCGTAAATCTCAACTGGATCTCTCCTTCTGCTTGGGCAGGAGTACATCAGGAGAGGGGGGTATCACTCCAGCCTGGGGCTGTGTGCAAAGGTGACTCATGGGATCACCGGGACATTGGGTCACCTAGCTAATGAGTGTCTGAGACAGGATTTGAACTCAGGTCTTCCCCATCCAAGCCCCACATTGTCTCCCTGCCACTCTTTAGCCCAACCTGAATTGGGTGTGGGCGGGTCTCTGTGTGAGCACCCTGTGCTCTGGATAGGTCCCAGACTGAGCCCCCACATCCCCATCCACACCCTCCCCTCCCTGGACATTGCCGACTGAGCCACAAGACTCCTTGATCCAGACATGGTGGGGACAGAACCTTGGAGAGGGCCCCAAGGGGGATGCCTCCGGATTCAGGAGCCCCATTCAAAATGGGAGCCTCCTAGAGCCAGGGGCCATGCCTGAGGGAAGAGGGAGGGTGGGAGAAGGGTTTGCCCAAGGCCACACGGCAGTTAAACAGCAGAGCTGAGATCTGAACCCTGGTCAAGTCCAGGGCTCTTCAGACCCTACTGAGTTGTTGGGAGGACCCCCTAGTCAGGGTCAAGGGGGCCGCGTTCTGGCCGATTGGCTGCCTGGCTTCCCAGCCAGGATCTCCATGCTGACCCGCTGACCCCTCCTCACTCATGGCTGGCATTACGGAGCCCGGGGGAGCCAAGACCATAAATCTGCCTCCTTCACTAACATTTCCCCGGCCCTTCCACACGCCGACAGGGGCCGACAGGGCCGCCGCGGGAGGCTACCTCACCTGGGCCTCGTGGCCCCGTTGATGGATGGCTCCCGGCCTCTGCAAATAGATTTAAGGCTGCATCCCTGCAGCCCACCCCGAGTCACTGAGGACACTGGTCCCTTCAGCAGCTGCAGGCCTGGCTGCTTCTGCTCCATTCCCTCAGCCTGGCTAGGCTGCCAAGCTTACCAAGCTTTGGAGAACCTGGTGTGGAGGGAGGACCCATGGGGCCAGGGAGCCCGGAAGTCCCCCTGGCTGGAGGGACACCCCTTCCTCCAAATACACCCCTGCCCACGCAGAAGAAGACTCCTGAACAAGGGGAGCATGGGGGAGAGGACAAGGGACAGGGAGACCCAGGACCCCTGGTCTCCAGCTTGGGGCAGCCGGGAATAGAAAGAGGGGAGGACACATTTGTTCTGTTTCCTTCTCTGAGCCTTATTTTTACCCCTCTGTAGAGTGGGGATGATAAGCCTGTTGTGAGCAAAGCCTTAGAGAAATGGGAGTAGGGATTATTATTTTTGGAGGAGCAGGGGTTAATTCTGATCTTCTGGGGAGGTCTGAAGGGTGAGGAAAGGGATCTGACTTGGGGAGAGGGAATGAGGAGAGGGGATCCAAGGTCGGGGTAGGAGAGAGAATTCTTGGCCCTGTGTTAGGAGTGGCAGAGGGATAAAGTCCAATTGGAGCTTGAGTTGGGGATCTGGGATGAGGGAAGGGTACAAGAAGAGCACTCTAGGTCTTACAGGAAGTACAGGCCCAGTGAAATACCTCTTCTGGCTCAATTTTTCTTGAAACATACCCCTCCCCAGTATATGGGAGGGGGCTCTGGCTGCCCCTGGCCCTGCCCCCGACAGCCTTGTCTCCTCACCCCCAACCCCTATCTCTGTTCAGCCTGATGCTGTTTAATGATTTATCAATGACTTGGATGCAAGCATAGACAGCAGGCTCATCATATGTGCAGATGACAAAAAGCCAACAGGGAGAGCTAACACACAGAATAACAGAGCGAGGACCCAAAAGGATCTTGGACTAGAAAGAACTAATTAGGCTGCTTCTAAGAAGAAATTCAGTATGGATAAATGTAAAATCTTTAACTTGAGAACAAATATGAGATGGGGGATGCGTGGAGAGGTAGCGTTATGTCTGAAGAAGATCTGAGGGTTCTAGTGGATCACAAGCAGTAGCACCCAAAACAGCCCAAGATGATCTTGGGCCACATTTGGAGGGCAGAGTTTCCAGGAGTAGGGAGGTGAGAGTCCCCCTGGGTTCTGTCCTGGTGAGACAGTAGCTGGAGTGTTTTGGTCAGTCCTGAGAGCCCATTTTAGGGCTACAGCTAAAGAGAGCCCTGGGGGCCTGGAATCCATGTCATGTGATGATTAGTTAGAAGAGCCGGGCCTGTCTAGCTTGGATGAGAAAGGCCTAAGGGGCAGGAGAGCCCTGTCCAAATAGGTGAAGGGCTATACTGGAGGGAGGGCATTAGCCTTGTTCTGCTAGGCCCCACAGGCCGGGACTGAACCCCAGGTGAAGCTTTGAAAAGGCCATTATCAGCCAAACTTCTCGAGCTGTCCCGGGGTGGCTGGGGTTGCCTGGAGAGGAGGTGGCTGCCCCCTCCTTGGGGGTCTTAAGGCAGAGACCAGAGGATCCTCGTTCCCATGGTGGGGTGGGGATTCGTGTGGGGTGGGGCTGGATGACAGCCGAGGCATTTCTAGCTCCGGTCAGGAGAGCCATCGGCTCTTAGCTGCTTCCACTCCCTCCCAGAGGCTAACAGGAAGCAGAAACACTGGCAATGCCGGCCCTGCTGGGTCTCACAGGCCAGTCTAGAGGCCCCTGGGTGTCCCCAGCTCAGGTTCCTCTCCAAAGGACAGACTCCCAGGCAGAGCTGGGAGAGGGTCTTAGCACAGTGAATGGCATACAGAGCGTCAGTGACCTCAGGACCCTGGTGTCCTGATTCCCAGTGGAGGGCTCTGGTGAGAGCTTTGTTGGGGGGTAGGAATCCTAGCAGATTTGGGGCCTCTCACAGGCACCTGTTGCCGGGAGCTCCATGAAGCTGGGGAAGTGGGGAGGCCCCACCTCTATCAGAGAAGGGTCCTCCCCCTTCCTCTCCTCCTCTGGCCCACCCCTCCCCCAGCCCGGGGCAATTTCACGCTGAATGTCTGCCTGTCAGGAGCCTGGATCCCCTCAATTTGTCTGACACGCTTTAACAAAGGTTGGGCCAAGCCTCTGGGAATGACAGGCAGGCCCCCAACAGGGCTGAGAGAGAGGAGAAGGGAGGGCAGGGGAGGCTCTGGGGGCCCCGGCTCCCTGGGCAGCTGGGGCCGGGATCTGGGCAAACCCAACAGTCCAATCTGACCAGCCCTGAGGCCAGGGAGGGGGCCAGAGGAGAGAGACTCCCTTGATTTCCCCAGAAGTCACCTCCCCCCAGAGCATTTGGCAGGTGAGGTCACCTGGGCCCAGGAAGGGGAAGCTCCTTGCCCCAAGTCACACAGTGGGTTAGTGGTAGAGTCTCAGGCTATAACCCAGAGCTCCTGACTTCCAGGCATCTGCCATGGAGGGATTGAAGAACCCATCTGAGGCCCAGGCCCAGACCCAGAAAGTCAAACCCAGCCACTTTGTAAATCCTGCATAACTTGGGGCACTTCTGGGATTCCAACATTCCCTCAGCTTTGCCCTCAGAAAGGTCACACTGAGCCTGTCTTGGGACAGAATTTGGGAGGAAACAGGCTCATCTTTCGTTTCTCTAAGCCCAGTCCTCAAACCACTGCAAAGCCAGTGGCAACCTGCTTTATTATCATCCTCACCCTAAAGTATCAAGCATCAACAACAACTTTTTATTAAGGGCTCACTTTGTGCCAGGCATTGAGACTGTGTGAAAGAACAAAGACCAGACTTTCCCTCCAGAAGCTCACAGAGCCAGGCTCTAACATCCAGCCCAAACTCAGGAAGGAGTCTGTAAGAATGAGCAAGCCAAAAAAAAAGAAAAAAAGAAACCCAAAAATCTACCACAAAAAGCTATTATGGTGACAGGCATTCAAGACATAAACCCAGAAGAAGAGAATGATTCCAAAACATCTACAAGCAAAGCCTCAGAGAAAAACACAGCTTGGCCACAATTTCCACTAGAATTCCAAGAAGACATGAAGCAAGAGTCTTTTTTAAATTTAGAAATGTTTTTATAAATGAAATGAGAGCACTGAAAGGAAAAAAAAACTTAGAAAAGAAATGAGAGCTATGGAAGAAAGGACTGGAAAGGGAATTAGCACCTTGGCCCAAGCAAAAAGCACCCTGAAAATTAAAACAGACCAAATAGAAAAAATGACTCTATGAGACAAGCAGAGACATGAAAGTCAAAAAACTAGAAAAATAAATGAAAATGTGAGATTTCTCAACAAAAACAAATTGCCTGGAAAACAGATCAAAGAGAAAAAAATTAAGAACTAACTACTAGACTAGGTGAAATCCATGACCCAAAATAGACATCATATTTCAAGTAATCATAAAAGAAAATTGCCCCACATTACTCTGAACTATGGGGCAAAGTGGATATAGAATCTCTTGGCTACTTCCTGAAAGAAACTCCAAAATGAAAACTCTCGGGAATATTATGACCATACTCCAGAACTTCTAGGTCAAATAAAAAATAATGCAAGTAGCCAGAAAGAAAGAATTTAAATACCAAAGAGCCACAATCAGAACCATGTATGATTTAACAGTCACCACAGTGAAGGAGCAGAGAGCTTGGAATACTATATTACAAATGGCAAAGGATATAGGTTTACAACTAAGAATAACTAACAAAGCAAAAAAAATGAGCATAATGTTACAGGTAGAAAATGAGTCTTTAATGAAGTAGAGGACTTCCAAGCACTCCCAATGAAAAGACTAGAACTGCACAGAAACTTTGAAGCATAAACACAGGATTCCAGAGAAATACACACACACACACACACACACACACAAAATAAAGATAAGTGATAATCATAAAGGACTAAACAAGGATAAATTTCCTTCATTCTAATATGGGGAGGTGATACATGTGTCCCCCCGGAATCCCATCATAGAATCTAATTAGATTGAAGGCCTGGGATGGGTAATGTTAAGTCTGTTACATCTTGACAATCTTTTTTGGGAGACTGGAAAGCGCTTCCTGCAGAAGGTGGGACTTTAGCCAGGACTTGAAGGAAGTGAGAAGCCGGGAGGGGGTGGAGTGGAGATGAGGAGCGAGAGCATTCCAGGCTGGGGGCACAGCCAGGGGGAATGCCCAGAGTTGAAAAATGGAGTGAGTTGTTCATAGAACAGAGGAGAGACATCACTACATCAGAGAGCGCCTAGGGGAGTGTGTAAATTGTAAGAAGGTATTGGCCAGTTGGGGGAGGGGGAGAGGGGAAGATTTTGAAGGTCTTTGAACATCAAATAGGATTTTATATTTGATCCAGGATAAGGAGTCATTGGTGGCGCAGTGGATAGAGCACTGGGCTTGGAATCAGGGAGACTGATCTTCATGAGTTCAAATCCAGCCTCAGATGCTTACTAGCTATATGAATGACCCCGGGCAAGTCACTTATCCCCATTTGTCTCAGTTTCCTCATCTATAAAATGAGCTGGGGGCTGGGGGGGGGGGGGGTGGTGGTGCAGCTAGGTAACGTAGTGGATAGAGCACTGGCCCTGGAGTCAGGAGGACCTGAGTTCAAATATGACCTCAGACACTTGACATTTGACACTTGACACTTACTAGCTGTGTGACCCTGGGCAAGTCACTTAACCCTCATTGTCCCACAAAATAAATACATCAATAAAATGAGCTGGAGGAGGAAATGAGGAACTGTTCCAATATTGCCAGTCAGACACAACTGAAATGGCTTAACACCCAGGACCCAAAGAACAGTCGGCCTGCCCTCTGGTGCCTTCGGTCTCTTTGCTGGTTGAAGACACCAGATTTGGATTCTGGACACTTGGACAGACAGAATCCCAGAATCTCAATGGCATCCACCCTTCCTGAACTAAAATCTCTGCCAAGTGGGCGTCCAGCCACAGGGCTGTGAAGGCCACAGGGCTGTGGGGCTCAGTACTTATAAAGGACAAATAGGTATCCTCTCTCTCTTCACTATGCAGGACTGGCCCACCAGCTGTGGAGCCCGGGACAAATTGCTTCCCTTCTCAGTGCCTTTGTAAAATGAGAGTGGAAGTAGATGCGCTCCCAGGCCCCTGCGGGTCCAGATCTCTGAGCCTGTGGCGGGGAGCGACTGTTTCCAGCTGGTAGGGCAGTCCAGCCACCCGGGAGATGCAAGCAGGTGTTTATCTCTCAGCAGGCTTTGTTTCCTACCTCAGCGCAGCCACCTGGGTCCTGTCAGTGCCTCTGCCCCAAACAGGAGGGGTTCTGAGTGCTGGGGCGGGCGGGGGGGCATCTGGAGGACAGATCAGCCTGGGGTTGGGGAGTCAGTGAGGGAGGGGAGCAAGATCACGGGGTGGGGGTGAAATAATGTGATAATGAGCTTCCATTTAACCAGGTCTTTGAGGCAGTGCATCACACGTGGGATCATAGATTTAGAACTAGAAAGAGCCTCGCGTCATCCGCCATAACCTCCTTATTCTAGTGAGGAAACTGAGGCATACTTGCCCGTGGTCACACAGCCAGAAGCGGGTCTGGGATTTGCATGCGGTGTTCTGACCTTCCCAGTGAGCTCATTAAGTTCAGACTGTTTGAGAGGCCCTCCCTTTAAGGGGACGAGGGTGGGCTGAGAGGATGAGGCAGGCTTAGCAGAGGGGAGATTTGATAAGTGTCCCCAGCCTCCAAAGCTCAGCCTTCTCCCCACCACGCTTTCAGTAGGTCCACAGATATTCACAGGACCCGAGGGGGAGATAAAAGCTGGGCGGGCAGCCCCGGGGCACATCTGTGGAGAGGGGCACCCTCCGAGTTTGGGGCTGCTCTTCTTTCCTACCCTGAGTCAGTGGGTCCAGCCCCCTTCGCTCCTAAGCTCTAAGTGGTTAGGATCAAAGGAGGAACGGACCACCCTACTTCCCTCCACACCAGCCCTGGGAGAGAGGCAGAGCCAGACCAAAAATCCCCATTGCATCTGTGGGAAAACTGAGGCCAGAGCCTCGAAGGCTTGTCCAGGGTCACAAGCAGAGTCAGGGGCTCTCCAGAGGTCTAAGAGGGGAGCAAGGTCTGCATCTGGCCCTCCCCTCAACCCGCTAGGGCCCTTAGATACAGGTCTCAGGACAGGGACTCCCAGATAAGAACAGAAACCCCTCGTGCCCTGGCTGCCCCAAAGAGGACCTGAAAAGAGCCCCACCTCTAGACTCAGGACACCCGGGCTTGTGTTCCCATCCTGCCACAGGCATGACCGAGGACAAGTCCCGTCCCTCGCTGGGCCTCAATTTCCTTATTTGTAAACAAGAAGGATTTGGAAGGACAATATCCCTTCCATCCAAAGCTCTAGGATGCAGCTGTGGGGGGTGCCGAGAGGGCAGGGCGGGTCCCAGAGGAATCTTTGGCTGCTCCCTGACCTCCCCACCCCCACCCCCAGCCCCCGGCTTCCATTGCCTCCTCTCGGAACGTCTGGTGCCTCTGGCTCTCCTCCACATCTGAGTCCCCCCACCCCCAATCTGGAGGCCTTCTGACTTTACCCGCTGCCAAGGGCATCAGTGGTGGGACCCAGAGACTCTGGGCAGGGATGAGCACTAGAAAGGTAAACTGAGCCACAGAAGGAGGGGGGAAGAGAAGAAGAAGAAAGCACAGGAGGAAGAGGAGGAAGGAGTGGGAGAGGACAAAAATAAGGTGAAGAAAGGAGCAGCTTCATGGTGAGATGAAGAGAGTGCTGGAGCTAGAGTTAGGAAGAACCGAGTTCAGATTCTGCCTGTCTAGGTAAGTGATGCCATGCCTCTCAGCCTCAGTTTCTTCACTTGTAAAATGAGTACAATGGTAGCATCCTCCCTCCTGGGGCTGCCTCGAGGATCAAAGGGCTGGGTAAATACAATTATGGGGAAGGGGAGGAAGGAGGAAGAGAAGAGAAAAGGGAAGCGGCAGGGGGCCAGCCTGAGGACTCTGTTGCCAGGCCTGAGGCCTGAGCCCTGGGTGCTCAGCCACCTGGGTCTGCTGTGTGACACAAATCCAGTTTCTTGGCCTCTCTGTGCCGCCTATGCCCCAATACTGAAGTGCAGCGATAGAGTCTATAAAGGGTCACTGAGTCCCTGGAGGTGGGTTCTTGGCACATCTCCATCCTTACCTGCGAGCAGCCAAGGTGGGGGAGGGCATTGGGTAAAACAATGAGTGTAGGGTCAGGAGGACCCAGCTCAAATTCTGGGTCAGGCACTTAGCTGTGTGACCTCGGGCAAATCTCTGAACCTTTTTGTGCCTCAGTTTCCTTACCTGTAAAAAGAGGGGGTTGCAGGGGGCAGCTAGGTGGTGCAGTGGATAAAGCACCGGCCCTGGAGTCAGGAGTACCTGAGTTCAAATCCAGCCTCAGACACTTAACACTTACTAGCTGTGTGACCCTGGGCAAATCACTTAACCCCAGTTGCCTCACTTAAAAAAAAAAAAAAGAGGGGGTTGTGCTTGACAGCCTTCTTCCAGCTGTAAATCTATGATTCTGATTCTCACCTCCACCCGTGACCCTGCCTGAGCCCCCAAGTACAACAGACGAGCCTGGGGAACCTCCCGGTTCAGCTGCCTGAGATTTCATGAGGTCATTTTGTGCCTGCCCAGCTCTTAGCACACAAGAGCTAAAGGGACCTTGGGATACAAGGAACTGAATGTCAGAGTGACGTACAGTGCTGGGACATAGAGCAGATGCACAATAAGTACAGTGCAGGAGGGAAAAACTGAGGGGAAAGGGAGCATTCATAACTGGAGCAATCAAGGCAGGCTTCCTGGAGGGAGCAGCCCCAGAGCTGAGCCTTGAGATTGGGATTCTAAAAGGTAGAGATGAGGAAAGAGGCCCTTCCAGGCACTGGGAACAGGAGGTACAAATGTGCTGGTCAGCCCCAGGTTCCCCACCTTCCAGGAGCCAGGGACCAAAGGAGAGAGGGTGAGGAGTTCTTAGGTACCTAGATACTGAACTCTCACAGGGCCCTAACAGTAAGAAGGATAATGGCTACTATTTACACAGCAGTTTAAGATTTGCAAAGCATTCTACAAATATGATCTCATTTGATCCTCACAATAACCCAGGAGGGAGGTGCTCTTATCATCTGTGTTTGAGGCAAACAGACTTACCCTGGTGTCACTCAGCTAGTGAGTGTCTGGGGCGGCATTTGAACTCGGGTCTTCCTGACCTTGGGTCTTCCTGACCCTGGGTCCAGGGCTCTATCCACTGTGCTGCCTGGTCACCGAGTAAGTTACAACCAGAGACGTGAGGGAACAAGGCATACCTGGAAGATGCCCCATACGTGACACATGACATCCTCTCTGTAAGGCCCAGTGTCCATCTTTCCAGCACCAAGCACAGCGTGAGGTCAGGTTACCAGGCCCAGACAAATCCCATCCCCGAGTCCTGAAAGAACTGATGCGTGTTTGCTGAGGCCCTGAGAGCCGTCGCTAAAGGACTGAGGAAAAGGGAAGAGGGGCCAGAGGAGGAGATGGGCAGATGCTGCCTCAGTTTCTCAGAAAGAGAAACGAACGGCGTCTATAAATGCCGCATCACCGAGAGCACGGCTTCTTAGAGGGATGGCTGGGAGGCAGCCATCACAGAGAGCCAGCAAATACCAGGCCACATCAGACTAACCTCATCACCTGTTGGGGCAGGTTACCAGAGGAGGAGGCCAGAGATCGCCACAGGCTTGGTCTAGACTTTGGCAAAGCAGTTAGCACATTCTCTGAAGACAGAGGACCTGGTTTGAATCCTGGATCTGCCACTTACTACCTCGGTGACCTTCATCGAGTCCTTTCCCTCCAGGGGCCTCAGTTTCCTCCTCCGTAAAATGAGGGGATCAGAATGAATGAGTTCTGATGTCTTTCTGGATCTGAGTCTAGGATCCATGATGATCCTATCCCGATGGACAGGATGGAGGGGTGTGGGCTAGCCCACAGATAGTACCTCAGGTTGATTTGGAAGTAGATAACGACCCCAAAAGTCGTGGTTACTGGTTTGATGTTAACTTGGAAAGAGGTCTCCAGTGGAGCACCACAGGAATCTGAGTCAGAAGGGACTTCAGAGCTAACTCAAACCAGAACCGGAACCAACCTCCCCATGGTCATTCAACCTCCAGTTGAAGACCTCCAAAGATGGGGAGCCCCAAGGGGCAGCTAGGTGGCGCAGTGGATAAAGCACTGGCCCTGGGTTCAGGAGGACCTGAGTTCAAATCTGGCCTCAGACACTTAACACTTACTAGCTGTGTGACCCTGGGCAAGTCACTTAACCCCAATTGCCTCACCAAAATTTAAAACAGACAAACAAAAAAAAAACCCAAAAAAACAAAGATGGGGAGCCCACCACCTGCTCAGGCAGCACAGCCCATCTGGGGACAGCTCTGCTTTTTAGGAAATTTCCCTTTACATCAAGTCTATTACACCTTCTGCCCTCTGGGGCCAAGAAGAACAAGGCTACAAGGCTAATGGCTTTTCTGGGTGATAGCCTTCAAATGCTTGAAGACAGATGTCGCATTCCCCTTGGGTCTGCTCCTTCTATGCATGCCCAGGAACTTCAAATCATTCTTTCCTGTCCTGGTCACCTTCCCTAGGACGCTCTCCAGATAATCAACCAGTTTTTCAGTCGATTCTCCAGGGTTCTCAAAGGATAACAACACCCTCTGAAAAGAGGGATAGTTTTGTTTCCTCTTTGCCTATTCTAATTCCTTCAATTTCTTTTTCTCCTCTTATTGCTATAGCTCACATTTCTAGAATGATGGTGAATAATAGTGGTGAGAATGGGCATCCTTGCTTTGCCCATGATCTTGGTAGGAAGGCTTTTAGCTTATACCCATTACAGATAATGCTTACTGATGGTTTTAGATAGATATGACTCATCATTTTAAGGAACACTCAGTTTATTCCTATGCTCTCTTGTGTTTTTAATAGGAATGGATGCTGTATTTTGTCAAAAGCTTTTTGTGCAACTATTGAGATAATCATATCTATTGGTTTTGTTACTGATATGGTCAATTATGCTGGTAGTTTCCCCAATACTGAACCAACCCTGCATTCCTGGTATAAATCCCACCTGGTCATAGTGTATGATCTTTGTGATATGTTGCTGTAATCTCCTTGCTAGGATTTTATTTAAAATTTTTGCATCAAAATTCATTAAGGAAAATGGTCTATAGTTTTCTTTCTCTGTTTTTGCTCTTCCTGGTTTGGGTATCAGCACCATAATTGTGTCATAGAAGGAGTTTAATAGGAATCCTTTTTTCCTAGTTTCTCAAATCGTTTATATGGTTTAATTCTTTAGAATTAACTTTTGAATCCATCTGGTCCTGGGAATTTTGTCTCAGGGATCTCACTGGTGACTTGTTCCATTTCTTTTTCTAAGATTGGGTTGTGTAAGTATTCCATTTCCTCTTCTGTTAATCTGGGCAATTCATATTTTTGTAAATATTCATCTAATTCCAGGGGCAGCCAGGTGGCGCAGTGGATAAAGCACCAGCCCTGGATTCAGGAGGACCTGAGTTCAAATACGGCCTTGGATACTTGATACTTACTAGCTGTGTGACCTTGGGCAAGTCACTTGTGAGTTTGCAGCCTCCCCATCTCGGTCTGTGCCTCCTCCCCTCCTCCGGAGCCTTTTCTGCTCCTTCCTAGCCTGTCACAGAGGGTGAGGAGGCTGGGGCGCCGGGATGGGGTGGGAGCTGGATGGAGCCGGACAGGAGCTCTCGGGAGGAAAGACCCATATTAATCTAAGTAAGCCAAGCAGGAAACTGCATGGAGATGCAGGAATGATTATGAGCTGAAAGGAGTGGAAGCTTCAGGGGTGATTCATGGGCCCCTCCATGGGAATAGAGTGGGACGTGAGCAGGCCCGAGGAGGAGGGTGAGGCAGGGATCAGGGGAGGCCGGCACTCTGGCCAGCTCTCTGTGGTTCCGCATGTGGCCAGTGGCCAGGGCATGCTGACAGTGAGGGGGGAGGCTTCTGGTGCGATCACACATGTTTGGGGCTGGGCATATCTCCCACCCCCATAACACACAACAACGGACCGGCTGGTGGGAATAACCACAGAGTTCCTGGAAGCCTCAGACACTCAGGCATACAGAGACAGACCCACGGACACCCGGCAACAGACCAGTGTGATCGCACCCTTTCACGATTACAGTCACACAAGATGATCCACACACAACTGTACACAGACTCACACACACACAGAGTCAGGGCTAAAAGGCTGGGGTCCCAGACCTGGGGCCTTTCCTGCTGATTTATGATAGCTTGGTGAGACCAGGAGATATGAGCTGGAAAAAGATTGGAGGGGCCTCCCTCTCTCTCCCACTCCCAGCTCCCTCCTTTCTTCTCTTTCTTTTTCTCCTGTCCCTCTCTCCCTCCATCTCTCTCTCCCTTTTTCTCTCTCATCTCTCTCTCTTTTCCTCTCTTTCTCTCATCTCTCCCTCTGTCTCTCCCCTTTCTCTCTCTCATCTCTCCCTCCATGTCTCTCCCTTTTCTCTCTTTCTCTCATCTCTCCCTCTATATCTCTCTCCCCTTTCTCTCTCTCATCTCTCCCTCCATCTCTCTCTTTTCCTCTCTTTATCTTGTCGTTCTCTCTATATCTCTCTCCTTTTTCTCTTTCTCCCATATCGCTCTCTTTCTCTCATCTCTCCTTCCATATCTCTCTTTTCCTCTCTTTCTCTCACCTCTCCCTCCATCTCTCTCCCCTTTTCTCTCTTTTTCTCGTCTCCACGTCTCTCTCCCTCCTTCCTCAGGACTGGGCTGAGTAGCAGAGCCCCCAAGGGGCCTGGGACGGATGTTACTAGGCAGCTTCAGCTGGTTTCCAGATGGGGGCCCTGACTCTCAAGGGGCCGGTGAGCCTGGCCCCCCTTCCCTACTCCCTCAGCAAACACCCAGACACACACCGGCCCCCAGGCCTTGAGTCAGTGGGATGGAGGGGAAGCGGCCTCCCTGCTTGGCTGCCGTCTCCCGACTCCCTGCCTCTGGCCCAGGAACTCTCTGTCTGTCTCTGATGGAGTCTCCTCTGCCTTCACCTCTGTCTTATGAGCCTGGGAACTCTTCTCTGGGCAGTGGAAAAAGCCACAGGTCTGGGGCCAGAGAACCTGGCTTCAATTCTCTCTGGGCTACAGACTGCTGTGTGACCTTGGCCGAGTCTCTTTTCCTTTCCAGGCTTGTTTCCTCAGCCAGGACCCTTCCCGAGCTGAGGTCTGAGTCTCATTTCTCAATGAGCCTCCTACCCCAGTAGGTGGTTGTCGGTTACCCCGTCTCTCAGTGACCTCCCTGCCTCTATCTCCCGCAGTGACCGGCTCAGCGATGCCCCGTCTCAGGGCTGGAGCTGGGGAGGCCCAGGCAGGCCGGGAGGGTGATTTATCACCTGCTGGGCTGTTTTCCCATCGGAAGCGCTGGGGGTGGGCAGCCGTCAGGCCTGAGCTATGGCCCCCATGGCTCTGGGCCCCCACACGAGCCGATGTTATTCCACAGTCTGGAACCGGCTCCCCCCGCCCGCCCAGCCGCAGGCCCCAATGGGGGCTCAGCCCAGCCCAGCCCAGCCAGGGGCCAAGGGGAGGTTGTGCCCCCTCACCAGCCTGGGCCCTTGTCTCCTTCCTCTGCTGGCCTGGGCCTTCTCCTCTTCCTCCTCCCTTTCTTCTTCTTCCTCCTCTTCCTCTTTATTTTGGGGGGGGAGGGCAGGGCAATGAGGGTGAAGTGACTTGCCCAGGGTCACACAGCTAGTAAGTGTCAAGTGTCTGAGACTAGATTTGAACTCAGGTCCTCCTGAATCCAGGGCCGGTGCTTTCCCTCCTCCTCTTCCTTCTCTCCTCCTCCTCCTCCTCTTCCTCCCCCTCTTCCCCCCCTCCTCTTCTTCTTCCCCTTCTTCCTCTTCCTCCTCCTCCCTGCCCAAGTTAGGGCCTCTTTCCCTGTAGAGACAAAAGCCAGGGCTGCTTCTTCCCTGGACCTCCTGTAGCTCTTAGCCCCTTTACACCCCGAAAGTCACTGATGCCCCCCCTACACACACCCACACTGCACACACACACATACACTGTACACACACCCACTGCACATGCACACACATGCACATACAATGCACACAATGCATACATTGTACACATGTGCATGGCACACACGTACACCCATACTGTACACACACATGCTGTGCACACTGTACACACATGCACACACATGCTGTGCACACTGCAATACACTGTATACACATGCACACCCACTACACATGCACACATGCACACACAACACACAATGCACTGCACACATGTACACCCATGCTGCACATGCAGTGCACACACTGCGCAAATGCACACTCCTATAGCACGCACACATGCACACAGTGCACACATATACAATGCACACACATACATACACACATGCACACGCACTGCACACACATACACACACTGCACACACACACATACACACACCCCAGCTCAGAATCTCCACCCAGCCTGTGCTCCCAGGTGTGAGCTGAGGTGACAGGGTGAGGCCCCCACGGCCTCCTGTCTCTGGGCTCTGGGCAGGCTCCCAGACACACATGGGCGGGAGGCTTGGAGGGCAGCGACAAGACCATCTAGTCCAGCCTTCTCGTTTTACAGAAAAGGAAACTGAGTCTTAGAGAGGGCAAAGGCTGCAATGCAGAGTGTTGGAGACAGGAGGCCTAAATTTGAATCTTGTCCCAGGCTCTCTGTGCCTCAGTTTCCCTATCCACCAAATGACTGCAGGAGGGGGACCCAGTGGCCTCTGAGGCCCTTCCAGCTGGAAATCTGTGACTGTCTGAAGCTGAGACCCTGTGACTCACCCAAGGTCATATGGAGCATTAATTGTGGGACTAGGAGGGAGCCCTTGGCTTTCCAACTTCAAGCGCAGGGTTCTGCTCAGCACCAGCTGGCGTGCCAAGCCCGGGAGTGCCCACCAGGCTCACAAGGAGGAGCCCTCTCCTCCAGCCTGGCACCAGCAGTTGGCACAGGGCATCCTGCTGCCACCAGGTTCCAAGAAAAAATGTCCCCTGGCTGCTGCCAAGCTTTATTTTTAAACCTCTCTCGCAGGCTGGCTCTTTCCCCCTCCCCCACCTCAACAACAACAACAAATGTTAGAGAAATGGTCCAGCACAAGGAACAGAGTGTCCAAGGGCCCTGGACCCAGGGAGCCCTGGATTCAAGTCCTACCACTGGTACAGACTGTGTGACCCTGGGTATGTAACTTGTGCTCTCGGAGCCCCAGGGTGGCAGAGTGCCAACTTGCTTTGGGAGAGAGAGTTTCCTCACCTTGGAGTTCCCTATGCCAATGACATCAAAGTTCCAGTCTTTACCCCTTGTCTAAGGTAATAATAAGAATAATCATATTTTCTATAGCATTTCAAGGTTTACAAAACTGCTTTACTTAATTCCATTTGATCCTCACAGCAGCCCTGACATGGGTTATCATTGTTCCCACTTTACAGATGTGGAAACAGAGAGCTTTTTTTTCCAGAAAAGAGAAGTGACTTGTTTAGGGTCACTCATCTGGGAAGTACCTGAGATGGGATTCTATGGTTGTCTGGAAATCCCCATGATTTGCGAGGGATCTTTCTACATCTGGTAAGATGTAGTGCCCGATCCCTCCTCCTTCGTGCCCTGCCCCTTTTCTGGGAGCCTCCAGCCTTCCAAGCTGATTGGCCGCCTCTCTGCTGGGGATCTTGGACGTCTGGACAGGACCCTGCCCTTTTGGGTCACAGTCCTGAACTGCCCTGAAGCTGGGTTTGAGAGATACCCTCAGAATGAGAGTCTGGGGTAGGGATGAGTCCTTGGACTCTTGGCAAGCCTGGCTAGGCCTTTGAGGGAGGCCACGTGGGCCCAGAGGCCTTCGGAAGTCAGGACCACCCCTGCATAATGTGGGTGTCATGTATGGGACAGCCGGGCTGCAGAGAAAGCTCGGGGAGTCAGCTGCAAAGAGGTGATGGCCGAACTCATGGGAAGTGCTGAGCTCACCAACCGCGCAGGCCTCCCCGGGCTGAACCAGCGACTGCCTAGTGACCATTTCCAACTGGACAAGGTCCCAGAGCATCTCCAACTCAACAAGTTCAAGATGGACCTCGTTATCGGCCTCCAGAGCCCTCCACTCCTCCTGTCGTCCCGGCCTCCACTGGCGACACCACCACCACCATTCTCCCATCCTCCCGTGTACCTGAGCCTGGCATCCTCTCTGACACCTTGCTCTCCCTCAACCCCCACATCCAGTCAGTCGCCAAGACTTGTCCTTCCTGCCTCCCTGACAGCTTTCCTATCTGGTCCTTTCCCCTACTCTCATAGAGAGTATCACTTGCAAGGCAGGGGGGCGGGGGGTGGGTTATGGGTTCAAATCCTTTCTGATACCATCTCTATAACTCCAGGCAAGTCCCTTAACTTTCCTGGGTCTCAGGTTCCTCCTCTGTAACATGGGGGGTTCTGGCCGTACAGAAGACTAGGCAGTCCCTAGCAGACTGGGATCTGCCCACACAATATGAGGCCTGTCTGAGACTGTGCTAGAGCCAGCTTATATGAGCTCAGGAAGCCAATTGTTAAATTTTGAGTATGAGCATTTACATCTCAGAAATTGGCCAACGCCACCAGTCAGGGCTTGTGGATTGCCTAGACTAAAGCAAGTGATGGAGAAAATGTCAAGAATGCCTATTCAACTTCCAAGAGTGAGTGGGTATGCCCCCTCACACACACTCTGGAGAACTGGTTGTTAAATATTTACCAGCAGACCCCCAGGGTGTGTTAGTCTGTTGCAGGGTCTATAACTTCTGAATTAAATCTCTGAGTTGGATGGCATCTCAAAGGTCATGGAGCCCCCCCAGCCCCCCACCCATGTCCCCTCTATAGAGTCCCTGGCAAATGGAAGGGCAGACTGTGCTTGAAGACCTTCAGTGAGGGGAGCTCAGTATATTTCAGGACAACCGGATCCACTTTGGGACAGCTCTCGCCTAGGAAGATTTCTCCTCTTGCAACTCTCTCCTCTCCCACGTGGCTCCTGGTCCTGCCTTCTAGGGCCCAGCAGAACAAGCCCCACCGTCTGGCCCATGCAGCCCTTCAGATGCTTGAAGGCATCACTTCTCCAGTATAAACACCCCTGTCCCCATCTGCTCCTCCCATCATGCGGCTGCTTCCTCTGGATAGCCTTCAGCTCATCCCATCATTCCTGAAATTTGGTGCCCACTCAGAACAGAATACTGTGCTCCAGACAGTCAGATGAGGACAGGACAAGCAAGAGTTTTACCTCCAGGGAGTCCTTAGTACATGTAGTCAGTGATCACAGTCATTTTTTCTGATCAATCGAAAAGAATTATTGGTTTCCGCATCATACTGTTGATTCACGACCAACTTGCAAGCTAATAGATTCTCCACATGAACTGCTGTCTAGCTTTTTTAAGTTACTAAGTTGTTTTTTGGACCCTCAGAATTGTACTTTAAATTCATTTTGTTAAATTCAGTGGTGGAGGGGCAGCTGGGTAGTGCAGAGGATAAAGCACCAACCCTGGATTCAGGAGGACCTGAGTTCAAATCCGGCCTCAAACATTTGACGTTTACTAGCTGTGTGACCCTGGGCAAGTCACTTAACCATCATTGCCCAGCAAAAACAAACAAAAAATAAACAAATAAATGAGTGAATAGATAAATAAACAAATGAATGAATTAATAGATAAATGAATAAATAAATGAATGAACAAATAAATAATGAATGAGTAAATAGATAAATGAATGAATGAATGAATGAGTGAGTGAGTGAATGGATAAATAAATAAATTCAGTGGTGGAGTTTTCTGAGCTCCCAACCCTGTCTTCAATTGGGCAGGCTTCTCGTTTCCTTCTCCTAGACCCGAGCACAGATCCCTGGAGCACTCCTCTAAAGACTCCCTGCTATGTTAAAATGGAACCATGAATCATGGCACCACAAGGGTTGTGCCGCTCAGCACCATCTATGGGTTCAGTCATTCGGCTGGTTCTAAATTCACCTAGCTGTGCTCTTGTCCAGCCCCTACCCCTCCATCTTGTCCACAAGGGGAGCATGGGAGAGTTTGTCAGCTACTCCACTGAAGCCACCTTGGCCTTCTCTGAGAATCTTCAGACACACGTGCTCCCCACCCATTCTCCCCATGTGCCTCATGGAGAAGGGGTCATCTCTGACCCTCAGTTTCCTCCTCACTCAAACAGGGATTTATAACATTTGGATGCCCTACTTACTGGGGATGCTGGGGATAAAGAATTTTGGAACCCTTGAAGCTGCATATAGGTCTGGGGGTCAAGGGCACAGGAAGAGGATGCATCGAGTCTGAGGGAAGAGGCCTGAGCCCAGGGAAGCTCTACCAACTGAAAGGGGCCCCCTTCCTCCCCTGTTCAATGCAGGGGTTACAGAGCAGGCGGGGTGGGGGGGGCAGCAGCCTCCTCCTCTCTCATCTCATCTGGGCACTTCAGAGAAGCCTGTTTGACCACATGTCAACTGTTCGATGGCGAAGGGCCACGCCTGCAGCCCCCATACCCCCCCCACCCCAGCCTGGCCTCCCTTTCCTGTGTCACTGACAGCTCACTGTCAGCGCTCAGCGGGGCCACCTGCCGGGCCCCCCACCCAGGGCCCGATGACAGAGCTCATCTCTCAGGACCTGCTGCTTACAGCTGCTCTGTGGCTGGGGTGGGGAGGAGCAGAATTGGGAGCCCCCCTTCCCCAACCTTGTTCCCTGTAATAAGGCCTCCAAGGAGCTGAGGGGAGAGTCTGGGGTCCCTTGTCAGCAGGACAGACTCCATTGGAAAGGGGGAGAAGAGGTCACCCACCTCAGAGGATGGGGGGGGGGTCCTCTGGCTACAGTCAGACCCAGGGATCATTTAGTTCAACATTTAGTTTTACAGATGAGGAAACTGGCCCTCAGAGGAGGGGAAGTGACTTACTCAAGGTCACATAAGCAATCAGTAGCAGAGCCAAGATTCGAATCCAGGCCCCCAATTCCAGAGATGGTGTTGTTCTCACTCCCCCCACCCCCAGCTAGGCCTGATGAGAGGAGGAAAAGGCAGTTGTGTGACAACTCCTAGACCAGGGAGCCAGAGGGCCCGGGTTCAAGAACACAGTCCCATCACTGACTCGCTGTGTGACCAGAGGTGAATCATTGTCTCGGAAATTGTTTCTCCCTCTGTAAACCAGGAGGAGTGAATACCCAGGCTGCCAACCCCCAGGGCTGTGCTAAGGAGGAGGGAACAGCATCACAAGCTGGACCACACATCTGGGCCCAGTCAGGTAACATCTGGATAAACACTGGAGCTGGGGGAAGCTTGGGAGGGGTCTGGAGGTGAGGGGGCACAACTGGCCAGGGCCCCCATAGGGGGACAAACCCCCTGCTGTCCTGGGCGGGGACCACTCCGTTTGGACCCTATCTCTCCTCTGGCTCCTGTGCAGATAGATCTCCGGCCCGGCCCCCTCCCCTACCCCAAGAACCCAAAGGGAGAGAAGAAGCACTAGGCCTTAGGCATGGGCTTCACAGGCCCCAGGGGCCCTAGAAGGATGGAGCCTGAGGAGTCAATGCTGCCTGCATTTATTAAGCCCTCATTGTGTGGGATGGCAGGGGGCAAAGAGAGAGACAGAGACAGAGAAGGAGACAGAGACATAGAGACAGACAGAAACAGATAGAGACAGACACAGAGACACAGAGCCTGAGAGGCAGAACAGAGACCCACAGAGACAGAGACAGACACAAAGAAAACGCACACAGAGACAGAAAGAGAAGATATAGAGAGACAAACAGAAACAGAGATAGAGACAGAGTCAGAGAGACAGAGACAGAGAGACAGAGATGAGAGAAAGGGAAAGAGAGGGAGAGGAGGGACAGAGACAGAGAGACCGCCCAAGGTCACACCACAGTGGAGTCGGGCTATCAACCTAGTGGTTCGGACTCCAGAGGCAGCAGCTGGGGGGGGCGGGGGGGGGGGTGTGGAGCTTCCTGTAGCAGGTGGGATTTTAGGAAGGAAGCTGGGGAGGTCGGTCAGTAGTTGGAGCAGAGGAGACAGTGTTCCAGGCTTGGGGGTGGGGGTGGGGGTCAGAAAGAATGCTGGGAGCTGAGGGATGAGGGCCTTGCTTGTGGGGCGGCCAGGAGGCCGGGGTCACTGCATCAAAGAGGACATGATCAGGAATGAGGTGTAAGGAGCCTGGGAAAGGAGGAGGGGCAGGTTGGGAAGGGCATTGAATGCCGAACAGAGGAGACAGGAACTGATTTTCAAGGGGCCGGTTCTAGCAGCTGGGAGACGGGGAAAGGCCAGAGACAGGTCCCAGGTCGTAGATCCAGAGCTGGAAGGACCTCTTGGCCATCTCAGGAGACTGAGATTAAGTGACTTGCCCAAGGTGGCACAGCTTGGCTCAGAGGGCCATGATTTCAAGTTAGAAGGGTCCTTAAAAGCCAACTAGCCCCACCCTCTCATTTTACGACTGACCCAGAACAGTTAAGGGACTCATCCAAGGTCACGCATCTAGTATCTAAGGCTGGATTTGAACCTAGCACCTCCTGACTCCAAGGGCAGTGCTCTTGTTTGGTCAGTCTCATAAACTTTGTCCCAGCAAAGGGTTAAGGGGCCCCCTCAGGGGTCTTTGCCTATTTAGAGGCCTAGAAAAGTGCCAGGCAGCTAGGTGGTTCAGTGGGCAGAGCTCCAGGACTGAGTTAGGAGGACCCAGGTTCAAATCCAGCCTCAGACACTTCCCAGCTGTGCGACTCTGGGTTAGTCACTTCATCCTATTTGCCTCAGTTTCTCATCTATAAAATGAGCTGCAGAAGGAAATGGCAGACCTCGGCCCCAGAGAATGGGAAGTGACTGACCAGCCCAAAGAAAGGTGCCTGGCCTGGAGCAGAAGGATAACCCAGTGGACTGCTTCCCCTCCCCCCTCCACTCCTGCCTGGGGGGAAGGGAGTCTAAGATACTCTTTTCTCCTCTCCCATGGCGGGGGGGGGGGGGGGGGGGGGGGGGGGGGGGCAGGACCTGGGTGTGAATCCTGACTTGAGCCTCATTCCTGCGACCTTGGGTGGGTCTCTTGGCTTCTCAGCGAGCCGGTTTCCTTGGGGTAAAGGAGGGGATTGGCTGTAATGACCTCTGAGGTCTTTAAGCCCGGGATCCATCTCCATTCCCACCCCCAGGCCTCCCCTCCAGCTGTTTGTTTACCTAGGACTAATTAGCCTTGTGTCTGATTAGCTGTGAGCCCGCCCCCTTCCGGAACCTGAGCCTGGGGGTCAGTAGGGGTCAGCCAGGCCTGACCTGCCCAGCAGGAGAGGACCAGGCCAGAGCTGGATGCTGGCCTCCCTCCCCCTCCCGCAGCCCTCTTCCCTGCCCCCTGCCCCTCCCCCCCTGATTGGGGGATGGAGGCAGAGGGTGGGACATGCTGGGAGAGCTGGAGACCTGTAGCAGGGGACCCCGGTGAGGATGGAGAGGAGGCTGGGGAGAGAGGGGGGCAGAGTGGCTGCAGAACAGAGTCTGTGAGAGCTGACAACGAACCTAGAACAAAAAATATCAGAACTGGGAGGGAGTTTAGAACAGGGGATGGCAGATCTGGGAGGAGCCTTAGAACAGGGGATGGCAGGGCTGGGAGGGACCTCAGAACAGGGGATGGCAGAGCTGGGAGGGCCCTCAGAACAGGGGATGGCAGGGCTGGGAGGGAGTTTAGAGCTGGGGATGGCAGAGCTGTGAGGGCCCTTAGAAGAGGGGATGGCAGGGCTGGAGAGAGCTTAGACACCACTCATTTTACAAAGAAGGAAACTGAGGCCCAGATGGGCCTGGCCCTAGGTCCCAGGGTTTCCATTTCCCAGGTCCGCGCTACTTCCTCCCCCAGGTTGGGAGCCTGTGCTGCACCAAAGCCTGGCCCTGGGCTTCCTTCCTAGGCTCTCAGTCCCCTTCTCCCTGGTGGAGCCCATGGACACAGGGAGCTCTTTCCGCAGGCTCAGCGTGCCCCCTGGTGGACATTGGAGGAGTTGTCAGGGCTCAGGTGACACCCCTCAGGGTCCTGGTGGTTTGCTCCAAGCTGGGACCCAGGCAACCATCCATTTCAAGCAGGGAGGGTCCTTAGAGACCTGGCCCCGCCGGCTTCCTTTTACAAAGAGGGAAATTGAGGCCCAAAAAGGAGAAGGGTCACTTGAGGCTGCCTGAGAGCAGGGTCTGGGGCTCGGTTTGGTGGGTTTTTTTTGGGGGGGAGGGTAAACCCAATACTTGGCAGATCACAGGCCCCCAATAACCACATGCCTGTTGACAGACTTGACCTTGGAGTGAGTGGCTGAGCTGGGGCCCCAGCAGAGCCCCCCCTCCTCACTGTCACCATAACCTGGGCTGCCCAGGACGTCCCCAGAGGACAGGTCAGGAGTATGTGTGTTTGTGGGTGGGGGGCTGCAGCCCCAGAGCTGCTGCTGATTCTCCACCTGCCTTCCTGCCGGTGCTGCCTCTATAGCTGATGCCTCTGCACGGTGCCTGCTGTAGGTGTCTGATAAGTGCTTTTGGCAGACTGCTGAAAGACAAATTCTGGCCCTGCCCCACAGGGACCCATCTGCCCCTCAGTGTCCAGGCCCTGCAGGCAGGCCATCCCTCTCCAGCCCAATGGGTCTTCCTGCTTTTCCTCCATCTCCTCCCTCCCTGTCTTTGTACTGGCCGGCCCTCATGCCCGGCGTGCCGGCCCTCCTCACCTCTGCTGCCTGCGAAGCTCTGCTTTGGGGCCCCATCCTGTGCGAGGCCTTTTTCTGATTCTGCAGCTCCCGAGCCAGGGCCTCCCCACCCACTTTCCTCTGTGCATCATGAATGTGTTTTGTCTTTATTGCTTGCCCTTTTAGAAGTGAGGTCCTTGTTTGTGCTTGGGTCCTCAGCCCTAGTACACAGCAGATGCTTAATAGCCGTTAGTTGCTCTGCCAGTCAGTCAGTCAGTCAACTAGCATCTAGCCTGTGACATGGATCTCTGCAGTGTCCCTCTCCAACCTTGGCCAGCACCCTCTGCCTCACTCTTCCCAAACCCGTCTGCAGCCCTATTTTCATAGTCTTGGCCCAATGTCACCATCTCTGTCCCCTCACCCTTTTGTTGCTCATACCCTGCCCACTGGAGACCCTGTTTCATTCTCCTGGAAATGAGGGCTGGGATCTGGATTGTGAAGGGAAGTAAATGTAAAGCTGGGATAGTCCTAGGGAGCTATGGAAGACTGTTGAGAGAGAGTGATATGATCTTGGGCCTGTTAGTTTGGCAGCCGTGTGGAGAGCAGACTGGCCAGTAGAATGGCTCATCCCTCCTCGCTCTTTCTGCCCCTGGGACCAAGCAGAGCCAGTCTGACCCCCCTGCAGTCTCAGCGCCTTCATCTGACTCCCTCCAAGGGCACGGCGGCCAGGCCCCTTTCCATGCCGTGTGTGGAAAGCTTATCTGAAAGGTGGTTCCAGGAACCAACCTAAGTCCAACCCCCCATTTTGCAGATGTGGAAACTGAGGCCCCAAACAAGGTGGTGATTTCCCTAAGCCAGAGCCCAGGCCCCCTGACTGTAAGCCCATGCCGCCTCCTTTGGCCTGAATGTTGGACATGGAGTCAGGAAGCCTTGGGTTCAAATCCTTCCACAGACACTGTCCCTGGCAGGTCACTGAGCCTCAGTTTCCTTCTCAGCAAGGGGAAGAATTACCTCAGGAGCCCCTTCCAGGATGAGAGCATGGGTGTGTGTGTGTATGTGTGTGTGTGTGTGTGTGTGTGTGTGTGTGTCCTTGCAAACACTGCTTGCACTCACACACCGCCCCCCCAAACAGGCTGAGACATCCAACAGGCTCGCCCACACCCTGCACTCCTCTCCTCATTCAGGTGCACTGAGGCGGGACCCCTCCACCCCCAGCCCGCGCTTCACTGCTCTCCTAAGAGGGAGGGCCGGGCTGCTTGGGGCCCAGGCTCAGAGCAGGCTGAGGAGGAGGAGAGGAGGGGAGGGGAAGGGTCAGTGCCAGGTCGAAGGGCTGCAGGCCAACAGCCCATGCAGAGATTCTGGACACTGGGGGACAGGGGATGAAAACTCAGCTTATCCCACGGCAGGCTGAGCTCCAGGCTTCATAAACCAAGCCCCTAATGTCAGAGCCCCAGAGTTGGAAGGGACCTTGCCCTGCCCCTCCCTCCTCTCCTTGCACACTTCCAGAGACAGGGAGCTCACTACCTATGGAGACAGCTCTGATCCTTAGTCAGGTCTCCCCCATTCTGAAACGGTTCTGCCTTCCTGTCACGGTA
The DNA here is from genome assembly GCF_019393635.1 of Dromiciops gliroides. Lineage (NCBI taxonomy): Eukaryota > Metazoa > Chordata > Mammalia > Microbiotheria > Microbiotheriidae > Dromiciops > Dromiciops gliroides. The sequence goes on from NC_057861.1 coordinate 5,583,815, forward strand.
AACATGAACATCCAGGGGGTCTCCAGCATCAGAGCCCCCAGGGACCAGACACAGGCAGGTCTGGATAGCAAGTGTGCTCACCCTCTCCAAGTAACTGAGATTACTGGCAATTTATCCCCTCTAGGCTTCAACTGCGCATAGACATTTATTGCGCACCTGTGGACCACAAGGCAGTTTCCTTCTCTGCACCTCAGTTTCTTCTTATGTAAAAGAAGAGGTAAGATTGTGCCCAAGGGCACTCCCGGTGTGGGCAGACAGTGTGGCACAGGGGAGAGGGCACTGGGTTCACATCCCGTCTCAGACACTTCCTAGCTGTGTGGCCACAGGCAAGCCCCTTCCCCTCCGTCTGCCTCAGTTTCTTTTTTTTTTTTTTTTTTTAGTGAGGCAATTGGGGTTAAGTGACTTGCCCAGGGTCACACAGCTAGGAAGTGTTAAGTGTCTGAGGCTGGATTTGAACTCAGGTCCTCCGGACTCCAGGGCCAGTGCTCTATCCACTGTGCCACCTAGCTGCCCCTGCCTCAGTTTCTTGATCTGTGAAACAGACACTCTCCTGTCGGCAGTGCCCGCCCCATGGGCTTGTGATAAACGAGTCTCCAGCAAGACAATTACTTGAGACATTTTAGAGCTTTGTGGAAATGTGGGTTGTTATGATCATCCCGTCCAGTCCCTTTATTGTACAGATGAGGGTACTGAAGCCCAGAGAGGACAGGAGACTTCCTCAAGGTCACACAGCAAGTCAGGGACTCGATAGAACCAGAGCTCTGGGCCACTGCATCTTCAATATGACTTTTGTCTATCAAGGATTACTGGGGCTGGAGCGGGTGCGAGGCACTGGGGGGAGAATGGGGGTACTGAAGTGTTTGGAGGAAGGGGGATGGGGCTGCAGAGGAGGCAGGAAGTTGGAAGAGGGCGAGGGGGTAGGGATAGGGAACAGGCGTCCCCTGCCTGACACCAGCCCCGGGCTGTGTTTGTCTAAGAGGAGGAGGGGGCTTCTCCAGCACCCCCCCTGCCTCCAACCCACTTAAGGCCCCCCAGTGATCCGGAAGCCCCAGCCACCTGGGCCAGCCAGGCACAAAGGACGGGATGTGAGGGCCTACACCCTGTCAGGGACTCTATGGGCCTGGGAGAGATAGCAATCACGGGCTCCCGGAGGGACAATGGTCCAGCCCCGTGAGGATGAGCTCGGACGGAGCCATCCGTCTTGTGGGGACAAAGCTCATGTCAGCAGCGCCACATCCCCGGCAGGTCAGTGGCTGATCACCCGAGGCCGGACACGAGAGGAGCAACCCCCCCTCCCCCGTCCCCAGAGGAAGACAGAGCCAAGCATCCTGGGCCCGGGGTCACTGGGGAGGGGCAGGGTGGGGCTGGGGGGCTGGGCTCACATCCCCAGCCATTCCTGGTTAGCTATGTGACTTTAGACAGGTAAGTCTCCTTTCTGGGCCTCAGTTTCTCTGCCTGTAAAATGAAAGAGTTGGGCCCAATGACCTCTGAGATTCCTTCCTGCTGTAACCATTCCTAGGGAGCTAGAAGGGACCATAAATTCCAATAAATCCATTTCACAGACGTGGAAACTGAGTTTAATGCTCTTTCCAAAGTTATACAAGTGCTGTTGTAGTGAGCAGTGTGGCTCTGAGGCCCCTCCCCAGTCTGGCATTGCATATTCTATGTTCTAAGGGTACTTACCAGACATGAATTCTCTGTTCTCAGGCCCCTCTCACTTCTGACATCCCCTGTTCTAGGGCTCCTCCCAGCCCTGACATCCCCTGTTCTAAGACCCTGCCAGCCCTGACATTCTTGTTCTAAGACCCTGCCAGCCCTGACATTCTTGTTCTAAGACCCTGCCAGCCCTGATATTCTTGTTCTAAGGCCTCTCCCAGCCCTGACATCCCCTGTTCTATGGCCTCTCCCAGCCTTGACATCCCCTGTTCTAAGGCCCCTCCCAGCCCTGACATTCTCTGTTCTAAGACCCTGCCAGCCCTGACATTCTTGTTCTAAGACCCTGCCAGCCCTGATATTCTTGTTCTAAGGCCTCTCCCAGCCTTGACATCCCCTGTTCTATGGCCTCTCCCAGCCTTGACATCCCCTGTTCTAAGGCCCCTCCCAGCCCTGACATTCTCTGTTCTAAGACCCTGCCAGCCCTGATATTCTTGTTCTAAGACACTTCCCAGCCCTGACATTCTTGTTCTAAGACACTTCCCAGCCCTGACATCCCCTGTTCTAAGGCCCTGCCAATCCTGACATCCCCTGTTCTAAGACCCTGCCAGTCCTGACATCCCCTGTTCTAAGGCCCCTCCAGTTCTGAGGATCTATAATCTCCAAACCCTGCCACGAGTCCTTCCCCATCCCCAAAGGAATGGACCCTTCCCCCTTAGGCCCTGTCAAGGCTCCCTTTCCCAGAAGCTGGGGAGTTGGGCTGGAGGAGGCAGGACCCTCTCAGAGCACCACTCCCCCCACTCTGGCTCTGCCAGCCATTGACTCACCCCATGATCCTAGAGAAGTCCTTTCATCCCAATGAAGCTCAAGTTTTTTCATCAGCAAAATGGGGATGTTTTATTCTCCTGCCCCCAAGGTCCTGCAGTAGGGAAGTCCCTAATAATACTTAGGGTGGGCTGGATAGAAATGATTGTTATTCTCGCCCTTATCGGCTCACATCCCTAAATCTGCCCCAGGACACTTCTCTATGGCCCTGCTGGCTGGCATAGAGTGGACTCTGAAAAGTTCTTCCAGAATCCACCTTAGCCACGGCAGGTTCTGGGGAGATCCATCCCAGCCCCAGCAAGGCGAGCCTGGCTAAATGCACAGAGCTTGGTCCCCAGCAGGCCCAGGAGGCAAAGACCAATACAGAATGGTGCCGAGGCCATTTCTGCAGAAGGGTGAGAGAAGGATGGGGGTGCTCCAAATCCCACAGCTTTCCCATCAGCTAGGCTCTGAAAATGATGACAATGGAGACAGAAGCAACTCTCTAAGAGGAATCTTGTGGCATGTTAATGACTAGGCTGGGCCAGAGGCATCTCTTTCTCTTCTTTGTAGAGGTGGGGGAGTATGGGTGTGGACTTGCTGAATTGTTCTTCCTCTTTTCCTTTTGTATTCTTTGATCATTTGGGGTAGGAAAGGGAGGATAGATACACTGAGAAGTGCTAGAGGGGCTGAATCCTCGCAATCACAACTTTCTTCCTAGGAAAGAGTCAAGAAGGCCTGAGTAAAACCTTGTCTCCAATTTCACTAGCTGTGTGACGATAGGCAAGTCACTTAACCTTCATCGTCCTCAGTGTTCTCAAATGGAGATCATCATAATAGCACCTACCTCCCAGGGTTGTTGTGAAAAGCCAATGAGATACAATTGGTAATGTTCCTAGTGCAATGCCTAGCGCATAGTAGGTGTTTTAATAAATGCTTGTTGCATTCCTTCATTCCTAGACTTAGAGCTGAAAGGGAACTCAGACAAAGAAACAGATGAGGAAACAGGCCCATTGAAGAGAAGGGTCCTGCCCAGGCCCAGGGTTTTGGAGTGAGTCTAGGAGAGCAGCTTCACCTGCTTCCTGTAATTAGGAGTCCCGGGAGGCTTCCAGCACACCTGGAATCTGCTCCCACCCCCTCATTTCCTTCCACTCTTCCCAGGTCTGCCAAAGCCCTAGGGTCTGATCCCCGGCCCGAGGCAGCCCTGCCAAGCTCACCTGCCCAACAGGGGACAGAAAGGCTCGGCCCAACTTGGGGTCTGAGCAAGGGACGCAGGCTCTGCTCTAACCCACGCCCCCTCTCCCTTCCCTGCCTTGGTGGCCCCTGGGGTCCAGGCAGAGTTACAATAATACTGTGGGGGAAGCGGGACAGTGTTAGCAACGGCCCCTTTTTAGCGAGCAGGAGCAGACCATGTGTTAACGACAGAGCGCACATCCACTATCCTTGGCTCCCCACCAAGATCTTCCCAATCCTAGGCTCCCCCATCCCTGGGGCTGGAGGTAGTTGGCACACGGCTGCCCTCTGCTGGCCTTCTGTAGGACTGCAGACATTGGTTTTTCCCTGGTCCTCCCCATTCCCCCAAGCCACCTTCCTTCTTGGAGGGGCAGCTCCACTGCTCCAGGTGTGTGGCACAGACTGGGGACCTGCCTCCCCATCTGACCTCAAGTAGTCTCCCCAGGTCCAGCCCCCTCCCACCTTCCAGAGTTGTGGTAATAACAAAAGGTCTTTGCAAATTTGACCCCTACCATCATCATCATTATTATTATTAATGAGCACCATCTCTGTTGGTTTGTTTTGTTTTGTTGTTTTTTGGTGAGGCAATTGGGGTTAAGTGACTTGCCCAGGGTCACACACCTAGTAAGTGTTAAGTGTCTGAGGCCGCATTTGAACTCAGGTCCTCCTGACTCCAGGGCCGGTACTCTATCCACTGCGCCACCTAGCTGCCCAAGCACCATCTCTGGAGTTCGAGACCTGGGTTCTAATCCTGCCTCTGATAATGTCTGCCCGTATGACCTTGGGCATGTCCCTCCTGGAATCTCAGTTCCCTCATTTGTTTTTTGTTTTGTTTTGTTTTTTGTTTTTGTTTTTCGTGGAGCAATGGGGGGTTAAGTGACTTGCCCAGGGTCACACAGCTAGTCAGTGAAGTGTCTGAGGCTGGATTTGAACTCAGGTCCTCCTGAATCCAGGGCTGGTGCTTTATCCACTGCGCCACCTAGCTGCCCAAGCACCATCTCTGGAGTTCGAGACCTGGGTTCTAATCCTGCCTCTGATAATGTCTGCCCGTATGACCTTGGGCATGTCCCTCCTGGAATCTCAGTTCCCTCATTTGTTTTTTGTTTTGTTTTGTTTTTTGTTTTTGTTTTTCGTGGAGCAATGGGGGGTTAAGTGACTTGCCCAGGGTCACACAGCTAGTCAGTGAAGTGTCTGAGGCTGGATTTGAACTCAGGTCCTCCTGAATCCAGGGCTGGTGCTTTATCCACTGTGCCACCTAGCTGCCCCCCCCAGTTCCCTCCTTTGTAAAAGGGATTGGACTAGATGGTCTCTTCTGGTTCTAGAGCTAGATTCCTTGTGATCCTAGTAATAAACTCTTACCTCCATGCCTTTGCCCAGGCTGTTCCTCATGCCTGGTATTCAATCCCTCCTTACCTCCACCCTCTAGCTCCCTTCAGCACAAATTAGATGCCACCTCCCACATGAAGTTCCTTCCTGATATCCTCCCCTGACTCCCCCCACCAAACCCTTCCTCTCGAAATCACTTTGCATGATGGTGTGCATGCACTATCATGTCTTCTCTATGTGTTGGATCCTCCCATATAGAAGGTAAGCTCTTGTCTCCAAAGCCAGCACAGTGCCTGATGCCACATCCCTCAAAGGAATGAGTGATCGAGTATAAATCTAGGTGTGAACATATTCTCAGCTGAGTGTAAGCACCTTGAGGGTGGGGACTGACATTGGAGGGAAAGGAACTTCAAAGGAAATGACTGGAGGCCATTGGGGATTATTAAGAAGCTCCAGTTCCGGACTAAAGCTCAGGGCTCTGCCCTCTCCCTGAGCCCCCAGACAGGTCACCTAGAGCCTCTCTCTGTCTGTCTGTGTCTATGTCTCTGTCTATTTCTCTGTCTCTGTTTCTCTGTCTCTCTCTGTCTCCCTCCCTCCTTCCTCTCTCTCTGTCTCCGTCTCCCTCCCTCCCTCCTTCCTCTGTCTGTCTGTTTCCCTGTCTTCTCCCTCCCTCCTGTCTCTCTCTGTCTCCATGTCTGTCTCTATCTCTGTCTATGTCTCTGTCTGTTTCTGTGTCTCTGAAATATATCTCTCTGTCTCTGTTGGTCTCTCTCTGTCTCCTCCCTCCCTCCTCTGTCTCTGTCTCTATATCTCTGTCTCTGTCTCCCTCCCTCCCTCCTTCCTCTCTCTGTCTCTATCTCTATGTCTCTGTCTGTTTCTGTGTCTCTGTCTATATCTCTCTGTCTCTGTTGGTCTCTCTCTGTCTCCTCCCTCCCTCCTCTGTCTCTGTCTCTATATCTCTGTCTCTGTCTCCCTCCCTCCCTCCTTCCTCTCTCTGTCTCTATCTCTGTCTATGTCTCTGTCTGTTTCTGTGTCTCTGTCTATATCTCTCTGTCTCTGTTGGTCTCTCTCTGTCTCCTCCCTCCCTCCTCTGTCTCTGTCTCTATATCTCTGTCTCTGTCTCCCTCCCTCCCTCCTTCCTCTCTCTGTCTCTATCTCTGTCTATGTCTCTGTCTGTTTCTGTGTCTCTGTCTATATCTCTCTGTCTCTGTTGGTCTCTCTCTGTCTCCTCCCTCCCTCCTCTGTCTCTGTCTCTATATCTCTGTCTCTGTCTCCCTCCCTCCTTCCTCTCTCTCTCTGTCTCTCTCCTCCTGCCCTCTGCCTCACAGCTCCCTGAGTTGCTGTGATAAATCACTAAATTCTCAGGGATCTATGTGCCAGGAAAGATTGTCTATGGGTAAAGTACAAAGGAACAGTCTGAAGCGCCCCTGCTCCAAGAGCAGAGCAAGTTGGGGAGCAGGGAGGGACCCTGGAGGTCTAATTCCCTCTTTTTTTAGAGAAAACCAAACTGGGGCTCAGGGAAGGGGAGGGTCACCCCCAGGGAGGAAGTGGAATTGGATCAGAAGTCTTTGAACCGGGACTGTAACCAGCACTGAGTGAATGGGGTTTTGTCCAAGGGCACTGATATCTAAGGGGGTACATTGCCCTGGATGGGTGTCTTCCCTGCTGGGCCAGAGTGCTTCCCCCATCATAGCAGAATTCACAAGGCCATTGAGCTGATAGACTGGGGTAAAAAAAAACCTAGTTATAAATGACATTTGCCAAATCGCTGGGCTGTCTTCAACCAATATTGTTCCCCACCCCATGGGGCACCGTGTCTCTCACCCCCAACCCCACCCCCGTTACTGCCTTCTCCCTCAAGGATCCAGGAAGAGAAAGGGGGAAATGGGCACTGATTTGGAACACATGCTCTGACCCCCAGCCCCAAACGCCCCAAAGACACCATTACAGCACCATAGTTTATGCGGTTGTCTGAATTCTGTTCTGGGAATCTTTCCTAGCTCTCCCAGATGAAATGGTCCCAGCAGTCCCAGGATCAGTGATTTCTTTTATTAATTCCCCCCACACACACACTCCCCACCACACACACATGCTTCTTCCCAAGCTGGAGGATGGAGCTTCTCAAAGAACTGTAGCAGATTCTGGCCCATTTTCTGGGTCCGGCTCCTCTCTGCATCCCCTGGGAGCCTGACGAAGTTGTCTTGACCCCCTCCTCCAATCTCACCCATGTTCTGGATGGGACCCAGGCCAGCAGGCCCGGGACAGAGCTTAGACTAACCCCCTCACTTAGAGACCCGGGGTCTCCTTCAGGGTCTGTGCTGTGGGCCACGCTGGCCCTCTGGATTCTCTGTGATGTGACCCATCACCTGTCACCAGGTGGGGACAACCGTTCAGTTGCAGCATGGTAGGGCTGGCCAGGCCAGTGTCTGACGGGGTGTCTGCTAGAAGGCTCTGGCAGATCTGGGACATGCAGCTGTCCTCTCCGAATCTCAACCATTGCTGATGAGACCTTGTTCCAGCACTCCCTGAAAAATGAGTCTCCAGCTTCTCCTGAAGGCCTCCCATCCTGGGGAAGCCACCCCTTCCTCCTGGGGCAGCTCTCCTTGTGAGGACTCTGCCCCTCAGCCAGCCCCCACCCCCTCCTCCTGGCTCTGCTCTAGGGCCCAAGCTCTTCGGATCCTTGGACAGAGTCACCCCCTGTCCCCCTCCCCCCAGTCTTCCTTCGATGGCTCCTCCTTGGGGGAGGCACTTCAGGTCCCATCGCCAGCCTGGTGGCCTCCTCAGGACACATGACCACCTCTCTGTGTCCCTAGTGGATGTGACACCCGGAGCATCTGTGCCCTCTTCTGAGGGATGGGGGTAACCGAGGGGGAGCTACAGAGGAGGTTGGCAGAGGGTCAGAGAGCCCATGAGCCTGGGGAAAGAAGCAGGTGTGCAGGATGTGGCCACCCTGGAGATGAGGCCTTGCTGAAGACCTCAGGCCTCGGGCAGTTCCCACCAGAGGGAGCCCTGAGGCCTGTGATTGTGCAGTCCTTGCCCCCTGCCTCCCTCTCCTCTGCTCCCGAGGATGAAAGTCAGCAGTGGGGGCCTGTCACACAGGTCCTGAGCTCAGGGCTAGGGAGGCAAGGGAGATGGGTGCCCCTTGCTGTGGGGTATGCTCCTTGGCGCCAATGCCAGGCAGAGCAGGGGCATTAAGGGTGGGTCAAGAGGAGCAGGCCTGGGCCTTTGCTCATGTCAGATCAGAGGGGCATTAGCCCCAGGCAGGGTGGAGCCAGCCAGGCTGGGCAAGGGTCTTAGGTGGGCCAAGGGGCACAGGCCTGGACCTTTGCTCAGGTTAGGTTAGGGGGGCATTGGCCCCAAGCAGGGCAGATGCATTAGATGGGTCAAGGGGAGCAGGCCTGAGCCTTTGCTCATGTCAGATCATAGGGGCATTAGCCCCAGGCAGAGTGGAGCCAGCCAGGCTGAGCAGGGGTCTTAGGTGGGCCAAGGGACATAGGCCTGGGCCTTTGGTAAAGTTAGGTTAGGGGGGCATTGGCCCCCAGCAGGGCATGGCAGGAGCCTTAGGTGGGTCAAAGGGCACAGGCCTGGGCCTTTGCTCAGGTTAGGTTAGGGGGGCATTAGCCTCAGTCAGGGTGGAGCTGGCTGGGCTGGGCAGGGGCTCAGGTCAGGGGGTCTGGAGCACCAAAGGCATGGTCTGCAGCAGATCCTGAGCAGTGAGCTGAGTCTCTCGGGCCAGTGCCCGGTAACGCCAGAGCCGCAGCAGCAGGACTAGCAGCAACAGGAGGTGCAGCAGGAGCAGGCAGAGGAGAGCAAGCTGGACCCCCAGCGCCTGGCTGCAGCCCGCCAGCCTGCAGCTGGCCTGCAGCTCCTCAGGGCCCAGGTAGAGCAGGAGGCGGCCCTGCAGGTGGCGGGGCCCAGAGCAGCGCAGGTCGCGATAGGGCCTGCGATCCTGCTGGCCCCCCAGCCAGGCCCACAGGTAGAGTAAGCCACAGTCACACTGCCAGGGGTTGGCCGCCAGGTGCACCAGGTGCAGGGAGGGCAGCCCGTCGAAGAGCCCGGCGGGCACGCTGCTCAGGTTGTTGGCTTGGAGGTTGATCTCCGTGGTGCTCAGAGGGAAGGCCTTTGGCAGGCTGGCCACAGTCAGGTGCTGGTGCCCGCAGTCCACCAGGCCACCGGCACAGCGACAGGGAACGGGACAGACCGGGGGCTGGGGGACCGAGGCCTGGGGGACAGAGGCCAACAGCAGGAGGCCCAAGGCCCGGGCCCCCAGCAACAGCCCTAGAACAGAGAGCCAGTGATGGGGGGGGGGCTAGGGAGGGGCCGCCCACAGCCCTGCCCAGGCCCCAAGGCCGGGGCCTTCATCGAGGGCCCAAGCTCCCCGTCTCACAGATGGGGAAGGTGAGGCTGGACGCTGGGGCCGGCATCACGATTTCCTTCCCATTTACAGATGAGGAAGAGAGGACTTTGGGAACCCAGAACTTAAGGCTGGAAGGACCTTAGAGATCCCCCGGCGGGTCATACCCTCACCCCGCAATGTACAGAGGAGAAACTGAAGTCTGGCAAAGGGAGAGACCAGTCAGTGGCTGAGTCTGGATTTGAACGGGGGTCTTTGCCTGCCAACCCCGGATGCCTCCCCCCGCACCCCTCCTCACGCCATTCAGTTCAACCCTATGACATTGTACTGAACATGTGTTGGAAACCAGGCAGTATCCTGACCTCCGGTAGGCAGAGGGAAGCTGGGAAAGGGGGCCTTGAGGGAGTTAGAGAAATCTAGAGCAGAGGAGGGGGCACTACCCCAGTGGGGCTGCCTGTCTGCCTCAGGTTCCCCATCCGTGACCTGCCTTCCCTGCCTCCAATGCCAAGGGCAGCAGGGGTTTGGGGTCTGCCTCTCCCACCAGCTCACTGTGTGACCCTACTCAAGAGATTCCTCCTCCCTGAGCCCCCAGTTTGCTCATCTGTAAAATCAAGGGGTTGAGCTGGAGGACTTCCAAGAACCCTCTGACTCTGGAATTCTGGGATTCTGAGCCTGGCCTGACAGACAGGAGCGCCTAAGGGCCGGGGCTTTGGGGGTAAGCCCAAGCAAGGTCTCGGCCCAGCCCTGGCCCCAAGAAAAGCAAAGCAGGTGAAAGGGCCTGGGAGGATGGTCAGGGACGAAGTCCCTGGTTCCTCCAGGGAGGGGAGTTGAGGGCTGGGGATGGACACGTCTATGGGGAGAAGACCCCTGTTTTCCAGGACTGCAGAAGACAAACAGCACCCTTCCACCCACCCCAGGCCGGGGGGAGCCTTGAGAGGGCCTGAAACAGCTCAGAAGCCTCCCCTCTTAACCCTTTGATCAAGGCCAAAGCCACACTCACCAAATCCCATGGCCCCTTGCTGGCAGGGCAGAGTGGATGGAAGAGGATAGGGAGTGGACAGGCTGGCCTCCCCACAGTGAGCCCTTCAGGGAACAGCGGTCAGAGTAAGGCAGGCAGAGATAAGGCAGAGGCCCGCCCCTCCCCACCCATCGGCCCACAGGAAATAGGAAAACAGCCAGTGGGGGCTGGGGAGGAGTGGGATAGGAAGGAGGGGGATGAAGAGACAAGCCAAAATGTGGGAAACCGAGGCTCAAAATATCAACCATATAAGTCCAGGACAGAGGTATGTCTGGACAATGATTCACATGAAAATGATCTGGGGGTCTTAGTAGAACACAAGTTCAATCTGAGACTGATGTGGCAGCTACAAAAGCTGGACCTGAGACTTCCTTGCTAGGTATATAAAGTCTTGGAGTGGGGGGGGGGGGGTGATAGCTCCACCATCCCTTGACCTGGCCAGATGCCACCCATAGGAACGTGTCCAGTTCTGGGCCTCCCATCCAGCACCTCCTCATGGGGTAGAGGAGACCCTGAGCCCCGGCAGGCCACACTGAGGGGCAGAGCTCACCCAGAGATGACCGTGCCCCTGACACAAGTCCCAAGTGGCTCAGCCTTAAAGGCCCATCAGCCACTCACTCCCTGGGCTCCTTCCACTCAGACCTTCAGCTTCATCCTCTGCAGAATGAGGGTCCTGTTCTAACCCTCTGCTCTCACATTACCCTGGGCAGAGTTCTCAACCTCTCTGGTCCTGTTTCCCCATCTGACCAGGAGATTGATCCAAGTTCTAGATCTAAGGTGCTAAGGTCTCATCTATGTGGCCCCAAGCTTGAGTCCCCCCAGAGCCTCGGTTTCTTCATTTGTGAAATGAAGGGGTTTGACGAGATGCCCTCTGAGGTCACCCCCAGCTTAGATCTTGGGGAGCATCCGTAGTCAAAGCTCTCCCTCGTGAAGAGCTTAGAGAGACAGCCAAGAGCACTGGCTAGGGCTGGGGACTCCAGCCCGGCGGGTGTAATGGGAAAGCACTGGGACCCGGCCCTGGCTCTCTCCCCCGTCCCAGCGTGTTTGCAAACCTCACCCGCGTGGGGGCCTCATGAGGAGAGCTGTCTGTGTACTTTTAAATGCTCCTGAACTGGGGGCCATTTTCTCAGCCTTGGAAGGACCTGGGGGTGTGAGGCAGGGGATGATAAAGGAGCCCTTCAGATGGGGTTTGAAAAGCAACAGAAGGAAGTGGCAGATTTGAGCTCAGTGGCAGAGAACACTTAAATAGCTATGCCCAGATGCAGTGGACTCCTGAGAGGTAGTGAGCTCCCCATGCTCAGGACTCCTAGCAGAGGCCAGATGGCCACACAGCAGTAATGTATTGCCCTGGCATTAAACTAGATGCCCTCAAAGCCCCTTCGAGCTGATTCCCTGAATGACTCAGAGGGCCCCGGGCCCTGAGAGATGGACCCGCTGGGAAGTACTGGACCCAGCTGGACTCGGGCTGTCATAAGCCTGAATGCCCCCTCCTTGAGAGCATCCAAGTGGGGAAACCCAGGGCCTCAGTTTCTCATCTGGATGATGCTGGACTTGGTGGTCTTGGGAGACCCTTCCGGTTCTAAGCCTTCAAGGCTTTGGGACCAGCTTCCTTACGGGCCAGGGACAAGGAGGGCGCAAGGCAGGGACCCTGAGAGGTCTGGAGCGGAGGAAGCGTTGCTGGGCAGCTGAGGCTGTTGGGGAGACAGGGGGCTGGTGAATAGGGTTTCCAGGCACCACAAGGGACCACACAGGACAAAGCCGGGAGCTCCATCATCATCCTTATTCTCCCATCCTCCCTTGGGATGGGAGACACGAACACACTGAGAATGTCAGTTACCCAAAAGGCTCCATTTCCAAAGGGGGGGGGACAGAAAGGATTGTACAAAGACCAGAAACTGGGCCACAAGTCCAAAGTGGGGGGATCGGGGAGGGAGGATCTGCCCCCAGAGGCTGCGGGACATGCAGGATGTGCCTGGAGAATGGAGACCCCGCCTGCCTGGGACCCGCTTCTAGGGGGCTAGCCTGGGCATTCGGGGCTTGCTCCAGACCAGAGGGGGTCTAAAAAGCCAGCCCGTGACAGGGGGGATAGAGGGGAGCGATGACCAGGAGTACACTGAGCCAGTGGGGATGGGGGTGAGGGCCCGCAAGGAGGGGGCGGGGCACTCTGGGGTGGCTGGTGGACAGGCATCCTCATTCCCTGGGCCCCAACCATGGGAAGGTTTGGGTCTTTAGGGAGCTGGGGGCCCCAACAGAGGCACATTGGGGGGGAGGTCATCTGGACAGGTCTCATCCACAAGAGGGGGAGCTGCTGGGGGAAGGGAGAGCTCAGGCCCTAGGCCCAGCAAAGGGCTCAGCTATGTCTGGGGGGTCAGGGATGGAGGACACCCACCAGCCCTTCCCCCCCAGGAACGGCCTCTTCTCTCCATGCCCAGCTTTTACTGAGCCCACAGAGGACTCATCTCCAACCCCCTGGTCAGGTGTGGGGCTGGGCTGTGCTGAGAAGCTCTGTCCCCCAGGTTGTTGGTCCCGTGAAGAACCTCAGCCCCCTTCTTATGGCCCCTAGGCTGACCCACCCGGGGAACAGCCCAAGGCCTGAGCAGCCCAGGAGGCCCAGAGCGGGAAGGAGCTGGCTAGAACCACCTGCTCCCCACTCCTCCAGGGTGAGGCCAGGGCTCAGGGTCTGCTGGGAAGCCCAGGACCCGCCCCCCACCCCCCACCCCCCACCCTAGCAGCCTGAGCCCAGGGATGGGCAGGAGCTGAGCTCTGAGTGTGTGTGAGTGTGAGTGTGTCTGTATGCTGACAGGAGGGGCAGGGACGGGTCCATGGAAGGAGGACTCTGGATAGGGAGTAAGATGACCTGGGTTCAGATCCTGATTTTTGTACCTGCCACCGCTGGGCCCCTGGGTCTCTGAGCCTCAGTTTCCCTGTCTGCAATCGTGCTTTTAGGTTTATAAATATTTCTTCTGTGATCCTCCCAACAACACCAGGAGGTGGGTGCTATTGCTAGCCCCATTTTACAGACAAGGAAACTGAGGCAGAACAAGGGTAAGGGACTTAGCTGGGGTCACCCAAATAATACGTTTCTGCATCAGCATTTGAACTCAGGTCTGGCTGACTCCAGACCCAGCGCTCTGGGCACTGTGACACCTCATTTGTACGTGGGGGGCATAGGCCAGAAGGTCCCGGAGGTCTCTCCTGACAATAATTCCCATGATCCTCTCTGTCTTCTGGCCCTTCCCCTCCCCAAATAGGCAGGGCTGGCTAGGTCAGGGAGGGGACAGGGGGAACCACATAGCCCTTATCTGCCTGCACCATAGTTCCCCCCCCTTCCCAGCAGGGGGGAGAAGGGGGGGCCTAGGAGGAAAAAGGGGAGAAAGGAAATGGGGGAGGGGGTGAGAGCCTGGCCACTCTCTGCCCCAAGGCTGCAGGGAGCCTCGGTCCCGGGAGATAGGGAGTCGAGGCAAGACTTCCTCTGGCCCCGGAGCGGGCCTTGGTCCTCAAGAGGCAGGGGAGGCACGTGGAGTTGGGTCTAGGTCCGAGGCATGGCTGGCGAGGCCTCAGACCCTGAGATGGGAGAGGGGCCGGGGGAGGGAGGCTAGTTCCCCAGCCCCTGTCCTGTTCCTTGCCAGCGCAGCCTCAGAGGGGGCGGTGCCTAGCCCAGGAGGCCTGAGTCACACAGGGGGTGCCTGACCCTATTCTGGGCCGGCCGGCACAGGCTGAGAATAAATTAGGGGCTGGCTAGGGGGCTCCCTCATGGGAGAACCCCTAGACAGCAGGGGGGCCTGGCCTCCTCCCCCGGTGGAGGGAGTTGGAGGAGAAGTTTCTTGGGGTGGGGGCCCTGAGTCAGCCCCAGCATCACTGATCCTGCATTTGCTGTTTCATCTTCTGTAGCATCTCCTGCATCCGCCTTAGCTGAAGAGGGGAAAGAGAAGTGGTGAGTGAGGCCTGCAGAGCCCCCAGAGCCACCCCAGGCCTCCCCCTGACATCCTGAGGGCCCCCAAGGTCTCCTCTCGCAGAGAAAGCGGGCCTGGCTCGGAGGCAGGAAAGTCTGGGGCTGAGGAGATGACAGGCCCAAGGAGGGCCCCCAAGGCTAGCAGCTGGGGGGGGGCGCCCTGGGGGAGCCGAGGGGCCAAAGGACTCACCTCTTCATCCTTCATCTTAATCAGCTTCTCTGTCTCTGTGTCTGGGGTGGGCACAGGCAGAATGGGGATGGGGCTCTCAATTCGGTTGTCCTGGGTTAGTTTGCTGGGGAGAAGACAGGCTGGTTCTCTCTCTGTCTCTGTCTCTCTTTCACACACACACACACACACACACACACACACACACACTTTGGGGGGGGGGTTGTGGGGCAATGAGGGTTAAATGACTTGCCCAGGGTCACACAGCTAGCAAGTGTCAAGTGTCTGAGGCCGGGTTTGAACTCAGGTCCTCCTGACGCCAGGGCCAGTGCGCTATCCAGTGTACCACCTAGCTGCCCCCATACACATACTCTTAAGAAGTTCCATTGGTTTTGTTTTGCCTGACAGTCTCACATTCCATCTCCCCCTCTCAGGAGAGTGAAAAGTGCCCTGAAGCCCAGCTGCCTTTGCTTGAAGACTTTCAATGACAGGAAGCTCACTCCTTCCCAAGATGGCAGCCCATTCCACCCTTGGACATCTCCCCTTGCTAGGAGGCCAGAACTGTCTTATCTAAACTCCATCCCTTTTCCAGTACCTAGCTCAGGGCCCTGCACACAGAAGGTGCTTAATAAATGTTGGTTGAGGGGGCAGCTAGGTGGCACAGTGGATAAGGCACTGGCCCTGGATTCAGGAGGACCTGAGTTCAAATCCGACCTCAGACACTTGACACTTAACTAGCTGTGTGACTCTGGGCAAGTCACTTAACTCTCATTGCCCTACCAAAAAAAAAAATGTTGGTTGAGAGCAAACCAGAGCTGGAGGCAGGTGTGTCAGAACCCAAGGAGGCCTAGGTCCATTCTGCTCAGACTCCCCAGCATGGCAGGATTCCTCCCCAGCTCGGCCAGGATGGCCTCAGGGAGCTAGGGACCACTAGGGACCAGGTCTGATGGTGGCAGGGAGGGGTGGGAATGAGGACACCGAGACAAGGGAGGGGCTGAGAACTGGGCAGCTGAGATGGAGGGGGCCGGTGGGCAGGGCAGCCCCAGGCCCCCTGTAGGTGCTGCCTTCCTTCCCGTGCTCAGGCTGCCCCACCTCTTGGGGGTCCCCACCTGGTCATCTGCTGGATGCAGTGGGCCCGGTAATTCTCATAGTGCACGTCACAGGTCACATCCTTCAGGTCGTGCATGTGTGTCCGGATCAGCATGTTCCGAAGCTTCACAAAATCGCAGTGTGCCTGGTTCTCCACTGCAGCGAAGTGGGGGGGAGGCTGAGCCTTTGGGATCTTCTCTCCCCCACCCACCATCCTGCTCTCCATAGCCACAGCCCATGTGACCTGGGGCCAGCCCTCACCTGCTCTGGGCCTCAACTGACTCTTCTGTAAAATGCCTTTCCCAGCTCTGACATCCCCTGTTCTAAGACCCTTCCCAGCTCTGACATCCCCTGTTCTAAGACTCCTCCCAGCTCTGCCATCCCCTATTCTCAGGCCCCTCCCAGCTCTGCCATCCCCTGTTCTCAGGCCCCTCCCAGCCCTGACAACCCCTGTTCTAAGGTGCCTCCCAGCTCTGACATCCCCAGTTCTGTGATTTAAGATTGTTCTCGGCTCTGACATTCTGTGACCCTTTGAAACAGGACAGAACCCTTGACAAGTCCTCTCCCTGGGGTCACCACATTGGGAGTGCTCTCTTTGTTAAATTGGATAGGGGTAGTTAAAAGGTCTTTTACACCCCTCCCCAAATATCTCCTGCATTGAAGCTGATGTTAAAGACTCACCCTTTGGGTTAAGGCCTCTCTGGGTTGTCTCCCCACCCCCAACCTTCAAAATGAAGATTTCCCTTAGGCTAGAGTGTTATACAGGAAGCTGGCTATTATCAATCATTGACACTCTAGTATGAATGAGTTCATCAGCTTCCTGAGAGGGGTCTCTGAGGAAAGGAGAATTATGATGCATTTTAGCGATAGGACACAAATAGGGGCAGATTGCCAGGACCAGGAAAGGGGAGTGAGGCACACTGAAAGGGGCCCTAAAGGCAGACGTCCCAGCATCCTTGGCATGGAGCCCCAGCTTGCTGCTGGTCTCAGTGTCCCCCAGTGTGGGGGAGGCGGGGCAGTGGAGACAGAAACCAAGCAGACTCACCTTCTACGATGCCCCAGGGATAGAGCCTCCCCCGGACTCGCTGGCCCTTGGCCTCCACCACAGTATTGCTGCCTATGACAGCGAAGGGCGCACTCTCCTGAGGGGACAGAGGAAGACGAGGGGAAGCACAGGAGGCAACAGTGCCTACTTATGCTCCCGGCACCTCATACAGACATTCCTAAAGGTTCCCCACAGCCATGCTTGGTCCCACCTTTCCAGCCCCATCCTCACTGAGGACTTGGGGTCACTAGAAGGGTCTCAAGGTCATCCAATTCACCCCCCCCCATTTTACAGTTGAAGAAACTGAGGCCCAGAGATGAGGTCACATGGGGAGATATCGTCAGATATGAACCCCGGTCCCGTAAATCCAAACCCGGCATTCTTTTCTGGCCTCCTGCTTGCCAGCTCTGGGACACAGCCATCTTTGCTAAGCTCTGGACCCCTCCCTTGAGCGCCGTCCCCACATTGTGGGACAAAACGGTCCCTATCTTTCGGGCCCCTTCATGCTGATCTCACTCATCTCTGAGCCCCTGCTGAGCGCGACTGTGCCAGGCTATCACCATCCTGCCCTCCGAGTGAGGTTTGCCTGCCACCCCTGCCCCTGGGACCTCTGCCCTGTCTCTTGTAGGTCAGTCTGCTTGTAGAGAGAGCCCAAAGATCCCAGCTCCAAGGACAGAGGAGCGCTGGCCAAAGGCAGGCAGGCCAGCCTTGAACGAGGGGCCCTGCGGGTTTGGAGACGGAGCAGGGAGTAACTTTCGGACGTGGGCCAAGATCCCTTGGGCCCTAAGAGGAAATTGGGAGACTGAGCTCACTATCCTGGGGATCCCCCAGAAGGAAGGCCCTGCAGAACCCAGAGTAAGGTGACAAAGAGACAGGATGGCCAGAGCCAGCTCTGCCCTGGGCCCCAGGCCCCGGCGCTTAGAAAGGCCCCCTTAGAAAGCAGGCCAAGGCAGCAAAATGAGCAGGCCAGGGCCGGGAGGGACAGCCACCCACTGCAGGCCGGGACGTGGGTCCTGGTGGGGAAGGGGCTGCTTACTTTTAACTCTCGGTCCTGCTGCTTGAACTCCTCGTCCTCATCCGAGTCACACTCTGGGAACTGATACACCTTGATCCCAAACTTGTCAATCTCCTCCCGGATCTAGGCCAGATGCTCAGCTCAGAGCCCCCAGCCCTGGTACCATCCTCCCCATCCCTGTCCACCTCCGCCCTGGGAGTCCGACCATCCCCCATAGGCCCCAGCCCTCGACCCCAGTTTCTGGGACCCTCGGGAATAGGGGGAGAGGGAGTGCCTCACCCGCTCCTTCAGCTTTCGGATCTCTCCTGGGACGAGGCAATCAGCCTTGGCGATAAGGGGGACGATATTCACTTTTTCATGAAGGGCCTTCATGAATTCCACGTCCACCGGCCGCAGCCTGGGATGGGAACTGAGGCGTTAGAGGTGGCGGGGACCTCAAGTCTGTCCAGTCCAACCACCTCACTTTACAGACAAGGAAACTGAGGCCCAGGGAGGGGCGGGGGCTTGCTCCAGAAAGACAGAAGCACAGAATAGACAACTGCAAGGGAGCCCAGTGACACTTTGGTCTGACCCATATCAGAGCTAGACTGACCAACAAGGTGGGCATCCTACCCCGACGTGGAGACCTAGAGGGAGGGAAAGCCTGATGCCTCTGGAGGCAACACCTTCTACCTCTGGGGAGAAGCTTTTCCAGGTACTCAGTCCTGGTCCGCCTCCTGGCAGCTTCCCCCCATTGGCCCTAGTCCTGCCCCCTGGGGCCAAGCAGGAACGACGCCCCCCCCCCCCACCCCGCCCATCCTTGAAGATTACTCAGAGGTCTTCCCCAGGCTTCTCTAGACCCCATCCCCCACTCCTCCAGCTGCCCCTCACATGATCTGGGCTCTCTCCTTCACCTCCCAGATCATCTCTCCTGCCGGACACTGTCCAGCGTAACACTGTCCTTTCTAGGTTTGACAAGGTACCCCAGGACACCTTCCTTCCTTCCTTCCTTCCTTCCTTCCTTCCTTCCTTCCTTCCTTCCTTCCTTCCTTCCTTCCTTCCTTCCTTCCTTCCTTCCTTCCTTCCTTCTTTCCTTCCTTCCTTCCTTCCTTCCTTCCTTCCTTCCTTCCTTCCTTCCTTCCTTCCTTCCTCCCTCCCTCCCTCCCTCCCTCCCTCCCTTGAGTGGAAATTACAAAGAGGCAAACTTAGGTTTGAAGTCTAAAAAAACCCTCTGCCAATCAGTATTGTCTCAAAGTGGAACAGGGTGCCGGGAGAGGCAGTGAGCTCCTCAGCACCCAAGGTCTTAATCAGAGGCTGGGTCGGCACTTGTCAGGTGTGGTGGAGGGGATTCTTGGCCAGGTCTGGGATGTGCTGGTTGGCGTCTGAGTACCCACAATTCTGATTAGCGTCTGAGCTGGCTAGTGGCCAGGAGCTCCCCACAAGGATTTCCGAGTAGAAACCCAGGCCTCTTCCCTCTCTGTACTTCTGCCTTGGATTGCCCTAGTTCCCCTGTCATTCCCTCCTCATTACATAGGTTGGTCAAAAGATGACCTCCCTTCACCTCTTCACCAGGGAGATGGGCACTGTTCCCACAGCCTTAAGCATCCTGGGGATAGAGCTAGGCTAGTCTAACAAGGAGGTCCTACAGGATAGACAGGACAGGTCTGGCTGGCCACTGGACCACAAGGAGGGCCCTCTAGTGGGGGATGGGGGCAGGGGACCTGAAAGGACTAACACCTCCACCCATATCATAGAATTTAGAAACAGAAGGGTCAAGACCAGAGATTTACAATGGAAAAGGACCCTAGCAGTCATCTAAATGACCTTGATCATCTCTCTCTTTCTTTCTTCCTTTCTTCCTTCCTTCCTTTATTTATTTGTTTGTTTGTTTATTTTCGCAGGGCAATGAGGGTTAAGTGACTTGCCCAGGATCACACAGCTAGTAAGTGTCAAGTGTCTAAGACCAGATTTGAACTCAGGTCCTCCTGAATCCAGGGTCGGAGCTTTATCCACTGTGCCAACTAGCTGCCCCCTCCTTTCTTTTTTTTTTAGCACAGACTTTTTAATTCTTTTGTTTTCTAGTTCCAAATTCTCTCCCCTTCCCAATAAAAAGGCACTTGACCACACACACCTATAACAAATGTGTATAGTCTATGCAATGAACAGGCAGATTTCAGAAAAACCTGGAAAGATTTATATGAATGGATGCAAAGTGAACTGAGCAGAACCAGGAAAACATTGTACACAGTAACAGCAACATTGTACAGTGGTCAACTGTGAATGATTCAGCTCTCCTCAGCAACACAATGATCCTTCAAGACAAGTACAAAGGAAAATTCTAGCCACAACCAGATAAAGAACTGATGGATTCTGAATGCAGATTGGAAGCATATTTGTTTCACTATTCTTTTTTGTGGTTTTTTCCCTTTTGATCTGAGTCTTCCTTCACAACTGTGACCAATATGGAAATGTGTTTTACATGATAGCACATGTATAACCTACATCAAATTGCCTACCATTTTCGGAAGAGGGGAGGGGAGGGAGGGAGGAAGGGAGAAAAATTTGGAACTCAAAATCTTGTAAAAATGAATGTTGAAAACTTCTTTACATGAGATGGGGGGAGGGAACAAAATACTATTTAAAGAAACAAATGTGTATAGTCATGCAAAGCACATTTCTACACTAGCCAAGTTCCAAAAATCAAGAAAGAGAAAGAAAGAAGTAGACTTCAATCTGCCTCTAAGTCCATCAATTAGGTTCTTTCTTGAGGTGGGTAGTATTTGTCATCATAAACCCCTGCTTTTACAGAGGAGGAAATTGAAGCCCAAGGAGGGGAGGAGAAGCTGGCCCGCCTGGTCCACCCACCATGCATGCCCACCCGCCACGCTTACCCACCCATGCCCGAAGGGAGAAATGAAGTAGAGGCAACAGTGGACTCGGTTGTCCTGAATGTTCTTGCGATTGAGGCCACTCTCATCTCGGAAGTACTGCTCAAACTGTTGGTCGACATAGTCTGTGATGGGTTTCCAGCTGGGGGGACAAGGCGTCACCTAAGCATGGGGACCCACCTGCTCCTCCCAGCAGCCTTCCAGAGGTGGAAGGGGCCTTAATGGGTCACTGAATCCAATTCTTTCATTTTACAGAAAAGGAAACTGAGGCCCAGAAGGAAGGGGACTTATCTAAGACCACACAATTAATAAACGGCAGAGTGATATGGTCTCACATCAAATTCAGGGCTCTTCCCACTTGACCACACTGCCCAGACTGGGTCTCTCATTAGCGATGGGGATTGGGATCTTCCCACTAGAAACAGGGCGTGGCAGGGGTTGGACCCTGGCCATGACCCACCTTCTCCCCCTCCATACATGCACCCCCTGCCCATGCATTTTGTTCCACCCAAAGAGGCAATCTTTCCCTCGGGGAGGTAAGGTCTGGAGGCCTCGCTCTCTTTTCTGCCCTTGTTCATGGGATTTAGAATTAGGAGGAACCCTCAAGGTCTTAGGACCACAGATGTAGGGTCAGAAGGGACCTCAGAGTCCAAAGCCTTAATCTTACAGCAGAGGAAACTGAGGCCCATAGAGAAGAAAGGACTTGCCCAAGGTCACACAGCTGGACTCTGAACCCACTACCCTTTCCACTATCCCACGTGGGTCAATGTTCTGGAGGTGCTGGGAATTCAACCTGAGGCCTCAGACTGATAAAGGCTATGTTCCCCGACTGAGTTACATCCTCACCATGATCCAGGCCTATCCTCTCCATTTTACAGGGAGAAACTGAGGCCCAGGCAAGTGCCATGACTTGCCCACAGTCACTCTGGCCATACAGTGCGGAGACGGGATTTGAACCCCTGACCTCTGACTCCAGGGCTCTTTTCACTAACAACAATAATAACTAGCATTTCTCTCTCATTTAAGGTTTGCAAAGTGCTTTACAAAGAATTTCATGGGATCCTGACATCAACCCTGGGGGGAAGATGCTATTATCACCCCCATTTTACAGATGAGGGAACTGAGGCAGACAGAGGTCAGATCACTTGCCCAGGGTCACACAGCTGTCTGAGATGGGATTTGCACTCAGGTCTTCCCAACTCCGGGCCCCAGACTATGGGTTGCATGGCTGTTCTGTTGTCCCCAGGCCCTCCAGAGGCCTCAGTACTCACCACTGGGTGTTGTTAACGGCATCCCCAAAGCCCGGTGTGTCCACAATAGTCAGCTTTAGCTTCACACCCTTCTCCTCGATGTCTACTGTGTGCTTCAAGATCTCCACTGTCTGGTTGATTCTCTCTGAGAAAGCCAAAGACCGTCGATCACGGAGTGCCCTGGCTAGATCAGTCAGGACATGGCAAAGGCCTGGAGGCCATGCTGAGCCAAGGCAAAGGCCTGGAGGTGGTACCGCACAAAGGGCCCCTGAAAACACTGGGACGGCCCAGGCTGGCCAAGGGAAGGCTCAGGGGTGCCTGCTGACCTTGCCCTGCAGAAAGGCCTCTCTGGGCTCTAGGGGACCTCAGGGGCTTCCTGTCCAGCCTGCCCCTGAGCAACACACAACGTGGGGGGGGCCTCCAACCTTGCCTTGCAGATCTCCAATGATGGGAAACTCCTTCCCTGCCTCGGCTGCTCATTTCACTGTGGGCTGGCGCTAATCCAGCCTCTTCCCACTTGGTCCCCAGGGCGGAACCAGGCGCAAGTTGGGACTGACACTGTTGTAGTCAGGGAATTTTCAACTGATTATAAGGAAGTCTCCCTAGCAGGGTTGTCTCAGTCTGAAAGGGCTTGCCTCCCCCAGGTCTCCCCGACTCCAGGGCTGATGGGACAGAGTGGAAGGATTGGGGCAGGGAGAATGATTTAGTCTATGCTGGAGGTCAAAGGTTTCACACTCTTGGGGACCTGGGAACCAGGTGCTGACCCAGGAGCTGTAGGACCCTGGGCACCTTCGGCAGGGGGCAAGGGGCAGGGACAGGCGGGGAAGATGGAGGGGGCAGTCCATTCCCCGCCCCCCCCCCCCGGCCAAAGGGATCCAATTCTTGTCCCTTCCCGCTAACATTCCCTCTGACTCCAGGGATGATCTCATCTGATTTGCGCCACAGCCCCACGATGGAGACAGGACTTGCCCCAGTGTACACTTGGGGGAACTGAGGCCCAGAGAGGAGAAAGTCACTGGCTAGAAGACAGATCAGGGAAAGGGCCAGGCTGACCTTGACCCATGAGTCCGGCTTGCTCCTCTCCCTCAGTTTTCCCATCTATAAAATAGGCTGTTCTCTTAAGGTCTCTACTACATCTGGTGTTCTATGGGCTTCTTCTAAGGTCCCTTCTAGCTCAGATGTGGAGGGGGCATCTATTTAAGGGCATTCCCTGGGGCTGGGGGAGCTCCCCGGGAGAGTTGGGGGTCCTCTGGAAGCTGCCACTCACCCTCCGCATTGAGCAGCTTTCGGTCCTTGTAGAGGTCAGTCAGGAAGAGGCTGTTCACCAGGGTGGACTTCCCCAGGCCTGACTCCCCTAATGCACAGCACAGAGACCCCGGTTACAAAGGGAGAGTGGCTGCTGCGGTGTGCCGAGGACTAGGCCAAAGGGATGGACCGAGGCAGGGCCCCTGCCCAGAGGTGCCCAAGAAGATCCCAGGAGATGGGCAGAGGCAGTCCCCCCACCCAGGTTGGAGGCACTGCAAGGGCACGGCCCGTCCTTGGTCTCTCCCATCCTAGGGGACCCCACATCCCCACCCAAGTGAAGTCCTAAGAAGAGGTGCCCCTGAGGGACAGCATCCATGGGGAGCAGGACCCAGATGAGCCTGCCAGCCACCTCCCTCCCCCGGGAGTGAGCCTCTCCACCCAGCCCTGGCTGATACCTTGTATCTTCCTTCCTCCCCCTTGTGTCCTCACTGCCCACCCACCCCCACCCTCCCACTAGGCTCTGAGGCTGTGCTGGTTTTCAACCTCAGAGTCAGGGCTTGAGAAACTTCCCAATTCGAATGCAGACCCCTTAAGCCCCCAATGAGGCGCCACCCCCAGGGCCCAGGGGGGCCACCCGCCACCCTGGGCAGTGCTCACCGGCGACCATGAGCGTGAAGTCAAATCCCTTCTTTACCGACTTGCGATGGACCTGGTTGGGAAGCGTGGCAAAGCCCACATACTGCTTGTCGTGGTCCTGGAGGGGACGAAGCAGGGAGGGAGGCGTGTGAGCGCGGTGAGAACGTGCCTGCACATGTGTGCACACTCACACATGGACGCATACCACGACGTCACGACTGGAGTCGTGTGGGACGGGGAGGCCTGGGTTCAAATCCTGACTGCCACCTGCCCACTGGGTGACCCTGGGCAAACCGCATGACCTCACTGAGACTCAGTATCTCTCCCAGGGTGGCTCTGAGAAACAAATGAGCTCATGATACAAACAGCTCACATCTGTACAGGGCGTCCCAAAGGTCTTGGTGCAGGAAGAAGGCCTTACTAGTCATCTGTCACTCTAGACATTTGCACGGAATGCACAGGAAGCTCTGGGGAGGTAAACCTTAAATAACGGAAGGTACGAATGCAATTCATTTTACAAACAGTGTCATGTTTGATCCTCACAGCAACCCTGGGAGGGAGGGGATATTGGGATCCCCATTTTGCAGATGGGGAAACCGAGGCAGGCAGAGGTGAAGTGACTTGCCCAGGGTCATACAGATAGTGTCAGGCTGGATTTGAACTCAGGTCTTGTTGACTCTAGGCCCAGCGTGGTCTGTTCATTGAGGTGCTCCTAATATAGTAGCTTCCAATATAGAATGTCCCCCAAAAAGTCAGCTTATGTTTTAAGCATGAACAGCCCTAGGACTTTTGGGACACCCTGTGCAAATGTGAGCTCTTAAACCTTAAGATGATCATCTTGAAGTAGTGGACAGAGAGCCAGCCTCAGAGCCAGGAGGCCCTGGGTTCATGTCCCGCTTCTGGGGCATGCTGGCTGTGTGACCCTGGACAAGTCATTTCACTGTGTCCCAGGCAATTCTCCAGACTGGGCTGTAGCAGGAAAGAGATCAGTGATCCACCACACACAGGGAGACTCGACTCTCAAAGCCCCATAGACACGGTGAGAGGCTGCTGCTCCCTGCTCCTGCCTGGCGCTGCCAATGCACATGCTCCTCCCGGTCCTGAGCTCTCGCTGGCTGGTACCCAGCTGCAGTCCAGGGGAAGGGAGCAGCCCCTGGCCCAGCTGGGGGGTACAGGGAGGGAGATGGGGAGACTTTGGTCCCTGGTCCTGCTTTCAGAGAGCTTCTAGTCTAGGGACAGCCCCCTCTTCCCTGGGCAAAGGGGCCCGAGGGTGCAGGGGATGAGTGTCCTGACAGGGCTAGAGCCCAAGGAGGGTGGCTGTCCAGACTAGTCCCAGAGACCCTGGCTGGGATGGCAACCTAGCACGGGCCGAGCCTAACCTGGGCCAGGAGCCTGGGGGGACACCCACCCCTAGAAGGCAGGAGGGTGAGGAAACAGCAGCGGAAGTGGCCAGACTGCCACCCCCAAGCCTGGCTATTCCTGGGCACTCGGCCCACTGCTGCCAAGCGTCCCAGCTCCCTCGAGCAGCTGCCACCCGGCGCTAGTGGGCAGGAGACTGTCTGTCCCAGCCTCCAGCTCCGACTCGTGTGGGAGAAGCCAGGATGCAGAGCGATATATATATAGAAAGGAGGCCAGCTGAGCTGGGCCCCGCAGCCAGCCCACGCCTGCCCCATGTCCTGGGCTTGGAGGGGGGGAGGGGCCCACCCAACCTCCCTCCTAGTTGGGCTGGGGCTTCTAGGGGCCAGAACTGCCCCATCCCTCCCTCCCATCAACAGAAGCCCATGGGTGCTGACACAGCAGGTTGGCTGCCAACATCGGCTGGACCAAGTCAGGGTCCCATAGGGCAGGCTGGGGCGGGGGGGGGCGGCATTAGAAAGGGCATCTCCTCCCTAACCTCTTGCCCCAGTCAATCAATTAATCAAAAGCATTTATTAATGGGCCCCAGGCTCTGGGCTGGGTGCTTTCCTCAATACCCTGCTAGGGTGGGGGGATGAGACCCCAGGGTCCCTTTCTCCCCAGCTCCCAACATTAGGAGGAGACCA
Source organism: Dromiciops gliroides (assembly GCF_019393635.1). Taxonomy (NCBI): domain Eukaryota; kingdom Metazoa; phylum Chordata; class Mammalia; order Microbiotheria; family Microbiotheriidae; genus Dromiciops; species Dromiciops gliroides. The sequence continues at coordinate 5,609,510 of NC_057861.1, forward strand.
GAGATAGCCAAGGGCACAGTCCCTTACAAACACCTGGCCCAAAGGGGCAGCTAGGTGGCACGGTGGATGGAGCATAGGCCCTGGAGTCAGGAGGACCCGAGTTCAAATCCGGCCTCATTCACTTGACATTTACTAGCTGTGTGACCTTGGGCAAGTCACTTAACCCCAATTGCCAAAAATAAAACACCTGGCCCAGAATTCCTGGGGGTCTTGTTCCCATAGAGACTGGCACAGACAGGAACACAGGCACCCCCAGCTGAGGGCCGTGTGCCCACAAATACATGTACATGCTCACACATGCTGAGCCACAGACAGAGACAGACTGCATCTCTCTGCCTCTGTCTCTCTTATACACACACATGCTCCAGGGAACCTCCTGGCCCATGACACCAAGGGTCCCAGCTTCCAAGAACCTCAGTTTCCTCATATGTAAAATATATCTAATCTGGCCTCCCTGGGTTAGACCCCTGATAAGACCATGGTCATAACTAACATACACCGGGCTGGGAGGCATGCAAAGAGTTTTGTGTATAAAGAGCAAGCCTTGGACCCCTCCCCCACTCGGAAACCACGAGTCTCACATCATCCCCAGCCTGGAAGGCAGCACCAGCCTCCAGCCTTCCTCCCGGGTCTCCTTGCCTCCTGCCTCTTATTCGTCCTTCATACATCTGCCAAAATAATCCTCCTTGAGCCTGCCACGACCCTGGTGAAAAATATTCAGCAGCTCCCACTGCCCCAGGATGAAAATGCAAACCTCTCAGGCTGGCATTGGCTGCCCTCCATAATCTAACTCCAACCTTCCTTCCTCTGTGCCGGAAGCGGAGCCTCCCCTTCCAGGAGCCAGAGACAGAAGCAAAAGAAGTATGAGGACTGAAGGGGCCTTAAAGAGTGAACCCCGCCCCCCATTTTACAGAAAAGGAAACTGAGGCCCAGAGGGGTTAAATGTTGTTTGAGGCCACACAGTGAGTTCCGGAGCTGGGATTTGAACCCACACGTGATTCCAAAGCCAGTTTGCTTTCCATGGCCGCCTGGGGACTCTGACATCACATTACCAACTCGGGGCTAGAAGGGACCTCTGAGACCATTAAGCTCGGGCATAGCTAGGATGGAGATGAGGCTTGGAAGACACATCCCCCTCTCTGCTCAGTGCCCATCCAGGAGTGTCCTGGATTGGCCTGGCCTCCCCAGACCCCACACAGCATGCTCCACCTCGGCTCCTGGTGTCCTCTCCCAAGGGCTGCTTTGACCGAGGTAACAGGACAGGTCGACCGAGGCCCGAGGGGTGGTGTCCCTGACAGCCCCAGAGTGGCCCATCTGCCCTTTGGGGCAGCCTCTGCTGGGAGAGAGGTCGGGGCTCACTGCTTCCCAGCTGGGCCCTTCCCCATCCTCTGGGGGTCTTGGGGCCCATTCTGCCGGTGGCCTCTCTCCTGGGACCCACTTTTGCCATCTAAGTCCAAGGAGACACAGACTCACTCCCAAAGAGGGACCATCACACATCCCTTCCACTCCCCAGGCCTCAGTTTCCCAATCTGTAAACTGAAGGGATTGGATTAAATGTTGCCCTACATTCTGTGATGGGAGAATGGATGAGATACAGAGACAGAGACTAGGTCACTTCCCCACGGACAGACAGAGGCTGTGATGGACACATACACATCCCGCTCTTCCATCTACAACCCCCCCCTCCGCCACGCACACATATTCTCTGGCCTGGCCCTGCCCAGACCAGTCTCATGTCCTGTTCCAGGCCCCACATCCCCTCCCTTGACAAGAAGAGCGCCTTCCCCGGGTGACACAGTCACAATCCAGCCCCAGACCCACCCTGTTCCCTCGCCCCACTCCCCCAGCTGCTCCTCCCAGTGGGCCTCACTGCCCCGAGCCTGGCCCGGGTACCTTCAGTTTGGGCAGCCTCCTCTGGGCCTGGGTCCGAGGTGACAACAGCTGCTCGGCCAGGTGGTCCTGGAGCACCAGGGTGTCCATACCGCCAGCAGCTCTGACAGGCTCACACACACGCGCAGCCACGCTCGCTCGCTCCCTGGCTGGCTCCCCAACTCCCGCCCATGTGGTCCCCCTCCCACTTGACAGCTGGGAGCTGGCTTGCAGGCTGCCTATCTCTCCCACCCCCACGCCTGCGAGAGCCTGCTGGATGTGGGACAGCCAGGGCCCCGGGCGCAGACTGCAGCACGTGACCAGCCCCTGACCCGGCCTTGGGCAGGCCTCACTTCCCAGTAGAAGACGCCACTGGGGAGGGAAGGCAGGGCAGTCCAGTGGCAAGGGCAGCAACTGTGGCCCTGTGAAGCGGGACTGCAAGCACAGTTCTGCTCCCTACCACCCCTGTCATCTCAGCCAAGACCCTTCCCTCTCCAGGCCTCAGTCTCCCCATCTGTAAAGTGGGGGCTGGGGAGACTCACTGGTCTCCTCTAAGTCACAGTCCCAATAACCTGCAACCTCTTCCTGGAACGGCTTGACTCCACCCCCATCGTGGTGTGGTAGGAAAAGTACTGATTGGACCCAGAGGCCTTGAGTTCAGATCCTGGCTCTCCACTTGGGTGACCTCACAGGGGCAGGGAGGGCCTGATCTCACCCTCCTCTGGAAGACTATCTCATGTCCTTCCCCCCTTCTTACCTCTCCGAGGTCTGGCTCCCAACCCCTCTGTTCCACCCAAGCTGCTCTCTCCAGTGACCGGTTTTTCTCAAAGCTCATTCCCCTGACTTCTCTGTACGCTTTGCAAGTATTTCTCCCCCTCTCCTCCTCCATCCTCTCTTCTCTCAAGGTCTTCAGGACACCCTCCTCTCTCCCTCCCTCTCCCCCCTCTATTTCTGCTCTCTCCCTCTCCCTCCTTCTTTCCTGTGTCTGTGTCTCTCTCTATCTCTGTCTCACTCTGTCTCTCTGTCTCTGTCTGTCTGTTCCTCTCTCTGTTCTCCTCTTCCATCTCTGACAACCCCTCTGTCTCCTTTGTTGTACAGGCCACCCCATCCCTCAAGGTTCTGGCCTGGGTCCTCTTCTCCCTTAACACCATTTTGCTTGGTGATCTCATCAGCTCCCACAGACTCAGATCCAGCCCTAACCTCTCTCCTAACCCCCAGTCCCATATTTCCAGTTGCCTATTGGACATCTCCAATTGGATTTCTAGTAGATACCTTAAAGCCGACCAAAGCTGAACTCAGTATCTTTCCCCCAAACCCTCCCCTTGTCCGGAATTTCCTATTATTGTTTGGGGTTTTTTTGCACAGGGCAATGAGGGTTAAGTGATTTGCCCAAGGTCACACAGCTAGTAAGTGTCAAGTGTCTGAGGTTAGATTTGAACTCAGGTCCTCCTGAATCCAGGACCAGTGCTTTATCTATTGCGCCACCTAGCTGCTCCCTTTCCTATTATTGTTAAGGGCACTGCCCTTCCCCCAGTCCTCCAGGCTCCCAACCCAGGAGTGATCCTTGGCACCTGAATTTCTCTCACCACCTCATCCAAGCTGTTGCCAAGGCCTGTCGATTTCACCTTTGTGGTATTTCTTGAATACACCCCTTTCTTTCCTCCGATGTGCCACCCCCTCTGGCCCCCATCACATTACACCTGGACAATGGCAGTAGCTGCTGGGGGGGGGGGGGCGGTCTGCCTGGCTCCAGGCCTTCCCTCCTCCCATCTATCCTCCATCCTTCAGGACCATGTCACTCCTCCTATTGCCTCAAGGATCAAACAGAAAATCCTGGTTTGGCTTTTAAAGCCCCCTGAAATCTCCCCTCCCCTAGTCTTCTCACCCCTTCTGCCCCGCCCCCACTCTTCCATCCAGTAACACAGGCCTCCTGGCTGTGCCTCAGCTCCTGACTCCAGGCATTGTCTCTGACTGGGTCCCACACCTCAAAATGCTCCCCGCCTCCTCTGGGCCTCCTGGCATCCCTTAAACCCCACCTCTCACGGGGAGCTTCTCCTGATCTCCCATAATTCTTGGGCTTCCCCCCTGTTCATTAAGTCCAGTATATTCCATCTGGGACCTGTTGGTGCACAGGCCTGTACATATAGTCTTCCTCATTAGCCCAGGAGCTTCTGGCATACAACAAGCACTTAATAAATGCTCATTGACTATCTGCCTCTTTACATTCTCCTCATCCTTCAAGATCTGGCTCAAGCTAAGCCTCCATCATGATTACTCACCCTCAGCTCCTTCTCCCTTTTTTCTAAGCATGTTTAGATATTAAGGACCATCCCATACTTTCCACAACATTTCTCTTCTGGTATGGGGGAGGGGTCTTGTTCTTTGGCCACTTCAAGATTGGGAGCTCCCAGGGGCAGCTAGGTGGCACAGTGGATAAAGCACTGGCCCTGGATTCAGGAGTACCTGAGTTCAAATCCAGCCCCAGACACTTGACACTTACTAGCTGTGTGACCCTGGGCAAGTCACTTAACCCCCATTGCCCCGCAGAAAACAAAACAAAACAAAACAAAAAAGACTGGGAGCTCCTCAAGGGCAGGAGGAATATGGTCCCTGCCAGCTCCAACATTCCCTGTTCCAAGGCCCCTCCCAACCCTGACATCCCCTGTTCTAAGGCCCCCCCAGCCCTAACATCCCCTGTTCTAAGGCCCCTCCCAGCCCTGACATCCCCTGTTCTAAGGCCCCTCCCAGCCCTGACATTCGAGATTCTAAAGTGTAAGGTCTCTTCAGGGCTAACCTTTAGGGTTCTAAGGTCTCTTTCTTCAGGTTGGATAAGGGGGGAAGCCCAGCTCTAGGGAGATAGGATCAGATTCTCTCCTGAGGGCCGGGTTCCAGTCCCACTTTGGCCTCACTGAACATGGAGCTGCCTGACCAGCATCTGGGCCTCAGGGGAGGCTTATGATTGGCCCCCGGGGCATCTCCCCCTTGCTCAGGAGGGCTTGGTGCCCACCTGCCTGCCCCACTGCCCCCCCCAGGGCGCTCGGCTCTGGGGCTCATCTTCCCATTCTGCCCACGCCCTCTATTAATGATCATAGCCCAGCTGCTATCCACCCCCCTCCCCATCACCTCCCACCACCAGGGGTTGCTAGGAAACCATATTACCCCAGCAACCCAGGAGGAAGGGATGAGGACTAAAAACATCCCAGGCCTCCTTCTCCCTGGGCAGGCACAGGGGAAGCCACAGGACACAGGGACCAGGGAGTGAAGTCTGGAGATGGGAGCTGACACGCCGGAGCCGCAGCCGCAGCCACAGCCACAGCCAGGTCACCAGGTGCTGGGACGCAGGGGCTTGGGGTCCTGATGGTTGGGGGTGAGGGGATGGGCTTAGCCTCCTCCTGGTGTGGCAGAAAAGCCTGGGGACCTGGGTTCCACTCCTGTCCCTGGCACCACTGAGTGCTGCGTGACCTTGCCTGAGCCCCTTCCCTTCTCGGGGTCTACAAAATAAGAGAAATGAGCTGAATAATCTCTACGGACTCGCCCAGGTCTGAAAGTTGGTGTCCTGAGGCTCTATGACTTTGGAGAGGCAGGGCGAAGGGACTGCCTGGCAGGGGTGCAGGGTGGCAGGAGCATTCTCTGTGCCAGCTAAACGGTCCTGGGGAAAGAACGCCAGACTCAGTGTGAGAGGAGCTGCCCGTGAAGGCCAGCTCTCTGCTCCCTGAAGCAGCTGGGGCAAGAGGCTTTCCTTCCCGAGGCCCCCAGTTTTCTCCCCTGGAAAGGAGGAATCCCGAAAGCCATGCGATCGCTATTCTCATAGCAACAAGGGTTTCATGGCTCCTCGAGAGCTTTCCAAGCAGCAGCCCCATGAGGTGTCAAGTGGACAGGTCAATAAACCCACTCACCGGATGAGAAAACCGAGGCTCAGAGGGGTGAACTGGCTTTCTCAAGGTCACAAAGCTAGGAAATATCGGGGTTACGATTGGAAGCCAGCTCTCTCCTTCCTTCCAAGTCCAGCCCGAGTCAATCAATGTTGCCGGTTTTGAATCAACAAGCCGAGGATTCCAATCTGTTCCGGGGTGGGGCGGAGGCTCTTCAGTTAACAAGGATGTTGGGCAACCCAGAGCTGAGGTGCCTTTCGTTAAATAAGTTAACGTAGGAAAAGCTCAAGTGCTTTAAGTATAATTAATAAATAACGCAACCTTCAAGCATAATTATTAGCCATCATCCCCATCATTAAAATTGTCTCTAGAACTGGAACCTTGGAGGGTAAGAGACCTTGGAGATCATCCCATCCGTCTATCTAGAGACAAAGAGGCTTGCCTACGGTCACAGAAAGTTAGTAGATGGGGCAGGAGTAGAACCCAGGACTCAGCTCCAGGCCTGTTCTGAGCATTTCATCTGGAACCAAGAAGACCTGGGTTCAATTTCCAGCTCTGGCACTGATTGTATCATCTATATGGCCTCAGGCAAGTCCCTTCCTTTGTCCTGGCCTCAGTTTCCCCAGCTGTAAAATGAGAGGAGAACCAGATCATGGTTAAAAATCATCTCTGGCTTGAGATCCAATGATGTCCTGACAGGCACGAGGGCCTGGATTTGAACCCAGATCTTTCAAAGCCTTTTAAGGAAAGAGACCTGGGCTGGGAGTTATGCCACCTGGGTTCCAGTTTTGATACTGATCCCAGGTCAGCCCCTCTATACTCCCCAGGGACAAAGGCAGAAGCAATTGTTTTCCAGGGGAGCTCATTCGGACCATGCTGCAGCAATGCTGCCTTCAGCCACCAGGGGGTGTCACAGGACTGCAGATGGACCCGATCTCCTGGTCCCACTGGTTCTGGAGAGAGACCTGGAAATGGAGAGTGTGTGTGTGTGTGTGTGTCTGTGTGTGTGTGTGTGTCTGTGTGTCTGTGTCTGTGTGTCTGTGTATGTCTGTGTGTCTGTGTGTCTGTGTGTCTGTGTGTCTGTCTGTCCTCTGGGGCCTCGACAGACCCTCACAGAGATGGATCATAGTTCTAGAGATGGAAGAGACCCTACAATCCATCTTTTCCAAACTCCTCATTTTCCAGAGGAAGAAACTGAGCCAGAACTGGGCGGGGCCACAGAGCCCCAGGCCACGGAGCCAGGATTTGAATTTACGTCTTCCTGCTTCCAGATGATGCAGCCTCTTTCCCTAGTACCCTGTGAGGGGTGGGGGAGGGGCCGCCTTGGACTGGAACCCGGACTCGGCATTGTCTTCCTGGACCAGCCCCTCCACCTTCCAAGGTGTTCCCGAGGCCAGGGAATCCCCTCTGCCCAGCACCCAGCTGCAGCTGGGTGCTAATTAATGTTGGATGTTGTTTGAGACCTTGAGCTCAGGGATACTCCCTGGGGGGGGGGGCGGAGGGAAGGAAGCCTCTAAAACAGTAAAGTGAGTAGGGGGGAAAGAGGCCTGGGGGGGGGGGAGCCTGAAAGCCTGGATTCTAAGCCCAGCTGTGACACTCACTCCTGTGCTAGGCTCACTGGCCCTCTCTGGCCTCAGAATCCTTTCAGCATTGAAAAGGTTGGAGCTGGTGTACAGGGCCCCTCCCACCTCTGACATTCCACCTTCTAAGCTCCCTCCGGCTGACATTCCACTGTGACACTCCATGTTCTAAGCTCCCTCCAGCTGACATTCCACTGTGACATTCCATGTTCTAAGCTCCCTCCAGCTCTCCAGGGCCCTCCCAGCACTGAGAATCGGCTCTGCTCCTCTGGAGCTCAGACAATCCTGTTCTAAGCTCTCGGCCCTCCTCCTCCTCTTCTCCCTCCCCTCCTCCCCTCCTCCCCTCCCCACAGGGCCTAGGTCCTCTGATCCTGCTCCCCCATCAGCAGCCCCTCCCTTTGGCCTTGGCCTAGGCTTTGCAGACAAGAGCAGCTGCAGCAGAGGTTAGGCAGCCTAGAAGGGCCAGGAGGGGCAAGGAAGGGAAGATGGGGGTGGGATGAGGCCGGGGTGTGGGAAGGGGGGGAGGCTGGGATGGGGGGGGTGTTACCGCATGCTCCCTGCTGTCACCCCACCCCACCCCCCAGCCTCCTCAGACACTGTACTCGGCTCCAGACCCGACGGAAACTTCCTCTGGAAACAGTCACAGACTGGGCGACGTCTCAGAAGCCACGGCCACCCCCCCCTCCCCCCACCCCAGAGCCAAGAACGCCCTGGCCGCAATGTCCAGAGTCGGGGGAAGTGGGGGGTGCTGGGAAGGAGGCCCTGGCCCCTGCCCAGCTCCCCTGTTTACACAGGCCCTGCGGGGGCTGGGGAGGGGGTAGCCAAGAAGAAAAGCCCATTGAGAGGCCCCCCCAATCCCCGCCCTAACTTTCCGTGCCCTGGGCCTGAGTGGGCTCCGAACAGCAGCTGTCTGTTCCCTGTGTCCGGGCCCAGGTGGCCTCCCGGCTGGGGGTGCACCACAACAGGGAGAGGCTTGGGGGGAGAACAGAAGACAAGGCATCTCTGATGCCTCCAACGGTGCCCCTCCACGTTTAGAATGCTCCCCGAAACAGCACGAGCTGAGCTGTCCATTTTGCACTTAGGAGACACTGTCCAAGGCGGCCCCAGCCAGTCTTGCTCCCCATATGCCAGGCCGAGGTTCACATCCATCCTCGCTCCCCCCCACACACTTCCAGAGAGCTCAACTTGAGGCACAGAGGGTCTCTGGAACCCGGGGGCACTCAGTCCCTCCCCCTCTTCACCCCAGCCAGGCAGCCAGGAGGGTGTGGGGTGGATGAGGGAAGATCACCCCCCCCCCCAGCTATCCTGGGGCTGGAAGAGGAGACCAATGGAGAGAATGGAAATACCCACACGGAACTTTCCAGTATATACTACAAACCTCTCAGAAAAACAACCCTGTTTCTGCCAGAAAGGAGTGAAAGGGAGAGGAATTGGGGGGGTAATGGAGGAAGAAGGGGGCTCCAAGAGGGGCCCAAAGGGTGAAGGGAAGAGGGGGAAGGTGTGAGGAAGGGGAGGAAAGGGGAGGGGGGAAGACAAGGGGAGGGGGGAAGGCAAGGGGAGGGAGTCAGGAGGTTAAGAAAGGAGGGATAGAGGGGGTCTGAGGAGGGAGGTGAGAAGAGCCCAAGCCTGGATCTAGAAGGCGCCACCACCCATCAAAGGCAGGAAAGCGGCATCATCCGCCCATTTGCTGGCTACCCAAAGGGGCTGCCAGGCTGACAAGGGGGCCCTCAATCTGCTCCTTTCTCAGTCACTGCAGGAGAGTCCCCTAGCTGTGCAGGGTTCAAGTTTGGGGGGTTGTTGTGGGGTTTTTTTAAATGGGAGATATCTCCCTGCCCCTTCCCTGCCTTGCCCAGCACCAGCAGCTACTTCCTCCTCTGGTACTGCTCAGTAGAACAGACCCCCCCCACACACTCTATGGGGAAAGAGGGCATACAGATGGGGAGAGAGGTGACACCCCCCCCCTGCTGGCCAAAGGCACACCTGGATTCGAGATGCCCTTTCACCCCCCTCCCTCCTCCACAGCCTCTCACCTAAACAACAGAGAGCACACTTCTCTTCCCACAGCCTGGACGCTGACTGACAGCTGAAGGGAGGTTGAGACTGGTCCCAAAACACAGGATGGAAAAGCAGAAAGCCCGGCTGGGGAGGGGCATCGTCCAGCCCTTTGGGGGTTTCTATCCTACTCCCAGAGTTCAAGTGGTCCACCCAGCCCCGCCACAGAATGTGTGAGCTAGAAGGGTACTCAGAGCCCATCTCCTTAGGAATGCTCCGATCTAATGGCCAGTCTAGATGAATACCTTCAGTGATGGGAAACTCATTACAATCCATTCCACTTAGACCATCCTGCTTGTTTTCCCTTTTATACCAAACCTCAATCTGCCTCTTCCCCCATCTCCCCTGGGTTCTTCCCTCTGGGGCCAAGCAGAGCAAGGCGATCCCTCTTCCAGGTGACAGTAATAGTCCTTTTAGATACTTAAAGACAGCTATCAATTATCCCACTAAGTCTTCTCCTCTCCAGGCTAACCAAGCCCAGTTCCTTTGACCATTCTCTAGATGTCATGAACCAGAGATCTTTTCCCATGTGGACTGCCTCCTCTGGCCCCTCTCCAGCTCATCATTCCAGCCTTGGGGAGTTGTCTGGGGGCACTAAGAAGCCAACCTCTTGCCCAGGGTCCCCTAAAATGTCTTCCCCAAAATGTGGCCCCCAGAACTGAACTCAGCACCGCAGGTGTGGTTGGACCAGGGCAGAGTACTTGTGGCTCAATCGCCTCCCACTGCTGTTCATCATTTCTTGAGCTCCAAGTGGTGGGATTGGTCTTTTGGGGCTGCTCTATCTCATGAATGACTCAGACTGACTTTATGTGCTGTTTCCCCCAGGCTCAGTGACCACCTTTCTGCTTGTGCCTCCCTCAATAGCAGTACATCCCTCCATCTCCCTGCTGAGTTCCAGCCCCTTATCTCCACAGAATCTTAGAACCCTGAAGTAAGAACCTTCAAGGTTGTCCTACCTCCTAGGTGGTACAGAATGGTTCCCACCACTCTGGTCCCCAGTGATGCAGCGCAATAAGCAGTTATTAAGCACCTGCTGCATACAAGGCAGAGAGGTAGGTAGGAGTAGACTGGGGACCTACCATGGAATAAGATCAGAGTGCAAATCTTGCCTCCCATTCACAGTGACTGAGAAACCCCGGGTGTGGCACTAATGTCTTAGTGCCCCTCAAGACAACAGTCCAAGACTCTGCTGAGTCTCAACAGTGGGGGCATTTTTCACAGAGTTCCTCTGCACAGATTAAAAATCACAAGTCCAGAACCTACTCCCCCTTACATACATAAAATGTACAACACATTGGGGATACAAAAACACAGGGAATGGAGCAGCTAGATGGCGCAGTGGATAAAGCACCGGCCCTGGATTCAGAAGGATCTGAGTTCAAATCCGTCTTCAGATACTTGACACTTACTAGCTGTGTGACCCTAGGCAAGTCACTTAACCCCAATTGCCTTACCAAAAAAAAAAACAACCATGGAAAAACTCTCTCTGCCTTCTAAGATTTAACTCTGTACTGGGCTCTCTCACTTTGTCTTGCTCCCTCCCTTCCTCCCCCCTCTCCTTTTCCTTCTCCCTCTCCCTCTCTCCCTGTCCCACGTTGCTATAGAAAGATCACTGGCTATGGACTCAGAGGATGTAAGTTCAAATTCCACCACCTACAATTTCTCCCCATGTGCCTTTGGACAAGCCACCTAAGTTCTCTGGTCCTCAGTTTCCTTATCTATAAAATGAGGGGGTTGGTAACCTCTGAGGTCCTTTATCTGCCTAAGACTCAGGTACAATGAACTCACTTGGCTCTGAGTCTAGTTTGCCTTACGTTATTTCATTTCTAAGTCACACCAGCTCCTCTGTAAGTTCCTCGAGGGCAGGAACTGATGGTAAAAACTAAATACAGTGAAGGGGAGGTATAATACATAGGAGTTTCTGTGAGGATGATCTACTGGTCTAAGTGGACCACAAGCTCCAACCTATGCTGCCATACAATGTGACATCACTTCCAAACAAACTAACTTGATCTTTAGCTGCATGAATAGAAATCTAGGGCCTAGAATGAGGGATCTTCCCACTGTCCTTGGCCCTACTGGAAGGAATATGTATGGGAATCATCACTGGTGACCTAGATTATGTCCATGAAGGGGCAACCAGAATGGGGAGGCACCAAAGACCATGCCTTGTGATCAGAAGTTGGAGGAACCGGGGATCCTGAGCCTGGAGAGAAGTAGACTCAAGAAGGCCTTGATCACTGTCTCCACTGTCACTAGGAAGAGGATTAGCTTTGCTCTGCTAGGCCCCCCCAGAGGGAGTTTAGAGGGAGGTAGATTTGGGCTGGATGCGAGAAAGCTATTTCTAATCATTGGCGCTGAACCCAGCAGCTCCCACGGCCAATGACTTCCCCATTGCTGGGAGAGACTGGGTGAGAAGGGGCACTGTAAAGGGGGTTCCTGTGCTCAGGGGAGGCCAGGGAAAGGACGGATTGGGCAAGCCTCGCAACTGGGCAAGGGCAGCCTCAGGCTCAGTTACTCGCCATCAGTGTCCTTGGATCTGGAATAAAGAAGCGTAGCTTTTCAAGATTCCTCCCAGCAACATCTTTCTTTATTCCAAGATCCCTCCCAGCTCCTACACCCCCTGCTCTAAGGCCCCTCCCAGCCCTGTCATCCCCTGTTCTAAGACCCCTCCCAGCTCCTACACCCTCTGCTCTAAGGCCCCTCCCAGTCCTGTCATCCCCTGTTCTAAGGCCCCTCCCAGCTCCTACAGCCCCTGTTCTAAGGCTCCTCCTAGCCCTGTCATCCCCTGTTCTAAGGCCCCTCCTAGCTCCTATACCCCCTGTTCTAAGGCCCCTCCCAGCTCCTACACCCCCTGTTCTAAGGCCCCTCCCAGTGCTGACATCCCCTGTTCCAAGGTGCCTTCTAGCTCTGACATCCCCTGTACTAAGGCCCCTCCCAGCCCTGTCATCCCCTGTTCTAAGGTTCCTCCCAGCCCTGACATCTTCTATTCTAAGGGCCCTAGAACAGGCCATGGCTCTCCTAGAGAAGGTTCCCATAGAAGAAATGACTGCCCTCCCAACTGGGGCTATCCCATCCCCCTGGTCTGTAGCTATGCCTCTTTATCACCGGGCCCCTCCCTTCCTGTCTCTTCCCTGACCCAACTGTGACCCACACAGTGGGAGGCTCCTGGGTAGAGGCCATGGGCAACCTCGGGCAGGAGGCAGGGCTCCTGGACCCGGCCCAATGGCTGGCTCAGGCTGGGCCGACTTGGGGACAAGGATGGGGTAGCAGACCAGTAGAAACAGGGAGCCTTTTCATAGGGGGTGCAGTGAGCATGATGGGCCCGGAGCCCAGTCCTCATGGCCACAGCTGATGCTGGGAAGACCCAGGCCAGGGGCTGGGCCTGGCCTAGGAGCCTGGGAGACAAGGAGCAGAGGGGCCGGCTCTCATCTACCACCAGCCCACTTTGCAGGCTACTGGGGAACTTCACAGCCTCACACTCACCCCTAGGCCCAGTCTTTGTGCACAGGTGCCCCATCACCTTGGGCCATAGGACCGAGGCCTGTAAGGGCCCCCCTGCCCTGGCCCCCCAAACCCTGGCCCAGGCCTCTTCTTCTATAGAGGGAAGAAACGAGCCGAGAGAAGGGTGAGTGTTACACAGAGGCACCAGGTGACTTCTTGGCGGGGTTAGACCTCAAACCCAGGGCCTCCAAACTCCAATGACGGGTCCTCACTAAACCACGCCGAGTACCCCAAGGTGTCTCCATCAGGGCTAGGGACAAGCTAGTCCTCTCACTTCCCCTTCAGAGCCCCAGAGGCCTGTAGGCCCGGCAGGCCAAAGGAGGATGCCCCCAAGCACTGTGGCCACATTGCAATGCTCTGTACATGCTCATTGTCCTTGTGCCCAGGCCCCAGACTCCCTGTCACCTGCTCCAAGGTGCCCCCATGCCCTGTCTCTGTCCAGAGCCTCCCCATCTCTGGCCATGCCCAGCCCCTTCATCCCCCTATTCCTCCTGTGGAGGAATATCCCACAAGCCCTGCTCTGGGTCCCACACCATCCATCCCCACCCAGCTTCCAGTGCTCTGAAGGCACAAGTCTCATCTCTTCAACCAGACTGAGGGATCCTGGACCACAGGGGCACGTCCAGGAAAGTCTGTGACCTCGAGGATGCGCCTGTTTCCACTATGATCGCCAACATCTCATGCAGTTCTTAGGACTGAGAGCCGGCAGGGGGACCGTGCCAGGGCTCTCCCTGAGCAGAGGGGTTAGCTTTCTCCTGCTTGGCCCGGAGGGCAGAACCAGGCACGATGGCAAGGATTTTCAGGAAGGCTCCAACAGCCAGCCCTGCTCCAAGTTTAGAATGGGCTGCCACAGGAGGCAGGGAAGTGAGTTTCCCATCGCTGGAGGGCTCCAAGCAAAGCCCAGGTAACCAAACCTAGAGGGGACCCCTGCTCACACAAGGGTCCCACTAGCCAGTCCTTTCCACCTCTGAGATTCTGCTCTTCCTCAGAGCCCAGCTGGCACAGGGCTGGGAGAGCTCTTGGTGACTAAGACCCCCAGATCCTTTTCACCCAGACTCCGGGCCAGCCCCATTTCCCCAGCCTGTCCCTGAGCAGTCGATCCTAAGCCCAAGAACTGGACTTCTCATCTGTCCCTGTCAAGCTTTATCTTATTTGGTCTGGCCCAGGCCTGGCCAGAACCTTTTGGATGGGGATTGTTGTCCCTCCCAGCCACGGGTCATCTGCAGAGTGACCCAGCCAAGTCATTGATAAAAATGCTAGGGGACCCAGGGCCAAGGACTGCCTCCCTGGGCACCCTGGGAGAGGCCTCCCTCCAGGCTGACCTCAGTCCATTCATCATCCCCCTCCCTTTGGCAGAGGCCTCGCTTGTCCCGTATCCCAGCCAGAGCGGCCTCCTCAGTAGGAGGGCCTCGGGCCTACGCATAGGAGAGACGCGGCCTCTGCTGCTTCTGGCTACACACGGCAGGGCCGCCCGTCTTGCCCCACCTTAGGGCCGGCTGCTTACACGGCCTTGCTACCACTCCCACCCTCTGCCCCCAACGCTGGGCCACAGGCAAGAATCGGCCTCCTTGTGTGAACGGCCGGGCCTGGGCTGGTGCCAGGAACCACAGGCAGCTGGCAGCAAGCTTATGCCGCCCAGCCAGGGAGGCCCAGCCACACTGTGCTAGGGGAAGAAGGATCCCGGGCTACTGAGGATGGGCTCGTGAAGAAGCCCCCAGGGACCCTCCTCATCCCCGTCCCCAAATGCCAGATGGGTTCCTAGGCCCTCTCTGCATCCCTCTCTGCATACCCACGAAGCCATTCTGGACATGGCGGGTCCCCACCTTGGGCAGAAGTGCTGAGCAAGAAATTCCCCTTCGGGAAGCAAAGGGAAGGCCCTCTCCCTTCCGTCTCTATTCTCCGAGATACTCAAAGTACCAACACATCACACACACACACACACACACACACACACATATGTACACACACTCATGTACACACAGGCACACACTCAGAGTGCATGTACACGCATGCACACACATGCATACACGATACTCAGATCTGATTCTAGCATCTCTCTCCTTCAGATCCATCAGTGTCTCCCTATTGCCTCTAGCTCAGGGCTTCTTAACCATTTTGGTGTGTCTGGGACCTCTGGCAGTCTGGTCAAGTCCCAGGGCCCCTTCTCATGAAAGGGCTGTTCAATGCATGAAATGCAGTCTAGAGGATAACCCAGGAAGCAAAAAGCTGGGGAAAATCAAGATGTCATTTTTTCCCCATCCAAGTTCCTGGCCCCCCTGAAATCTATTAAGGGCTTCTCTCAGGGGCAGCTAGGTGGCACAGTGGATAGAGCACCGACCCTGGAGTCAGGAGTACCTGAGTTCAAATCCAGCCTCAGACACTTAACACTTACTAGCTGTGTGACACTGGGCACATCACTTAACCCCAATTGCCTCACTAAAATAAAAAAAAAATAAAAAATAAAAAAAAAGAAGGGCTTCTCTCGAGTCAAGGTCTGGCTGAGTCTGGCATTCAAGGCTCTTTGTAATCTGTCACCAATCTCCCCCTACAGCCTTGCCCCATACACATCCTAAATGCTCTGTCCAGACGAGAGCATCAATCCACAGCATATCCCAGGAGCTGGCCCACCCCGGGGCCGTTGTTCAGGTTTCTGCCCCCGAGTGTTCTCACCAGCCTGGCCATCTACTGGCAGTCTACTCAGCTCAAAAGCCACCTCCTCCAGGAGGCCAGCCATGATTTCCTCCGTCCTCAGGATGGAGCCTCAGAAAACCTTTGCTCACAACTCTCAGAGCCTCTTCTCAACGACTTCATCCCTCAAAAGCCCCCTCCAGGTCCTTGGACCTGAGGCTCCAGGGCTTGCCCGCTGTTGGTAAGTGTTAGGAGGGCTGGGCTGGTTCTGTTGGCCCCCAGGGGCAGAGGGGAGGGGGAAGGGGATATAGAGGTCAATTTTGGTCAGCAGCAGTGTCCAGATGGCTACAGAGCTGGCCCTGGGTTCCAATCCCACCTCTCACACGATCTGGATGACCCTCAGCTTCAGTGTCCTCGGCTGTAAAACGGGGGGTGAAGATAATGTGGTTGTTCAGCAGTTTCAGTCGTGTCTGACTCTCCGTGACCCCATTTGGGGTTTTCTTGACAAAGACACTGGAGGGGGGTTGGCCATTTCCTTCTCCAGCTCATTTTACAGATAAGGAAACTGAGGCAAACAGGGTGAAGTGATTTGCCCAGGGTCACACAGCTAGTAAGTGTCTGAGGCTGGGTTTGAACTCAGGAAGATGAGTCTATGCCCTAGGGCGAGCACCTATCTCTCAGGGTCAGATGAAATAATCCATTTCACTGTAAAGTACTTTGCTACCTCAAGGCACCACAAGCATGTCCATTGTCATTATTACCACTCCACAAAATGAGAGGTGCCCATGAACAGAATGGGCTGCCCCAGAATCAGGGGACAAGCTCTCCATTCTGGGAGGTCTCCAAACAGAGGCAGCTGTAGGAGGGATTCTGGGGCTGGGCTCTACCAGGTCTGGGATTCTGCTCTTAGACAGTCAGCTCCCCTGGGGCTGGGCAGGGACTTTGTACCCCTGTATCCTTGCCAGCAACAGGCTCTGCATGCAAGAAGTGCTTAATAAACATGGCATTGCTGCTGGAAACAGTCTAAAGAGGAGGCAGCATCACAGAGTGAGCACAAAGCCAGGAGGGTCTGGGTTCAAATCCTACTCCCCATCCTGGGGAGGTCACCTCACCTCTCTGTGCCTGGTGGCAATTTTCAAAAATTCTAAATTGCAGGGTGGGTAGAGATTTACATCAGTGGAGGGCCCTTCCTCACTGGGACTTTCCTACACCTGTGAAAGGACGTCTGGCCAAAAGAGGGGAGAAAATCAGAGGCGGGCCGTGTGCTGCCAGTGGAGCCAATCATTGAGAAGCCTAGGAGGAAGGCTCAAAGCTGGGTGTGCCTTAGAACTCTCTGTGCCTACTTAGCTACCCTTCCCCCAGGTTCAAACCTCTGAATTGGGGAGTCTCTTATCCAGGGCTGTACACTGGCAAGAACTTTGAATATGGCACCTGAGGTCCTGGATTCGGGTCTTCCCTGTCATCTGCTTGGTGAGTGGAAGTTGGTTTGGGGGAAAGTGCCCAGGTTGGCCTCAGGAGGTAGTGAGTGAGCTCCCCGTCACCATGAGACTTCAGATGGAGGTTGCATGTTTAGGGGGTCAGACTAGACCCCTCTCTAATGATGAGGTTCTGCCTTGATGGCAGAGTGATCTTGACCAAGTCATTTCTGTCACCTGGCAGTCTGGAGGGGGAGACCTAGAGAAGCAATCAACCAGCAAATGTCTCCTAAGCTCTTGCTGAAGGCCCGGAGCTCTAAGCAGAGTCTGGTATAGTTCTGAAGCCTGTGACCCCGGGGAACACTGTCTGGAGGGTAGGGTCTTCCAGCCTCTCCCCTACAAGGAGCATTTAGTGGGGCTGGGGAGATCAGTCAGTCAGACAAAGCACCTACTATGTGCTGTGATCTATACACACACACACACCCTGCCAAGTGTCAATAGAGACAAGCTGCACTGGAGCCACGCCCCCGCCCCAGCCTTGCTGTCCAGTCTTCCCTCTCTCCCTCATGTGGTCCAAGCTTCCTCCCCATTCACACCAGCATCCCCAGGTTCCACTGAGGGCTTCTGGGTCATTTTCCCTCTCCTCGGTCCACACCCTTCTCTTCCTAGCCCAGTCCCCCTCCTCCCCCCTGTCCCCTGCGGAGACCGTGAATGTGCCTCTTTTTCACAGAAGGCAAAACAAAAATGTGCCGAGGCTGCAGAGGTCAAGATCGCACACCAGCAGGCTTTAACCCCAATTACTCCTCGGGCTGCAAGGCCTGCTAAGGGTCAGGGGATAGCAGCTGTAGAGGCAGTGGGCCGCAGAGGAGGGAGTGCCTTCAGGGGTAATCTAGCTAGACACCGCCCCCCCCCATGACTTAGCACAGAGACAAGCATGCAGTAGGTGCTTAATTGCTTCTCACTGACCCCCTCATCTTACAGAGGTTCACTGGCCTGGCCATGGGCAAATGGGCAGAGCTGAGATCTGAAGGTTGCCCTCAGATTCTAAAGGCTCTGCTTTCCACTGAGCCACACTGCTTTCTGTCTTGTCTCTCGTCAAAGCTAGACTTTTAGTTGGGTGTCTCAAGGGACCGAGCTGCTGCCCTGGGACCGTGGCAGGGCCCACTGGGCAAGTCTGCAGGCACCCTAGAGGTTGGGTGGGATGGGAGACAGGAGCCACACTCTCTCTTCCAAGCTCAGCCTTAGGGCCACAGCCTCCAGTCAGGGCCTTCTTCCCTCTCCCACTGGCTGCCCTGGGAGCAGCCATCCTCAGGCACAGTTTTCCAGGGACCTCATGAGGCCCAGAGAGGAGAAGTCAATTGTCCAAGGTGTCCGAGGTGGGTCCTCTGACTCGAGGGCCAACGCTCTTCCTGCCTTCCATACCAGACTGTCTCCCTGCGGCTCACATCAAACCCTATTGCTGTAAGGTGGCCCCGCATCCCTCCAGCTGTGGCTCCCAAATCTTGTGCCATTATCTGGCCATGCAGAAGAGCTGGCCCCACTAGCTGGAGAGGGGGGATAGGCCGAGGGATCCTCACAGGAAGATGAAGAAGCCGGGAAAAGAAATGGGCGCCCAGACATCCTAGGGTTCCCAAGGAGGCTGTCCTGCTTCCAGGCTGCTGCCCTGGCCTCTGCTGGGAAGGCCAGGGAAGGGCCCTAGTAAGGGGATTAAGCCTCTCCCCAGGGGGTGCTTCATTCCTGACCTTCTCTCAGTTGCTTTCACTCCCCTAACCCTTGGTTAGGCCAGTTGGGGAAAGCAAGGCGAGGCTTTTCCTGGCTCCCATCCCTAGGTGGTACACAGCTGGTGCTTAATAAATATTTGGTGACTCAGATGAAATGCTGCTGTTTTGCTCGATCTTCTTGGGTCTCAGGAGGCTCTGCCTCAAGGTATGTGTGGGATGGGGGGACCATTGGGATCACAAAATAGTCAAAGAGGAGCAGCTGGCCATGTAGCTGTGTATAAAGTACCAGCCCCAGATTCAGGAGGACCTGAGTTCAAATCTAGCCTCGGACACTTGACACTAACTAGCTGTGTGACCTTGGGCAAGTCACTTAACCCTCATTGCCCCACCAAAAAACAAAAACAAAGCAGTCAAAGACACGGATGTCCAAAAACTAGCCCTGGGCTCCTGTTTTTCTCAGCATCTAAGGGGGGGGAGCTGGGTGATGGGCGAATGGGAATGAGAAGGGAACAGTGGTGGGGAGGGTGTGGGGAGAGAGACAAGACCTCGGTGCCCTCTTAGGGCCCCTTCCAGCTGTGACCATCTGCGTCGAAGGCGCAGCCACATGAAGCCTAGAAGCCAATAAAGAGGGTGTCAGCAGGAAGAGCACCGGCTGCTGCGATCCCCGGAGACACAAGCCTCTCACAACGCCCAGGAGAGACAACGGTTCTGTTTACGCCCCTGGCGGCCTGGGAGGAGGGCCCGGGGTGGAGGAGGGGGACAGTCGGGAAGCGGGGCCCAGAAGCCACCAGAGACAACGGTTCAGACAAACCCATTAAGAGAATTGGCTCCCCCGCCCGCCGCCAACCGGCGCTTTCTCTTCACCCAAACAATGGTTCCTCCTTTTCCCCCAGTGTCTCCAAGCAAAGGGCTTTGTTCTCTCCCAGCACCTCGGGCAGGTCTGGGGATTTTGCCACCATCCTCCTCCCCACCCTGGCTTCCCCGCACCTTCCAAGTTCATACCGGAGCCCAAGGCTTCTAGCTCTGGCTCCCACGATCTGCCAGGGGAGAGGTTCTGTGGGGCGTGCCCCACGCGGAGAGGAGCCCAGGGCTGGCAGCTACTGAGGGGCACGCCCTCGCTCCATCCCTCCCCGGGCTCCTGACGTTGAATGGCTCCACTGAGACACTCCCCTCCTTGGTGGACTCCTGGGTCCTACTGATTTGGCACCCATGGGCCCCAAAGCACCAACTGAACCGTCTCCCTTTCTGCTCAAGCCAGGAGCAAGGAACAAAAGCTGCTGATGGGGGTGGGGTGGGGGTGAGGGGAGAGAGAATATCTGGCCAGACTCCCTGATACAATGTTCTTTCAAGCGGGCAATTCTCCCTCTCCGATCCCCATCCTCCCAGAGGTGCCCATGGTTACCACCTGGACAGAGGCACCCTCACCCTGAAGGCTCCACTGTCCTAGCTCCCCACTGTCCCGCTCTCCAAAGGCACGAATGTCCCCCCTCCCTCTGCCAAGCTCCCTGCTCCTGACTCCGAAGACACAAACTTCTGCAAGTCCCTTAGCGGTCATGTGCCTCTGTTTCCCTATCTGTCAAATGCAGAGAAGCATGCATACAAACACAAAGCTGGCCCGGACTGTGGACGCCACATGAATACTGCTCCCATTGCTATAGCATTTCCCTCAGAATCCTCTTGGGAGCTGGGGAGTGCAAGGATTGCTCTCTCCATTTTACAGAAGGGATAATGGGGGGTGGGGATAGGGGTGGATGGGGACCCAAGGAAATGAAGTGACTTGCCCAGGATCACACAACTGGGAAGCGTGAGAGCTGGGGCTTGATCCCAGGTCTGCTGCTTTCTTCCAGGCTGCCTCTTGCAAGTTAACAAAGAGAAGGCTCCCCGGCCACAAGCCCCTTCCCTCCCATCTGCACACAGAGGGCCAGGCCAAGCCCTTGGGGTGGATGGGTGGGGAGAACTGAAGCAGGTAAGATGAGCCTCCTCCGGAGCTCCCAGAAGGGCTGTGGGCACAGAGAACACCAGTGACCAGTGACTTTACCCTCTCCACAGGACTTGGCCTTGGGGGGAAGTCTGGCACAACTACAACAGCACCAGGGCCCTGGGGTCGCCAGCTGGAGGGAGGGGGCATGTCCTTTCCCCTGAAGAAGCCAGGGCCTCCACCTTTCCACACAGCCCTACCAGAGCTGGTCTGGCTCTAAGGCACTGATATCCTGGGAAGAGATGGGAAGGAGACCGCCCCAGGAGGGGGCGCTGGGAGGGTAAGAGAGGGGCCTGTGAGTCTTCGAGAGAATCAAAAGGCAGATAGATCTACTCCCACCTAAGCTCTGACACTGTATATACCCCTATCCTGCCCTACAGGACAGAGCCAGCAGGAATCAGAGGAGGAGGGGGCAGAAAGAGGCCGAGTTAGAAACCCAAGCATCCCTCCATCCCTGCTAACACAATTAGGGAGAGGAAGCGGGGTCCTGCTGGGGTTGGGGGGAGACGGCCCCAACATCTGGGAAGGCGATTGGAAGGTTAGGGGGGGCGGGGAGAGGCAGAGGCTGGGAGTCCGGGCATCCTGAGGCATCCCAAGCCCTAGTGGTACAGCAGAGAAGGGCAGGATAGGGCCCCTGTTTGGGGGGAGGGGGGTGCAGTCTCACGCTCGCACCTATCGAGGGGCCCAAAGCTCCGGAGGTCCTGGTCCGGTGCCCCTCCCCCTCCCCCCCCATACATAAAATACACACACAGAGCTGGGTTAGAGCCAGAGGGAGCTGGGCAGGCCGCTGGGGGGAGGGGCTGGGGCTGGAGACCACAGCATCTTCCCTCCCAGCCCTTCCCCAAGCCGCCGGGAGGGGAGGCAGCCCCCTTCCACATCTGGCGTGGAGCTCCAGGGCAGGGCAGGCCAGGGCAGGGCAGGGGGCCCGGGATCAAGGCCAGGGCATCGCCCCTCGCCCATCCCCACGGCTGGGCCGTGGCCAGCGAGGACCAGACCGCTCCCTGCCTCCCCATCTGGGCTGATGTCAGGAGGGCGCGGCGGCGGCGGCCGCCCGGGGGAATGTCGCGACCGACGACGACTGGGAAGGGGCGGCGGCACCCACGTACCTGCTTCTCCTC
This sequence comes from Dromiciops gliroides, assembly GCF_019393635.1. Taxonomy (NCBI): domain Eukaryota; kingdom Metazoa; phylum Chordata; class Mammalia; order Microbiotheria; family Microbiotheriidae; genus Dromiciops; species Dromiciops gliroides. The sequence continues at coordinate 5,631,247 of NC_057861.1, forward strand.
CACTGCGGACGGGGTCCGGGTCCGGGTTCGGGTTCGGGTCCGGGTTCGGGTCCGAGGCGGCGACAAGGGGCAGAGATGAAGAGAAATAGACAGAGACACTGTGAGCGCCCAAGGGAGGCAGGGATGGAGGGATGGATGGAGGGGGGTACGGGGAAGGATGGAGGGATGGAGGGGCTCGGGGAGGGATGGAGGCAGGGATGGAGGGCACAGGAGCAGGGAGGGGGCCCCGGGCTCACCTGGGTTCACCAGCTTGCTCTTGTAGCGGAGGCTGGTGCTCATGGCGGCGGCGGGGAGGGGAGGGGGCCCCGGGCCGAGCCGGGACTAGAGGGGACCGAAGGGCAGCGGCGGCGGCGGCGACGGTGGCGGCGGCTGCAGAGCCAGACAGACGGAGGGAGCGCGGAGCTGGGCGGCAGCCGAGAGAGAGCCAGCTCCACAGCCGCCTGCCCCAGCCAATCATCAGGCCGCACTCCAGCCCCGCCTCCCCGCCCCCCCCAGCCCACGCCTAACCACGGCACCGCCCACGCGAGGCTCCCCCACGCCCCGCCTCCACGCGCGAGACACGCCCCGCAGCACCCGACCGTGCTCCGTGGGGCGTGTGGGGTTGTCACCCAGACCAGCGGCAGCAGGGCCCCTTTCCCAAAGGTCCAGTCTGGAGGCTGGGCCGGGGGCTGCCTCTAGCTACTCTCCTGGAGGGCCTGGCCCTTGCAATGATTCCTTCTCAGTGCAGGCCGGCTGAAACTCAGTCCCTCTCTCTTTTTAAAAAGTACTCCAGCCCTTCTCAGCTCTGACATTCTCTGTTCTAAGGGCCCTCCCAGCCCTGACAGGTTCTGTTCTAAAGTCCCTCATAGCTTTACTGTTCTGCCCATCAAGGAAACCGAGGCCAAGGACAGCGGTCCCTCGGTGGCCATATGACACTGAGGCATCTGCAGGCAGTTTCTGCCCTGGGTACCCCTGCTCCCCAGTAGAATATAAGCAGGGTGGAGGGGGGGGCTCATATTCGTGTTTATCTTTTGTTTGTTTGTACAGGGCCTGCACAGATTGTTAAATCCAACTGAAGATGTGACTCGGGCTTCTTCTGCTGGGCACCCATTTAAGACAATATAGTGGGGGCAGCTAGGTGGCGCAGTGGATAAAGCACCGGCCCTGGATTCAGGAGTACCTGAGTTCAAATCCGCCCTCAGACACTTGACACTTACTAGCTGTGTGACCTTGGGCAAGTCACTTAACCCCCATTGCCCCACAAAAAAAACAAAAAAAACAAACAAACAAAGACAATATAGTGCATTGGTTAGAGCACTGGATTTTAAGCCAGATTCTGGCTTCAAATCCTGTCTTATACTTCCTACCAGTGTGACTTCCCTGAGATTTTTCTTTTCTTAAAATGAGGGTGATGAGAGCTGCAACACTTGCTTCCCAGGGCTATAGTGAGGCTCCAGTGTGATCATGTCTGCAAAGCACTTTGTACATCAGAAATCACCGTGTAAATTTCAGTTATTATTATCTTCATGATGGTGGCCATGGACTGAGTCAATCAGGTGAGAACACATCTCCACTGAATGAATCAGAAGTATGAACAGGTGTGGAAAAGACCTGTACACCTCCACCATTTCAGCTAGAAGCAAGAGAAAAGTTTGTCTTTGGAAGAGAAGGGACTATAGTCTGGGGGACTATAACATCAGGGAGCAGGTTTGGTATCCAAGATTCCAGTCTCAAAGCTTAGATGCAAAAGCCTCCAGTCAAGCCCCAGCAAAGGAATCTCTCTGGGGGAGAAGTGCCTGGGCCCTCCCTTAGTCTCCTCCCCACCCCTACCCACTCTGGAGAAGGACCCCAGGAAGGCACTCAGAGAATCAGATGATTTCAATTTGTTCAAACCGATCCTAATCCTGGGGCCATCTGCACCTGGTGCCCAAGGCCAGAAGGGTGCCCAAGCAAAGACAACTTTCAGATTCTACAAGGAGTCCAGAAGCATAGACACCCTATGCCTTGGGGAACCCCTTGAAGATTCCAGCAAGATAGGACCCGAGTTACCTCTTTGCCATCCATATGTGTTCTCTAAGCTTGTGGCCACTTTCCCCTTGGAAATGGCTCACACGTGCCTGTGGGACAGTGTATCACAGACTTTTTTTAGAGCGGGGGTTGATGTTTTGTATCAATTGTTTTTATCATATTACTTTTTTCCTTTAAAAAAAGATATTATTATTAATATTATTGTTATTTGTGGGGCAATGAGGGTTAAATGACTTGCCCAGGGTCACACAGCTAGTAAATCTCAAGTGTCTGAAGTCACATTTGAACTCAGGTCCTTCTGAATCCAGGACTGGTACTTTATTCACTATACCACCAAGCTGCCCCCTGTTTTTTTCTTTTTAAATAGTATTTTATTTTATTTTTTCCAATTATGTGTAAAGATAGTTTTCAACATTCATTTTTGTAAGATTTTGAGTTCCAAATTTTCTTCCCTCCCTTCCCCCGTCCCCAAGACAGCAAACAGTCTGATATAGGTTATACACTTGCAATTCTGTTAAACATATTTCCACATTAGTCATGTTGTGAAAGAAGAAACAGAACAAAAGGGAAAAACCACGAAGGAAAAAAAAAACAAAAAAGTGAAAACAGTATGCTCCTTACCACTTATTTAACAAATACCTCTTTCGAAAAGCTAAGTATCTGGCTGACTGATTGATATCTGCTGATAATCAATGAAGGGAAACACACTGATGGGGGCTTTTTTATGAGCTATTGCATTAGAAAGATCCATTGCTCCACCTCCCCTCCAGTGCCTCAGGGTTAACCCTAGACCCTTCTGGGGATAATGACCATAGCCAGTGTCCGGGACCTGGCAGGCCAATGGCAGAAAGGAAATGAGGGTTGGGAAAGGTGCTCCAGAGCATGCCCTGCATACAAATATTCCTCCTTTGGGCTCTGACACCAGATGGAGGTGTTTTAGTTTGGGGGTTTGTTTGGTTTTTTTGGTGAGACAACCTACCACACAGACATGTCAAGTGACCTTGAATCCATGGAGACCTTTGCCCTTCTACATGATGGGGAGAGAGTAGCAAGAAAAGGAGCCAAACTGAGCCTCCTGGGCCCAGGGCTGGTGCTTTGTCCACTGTGCCACTCAGCTAACCCATGATGACATCTTTAAAATAGGGTTGAGGGGTAGGAGGAATGCACTGGGGGAGGAGGAAGGGGAGAGGTGGACTGGGGAGAGGTAGCTCACATGAAGGAAACAAGAAAAAAGCTTATGGAGGGGAGGGGAAGAGGGGGAAGGAGAGGGGGAGTGAGTGAACCTTACTATCATCAGAATTAGCTCAAAGAGGGAATAACATACATACTCAAGCAGGTATAGTAATATATTTTTGCCCTGAGGAAAAGTGGGAGGAGAAGGAGATGGGAGGGGGGGTGGGGAGAAGAGGGGAAGGAGGGAAGGGAAGTTTGGGGGAGGGAGCTGTAAAAAGCAAAATACTTTCGAGGAAAGTGAAGATGTTCTGAATAACACCACATGTATGACATATATTGAATTGCTTGATTTCATAGGGAGACTTGAGGAGGGAGAGAGGAAGAAAAATTTAGAAAATAGAATTAGCTCAGAGGCCTTAACCTCATCAGAGTGGGCTCAAGGAGGGAATAACACCCACACCCAATTGGGAAGAGTAATCTATTTAACCCTACAGGAAAGCAGGAGGGGAAGAGGATAAGGAGGGAAGGGTGAATGAAGGGAGGGTAGAGCGGGGGAGGGGGCAGTCAGTAGCAAAACACTTTTGAGGAGGAATAAGGCAAAATAAGATAGACAACGGAGTAAATATCATTGGAAGGGAATGCGATGGAGGGAAATAGTTATGATGATTGAATACAATGTCAAAACGTATGGTACCTACTCTGCTGGGCTATTGTGAGGAAAATTCTCTGTCAAGTTTAAGGCACTATGTAAAAATTATGATGAACAAGATGCTATCAGAAAAACCTGGAAAGACCCACATGAACTGAAGCAGAGAGAAATGTACTGTATACAAAATAACAGCATTAGTGTAAGATGATCTGCTGGGAAGCATGTGGTTATTTTCAGCAAGGCAATGATCCAATATAACTCTGAAGAGCTTATGAAAATTGCAGTCCATCTACAGAGAAAGAACTGATGGTATCTGCAAACAGACTGAAACATTTTTTTTTTGACAATTCCTTAATCTGAACTTTTGTTTTTATCTGTTTTCTCTCACAACCTAGCTAATGTAAAATTGTTTTCTATGACTACTCATGTATAATTTATATTGAATTGTTTGAGTTCTTGGGATGGGGGTGGGAAGGGAGGGAGGAAGAGAAGTTGGAACACAAAGGTTTTTTTTTAATTTATGTCAAAATTTGCTTTTACATGTAATTTGGAAAATAAAATTCTAAAGAAAAAAAAAGAAAAGGAGCCAAGGATGCCAACAATTTAATTGCAGGCATTCATTGGGCAAATGTTGTCCAAGGACCACTGGAGGAAAGAAGTCCTACATGCCTCTCTGAACTTGTTTCCTTATCTGTAGAATGGGGACAATATCTGTGGTTCTTGCCTCACAGAATTGTTGTGAGAGATAAAAAATGTAAAGTGATTTGCAAAGTTTAAAAGCCAGATAGTATTACTATTCTTTCTCCTGCCCCAGATATTAAAAGAACAAGAGAAAGGAATCCAGTGTGTTGGGTGAAATTTCTGTAGTGAAAATCACATGCAAAGTTAAGAATAAGAATTATGCATGATAAAAGGGTTGCAATTTCTATTAATGTAGGGAAAATAATAAAAATAATTCATATATCTGTATGTATATATATCAGTCAATACTTGAAGAAACTAATTAATGGAAATCAAAGGGATGTCCATCCACTGGGGAATGGCTAAACAAACTGTGGTATGTGATGGTGATGGAATATTAGTGTGCTTTAAGAAATGACAAGCAGGATGATTTCAGAAAAGCCTAGAAAGACTTGTCTGAACTGATGTATAGTGAAGTGCACAGAACCAAGAGAACATTGCGCACGGAGACAGCAATATTGTTTGGTGAAGAACCGTGAATGACTAAACTATTCTCAGAAACACAGTGATCTAGGACAATCCCAAAGCACTACTGGTGAAACATACTCTCCACCTCCAAAGAAAGAACTGATATTGATTGAACACAGACTGAAGCAGGCTATCTTTCACTTTCTTTCTTACATTTTTTCTTTTATTTGAGTTCTCTTATACAAAATGCCAATCTGGTCGTGTTTTACATAATGACAAATGCCTCAAGGAGAGGGGAAGGATAGAATGTGAAATTCAAAACTTTAAATAACAATGTTTAAAATTTTTTAAAGATTTTTAAAAGGGAAAAAAAGAAATTAATTCAGGCTATTTACTGTCAGGTCAAATCCAGAAGCTGAAGCTTCAATACTTTGGCCACATGATAGGAAGATGGGACTTGTTGGAAAAGCCCCCCGATGTTGGGAAAGATCGAAGGCCAAAGCAGAAGGGGCAGGCAGAGGGGGAGCAATGAACATGAGCTTGGACGGACTTCGGGAGATGGCCCGTGTCGGGCCGTGGGGTCACAAAGAGTCAAACATCCCTGAATGACCGCACAACAAATATACGGGGCGGGGAGAGAGGGGGGGGGAGAGACAGAGACAGAAACAGAAACAGGGGCAAAGGTAGAGAAAGAAGAGGAGGGAGGAGATGGACAGAGAGAGAGAGAAAAGAGGAGGGAGGCGGGGAGAGCTCTAAAACGTGCCAAGTATTATATGGACATTATCTCATTTCATCTTTACAACAATCCTGGGAGGTAGGGCTTATTATTATCCCCATTTTATAGATGGGGAAACTGAAGCCAACAGGGTCATTAAGGGACTTGCCCAGGGTTCCACAGCTAGTGTCTGAGGCTGAATTTGAACTCAGGTCTTCCTGACTCCATGTCCAGCTCTCTATCCACTAAGCCACACTGCTTTTGCTGCTGGGTACCCACCCTTGAAAGGCTCAAGTTTAACACAACATACCAAGAGCTGGGAATTCCTGCTCAGGTACAGGTTGGACTAGCTGGCCCGGGAGTTCGATTGCATCTGGGAGATGCTGTGATTGGATGAACTGGAAGGACAGGAAGTGCTCACACCCATTCCTCATCAGCAGTTGGCTGCTGTTCACAATAATCATAACCCTAATAGCTTCTCACATGTTGATGCCGCTTAGCTCCCTCCCCCTCCTTTGATACATTGTCTCGTGAGAATAATTATTATGTAATTTCATTGTTCCCAGGATCCATAATTTCATTAGTGCGGGTGCTCCACCAATGCAGACAAATACAGATGATTAATAGGTTTTACAAGATAGGGACTGAACCTACGGATTGTGATTTCACTGGCGCAGGGAACTTCCAGGTGAGGAAACTCTACCAATTCAGATAGTCACTTAGAGACTTAGAAAGTTGACCAGGTGAGCATGGAGAGGTTAAGTGACCCTGTTCCCAGGGTCACACAGCCTTTGACAGAATGTATCAGAGGTGGGATTTGAACCCAGGTCTTTGGTGCTTCCAGGCTACCCTCTCTGTCTAATACAACACCCAGCCGCTGTTATTTGAGCCTCCCACCAGCCCTGTAAGGTAGACACTACCATCCTCATTTCACAGATAGGAAACTTGTAAGGAAAGTGATTTGCCCAGGGTCATGAAGCCAGTAAGAGTCAGTGGACCCCTGGGGGTTCTGGCATTCAATCCCACTGTGGACCACTTGGGGATACACCTCACAAGACATGGATGTGACCTGGCCAGGGCAGAATATGGCAGGGTGGGGCTCTCCCCATGCAGACTCGGAACCTCTCTTTATGTAGCTTAGTCCAAGCAAGCCAAAGCAGGAAGCACTCCTGGGTGTGAAGCACCATACTAGGGTCTGGGGCTATGGAGACAAAACAATGCCTGTCCTCAAGGAGCTTACACTCCACAGCCTTTCTGGCTGCATTCTCACCTCTGTACCCCTGTTACTGCATTGGTTAGAATACTCTGCTTCTTAACCCCTCTCCAAATCTATCCATCCATCCATCTTTCCGGGCCTGGCTAGAGCCTTCCCTGATCCCTCCAGACCCGACTGAGGAGCCTCTCTCTCCTCTGAACTCTTCTGGTGCTCCCAGCTGACACCAGCCTCCTCCCACTGCCCTTTATCATTTATCAGTCTCCTCTCCAGCTAGACTAGGAGCTACCTGAGGGCAGGATCCAAGTCTGATCTTTTTTTTTTCTTTTGTGGGGCAATGAGAGTTAAGTGACTTGCCCAGGGTCATACGGCTAGTAAGTGTCAAGTGTCTGAGGTCAGATTTGAACTCAGGTCCTCCTGAATCCAGGGCTGGTGCTTTATCCACTGTGCCACCTCACTTCCCCGTGGATCTCTCCTTTGCCTTTATCACATCATATTCATTCCCTATTGGAATGCTAAGCTCGTTCAGCTTTGTGTTCTTACCACACGTCCAGTCATTTTTCAGGCATGTATGACTCTGTGACCCCATTGGGGGTTTTCTTGGCAGAGATACTGGAGCGGTTTCCCATTTCCTTCTCCAGCTCATTTTACAGATGAGAAAACTGAAGCAAACAGGATGAAGTGACTTGCCCAGGGTCACACAGTTAGGACGTGTCTGAGGCTGGATTTGAACTCAGGAGGATGAGTCTTCCTGACTCTGGGGCCGGGGCTGCACCAAGTTGGATTTGCGGACAGGCCATATGAGGAAAGTCTTTCTAACCACCAGAACTATCCAGTGGTGGGTGGGCTGCCATGGGGAGGGGATCCATTTCCCCATCACTGAGGAGGCTGTCCCTTGTCTGACATGGTGGGGGGGGGGGGTAGAGGCCTTAGCTTGCTAGGGTTCCTTCCACTGCTTCTCTGCTTGTTCTACTGGAGAAAAGGGAGGAGGAGGGGGAGGAGGAGGAGGGGGAGGAGGAGGAGGGAGAGGAGGAGGAGGGAGAGGGGGAGGAGGAGGAGGGAGAGGAGGAGGAGGGAGAGGGGGAGGAGGAGGAGGGGAAGGAGGAGGGAGAGGGGGAGGAGGAGGAGGGAGAGGGGGAGGAGAGGTAATCCAGGCATCGTGCTCAATGAGGACACCCGGCCTCATTCCATGAGACTGAGGAGGAAGGAAATCCATCACTTCTACAGCACGGATTCAATTATTCATCTGAGTGAATTTTTATTCATTCCAATTTTATTGATTACAATGAATATTAATTAGGTGCCTGCAGTGAGCAGGAAGCTTCACTACGGGAGGTGCTGTTGGGGGAAGGGGAAGCGATGGTTTTTAGAAAGACACTGCCCCTGCCTTCAAAAAGTTTCCACTCTAAGAGGGGGGAAAACATTTGCAGGGTAAGAATAATCCCTGGGGGCAGCTAAGTGGTGCAGTGGATAAAGCGCCGGCCCTGGATTCAGGAGGACCTGAGTTCAAATCCGGCCTCAGACCCTTGACACTTACTAGCTGTGTGACCCTGGGCAAGTCACTTAACCCTCATTGCCCCTCAAAAAAAGAAAAAGAAATAAAAAGAATAATCCCCAACATCAACTAGCTTCCACCTAACGTCCTCCAGCGATGGAGGGGAAAGCTCTTCCTCCCGAGGCCGCCCAGCCCGTCCCACTTAAGGATGCCTATAATTATTGGGTAGTTTTTCCTTTCTTACATACATTTCAATGGCCCTGTGATTGTATCCATGTGGGTAACTCCCTCCATTGGTACAGATCATAACTGTTTGTGCCATCCCATCCTGTGGGATTCTTAGCTCTGTGTTTCTGCAGATCTGCCACAGAAGGTCTGGGTCTACTCAGCACAAGAGGGCGCTCTTCCTATCATTTCTTGACCTCTTCATCTCCTTTTCCAACCCCTCATATTTCTGATACAGCCCGGGGTGGAGGGTAGTGCTGGGTGCTGGCATCGGAAAGACCTGGACTCAGATCTCACGCCGGACCCTGGACATTGAACATCTGTGTGGCCGTGGACAGTTTTCTCCAGCTTCTCTCATGAGTCATGGCTGAGCTGTGGGCTACTGGGAGGGAGCTCCTTCCCCCATGTGGGGGCAATCATGGATCCTTCCTGCATTTTTGTTCCTCGTACAACCTCTTCCTCGAAGGTCATCAATGGAAAAATGTAATCGCCTGTTCAAACCCAACATGAAGCCCTCTGTTGTCCTTTGGATCCCCTGTAACTTGGACTCCTTGGAAATTCCAGGATTTGTTCCAAGATTTGTCACCAAAGAACATCACTGCATTACTGGGAGAAGTTGTGTGTGTCTGTGTGTGGTTGCCCAGTAAGGGCTTTTGTGTGGTGTGGCACACTGCCTGTCACATAGTGGGTGCTTAATAAATGCTTCTTGATTGGTTGATATCCCTGAGGAGTCCTAAGAATATTCTGGGACTCGTGCATGACTGCATGCATGACAGCATGAGTCCAATCCCATCGGTGAATGGAAGCCCTTGGGACACCTGGTCATATGATCCCTATTCTTTGAATTATCTCCTACTTATCCTATAGATAGCTTGTTTTTTCCATATTTCTTTGAATGTTATTTCATTAGATCATAAGCTCCTCAAGGGCAGGAATCATCTTTTGCCTCTTTTTTGTATCTCCAGAGCTTGGCACAGTGCCTTACACATAGTAGACACTTAATAAATGCTAGATTGATTAGTGTGGATCTTGCATAAAGCATACTTCAAGCCCAAGGCAAATACCTTCAGCAAGCATGCACCTCCTTGTTTTGAGCTTCACATACTTTTAATAATCCAGGTATTATTGAAGCATTATCTCTGTGGTCCCATTTTTCTGTGTTGTATTTTTCAAAGAATCTCATCTGACCTCCTTCAACTATGATGCGGCTCCACTGAGATTCAGGCCAATCTTTGGTTAGATTTCCTTTTGCTCCTACTCTTTAAATGAGGCAACACTGTTTGTAATCTTCTTCCGGGTACAAAGTTTAGAAAGAAATGGTCACTTCCCCATGAAACCAGTAGCCTAGGAGATATTTGAATACAGGAACTATAATACATATATTATAGTTATTTCTAACTTGGTTGTTTTTGTTTGTTTGCTTTTTGTGAGGCAACTGGGGTTAAGTGACTTGCCCAGGGTCACACAGCTAGTAAGTGTTAAGTGTCTGAGGTCAAATTTGAACTCAGGTAACTCCTGACTCCAGGGCCGGTGCTCTATCCACTGCGCCACCTAGCTGCCCCTATTTCTAACTTAATAAAAGCTGTAACTGTAACACATGATGCTACAGTTACCTCCACTGAGGAGCCTCTGCCTGCACATTTCTGGTGACAAGTAGATCATTACCTTTCAAGAAAGCCAGTTCTGGCTAATGTGGAAATGTTTTGCGTGACTGCTCATGTATAGATTGTATTGAATTGCTTGAGTTCTGGGGGGGTGGAGGGCGGCGAAGGGAGGGAGGAAGAGAATTTGGAACACAAAGTTTTAACAAAATTGATGTCGAAATGTGTATTTACATGTAATTTGGGAAAAATAAAATTCTAAACAATAAAAAAGGCAGTTCCACATCTGGACATCTCCACTTAGTAGGTTGTTTTTCCTTACACGAAGCCTAATTCTGACTTTTCTGTGGCTTGCATTTATCGCTACTGGTTCTGCCGTCTGGCACCAACTAATCTTTCTTCTGATGGCTTTTCAGATACCTGAAAGCAGAGGTCATGTCTAGAACCTTCCCTTCTCTGGGCTAGGCGTCCCCACATATTTGCTGTGGTTTCCGTAGGAAAAGCCACCCCCGTTAAACCAGAGGTTGTCTAACTTTCGAATCGTTATGGTTCCAAACCACAAGATTCACCATTTCATGCTGCTCTGCGGTTAATTATGTCAAGATTGACCTACTGGGCACAGACCTTCTGCACAGGGACAATAACGGTGTTTAAGGGGCTCTCTGGGGGTCGAGGTGGCTCCTAACTGAGCTCTTGTCTTTGACTTCAGAAATGAATCCCTCTTTGCTGCTTCAGCTACCCCTCCCCGCAAGCCCCAAGGGCTACTCCATTCTAATCAGTAATGTCATTCCCTCCTCATGATTCCCTTTGCAAAGTCAGGTTGTCAAAGCCACTTTCCATCCCTCCTGTCCAGAAACGTTACCGAACTTACACAAAAATCTTGCTATTCCGAGAAAACTGTGTATCAGTTCTGGGGAAATGAGTCAGCCAGCAAGCATTTATTAAATATTCCTTGTTATAGGAGATGGCTTTTTAGACGGGGGAAAAGGAGACACAGCAGGAAATCTAGGTGTTATAAAAACAAAACCCAAGCATCTATGAAGCACTGACTATGTGCCTGGCATTGTGCTAAGCATAGGGGAGACAAAGAGAGGCAAAAATAGTCACTTCCTCTAATGGGGGAAGGGGGTGACACATCATGTATAAATAGCAAGATACATACAAGAGATGAGCACAGGAGATAGAAGGTGATCTCAGAGGGAAGGCACTGCTGGGGGGGGTTGGTGGGGGCCGGGGGAGAAAGAGCAGAATCAGAAACCCCAAGTTCAAGTTCTGCCTTTCTCTGTGTGACTTTGGGCAAATCACTTAAGCTCTCTGGGCTTGGATCCAAAGGTCACCAAGCTTTCTTCCAGCTTGAAACTATGATCTTATGAACTGAGCCTTGAAGGGAACGAGGAGTTCAAAAGGGCGGAGGTGAGGAAAGCGAGTGTCCCAGGCATGGAGACAGGAGATGGGATGCATGTCCAGGGAGGGGTCAGCAAGTGAGGCAGCTTAGAGAATGTGTGCAGGGGAATAATGTGAAAGGTCTGGAAAGAAAGGTTCGAGCCAGTTAGGGAAGAGCTTTGGGTGGCAAACAGAGGAGTTTGTTGGGGTGTGTGGGGGGGTTTCTTAGAGAAATAAAGAATCACAGAACGTCTAGTTCGGGGAGACAGATGGCCAGATTTGTTCTTTAGGAATTTCAGTGTGACGGCTGTGGAGACCATGGATTGGATCAGGAAAAGACTAGAGGCAGAGAAGTCAGTTAGGAGGCGATCGCACCAGGAGAGGAGCTGAACTCAGTGGAGAGTGAATGGGCGTAGGTGATAGAGGTGAAGGCAAAATGGATTAGATTGGGCAACAGCAGAAAGGTGAGGGCCTGAGGGAGAGAAGGGAGTCAAGGGTGACCCAGATTTCAGATCTTGGTGACAGGAAGAATGGTGCCCTCTACCACACCCAAAACAGGCAACTTAGGAGGATTGAAAGGGGTGATGTTAACACCAGATGGCCCAAAGGGCTATAAAGCTGTGCATACCCTTTGACCCAGAAATACCACTTTGGGGTCTTTTTCCCAAAGAGATCATGGAAAGAGGAAAGGGACCCACATGTACAAAAATATTTATAGCTGCTCTTTACATAGTGGCAAGGAATTGGAAGTTGAGGGGATGCCCATCAATTGGGGAATGGCTGGACAAGTTGTGGTATATGAATGTAATGGAATACTATTGTGCTATAAGAAACGATGAGCAGGAGGAGTTCAGAGAAACCTGGAGGGTCTTGCGTGGGCTGATGATGAGTGAGATGAGCAGAACCAGAAGAACATTGTACACAGTATCATCAACATTGTGTGTTGATCTACTGTGATGGACTAGATTCTTCTCACCAATGCAATGATACAGAAGAGTTCCAGGGAACTCCTGATGGAAGAGGATCTCCAAATCCAGGAAAAAAAAAAAAGAACTGTGGAGTATAGATGCTGAATGAACCATAGTATTTCTTTTGTTTTTGGTGCTGTTGTTTTTCTATTTTGAGGTTTTTCATCATTGCTCTGATTTTTCTCTTCTAACATGACTAATGCAGAAATAAGGTTAATGTTATTATGTGTGTGTATATATATATATATATATATATATATATATATATATATATATATATATATATATATATATATAAAACCTATATCAGATTACCTGCTGTCTAGGGGAGGTGGGAGGGAGGGGAGGGAGAAAAATCTGAAATTGGAAAGCTTATATAAACAAAAGTTGAGAACTATCTTTACATGTAACAGGAAAAAAATACTTTATTAAAAAAAACATTAGATGGCACTTTCTGTTGTGCACATGGTAGGTCTGAACTACCTAGATGGCATCAGATGGGGAGGGATGGGGGCTGAGTATGTAGATTTGACAGACATTTGCAAAGAGGTGATCCACCCCATACATGTAGAGAAAGAAAGAGGACCCAGGTCACAAAAATGGAGCATCAGACAAGTCATCTTGAAAACCTTTCCCTATCTTGACCCCATGGAGAATACATTTTTTAAAATGTTATATTCTATTTTATTTATTTTTATTATTTTTTTAAAATAATAAACATTTTATTTATAGTTTGCGGTTCCAATTTTTATCCCTCTTTCCCTCCCTTCCCTCCTCCCTCCCTGAGGCAGCAAACAAATAAGGGTTATACAAGTATGATTATGTAAAACATGACCATATTTGTCATTTTGTATAAGAAAGCTTGATTAAAAGGAAAAAAATGAAAGAAAGTAAAAAATACAATGCTTCAGTCTGTTCCATTAATATCAGTTCTTTCTTTGGAGATGGATAGTATGTTTCATCGTTAGTCCTTTGGGATTGTCTTGGATCATTGTATTGTTAAGAATAGTTGAGTCATTCACAGTTCTTCATCAAACAATATTGCTGTCTCTGCGCACAATGTTCTCTTTTTCTGCTCTCTTCACTATACATCAGTTCATACAAGTCTTTCCAGTCCTTTCTGAAGTCATCCTGCTTGTCATTTCTTAGAGCACAATAGTATTCCATCACCAACATATACCATAGCTTGTTTGGCCATTCCCCAATTTATGGGCATGCCTTTGATTTCCAATTCTCAGCCACCACAAAAAGAGCAACTAGAAATGTTTTTGTACAAATAGGTCTTTTTCTCTTTTTGGGGAGAGAATACATTTAACTTTTTAGTATCCCCTATGTTCAAACTTTTACCCCCTTGTCCCACTGACAACCACACCTTGAAAGCCCCAACCAACCCCAACAACTTCTGACATTCACATGCTGTGAATGGAATTAGGTAAATCACAAACCTGAGCTGACAAGGTTCACTAGAAACATACTATTTAATCTCAACCAGGTTCTTCCTGTAAGGAGGCAGTTTATCCTTCCCTGATTGACTCACCACCCTACTCTCTGCAGCAGCTGTTCCAAACCTTCTAATCTCTCCTCAAACCTCCTTCCTCACTCCCAAGTCTTTCAGCTGAAGACCTCATCTCATAATTCCCCAAAAGAAATACAAGTTAGGCCATTTGCTAAGACCTCCCGTTCTCCCAATCTCACACCATCTAGATATCTTCCCCCACTGAATCCTCCTTCACTCTGGTCTTGGACAGAGGTGGTCCTTCCCTTTGTCAAAGTCAACCCCTCCCCCTCCCCAAACCACCATTTTCTCCCCATTTTCTCCATCAGATTGCCCCTATTCTATCTTTGGGATTGATTGAATTGGGTGAGACTGAGAGACTAAGTACCTACTTGTGATGATTAAATCAGGACCACACCTGGCTAGCCCTGAGGAGGGTATTGTTCTCAGAAGTTGAACCTAGTTAAGGTTGATTAAATTGAGATCACACGTGGGCAACCCTGAGGAGGCTATGGACTTCGACATCAACAGGAGACCGCTCTCAGTCAATCAACTTTTTGTTTTCTTTTGTTTTGTTTTTTGTTTTTTTGTGGGGCAATGGGGGTTAAGTGACTTGCCCAAGGTCACACAGCTAGTACGTGTCAAGTGTCTGAGGCCGGATTTGAACTCAGATCCTCCTGAATCCAGGGCTGGTGCTTTATTCACTGCACCATCTAGCTGCCCCCTCAGTCAATCAACTTTTGAAGAACCTCCCATTTCGGGGAGGAGGACAGGAAGTAGGAAGCTAAGGCTGGTGGAGGGGAGTTGGCTCTTTTGGTTTGAGACATCAGTGTGGTGGCAGGACTTCACGTGGGCTGTTAGGAAAGCTAGGATTTCCATGCTATAAGGAATCTGTTCTCAATCTTTCTCTCTCTTCACTATCTTACATCTTTTCATAAACCCTTAAAAGCCTAAACTCTTGGTGAATTTATCAGTGATTTTAGCCAGTTTCCCCCCAAAACTGGGGGAGGGGACAGATTAGAACCCACATTTAGATTTTTAAACACACTCTTCTGTTGCTAATCTCCTCGAGAAAGCTATGGCAATAGGCCTCCATTTCGCCTCCGTAGTTTAGCTTCTGACCTCAGCATTCAACTGAAATTGTTCTCCAAAGTTAACGATGATCTCTTCATCCATCCACATGATGCTCACGAGCCATGGTGCCCCAAGGCTCTGCACTGGGCTCTCACTTGGTGGCTTCCTATGGATTCCATTGCCATCCCTATGCAGATAGTTCCCAGATCTCTATATCCACCCCCAGCCTCTCTCCTGAACTCTAGTCCTGCACTTCGTGGAATATCTTAGACCCAAGGGAGAACTCATTATCTTTCCCCCTACACCTTCCTTCCTTCTTAATTTTCCTATTATCATCCAGCAATCCCTAACTGGTCTCCCTGCCCTCTAATCTCTTTCCACTTCAATCCATGCTCTTCTCGGCCACTAGGGTGGTTGTTTTTTTCCTAAAACTAAGTCTGGCCACATCATGCCCCTACTCAATGAGCAGCTGTGGCTCCCTGTTACTGTTAGGTCAACCATATCCATGCCTGGC
Organism: Dromiciops gliroides; assembly: GCF_019393635.1. Lineage (NCBI taxonomy): Eukaryota > Metazoa > Chordata > Mammalia > Microbiotheria > Microbiotheriidae > Dromiciops > Dromiciops gliroides. The sequence goes on from NC_057861.1 coordinate 5,646,908, forward strand.
ATTTGAAGGTCTTCAAAAGCTGGTCCCTTTCTGCCTTTGTGGTCTTCTGTTCATTATTATGATGTTAATACATATTTATGGAATAAAACAAGCATTTCCATGACATGGAACAACAAAAGATGATTGTACATGAACCTGCCAATCTACTATGCACAACTTGCTGTTCTTGTCCAATGGCCAATGAGATTCTCATGTAAATTTCTTTTGTTTCTGCCCTCCCCCCACCCTGCCCCAGAGATATGTCTTCTCTATGGTCTTCCACTTTCCTCCTCCATGCACTTTGCTCCAATGACTCTGCTCTGGGTCTCCCATTGCCCTGCCCATCCTATCTCCCCCCCCCCCCATCTCTCTGCCTCTCAGCTTCGCTGGCTTTCTGCAAGATTCAGCTCCAACCTTATCTTGTGCTCTTAAATCTGAGATGCATCAAACCACTTCTGCCTCTCTCTCAAGTGCCCCCTTCTAGAGAAGGCTTCTCCTGGAAGCTCCTCTTTTCTCCTTGTGTCCCCAGCACATAGTAGGTGCTTGATAAAGCTCTGTGGGGGGATTCCCCCAGTTTTTAGCAGCTCCTCTTCCCCTCCCAAGAAATGACTGTCTACACGGTCTGGATTTCTTCTCTGTGCCTCTCTCTACTGGGATGGAAGCTCACTGTGGTTCTGTCTGTGTGTACCTGGTTCTTACTTGGTGCACAGTGCAGGATGGTCAATGCTTCACAAATGCTGGATGCACTGAACTTTGGCCTCTATTTTCCTGGGCTGTGGTGTCCCTTCCCCCCCACCCCCCACCCCCATCAGTAGCATGGAACCCTACCAGCCCAGGTCCCCAGAGAGGTGGAGGTCTGGGTCAGCCAGCTAGACCAATGGGAGACTTTACCATAGAAAGGAAGCTGGGGGAGACAAAAGTAGGAGACGGACCAGGTGAAACAAGAACTTTTTAATAAGATTAAGGATATTCCACAAAGTCACAGAACCCAGAAGGTGAGATTACACAGCAGTTTTTGAGGTCAGGGCACCGTGGCATTCACATGGCACCAGCATGTACCGCAGGCTAAGTTTGGACGAATTCATTCAAATACGGTCCTAGAGCAGAGACCTAAATGATGGCGAGACAAGAGGCCCAGTAGTGGGTGGCCCTAAGCTCAGACCATATGCCAGAGCAGGGTCCCCAACAACCTGGGGCTGCATGTGCTCTCAGGAAGCCCGCCCCAGGGGCTGTCTGGGCCTTCCTATGCATTACAGACTGCCTTGTTTCCTGGTTCCCTTAGCAGGCTCAGGGGAGAGTGGGAGGAAGAGGAAACTGGATAAGATTAGAGATGATAGGCATGTGACTGATTAAGAGGAAGGTTCCCTTGGGAGTGGGGAGGTCAGCATAACTCACAAACACAATGTGGCTGGAAACTAGAGTGTGGTCCACAAGGAGGTTTTCAAATGGTCCAGTTTAAGCAGACAAGGTCCCCGCAATGGTGTCCTTTCTCTGCAGGTGGGCCTAGAACCCAACTGAGAGAGAGAGGGGCCCTGGGCTGTGTACAGGAAGGGGGCTCAGTGCCATCCCCCTCCAAGCAGCTCCCATAGCACCTCTCCTTTAAAGAGCTTGCTCGCTGGGGCTCACTCACTGGGTGAGAAGATGTGGCTTGTGAAAGACTCCCTCAGGACAGGGGTCGCTGAAGGCACAGGGGTGTTTGCACATAAGGCACTAGATACAGCGTTCTGAGTTAAACTGCCCAGCACCACAGGGTCACAAGATTGGGAGAGGGAAGGGGCCTAGTGACTCCCCAGGCAGGACACAGCACCAGTCATGAGGCAGATGGGAGGAAACTACAGATGACCTCTTAGAAGGACATGGTGGACATCACCCATCCATGGACATCTACACATTTTATTATTTTATTATTATTTGTCAATTAGTTTGTGGGAAAATATCATAAATGGAATTATGAAAACCTCATATGATGGTACAGAGACAATCAAACAGGACAGGAACAAACATGTTCAACTGGGACAGGCTGTCATGGATTATTTAGTTGAAAACAACCAAGGCCCTTTCCCGAGGTGGTCCATCTCCCTTTGGTACAAGCAGTGCGGGGAGAGAGAGTTTTTTTTCCTATGATTTCATATCGATGAGATCATGAGCCTAGGAAAATACTGACACAGGATTTCATAGAAAAGAGGTGTACACAAGGAGGAAATGAGAAGCCCCTATTAGAGAAAGCATGACCACAGTTAGCAAATGGCAGAGAAAGAAGTCTGGACAGGTTTATGCTTTAGTATATTTCTTTCTTTTTTTGGTTAAAGTATCACAACGATTGGGCCGTTTCTTCCTTGCAGATAGGCAGGACCTGGCCGTCGTCCAGCAGGGCTCCTGTAAGGTGGTGTGTCCGGTAGGTGACTAGTGCTGTTAATGTACAACAAAGCTCCAAGCCATTTCCAGAAGCATCATCGGTATCTGCAGGAGGAAGGGAAGCAGAGAGAAAAGACAACATCTGGTTAGCAGAGACATAAGAGTCTGCATGGGATGAATGGCCCCCGCAGTGTGACAGGTGCCATTCACCAGGAGGCAATGGTGAAGCTGCCTTTGAGCAGACCTGAGCCCTGCACATAGAAGAGACCAGTGCAGCAGGATGGATGGCCTCATGGGGGACCAGGATCCCCTCACCAGAGCTCTGCGGGGATCGAGATGACGAATGACCATTTTGGGGGAGGTTGGGGGGATGACTCGCATTAAGCCTTTGGGGTCCTTTCCAGTAGAAGATGGTGGGATTCCCCAAAGAGACTCCCAAAGCCATGGAATCGTTCTGTACCTCCTATGTGAAATACCAAGGAACAAAGGATGGATGCTGAAAAGGGGCATTGGGGACGTCAGAAGCTCCCTAATGCCCATCGGTGACATCTAAGTTCTCACTCCTGACGTTCAAGGCCCTTCACAATCTGGCTCTGACCTCCCCCCCTTTCCTCCTTCCCTGCCCCTTCCAGCTGCAGACTGGCTGGGCTGGCCACTGACTCTAAATCGAACCAGTTCATGCACAAACTGTGCCTTCCTCCAACCGCTGCCCCTCCTGAGCCCCTTCCCTGGGTGTGTTCTCTGAGGTTCGGTGTACACTCAACCTTCTGGGAGTCCTCCCCACCGGGCCAGGACCCTGGCCTCTGTCTCTCCTCTCTGACTTCTCCTTGTGCCCCGGGAAGCTCATTCCTGGAAGCACCTCATCATGCTGCAAGACCCTGTCAGCTGTGGTATCCCACCTCATTCCAGCCTCTGTCCCTCTGACTGGGGGTGCAGCGTCAACCCCAAACCTCCATTTTGGGGGGGGGCTCAGCTCACACATCTTTTCTCGCCTGGATGCACAACCTGGAAGCTCCCTGAGGGCAGGAACTGTTCTTTTTGTATCTGTATCTCTGGCACACAGTAGGTGCTTAATCAATGCTTATTCGCTATTGACACAATGCACTGTCTGAGGTAATCACCTGTCTCTAAAGTCACTTTTGATGTTCATGTGTGTGTCTTTCCCCCTACCTCAAGGATGGGGGTCCCCAGGTCCCTGTAGGGCATACGTCTGTCTCCATCAGACCACCTGGGCATCCTGCTGAACCCAGAGTGGGTAGTAAACACTTGTGCCTGGATGCCATAGGAGTGACTTCAAAGGAGAAAAACAGATGTGGGGCTGCGGGGGCGGGGCACCCAAACACTGGTGCATGCCGATTCCTCCTTGGGGCTTTCTCCAGGGTCAGCCAAGATCAGAGGGATTTGCTCCTTTTCAACTGGCCACAGCCTGAAGATCTTCTACTAAGTCGGAGAGGAGCTGCTCTGTGTCAGAGAAGGGAGCTCCTACATCCAACAGATTGGTCACGGTGGTTGGGGTGAGGAAAATGAGATAAGATAAGAGAGGGAGAGGGGGAGGGAGAGAGAAAAAGGGGGGGGGAAGAGGAGAGGGAGGAGGGGAGATAGAGAGAGAGAGAGAGGGAGAGAAGGTGGGAACAGGTGCATTCTGGGGGAAAGAATCCAAGAGCTCAGTCTCCGGCTGGCTCTGGGACCCTGGACAACTCCACCTCTTAAAGCCTCAATTGCCTCCTCTGTGAAATGGGGACAATACAATACCACTCGTACTCTTACAACCACCCAAGTCATGCAGAGCTGATCATGCCACTTCACTACCAGATAAATTCCAGTGGTCCACTTCTCTACTGATAATGGGCTCAAAGATTATTTCATCTTTTTTTTTTTTTTTTTTTTTTTTTGCGGGGCCATGGGGGTTAAGTGACTTGCCCAGGGTCACATAGCTAGTAAGTCTGAGGCCGGATTTGAACTCAGGTACTACTGAATCAAGGGCCAGTGCTTTATCTACTGCGCCACCTAGCTGCCCCAGATTATTTCATCTTTAAGTCATCCTTTTAAAATGTATTTTTATTTGATTTTCTATAAATGTATAGAATTGATAGTATAGCAATCAGCAGCCTCTCAAATGCTCAGATGGGTCTGTGATCCCATCGATTCTGGCTATTTCTCCAAGACTGCAGGTCACAAGGCAGCCATGATAGCCTAGGAGAATATGTCTGTGACACAAGAAGTAAATGCACCTCTCCTATACTGGGGGTGCATCAAGGGGGCCAAAAGTGAGGCTGACCCAGTGCCTGCTTCCCCACAGCCCAAAGCGCCTCCAAACCAGCCCTGAAGCGGGTCTGAAGCAACACCCGGGGCTCTTTCCTCTCTGCCCCATGACCACCCCGCGTCCAGAGTGGAGGGTGCACGGAGAGAAGGCGTGTTTGGGACGCCCCACAAGGAGAAGGATGCCCGCCCACTGGCTGTTTGTCAAAAGCAAAAGGTGGTTCCCGAGAAGAACTCAGGCAAGATTCCCTAGTGAGCCAGACTTGGAGTTGACAATTCTCCCATGATGCATTAAGACAAAGAAAAACACAATTCCTCATTGAAAGCTGGAGGCTGCAGAGATGAGCCAAAGGAAGAGACGGGTTGATGGGAAACATGCTGACCTAGAAAGCGCCTGGACGAGAGAGTCTGACAAAGTAGGACGAGCACCACCTGGCCATCCAGTGGTGGGCTCCCTCCATCAGAGTCCTCCCAGATTCCTCACACCCTCCACCATGGCCCGGACCTCAGAAAATGATGCTAGGACACCCTACCATGCACCATGGACTGAGCCTGCCATCCTCAGACCGGGTCCGGAGCAGCTCATCGCCACAGGGCAGTGGGGATGATGGGCTCTGGCCCCGAGAACCCAAGAATACCACTGCCTGCGCCAGGGCCGTGCAGGCCAAAGCAAAGCACAGATCCCTGGAGTCTGGGCGTAATGGCTCTGCTTATCCTTCACCCAATGACTCCTTCATTCACTCAGCAAACACCTGCCAGGTCCTGCCCAAGGATGAAAGAGGGGGTGGGGTGGGGGAGGGGGGGGCATAGTTGGGCCAGGGCCCAGCAGGTGAAGCACAGCCGTGTGGGGAATTAGTGGGACAAAGGGAAATAATGAAAGACGGTGACTTAACACAATGAACTCCCTGCACTGCACTCGCTCCACATTTAAAAACATTCACCAGGGACTCTTGTCTTCCCTTTGCTGCAGTCACTCGTTTGGCATGACTAGCACTGAGTTCACAAGATTCTGACACTTAAGTTTTCATCATGAAACCACACATGCCGTGAGATATTAAGTGTACTAGGAAAGTTCATTTTTCCGGCTTAGTGGCACCACAGTACCTGGAGTGCGGGGCCTGCAGCCAGATACCAGCTAGCATGTTACCTAACCCCTGCTTGCCTCAGTTTCCTCATCTGTGAAATGAGGAATAACAACAGCACTTCCTTCTCAGGCTGAGGATTAAATGAGACACTTGTAAAGTGATTTGAAAACCTTAAAGTGCTCCATCAACGTTGGTTTTTATTACTGTTGTGATTATGACTACTTTCCAAGTCTATCCTTGATTATAGCTCAATGGTTCTCCATGGGGTTTATATGAAGGGAGTCTCCCAGGCCAGTGGAACACATTTATTTTCATCTCAGGTCAATTTTGAATGAAAAAATAGGTTTCATCAGTAAAAATTACTTTCCCCACCTTTAGGACTCCAGTCTTTGTATTGTCTCGCCCATGAGAAGTTATTTCTTCTTCACAGAATGGTCTTTCACTCTTCTCCCAGCTCCAAGAAGCCTCTCCCACACACACTTCCAATCTGCCAGCCCCTCCGAAGGTTTGCTTTTTCCCCGAGGATTAATTAAGTGGCTCTGAAAGCAATCGCTCACTAGTCCTTGCCACTGCTCTTAGTTTCCACCACCCTTCCCTTTGGCACTTTGGTGAGACTGGTCCTGTTTCTTTCTTTTTTTTTTTTTTGTGAGGCGATTGGGGTTAAGTGACCTGCCCAGGGTCACACAGCTAGTAAGTGTTAAGTGTCTGAGGCTGGATTTGAACTCAGGTCCTCCTGAATCCAGGGCCGTTGCTTTATCCACTGCGCCACCTAGCTGCCCCCGACTGGTCCTGTTTCACTGTGGGCTTAAATGACTTTTTTTTTTCATTTTTATTTATTTATTTTTTTAAGGGCAATGGGGGTTAAGTGACTTGCCCAGGGTCACACAGCTAGTTAAGTGTCAAGTGTCTGAGGCCGGATTTGAACTCAGGTCCTCCTGAATCCAGGGCCGGTGCTCTATCCACTGCGCCACCTCGCTGCCCTTAAATGACTCTTAAAATGCCCGACCTCGCCATGCCAAAGTGTCGCCATATTCCCAATAGCTGTCTGAATGTTTTCTTTCAGAGCTACAACTTCTGAAGGTTTCCTACCCTCACGCCAAGAATGAAGAGCACAACAAAAGAAAGCACTGACATGGTACAAAAGCCGTCACGCAGGGTGGGGAAACCAGCTCCATTGAGTCTCATGTGGCCGAGGCTGAATGTCTGAATTAGCCGGTCTCTGCTGACACGACGCACATTTGTGTCCAGTCTTTCCCCAGAATGAAACGGTGCCACTAAGCCCACAAGTCACCTCTCATAGAGCCCTTGAGCTCGGGAGCCAGAAGAGACTAGAGAGACGGACCATAGTCCCACAAGTTATCAGCCATTCACATCTTTGAGTGAATTAGGTTATAGGTCATAGGACCAGAGACTTACAAGCTGGAAAGGGGCCTTCTGAGTCATCTAGTTCAACCCTCTGATTTTACAGAGGAGGAAACTGAGGCCTAGGGAAGGGAAGCTACTTCGCCCAAGGATGTACAGGGAGTAGGAAGGCCCCCAGCATGCCTGAAAGGGTACTCTCTGCTTGGGGCTTGAGGCCCACTTCCACCATTCTCTGTGGCTTACTCCTCTGAGAAATGGCCACACCTGTGCTCCCTGTGTGGAGCGTTAACACCTCCTGTGAGCAAGAAGCCCTTCACAAACTGATGCACAACACACAGAGATGGGCAGTGGTGGCTCTGGCCACACTCTGGGCCTCTGGCATTTAGGTCAGGCAGGGGACCATTACCATGGAGGACAGAGGCTGAGGCCACAGAGGAAGAGCCGGAGGAAAAGGTCTGAGAAGGTGTGCGGCTTTCATGCTACAAGTGCTGATATAAGAGGTGGGGGAGGGGAGATAGGAGCCCCTGGCCTTCCTGCCCCCTGAACAAGGCCCCAGGGAGCAGAGGGCCTGGGTTTGAAACCCAGCCCAGCCTGTTGTTCCCAGGACCAGGGGCTTCCTCTCTGCTCCTCAGCCTTGTGCTTTGTGAAATAAGGGAGCTTTCTGGCTCCAATTCCTACCTAGAAGCCCTGGAGTGACCCTCCAATCCCAGCCCTCTGAGGCTGCTGCTGATGCCCAGGACTGGGTGACAGGAGACTGACTCCCCCATGATTTCTAATCTTCCAAAACCTGGTGGGAGAAGCAGGCTAGTCTCTGAAACCACACGTTCCTACACTCTCGTGTGCTGTGCCGACAATCACCACAGACACAAGTAAGGAGAACTTCCGGCTTTCTACAGGACTTTCTCAATCCATTAACCCTGGGAGGGAGACTGGACCAGACTGGCTATGTCCAGTTGACAGATCAAGAATGAGATTTCTGAACCTCTCCCCGTCCCCACAGCTGAATGGAAATGTCAGAGCCTGGCCTAGAACTCGGGTCTCCCTGACTCCAGTTCAATGCTCTGATGAGAAGGCCAAAGAGGGATGCCACCAAAGGCCTGGGTTTATCTCATCTATGCAATGAGCAGGTTGGGCTGGGCCACTGGGCCCCTTCTGTTGGTGATTCTGAAATATCTGAAGGATGGTTAGGCAGAGAAGAAATGCCTCGCTTGATGGTGTTCCTGCCAGACACGGGGAGACTTGACTCAGAGGGAGGGAACCTGGGTTTGACCCACAGCTCTGGCAATCCCTTCTTCTTGAGCTCTGCACAAGTTGGGGAAGCTGTAGAAAAGGCAGGGGGACTAGAAGCCTCTGAGGCACCTCTGGGGTTGGTTTTATTTTAATAACCTTGCTGGGGGCTTCTGCTTCCTTCTCTGAAAATTAGGGGCCTGCACCAGATGGTCCCTAAGGTCCGCCCCCCAACAATGTGACAGATGGACCTCCCCTCCCCCATCCTCCTCATGGGCATCCCTGGGCCTATGCCCTCGATGGCCTTTGTGACTTCCTCCAAGCCTTTAGGGGCTCTCGGAGGGTCCCTGGATTTAGAGCTGGTACAGAGACCCCAGGGCTGGATTGGGCATCTGAGGGACTGGATTCAAACCCCAGCCTGGCCCCTGGTTCCCCAGGTGTCAGCTTCCCTGTGGTAAGATGAAGGGGTTGGACTTGATGGTCAACTCTATCTCTAGGATCTCAAGATGACTGAGTCCAACATCTTTACAAATGAGTAAAGTGAATCCTCAAGAGAAGAAACGACGGGTCTATGGTCACAATGGTAGTGGTTGAACAGGAATTTGAACTCAGGGCCTTGGACTCCAAATTTGGTGTTCTCTCCCCATTCTGCCTGGCATCCTGGGTCCTGTGCCCACCTCTCATTCCCCTCTATTATACAGTGAGCATCTTGAAGGCAAAGCCAATGCCTTGTTCCATCTCTGGATGTATTTCTGATATGGCCTTTGGGGCCCTAGGCACCAGAAGCACTCAGTCAGTGGTTGATGGATTGAAGTTCTCACTGTACAGGGATATCATACCCATGAACACATCACCAAGGAGCCTCCCAGCTGCTTTTTGGTTTGCTTTATAATTTAATATTTTCTTTTGCTCCAATTACATATAAAAACATATTTTAACATTTGTTTTAAGATTTTGAGTTCCTAATTCTTTCCCTTCTTCCCTCCCTTCCCCTTCCCATTGAGAAGGCGAGCAATCTGACAAAGGTTATATACGTGCAGTTATACAAAACATATTTCCACGTTAGTTATGTTGTGAAAGAAAACACAGACTGGAAAAAACCCCCAACCAAACCAAGAAAAATGAAGTCCTAAAAAGGTCTGCTTCCCTCTGCATTCAGACTCCATCAGTTCTTTCTCTGGAGGTGGAGAGCATTTTTTCATTACAAGTCTTTCAGAACTGCCTTGGATCACTGTTTTGCTGAGAGGAGCTAAGTCATTTGCAGTTGAACATTGTACAATATTGCTATTACTGTATATAGTGTTATCTGATTCTGCTCATTTCATTTTACATCAGTTCATGTAAGTTTTTCCAGGTTTTACTCAAATCTTCTTGCTCATCATTTCCTATAGCACAACGGAATTCCATCACAACCATATATAACAACTTGTTTAGCTGCCACCAAATTTTTTGCCACCACTAAAAGAGCCAATGTATTCTTTGTACATATAGGACCTTTTCTTTTTTGTTTTTTTATGTTTTGGGGATACAGACGTAGTAGTAGTATTTCTGGGTCAAAGGGGCATGCATGGTTTTAGAGCCCTTTAGGCATAGTTCCAAATTGTTCTACAGAATAAATTAGTATACAACTTCACCAATGGTGCATTTGCTGCATCCCCTCCAACATTTGTCATTTTCCTTTTCTGTCATATTAGCCAAACTGAGAAGTATGGGGTAGTAGCTCAGAGTTGCTTTAATTCATATTTCTCTAATCAGTAGTGATTTAGAGCATCAATTCATATGACTATAGATAGCTTTGATTACTTCATCTGAAAACTGCCTGTTCATATCCTTTGACCATTTATCAATTGAGGAATGGCTCTTATTTTTATAAACTTGACTCAGTTCTTGATATATTTGAGAAATGATGTCATTTTTTTCATAATTATGATTACTATGTGTTTTCCTCCATCCTAATTTTCTGATTAGCCTACCCTTTCTCCTTTCACTCTGTTCATCCTCAGAAGTATTTTGCTTCTAGGGCAGCTAGGAGGCGCAGTGCATAAAGCACTGGCCCTGGATTCAGGAAGACCTGAGTTCAAATCCGGACTCAGACACTTGACACTTACTAGCTGTGTGACCCTGGGCAAGTCACTTAACCCTCATCGCCCCACAAAAACCAAAAACCAAAACAACAACAACAACAACAAAACCAAACAAACCCCCCCTCAAACCAACAACAACAACAAAAGTGTTTTGCTTCTGATGTTTACCTCCCCCAATCCACCCTCCCCCCACAGACACACACACATACCACCTCCTCTTATCCCCTTTCCCTCCTACTTTCCTGTAGGGTAATCTATCTCAGCCAACTGACTATCTATGTTATTCCCTCTTTGAGCCAATTCTGATGATAGTAAGGTTCATGTGCTTCTCCCTCCCCCACCTTCCCCATCACTGTAAAAGCTTTTTCATGCCTCTTTTATGTGAGATAATTTACCCCATTCTACCTCTCCCTTTCCTCTTCTCTCAGTGCATTCCTCTTTCTCACCCTTTAACTTTTTTTTTAAGATAACCATCCCATCATATTCAACTCACACCCATGTCCTTTGTCAATATATACTCCTTCTAAAGTCCTAATAATGAAAATGTTTTTAGAAGCTACAAGTATCATTTTCTCCATGTAGGAATTTAAACAGTTTAACCTTACTGAGTCCCTTCGGACTTCTCTTTCCTGTTTACCTTTTTACACTTCTCCAGTCTTGTATCTGAAAGTCAATTTTTCTATTCGGCTCTGGCCTTTTTATCAGGAATGCTTGAAAATCCTCTATTTCACTGAATATTCATGTTTTCCCCTCAAGGATCATACTCAGTTTTGCTGGGTAGGTGATTCTTGGTTGTAATCCCAGTTCCTTTGCTTTCTGGAACATCATATTCTAAGCCCTCAGATACTTTAATGTGGAAGCTGCTAAATCTTGTGTTATCCTGACTGTGGCTTCACAATATTTGAATTGCTTCTTTCTGGCCACTTGCAAAATATTTTCTCCTTGACCTGGGAACTCTGGAATTTAGCTATAATATTCCTGGGAGTTTTCATTTTGGGATATCTTTCAGGAAGTAATCAGTGGATTCTTTCAATGTTCTAGAATATCAAGGAAGTTTTCCTAACAATTTCTTGAAAGATAATGTCTGTGCTCTCTATTTGATTGTAACTTTCAGGCAGTCCAATAATTTTTAAATGATTTCTCCTGGATCTATTTTCCGAGTTAGTAGTTTTTCCAGTGAGCTATTTATCATTCTCTTCATTTTTCATTCTTTTGATTTTGTCTCATTGTTTCTTGATGTCTCATAAAGTCATTAGCTTCCACTTGCCCAATTCTAATTCTCAAGGAATTCTTTTCTTCAGTGAGCTTTTGTACTTCCTTTTCCATTTGGCCAATTCTATTTTTTAATTTTAAATTATTTTTTAAAAATATTAGGGGCTGTGTGACCCTGGGAAAGTCACTTAACCCTCATTGCCCTGCCCTGACTCCCCCCCCCCCAATAATTAAGAGTATCCAATTAAGGTGGTTTTAGATTTAGGGAGTGTTTCCCATAACCCTAGAAAGGGTTGACCACATCCCAAAGTGTTTCAAAGCAAGGCTCACACGATGACTTAGAAAAGTCAAATGCTGAGGAGGCCAGGGTCAGAGAGGGCAACAAGAGAGTCAAGTGGTGAAGGCACCATTACACCAGTGGGGCTGGCCAGCAAAGCTGAACACCTGACCTGACTGGTGGGAATGGCCACTGAGAGCTTGGGCCATTACTATTGACAGGAAGTGTGCTGGTGTGGAAACTTGACTTGTCTTCCCTCGATAGCTTCAACCTCTCCTAATTCACTGTGCCAGCCACAGGGTCACAGGAGCTTGGATCTGGAGACAGAGGGGACATGGGGGAGGATTTCATCCCCTATGCTCAGAGAACCCTCCCTTGACTCATCTGTCCCCTCTAGCTGGAGTCCCCCATCTCTGCAGCCTTTTGTGGCTAATCTCCTGGGGAAGGCCTGTCTACAGCAGGGGCCTTCGCTCTTTCTCCCCTCACTCCCTTCTTCACTCTCTGCATCCAGCTTCTGACACCATCATTCCATCAAGACTGTGCTCTCCAAAGTGACCAGTGATCTCTTAAGTGCCAGTTCCCGTGGCCTCTTCTCCATCCTCCTTCTCCTTGGCATCTCTGCAGCCTCCAACGATGACTATCCCTCTCTCCTCCTCAAGATGCTCTTCTCTCTAGGCTTTTGGGACATCCTTCTCTCTGGCTCCTCCTCCCCCCTCTCCCTGCTCCTCCCCCTCCCTCTCTCTGGCTCCTCCCCCTCCCCTCCCTCTCTCTGGCTTCTCCCCCTCCCTCTCTCTGGCTCCTCCTCCCTCGCACTGGCTCCTCCCCCTCCCTCTGGCTCCTCCTCCCTCGCGCTGGCTCCTCCCCCTCCCTCTCCCTGCTCCTCCCCCTCCCTCTCTCTAGCTCCTCCTCCTCCCTCTCTCTCTGGCTCCTTCCCCAAACTATGCCTCTTCACTATAGGTGTCCCTCAGGGCTCTGTCCTGGGCTCTCTTCTTCTCTCCCTCTGTACTACTTCACCTGGTGACCTCATCAGCTTCCATGGATTCAAGTATCATCTTCATGGTGGTGATTCTTAAGTCTACTTATCCTGCCCTAAACTTTCTGTCACCCTCCAGACTCATATTTCCAACTGCCAATTAGACATCTTGCATTACCTCCTCCCTGCATCCTCTGCTCTTCAGACTTCCCTGTTATCACTACAGAGGGCACCCCTATGCTCCCAGAGCCCCCAGCTTTTACTCTTCACACTTCTTTACCCATTGTCAGTTGGGAGGCCGCTGGAGGAAAGGGTTTGCGAAGCCTGTTCCCTTCTCCTGCCTTCCTTGCTGGATACCTCCTTGTCCTGCTGACATCCCCACCATCCATCTCTTCAAGTCCTGATCCTGAATTAGCCCCACGACCGACTTCTCTGCTCCCTTCTCCATACTGGATGAACACCAATGGAAGAAGCCACAGGATGGTGCCGACTGGGCCCACTACAAGTCGATGACTCGAGCTGCACTCCCCCAGCACCTGCTCTCCCTCTTCAGTCACCTGTACCACCCAGCCAATGATGCGACTGCACCAACACAGGGGACTCTGGGTTGGCTCTCACTGCTTCCTGTTTAAGACAGAATCAATCAACTCTTTGGTCATACTGTTCCATACTGCCGCCAGCCGCCATCCCTGATTACTCTCTTGTTGAATGGTGACGGGCAGACTCAGACTTCCTCTGCTCCCATTCATTTCCTCCTGATCCCAAAGCATGTATTCCTGCTCCTTGCCACATCACCCTCTCATGCACCCAGGTCTGTGCGAGCTTGGTTGGGAGGATTTCAGGAGGGTCTCTCCAAGATTCCTTCCCTTCCTCATCCCCTGCAGCAGATGTTGGCACATATGTGTGTTGGGAGTGCTGCCAGGCAAGATGACCAAGAGTCCCACGAAAGGATGTCTCCTCTTTCCTTTAAGCACACAATGCGGCCGACCCTGCCACATCCTCTAGTCCCTCTTTGGCCGAGAGTCTGTAAGCCATTCTTTCACTGAGCCGGAGCTGCTCTGCATCTTCTGGTTTCATTTATAACAAGAATGTCAATATGGATGGGCTTCAGGTCCTCTCAGAGGCTAGCAGCTAGCTGCTGAGTAGAGCATGCTCACACACCCAGAGCACCAACAACTGAAGTAACGTTTGGAGGCTGAAGAGGGGAGTCTCAGCCCTCTGCCTTTTCTGCCACTGCATGGTCATCCCCATGAATGTGGACGTGTGCCCAGAGCTCCAGGCCATTCTGTATTTTTATCTGCTTCATGGCTCACCAGCATTTTAAAGCATTAAGATCCAGGGACCAACCTTGTGGCGATGGGCCCCTCTCACTTACCAGGCTTGGGTTCATACTGTGCTTAGCCAACTTCCTTTTCCCAGACCTAGCCAAAGTTAGCGCCAGTTCGTTACCCCCAGACCTGCAGTCTGAGGAAGTGAAGCTGTCTTAATTGGCTGTAGGACCTTCAGAGAAGGTGCAAAGGGCCTCCCAGCCACCTACCCATATTAATGGGGAAAGTGAATGGGAAGGGCCAAGTGAATTACCAAAGATTCCTCGGATGGGTTCAGGCCCCAGCCAAGGTTCTTTTCCCAGCCTCAGAGCAGTTTAATTGGGACAGGGGGCAAGGCTTGAGGAATTTGTAATTAGCCAGACCCTGCCCCCTGCCCCTACAACATGCCCTGGGAAAAGGAGCTTGTTCTTTGGAGTCATTCTCCTGCCAAGGCCCTGTCAGATCTCCTGGGATTAGCTCTGCCTTTGCCTTCTCCCCCAGTCAGAGGCGGCAGAATCTTGGACGCTGTCTCTCTTAAGGAAGCTGCTCCTGAGCCTGGAGTGTTCACTTTCCCAAGCTTTTATCACAGCTTCCTATTTTGTGAGAAAGTAGAACTGTCCATAATAGAGTGCGGCTGCTGCTGGGGCCCCAGCTCTGCTCACCACCTGTGTGACCTTGGGTGAGTCACTGAAACTTCTGAGGCCAGCTTCTTGCTCTACAGAATCTGTGACACCCAGAGAGTGGTAAAGAGAGAGGATCATCCGGGCAGTAAGTGGTAGTGCCAGGGCATGGCTCCTGGCCTTGTCACATCACATCCAGGGCGCTGGCGTTCGCTTGCTTGCGCACGTGAGTGCTCTCTGTCTCTGTCTGTCTGTCTGTCTCTCTCTTTGCAGGGCAATGAGGGTTAAGTGATTTTCCCAAGTTCACACACCTAGTAAGTGTCAAGTGTTTCAGGCTGCATTTGAACTCAGGTGCTCTTGAATCCAGGGCCTGTGTTTTATCCACTGGGCCACCTAGCTGCGCCCCCAGGGCTCCTTCTCTTGTACCATTTTAACCCACTAATTCTGGTTAATCTGTAAAGAGGAGAAAACTCCCTTCTGTCTTGCTGGTGGCCTCTGATAGGATGGCGGCAGAATGCCACAGAAACCAAAGGTGTCATTAAGCCAGGAATAGGCATCAGATGTTGGATTTAACTGGCACAGGGAATTCCCAGGTGAAGAAACTCCGTCTCCCAAGACAGGCTGGCATGTTTTCTGCAACTGACAATCTAGGAGGGTCACCTGGTGCCCTAAGAGGATCCACATGGTGGTACTCCAGCGCAGGGTTTTCTGGCTGTCTCTCTATGGGGCCCAATTACCTCAAAGGCCTCCTAAGTCAGGGGATCTGAACTCAGAGCTTTGTGGGGGTTTAAAACCTGCTTGATGCATTAAAAATTCATTTTTATGTCTTTATTTAACTTTCCCCAGTATTCTTTTCCAAGAGAGCCATCTCATTCAGCAAATAATATTTCTTTTTTAAAAATAATAAACATTTTAATTTCTAGTTTTGGGTTCCAATTTTTATCCCTTTTTCCTTCCCTCCCTCCTCTCCCTGCTCCCTGAGGCAGCAAACAATCAGAGATAGGTTATAAAAGTATGATCATGTAAAACATGACCATATTAATAATTTTGTACAAGAAAACTTGATTAAAAGAAAAAAATGAAAGAAAGTGAAAACTAGCCTGCTTCAGTCTGTTCCATCAATATCAGTTCTTTCTTTGGAGGAGGAGAGTATGTTTCATCCATAGTCCTTTGGGATTGTCCTAGATCACTGTATTGCTGAGAAGAGTTGTCATTCACAGCTCTTCATCAAACAGTATTGCTGTCTCTGTGCAGTGTTCTCCTGGTTCTGCTCCCTTCACAATACATCAGTTCAGACAAGTCTTTCCAGGCCTTTCTGAAATCATCCTGCTTGTCATTTCTTAGAGCACAATCATATTCCATCACCATCATATACCAGTTTGTTTAGCCATTCCCCAATGGATGGGCATCCCTTTGATTTCCAATTCTTAGCCACCACAAAAAGAGCTGATATCAGTATTTTTGTACAAATGGGTCTTTTTCTCTTTTGGAGGATGTCTTTGGGATATAAACCTAGCAGTGGTATTGCTGGACCAAAGGGTATGCACAGGCATTATAGCAAATAATATTTCTAAGGCAAAGAAAAAAAAAGAAAATCAGCATAACAGATTATTACATCAAAAAATCTGAAAATGTGCCGTGTACAACACTCGTGGGCTTCCTGTCACTGCAAAGGTGTTGGGCAAAGGTGCCTTCTCCTCTCTCTTCTCGCAAGCCGTGGTTGTTGCTTATAATTTTGCAACATTCACCTTTTATTTTTGTGGTTGTTTTGCCATTTACATCGTTTTGGTCATTGTGTATATTTTTTTCTTGGCTCAGTTTATTTCAGTCCACATCAGTTCATAGAGGTCTCTCCATGCTTCTCTGTACTCATCACATTTGTTACAGCACAGCAATATTCCCTTGCATTCCTGCACTACAATCTGTTTACTCTTTCCCCAACCAATCAATAAACATTTATTGTTAAGTGCCAATTATGTGTCAGGCACTGGGCTAAGTGCGGGGGATACACAAAAAGGCCCTCAAAGAGCTTACAGTCAAATGTGGGAGAGTCAATGGACATTTATTGTTTCCAAGTCTTTGCTATCACAAAAAGTGCTGAGATACACACACACACACACACACACACACACACGTGTGCATGTACACCTATCTGTATAGGTAATTTGTATATATGTAGGTGTGTCTATGTGTGTCTATAAAGACTGTCCTCTTATAAATGATTGATTCAAGGGACAAGCCTAGGAATGGCATCTTTGGGTCAAAAGGTATGAAGATTTTATCCTGCATAATTTTGCACAATTCCAAAATGGCTGCACTGAACCACAGCTCCACCAACAATGCATTAGTGTTTATCTTTCCACAATACCTCCACCATGGACTATTCCATCTTTTTATCATCTTTTGAACAACTTCTCCCCATCTTTTGAGGCTGCTGTGTGGTGCAGTGGATACACTAATGGACCCAGAATCAGGAGGACCTGAGTTAAAATCTGGCTTCAGACAGTCACTAGCTGTGTGATCCTGGGCAAGTTAAATGACTGCCTCAGTTTTCTCATCTGTAAAATGGAGTTAAAATAGAAACAACCCAGAGTTGTTGG
This sequence comes from Dromiciops gliroides, assembly GCF_019393635.1. Taxonomy (NCBI): domain Eukaryota; kingdom Metazoa; phylum Chordata; class Mammalia; order Microbiotheria; family Microbiotheriidae; genus Dromiciops; species Dromiciops gliroides. The sequence goes on from NC_057861.1 coordinate 5,664,248, forward strand.
GAGGCTCAAATGAGATAACATTTGTAAAGAGCATTGCAAACCTCAAAGTGCTGTCTAAATGCTCCTGTTATCTCTGCCAACTTGCAGACTGTGAGGTGAAACCTCAGGGTTGTTTTAATTTGTATTTCTCTTATTATTGAGTTAGAGCTTTTAAATGGGTTGAGAATTTGCCACTCTTCTTCTGAGACCTTATTGTCCACATCCTCTTAGCATTTATTTATTGGAGAGTGGCTTCTTGTAACATGTGTGTATATTAATTTGTATACAGGGTCGGCCAAAAGTCACAAATCTTTAATAACTCCTTTGTTTTTTGTTTTTGATTTACAAATACCACAGCATCACATACAGTCTATATAGGAAATGAATTTACATTATGTGTGAAAAATCAAATATCGTAAATGGTGAAAAAATAAAGAGAAAGTACTTTTCAGTAAGTTATTAAAACATTGGACTCATTTGTGACTTTTGGCCCACCCTACATATCTTAATATACCAAACTCTTATCAGAGAAATTTGACACAGAGATTTTTCTTCCCATTCGATCACTGTGACCAGAAGTTCTAAGCAGTTTTCTCCTATTATCTCTTGCATCGTGGTGTTCAGGTTTTTTGGCTTGGCTTGTCTGTATCCCATCTCTGAGATCAATATGTTTGGCTTGAATGGAGATAGTGTTTTCTTTTCACGTCATTGCTTTTTGCTTCTCCTCCCTGCCGTCCTTCATTTTTTCTGTCCCCTTCTTCCCCCAAACCACAACTCACTTTCTAAGAGCCAGGCATTGCACTAAGTGTTTTGCAGTTATTATCTCTTTTGATCTCACAACAGGCCTGGGAGGGCTAGTCTTATTTCACGTTGCTCCCTTTTCCTGCTTTTGCCTTTGTCTCTTTGGCATTAGCCCAGTGCTTTGCACACAGTAAGTGCTTGATAAACGCACACTGATGGACTGACTGACTTTACACACTGCTTTGTACAAGTGGGACCAGACTTTGTCCTGGACTCCTGTTCCATCCTTTCTCAGCTCTGAATTCTTGCAGGCCGTACTCCACAGCATCTCTCTTTGTCTCTGCATGTGGAAATCTCTGTATTCTTCTGGTACCCGACTTTGGTCCCACCTGCCTCCTCCAGAAAGCCTGTTCCCTCCAGCTCCTCAAAGCGAAACCTTGCTCACTGCCCCAGTGACTTTGAATAAACTCTCTGGTCTCACAGGGTGAGGTTAGATGAATTCCAAGGTCCCTTTTATGCACCCCCCCACCCGATCCTGTGACCCAATGTGCTCCTATCACAGCTGGGCGAGTTGAATTGGAATTTAAGGGTACTGGATTTGGGAGTCAGGAAAGACTTGGTTTTGAATTCTGCTCCAAGCACTTTTTTATCAGCATCATCATGGGCAAATTTTACCCTCTCTGAGCCCCAGTTTCCCCATCTGTAAATGGAGATAAAAATACCTCTAGTACACAGGCCTCCAGCAAGTGTTACTGTGAAGACCAAAGGAATGATGGGGGCCAAGCTCTTTATGCACCATAGAGTGACCCAGAAATGTCCTTCATTAGGCTGATTATTACTACCTTAGCTGGACATACAAGTGACTGTCTTCTGGGCTCTGCCTCCCTCAAGGCTCCCATCAGCTGCTACAGTCTGAGTTTTGGCACGATCCCTCCTCCCCCTGATGTTGTTCATCACGTCGCCAGGGCACAGCCACAACTCCAGAGCTCTGGTTGCCATAGCAACAACTCCATAAATCTTGTAAAAATCATTCAGCCCAAGGGCTGTCTGAGAAACCCACACTTTCTGTTTTCCCTTGAAACACTCCATAGTAAGTCAGGAGGATGCAGGGAAACAAACAAGTGGCACCACAAATGCCCATCGGCTGACTCCTCTGCATGGAACAGGAGATTGGGGAGCCTGGCATCCAGGGCTGTGCAACCTTGGGCAAGATGGAGGGTCACAGAGCCTAGAGCTTGGAGGGATCTGAGAGGTCACCTGATCCTCCCCCTAATTTTAGAGAAGAAGGAACTGAGGCTGAGACAGCAAAGGATGCCCTAGGTCCTGGCAGCCTATGAACACATCAGTATTTCTGGCAGCCGTCATGCAGCTGACTTACACTGAGTCTGCAGACCACTAAAAGCCCTCATAATCATTGTCTGGACCCACATCTCCTTGACTGTGCTCGTATGGGCCAAAGATGGTTTGAATGCCCAGTATGAGACGCTACACCAGCTCTTGTCAGATGCAGCCTCTCATCCTGCCTTGTGATTTGACAAGGCGGCCATCTCCCCTCTGCAGGGCTGATAGGCCTATCTTCCATATCTTCATCATCTCCTCCCACACTCTCCTCCTCCAGGAAGGCTTCCTGGATGACAACAACAATGATGAAGACAGGACCACTAATCTGAACATGTGTTTGTACAGAGTGGCGGTTTACAAAGGGCTCCCACAAGCACATCGCCTCATTTGAACCTCACGACAGTCCTGAGGGGCAATCACTCGTTTGCTCTCTAAACATTTATTAAGTGGCTACTGTGAGCAAGGGCTCATGCTAGGGCCCATTCTATAGGTGAGGCAAATAAACCCCACTTTCCACTTCTTACTCATGTACCTTGAACGCGGCAGATGCCAAATGTTTACAAGGGGCGATGGGTGTCAGACGTATGGATTTCAAATCCCAGCTCTGACAGACTCAGGCTAACGAGTAAATCCCTTCCCTACCCTCCATCACAGTTTCACCATCTTCGAAATGGGGACACGCAGTCTTGAGCTACTTGACTCACGGGGCTGTTGGCGGGGAGAACATTTGATAAAGTCAAGGGGATTATTCCACACGGACCTAGGTCAGGGCCAGTCTTCCAATGCTCTACAAATGTGAGTGACTGATGCTGGGTCACTTCTGGTGGATAAGCTGGCTCCCTTTCTGGAGCTCAGAGGGGTGATTCCCCCCAAGGCCAAGCACGACACTGCATAAAAATCATAGACAAGGAGGCTAAGCCACCCCCCATTTCTGGGTTGGCTTACCGTCTGCCCAGCATGCTCCTTACAGCGACCTTGGGGGCAGGCACTGCCAGCGGGGCCATCGCCACACTTTACTGGTGCCTTAAAGGAGCCAGAAGCAAACCCCACAGCCTTAGGGATCTATCCCCTCCCCGCCTGGGGGTATGACCACAAAGCGGCTTGGGAAAGGTCAGCCCTGCCCCCTCCTGGTCTCCTGGTTTCCTTCCAGCCCCAGCTCCTGAGGAAGCCTCTTCTGGTCCCCTCCAACACCACTCTCACCCAGCTCCAGATAACCTTCATCTACTCTGTCTATACCTTCTACATCCCTATTTACATACCGTCTCCTCCATTAGAACATCAACTCCTTGAGGGGAGGGACTAGTTTTTGTCTTTCTTGGTATTCCCAGCACTTGGAGCCATATCTGGTATACAGTAAGTGCATAATAAATGCTTGGTGACGGAATGACTTAAAAAGACACGTAAGAAGGATGACTGTATACATGTGGCCCAGCACGATGAGCACTAAAGCTCAGAGCAAGCTGAAGGTGGGAAGGAAAGCCGAGGATCATTTGTAAAGTGATCTTGGTGAAAAGGGGAAGATGGAAGAGAGGGGGTGACTAGTGATGAAGAGGAAGGGGAGCTCAGACTTTCTTTTCCATCTACTTCAGATGCCTCTGAAAAGCTTCTGAAATGACTGACCAAAAACGAATGAATAAAGCAAAGAAACATCTTCTAGGCTTGTTATGTGCCAAGGGCTGTGGACACAGAGGAAACAAGACTGCTCTGGGAGTTCAGCAGCTGTGGGGTCTGGAGGCAGACCAGCGGGGGAGGTCCAAGGACCTTAGTGCACAGTAGCAGGGCAAACGAGAGGCCTGCTGGTTCTCCATCTCTCCAGAGGGACTTGTGGGTGACTCCCGTCACTCCAAATGGTGTCTACACTCACGCTGCTTTGCCCTAATTGAGTCTGGACCACCAAGAATTTGGAGGGGGAATGAAGGCGGGGCAAGCAGGGAGAGACTGGTACCTGAAGTAAATAAGGAGACGGCAAGATAGCATCTAAGTACCCCTGCTAAGCTCAGGCCACCTGCCCAGACAAACGTCCTGGCCGGCTGGAAGAACTGGCTGCTATGGCCAACGAGTCACTGTCAGGACTCCGAAAAAGTGTAGAAAAAGGACGAGGTCCCGAAGAAAGGCAAATTCTGTCCTGTTTTCAAAAACTGGAAAAGAACTGAATCTGCAAACAAATCTGCTACAGAGCTTGACTTAAATTCTGGCTACATTCTAGTCCTCCTTATTTAGGGAGTGGCAATCCTAGGGAGCCAGAGCAACTCCGTGAAGCCCTCGTCCTGCTGATCTCGCCTCGTTCCCTTTTTATGGAGGGCAACAAGATGGCAGATGGAAGGAACACGGCGGACCCGGATTTACAGCCTCTCAGCACTTTGTAAATTGTGGCTGATTGAAGCTATTTTTGTGGGAAAGAGGAAGAGATGTGGGTAGATTCACAACAGGCTGATCACTGGCCCTGGAGATTGAGCAGCCAGATGGCTCAGCCTCAGGAGAGGCTGCCAGCAGAGCAGCCCCGAGATCTGTACTTGGCTCTGGGCTGCTCTACATGGTCATTGATGACTGGGAGACACCCGTGAGGTTTCACTTCTGGGCAGAGATGAGAAACAGGGCTGCCGTCCCTGTTGGAGATCCCCACTGCTGGCAGAGCCGTGAACTTGTCTCACCAACGTGTAACATTTGGAAATGTGGAGAAAAGTAAGCCGTTCATCCCCCTTGATCCTGCAGTGCTAACAGTAGGCATGAGTCCTAAGCCAAAGACAGAGTAAAGGTCTCACGTATGCCAAGATATTCACAGCAGCACTGTCTGTGCCAGAAAAAACACACACCTCAAACCAGATGGGTATCCATCAATTGTGGAATGGCTGGACAGACTGTGCTATAGAAGGGAAAGAGATGAGTGTGGTGCTGTAACAAACCCTTTTCTTCTTCCTTTTTTTAACAGTATTTTAATTTTTCCAACTGGCCTCATTCCATCCAATCCACCCTCTGCTCACACAGCCGCCAAACTGATCTTCCTCCAGCTCAGGCCTGACTATGTCACTCTCTTCTCAAGAAGCTTCATCCTCTCCCTGCTGCCTCAATGATAAGACACCCGCCCGGCTGTTGGGTGTTTAAACTTTTCCTAAGGTGGTTCCAGCCTAACTTTCAAGGCCCACTGCACATTCCTCTCCTTACAAACTCAAGTCCAGACAAAAGTACCATGTTGTTGCTCTGACACAGAATTCCATCTCCTGTCTCAGTGCCTTTGAATAGGCCACATCCATAGGAGCCAGGTGTAGATGGCACACCCGCCTAACCTCTGGCTCACAGAGGTCCAAGCTTCCTGATGAAGCTCAAGTCAAGAACAAGGCCTTTTGGGGTCCCTCCGACCCATCACTTTGTATTTACTTTGGGGGTTTGCACTTCTCTGATTGGCTATAGATTATCTCTCTGCCTCTCAATGCAAGCTCCCTCAGGGCAAGGGCTATTTTGAATCCCCAGCCCCTGGCACAACATCTGGCACAAATGATCATTGGCTGAATGAAGGAAGAAGAAACAAGGAGTCTGAGAAATTCAGAGAAACCCGTTCAAAGTAATGCAGGACTAAGAAAACAATATAAACAATGACCACCAAAAGGCAAGAGTAAGCAACACAAAAAATATTAGCACTGGAAGCCTGGCTGAAATCTCTACCCCGAGGTTTGGTGACTTCTTTGATGCTAAAGAAAGTCTACACAAAGAATGGCTTAGGAAACGATCAGAGGTACTGATGTAACATCTCCAGCAATTTCTCAAAAGAGTTTTGGTTTTAGAGGCGAGAAGCTGGCTAGTTCTCACTCTGGGTCTGCTCCTCATGGCTTGTATGGCCCAGGGGAAATGACTTACCCTCTGTGTGCCTCAGTTTCTCCTTCTGTAAAACGAAGAGGTTGGAAGAGGTCACAACGACCTTGAATTCTATGACTCTCGTGGCTCTGCTACCCTGTCCAGAGCCTAGAGGGACCACATTCTTCTCACCATCCCAAGTCTCAGAGAAATGCCACTGTCAGCTGCAAGTCAGAGGTTCATCTACCTAACACCAGATCTGCCACATCCCCAATTCAATAACTATTTATTAAGCACCTATTGTATGCAGCACATTGTGCTAGGCACTAGGAGAGGGAAAATGTTTGGGCAAGACAGCCCCTACCTATATGGGGTTTATAGTACAGCAGGTAGAACAAATCATAGAAACAATCAATAATTTCATCCAAGAGAATGACGGTAATGAGACAACATACCAAAACTCATGGGATGCAGCCAAAGCAGCTCTTAGGGGAAATTTTATATCTCTAACTGCTTACATGAATATAGTATAATAGGTAGAAAAGATGTTCAAAAACAATATATAACTGTACCTGAAAACATGAGGTATAAGCATGTGAAGTGAAGGGTAAGTGGGGGGGGGGCGGCGGGAATGTGGCCAGAGAAAGGAATGTGGAGAAGGGGGTCACTGAGCTGGGAAGGAATGAGTGTGATAGGGAAGGTGAGGGAGGGAAGACATTCCTGGCATATGTAATTTCTAGAAAGAGATTAAGAAAAATCTGTCTTGGCCCAGAGTGACTTGCACCCTCCTAATTTCAGGACAGTAGCAATGAGGGTGTTGCAGTAATAGAAATGCTGTAACAATGATCCATTGGGAAAGGCTTGGCCACTCTGATCAAGACAACAATCCAAGACAATCCCAAGAACCCATGAGGAAAAATGCTAATTGAGTGCCGATTGAAGGTGATTATTTTCACTTTTTAATTTTTCTTGCAACATGGCTAATATGGAAATATCTACATGCATAATTGATATCACGGAGTCTGCCTTCTCAACGGGTCTGGGAGGGGTGGGAGGAGGGAGAGAATTTGGAACTCAAAACTTCAAAAAGTGAATGCTAAAAAGGTTTCAAAATGTACTTGGGAAATGTTTAATGAAATAAAACTGTTTTTGAAAAGGAAAAACAAAAGAAAAAATGTCATTTATGACACTGACAGATCTTCCTGGAATGCTGGAGATGAGGGGCTGGACGAGCCAGGCTCTCGGTGACTCTCGCCCAAACGCCCTTCCTCTCCCTCTCCATCATTAACGAGCTTCTCTTGGTCCCTGATCTGTCTGTGCTAAGTGAACAGCCTCCTGTAGTCCCTGACCCAATGGCCAATGAGGAGAAGCTGGCCCGGCCCCACTTCTGTGCCCATCCTGCACTGCCATCTTCCTCTGAGGGTCACTCCCCTGGTCACTGTCACAGAGCCCAGACCCGACGCCTTGGGGCTGCTCTGCCTCTTTTCTCACGGTAAAAGGCTCCCTCTCTCCATAACCTAACTCAGGCTCTCATTTGGGGGATCCACTCCTCATGCTCAGCTCCCGGACACACTGAGGCCTCCTGGCTCATCCATTAGCCTCAGCTTCTGTGACCTGTAGCTTCCATCGGCTTCAGCTTCCCACAGGGACGGTCACTTCTTCGGTCTCATCATCACTCACGACTGTGCCATCTCCAGGATTCTGAACTCACAGACTCCCCTCCCTCACTCAAACGTCCTGTCCTTTCACGTCTTCCCTGCCTCACTCCTTTCTCCTCCCTGTGACCTCCCTGTTCTCACCGTCCATTTCTCCTGCTCTGGCCTCCCTCGGCCTTGTGTTCTTCTACTATTCTGACCCTGCCAATGCGGATCCCCGGATGCTTCCTACCACACACCTTCCCTACTTGTCCTCCTAAGTTACTGAAAACAAGTTCGTGGCTATTTTCCTCTGGGCCCTCACTGGGGAATAGCAAGTGTATATTGTTCCTTGACTGACTCTCCATCCCACTCCCCTCAGCAGCTGTTCCAAACCTTCTCTTCTCAAGCTCCCAGGGCCTCTCTCAGCAGATGTCTTAACCTCAGGTGCTCCTTCTGCACCACCCACTAGATACTGTAAAACGCCTTTGCTAGGGGCAGCTAGGTGGCGCAGTGGATAGAGCACCAGCCCTGGAGTAAGGAGTACCTGAGTTCAAATCCGGCCTCAGACACTTAACACTTACTAGCTGTGTGACCCTGGGCAAGTCACTTAACTCCAATTGCCTCACTAAAAAAAAACAAAAAACAACCTTTGCTTCTTCTCCTGGATTACTGGCATTGCAAACTCCCTCTGTCCAAAGGCCAAAGTGTCGGTGCTAAAATGCAATGACATTTCCCCTCAGACTTCCCTATTTCTATAGAGAACAGTTCTTCCTGTCACCCAGGTTCCTAACTGTAGCCACCCTTGACCTTTCCTTACCCCCATGCCTAATCAGCTGCTAAGTCTTATTGCTGCCACTTTGCCACCATCTCTTGCCCCATCCACCCACCCCCTCCCACAGCCACCTTCCTGATTCAGGACCTCACGCCTTCACACCTGGGCCACTTTCAGATATTCCCTTCCATACACAGCTGCCAACTTCAGCCTCCTGAGGCACAGGTCCCCTGCTCTAAAACCTTCAGTGGCTCACACCTGCTCAGAGGCTGGGACACCACCAGGTGCTGATTAGTGTGAACAAGGGGCAGGAGAATTCCCACTCTTTGCCTTTATCATGATATAAACCATGGTCACTGGTTCCAGCCCGATGGAAAGATGCAGGGCCAATCCCTCGGCTTGGCCCTCCAGAGTCTAGATTTCACCTCCTGCCCCTTGACTCCTGCCCATCTTTTAAAGCCTAACTCAAACTCCAACAGAAACTTTCCCTGCTCTTTCTGCTGATAACAAATCCCCTTCCCCCTCAGGCCTGACTCAGCCGTTCTCTACTGTGCCAGGCTATAGGGAACAGGAGCCAGGACTGTGTCTGACCTCAACTCTGCATCTCCCTCAGCACCGAGTAGAAACCCGGCGCTCAAGACATGCCTTTTGGCTCTAGGAGTTCAGCAACATTTCAACAATGTTTGAATAGTGAGGAACCTTGGAGTCTAGCTCATTCACCTCCCCTCGCTCAGGAAGCAGAAGTGGGTTGGTTGTCCAGAGCCAGGGAACGGCCAGGCCAGATCTCCTGCCTGCCAGTCCAGGGCTCGCTCATCCCCACCTCACAACAAGCTCTGCAGGGCACAGGAAGAAAGCCCCACACAGGCTCCTGTCTTTGCCCCCGCCCCAGCACTCTTCAGGCTGCAGATATGAAATCCAGATGCCAAAAGCAGGCAGCCAGTGCTCCGAGGGCTCCTGGATGTCTAAAGCCAGGGAAGAACGGCGTAAGGAAACAAGCCATCGCCTGCGATCCCTAACCCTAACCCTAACCTGGGTCTGGGTCTGCGTCTGCTCGGGCAGCCCAAGCCATGGCAAACAAGACGTTTGTGCCTCCTGACCAGCTTCGAGGAGGGACCCAGGGAAAGATGAGGCGCAGTCCGTGGGCCCGATCTCGGTGAGGGGGGTTTGGAGGGATGGGGCAGAACAGTTTCCAGGAGCCTCGAGCAGACTCAGCCCTTTACACCCAGCTGCCATTTATGTAAAGAGCCCAAAACTCCGGAGTCACAGCTCCTGGCTCCAAGGATGGGCCGGCCCCAGGGCTGCAGGGTTTATGCCTCAGTCTGGGCGCTGTTCATGCTCATTGAGAGGTTAGGCCATGTGGTCGGCAGGATCGCTGTCTGCTTAGAATTGGAGCTCACAGTGGGAAGTTTAGTCAAGAAATGTCCTGTGAGGCTGGTGAAGGGGTACAGGTCGGGACAGTGCACTGACCCCCACATTGAAACCAGGATGTCGGGCGCGAGCCCTACCTCTGAAACTGTGGGTGAATCACAGGCGAGCACAGGAGGAGACCTTGGCCCTCATCTGCTGCAAGCCTCTGATTTGACCGATGGAGAAACTGAGGCCCAGGGCAGGGAAGGAAGCTGCTCAAAGTCAGAGGCAAAAGCGGCAAAGCTGGGATTCAAAGTCCAACGTATCCTGCCTTAGTTTCCTCATTGGTAAAATTTGGGTCACAGTAGCCCTGAGCGCATGTAATCTTGAAGCCTATATTAATGTGGTCCATTATCATCATTCAGGACTCTTCACTTCTCTGGGACTCAGTTTTCCAACCGGTAAAACGGGAGCTCGGTGGCACAGTGGGGAGAGCACTAAGCCGGGAGTCAGGAAGACCTGAGTTCAAAAGCAGCCTCAGATGCTTCCTAGCTGTATGACCCAGGTCAAGTCACTTAACCCTCAGTTTCCCCATCTGTAAAATGAACTGGAGAAGGAAGAGGCAAACCACGCCAGTATCTCCACCAAGAAAACCTCAAATGGGATCAGGAAGAGGCGAACACAACTGAAAACGACTAAATGACAAAAAATGGAGATAATGCCTGCACATTCGACTCTACGGTGCTGTTGTGAGGACAGCCATTTGTTGGTTTTTTTGTTTGTTTTGTTTGTTTGTTTGTTTGTTTTTTTGCAGGGCAATGGGGGTTAAGTGACTTGCCCAGGGTCACACAGCTAGTAAGTGTCAAGTGTCTGAGGCCGGGTTTGAACTCAGGAACTCCTGAATCCAGGGCCGGTGCTTTATCCACTGTGCCACCTAGCTGCCCCCCGAGGACAGCCATTTGTAATCCCCAAAGAAATGGAGAAACAGGGGTTATCGTCATCATGGCGGGAGTCCCCAAGAGGAAAAATAATTCAGTGAGCATAGCCTTGCCTGCAAACTTCGGTGAGACCAAGAGCTCCAAACTAATGTATGGTGGGCCAAGGCCAGAAGGAAGGTTCCAGAGGAAGCTACAGAATCCTCCCTTGTTCCCATTGGGAATGTGGGCAGCAGTCCCAAGGTCACCCGGCAGAGGAGAATTCATCTGATTCAGGATTCACATTCCAGAAGAACCCCAAACCGACAACACCACCACGGAGAAACGGAATCACGGAAAAATAGGATGCTTATTGGGTTTCTTTTTGCTTCTGGGTTCATAAAATTGAAAACCAATTCTCTTTAAACTGAATTTTAAATGTAGGGCATAAAAAGAACAACTGTTCAAATTAGGCCCCAGTCTGAAATGTCTGACACATAATGAGCCAATCGGGGCCAGGAAACTGGCTGTCAGACAGGCATATTTTTTTTTTTCCTAGAGAGAGAAGACAAGGGCAAGAATATAGGAATTTCTCACGCTTCCTTCTGTGAAAGAATGTTGCCTCCTCTCTGTCGGTATGGGACTGTTTGCTCAGGCCCCTAAACAACATTCTTTGGGGCCTGTGCCTCAGGAAGTTGATGCCGGCAGCTGTGGAGGGAGGGGAATGTCTGAAAACGACCCAGGTGAGAAGTCTGGGGCACTCTGGGCAAGGGATGACTGACCATTTACAAGGGCATCCCCAGCCTGCTCAGTGAGACCCAGAATGCATGCCAAAGCCCCCTGGATGCGTGCACCAAAGACCACTCCATGATACCCCAGAGCTGCTGAATGGGTAGGAAACACCAAGCAGCTGAAAGAGGAATGAAATCGGCAGCTCTGGAGGCCGGTCAAAGCCCTCAGATGACCCCCAGGTGCCCAATTAAATTCAATCACCTTCCTTTGCTTCCTTTGCTCTCATCATCCCTCTGGGGAAATGAATTCCTCTTTAGACATGAACTGGCAGAATACATAAAAGTTCCATTCTGGTGGGGCTATGGGGAAATCGATCCTATCTGTCCCTGAGCAATCTCGTTGCTCTCACTAAATCTGAAGGGTGACATTCAGAGAAAAAGTGACCCATCTGCCCCAAATGACGGCTAGCACTTTATCCGAAGTAGCAGAAAATGGGGAGCCGCCTTTATGCCTAGAGACCCGGGAGAGGCTGAAGAGACTGCGGTCTATCGACATGACAGAGTACTCATGTGCCATTCAAATGACAAATGGGGAAAACTCCACAAAGCAGTTTGGAGACGTGCACCAAGTGACATGAAGTGAGAACAAGTGTTAGACAATTGCACGCACTCAGTACAACACGCACACAGAGCACAGGGTTCTACATCTGGTCTCAGAGGGAGGGACCTTGGAAACTGTGGAGCCCAACTCCCTCAATTAAAAAAATATTTTTTTTTCGGGGCAATGACTTGCTCAGGGTCACACAGCTAATAAGTGTCAAGTGCTGAGTCCAGATTGAACTCAGGTCCTCCTGGATCTAGGGTCAGTGCTTTATCTACTGTGTCACCTAGCTGCCCTGATTCTGTTCATTTAGTTGCCCCAAGTAGGTGCCCCAGTAACCTTCACTTGAGTGTTCCCCTGATACCCTACCATGGCATGGAGAGGACTTTGAAGGCTTGAAAGTCACATGAGGGAGGCTCGAGCCTATCACCCTGGAGAAGCTCTGGGCAGAAGCCTGGGGAGGAGTGAGGGGCAGCAGGTCCGATCTGAGGCCACAGCCACTCAGCTCCTCAAGCATCCCAGAAGGCTGGGGCTGAACCTGCAGAAATGAAAGGTCACCTCCTGGAAAGTGTCTGAAGAAGCACTTGAGCAACTTCACAGAAAAATAAGCTAGTGAACATCGCATTCTAAGCCTTTCCAACGAAACCAAATGAACCCGCAGGTGAACGTGCCCATTTGTCAACAGCTCCCTCGAATCCCCTTTCCATCTCAGCGATTTTCTGTTCACTGTAAAGTGCCACCAGCACTTCAGAAAAAACCACCGTTGTGCCTGGGGTCACAGTGAAGCCCACATTCTACTATGTCATCAAACTTTCCCCATGTCTTATTCTCAAGGTGCCCCCGGAGCTGTGGGAGCGGGCCCTGGGCTCCTCCCAGTGATGCCAGCTGAGGAGAACTCTGACCATCCCTCCAAAGGAGTTTAATTTGTTTTAAGAAATGTACAGAATGTGACCTTAGTCCTACCTTCTAGACACACTTCTACAGGACATTTCCTTTTCACAAGGCCAGTGCTGAGAGCAAACAAAACCACGTGGTTAGAAGATTGTGGTGCATTCAACTTTTTTACCTTGTGCTGCTGCACGTGGAGGCTCTCACTCCTCCCCAGGCTTCATCCGCATCTGGGCTTGCATCTGTGCAATCATCTCCTGCATCCTTCGGAGCTGTAAGGCAAAAGGATGAGTTTAGGGAAACTGAGGCACTCGAAAGCTTGGGCACTTTTATTCAGGAAAGAGAACTCTTGGCTCCTGGCCTCCTTCCTTCTGAGACAAGTCAAAGGCAGTGGGGCAAGGTGTATTACTCTTATGAAATGCCTAACACCTCACCTTTCTGCTCCCCAAAGGATCAGAGTCTGCCACAGGTGCTAAAACATCACCGGGGCTCTGTACCAGAATCCCTAGACCAGCAGGGGACGGGGCTGCTTCTGTTTCCTCCCAGCCCCCACACACTTGGGCTTCCCCCACCATAGCTGGGCAAGCTGGATGTGCCCATGACGAACCCTCTTAGGTTAGCAGACACACACCCTGGTCCACCTTGGCAGAGCCGTGGGCACAGCTGATGGAGCTGACGATGGCGCTCCTTGGCAGACCGTGTCATCTTCCTGGGCTGAGGAATGTCCCCACCAGCTGGCTGCTGCTCCAGCAGCCCTTCACCCGTAGAATTCTGGTCTGCCTCTTCCCACAAGCCCTGCACAAAGAATCCTCCCAGAACATGGGCGCCTGCCTGTTCTCCAGAGTGCCAGGGCAGCCGGGGGTGCCACCTGCTGCTTCTCATTCCCACTACATGACCATCTGCCCATCACCGTTTCCCAGACTGGCTTTAATGCCACTTGTGGGGCAGCAGCCGCCCCTAGGCTGAGCCTCAGCCTGCTGGGTCCCTCATCGCCTCAGGCCATGGCCACTGCCTATAGTTACTTGTAACCAAGACAGGTGAGGGGGGAAATCCCTGGGTTGCTTGAAATGAGCCCCCAGAGGAATGTTCTGCTGTTCTCTGGGACCATTGGCCTTCAAACTCCCTCCCCTTTGCATTGGACTGTGTCCCGGCCCAGGCTAGAGCCCTGGGGTCTCCATCATAGCTCTATCACTAATGTGTCATGAGATCTTTGACAAATCCACCCCGTCCCCCAACCCTGGCCCCAGGAGCCTCAGCCTTCTCCTCTACCAAATGAGAGCAGCTAGAATAAGCCAGTTCTATGACTGCACCAAGGCCTCTAGGGTTATACAGAACAAAACATGGGCACTCGGTTGTACCGGCTTCTGGATTTCTAGATTCTACCCAAGCTAACCTGAAATCCAGTGACCTATCTGAGGAAAAGAGCAGGTCCACAGGCCATCACCAGGCCTGGCGCCACCACAGCTCACCCGTCCTGAGCAAGCCACCCCAACCCCAAATTCACAGCCCTATCTAGAGGCCACTGAGAGCTCTGGTCCCTGGCAGGAGGGCAGGCTGCTATGTGGCTAAACTGTGGTCCTGGGCAAGGACAGAGAACACACTACACCAGGGGCTCTTCACCTCGGTGGCGCCCTGGCTGCCTTGGGTAAGCGGTCGGGCTGGTGAAGCCTAGGAACCCTTCTTGGAATCATAATTTTCAATGCGTAAAACAAAATACAAAGGTCATAGGAAAACAATGATATTGAAGTAAAGATGTCATTTGCCCCCATCCAAGTCCTCAGACCTCCTGAAATCTATATAAGGGGCAGTTACTTAATATGCTGTTTCTGAACAATGGCTAGGGGTAGGAGGATTAAGCTGACTCTGCGAGGCCTGGGTTTCAGGCCTCCTAGTGTTTTGTTGTGGTTTTTTTTTGGGGGGGGGTTCATTTTTTTTTTTGCGGGGCAATGGGGGTTAAGTGACTTGCCCAGGATCACACAGCTAGTAAGTGTCAAGTGTCTGACGCCGGATTTGAACTCAGGTCCTCCTGAATCCAGGGCCGGTGCTTTATCCACTGTGCTATCTAGCCGCCCCCCAGGCCTCCTAGTGAAGAAAAGCCAGCGAGTGGGTCTCCCTGTCTCTAGTCTCTCCCCACTCCAGCTCATCCTCCACCAACCATCAAAGGGGTCTTCCTAAAGCAGAAGCGTGACCATGCCAACAACTCTCTACTCAAATTCTGCTGTTGCTGCTCAGTTGTATCTGACTCTTCCTGACCCTGTGGACCCTAGCATGCCAGTGCTGTCCATGGGGTTTTTGGCAAGGACACTGGAATGGTTTGCCACTTCCTTCTTGGCCTGGAGAAGTACTGAGGCAAGCACTGGTAAGTGACTTGCCCAGAATCACACAGCTAGGATGGGTCTAAGGCTAGATTTGAACTCAGATCCTCCTGAATCCAGGACCGGTGCTTTGTCCACTGCGCCCCTTCGCTGCCCGTGTTCAAATTTTAAAGTCTTTCATAATATTAAAAGCTTAAAACATTTCTGTCACACTTCCTATGTGCCAGGCCTTGTTCTAAGCACTTTATATACATCTCATCTGCTCCTCACAGCAGCCCTGGGAGATGGGCACTATTATTATTCCCATTTTACAGATGAGGAAACTGTTAAGTGACTTGCCCAGGGTCACACAGCTAGTGTCCAAGGCCAGATTTGAACTTGGGGCCCTTCTTTCCTTTCCAAACTTTCCCACAGCCTAAAATCCAGAGAAACTGGCTCCCCTGCTCTCGCACAAGACACCCTATCTCTCCATTCTGGGCATGTTCACACCTGGAGCTCTAAGGAGGATGAGGACGGGAGGAGATGCCTCGATGGGGTCACCAGAACCTGCCCTCAGGGAGCAAAGGCGGTGCCCAAACTGAGCTCAGCTGGGCGCCTCATCTCCCTGCCCTACCCAGGGACCCGGCTGGGCCAAGCTGACTCCCCTGAAGGACTGGGGGAAATGTGTTCATGTTTGTTCTCGCTAGAGCTCTGAAGTCGCTCTGTCAAAGTTAATTTGTTTTAATCATTTAAATGGGGTGGAGCCCCTAAAATGGGCAAGTAGAGTTGGTGCCAGTGGCAGAGAAGAGAGACTCTCCAAACCTCAGGATCCTGGAGGTCCTGGGGAATTGGGGAGGGGGGAAAGTGAAACAGAACAGAGAGCAGGCCAGAGCAACCGCATCGCATACGAATAACAAGACATTCAGAGAGGACGCTTCCCTTACTCACTTGTTAAATTCATGAGTGAAATTAAGATCAACATAAAGGCTTCACACAGGGTTGATTCTAAGATCACGGTTCCAGAGCTGCAAGAAGCTTCAGGGACCACCTGGTCTGGCCCCAGCTCATCTCCCCCTCCCAACATTCCCCGCTTCTTAGGTCAGCTAGAGGCCCGCCTCCTCCAGGAAGCCTTCCTGGCCCCCTCCGTGCCCTCACGGCCTTTCACCTGCCAATCCTCTCCAACTTCTTCTGACCGCAGCTTGTTTGATCGTTGTCTGCCCCCCTGGACTGTGAGCTGCTCCCTGTTGTTCTCTCTCCCCCATCCATCTAGCCCAGGGGCCTGGCACATAGCAGACGTTTAACAAACATACACCATTGCTAACCGTCAAGTGGAAAGTCTGAGGAGCACAGTAGGGACGGAAATCAGACGGTGATGAATTAAGAGAGGAAGGAATAGGCTGTGGAGATGGACCAGGTAATGGGTACAGACTTGGGAACTAAGCACAAAAGAAAACTAAAATGGCAGCCAAAGGATAGCAGGCTGAACGAATGAATATTCTAGAAGGTTTATTCACCAAATATTTACTGAAGACCAACTATGTGCTGGGCATCGTGACAGGTATGAAGAGGGATACAAAGAAATATATGGCTGGTCCCCACCAACTTTAACAACTACATGGCAGCCTAGTGGCTTGGGAAAGATAGAGATGGGGGAGGCCTGCTCCGACCTGGGTGCCTCACCTCCTAGTCTGCTGAGCTCCTACCATTTTTAAAGCCCCACCTTGGAGCTCATTAAACTTCTTGCACCTCCCAGATTATGTAAGAGTGTCGATTCTAATTCTCTAGATTTCTCTCAGCCTCCTTGCTTCCCTGAGGGCTGGGGCCTTGTCTCCGAGTCTAATCTAGGCTTCCTATCTCCTCCACTGCTTCATTGGTGCTTTGCTCATTCAGGGAGATAAATATTTGTAGAATGAACAGTCTCTACATGTATTATCTGGTTGGCGAGGTAAGACATACAGTACCCATAGACACAAACAGGGGGGTTACTTCTGTCTGGGCTCGTTTGGAGAAAGCAGGCTTTGAGGTGGGCTTTGGCATATGGGTGGGATTTCATTAGGCCATGAACAAGGGGAAACCCATTCCAAGTAGGGCAAGAGACATAAGCAAAGGCAGAGAAACAGGAAGTCCCGAGGTCTGGGCTTGCAAGGAGGGAGAGGCCAAGGAGGCTGCAGGAGAAGGGTTGGTCAGAGGGCTATGAGAATGAGAACTCAAGAGGCCACTAGGAACTAGACTCAGAAAAGCCCAGAACGTGACATCAAAGAGTGGAGGCTTCGTCCTGCCGGTTCTGGGAGTTCCTAACTGGGAGAAGCAGCCCAGCCAAACTGCTCTCAAGGGGATTCATGTGCATCACGAAGGAGAGAAGGATAATACCCCCAACCTCTCAAGCACCCTTGGGTGCTGAAAGTGGTCTCCTCATGGCCTTGTGAGGCTGCACATCCCTGTTTAACTTTGTTTTACAGGGGGAGATCCACCGACTGCACTCCTCCATGTAGGAGGCAAGGAGCCGGGACCAGAGACCAGGCCTCCCGACTCCTGCCGGACTCTCCCAACTCCACCATCTCCCTCCTGAGCTAAGAAGCTATTGCAATGGCCCGCAGTAGGATGACAAGAGGCCAGACCACCATGGCCCTAGGGTGAGAACTGAGCATGCTCGGGAGAGTGAGGGCTATCAGGAAGGGCACTGCCCTGGGGAGGAGGTCCCCTCGGGGATGGGAATTGTTTGGGAGATGAGGGCTCCGTCATCATCACACCATCCATCACACCATCGGCGCAGCTCACAGCAAACGGCCTGGACAGAAACCAGGCTGTGATCACGTGGTTTCATGCTCCGATAGGATGAGAGCTCAGTGGGGTCACCGATCCAGTTCGACAAGTAGGAATTACAATTTTAGAGGTCTCAACGCCCCTCCCCCAAACCAGCTACAATTGAGGGCAACTCCACAAACTGTGTCCTGCTTGGAAGCCCCTTTCCAATCTGTGCCTCAGGCATTGCGTGAACTCTTCACACTTATATGTGACCAGGAGGCCCCGGCACTAATACATGGCACAGAGGATTGTTTTAGGTGAGACACGGCCCCTGTGTTCTTTTTTTTTTTTTTTGGCAGGGCAGGGTCACACAGTTAGTAAGTGTCAAGTGTCTGAGGTCAGATTTGAACTCAGGTCGTCTTGAATCCAGGGCCGGTGCTCTATCCATTGCAAAACTTAGCTGCGCCCCCCAACCCCTGCATTCTTGAAGCTTACAGCCCAGCTATAGGACAAGACACAAACACAGATAACTCTAGTACACAATAAGGTCTGACAGGAGATGCTGGGTGGGGCCTGAGGTTGCATGAGAAGATGCCATGTGAGCCTGCTTTCAAAGGTTCAGGAGGAACTCCACATTTAGAGGGGCCAAGGGAGGGCCTTCCAGGAATTCAGAAGGCGAAGTGTGAAGGCACAAAGGCAGGAAAGTCCAGGGCTCATTTGAGGGACAGAGAAAATTGCAGATGGAAAGAGGGTTTGAGGGAAGAGCAGCAGTATTGAGTGTGATGCCCGCACCTCACACGTGGCATCGGGTGACCTGGGCTATGTTACACCACCTACTCAGAGCCTCCATTCTTCTCTCCTAAGATGGTGGTTGTCAACCTTTCATGTTCAATCTCTCACTTACAGGGGAGATCTCTAAGCCACATGCTGGGGACATTGCAGAAGGCATTCCTCTTCAGTTGGGGATGCACTTGAGGGTTCTGAGGTTCCCTTCAAAGTCAGATTCTACAGATGAAGGTCTGGGGGCACCAGGTAATGTGGTAAGGGCCCTGGAATGCCCGGCAAAAGAGAAGGCCATTTATGTGGCTGGTAATTGGGAGCCACAGAAGATTTCTGAGCAGATGACTAACATTACAAGATCTATACATGCACAAAATGATTTGGACAGTGGACTGAAGGGTGAATTGGAATGACGGAATCCAAGGGAAAAGCTTCCAACATCTGACACAAACCCAAATGACAGAATTGAAGAAGACTACAGCCGGAAGGACCACCCAGTCCAAGCCCAAAGTGCTGCACGTGAGAAAATGGAGCTCCAGATGGGGGGGGGGGGCGCCCCAAGATCACACGGCAACAAGTGGCAGAGCACAGAGCTGGGGCAGGCCCTCAGCCCCTGCTACCCTAAGCCCAGGGCTGTGGAGGATGCATCGCTGTCTTCAGAAAAGAAAGAGCGATCGATCGTGGAAACCTTGCGGATGAGGCTGCCTGGGAGCGCGATTCATGACCTGTTATGACTTGGAAAGGAATCCCACAGGAGATGAGCCCCACGAAGGGCCCTTCAGGGCAGGCCCCGGCTCCTCAAGGCTGCCCAGGCTCCACTTGGACTCTCAGGTGGAGCCTGTTGCCATTCTAGCCCAGAGCAGTGAGAACAGAGTGCCCGGCCTGACCTGAATCGCCCTCACATGGTACGTGATACCCAATCACGGATGATGCTGTCATCATGAGGGAGGGAGGAGGGAAATCAGGAGAGCTGCAGCTCTCAGCATGCAGGGGAAGGCTGCCAACACATGTAGTGTCTGCGGGACGCTTGGGACAATGCAACAGCGGAAGATAATCAGTGCTGTCCAGTGCAATGCAGTCGAGCTTCTCACTTGCTGGGCTACCAGCCGTCCTCTGTTCTTCTTAGGGAAGAAATGCACTTGGCAGCACTTTTTTTCATCTCGAAAACATGCAGGAACAAACACTGGCCCCCTGCTTGGTCCCCATGGCCCTCCCAAGGGCTACACTCCTCCCTTCATGGGAGACTTAAGAACCATTTCAATTTCAGAAACATTTATTAAGCACCTACTGGGAACATGGGGCCATGCTGGGCACTAGGGGATGTAGAGAGTTCACAAAAGACTCCGTCCTACACACAAGTGAGCAGCGTTGGGAGCTACTCTGTTAAGTCCGAGGCAAACAAAACACAATCAGGCCTGGTAGAGATTCAGGGATTCCCATGCAGTCACCTTTTTCTGCCCTTTGCACAGGGATATATTCATGGCTGTTGATACGTGTCAAATTCATATGAAGAAGAAGGAAATTTGAAGATCAAAAACCGTTCCCCAATAGATATGCTAAGGACAAGAACTGAAAACTATTAACCAGCACATGGAATAATGCTCCAAATCACTAAGGAGAGGGGGCAGCTAGGGGGCGCAGTGGATAGAGCACCGGCCCTGGAGTCAGGAGGACCTGAGTTCAAATCTAGCCTCAGACACTTAACACTTACTAGCTGTGTGACCCTGGGCAAGTCACTTAACCCCAATTGCCTCACTAAAAAAAACAAATCACTAAGGAGAGAGATGCCAACCAAAACCACTGAGCTTGTGCAGAGTGTAGATTGGTCAAGATGAAAGAACATGGACCGTGGGAAGATAAGGCACGCTGATACACTGTTGGTGGAGCTGTCAATCAGTACAACCATTCTGAAAAGCAATTTGAACTAAATTGACTAAAATGTCCATCCCCTTTGACTCAGAGGTTCTACCACTGGGCATATACCCCAAGGAGGTCATGGATGACAAAAGTCCTCATATATACCAAAATATCGATAGAAGCACTTTTTTAATAGCAAAGGACTAGATACAAAATAGATGCCCATCAACTGGGGAAGAGCTGAATAAACAAACTGTGGTACATGAATGTAATGGAATATTCCTGTGCTATAAATATGATGAGTACAGGGAAGTCTGGGAAGACATGAACTGATGCACAGTGAAGGAAGCAGAGCCAGGAAAACAATATAAGAAAGATGATGATCATGTAAATGGAAAGAACCAACCCCCTCCCCCAAATCAAAAGTGAATGGTGCAAATATACACACAAAAACAAACCCATATGAGAAGGTCCAAAGAAGAAATATGAGAAGACAAACAGGTCCCACTCCTTTGCAATGGTAAGAGGTACCTGGCTATGGGACACTGCATAAGTTTTCAGATTTTTTTCAATGTGTTGAGCGGATTTTCCCCACTCCTCTTCCTCTCTTTAAAAAAAAAAAAAATATATATATATATATATATATATATGTGTGTGTGTGTGTGTGTGTGTGTGTATACACACATATATTATAGATGGGGGAAGTCCTTCTAGGGGAAGTGGGAGAAATATAAATGAAAGATAAAAATAAAATTTTATTTTTAAAAAGTTATTACAAAATTATGAAGAATAAGCATGGCGGGGCAGCTAGGTGGCGCAGTGGATAAAGCACAGGCCCTGGATTCAGGAGGACCTGAGTTCAATTCCAGCCTCAGACACTTGACATGTACTAGCTGTGTGACCCTGGGCAAGTCACCTAATCCTCATTGCCCCACAAAAAAAAAAAATGCATTCAAGAATAAGCATGGCATCAAATAAGAGGTATGAGAAGACCCCTTCCTACAGGCTTCTGAGAAGTGGAAGGTCCACAAGTATGGAATATTGCATATATTTTCAAACCTTTTTGATATATTGATCATTTCTGCTGATTTTTTTTCTTCTTCCCCTTCTTTCTTTCTTTTTAGATATTGTTTGTCATATGGAATGGCTTTGGGGTAAGGGAGAAATTTAGGAGATATAAAAACAAAATATATCAATAAAAATTTATTTAAAAAAATTTTTTAAATAGTCAGTCCCTATGCTGCAGAACTTTTAATCTGGTTAGTCAACAAGCATTTATTAAATACCTACTGTGTACCAGGAATTGTGCTAAGCTCTAGGAATACAAAAAAAGACAAAAGGTAGGCCTTGCTCTCAAGAAGCTCACAGACTAATGGGGAAAATAATATGGAAACAACTATGTACAAACAAGCTAGAGACAGGATAAATTGGGGGATAGGACCCAAACCCAGATAAACTGATTACCTAATCACACATGAGAAAGGCCTGATGGAGGTACAAACAGAGGATTACATGAAGGCCCAGGCACCTCTTGTACCCTGCACTCCCTACGACATATCATACTTACTTTTGTACATGCTGTATCCTCCTGAAAGAACAGAAGCTTCCTGAAAACCAAAACCGTCTTTCCTTTTTGTATCTCTAGTGCTTGCTGCAGTGTCTTGCACACAGTGGGTGCTTAGTCAATGTCTCTTCCATCCACTGTATTGAAAAGCTCAGTTGACACCTGTAACACCTGGACTCACGTGTAAGTCACTTCCCCGAGTCTCAATGGCCTCATCTGGAAAATGGAACGATAGTTCCTGCAACACGCTGACCTCTCCCCAGACTAGCTGGGTGAGGAAAGCACTGCGGAATGCTGTGACGATCCTGGTCCTCATTCTATCGCAGATTCCAAATGAGTCCTCAATCAGTCACGACCCATTCTGCTAACTCACTATCATCTCAGGTCTCTTCTGCCCTTTGTAGCTAAGCTCTTCACGAAGGCCCCAAAAGGCGGCCACAAGAGGGGCCTCCATGCTGCCTCCCGTCCTGTCCTTGACTTCTGCCATCACGGTCCCATACGCTGCTCTCTCCAAAGGTCTCTTAGTCACCAAATCCAGAGGCCTTTTCTCCACCCTCATTCTGCTTGACCTCTTTACCACAGTGCATCACTCTCTCCTCTCTAGGTCCCCAGGCCAGCTCTCTCTCCTGGCTCTCCTCCTCCCTCTGCCTCCTTCCCTGGATCCTCCTCCAGACCACCCCCCCCCAGCCCTAGGTGTGCCTCAGCTTTGTGCTGGGCCCTCTTCTCTTCTCCCTCTAGACTACGTCACTGGGCGGTCTCATCGTTCCCAAGGATTCACCTACCATCTCTGCCCTGACGATTCTTAAATGTGACTGCCCTGCCCCTGTCTTTCATCTCCAACTGCCTCCCATTCGTGTCCAACTGGATGCCCAGTAGATGCCTTACACTCAATATGTCCCCTAAACCCCCTCCTCCCAACCCCCCGGGCTCACAATCTAGGCATCACCCTCAACTACTCACTATCTCTCAGTCCCCTGATCCAAGCTATTACCAAGGCCTGGCACCCTCTGCAGCATCTTGACAAGTCCCACCCCCTTCTCTCCTGACCCTTTCCCCATCCTGCTGCAGAACCTCATCACCTCCCTTCCAGACGACTGCAGTGGCTGCTGGTGCATCTGCCTCCCTCCAGTCTCTCCCCATTCCAGTCCAACCTCCACTCAACCACTAAAGTGATTTTCCTAAATTGTCAGGTCCCTGCTCCATAAACTCCTGTAGCTCCCTCCTGCCTCCAGCATCAAGTACAAAATGACCTCTCCAGAGTTCTTATACTTGACTATTCACTGCCTACTCTCTGGTCCGGGACACCGGCCTGCTGACTGTTCCATGAACGAGGTGCCGTCTCTGGGCACTCTCATGGGCTGTCCCCCAGGCCTGGAAGCCTCTCCCTTTTCCATAGCTGCTGACTTCCCTGGCTTCCTTTAGGTCCCAACTAAACGATAACTTCCCACAGGAAGCCTTCCCCAGCCCCGTGACTCTGGGCCTTCCCTCTGTGAATGACTTCCCATCCACCAAGTCTAGCCTGATTTGTATAGGCTCGTTTGCACATTGTTTCCCCCGTTGGGTTGTATGCTCCTTGAGGGCAAGAGACTGTCTTTTTGCCTTTTTTTTGTTTCCCCAGCACTTAGCACAGCACCTGGCACATAGTAGGGACTTAACAGAAGCTTAACGATTGACTGAAGTCATACTAATAACTAAAATGTCTATGAAAAGCCAAGTAGAAATAAGGGTTGACACACTCGGATCGAGAGAATGCTTTGTTTTCAGATTCCTCAGAAAGCAGACGGGATATTATTTTGGCATTTTACATACCATTGTGTAATTAATTTTATAATGATAGAGAAGCCACGTGGGAGTCAGGAGAGGCCAGCCCAGGTCCTGTCTCCTGACCCAGGAGCGTCACCCTTTCCTTGGTGAAGTACAAAGGGTGACCCTTAGCTCAGGGGGAAGAAGGGGTTTTGAAGAGCTCTGACAGGTGCAGAATCAGTCAGGCAGGAGTAAGAGGTTTTTGCCACACTGCAGTGAGAGCCCAGCTGAGGTTAGAGAACACAGCTTGGTGACCTCCCCCAACTCAGCAGCCAGAGGAGGCCACAGCCTCTGGTCTCCTGGCCTCCAGATTCTCCCCTTCTCCACACGCTGCACAACTAAGATTCCAAAAGCCCAGTTCTGACCCATATTCTGCTGCTCAAGAAGCTTCAATGGCTCCCAGCTGCCTCCAGGATAAAACACAAAGTCCTTAGACAAGCAGAGTCCTCTAGGATCTGGCTCCGTCTTCTCTTTCTGGGCTTATTCCCCCCTCCCTTGCTCACACTCTCTCCTTCACACACTCCATTTTTTCACCAGAGAGGCCTCCTTGCCACTGCCTGCACCAACACTCTGTCTCTTCTCAGGGTCTGGACCCCCCCCATGTCCCCCTACGCCCCCCCCCATGTCTCCCTACATCCCCCACCTCCTCCCACCTCACCTCTGCCTGGCAGAATGCCAACTTCATTGAATGAGGATGTGTGGGCTTCACATCCAGGACTTACTGGATGAATGGAAGAGGAGTGCCTGGTTGTGCCCATGCCCACCAGGGAGCAGGTCCGAGCCTCAGGCAAGTAAAGGATCTTCCTTCAAAGAGCATCAACCACAGAAAACAAAGCCCGCTGTGTTTGGGTGGCGCAGCACAGGGGGCTCAGACAGCACCAGCAGATTTAAGTCCCGCCTCACCTCGGATCCTCACTACCTGTGAGACCTTGGGCAAGTCCTTTCCCTCCTTGGGTTTCAGTTTCCTCCTCTGAAAAACGAGGGGAGTGGACCAAGAAAGACTGAGGATCCTTCCACCTCAGAATCCATAATCCCAGGGGCTGATCAGCCCTTAGTCTACTTTCTCACATCCTGGAAGGTCTTCTAATTGTCAACTGTGCACCACAAGGCCTGGAGTGCAAATGCAGCCTCAAACACTCAAGAGTTGTGTGACCCTGGGCAAGTCACTTAAGCTCTGTCTGCCTAGGTTTCCTTATCTATAAAACGGGAATCTTGACAGCACCAACCTCTCAGGGTTGGGGCACGGACGGACCCAATGAGATCTGTGACATGCTTAGCGCAGCACCTGGCACACAGTAGGCGCTTCCAAAATCCTCGTTTGTCAAATGAAGGGGTCGGACTGGTGTGGCCTCTTGAGTCTCCTCTAGCTCTGATTCTATGCCCTCGATCTGAATCCTGCGTCTGCCACTGACTAGCTTGAAGGCCCTCTGGAGGCCTGTTTCTTGAACTATACCATGGGGATAACGACACTTCCCCTGCTATTTCACAGGGTGTTTTTGTTGTTGTTGTTGTTTTTGCGGGGCAATGAGGATTAAGTGATTTGCCCGGGGTTACACAGTAAGTGTTAAGTGTCTGAGGCCAGCTTTGAACTCAGATCCTCCTGACTCCAGGGCCGGTGCTCTATCCACTGCGCCACCTAGCTGCCCCTAAAAATAACATTTTGACATCAATTTTATTTTTTTGTGAGGCAATGAGGATTAAGTGATTTGCCCAGGGTTACACAGCTAGTAAGTGTCAAGTGTCTGAGGCTGGATTTGAACTCAGGTCCTCCTGAATCCAGGGCCGGTGCTTTATCCACTGTGCCACCTAGCTGCCCCTCCCCCCATTTCACAGTATTGTAAAATTCAAGTGAGGTAATATTTGTAGAATCCTTTGCCAGTCCCCAAGTTTTCTGTATTCCCGTCATCAATCACGGGGGTCTCCTCATCTTGCTTCATTAGAATAATCACAGATGAACCTGAGGGTGCCTCATTCAAGAAAGAACCAAGCAGGTACTCTGCATCCTCCTATGAAGCGGCGTGACTGGTAAAGGACCCCCTTTTTCCTCCCCCGCTCAGACTTTCTATAGTGTCTAGAGAATCACACCATTCCCGTGCTGTGTCAATAGCCCTGTATCCCATTATCGTACTCTCTGGCCAACACAATCATCCAGGATAGCTGATACAGAACTGCAAAAAGGGGAACTGCAACCAAACACTGGCTTTTCCCAGTTTTATCTAGGTTTTAATTTTAAACAGGAGTGGACAAAAATAGGCAGACCCCGATCAAGTGCTTTAGCCTCTCTGAAAAGGAAGACTGGGGGATGGTGGGAAAAAGGGCTGAGCCTGGACCACAGACATGCCGGGAACTTCAGGATGTTCCCACGATACTCACTGTGTTTGTTAAAAATACCTTCAATACCAAAAATGACAAAGGGTGCAACTAATCCTGTTAATTAAAGCCAAGAAAAATACAGTCAAGTCCGAGTCATTACATAGCCTGAACCGAGGGTTTTTTACAGGGCATATTGGCACTATAAATACTACAGTTCCTCTGAGCTATTCGCTTAGCTGTTTCTGTGCCACTGTAGACATGAGCCCAGCTAAAAGAAGCCCACGAGAACCCGAAGTCCTTCTTGGAAAACATTTACTGCCTATCCACCAAATGCCTGTTCAAACTAGTCTCTGGATTTCCCATCTTTTAAGGGTTAGGATCCATGACTCTTGATATCAATGTCACAACCCAGACTCCAGAGCACGGAGGCTAATTAAGTCAATGCTTCTTCCTGGGGCATATTAGGATTCCTCTGCTAAGAATAGGGAGATTTTTTTTTTTTTTTAGTGAGGCAATTGGGGTTAAGTGACTTGCCCAGGGTCACACAGCTAGTAAGTGTTAAGTGTCTGAGGCTGGATTTGAACTCAGGTACTTCTGACTCCAGGGCCGGTGCTCTATCCATTGCGCCACCTAGCTGCCTCAAGAATAGGGAGATTTTGTTCCTGAAGATCCAAAGTTATTCTAGAGCCCTCCAAGCCCCAAATCAAAACAAAGACCCGCCCCCCCCAATACTCTGACATATTGTTTAGAGCTCTTCCACTCAGGGTTCTGGGATCACCATTAGTCATTATCACCAAATACCCCAATACCTTTTAGCTCTTGGAGGAGATCCATAATAATGTACCCCCATCCCCAAGGACACGTAACAAACTGACCTTTCACACGCCATCACTTTGCCATCACAGAAAACTGGCTTCCCCAAGGAGACAAAGCCCTGCCTCCCTGCCCCCTCCCCTTGGGCTGGAGGCACCTTCTCTCATTTGACCCCACTCACACACAAGAGGAGGAGCAGGCATACGCCACTCACTGCCTTCACTCAGCAGCCTTCCCCCTCAGGTGTCAAGGGCATCTGGGCATGCTAGCTCTGGCAGTAGCAAACTCCCAGTCATTGTTCTAGGAACCTTCTTTGCCCAAGAAGTGAAGTCCCTGGCTCACAGACTTTCCCGCACCAGCCCTGCCCTCGGGACTTCAGGCCCCAAGCACCCTGATCTCCCAGTTCATCTTCCATGGCCTCCATCTTCTCTCCAACTCAGCTGCCCAAAGGGGCCGCCAAGACCTTGATCTTTGTCATCACCTAAAACAGCTCCAAGTCCTCAAACCACAACCTGGACTGTCCTCTATCTGTTCACAGCTTCCTATCCTTCCATATCTCCCCGTTCCTTCTTCCTGAACGTGTTCTCTATCCTCACCACAACCTCCCACCACTCTGCCCCTCCTTGGCTTTCCCCAAGCCATGAGCCCTGCTCTGATGGTGCTTTCTTACTCTTGCAAGAATCGTGACACCAGCGTTACCCCCTTATCTTTACTTAGGCCCTTCCCCTGGAATCTCTGACTCCACTGCCTTTTGTTGTTCTTCCTTTTCCAAATCCCAACCCTGGATCGCCTTCGGCACCCACCTTCCCATAGATGAAGGAAGTCATGCAACCATGCTGACTGGGCCCACTACAAACTTCAACTTCACCATAGCAAGGCAATCCTTCTCCTACTTCCCTCACTCATTGTTCCAGGAACAATGCCCATTACAAAAGTGTATAGTCATGCAAATTCCTAAATCAGCCGAGGAGAGGAGAGGAGAGGAGAGGAGAGGAGAGGAGAGGAGAGGAGGGGAGGGGAGGGGAGGGGAGGGGAGGGGAGGGGAGGGGAGGGGAGGGGAGGGGAGGGGAGGGGAGGGGAGAGAAGAAAATGTGCTTCAAGATACACTACTTCTATCACTCCTCTGTCTGCATCATGAGTGCTTTGAAATTATCATTGCTGGCTATGCTGATCAGAGTTCCCAAGTCTTTCAGAGTCGATTGAATTTACATTGTTGTTCATGTACAAATTGTTCTCCTGATTCTGCTCATTTCACTTCCCATCAGTTCATATCGGGTTCAGAAACCCTCCCACTCATCGTTTCTTATAGCACAATAGTGTTCCCTAACATTCATATACCAACTTGTTCAGCCATTCCCCAACTGATTGGCATCCTCTCAATTTCCAATTGTTTGCCACCACAAAGAGAGCTGCCATTAATATTTCTGTTCATGTAGGTCCTTTTTATCTTTCTTTGATCTCTGAGGTACAGACCAAGTATCACCATCACTGGATCAAAGGTGTGAGAAACTCCATTTAAAACTTTCTGGGGGGGGGGCAGCTAGGTGGCGCAGTGGATAGAGCACCGGCCCTGGAGTCAGGAGGACCTGAGTTCAAATCCAGCCTCAGACCCTTCACACTTACTAGCTGTGTGACCCTGGGCAAGTCACTTAACCCCAATTGCCTCACTAAAAAAAAAAAAAAAACTTTCTAGGACTTAGTGTTGAAGTATCAAAGGTCTTTATATTCTCGAAAGAACTGGCCAGCTCCCTAATGGAAATGGTGGCAAAACGTGGGCCCCTGAGCTTTTATTCTTTAAATTGGCTGGCCCCTCCCTTCTTCCCCAGTTATAATCTGTGCCAAGACACTGGTGCCAAAAACTAGCCAATCAGAACGCAGTGTAGCCAATGGGGGGAGGCGACACAGAGACAGCCCTCTAAACTCCCCTTATCATGTGATTTGGTTCACTGGGGAGGCAGAGAGGAGGCAGCCCTTTCTTAGACTGGGAGGAGTCTGTTTATAGACATTAGCATTTTCAACTTTTGAGGGGGGCCCCACATTTTCCCACAAAAGGGTATGCCCAATTTTATAGACCAAATTCTTTCCCAGACTAGTTCACAGCTCCCAAACTTCTTGTCTCCTCCAGCCATCTCCAGCAGACCCTCACCATGCCCCCTTAGCCAAGGATTCAGATTTTCCAAGAAGACTAAGGCCGTCTGTTATGAGCTCCCTCTTTTCCTCGGTTTGGCTCTTCAAATCCCTTCTTTCTTTCTCTCTTCCTTTGCTCTAGCCTCTGAGGAAGAGGTGGGTGGCCCTTCTTGCCAAGGCCAACCTATCAGTTTATGCCCTTAGTGCCATCCCCTTCACGGTCCCTAGAAGATGGTCTCTTCTATCATTCTGCCCTCTCTATTCTTCAGTCTCTTCAACCCCGGGTTCCTTTCCTGTGGCCTACAGGGTTTCACAGATGCTCCCCAGATCTCCTCAAGCTATTGTCCTTTATTTTTCCTCTATGGCCATCACCTCTACTTCCTGGTCTCCCATTCATTTCTCAACTCTGTCATTTGCCTTCCCAAGCTGCCACTCCCAAGGCCACCAGCAATCCCATAAATATGCTCGATACAATGGCCTTTCCTTAGTGCTCATCCTTCTGGACATTAGCTGCAACATGTGACACTCCCGACTTCCCCTTCAGGCTGCATATTCTCACCTCCCTGGGTTTTCATGACATTACTCTCACCTGGTTCTCCTCCGCCCTAGCTGACCACGCCTTTTTTTAGTATATCCTGAAGGATTATCATCTCTATTCAAACAGAGGGCTTTGTCCTCAGGACTCTTTCCTTCCCTCAGTGACCCCCAAAAGTACCATGGGTTCAGCTGTCATAACCAGGAGACACTCTCCCAAATCCAGTCTTCTGGATGAACTGCTGACTGTGCATCTCTCCCTAGAGCTCCCATAGGCAACACAAGTTCAACAAAGTGAAAACAGAACTCACTGCCGTCCCCTAAAGCCACCCCTCTTCCTAACCTCACATGATTGCAGAATTCAGGAGTTGGGAAGGACCTTGGCAGCTACCTAGTACAATATATAAACAAAAAGAATCCTTGCCCTTATAGGTGGTCTTGTCATCTGCAAATGTGAAGGGCGTGCCATCTATACCTTGAAGCAAGGCACTGATAAAAAAAAAAAAGTCAGCATCCCATGTCTCTGGGGTAGTTATCACATTGAAGATCTCTTGCCATGGTGACTTGGGGCCATGAACAACCACTCACTGGAACCAGTCATCCGGCCGGTACTAAGACAATCTAACTGTGTAGTACGGGATACAAGAGTGTCAGAAACCAGTGAGGCTCCGGGGAATCCATCTGTTCTGGGGCTAGAGGAGACACTTCGACTGACCTGGCAATTCCCAATCAAAAGACCCCAATGGCCACCATCATTTTGAGAACAGATATTCTGCCACTGAATCAGTCAGAGCTGGAAAAAGTGCCAAATACAAGCCTGCAGGAGGGAATTTAGCCCAGGAAGCATGAATACATAGAAATCCAATGATCATGGGGGTGTTAGGAGGCTGGGGCCTGGGCAATGACTATATTACCTGAACCCAAAATCCAGAGGTCGAGCAAACTCACGAGAAGATTAACCATCCAGGACATGATCAAGTGGAACAGAGACGCATACATCAGGCATGGAACCAGTGGGGGCCCTCCATGACCTTTCCAGTCTTCTCTCTACCACTCAGCACATGTTGGCTGACTACTGACTGAGAAGATGAAATTTCAAAGGCAAAAAAAGCAAAGTTCCATATGTTTTGGTTCAAAAAACCCTAAATGCACAAGGAGAAGATTCAGGTGTGGCTAGACAAGAGTTCTTATGAAAAAGATATGGGGACAGTCATGGATGGCCAACTCAACCTGTGAGGAGTCATGCCCCATGTGAAGTGGTTTAGAGTTACCTTAACAGAGGAGTCATGGCCCCATGGTGAAGGTGAGGCACTTCTACGACTGCTCTGCTCACAATATGTCCAGAGAGTGGCTTCTGGTTCTAGGGAGCTCCTCCATCATAGGAAGCATCAGGGCAAACTGGAGAACATCTGAAGGAAAATGGATGGTGGGAAGAGCCAAAGCCAGGACACCTGAGGATGAGCCGAGGGAAATGGCACTGGGAGGTGACGGCCATGAGAGGGAAGGAGCAGGAGGTGGCAAGTTTAGACGTGCCCTGCTTGGCCCCTACCCCATGGTCTTGGGCTGGGTGGGCTCTCTGCCACGATGTGCCAGAGGAGACTCCAGGTCAGGCATCAGCTACAGAGACGGGAGAGCCTGGATCTGCAGTCATTCATGAGACACTTCTGGAAAGGATGCTCATGTTTGAGGAAGCAGGCAGGGGCTGACCAAGGCCCCTAAGGTTCTCTGGGTGGGGACCCTTCCATAAATGCTGTGAGCAGCTTGGGGTGACGGTGCCCACAACAGAAGCAAGGCTTTCCTAATGTTAGGAAGGAGAAGCGGAGGTGTGTTCACGGCACTAAGGGGCCAATTCTGGCCACAAGTGCTGCCCCCTTGTGGCTGTCTGTTTCCTCCATAAAAAAAGCAGAAGCTGCTCTCCTACACAGTCCTCAAAGGGACGGGGGTAGCATGTGCAACCCCTTCCTTGGGGAGACCGAGGCACAGACAGCACAAGGGCAGCGCCTCCTAAACTGCCCTGACCCCAACTACAAAGTACCTTCCGAGTCTCCCCAGGAACCTGGCCTGGCTCTTTCCCCTCTGTTCCCATCTTGGGGGTTCAGAGCTGTAAAGGCCCTTCCCGCCCCTCCTTGCTCCCTCACCCGAGAGCTAAATCTGCCTCCACAACCCACCTCCCACCTCTCTGCTTCCTCCCCCATCCCCTCTGGCCTCCTAGCTGGTGGATCCCCTCCACCTCAACTCCCAAGGGACATTCCTTAAATGCCAGGCCACTCTTTACTTACACTCTGGTGTCAGAGAGCCAGTGCTGGACGGCACTCTTCTCTTTGGCACTTTGAACCCTGCACGAGCGGGCAATGTGCCCATTTCCAGCCTTCCTACACCCTGCCCCCCTTCCCACCCTCCATGGCCTTCTCACACAGCACCCACCCTTCATGCTAGAAACGTTCCCTCTCCCTCTCATCATCTGGTGCTCATGGACACCTGGAAGACCGCAGGAGACACCGAGTCCTTTCCAGGGATGCTGCTCCCCCAACACCGCTGGGTGCCAGGAAGACGCTATCAACCCGCACTTTCAAAGTCCTGGGCATTTCAATGAGCTAAGCACAAGATTTAGGAAACTTCAGGGCAGATCCCATGGTCACAGAGGAAAGGCTCCTAACATTGCTAAAGGGAAGGTTGCCAAGAGATTACTTTGAAAGAAAGAGCGCTGTTGGCTGCAGTTAGAGGGATACTCACTGTACCCTGAACCACAGACCAGCCAGAGCCACCGCAGGCCGATCCCCTGCACCCCAAGAAAAGGTGTGTCCACACCCTCTCCCTCTTTCTCTATCTAAGGCCATCTGACGGCGGGATTCCAACATGATGCAGTCAAACAAAGCGTCTTCTAAGAGGAGCTGAGATGGGGGTGAGTGATGCCACCGGGCACAAAGGGGGATCATCAGCTCACAGAGGTGATACCTCAGGAATGACTGTCTCTGGCACACACCCGAGCCTGAATCCCAACCTTATAAAACCCTAAGGAGAACTTGAAGCACCAAGCCTGGCCCGAAGGCAAAACAGAAGGGGAATTGGCTGTTTATTTTCTCAGCTGAGGCCAAGGAATGTGAGCCCATTTCCTCTGGGCCCCACCCCACATACCGCTCAGCTTCTGACATGGGCTACCTCCCAATGTGGCTTATCTGGGGAGGGCCCTTGGAGCCTCCTCACTTCCAAAGTGCCACCTCCCCCTGACCTTTCCGATCCAAGCATCTGTAACTGAAGGCAGCCCATCCAAGCTGGAGAGGACGGTGAGAGGCAGGGGCCCTGGCATCCAGGCAGCGATGCTTGTTACATCCCTGAGAGCCGCCAGAACTCTGACCCACACATTGACCCACCAGCTATAGAAGAGAGTTAGGACACAGGAAGCAGTCTGGAGTTGTTGATGAGGCCCATGGGGAGGCTCGCTTTGCTTAACTCTGCTGCTAGAGCAGATGGTAGCTGGGGGGAGGCGGGGTATCATTCAAAAGTGACAATCAGAAAACATAAAACGTGAGTCTCCTGTTGTCTCCTGCTCCTATTTTCCTGGCCTTAGGCAGGTCTTCCTCCTCTAGGAATCTCTTTCCTCATTTAGTAGAGGAGCTGTCCCAGCCACATCTTCCCCAGGTGTGGCCAAGAGGCCCCTCAATCAGAGAGAGAGAGACCTGCTGGCTGGGAGTTGCTCCCCTCTTTCAGCACCTTCCCCCTAAGGTAATTTTACCTTGGTCTTGGGCTTGGCAGAGGGACTGACCATGGCCCATAATGACTCTCTCCCCTCTTTGGACTGGTGAGAAGCCCATGAATGAGAAAGCAGCAGAAGGGCAGCAGCCATGCCTCCAGCACCGCAGGCCAGGTCCAAGGCGGTGTAAGTAAACACAAGGCATCTTGCACCATCCAGACTGCAGGCCCAAGCCGGCGATCCGCATTTCTCTTCTATCTCTTCTGTTTGTTTTGTTTTTTTAGGCAATTGGGGTTAAGTGACTTGCCCAGGGTCACACAGCTATAAGTGTTAAGTGTCTGAGGCCAGATTTGAACTCAGGTACTCCTGACTCCAGGGCCAGTGCTCTATCCACTGTGCCACCTAGCTGCCCTCTTCTATCTCTTCTGAGAGGACATGGGTCTGAAGTCCTCCTCACTCTCCTCCCCCCAGAGCCTGGGGAAGCTTATCTTTGCTGCTTAAAAGTTTTCTGAATGCTTACTTTGTCTCTTAAATCAGCAATTAGGACAGAGCTGTGGAAACACACTGAGAGATGAGCTCCTTGAGTTGTCCCAACTGCCCATCATAGCCCAGATAACAGGGACTTCTCATCCACTTGCTTCTTCCCATGTGGATAACTCGGCTGCCCTTTTTCATATGATCATGGATCTCGCTGAGCAGGCTCTGCAGCGTCCCAGGGCTTACTGGCAAAAGGGTGTCATCAGTGCTGGGCATTCTCCAGGGCAGAAGCCTTGGTTTGACGCTTCTCTTGATACTGGCAGAGGATCACGAGGAACCCTATAGGACTTTGCCATGGGGGTGGGGGTAGTGTAGGGACAACCGTCCATTTTACAGAGGAGAAGGTTGAGTCTCAGGGGGTGTCCGGCTTGTCTATATTGAGAGTCCCTACCCTGATTCTCACTGCTTGTTATCCTTAGTAACAGTAACACAGAAGGAAGAAGGAACCACACAGAAGAAGCAGAGTAAAAGGATACCATCCACAAAATGTATCATGAAAGAAGATGGGCGTTGGCGTGTTCAGAGTGGAGGATAACAGATGAACTTGGCGCTGGTACAACACCAAGACATGGTGTGGGGAGGCTTCCCCTAACGCCCCGTCATGAACTGGAGGGAGAATGGGTGGATGTGAGGCCCAAAGAGGCGCCAATCTGCATCGCAGGAGTGGTGACCCAGACGGAGGAGGGAAATGGGAAGCAATAAATAAGCAATCTTTCTTCTAGGGCTGTTCAATTCACTTCCATTCCAAGCAGGCACCCTGACAGACGTCCTGTACAGGACAGACATTCGTGCTTCAAAACCATGGCATTTCAAAAACAAGGAACTGAGCCTTTGCCACACGTAGGCCCTGCGATCTCGCGTGAGGTGGTGTCAGAGCACATCCAGAGAGCTGGGTCCGCCACGGCAGCTGGGCCCCTCTCCATCTCCCAAGGCAGCCTGGGCCGGGCTAGCCCTCAGCAGCTTGCGTGGGGCTGCGTCAGCCCTCCCTCGGTATCACTG
Organism: Dromiciops gliroides; assembly: GCF_019393635.1. Classification (NCBI taxonomy): domain Eukaryota; kingdom Metazoa; phylum Chordata; class Mammalia; order Microbiotheria; family Microbiotheriidae; genus Dromiciops; species Dromiciops gliroides. The sequence goes on from NC_057861.1 coordinate 5,699,045, forward strand.
GACAGCCTGGGTCCAGTATGTTGGACTCCATCTTGTGCTGAAGGGGACAGGGGGGTCAGGCCCTAGACTTCTCGTGGTGGTGACAGCTGGAGGAAAAATGGCAAGAGGGGCCTGCGGAGCTCCAACCTCCTGCGGTAGCCAGAGGGGAGACTGGCCTTCTGCCTCAGTATCCCTTCTCGAAGGGCTCACCCACCAGCAAAGTCTGTAAAGGGACACACGCCCTCCCCTATGGCCCCAGCCAGAGAAACACAGCCCGTCCAGGAACCAGCCAGCAATGAGAGGCTCTGCTGTATCCCAACCGCATTCTGTTTTGGAGCCAATCTGAAAGCACTTTGTTGCGTTCAGAGCCTCCTGGGGACACAGCTGCAGAGCGACAATGAGAAGAGAAGGGAAGGGGCCAACGGTGCCTGCAGGACGGGGTCTCAAGCTGCTCCTGCCACAAAAGCCCAGCTAATGATCCTCCGGACTATACACCATGGACCACCATGACCTCAAAAGAATCAAAATGGCGGGTGACACGGAGTGAGACAAAGATGCACAGAGGGCACAGGTGGGCTGTGAGCAGCCGGCGACCAGCAGTGAGTGAGCTGCGCATGAGAGATGGGATAAAAGACATGCTCGGGATCTGTATGACTGGAAGGAGGAGGCCGGGGACACAGCACAAGGAAGGGACACCATGGTTACCCGGGAAAGCTTCCAACATGCTGGACAGAGAGGGAAGGGGGGGCAGTATAGAATGCCTACTGTGTGCCAGGCCCTGTGCGAAGTGCTTTACACACATATCCCATCTGATCCTCACAACTACCTTAGGAGGGAGGGGCTATTCCCACCCCCATTTTACAGAGGAGGAAACCAAGGCAGGAAGCTGTTCAGTGACTTGCCCAGGGTCACCCGGCTGGGAAGTGTCTGAGCTCAGGTCTTCCTGACTCCAGGCCTGGTGCTCACCTGCATAGATGTTTCTCATACACATTACTGAAGGGCCAGGACAGGGGGCAGTGTGGGATAGTGGGGACAAGCCTAGGTCTGGAGGCTGAGGAGCTGGGTGTGAATCCTGGCCCTGCCACTTATTCCTATGGGACCAAAGGCCAGTACCTTAATTTTCTTTGGGTCTGTCGAAGGGTTATCTCTGAGGTGCCACCAGCCCTGAGAGCACACGATAGCGAGGTTTGCAGGGGCTCGGTCTGCACCCCCTTGGAGGAGGTCCGGGGCCCACACCCTGAACTTCACGTGGAGGAGAGATGCAGGTCAGAGGCAGCGATGGGAGAATCCTCTACTGAGTGGAGGGAGGCACGGCTGTGTGGTCCAGAACCAAGGGGAGGCGTCAGCTCAGCGAGCATGGGAGGGGTTCTGGGCTGAGGGCCCGCCAGGAGCAAATGGTCTAGCGAGAGAAGTGAATCAGGACAGGGTTGTTGGGGGAGATTAGCAGGGCCTTCAAGGAACCCAGAGGGGAAGAAGGAGGGAATTCTGGGCCTGGGGCATGGATAGGAGGGCTTCCCCTCCTGCCCAGTAAGTGTTCTTCCCAAGAGGATTTCAAGAGATAGCACTGCAAGAGTGAGGATGTGTCCTTGTGCATGCATGTGTGCGTGCGTGTGCGCGTGCGTGTGCATCTGAACGAGACAAGCAGAAAGAGATGAGCAAGATCACTGCTGCTACTTCATTAGCACATCCTGGAGCTGAACAAAAGCCATCAGCCCTGCTGGAGAGGTAGCCCGGGGGGACTTTCTGGAGAAAAAGGCCAGCATGTCCCTGCCCACACTGAAGGACTCACCAACCAAGAGCACTGAAGGTCTCCCCTCCCCAAAGCATCCTCCTGAGGCCTCTGGGGAGCACCAGGAATGTGGAGGCCACCCAGCCCCCTCTGCCTGGGGTGGGGGATGCCTGAGGGCAGATCACAGCGCTATTTAAAGACACAACCCAGCATCTTCTCTGTTGTGTTTAGCAAAATCCCAATCCCCCGGGAAGACCCGTGCAGAAGCGGCCTCGAGCAAATACTGCACACTGACCTCTTTTTAAAGCATAAACAAAGCCAACTCGGCTTGGGGGAGGGGTTCTGTTTTTAATCTAGAGAAGCCCTGAGTGAGCTGTGGGGGCATCCTTACCTCAGCCTCCTTCTGCTGAAGGATCCGGTCTTTGTCGACCACCTCCTCCCCCTCCGGCCTGAAAGACACAAACACAGAGCCCAGCTGGGGTCAGACAAAGCCAGGAGGCTCATGAAGGAGGCTGCCCCTGTGGGCAGCACCCCTGTTCATCCTGCAGCCCAGGAAGCTCCTGCTCTCTGCAGACAGACCCACCCCTTGGTGCTCCTGGGACCAGCTCAAGCAGACTCCTCTGCATGGGGGGCAGGGCAGTGGCATTGCCTAGAGTTTCATTCACCTGAACAGTCAGTAAGCAGTGTGGTCACTGGGCTGCCTTGGAGTCAGGAGCCCTGGGTTCAAATCCCTGGTCTAACACTCACTGCATGACTTAGAACATATCATTCACCTCGTGGGACCTCAGTTTCCTCACATGTAAACAGGAATACTCATCCTTGCCCCATCCAACTCTCAGAACCACTGAGAGGAAAGGACTTTGTAAACCTTAAAGCTTTATATAAACATGAATTTCAATCATCTTGATTTGGTTTTCAAGACTATTTGCTAAGAATCAAATTGAACTTTCCAAATAGCACAATTTCCATCTTAGCAGGCTGAGACAGAAAGAACGTCCCAATAACACAGAAGAGAATTTCCCAAAATCAAAGTCCTCGGGGGTAAGTTATTTGAGGCCAGAACAGAGCAGAAGGGAAACAGAAGAACTTAGGGTCAGAGATGAGAGACTGTGGGCCAAGGGCCAAAGCACAGTGTGCAGAAGAGACCCAGCAGAGGCTAAAGGAATAAATGAGAACAAGGGCTTCTGGGGCCACCTCCACTCTGATGGTCCACCTCAGACCCAGGGCTCTGCACCCCACTGCCCCAGCCCTACTCCCAACCCCATACCATCCTGCCAAGCCAGCCCAGCCACCAAGGCCAAGGGAGAAGGCCACACTCACCTGCCGCTACGTTTCAGCCTCTCCGAGCGGAAGTTCTCATAATGCAGATCCTGGGTCACTTCTTGCAGGTCCTGCATGTGTGTCCTAAAAAGAGTCCATGCGTGTGCTGGGTCAATGCCGAGTCATCACCGTTTCTTCTCCAGAAGCTCTCTCTTCCCTCGACCAGCCGCTCCCTCCCCACAGCTGACCGCCCCAGCCACCGGGCATGGTCACCTCACACACACACACAGCCCCTCAAGCTTTGCCATGGCCCCCTGACTGACTGACTGCCGTCTGGACTGGAACTCCCGCTTAATGAAATGACCCGTCTTCCCAGGAAACAGGAGGACTCACAGCTGTCTGTCCTGGTGCCAAGCCATAGGCCCTGGCACACAGGAGGTGCTCAATAGATGCTCGATTGACCAGAACGTCTCCATGTTTGTAACAGTTTGGTTTTTCTCAAGGTGGGGAAGAAGAGGAGACAATTCGAACCTAAAAGTGAAATTGGCTTTTTTAAAAGCCTCTAATACCAAGGGAGAGACCTCCAGCTACAGAGCCCTTCCAGGGGCCCACTGCTTCCAACCCTTCGCACCTCCTTGCAGCCTCTCGGCAGGACTGTGAAGTAGAGGCTATGGAGGGAGCTACACTCTACAGACGAGAAGGCTGAGGCTCCCAAGTGGAGCGTGTAGTCAGTAAGGGTGGGATATGAAATTGGAATCTAGGTTTCTCCCCCAGTTATTGCCCTCAGCAAAAAAAAAAAACCCACACACCCGCCTTATGGATGCTATCTGTCTTTGCCTCAGTTATTTCATCAACTCACCTCACCCCAAACTAAACTTTCTGGGACAAAGAAAGGCGATTAAGCAAAAACAACTGACACTGTGACTCTGAAAACATGGTCACAATTACCTCCCTCTCTCTGCCCTGAGGGAAGATGGAGGCTTCATCCAGGGCCTTCTTTAGTTTTTACATTACTATGAAGACAGAGTAGAGAGTACCCTGAGCCTGGAGTCAAGAAGAGCTGAGTTCAAATCCAGCCTCAGATACTTCCTTGTGGTGTGACCCTGGGCAAGTCACTTTACCACCATCTGCCTCAGTTTCCTTATCTGTAAAATGGGAATCATAATAGTACCTTCTGTAGTTGTCAGGTCCATGTAATATTCATGGAGGGCTTTGCAAACCTTAAAGCGCTGTGTCAGCACTGGCTGCTGTTATGAGCTGTTTCTTGTTGCTGATCTTTCCATCGATATTGCTGATTAAGTTACTGGGAAGTCATTGTCTCTTGGTTATGCTTATCTTCTTCTACATCAGTTCATGTAAATCTTCCTGTGTTTCTCTGAGTTCCTTACATTTATCATTTTTTTATTGTACATTTTCCAATTGAGGAGGGGAGGAAAGGAACGACCATTTATTAAGCACCTACTATGTGCAAGGCACTGTGCTAAGTGCTTTACAAATGTTATTTCCATGGTTCTTAGTGTTATATGCTTATGCAAATTCTCTGTATATTTTATTAAAAAAACATATGCATTAATATTAAGGGCTGGACTGGAAACAGTTGAGAGAAAAAAGAAAAACATCAGAAGAAAAAGGGAAATTTTCTATGATAGAGTTCTCTACAGAAGATCGAAGAGAGAAAACACACACACACACACACACACACACACACACACACACACACACACACACACACCCCAAGAGAAGGGAGGCTGGGCAGCCAGGGGCAGGGCTCTTGGTTAGTCATCTGCTTCACATAGGTTTTTGGTGGGTCTTTTCTAAAGGCTATGGGGTTTGTCCAGAGCTCAGCCGTGTGTATGATCAATGGGCTGTCCACGTTGGCTTTTCCCAGCAGGCTCTGAACAGACAGTTGTGACTTTGTTATATAGGGATGACACCTGTCCAAACATATTGCCTTGGGTGTCCATACTGGGATGCTAACAGTGTGTTACAAACTTCACAAGAGGGGTATTATACGGCTAAGATCTGGAGAACTCCAGGGACAGCTTGGATCTCAGATCCTCATATGCTGTCCCAGCTGCCCCATGGATGGTCCCAACCCATTTGAACTGATTATCTGACTATGGGAAGGCAGAGATTAGAGAAGCTCCCAGGGAGCAGGAATGTCATCTCCCTCTCTCCCTCCCCAGCACCTAAAGGAGGACTGAGTACTGGGTGTGCCTGTCAGGTGACAGGGAGCCTCTCCCTCACTGAGGGTCTCCAAGCTAAGGCTTGCCAGGGGTGTGGTCATGGGGATTCTTTGGGGGGGGGGGAGGAGCTGAACTGGACAGCCACGGAGGTCCTCTCCCAACACTGGAAGTATGTGCTTCTGGTACCTGCCACTGTTTGGCAGATGATGTGATCATAGACAATCACTTACCTTCCTTGAGCTTTAATGGCCTCGTCTGTCAGATGAGACTGATAATTCTTAGGCTACCTCTGATGAGGTGGGGGTTTTTTTTGTTTGTTTTTTTTTAGCGAGGCAATTGGGGTTAAGTGACTTGCCCAGGGTCACACAGCTAGTCAGTGTTAGGTGTCTGAGGCCAGATTTGAACTCAGGTACTCCTGACTCCAGAGCCGGTGCTCTATCCTACTGTGTCACCTAGCTGTCCCTCTGATGAAGTTTTGAGGAAAATACGACAGACCTCAAAGCACCAGAGAATTGAGCTATGATTGTCACCTGTTAAGTGTTTAGACATAAATTTCTCATAAAGAGCTCTAAGGAAAGTATGGATTGTGCAAATAGATATGTGTGTGTGTGTGTCTGTGTGTGTGTGTCTGTGTATGTCTGTGTGTATGTGTGTGTGTACACATGCGTGCACTTTCAACAGATTCACACACCTGGGAAGCACCTACAGAGTGTCAGTGTAAACACGTAATGAGCCTTCTGAAGAATGGCTTCCCTCACCTTCCACTGTCATCCCAACCATGAGGCCTGGCTCGAGGGGAAAGAGGCTAAGGATTCTCGTTTAGAAGGGCCTGTGGCAAAGCCACCCAACGTCTGTGTTGTTTGACGGAGGCTCGGCCAGGATCCCATCGCAGTCTCTCCTCCCACAGTAAGCAGGGCACTGGAACCTAATCCTGACTCTGGCACTGACTGGCTCCTTTACCTCTTGGAGCCTTAGTTTCCCCTTCTGTAAAGTGAGGACCTTCAACCATCTTGCGGGAACAGGAAGGGGCTGTTAGTAGCAGCAGCTGGGCCCATCCTTAGGCCACCAGAGGGCAGCAGAGGGTTGCTGATGTAACTCCAGAAGCACCTGGGTGTGTTCCCCTCCCACCCTCTCTAGCAAGATCAAAGACAAGCTGTGGATTCCCGAGCTTTTCCACTGAGGCAGGTGGAAATGGAAAGTCAGACCAGAGTTAAACCACAGGAGAAACCTCCCCTTCCGCCCATGACCTTGGTCTTCTTGGTAATCAAAGAGCTTTGGCCCTGGCTGGGAGGAGACATGGGGCCCAACGGCTCCTTCCATGCAGAGACGGCTCATCGATGCATGCGTCCTCTTAGCAATCAACAGCTGGAAAGGCCTCAGCCACCCCCACCCCCGCCACCACCTTCTCTTTCTTCTCCCCCCCAAGAGTCTCAATCTCTCTTTTAGAAGGTGTGCTCACAATTCCAAAGGACTCATGAGAGAAAGTGCTCCCCACGTCCAGAGAAAGAACTACAGAATGCTCCTGGAGGCAGACAATTTTCACTCCTTTTTGTTCTGTTTCTTCAGTCACAACATGACTAATATGGAAATAGGTTTTACATTCCCAAAGAAGACCGTGACACCGGCATGATGTCATGACTTGCACTGAATTGGACTGAAGTAAGGGAGGGCTGTGCAAGGCCACCAACCTCCCTCTCTCCTCCAGAGCCATCTGGGTCCAGCGGCAAGATATGTATCAGGATAACTGGAAATGGCCCCAGATGTCTTAAGGCAATTGGGGTTAAGTGACTTTCCCAGGGTCACACAGCTACTAAGTGTCTGAGGCCGGATTTGAACTCAGGTCCTCTTGACTTCTGGGTCAGTGCTCCAACCACTGTGCCAACTAACTGCCCCAGGTTTTACATGACTGCACATGTATAATCTATATCAGATTGCTTGCTGTCTTGGGGAAGAAGAAGAATTTGGAACTCAAAATCTTTCAAAAAATGAATGTTGAGAATTGTCTTTATATGTAATTGGAAAAAATAAAATACTATTAAAATGTTTTTAAGTGGGGCAGCTAAGTGGCTCAGTGGATAGAGCACCGGCCCTGGAATCAGGAGGACCTGAGTTCAAATCCGGCCTCAGACACTTAACACTTACTAGCTGTGTGACCCTGGGCAAGTCACAACCCCAATTGCCTCACTAAAAAAAAAAAAAGAGAGAGAGATCCTGTACACAAATAGCTGTGTGACCCTGGGCAAGTCACTTAACCCCAATTGCCTCACTAAAAAAAAAAAAAGAGAGAGAGATCCTGTACACAAATAGCTGTGTGACCCTGGGCAAGTCACTTAACCCCAATTGCCTCACTAAAAAAAAAAAAAGAGAGAGAGAGATCCTGTACACAAATAGCTGTGTGACCCTGGGCAAGTCACTTAACCCCAATTGCCTCACTAAAAACAAAAAAAACTAAAAAAAACCATGTTTTTAAGTGCTCACAGAGCCACATCCTCATCTGTTCCCCCTTACTCATTGCATTGCCTTTCTTCTTCAGTCTCTCTCCTGTTACCTTCTCCCACTAGGAAGAAAACAGTACTTTGGCAACCACCAGTGGGGCCCCCCAACAATATGAAGTGAAATGGACCTACTGCTTCACTTCATCACAGGAAACCCCAGGCCAGCCTGTCTGCCGCCATTTTATTAGAACTGAGCAGGTTTGGACTTACTAATTTTTCCTGTAATTAAGTGACTTTCCATCTTATGTATTCAGAAGAAGAAAAATGCCTATAAAACATCCCATGAAAAAAGGGGGTCCTAATGTTTCAAAGGCCACTCAGAGCCAATTAACCCACAAAAAATAAACAAGGGGCAGTCTTACTTACACCAACATAGCCCGCAACTTTAGGAAATCATTGTGCTCTGGATTCTCAACCTCAACCACGCCCCAAGGATACAGGCGGCCTCGGATCTTTTTTCCTTTGACCTCAATGAGTTGGTTAGAACCGATAACAGCAAATGGTATGCTGGCCTAAATGAAGAGAGGGAGAAAAGGAAAATAAAAATTAGTTCTCAGGCATCATTTGTGCTCAAGGAATTAGCCTTAGGCAGAACTAGGTCCATACGCTCAAAGTCTTCAGAGTCAAAAGGGACCTGAGAGATCATCTAGACATCTATGGTGTCAAACTCAAATAAAAATGGTGGCCACTAAATCATACAAAAGGATCCCTGCAGGCCTCATCTCAACTCTGTTATTGTTGTTGTTGTTTTGGTTTTGGTTTTTTTGGTGAGGCAATTGGGGGTAAGTGACTTGCCCAGGGTCACACAGCTAGTAAGTGTCAAGGGTCTGAGGCCGGATTTGAGCTCAGGTCCTCCTGAATCCAGGCCCGGTGCTCTATCCACTCAACTCTGTTTTAAAAATGTAACATTCCCTGTTGTGTTAAACATTTCCCAACAGCCACACTCAGGAGTACAATGGCCACAGGCTGCATGTTTGACACCTCTGATCTAGCCAAATTCCTTCACTTTACAGATGAGGAAAGTGAGGTGGAGGGAAGGGAAAGGACTTGCCCAAAGTCACACTGATAGCAAGTACCTCAGTCAGGATTCAAAATCCAGAGCTCCTTCCACTCAAGCTAAAAGATATTTTGGTAAGTTTCAACTATAAAATTTGTCTTATTTTAAAATAAGAAATATGTTGGTTAATTTCAATTTTAAAATATAAAAACATTAGATAGCACACAAAAGACAGCAGAAACTCTAAAAACAGTTTTTTGGTGTTTTTTTTTTCTTTTTGCAGGGCAATGAGGGTTAAGTGACTTGTCCAAGGTCACACAGCTAGTTAAGTGTCAAGTGTCTGAGGCCAGATTTGAACTCAGGTCCTCCTGACTCCAGGGCAGGTGCTTTATGCACTATGCTACCTAGCGGCCCCTCTAAAAACAGTTTTAATATAGTAAAGTACCATCCCATCAGGGAAAACCAATGAAAATCTACAGATTTACCAAGAGCAGAGCCTCACACTGGTACCCAGGTGGGTAAGAAGCGGCAGGGACAAATGGCTAAGGGAAAGGTCAGACTGACAGTTTCCTGTCACTAATTTTAGAATGGGGACAAGCTAGGTGGCACAGTAAAGAGCACTGGACCTGGAGTCAGGAAGACTTATCTTCCTGAGTTCCAATCCAGCCTCAGACATATCCTACTTGGGTGACCCTGGGCGTCACTTCGCCCTGTTGGCCTCAGTTTCCTCGTCTATAAAATGAGCTGGAGAAGGAAATGACAAACCACTCTGGTATCTCTGCCCAGGAAATCCCAAATGAGGTACCGAAGAGTGAGGCACAAATGAGCGAGCAAAGGAAAATTTAGAATGTTACAGGGAGAACCCCACGAGGTGAGAAGGCAGCCAACGCACGGGGCTGGTGCACCAGATGGAGAGTGAGACAGGAGGAGAGAAGACTGGGCTGGGAAGCATCGGGACTTCCGTGATTCCAAGTCGATCCCCCACAGGAGAGGCGGAGGAGGGTAGATTCGGGGCTTCAATGGGCCTCCACCCTCTCATTTTAGAGAGAAGGAAGCAGTGGCCCAGAGAGGGGGAAGAACCCACCCAAGACCACACAGAGCTACACTAGGGCCAGGGCTGGGACTGGAGCTCAGAACTCTTTACCTACAACCTGCTGCCATCTTTTTCTTTTTTTTTTGCTGTCTACATGCAAGGCCTCATGCTGGGCACTGGTGGAACAACAAGAAGGAAAATAGTCTCTGTCCTCAAGGAGCTGGAATCAGGAGGACCTGAGTTCAAATCCGGCCTCAGACACTCAGAGTTCCCCTGGCACAGAAGGCAAACCTAAGCAGCCACAAGTGTTTTCTGGGCAGAGGGAGAGAAGGCCAAAGTGGGGGCAGGGAAGGCAGAGACGGAGTCACACTGACCACAAAGGGGAGAAGGGAGGATGGGGCATGCCCTAGGAACAGGGGCAGTCAGTGAACAGATGCAGAAACAGCAAATGCAATGTCTTGCTTGGGCAGCAGCTGCATAAAGGACAGTAACAGGAAATGAGTCACTGGTAGAAAGGAACAGTTAGAGCTTGGGGTGGGGGGGACTGAGTTCAACCCCCTTTTACAGAAGAGCAAACTAAGGCACAGAGAAGTGACTTGTCCAGGGTCACACAGCAAGTAAGTGTCCAAGGGTAAGCTCTGAACCAAGGTCTTTTTGACTGCCCCCTTCCACTACAAGGCTCTGCCTCTAAAGTATGGAAAGTGGGCTGAGATCAGACTGTAGGGGGCTTTAAATGACAGGTGGAGGAGCCTGTGATGTATCCTGAAGAAAATAACAGGGAGTTTCTGAAGACTCTTAAGCAAAACCTGAGTCTTGGGAAGATAATTTTGTTGGAGGACATAATGGGGCCAGAGAGACGAGAGGCCAGGGGTCCTCCTTGGGAGCGGCAAGGCAAGGAGTTCAAGCCGGATGGGAGGAAGACCTGAATTCATCATGAGGTGGCCAAGGCAGGGAGGAGAAAGGGATGGACACAAGAGGTGTGACAGCGACAGAACTGACAAGGCCCCAGCGAATAAGGGGCAGGAAAGAGAGAAGAATAACTGTGAGTATACTGAACCTGAATGACTGGAAGGATGATATCCTCAAAAGAAATGAGGCAGCGGGGTGGTGCAGAGGGTAGAACACAGGCCTGGAATCAGGACGGTCTGGATACAAATCCAGCCTCAGACACTGCGCCAAGCACTTCCTGACCCTGGGCAAGTAATTTCACCTCTGTTTCTATGTTTCCTCACCCTTAAAATGGGGGTAATCCTGGCCCCCACATCACTAGGTTGTGAGGAGAAAATGAGATATCTATAAAGCACTTTGGAAAACCTTAAAGTGCTGCATGAGAGTTATTGTTATTAATAATAAATAGGCGAGGAAGAAGGGGAAGTTTCAAGGGGAACATAATTGTCTTTGTTCTGTACATTTAAGATGCCAAGAGGAAATCCAGGCAGTTAGGGACAGATGGTGTTAAGGTGGTAAGGATTTTTGGAGGAGTATCTAAATTTGGGAGTTACACATGTAAAGATGACAAATTATATGTATGTCAGGGTCTATGATAAATAAGCTTTTTATGAGAGATCATAACATCACCAAGAGAACACGTATAGAGAAAGAATCAAAAAAGGACCCAAGACAGAGACTTGGGGTTATAATCCCTGTCAGAGTGGGGGATCCAACAAACCAAAACAGCCAACAAGCATTTATGAAGCACCTACTGTATGCTGAGGGCTGGGGCTATCAAAGGAAGAGGAATCAGTCCAAAGGAGACCAAGAAGGAGAGTAAGGAAAAGAAGAAAACAGAGCAGGGTCAGCTTTCCAAGCTCGCGGTGGGGAAGCAGGGCTGGATGGGAGCTCATGAGTCACAGCTGATGCCATCCCCAGCACAGCTTCCAGGAATAAGGAGGTGACGAGGCTTCCACCCTGTGCCCCAGTCAGACCCCGGTAACAGCACCGTGTTCCATCCAGGCACCACGTTTTAGGAAGGACGTGGCTCAGCTGAAAGGCATTTCAGCACTTACAACATGCCAGGCACTGGGGTAAACACTAGGAATACAGAGAAAGGAAAAAGCAGTTGCCACCCTCACCAAGCTCTCTAGACAAACGGGGTCATCTAACAAGGTCTTAACCTCCTGGTGTGTTAGGGACCCCTTGGGCAGTCAATCTGGTGAAGCCTACCCACTTCTCAGAATCAGGTTTTGGAATGCATATCACAAAATAGAGAGGATAATAAAGGAAACCAATTATGTTGGAATACTGCTGTCAAAATATTTGATGTACACCAAGTTCACAGGCCCCAGGCTGAGCAGCCCTGAAATAGAGGAAGCACAGCCAGGGTAGTGAGTGAAAGGCATTGTGTCCATGCCACATAAGGATCAGGCAAAGAAGCTGGGGAATAAGACCAACTAGGGGGATATAAAAACTGCTGCTGAGGATCTGAAGGAATCTGCACTCTCCAAGGGCAGAATGACAAGCTGACACCACAAATTGTAGTAAGCTTGTGGTTTGGGTTTTGAACCTAATCTATAACTTTATTTTTTTAAAATGCATTACTATTTTTAACATTCTTTTTAAAATTTTAGAGTTCCAATTTCTCTCCCTCCCAGCCTTTCCTTACCCACTGAGGAGGCAAACAATATAACAATTATACATGTGAAATCATGCAAAATACATTTTTATGTTAACCATATTGCAAATAATAACAAAGCAAAAAATGAGAAAATTATACTTCAATTTGCACTGAGAGTTCATCAGTTTTCTCCCTGAGGGTGGATAACATTTTTTCATCATGAGTCCTTTCAAATTGTCTTGGATCATTGTATTGCTCAAAGTAGCTAAGTTATTCACATTTGATTAATGTTACAATGTTGCTGTTACTGTGTACAATGTTCTCCCAGTTCTGCTCACTTTACTTTACATCAGCGCATGTAAGTCTTTCTAGGTTTTTCTGAAATCACCCCCCTCGTCATTTCTTATTGCACAATAGTTTTCCATCACAATCATGTGGCGCAATTTGTTCAGCCATTATCCCAATTTATGAGCTTCCCCTTGATTTACAATTCTTTAACCTCAGAGAAAGAGCTGCTACAAATATTCTTTGTATATATGTCATTTTCCTTTTGTTTGGTTGGTTTTTTGTGGGTCTTTTTTTTCCTTTGGCTTTGATTTCTTTGGGGCACAAACGTAGTCATATTGCTGGGTCAGAAGGCGTGCAGTTTTATAGCCCTTTGGGTATAGCTCCAAATTGTTCTCCAGAATGTTTGGACCAGTTTACAACTCCACAACCAACAATTCAGTAGTGTCCCTATTTTTCCACATCCCCTCCAGTATATTTCATTTCTGATAGATATAAATTGTTTTAATTTGCATTTCTCTAATCAATAATGTTTTGATTTGTATTTGGTTTTAATTTGCATTTCTCTAATCAATAATGATCTGGAGCATTTTTTCCATATGACTATAGATAGCTTTAATTTCTCCTTCTGAAAACTGCCTGTTCATATCCTTTGACTATAAATTGGGGAATGGCTCTTATTCTTATAAAACTGACTCAGTTCCCTATATATTTGAGAATTAGGCCTTTATTAGAGAAACCTACTGTAAAATTATTTTATATTAATTCATTTTCTATGGTACCTTTTAGCAAAACTGTGGTTTCCTTGATTATTTCTTATCAATTAAGTCTATTTTTGCTTTTACTTTGTCTGAGATCATGAATGCTAATCCAGCCTTTTTTACTTGAGCTGAAGCATAATAGATTCTGCTTCTGCCCCCCACTTTAACCCTGCCTGTGTCCTTCTGTTTCAAATATATCTCTTAAAAAAACAACAAAAACATATTGTTGGATTCTGGTTTTAAATCCATTATGCTTTCTACTTTCATTATACGGGTGAGTTCATTCCATTCACATTCAGAGTTATGATTACTAAATGTGTATTACCCTCCATCCCACTTTCTTCTATTAAGCTTCTCTTTTTATCCTATCCTTCCCCAAAGTCTGTTTTGCTTCTGACTACTGCCTCCCTTAATCCACCCTCCCTTTTGTCATCCCTGCCCCATTCTCTTATCCACTTCCCATCTTATTTGCCTGTTGAATACAATAGATTTCTATACCCAACTGAGTGTATTCTTCTCTTCCCCTCTTAAACCAATTCAGATGAGTGAGGTTTTAACATTGCCCACCCACCCCCCATTCCCCCATTTCCCCAACACTCTAAGAGTCTTTTTTGTGCACCTCTTTTATGTGAGATAATTTCTGCTATCCTACCTCTCCCTTCCCTGTTCTCCCAGCGCAACCCTTTTTCTCACCACATATTTTTAGATCATAACAACATAATCAACTCACAGCTGTGCCATATTTCTATGTAAACACCTTCTAACTGCCCTAATAAAGTTCTTAGGAGTTACATGTATCATCTTCCCATATAGTAATGTAGACAGTTTAACTTTATCGAGTCCCTTATGATTTCTCTTTCATGTTTATCTTTTTATGCTTGAGTCTTATATTTGAATCTCAAAATTTCTATTCAGCTTTGGTCTTTTCATCAGAATGTTCTCAATTTCATTAAATATTCATTTTCCCCCTGAAGGATTATACTCAGTTTTGCTGGGTAGGTGATTCTTGGTTGCAATCCTAGCCTTCCAAAATATCATATTCCAAGCCCTCCACTTCTTTAACTTGGAAGCTGCTAAATCTTGTGTAATCCTGACTATAGCTTCATGATATATGAATTATTTCTTTCTGACCATTTGCAATATTTTCTCCTTGACCCAAAGTTCTAGAATTTGACTACAATATTTCTGGGAGTTTTATTTTGGATCTCCCTCAGGAGATTGGTGGAATTTTACAATTCCTACTTTACCCTCTGGATGTAAGATATTGGGGGCAGTTTTCCCTTATGATTTCTGGAAATATAATGTCAAGGTCTTTCTTTGATCATGGCTTTGAGGTAGTCCAATAACTCTTAAATTATCTCTCTCTTTTTTTAAATTCTTCTTCTTTTTTTTTTTTTTAAGTGAGGCAATTGGGGTTAAGTGACTTGCCCAGGGTCACACGGCTAGAAAGTGTCAAGTGTCTGAGGCCGGATTTGAACTCAGGTCCTCCTGACTCCAGGGCTGGTGCTCTATCCACTGCACCACCTAGCTGCCCCTTAAATTATCTCTACTTGATCTGTTCCAGGTCAGTTGTTTTTCCAATAAGATATTTCATATTTTCTTCTACTTTTTTTGTTCTTTTGGATGTTTTATTGTTTCTTGATATCGCATGTAATCAGCTTTCCCAACTCTAATTTTTAAGGAATTATTTTCTTCAGTGAGCTTTTGTACCTCTTTTTCCATTTGGATAATTCTGTTTTTAAGATGTTATTTTCTTCAGTGCCTCTTTTACGATTTCTGTGCCTCTTTTACCAAGCTGGTAATTCTCTTTTCATAATTATCTTGTATCAGTCTTATTTCTTTTCCCAATTTTTCCTCTACCATGCTTATGTCTTTCTTTAACACTTCCAAAAATTCTTGTTGGGCTTGTGTCTAATTTGCATTTTTCTTTGAGGCTTTGCTTGTGGCTGTTTTCACACTGTTGTCTTCTTTTAAGTTTGTGACTTGGTCTTTCCCAGCCACTATTGTAGCTTTTATGGTTAAGTTCTTTGTTGTTGTTTGCTCATTTTTCCAGCCTATTTTTTTATTTTGAACTTTATGTTAAAGTTGGGCTTGGGGGAGACATTGTCCCAAGCTTCAGGCTTTTTCATGCTGCTGTTTTTAGAGCTAGTTCTAGGGACCTGCTAGTTTTCATTACTTCCAAGGTGGTGTGATCTGTGGAGAAGTGTGATCACTGTTCTCCTGATCTGCATGGTCTTTACCTAGGAAGGCTCCTTGATCCCCTTTAGCCACAAGCACTAGCTTTCCTCTTGGCCCTAAAACTGTGAGCAGGTCCTCTGCTCTCTTGTGAATGAACACAAACATTCCTCTCTATTCTGGAACTGCAACCCCAAACTACATATGGGCAATAGAGTTGCCAATCATGCCAACAAAGGGTTCCCTTTAATTTATTTCTGATTAGTTGTCTGACTCCCTTACCTTCTCTTGGCTAAGAGCTCTCAAAGTTTCTGCTGCCACTGTTATCAGTTATCTCCAAGGCCCACTAATGGTGCTACAGCAATGTGTGCTATAAGCTGTACCTCCCCCTACCCCACTCCCAGTGTCACAGACCTGTCTTGCCACCACCTAAGTTATTTTAACCTGGAAAAAAGTCTCACCCTGATCTTTTATTGGCTCTGCTACTCCAAAATTTGATTTGAGATGTTATTTTAAAGTTGTTTGGAGGGGAATGTTGGGAGAGTTCTGCTGGGTTTCTGGCTCTACTTCGCTATCTTGGCTCCCAACCAGCAAGCTTGTTAACAAATTTTGCTAATACTTTAAGGTGTTTAAAATCACCATGGGCTTCCTTGGCAGTCATTGCACCAGTTCCTGCACTAAAGGTCTTTAGGCAAAATCATGGTGACCAATGGCTGGGTATGCTGTAGAAAGATATGTTTTTAGGCTTAGATTGGACAAGAGGTCTACCAAGGCTCTTTCCTGCTCGGAGAGCCTGTGGGACCAGGCAAGGAGAGAGTGTCCAGGAGGAGTGGGCAGTCAACACTGTCAAAAGCTTTACAGAGGCCAAAGAGCATGAGGAATAAGAAAAAGCCAATAGATATAACAGTAAGGGACTGTCTCAGTCAAGTGTTGAAGTCATAAAGGACAAAGAAAAGAGTTGAAAAATGAGTGGGAAGTAAGGACATGGAGGAAATGAGAGGATACTCAATCTAACAGTTTATCTCTGAGAGGAAAAAGAAATATAGCATGACTGGTTGAAATGGCGAGAGCAAGGGAAAGTATTGGAAAGATGGGAGAGAACTGGTCCTCTCAACTTCCAGATTATCATGGAAGGTACACCCAAGTCTGCAAGCAAGGATCTTCCATCTCCCTGATCTTCCCTTCCTCTCCCATTGGCACCAATGACATGCAAAGTCCTAGTGAATCCTCAACATCTCTCATCTGTCTCTTTCTTACACTGCAGCAGCACGACTCCAGGTTGTCATCACCTTGCCACTGGTCTACTTCAATAACCAGACCTAATGGGTCCCCTCCATCATCCACCTTCCACAATTTGCCAAAGGGATACTCCTACTATCTTAGCCAGACCCACCCAACTATGCCAGTCCTCTGCCCAAGAAGCTTCAGATGACCCCCAGAGCCACTGGGATAAAATACAAACTTGGCTGGCATTTAAAGCCTTTTCCTATCTGGCTCCAGCCTACCTTTCTAGGCTGATGACACATTAATTCCCTTCACACATTCTACACTCAATCAATCAATTAATTAATGAACATTAAGCACCTACTACATGCCAGGCACTGTGTTAGTGCTGGGCATACAAAGAAGAGGCAAAAGGCAGGTCCTGCCCTCAAGGAGCTCACAACATGCAAACAAATCTAGACTAACAAGCTCTACACGGGATAAACAGGAAATAATGAACAGAGAGAAGGTGCTGGAATTCACAACGGTTGGCAAAGACTTCCTGTGGGAGATGGGAAGCCGGGGAGGTCAGCGGGCAGACATTCCTGTACATGACATGCCATCTCTTGCCTCCATACCTTTGCAGAGGCTGTGACCAATGCCTGGAATGCCCTCCCCTCTCTTAGAATCCCTGGCTCCCTGTAAGGCTCAGCACAAATGCCATCTTCTCCAAGAAACACATCCTCACATCCCAAGCTGTAAGTTCCCTTTTCCCCATCTCCCCCCCCACCCCGGGCTCTTGCACACACATGCACACGCGCGCACACACACACACACACACACACACACACAATTATCACATAGCTATTTTCATTTACTCTTTTGGGATCACATTACAGAATGTAAGCTCCTTGAAGGCAGGGACAGTATCACTTCTGTCTTAGTATCCTCATTGCCTAGCACAGCCCCTGGCACACAGTAGGCAATTAACCAATGCTCGTAGGCAACAGGAAAGAGAGAAGTTGAGACAGAGCGAGACTGGACCTGTGAGCAAGAGAAATGATAGGAATAAAGGGTAAATTCCCCAGGGGGGCAAAATAGTCAGGATCAAGATGAGAGAGAACTAGGTTGGGCTCAGGAGAAGCCAAAGAGTGATGGGCACCGAGGAGATGATGGGTGGGTGGGTGGGTGTGGGCTGCAGCATGTTACTTGGCCATGAGAAATCATAGAAAAGCTATCCCTTGGGGCAGGCCTGACTAGTCCAGGAAAAGGGCCAATCATGGACTGACTGTGAGGATGGCAGAAGCAGAGAAGGCCTCTGGCAGACCAGCCAGATCCTCCACAAGGATGAACAGATGGACACAGGCATCGAGGCACAGAATCTGCCCCCTGAGATCACAGACTGGTGGGACCAGGAGCTAGAAGGGGCCTTAGAGACCACCCAGGTGCTAGGGATGTGGCCAAGACTGCAAAGGAAGGAGTAAATTCTGGACAAGCCAGTTAGTTCTACCTGAGGAGAGTGAGAGGGGAGAGGAGTAACACCTCCCACAGTGGGTTGTGAGAACTGATATGCCACCCCCTACTGGAGAGATACTATAGGGAAGCTCCGCCATGAGGAGAAGGCATGTGATTTAGAAAACATGTGACTTTAGAGTCCAGAAGCTGGCTGGCCGGCGTCCAGGAACTTGCATCTGTAGAGCCGCCTCTTAGACTTGTCAATCAAAGTTGTCAGCCAATTAGCTTGGAGCTGTGTATGTGGACGGCCCTGTTTCCTTTTGGAGAGGAGGCTTCTGGGAGGAGGAAGGAAACGTTGGAGGCTGTTGGGTTCCTGACCTCGGTTTGGAGAGGTCAGATGATGGGGTCTCTTAGAAATAGTTAGATCTGTGCTCGCTTCGGCAGCACAAATACTAAAATTGGAACGATACAGAGAAGATTAGCATGGCCCCTGCGCAAGGATGACATGCAAATTCATGAAGCGTTCCATATTTAAAAATAAATAAATAAAATAAAACATAATGCTTTAAATAAAAAAAAAATAGAAATAGTTAGATCTATTTCCTCTCTCTCGCTTTTGCACCCAGGACCTCGTATGGAGTGGAGCAGAGATGCTGGCTCCCTTAGATAGATAGATGAAGGTATCTTGGCCTCTTTCTCTCTGATCACTAGATTCTAATGCACCTTAATAAAATGATTAAAAGTCTAAACTCTTGCTAAAGATTCTAATTTGGGGCGACCACTCATTAGATTTTAGACATTCTAGCTAGAATTTTAGACCCTTACGGTGTCATTCTTGACCTCATCCGGCCTGCCCCTGCTACCCAGAAAGGTCTACAGTTTTTCTCCCAGCATTTGACTCGGTGGCTCTATTCCCCCTCTGAGCTGCTACCAGAGCTAAGTAGAAAGGAGGGGATGTCTTGGGAAACAGCCAAAGCCGGGTCACTCCATCCACACAACCCACAATCAGCCAATGCCATCATCAAAGAGCCTTGGGAAATTGGGTCATTCCAGCCTTGGTGGCTCCAATGAATCCCAGCTTGAGAAAAGCACCAGTGTGCCTGGTGACCTCTGAGGCCCAGGAAACAAAAACCGAACCTAAGAAATGGCGGACTGCAACAGGAATGAGAGGCGCTCATTGTCCCCATAGATCTTCAAGTGCAGAGAAGTGTTCTCCGCCTGCCTTGCAGGTCCTTCTCTCCCAGCAGGGTGCCAGGCAGGAAGGCCCCACCCCCAACACCGGCTGCACTACGCATGTGTTAGTGCCATGCTCTTGTAGGGAGAGGTTTTCAAACCTTCACTCCAAAAAGCCTCGGCTCTCTGAATGAGCCTCTCTTTCTTTCTAGGGCACAGCTGCGGGGGAAATAGGCCTTGGTGCTATGGGGAGCATTCTAGACAAAAAACCAGGAGGGATGGGCTCCTTTCTCAGCCCTGACCTTGAGTGAGCAGCCACACTCACTGGCTAATCTAGGAGATGGTGACAATGATCCCCACCCTGCCTACCTCCCCAGGGGCTCTGTGATCATCACATGAAATAATGCCTGTTAAAGGGCTCTGAAAACTCCCAAGTGCAGTCTGGCAGATCTACGGATGAGGGAAGACTTTATGACAAGACAAGAGAGAGAGAAAGCATTACAGAAAGTAAAATGGATAACTTTGGTTACATGAAATTAAAAAGGTTTTGCCCAAATAAATCAATGCAGTCAAGATTAGAAGGAAAGCAAAAACTGGGGAAAACATTTTACAAGTTTCTCTCATAAAGGCCTCATTTCTCAAATGTATAGGGAACTGAATCAAATCGATAAGAATATGAATCATTCCCCAACTGACAAATGGTCAAAGGATAGAAACCGTTTTCAGAAGAAATCAAAGGTAACTACAGTCATGTGAAAAAAATCACTGTTGAAATGCAAATTAAAATAACTTTGAGGGGGCGGCTAGGTGGCACAGTGGATAAAGCACGGGCCCTGGATTCAGGAGTACCTGAGTTCAAATCCAGCCTCAGACACTTGACACTTACTAGCTGTGTGACCCTGGGCAAATCACTTAAACCCCATTGCCCCGCAAAAAACAAAACAAAACAAAACCCCACAACTTTGAGGTACCATCTCATACCTATCAGAAATGACAAATGTTAGAGGGGATGTAGAAAAAAAAGGACACTAATGCACTGCTGGTGGAGCTGTGAACTGATCCAACCATTTTGGAGAACAATTTAGAACTATACCTAAAGGGTTATAAAACTATGAATACCCTTTGACCCAGTGATACCATTACTAGGTCTGAACCTCAAAGAGATTTTTTTAAAAAGGGAAAAGGGCCCACATGTACAAAAATATTTATAGCAGCTCTCTTTGTGGGGGCAAAGAATTGGAAACTATAGGGATGCCCATCAATTGGGGAAAGGCTTAACAAGTTGTGGCATATGAATGTGATGGAATACTAGTGTGCAATAGCAAATGATGGGCAGAATGTTTTCAGAAAAACCTGGCAAGACTTACACAAACTGATGCAAAATGAAATGAACAGAACTAGGAGATCATTGTACACAATAACAGCAACACTGTAACGATAATCAACTGTGAATGACTTAGCTCTTCTTAGCAATACAATGATCCAAAACAGTTCGGAAGGATTTATGATAAAAAATGCTATCCAATCCCAAAGAAGGAAGCAACTAAGTCTCTTTTTTAAAATTAGAAAAAAAAATTTTTTTAATTTTAATTTTTTTTATTTCCCGAAGTTACATGTAAAAACAAATTTTCACGTCGATTTTTAAAACTTTGTGCTCCGTATTCTCTTCCTTCCTCCCTCCCCACCCCACCCCACTTAAGAACTCAAGCAATTCAATATAAATTATACATGTGTAGGGGGCAGCTAGGTGGTGCAGTGGATAAAGCACTGGCTGGCCCTGGATTCAGAAGGACCTGAGTTCAAATCCGGCCTCAGACACTTGACACTTACTAGCTGTGTGACCCTGGGCAAGTCACTTAATCCCCATTGCCCACACACACACACACACACACACACACACACACACACACACACACACACACACACACACATTATACATGTGCAGTCATACAAAACATAACAGACCAAAAAAAAAAAAAACCCTTTAGAAAGAGGAACCAACAAAAACAAAGAAAAAAATTATACTTCAATCTGCATTCAAATACCATCAGTTCTTTATCTTTATCTGTAGATGGATTGTATTTTTCTAAGTTCTTCTGATAGCATCCTCTTCCTCATTTCTTACAGTACAATAGTGAGGAATAAATTAAGTCTCAATGGAGATTGAAACAGACTTTTTAAACTTTCTTTTTCTTGGGGGTTTTGTGTGTTTTTTTCTTTTGCAACATGGCTAATATGACAACATGCTCTGCATAACTACACATGTAGGGTCTATTTCAAATTGCTCGCCGGGGAGAGGGAAGGGAGAGGAAAGGACAAAATCTGGAACTGAAAATTTTTAAAAAGCAAATGTTAAAAACTGCTTTTACATGTAACTGGAAAAAAATAAAATCAATTTTTAAAAAATTCCTGAGTGCTATGTAGATGTCTGCGTGTTTTTGTTTTGACCTACACCACCTTGGTATGGAGAACTCCCTATAAGCAAAGTCTCTCTAGCAATGCTGACCCACAGTGGCTCTATGCCTTATCATCTGAGCACTGCCTGGGGCCAGAGTGGAATTTAGGGTGGCACCTGAAGCCAGGGCTTCCTGTCTCTGAGGCTGCCTCTCACCTACAAACGAGGCTGTAACCATTGAGATTTTTATGAATGTGAATTATTTGTTTTGTTTTATTTTGTTTTGTGGAGCAATGAGGGTTAAGTGACTTGCCCAGGGTCACACAGTTAGTAAGTGTCAAGTGTCTGGGGCCAGATTTGAACTCAGGTCCTCCTAAATCCAGGGCCAGTGCTTTATCCACTGCACCACCTCACTGCCCCTATAAATGTGGATTATTAAAGGAGACTGAGTTCCTTCTCCTCTCCAAGCAATCAGGGCTTCTGGGTTGGACGTTCTGCCATGTTGCTTGCCCTCTCCCCACCCCACAATTCAGTCTCTGCTTGATACCTGGGGGGCCAGACCTGCCACAGGAAGGGAAGCCCTGCAGAGCACTCTCCTCTACTCCTGGGCAGCACAGGCCAGCAACACCAGGAGCCTGCAGGTTTCCTCTACTTTCTCCTCCCTTTTGGTCCTATGTGTACTCCAAAAAGTCAGCTACTAAAAGGCCCCGGGGCTGTTAGAGAGTTTCCCAAGTCCGTTTGTTGGAGCTAATTCATAAAAGAGGATGTCAAGCATGGGGAAAGTGAGGGAGAGGAGAGAGAGGCTTGACGTGCTGCTGCTGCTGTCATGGAGAACAAAGTACCAAAGACAAGACACTGTGGAGAACCTGGGTACAAATCCCCACTCAGGGGAGAGTCTGGGCAATTTCTTATTTAATTTTTCTGACACTCTGGTTCCTCATCTATCAAAGAGGAGATTGGTTCCTTCCAGTTCTAGATCTTTGAAGCTCTTTGAGCCTTTCTGTCCTTAACTGTGAAGCTAGACTAATGATCCCAGAGCTATGCCACCACATAGAGTTGGGAGGGACACACGTTCACGCATTATCAGATTAAAGGTCTGAGACCAGAACCTTCACTTTATAGATGAGGAAAGCAAGGCCTGTGGCACTGAAGTGACTTGCCCAAGATCACCCATTCAGTAATTGACAGAACCAGGATCTGAGGCCAAGAGAAATGGTTATCTCAGCTCTTCCGTCCCTCTCTTGGGTGAACAAGACAGAAGGGACTCAGGCCATGACAAAGCCCATGTTGGCACAGAGGCCCCCAGCAAGGCTCCTGCGTATTTTGCCACATAGTCTTTCTTTTTCTTCCCAAACCAGGTCTTCAAGGAATAAAAGCCCTCTGTGCATAACCATGGTCTTGTTGAGTAGCATATTTGGTAAATGCAGTCAGCAAAACAAGGCACAAAGAGCAAAAGACAAGCTCACCTTCAGGACTCTGGTTTGCTCTTTGAACTCCTCATCTTCATCAGAGTCTGCATCAGGCAACTGATAAATTCGAATGCCATGTTCAGAGATTTCATCCAGGATCTATGGGGGAGGAGAAAGGGAGGAAGAGAAATGGCATCGTCACATACCAGGATGGCTCTGGGCCTGGCCAAGACCAGGACATGACGTTCTCCTGCCGAGGTCACTCTTGCCCCCCCCAAAGAAAACCCTGGACTACACTGGAGCATCAAGACTCTACAAAGGAGCCTAAACCTCAAGTGGGGCACAATGGTAGTCTGTGGAGATAAAGATGACTACTTGGGAGGGGACTTTGAATGGAGAGCTGGCCCGGAGAGAAGGCATCCTCCACCCCCAGCAAGGACAACCTGGCCTAGAATGAAGGAAAGGAGAGGTTGTGCCAACCCCCACCTAGGAAAGCTTGGCCTACCTTAGAGAGGTGAGGAGAGGCCACACCAGCTCCTATCTAGGAGAGCCTGGTCTACCTTGGAGAGGAGAGGAGAGGCCGCACCAGCTCCTATCTAGGAGAGCCTGGCCTACCTTGGAGAGGTGAGGAGAGGCCACACCAGCCCCTATCTAGGAGAGCCTGGCCTACCTTGCAGAGGTGAGGAGAGGCCACACCAGCTCCTATCTAGGAGAGCCTGGCCTACCTTGGAGAGGAGAGGAGAGGAGAGGCCGCACCAGCTCCTATCTAGGAGAGCCTGGTCTACCTTGGAGAGGAGAGGAGAGGCCGCACCAGCTCCTATCTAGGAGAGCCTGGCCTACCTTGCAGAGGTGAGGAGAGGCCGCACCAGCTCCTATCTAGGAGAGCCTGGTCTACCTTGGAGAGGAGAGGAGAGGCCGCACCAGCTCCTATCTAGGAGAGCCTGGTCTACCTTGGAGAGGAGAGGAGAGGCCGCACCAGGTCCTATCTAGGAGAGCCTGGCCTACCTTGCAGAGGTGAGGAGAGGCCGCACCAGCTCCTATCTAGGAAAGCCTGGTCTACCTTGGAGAGGAGAGGAGAGGCCGCACCAGCTCCTATCTAGGAGAGCCTGGCCTACCTTGCAGAGGTGAGGAGAGGCCACACCAGCTCCTATCTAGGAGAGCCTGGCCTACCTTGAAGAGGTGAGGAGAGGTTTCACTAGCCCCTATCTGCGAGAGCCTGGCCTAGAATGAAGGAGAGGAGAGGTTGTGTCAACCCCCACCTAGGAAAGCTTGGCCTACCTTGGAGAGGTGAGGAGAGGTTTCACTAGCCCCTATCTGGGAAAGCCTGGCCTAGAATGAAGGAAAGTAGAGGTTGTGCCAACCCCCACCTAGGAAAGCTTGGCCTACCTTAGAGAGGTGAGGAGAGGCCACACCAGCTCCTATCTAGGAGAGCCTGGCCTACCTTGGAGAGGTGAGGAGAGGCCACACCAGCTCCTATCTAGGAGAGCCTGGCCTACCTTGGAGAGGTGAGGAGAGGCCGCACCAGCTCCTATCTGGGGGACCCTGGCCTACCTTGGAGAGGTGAGGAGAGGTTTCACTAGCCCCTATATGGGAGAGCCTGGCCTACCTTGCAGAGGTGAGGAGAGGCTGCACCAGCTGCTATCTGGAAGAGCCTGGTCTACCCTGGAGAAGTCAGAAGTGGCTGTTCTGGTTCTTATTCAGCCAGCATGGATGCAGAAAAGAGCTAAGGCACATAAATGAACCTTATGCTTTTAAACACCAGATCTTTGTGTATTTTCACCATCGGCGATATCTCAAGCTCAATGCGTTCAAAGCAGATTCATTCTCTTTCTCCACAAATCCACCCCTCCCTTAAATTTGCTGTTGCTGTCATGGCCACCTCCACCCTTCCACTCACCCAGGTTCAAAATTTTGGGTCACCCTCAACTAGTCACTCTCCTTCACACGCACAACCCCCATGTCCAGTCTTGTCAATTCTACCTCCACAACATCTCTGCCGTCTGTCCCCTTGTCTCCACTCACAGCAAAAGCACCTTAGATCTGGCCTCATCACCTCCTAACTGATGTTTCTGAAGTCTTCCTCTCTCTCCATCCTACACATGGCTGCCAAAGTGATATTCTAAAGTACTGGACTGTCCACAATATTATTCCCTTGCTCAAGAAGCTCCAATGGCTCCCTATTGACTCCCTATAGAACCAAATACAAACTCTTGTACCTGACATTTAAAACCCCAGCCTCCCTTCCCATGCTTAAGATACATGAGTGTTGTTCACACTTTATAATCCATCCAATCTGGCCTACTTGGAGGCCCTCCTCCCTGCTTTTGTGCTAGCTATCACATGCCTGGAATGTTCTCCCTCCCTTCGTTCACCTTGGTTCCTTTCAGGCTCAATGCCACTTGTTTCCCCTCTTACTGGTGCCTTCTCAACCTGGAAAAGACTCCACATTTTTATTCTCTATAGACAGCTCCTCCCCTCATATCTACAGGCCTCTATCCTTAATGTAAGCTTCTTGAGAGCAGTAAATGTTTCATTTCTGTCTGTATGTCCTCATTAATGAGCACCGGGTTTGGCCCATATTTAATAAGCGCCTGTTGAATTTAACCGCAAATAACAAACTGTATCTTCTTGAAAATGTTCATTCGCTCAGACTTTAAAAAGTGATTCACCCTAACCTTCCCTTCAACTGTCCTGTAGTAGCAAGAGTCATTTCCCATGGGCTTATTTCTCATTCTTAGCAATATCTTTTATGTCACTTCTTTTTAAAAAAAATTTAATGAAAAATTTATTATCCCTTTCTCCCTCCAGTAAGAAAAAGAAAAAAAGAAAAAGGAAACCCTTGTGACAAGAATGTACAGTCAAAGCAAACAATCCCTGAGGTTTTATTGTAAATGATCATGACAAGATGCAAACAGCCATTTTGGACAGTGTGCTGTTGGCATTCTGTCGTTCTGTTGTGTCTGACTCTTTGTGACCCTATGGACCATAGCACGACAATACTGTCTATGGGGTTTTCTTGGCAAAGACAGTGGAGTGGTTTGCCATTTCCTTCTCCAGTGGATTAAGGCAAACAGAGGTTAAGTGACTTGCCCAGGAGCACACAGCTAGTGAGTGTATGAGGTCAGAGTTGGTTCTTTCTGACTCCAAGTCTAGTGCTCTATCCATTGAACAACCTAGCTGCCTCATTTCGGAAGGTACAGATTTGATTAGACACCTTGTGGATAGTGTATAAACTAAGCACCAAAAGTAGCCCCAAAGGAGACGATACTGTCCCTTGGGGCAAGGGACGGGGCCCCAAGGAGCACCAGAAGGAGGCAGTTACATGGCCAAGCACAACAAGTGGTAAAAGAGACATTGACAAGGACACAAATGACTGGAAGAAGAAGGGAGCCAGCCACAAAAGGAGTGTGAGAAAAGCCAGCTGGGCATCCTAGGAGTTACACTGGAGTCCATTGAAGACCATGGGGAAGGTCCCCCAGATTTCTAGAGAGGTGAGGGCAAGGACTGTACAGGGTGCAAGGGCACAAAGGTGGCAGAGACTTGTGACCTGCACTGAGGAGACCAGAGCCACACACGAAAAAAGGGCAGCCAGCCATTTTCCTGGAGGACAGTTAGCACCAAGCTTATGGACAAGGACTTGGGCCATATGATCTCCCAAGGTTCTTCTCAGTGCAAACCTTTACAACAACGCATTCCTAAAGGATACCAGACCAATACAACAGTAATACAACAAAAGAGCAGATGGAAATGAGCCTGAGTAACAAGGCCTTCCATAAGACAGCAGCACTCCTTTGAAGAAGACAAAGGAAAGCGTTCCACCTCCAGGGATATGAACAGTTGCATACCAATGTGTAGGGTCAACCAGCCTGCGATCCCATGGCCATTTTTTCTTAAGGAAATGACTGCAGGGCTACAATGCAAGCTTAATGGGGGCTCTAATCATTTAGAAAGGAGAACCTCTTTGCTGTTCTCTTCCCTGAGGACAAGGGGATCCCTCCCATAATGACAACAAGGGGCACTGTGACTGTGGGTTCTCATGGCAAGAGCTCAGTATCTGCTGTTTTCTCAAATCATATGAAGTCCCCTGAGACAAGAAGCTCTGCCTACCTTAACATTCTAAAGGCACTGGGACACTGGACAGCTTCTTTCCCTGGAAGCCTCCTATCTCCATAAGGATCAAAGGGAACATAAGATTATTATTATTATGAGATCTGTCTAGAACAATAAGTGGTTTTCAGGAATTCACAGCTGTTCCTCCTGAATGGACTAAAAATATTTCACACCGAGACTGAAGTTGATGGCCCTTCCCAGAAAGCACATGGCTACCATCCAGAGACTGTGGAGTCTATGGCCAGAAGCTTCAGGTCTGTCTTCCCAGCAGCCCCTGAGCCCATTCTCTTTAGACACAGTTTGAACATATCCCTCTCTTCCTATCTCTGCTCTCCATTCCTCCTCTAGCCCTGTAAAAGGAAGGACAGAAAATGATGCTTTCTCAGCCTCCTAGCCCTACCAGGTAGGAGGGTGCAGTGGAAAAAGCCTTTGACTCTGCAATCAGAGGCCCTGGATTCAAATTCCACCTCTGATCCTTGCTAACTATATAGGACCTTGGACAAGTCACCTGTCTCTCTGGGCCTCTGAGCTGCCTTCCAGCTCAGATCCAAGGATCCAAGATCTTACCAAATATGATGGTTTGCTAAGGTTGTCTTTGTGTTTTCCCAGGCTTCATTGGAAGTAGCAAATAAGAAAGCATCAGAGGAAATAAGGTGGGGTGTGTGTGTGTGATGGGGGAGGCTAAGCTCCCAATCTAATGAGTGGCAAACAGATCTGTGACCATTTGGGAACAATATACCTAGCCGCCACTTTAAACAAGTTAGGGACTTATTTTCCTAACAAATTCCACCAATAAACATCTACCAAGCTCTGTGCTAAGTGCCGTATTAGCTTCAAGCCAGGCTCCAAAGCCAGGTCTTCCAGCTCCCCACCAACCAAGGAGCCCCAACATGCAGCCAGTCACCCAGCCTCCCTCTAGGAACCCTAGGGGCAAGGAGTTCAAGGCCATCCTGAGGCTGCCCAGTCCACTGTTAGAAACCACCAATGATTAGGAAGTTGCTCCTTATGCCAAGAGGAAATCTGTCTCCGTTACTTTCACCTACAAGTCCTAGTGCAGTTCTCTGAGAATGACTTTTCAATCCATTTTCCATATTTGAAGGAAATTTATTAAGCATTTACTATGTGCAAGACTCTGGGAATACAAGAAGAAAATAAGAGACAATCCCTGCCCTTCAGGAGCTCATATTCTAAGAGGGGAGAACAAAAATGTAGAGAAGATGGAAGGGCCTGAGGACTCCTACTCCCAGAGGGTGGAAGGAAGACATTGAAGAGTACTGAGGGCGCAGCAGCAGGGTGGAAGGAGGGACCACAGGAGTACTGAGGGCACACTACCAGGGCACATCTCATCAATGGGAGCATTCCTTCTGCCAGCACAGACTGCTCTCCCTATCCTCTACCTCCCTTCTGATGCTGGACAATGTCTTTCTCTAAGTCACCTGGTTCTTTTCCTATCACTGGCATTGTAGCCCTCAGGCTGTTCTTTGGTCATCCTTTCCTCTTCCTAAATATCCCTCCCACTTCCTTTTTCAGACACAGCTGTCCTTTATTCTGTCTTTCACATGAGGGTCTGTCAGTCACATAATGCAGCCTACACACCATTGACAAATGGTCATGAAAAGTACAGGCCTCTGGTGGCCAATACACATGGGCACCATTTGTTGGTGTGGGCACTCAGCTGGGAGGACCCCTCTTCAGGAGGTGCTGTTGCCCTTTTAATGTCGAGCCAGACCAAGAAGAAGCCCACACAACTACGCCACCTCAGGACCAGTACTTGAAGCTGTTCCAGTTTGGGTAGGGGAAACCAGAGTGTGTTGTCTGAGGCGAGCCCAGCAGCACCTTCATGCCATAACAAGTAATCAAGGAAAAACTTTAGTAGAAGAATTTATTCTCTGTGGCCAGTGATAAATTCAATTAAAATAATTCATGAATAATTAGAGAAATGCAAATTAAAACAACTCTGAGGTGCCACCTCACACTCATCAGACTGGCTAACAGGACAGAAAAAAAGTGACAATCCATTGCTGGTGGAGTTGTGAACAGATCCAACCATTCTGGAAAGGAATTTGGAACTAGGCCCTAGGGGCTATCAAACTGTGCATACCCTTTGACCCAGCAATACCACTGCTAAGTCTGTACCCCAAAGAGATCAAAGAAAAAGGCAAAGCTATGTTTAATGTGATTGTACATATATAACCTATATCAGATTGTGGAGGGGGAAGGAAGGGAGGGAAAAATTTGGAACTAAAAATCTTTTGAAAACAAATGTTGAAAACTATCTTTGCATGTAATTAGAAAATAATAAAATACTTTCATTATCTAAAAAAAAAGGAAAAGGGAAAGCACGCATTTTTTATAATCTTATTTTTCTTAATGTTGATGATTTTTTTAAAAACTTTGTGTTCCAAATTCTCTTCTTCCCTCCCTCCCCACCCCACCAAGAACCCAAGCAATTCAATATAAGCAATACATGAGCAATCATGTAAAACATTTCCAAATTAGAAAGCACCCATTTGTACAAAAATATTTCTAGCAGCTCTTTTTATGGAGGTAAAGAATTGGAAGTCAAGGGGATGCTCATCAACTGGAGAATGGCTGAACAAGTTGTGGGATATGAGTGTGATAGAATACTGTTGTGCTATGAGAAATGACAAGCAGGATGATTTCATAAAAACCTGGGAAGAGTCATATGAGCTGATGCAAAATGAAGCGAGCAGAACCAGGAGAACACTGTGCATGTTAACAGCAACACTGCTGATGATGATCAACTGCAAGACTTGATCACGACAATGTCCCACCACAACTCCACAGGACTCATGATATAAAATGCTATCCAGCTCCAGACAGAAAACTGATGTTCTCAGACAAAGACTAAAACATAATTTTTTCCTCTTTTTTTCCCCACCCCCTCTGCCAAACGTGGTTGCATGACTTCACAGGTATAATGGACAGTGTATTTTTTGCCTGCTCGGTGGGTGGGGGAGGGGCTGGAATTTGGAACTGAAAATAAAAATAAAATTTAGGGGAAAAAAATTCACGAAATTCAAATAGCCAGGGAGACTTCATATCTTAGAAATACTTTTGGATGGGAATCTGATCACTCAGAGGCACCAAGTGCACTCTATAGCTGAACAGGAGTCCTTTCCACAGTCTAACTGATCCTCATAGCCTCTGCTTGGAAACCTCAAGGAAGAAGAGCCTCCCTTCCCAAGGCAGCCAGTTTGGGACAGATCTCGCTGGTAGCAGGCTTTTCCTGACATAAAGCCTAACTGGCCTCCCCCCTCCCTGCCCCTAGTTACTACCTCCTGGTTCCTGTCCTTTATCTTCGCAAACAACCAAAGTGACACAATTATGTTGAAGTCATGGTGCAGGGTGTCTTACTGTGGCTGATCAGGTGGACGGCAGGGCAGGTGCACATACTCCACATGAACATCTGGAGGGGAGATGTCTCTAGATTTGTGCATCTCACACTTCTACTTCCTCAGGCCAAAGAGAAGGAGGCCAACCCCTCCTCCGCTTGACAGTCCTTCAAATGCTTGATCGCAGCTGTCCTGTCCCCCATCTTTCTCTTCTCTGGGCTATTGTGCCCAGTTCTTTCCTCATTTGGCATGGACTCCAGGACCGCAGCATCCTGAACCCTCCTCTGGATGCTCTCTAGATCACTGACGTCCCTTTTCTTTTTTCTTTTTTAATTAATTAATTTATTTACTTTTAGTTTTCAACATTTGCTTAGATAAGATTTCCAATTTCAAATTTTTCTCCCTCCCTCCCCTCCCCCCTCCCCTAGACAGCAGGTAATCTGATATAGATTGTGTATATATAGATAGATATATATGTATATATATATGTATATATGTGTATATGTGTATATATGTATATATATAATAACATTAAACATATTTCTGCATTAGTCATGTTATAAGAGAAGAATCAGAGCAAAAAGGAAAAACCTCAAAAAAGAAAACCAACAGCACCAAAAACAAAAGAAATAGTATGGTCCAATCAGCATCTATATTCCACAGTTCCTTTTTTTTTTCTTCTGGATTTGGAGAGCCTTTTCCATCATGAGTCCTTTGGAACTTTCTTGTACCGTTGGATTGGTGAGAAGAGTCAAGTCTATCACAGTTGATCAACACATAATGTTAATGATACTGTGTATAACATTCTTCTGGTTCTGCTCATCTCACTCATCATCAGTTCATGCAAGTCCTTCCAGGTTTCTCTGAACTCCCCCTGCTCATCGTTTCTCACAGCACAATAGGATTCCATTACATTCATATACCACAACTTGTTCAGCCATTCCCCAATTGATGGGCAACCCCTCAATTTCCAATTACTTGCCACCACAAAAAGAGCAGCTATAAATATTTTTGTACATGTGGGTCCTTTTCCCTTTACTGACATCCCTTTTCAATGGTGGTGCCCAGCCCGGAACACAATGGCCAGGGCAGAGGACAGTGGGGGGACTCTTACCTCCCCCCCGCCCTGAGATCATAGCTAAGACTGTTGAGATGCTACATCATGCTACTGATTCATGTTGAGCTCCCCAGAGTCTCATCGGGACTAGGTGCTCTGGCAGGGCACAGACGGGAGGGACCAAGTGTCTGACACGTGAGGTCCAGGACCAAGTGCAGAGATGCTTGTCACATCAGGGCTGCAGGGGGGCTGTGACCTTGTACCAGTGAAGAGAGTGTGTGTGTATACAGGGATGAAAAGTAGGTCACAGGAGTGTTGAAGTAAATCCACTAGTGTAGAAAAAGGCCCACAACGGTGAGTGAAAATGTCAAGGAGCGATTGCCAGTCTTTCCCCACAAAGTCACACACCTTTCAGGATATGATTAATTTTCACTTTGCAAAATGAAAAAGTACTTAATTGGGACCCACCAGATTAGCTAGAAGCATGGCCTGAATCCAGCAAAATGAAATATAACAGGAATAAGTGTCAAATTCTATATACACACTAATACTATCTCCTGCATCGCTATGGAGCCAGGGAAACCTTGGCTAAAGAACAGCCCATGGGGAGATGGCATGGGCGGGGGGGAGGGGGCTCATGGCCTGTGGGCTCCACGTTTTTAAGTAACTGGGTCTTGTGAAACCATGCTGTGTTTTGCCCCAAAGGCCAGAACTAGGAACAGCAATGGAAGCTGCGGGGCAGAATCTGGCTGGACTTAGGAAAGCCTTCCTATTGGAGCTGATGGGGCTGGCCTGCCTGGGGAGACTGGAGGGGGCCTGGTGAGCTCCAGTGTGGAGATGGTTTGGGGGGGGGGGTGTCCCTTTTCAGTCCAATTCTGTGGGGACCACAAATTGTATCTTCTCCATTGTGACTTACTGAGTGCTGGAGAGCAGGCAGGACAGGCCTGAGTTTGTGGCTCCATTCTCAGGACCTGTGAGGGGTTTCTATCACACTGAGACTCTAGAAGGTGCCGAGATACACAAACGAGGCAGTCCCTGCTCTCAAGAAGCTCACCTTCTTCTGGGGGCCATGACACACTGACAGGTAAGTAGGGAAGTGCATGGTAGAGGGTGAGACCAAGAGGAAGGTGGCGGGGGGGGGGGGGGAGTGCATTCTAAGCATGGGGCACAGCTGATGCAAAGGTGTGGAGGGAAGAGATGGAGTCTCAGTTTGCACAGGAACAGTAAGAAACAAGGCTACAAAAGGAGGCAGGAAGTCAAAGGCCCACGGACTAGATGCCAAGCTAAGAAGCATGAAGCCTATCCTCTCAGAGACAGTGGGACAAGAGTAAAGCTCATAGAACCAGGCAGACCCAGCATCCTTGGTGGTCCTTGGGCTGCTGGGACACCTCAGCAGTGCTGCTGTCTCTGAGGGAACAGGAGGCAAACACATGAACCACGAAGCCCATTCAACTTGTCAGCGGTGGCTGGGATAAAAAGGCAGCAGAAACAATAGCGGGAAGGCCAAAAGCAGGGGTGCAAGATAACACAGCCCAGCTGTTAGACCCAGGGCCTTCCTGAAGGATAAAAGAAAGGCAATAAAAACAAACTCCATTTCATGGTTCAACAATGAAACCGTTCTGCTTCTCCTCCCATCCACTTTATTGGTCTCCAGAGGTTCTGTGTTTCTGAAGATTAGCTTCCCCTGGGAAACGTCAAGAAGAAAGGAATAACGCCAACACCCGAGTGCCCGCTCCCTCTCATGAAGTCGTGCCTGCAGGCAGGCTTCCTCCAGAGCTTCCCATTCAAGTGGAGGGGGGGAAACTTTGGGGAAAAGGGCTTTGAATTCCAGCAAGCCCAAACAGGAACGTCTCTGAGCAGAGCTTCCTTCTCAAGGACTCTAGGCCTCGTTTGAAAAATCAAAACAAAAAGTCCCAGGCCTCAGATTGGCCGCCAAATGGCAGTGACTTCTAAAACCCATCAGCTCCTGTGATCCTGCCGGCCAAGACCCCCGACTCTCAGTGCTGATTAGTGACCTTCTCCCCCAGACGTTGGGAGCTGAAACAACATACCGTCATTTCCCCAGAGAAAACACACCCGCGCCTTTCTTGGAACAACTTGACAGGCTCGTCCACGGAGTAACGTACACTTGGAATGACATAACACACGTTTTTCCTCAGAAAACCTGTGTGTGCAAATGTGTCATTGCCACCCCTCACCCCCAAGGAACAGACAGGACTCCCCTCGTTCTCACTCCCTCGGCTGGACAGGAAGCAGCTCAATGTCACCTCACTGCCATTTCACCCTCAGGGCAGATCAACCAGCTCAGTGGCCTCGGCTGATCCCCAAGGCCTTCTCAGAGCCTTCCGGAAAATAACAGCTCCCTCCACCCTGAGACATGGTAAGGCGCCACAGAGGACCTTGATGGTGGGTCTGATCCCTCAAATTAAATCAATCTATCTTTTTTTTAATTTGGAGCTGAAAGTGGGCTGGTGCCAAGGGCATAAGGCATCAAAGGGGCAGGATGAAGTGACATTTCACTGAGAAATGCACCCATTCATGCAGGATGTCATATTCAAAGTCTATGACTGCTGGCCTAATCTGTGGGGAGAGAATGCCGCCCCAAAACAGAAAATCTGTGTATGGTTGCTAATGTCAGTATGTGTCAAAGTACAATGGTAAATGTCAAGATGTGGATGCCAGGCATGTACCCCAAGGAGGACAAGAATTAAAAAGAAAGACCTCGTATGCCCCAAAACATTTATAGTGGCCTTCTTGGTCTGGAAACAAAGCAGATGCCCACTGAGTGGGGAATGGATGAACAAACTGTGGTACATGAAGCTCTAAGAAACCATGAGCATAAAAACAAACATACAAACAAAAAACCTTAAAAGAAACCATGAGCATGATGCATATGGAGAAGAATGGAAAAGCTCACTAGGAACTGATTCAGGGCAAAGTAAACAGAGCCAGGACAACCACAGACACAACAACACAGCTGAGACTGAGAGTTACCAGACCCCAAGTCTGGCCCCAAGGGAAATTGCTGAGATGAGGGGAGACGGCAGAAGTCAGACACAGCATTTCTCTCCCAATTTCTTCAATATATGACTTAGTTTTGCTCAGCTTTCCCCCTCTTTTTAGATTTTTTTTTTTGTTATAAAGGATGGTTCTTGGGAGTGTAGAGGCCAAATTTAATATGGGGAGAGTTAATTGGGTGGCTTGCCATAATATTAGGGTTCAGAAAATAATGAGGGACCTCTAAGTTCCAAGTTTCCTCCCCTCCGAACTGCCTTTTTTAGTTCTTTCTCCCAAGCCAATAAGAAAGGAATTAACAGCCTCTTTTCCACAAACAAATCAGGTTTTATTAATGGGAAGAAAATACACAGCAAAGGTGAAATTAATACAGTCAAGGACAAGGGAATAGGGAAAGAGGAAAATGGATAATCTCCATGGCTCTAGCAAAGACTGTCTCAAAACCCAAACTCGCTTTCAGCTCAGCTAATTCAGTAATTTGTTTATTTATTTATTTATTTTTATTTTTGGTTAGGCAATCGGGGTTAAGTGACTTGCCCAGGGTCACACAGCTAGTAAGTGTCAAGTGTCTGAGGCCTTATTTAAACTCAGGTCCTCCTGACTCCAGGACCCACCTAGCTGCCCCAAGCTCAGCTAATTCAAAGAGCTGGATTTTATTAACTCACCACCTGGGGTCTGTAATTTCTATGGGAATCAGCTGTGTAGCCCATCTCCAGTACGCTCCAAAAGGCAAGAACTCCCACTTCCTGATGGTGGTCCCTTTTTCTACTTTTTTCTCCCTCCCCCAAAGGGGAGGTCCTTCAAGTTGTGTGGCTGAGACTTGTCCTCTGTTGATGACACAGTCCACAGCCTCTGAGGACACTCCTTCTCAGAGTTGGCCAAGTTTAAACTAGGTTTAACAGGACCAGCCAGGTGTGGCTAAAAATCTAATCATCTTAAGTGGGTACTTAGTAGTTTCTCATTCATACCCAACTCAAACACTACTAAATCAATCACGCTAGACCCCTGGACATCTGCCAAATTCCATTATTTTACCACAGGAGAAAGAGGAGAACACAGTGGGAAATGTAGATAGTGTAAAAATAAAAGGTGTTAATAACAGCTTATTTTGGAAAAAGAGTAAGATGTAGAAGGAGAAAAAAGAAAAGCTTTGAAAATTTTTTCTATTTTGGGAAAAAATGCCCCATTTCACTGATCTTAAATGAGGCCTCCTTTAGGGTCTTGCCGGGTCGTCCCCATCAAAGCAAGCCTTGTAGGACTCGGCTGAAATGGATCTTTAGGCAAGGCTGTGCCAGCTCCCTCTATGCCTTCTCATCTAGGGCAACTCTGATAACAATGGGGACCTTCCTCTGGATCCATTAGTGGTTCACAAATGTGAGAGTGGCCTTTGCAGCGTGCTGGGTGCACCTCCTTTCCCAGTTGCCCACCTCTCTGAGCCCACCTACCACTTGCTCCAACCTACAGATCCCTGACATGTGCCCTTCCACGTTCCCTTAGCTCTCTATTAAGTTCTGACCTGTCCTGCATCTCCAACTGAGACATACCATCTACAATGCATTATGGTCCCTGCTCTCCCACATCCCCTCCAGCATCTGTCACTTTCCTTTGCTGTCATGTTAGCCAAACTGATAGGGGTGAGCTGATACCTCAGAGTTGTTTTAATTTGCATTTTTCTAATCAATAGCTATTTAGGGCTTTTTTTCACATGACTACAGATAGTTCTGATTTCTTCTTCTGAAAGCTGTCTGTCCACGTCCTTTGGCCATTTGTCATTTTTATACATTTGTCTCAGTTCCCTTTGTATTTGAGAAATTAGGCCTTTATCAGAGAAATCTGTTATTGTATTTCCCCCCAGTTCCTGTTTTCTTTCTAATTTTGATTGCATTTGTACTGTCTGTGCAAACACTTGTTAACTCCATATAATCAGAATTATCCATTTCCCCCCTAATCTTTTCTATCTCTCCTTTGGTCATAATTTCTCCCCTTGTGCATAGACCTGACAGGCAGCATTTTCTGTGATCCTCAAATCTGCTTATGATGTCATCCTTTATGTCTAAATCATGCACCCATCTGAGTTAATCTTGGTATATGGTGAATGTTGGTCTAGGCTTAGAGGTTTCGTTTCTGCTGGACTGTTTCCCGGTTTTCCCAGAGATAAAAGAGGGCTTCTTCACCTTTGTTGGGTCCAGGCTCACTTGGTGGTCAGTCTGGGGAATCCATAGGCCCCTTCTCAGAATCATATTTGCAAATACATAAAATATACAGGATTACAAAGGAAGTCAAGTCTATTAAAATAGTTATCAAAACTTTTTTTAAAAAGTCTCCAAGGGGCAGCTAGGTGGCACAGTGGATAAAGCACCGGCCCTGGATTCAGGAGTACCTGAGTTCAAATCCGGCCTCAGACACTTGACACTTACTAGCTGTGTGACCCTGGGCAAGTCACTTAACCCCCATTGCCCTGCAAAAAAACCAAAACAAAACAAAAAAACAAACAAACAAAAAAAAAGTCTCCAAATCCCACTTGAAGACCCTTCTACCCTAAAGCAATGTTATTAAATAAAAATGTTTTTATAGCCAACGGTGAACTGACAAAGGATTCATCAAGAAGACATGTAATGTCAGGAGTGAAAGATAACTCATGGACACACAGTCTGTGTGGTCCCCTGGAGTCTATGTGATGTCAAGGGAAATGGAGGAAGGCCCCAGCAAGAAGTTGTGAGAACCAGAGCGCCACCCCCTGATGAGAAAGACATGAGGTGACCTTTCTAAGGTCATCCCAGCATCCGGAAGTCACATCACAATTCATGGACCACCTTCAAGTCATGTCAATCAAGAGACTTGAATGCTACCAACCAATTAGCTTGGAGCTGAGTATGGGGACTGCCCTTTTTCCATTCCGGCAGGAAACTTCCTCTTGGGCAGGTAGCTTCTGTTTGAACTGAGGGAGGATCACTCCTTCGTTCGGGAACAAGCTCATGGTGGCAGAAGAAGCAGGCCAGGGTAAACAGGTTTTCTCTCTCTCTCTTTATCAACTTCTAATACACTTTAATAAATGCTTAAAAGCCTAAACTGTTGCTGAATTTATAAGTAAACTGTAGCTAATTCTCCCCCAACACTGGAGGTAGGGGGCAGGTAAGGACACACACATTACATTTTAAACACTACAGTTGGCGAGCCATAAGTGGAGTGCTGAACCCCTCAATCTTCTGATCTTCAAGTTGGGTAAGAAACTCTCTTCCTATGTTCCTGTTCCTTTAAGTTTCAAAGTAGTGCCAAGTACCAGCTGTTTTCCCTTTAAATTTTCAATTTTTTTTTAAAGTCCTTAAGTACCCCTTTTCTAACTTTAGCCTGGCTAATCAGACAAGCAGGTGAAAATATCATGTTAACACTTGGTCAGTTTTAATTTAATGAATTTTTTTTTATTCCTATTCTTATTTTTGCCGGGCTTTGTTATGTGGTATGGAAAGTTCTAAATGTCATGGAGAGGATTAGAAAGAGTGATATTCCCCAGGATTCCCCATTAGGAAAGCTACTCATGGATTGGGATGAGGGAAAACTTACAGTGAAATCAACCTTGACCAGAGAAAAGCTAATCAAACTGTGTTTTATGTGGCATAGCGTATTAGAGGAAGAATGGCTTGAACATAGGTCATTTACTCTCCAAACATTGAGGCATTTGCAAACAATCCTATGCCACTGGCCACCTAAACATTCACTTTATTGGAAAGTCTGGTTCAGAGCAAGCAGGGATTACAATACTGGGCATATGAGACAAGGAGGATCCAGGCCCCAGCTTGAATCTGAGCCTGTTTCTCAGGCTAGAACACCAAATGGCCCAGCTTCTATCTCCTCTCCTTCTATTTATTCTATAGACAATTCACCTCTAGAGGAGATGAGAAGCCTAAAATTCTTCCCCTTCAAGAGATCCTCACCCATGATCAAAAGGGTACTGTTGGGGCAGCTAGGTGGCGCAGTGGATAAAGCACCGGCCCTGGATTCAGGAGGACCTGAGTTCAAATCCGACCTCAGACACTTAACACTTACTAGCTGTGTGACCCTGGGCAAGTCGCTTAAGCCCAATTGCCTCACTAAATTTAAAAAAAAAAGGGGGGGGGGGTACTGTAGTAAAACTCAGACAATATACACCTTTTGGGCCCAAAGATTTGAGTTCATGGAAACAAACTATTCCTAAATTTGATGAGGATCCCACAGAAGTTATCAATCAGTTTAGAGCAATTTTCAGAGGATATCAGCCCATTTGGGGTGATGTTACTGATCTCATGGAAATGATATTATCCCCAGGGGAAAGAGCTGATATATGTGCTGCAGCAAACTCCTTAGAAACACCAGGAAAAGTTACTACTCAATGGCCTTTAGAAGACTCTAACTGGGACCCCAATATCCCTGAGCATTTTGATATGCTGCAGGAAGCAAGGGAAACTTTGTTGAAGGCAATGGATACTGTGCTAGTAAGACTGATAACTGGCAAAAAATTATAGATACAGGTCAGGAACCTAATGAAAGACCTAATAGATTCTATGACAGACTGTAAGAGTGCCAAACAATATACTAGATTAGACCCATTAGATTTTAGAGATGCCCATTTTATCTGTTCCCATTTTGTGCACCAGTCCTTGCCAGAAATATGGAAATATTTTGAAAGGCAATGTACAGGTTGGAATGTCCTGAGTACTGACAGAATTAAGGAAATAGCAACATTTATTTATGAAGGAAATGAGAGGGAAGAAAGGAACAGACAGAGCATTTTAGCTCCATTACAGGAAACCACGAGGCAGCAAGGTCAGTCAGTTGAGAATCGCTATCAACCCCCATATCACTCTCAACCCCCTAGATTTTGCTATTACTGCAATAGACGGGGGCACATAATGTGGTACTGTAGGACTATGCAAAGGGAACAGAAGCAAAACAGAAAGAGTTTCTCTCAGAGAAGTACAGAGAGGCAGAATCAAAACAGATATAGATCTTTTGGGGGAGGTACAGAGAGGCAGAGTCAAAACAGTTATAGACCTTTTCAGAGAGATATAGAGGGGCAGAATCAGAACAGTTAGAGGCCCTCTCAAAGGGATACAGATCAGAGAGATATAAAGGACTGATGGTGTAAGGGAGGGGAAAAGGACGGTGGAATCTGAAGACTTTACCTTTCTAGACCCTAAGATCTTTAGCCCTCATGTACTGGTCCATTCACCATCCCAGAATAGTGAACCCCATGTAGGGTTGGGGATACTTATTATGATTGTTTATTAGATACAGGAGCCTCAAGATCAGTCCTAGTGAGCAAACCTGATGCTGAATGTACATCTATTTGTTCTCTAAATGTAGTTGGAATCTCAGGGAAAACTCAGTTGCAAAATTAACCCCTCGCATGGTGTCTATGGGCCCATTAACAGTAAAACATTCATTTCTACTTATGCCTAACTCTCCTACAAATCTATTAGGTCGTGACCTCCTTTGTGAACTTAGAGCAACAATATCTTGTTTCCCAGATGGTGACATTTCCCTGGAATTGCCAGAGGACACTGTTCATTTGCTGCCAATTTTGATCTCAGACACTCAGGAAACAGTGAGGGATACATTTGAAACCCCTTCTGATATTCCTGAGTCCCTGTGGGCTTCCTCCTCTACTGATGTAGGTCTCCTTAAATCTGCTATGCCTATTCCCATTAAGCACCATCCATTCCACAATATCCCTTATCTAGAGAAGCCATTGAGAGAATTTATTCTATAATTGAGGCTTTGACAGACCAAGACATAACTGTCCCACGCCATCATTCCCCATGTAATACTCCCATTCTGCCAGTTAAGATGCCCAAACCTGGGCCAGATGGCAAACCTCTTTACTGATTTGTATAAGATCTGCGAGCAATTAACTCCTATGTTATACCTAGACATCCAGTAGTGCCCAACCCTGCTACTATCATTTCCTCAAGCCCATGTGAGGCAACATGCTTCACAGTGGTAGATCTCTGTTCTGCTTTCTTTTCGATACCAGTACATCAGGATTCCCAATACTTGTTTGCCTTCACCTGAAAGAATAGACAGTAGACTTGTACCAGACTCCCACAGGGGTTTGTTGATAGTCTCACACTATTCTCTCAAATTTTGCAGCAGGATTTAGCCTCTATTACCTTTTTTTTTTTTTTTTTTTTGGTGAGGCAATTGGGGTTAAGTGACTTGCCCAGGGCCACACAGCTAGTATGTGTCAAGTGTCTGAGGCCGGATTTGAACTCAGGACCTCCTAAATCCAGAGCCGGTGCTCTATCCACTGCACCACCTAGCTGCCCCCCTCCATTACTTTTAAAGGTTCCACTTTAGTCCAATATGTAGATGACTTACTCCTGGCTGCACCTAATGCTGAGATTTGCCAGGAAGACTGCCGCTACCTGTTATTAGAGTTGCACAAGCAAGGCCATAAGGCCTAAGTCTAAAGTACAATGGTATCTACCTCAGGTGGAATATTTGAGTTTTGTTTTGGCTGCTGGCACTCGATCCATCTCTACTAAGTGTGTCCAGACTATTCAACAACTCTCTGCTCCCTCTACTAAGAAGCAGCTAAGGGCCATTCTGGGAGCAGCTGGATATTGCAGACATTGGATACCCTCTTTTGGTGAAATTACTAAGCCTCTTACATCTCTAAACAAAAATTCTGTCCCAGAACCTTTACAGATGGATTCCCAGCATCTTTCAGCTATATCAGAATTAAAATGGGCCTTGTTATCAGCACCTGCACTAGGACTCCCAGAATACAGGAAATCTTTTATTCTTTTTGTACATGAACTGAGAGGAATAGCTTCTGGGGTCCTGACTCAAAAATTAGGACCTGTCCAGTACCCAATAGCTTATTATTCTACTCAACTTGATTCTGTAGCTGCTGGAGTGCCACCTTGCCTTTGGGCCGTGGCAGCTACTGCTCTTTTGGTAGAAAAAGCCTCTGATCTGGTCTTAGGTAACCCTCTAATCATGCAGTTCCCTCATGAAATTGAGGCTCTCTTACTACATCATAGGACACAGGCTTTTTCAGATCAAAGGCTCACTAGATATGAAGTAACCCTGCTAGGAAATGAGAGAATCACTTTAAAGTGTTGCACAGTCCTTAACCCAGCAACACTGCTCCCCTCAGGGGAGCCTTTGCATGACTGCACCTCCCTAGTTGACATAGCTGAGAACCTCCTGATGATCTTATTGACACACCCTCAGAGAACCCTGATTTTATTTTCTATACTGACTGATCCTCTTTTATACATGAGGGAACCTGCTATACAGGTGATACTGTCTGAGCAGCTTCTCTGCCTTCACATCTTAGTGCACAGGCTGCTGAACTTGTGGCTCTCACACAAGCCTGTTCTCTAGCCAGAGGAAAAAGTGCTACTATTTACACTGATTCCAGATACACATTCAGTGTCTGCCATGCTATAGGAATGTTATAGCTGCAGAGAAGATTTTTAACCTCTGCTGGCAAAACTCTTGCTAATGAAGAATTTATTAAATATCTCCTATCTGCCTTAAAACTCCCATCTGCTCTAGTTATTGTTCATCATCCTGCTCATATGGGAAAAAGTGACCCTGTTTCAAAAGGAAACAAACTGGCTAACACTGCTGCTAAGCTTGCTGCTTTGGAAGCCCCTGAACATGTATTTAGCTTTTGTTCTTCTGATCATGTCTGTATTTCACTTACTTATGATAAGTCTAAAATAGAGAAGTGGAAAAAGAAATTCAAGGCTAAAGAAGTCATTGGGGTCTGGGTGACTTCGGAGGGAAAGACATTTCTCCCCCAGAGCTTCTACCATCAGATATGCCTATCTATTCACAGAAAAGACTATTTTGGCACACAAGGAATTGGGGACTCAGTAAAAAGGGTTTGGATTGCCCCTGGAGTTACTAATGTGGCCTCTAGGGTTTATGCCTCTTGTCCTGTCTGTCAGACTTATAATCAACATGCCTTCCAGGCTAAAGTTTATGGAGGGCATCCTTTATCATATATACCTTTTGAGCATCTACAAATTGATTATATCACAATGCCTAAGGCAGGACGATATAAGTTTTGTCTTTGTTATAGTTGATCAACTCACTTAGTGGGTAGAAGCTTTTCCATGTCCCCAAGCCATGTCTATATTTGTTGCCAAAATTCTCCTCAAAGAAATAGAGTCCCTCGCCTTGGCCCACCTGCCTGCATTGATTCTGACAAAGGCACACACTTTACTGATTCCGTTCTATCCCAAATTTACTCCAAAGTTCCATACACCCTACCACCCACAAAGCTCAGGCCAGGTGAAACATATGAATAAAGAGCTTAAGAGCATGACTGGCAAACTGTGTGCTGAAACTCCTTTGAAGCGGCCTGATGTTCTACCTTTGGCATTGTTCTATCGGCACA
Organism: Dromiciops gliroides; assembly: GCF_019393635.1. Classification (NCBI taxonomy): domain Eukaryota; kingdom Metazoa; phylum Chordata; class Mammalia; order Microbiotheria; family Microbiotheriidae; genus Dromiciops; species Dromiciops gliroides. The sequence continues at coordinate 5,742,064 of NC_057861.1, forward strand.
GCAGGCCAAGAGAACTACACATAACACCTTATGAGATGCTTTCTAGCCATCCTCCTATCCAAGCAAAACCTTTTCCCTAGTATATCCATCACTGGCGGGGGGAGATACCTCTGTTGCTTCCTGTAGACAGGATTTACAAGCCAGGCTACGTGATCTCCATGAGGCAGGAGCAGCAGTACAGGCTGGGCCCTTGGGCTTCTCCTTACATGATTTGAGACCAGGAGACAGTGTACGTATTAAAAATTCTCAGCAGACTACTGGAACTCAGCCAGCTTGGGAAGGTCCTTTCCAGGTATTGCTAACAACTCCGACTGCCATCCAAATCAGAGAGAAGGACTCGTGGATCCATTGCTCCCACGTAAAACCAGTCCCAGCACATGTAGACCATTGAATCTCATTGTCTCTTATTCTTCCATGTGTATTTTGTTCTATTCATCTATCTCTCCATTTTTGAACCAATGCAAAATGGTTTTGATTTCATAATACAATATTAATTCTAGAAGTATTGTTCTCCCATATTCTAAATTGTTTGTTTTTTCAACTGATTATTTGATCAAATTCTATAATGTTTTCCCCTGGAAAACTGGTTGCCATGGCAAGCGTAAATTAATTCTAGAAGTATTATTTTTGCTAAGCCAAAAAAGAAAGAAAGAAAGAAACTGGGGCTGAGAATAGTCAAATGTTAAAAGGTAAAAGTCAAATGACTGGCCCAAGGTCACAAAGCCAGAAAGGGCCTCTGAGGCAGGACTGGAACTCAGGTTTTCCTGACACCGAGTCCAGGGCTTCATCTACTATTATGCCTAGTGACCTAATTATGCCATAAAGAAGGACTGATGTGAACAGGAAGGAAGGCAATTGTAATGGATTGCTTCCTATAAAAATTCTTGTAAATAAGAACACTCAGACATTGTTACTATACTATCTTCTATTTCTGTCATAAATTAGGGTTCTTTATCCCTAGCTTCTCCATGAGGTAGTCAGCAATGTATTATCATGTCCAATTGATACAGAAGGAAACTCGGCTAAGACATGTGTGACACAGCAACTAAGTGTCAGAGAAATAGGTGCCCTTCCTTGCTGTGACATTGGCTCACACACAGGCAGGTGCAGGAAGCCCTCCCTCCCCACGTCTGCCTGTCAGATCCTTATTGGATCCTTAAAACCCATCCCCGGGGCCACCTCCAGCACACGTTCCTACAAAGTCCAAATGAGGTTTCTTCTAGAAACTGATGGAGTTCTCCATCCAGAGCCTGAGAAGAATCATTCCAAATGTGAAGACTTTCCATCAAAGTGTCCACTTCTATGTTCTCAATGGCAAAGGAGACGCTAACATGTCAACCTGATGGTAATTCTTTAAAAGGACAATGAATTCCTCCATCTGAGCTGTAGCTGAAAATGAGCTAGGTCAGCCTCATGGTTGGCCTCATCACAAGACGCTCCCCAGGAGCCATCCTGCACGGGGTTTTTAAAATCTCCCTTTAAATAAACAAAGGGCACCCCACCCCCTTCCCACTCGCTATGCTTCCAGCCCTTGGGCTGGAGGGAGGCACCGGCTTCTCATACACACCCACTTCCCAAACACTGCACTTACCCTGTGCTTCAGCCTCTCTCGCTCCTTCAGCGTAAGGGTGTCTGCCTTGGCGATCACTGGCACGATGTTCACTTTGCTGTGAAGTGCTCTCATGAACTCCACGTCCAAGGGCTTCAACCTGGAAGGAAACTGATGTCAACGACTTGAGTGACGCCCACGTCTCTGAAAACTCTAGCAGAGTCCAGAGCAGAGAGGGTCGTTCTCTAGGTCTCCATGAAGCATAAAAATGCACATGGTGGTCAATAACCATTCATTCAGCTAGTTAAGTCACAGCTGAATGGACCCGGGGAGGAACTCCACATTTCCCATCAATCTTCATCCTTTCCAGCAATAGCTCAACACCGACTCTAGAGTACAATTAAATTGCTACAAGAATGCTGACCAACCCAAGGCAGCACTGATGCCAAAGACACTCTCTGAGAGCCCAGGAACGACCTAGGCTCCCAACAGAAGGACTCTACCTCCGCACTAATTTGGGGGCAGCTGGAACATAAGTCCAGGAATGGCCCCTGACCAAAGTCTCTGCGGCCCTTACTTACCCATGACCAAAAGGGGAGATGAAATAAAAGCAGCAGTGGACACGGTTGTCCACAATGTGGCGCCTGTTCAGCCCGCTCTCGTCGTGAAGGTACCGTTCAAACTGATTATCGATGTAGCGGATGATGGTTTTGAAGCTGTGGTGCAAGAAGGAAAAGAGTTTATAAGGACCTGTCTGAACAGCAGCTCAGGAGGAACACGCTGGCGTGACTCAGAACGAGTCCCCCATAGGGACTCGAACGCTCAGGGTCATCACCTCTGTAAAGTGGGGCAATGATACTGGGGAGCAAAGGAAAAAAATATTGGGGGAAAGGAGAAGCCTCAAAACCACCAAGCTCACATTAAATTCCATTTGCTGATTCTGCAGGAGAGACAACACAGCTTCACCGAATCAGGCCCAGTGTGAAAAACCCTTCCTCCACCACTGCCTGCTCCTGGGCCAGCCCATTGGGGGAGAGCACTGTGCTCCATTGGGAACAACTGGGCACTTGTTTCCACAGGGAGAGAGAGCAGCCTCTCGCTGAGATGATCAACAGGGGTGGAAAGAGGCAAAGAGGACCAGGCTCTGACAAAGGACAGGTCCAATATCCTCTCAATCAACAGCCAGTGTGCCATGAGCCAGCCCTCTGGGAAGCTGGTGCGGAGGCTGTAGCCAAGTCACACATAAAGCACACAAGCTGTGAAAACAGGGCTGGACTCAGAGCCCCAGCCCAGCACTTACTACCCTGACCACAGGCAAGGCGCCGAGGAACGGTCATCCCCATCCCAGCGGCTCCCATTTCAAAGCCTACAAAATGCCCTCCTCACAGAAGCTCTGCCAGGGACGGTATACAGACATCACTGCACCTTTCTTATACGTGGGGAACCTGAGGCTAAGAAGTGGAGTGGCTGGCTCAGAGTCACACCTGTCCCTCTCAACGCCTCCATTTCCTCATCTCTAAAAGGGGGATGACACGTGCACTCGCTATCTAATCAGCATTGATTAGGCGCCTCTCCTCCCTGCGGAGAATGGGGCTGTGCAGTAGAAAAGGTCCTAAGTTCAGCATGAAGCTGTACCATCCTCCAAGAGCTGACCACTGAGTTCAGGACAATGCTGCGGGGCTGCTGGGTGAGCCCTGAAGCCCTAGTGAGGGTCATCCCAGCAAAAGCACATCTTCCAGGCTTACAAGGCTCTTCATCGACATTGCTTCATTTGACATTAAACACTGACTGCTCTGTGGTTGTTTAGTCTGTTTTACTATTGACAAAAATGGCGAAGAGATGGGAAGGTGGTGCACCCGATGGAAACAATAAGAAGCTTGTCTGGTAGCAGGCGTGTCTGGGACAGACAGCACAGATGGATGCTGCTTTTCCACACTCCCATTTTCCAGATTCCATCAGCCAGAGACACAGGAAGCAGTAAATGGCAACAGTCACAGGCTACAAAGCCCTCGATTCACAACCCAGTGCCTGGCCAAAGGGGAGAAAGGTGATAGTGGTGGTGGTGGTGGGGGGTGTCACTTGAAAGGGAAGAGGGCCCTATGCAGACAAGGGAGGGAGTGGGCACAGGGCCCCTTCAGATTGCTGAGGGCACAGTTCAAGGAGGATGTACAAAAGCTCTGAGCCCCCATCTTCCCTGCCCAGCTGACCCACCACCTCAGCCCCAGAACCTGACCGCAGGCCTCCAAAGCAAAAGGCCTCCCTGCCTAACGGGTTCCAGATTCTGGCTCCAAATTATTCAGAGAAACCCAATAAATCAGAAACTGCCCATCTGGTAGGAGAGCCGGAAGTCCTAGGTTTGAATCTTACCTGGAGGGAATTAGCTCACAAGTGTGGGCCTCCATTTCCCCATCTGTTAAAAACGAGGAGGTTGGAAGAGATGATCACCAAGGTCTCTTTCCCATTCTAAATTCTAAAACCCCAAACTAGTATTTTTTGTGGGGCAATAAGGGTTAAGTGACTTGCCCAGGGTCACAAAGCTAGTAAGTGTCAAGTGTCTGAGGCTGGATTTGAACTCTAGTCCTCCTGAATCCAGGGCCAGTGCTTTATCCACTGCACCACCTAGCTGCCCCCCCCCCCGCCCCAGTATTTTTACCAATGAGACCTCAGGGAAGCACTCAGCCTATGAGATGGCTAGCCAGCTTCTCACCATGCAGACAAGCACCCTCTGAGACCAGTGGAGGCTCTGTGTCTACTAGTGTCCAAGGAACAGAGGAGAGCCACCCATCACAGGGTCATAAGCATGAGAGGAGCCTGGCCACTGTCAAAGAGGCCCAGACCGGAGTCTCAGCCCAACCATCCAATGGCCCTAGGACCCTGAGCAGTCACTTCCCCGGGAGCCTCGGCTCCCTCAGCTCTAAGATGAGAGACTGGCACTGTGAGAAGTGAGAAATAGGAAGGATCAAAAACACATACGGGCTGATGCTGCCCAATGACAGCCAGACTACAGGCAGTCCCCATGAGACCTCAGACTGAAGCTGCCCCTGGGCACCTCATGCTCTGGGAAAGAGGGGATAGACCCAAGGTCAAAAAAGGGCACAGCTTCAAGCAGAGTCGAGCGAGCGAGTGAGCGAGCGAGCAGGGCTGCTGGGCTATGTTATCCCTCCTAGTTACACGGAGGGCAGGCAGGGATAGAGACATAGAGAGAGCCTGGAGGAAGCACTTTTCAAATGCTCAGAAAAGAGCAGGCGGTTCAAGCAGGGAAGTGGTGTTACTTCTGGGTTCCTTCTAACTCCAGGGTTTCCCAAACAATCCTCATTTGATCATTCCCTGGACATTGAAATGGGCATCTTTGTCAGGTCCAGGATAAAAAAAGCTCTTCCCAAAATACAATAAAATGCAGGGCTGAGCCCGAGGGTTTCCAAGATCCTTGATAGCGCTGACATTCTGGCCATGTGACCCTCTCTCAGACATCAGTAAAACTGGGCCCAGGACAGCACCTACACCCCAGGGCTGGCAGCTCCGTGTCCTCAGGCCCTTCCCAGCCCAGACAGTTCCTGTTTTCAGATCTCCTCCTGCTCTGAAATTCTGTGTGTTGAGGCCTCCCCAGCTCCAACAGCCTGTAAAATGCCTGGATTGGGATTATTCTCCTGAGGCCCGCCGGCTGGCCTTTCCAAAGGTGCATGAGAGGACCACACGGGCGCCCCCCTCATCTATGCCGTTCTGAACGCTCTCAGGAAGCTGGCGGGGTGAAAAGCAGACAACTCCTTTGACTATCCATGTGCTCACTTTCACAGAGGCCCCTCCACGGCCCATCAGGAGGGCAAAGTTCTAGCTAGCGCTGCCCAAGTGGGAAGGTGTCCAGTCCCAGGCTCAGTCCAGCCAAGGACAAGAGGGTCAGCTCCAGGATGGCCACAGGGCAGTGACTCTAGCGGCCAGAGGCCATGTCTTCACCACCAGAAATCTCGGCTCCTTGAAGCACCTTCATGGCCATCCCTCCAGACTCATCTTAGAGGAGCCTGAAGCCCAGATGGGAGGGGAAGCCCAAACAATGAGGGAGAATATTCCTGGCCTAGCCTCAGGGTCCACGTCCTGTCCCAGCCTGGCCCAAACCATGCATGGTGCCGCCCGACTTCCAGGAAACACCTGCCTTGACATCACTCTCTATCCACGCTGGGGGAGTGTGATTGTGTGTGTGTGTGGGGGGGGGGGGAGCATGTGCTGCACTTGTGTTCCAGAATCATCCAGGGCAGATGTTCCAGCTCGGCGGCTGAGGGGAGCCAGCGAGATAAAACAACCTCCAGTACTGGAAAAATGCTCCCCCTGACAACGGAGGTCAGGGGCCTCTTAAAGCTAAGAGTGAGAGCCCAGAGGGGCAGTGACACTGACAAGGCCACATCCTCTGGCCCCTGTACTCCTGGCCTCATGCCACCCCCGCCTCCACAACCCACTCAGCTGTCACCAATGCTCCACCCACAGTGACGACGCAGAGCAGGCTGCTCTTTGCCCAGAGACTTCTAGTGAAGATAAACCCACCAAGCCCCTAAGAGGCAGCCCATTCCTTTCTGAGGCAGCTCTTTAAGGGCATGTTTCCTCAGTGAAGGCTCAATGAGGTCCCTGAGGTGGATGCTCCCTCCAGTAGGGCAGATAGCCACCCATTCCCAGATGTCACTCTGTGCAACTGGTCTCCCTGTGGGTCCTCACGGACAGTATGTCTCCTGGCCCAGCACCTTTCACTGGCCAATGCTCTCTCCTCACTCTGCCCCCGGGGCTTCCTGAATTTCCCTGGAGGCTCAGTTCAGACCTCACCTTCCTTCCTAGACCTCCCATGCTAGTGCCTTCCCCAACATCACTGCACAGTTCTGCTGCATCTACCTTGTACATACAAGGTCTGCATGACCTTGGCTATTAGAATGTGAACTACACAAGGGCCTTGGTACGGTGCCTGGCATACAGCAGGCACTTAATCGATGCTCGCTGACTGGCCAAAAAAAGAAGAATGCTGGCTCTTTTGGCATTGCTGCTTCTGAAAAAGATGATTCCCAGAAAGCTCGACGCTGGACCTTGCCTGTCCCTTCCCCAGGCCAACCCTTCACCCGTCACCCTGGCTCCGTCCCCCTCCCTGGGCAGGAAAGAGCACAGTTTGCTGCAGTGGCCCTTGGATGACCCACAGAGCAGAAGAAGGGGCAGCCACGGGCCAAGCAAGAGCAATAACAGGAGCTGGTGATGAGAGACGGCCTGACCATGTTACCTCATCCTTGCCACAACCTTGGGAGGGAGATGCTATTATCATCCCTATCTTACAGAGGAAGGAACTGAGGCATGCAGAGCTCAGATGACTTGCCTGGGGTCCCACAGCTGCTAAATGACAGAGGCAGGATTTGAACTCAGGCCTTCCTTAGTCTGGGCCCAGCCTTCTGCGCACAGTGGCGCCCCCTGGAGGCTGAGGTTCTTCATCGCCAGTTAAAACAGAGCACCTGTAGGTTTACCAGGCACTCTAAAAACATTCTCCAGCCTTGGCTCCTTCTTCTGTCAAATGGGGATAACATGATCTGCCCGGTCCCCTTGGAAGATCCCACGAGATCATGATGACAAAAGTGCTTTAAAAAGCATCACGTAGGGCAGTTAGGTGGCGCAGTGGATAAAGCACCGGCCCTGGATTCAGTAGTACCTGAGTTCAAATCCGGCCTCAGACACTTAACACTTACTAGCTGTGTGACCCTGGACAAGTCACTTAACCCCAAGTGCCTCACCAAAAAAAAAAAAAAAGCATCACGTTCTACCAACATGAGGCCCCAGGGGCCGCACGTGGGCTGGGGCACCCAGGGACTCTCTAAAATCAGGAGGTTGAACCAGATGATCACTAATGAGCAGGCAGGTGTTCTCCCTCACAGTGCCTCCCCTATTGCTGTGTCTCCTCTGGGCGTGGCACAGGACCTGCCCCTCCCTGTCCTTACCACACATTTGTGGCCTGGGAGCTGCCTCCTTCCAGGATGGAGGTGACCTGGCCTCTCCAAGGTCTGGAACGGATGTAAGGAGGAGCCCAGGAAAACTTCAGTCCCCATGGGCTGTACGCTTCCAGACTTCCCATCATGCCCTGGGACACCCCCCTGGGCCCCTCTTCATTTCCTACCATTCTTTCACCCTTCCCCCACAGCAGGGCCCCCACCCCATGTACACCCCTTTTTGTGTTTTGTTTTGCAATGAGGCAATGAGGGTTAAGTGACTTGCCCGAGGTCACACAGCTAGTAAGTATCAAGTGTCTGAGGTCAAATTTGAACTCAGGTCCTCCTGAATCCAGGACCGGTGCTCTATACACTGCGCCACCTAGCTGCCCCTGTACACCCCTTTTATGGAGGGGAAGACCCTGAGGTCAAGGACTGTCTTACTCACTGCCTGTATTTGCTTTCCCACTGCTTAGCTCATAGCCCAGCACAGAGTTGGTCCTCAATAAATGCCCACTGACTGACCACTATCCAAGGCCCAGCCTGGGGGGGGGGGCAACTTTCAGCCAGAGAGAGACACCAATGAATGCCCAGGGGCAGGGAGGAGGGGGCTGCTACTAGTGCTGGTGAAGGGAAGAGCCCTTACTGCAGGAACACAGAGCGATACTCCAAGGACAACTCTCCTCCCCCAGAGGCCCAGAGAACCCCCGGACAGACTCGCTGAGCAGAGGGCTGGCCAGGAGAGCTGTGGCCAGAACTGCCCCTTAGAGAAGGCGGGAGAGAGGAAAACAAGGATGACTTTGTCTCAGTCTGTGCCAGGAGCGGCTGGTGAGGGGACATGGGAGAGGAGCGAGAATTCAATGGCAGATACACTTTGAAGAATTAAACTTGACAAAAAATACACACAGTCGGACCCCCAATGATCACAGCAACCGGTCTCCAAGTAGAAGGCTCCGGACACAAGCCAAACACAGGAGACACCCCATGCAGTCCCCACAATGACCCCTCCCATTTGATGGTGCTTAGAGGCTTACAAAACAGTACCCTCACGACCTCCCTCTAAGTTGGTGGCTCCGTGGTTATTAGCCCATTTTACAGATGTGCAAACCAAGGGCCACAAAATGCCAGCACCAAGGTTTGAATCCAGGTCAGCTGGACTAGGAGCCCAGCACACTTTCTCCTCACCCACAATGCCTTTCAAAAAGCTGGTGAGAAACAGGGGGAGCATTTCCTGGGGTAAGGGACTACTGTGATTCTGCATTTTCAGGCCCTGCTCAGCATGTGAGGAGACACAGAACAAAAAAGATGCAGGAAGGGCGAGCACACTCCAAGGGACGCTCCAAAGCCAGAAGTCTCATTCACGATGGCAGGACTGTCCTTCCCCTTGACCCTCCCCACATTCTCCCCCCCAAGCACCATCTCCCAGCAGCAGAGGAAGCTGAAGAGATAAACAGGGAGGCAGAGAGGTCACAGGCCCGAGGCCCACCCACCCCTTGGACACACTCCCAATGCTGACACTGCAGAGTGAGGCCGACCGCCAGCCTTCAGCAGCCCGGATCAGCACGCGAGGTGTCTGCCCATCCATGTGGGCGCTGCTCTGTCGACAGTGACTGTCCCTCAGAAACAAAAATGAGAGCAGCCTCTCGTCAGAAAACCTTCAGGGAATTATCTGGCTCGACTGCAGTTATCCAGAGAGGGAATCAGGAGACTTCAGCAAGCTGGCTACAGAGATGGGTACCAGGTGAGCAGGGGGCTCAGGAAGAGAATCCCACCCAGCAGGTCTGTCCCACACCCTCCCTCCCCAAACTCAAGGCTCTCTGATGCCATCACTCCCTGAGGGGCCTGGGGGATCGCCCCACAGTGAGAAAGCCCTGCTTCCCAAGCCTGTCTTCCTGAGAGTGCCCCGAGGGCTGGGCGCCAATCCTTCCTAGCCGGGCGGCCCTCAGTGCCTCCTCTGTAAAACGGGCACAGCACCGATCCTGTGTTTTCAGAGCCAGAAGGCTGGAGAAGCATCAGTCGTCATTCCTTCCAAACCCTGCAGGCTCCAGAGCTTCCCTCCTTGACTCCTGTCGCCCTCCCAGGCCCCCCTGACAGGGCCATCCTATGGCCAAGCAGGTCCATTTCTATCCCCACCCCACCCCCTTGCACCCTTGCCCTTCTCTCCACTCCCACAGACCTTCTCCTTTCCCCAATTATGGCAGGGGCCTCATCATTGGTCATTGGTCACCCTGTCTGAGCCACCGCCCACCCAGCAGCCACAGTGCTGATCCCCTGCTCAACAAACTCAAGTTTACCAAGTTTTGCATCTCTAGGTAATTCTCTGGAATCAACTATTAATTCCTGTGTCTGGCCCCTCAGTGGAACAATGGATAGAGCAGGCCTGGAGTCAGAAAGACCTGAGTTCAAATCCTGCCTCAGACACTTTGTGTGACTGTGGGCAAGTCACTTCACTCGGTCTGTCTCACCTCCCTCCCAACGTGGTTGTGAGGATCAAATGAGATCACATGTGGACAGTGCCCGGTACACAAGAGGAGGAAGAGGAGGAGGAGGATTAAACGCTGGCTGACCCCATGACGGGAAGGCTCCCTCTCTTCAGATCATCCGCCTTACCGGAGTTCAAGTGCCCAGTTTCTCAGGGGGCTTTGGGCAGCCCCTCAGGCTTCTCCTGCCCCCCTGGCCACAGCTGCCCTGGACCCAATTTAGATGCATTTGGTGAAGAACCATCTATGTGTATGCATACCGCCTGCCCCAGGGAAGGTAAGCTCCTTGAGGCCAGGGGCTGGTTCATGGTGGTCTCTGTCTCCCCAGTCCTGAGCCTCCATACAGTAAGCACTTAATAAATGCCTATGTTAGCTTCTCTGACAGGCTGAGCTAACAAAGTCCCCAGTGCTGCTGCTCCCAAGTGCTGCAGGAGCCTCTAGGAGGCCCAACCTCAGGCCTCCTGCCCCTTCTCTGCCTCCCCTCTCGTGTTCCTCAGAGTGACACATGGCTGTGGCGCCCCCAAGAAGGCACAGAATTTTTGTCTGTCTTTGTACCCCAGCACCTGGCACACACTAAGTGCTTAACAGATGCCCGCTGACAGCCTGGCTGTGGGCACCCAAGCTTCTGCCCCGCACGGCCTCTGCCCTATGCTTCTCCCAGGCACTGAGCTGGCTGGCACAACCTTCACCCAGGGAGAGAATCTCCTTGCCAGGACTTCCCTAAAGTTGTGACATCACAGCTCTGGGCCCCACCCAGGCCAATGAAACGTACCAATCTTGACTGTTAATGGCATCTCCATAGCCTGGGGTATCGACCACAGTCAGCCGGAGCTTCACTCCTCGCTCCTCAATTTCCACCGTTGAAGCTTCAATCTCAACCGTTCTCTCAATTTTCTCTGGGATAAAAATGGACAGTTCACATGTTAGATACCCAGCTATAACCCAGGGCTTCTCTCTAACAGCCTGCCCCCCAGGCTCCTGCAAAGTCCCCCAGAGCCCCACCACGTGTGGGCCCCACTCCCCAGAGCCCCAGCGGCCAAAAGCCGCTCTGCTGGCCGCCAGCCATCCAGAGACGACCCTGAGAGGGGGTCTAGTCCTCCAAGGACAGATGTCAAGCCCATCACTGGGCTGGAGCCCACCAGGCTTTGCAGTGGGACCTCTGACTGAGCAGCCAGAGCCACTGGAAGCTGAAGACCTCCCCCCCCCCCAAGTAAAAATAATGATAATGTAACAAGAGGTGATAAATCAGGGGAGCAGTGGAGATGGCCAACCAGTCCTCCTCCGAGCTGCTCCAGGAGGCCCCTGGGATCTGGAGCCTTTGGCCCACCCAGATACACCACAGCCTTGGCCGATCACGGCCTCCAGAGGACGGGGCACTCAATACACACCAGCTCCCCCAAGAGCAGAGGGCATGGGGGCAGTGGGGTGGGGCAGTGGGTAGAGCACCAGCCCTGGAGTCAGGAGAAGCTGAGCTCAGACACTTCCTAGTCAGGTGACCTTGGCCAAGTCACTTAACCCTGATTACCTCCCCAAAAAGAGAGAGCAGAGGGGGCAGCGAAGTGGCACAGTGGATAGAGCACCGGCCCTGGAATCAGGAGGACCTGAGTTCAAATCTGGCCTCAGACACTTAACACTTACTAGCTGTGTGACCCTGGGCAAGTCACTTAACCCCAACTGCCTCACCCAAAAAAAAAAAAAAAGGGAGAGAGAGAGAGCAGAGGACATGCCCATGGGGCTACAGGACATGGAATAAGGACCTGGATAACACAAGGGAAGGGCTGCCTTCAGCCCTGCACATTCCTGAGGAGGCCCCTCCTATATCTGTCCTACCACCCTGAGGGGGACCAGGTCTCTGCCAGGAGCCTCCCTGCCTGAGGTTTGGGCTGTCTCCCAGAATCAAATTCCCCAACATGCACACACACTCACACACATTCATGTTCGTTTTTTCTCTCTCATGGGTGCATGCGTGCACACACACACACACACAGACACACACACACAGAGCCCCCACCACAGCTTGACTGCCCCTTGCTTCTCCTCCCAGAGGCCCCTGAAGGACAAGGTCAGGCAAGGACCTTGGGCTGACAATGGGCCAATCCAGTGGGCCACTGGGCAGGGCTCAGGCCCATTCTACTCTCCGAAGACTTCATGCCCACTGGCTTGAATCAGCAAACGCATGCCTGTGTCCCACATACCTGCAGCTCCAGGAATGTATCGTTCTGGATAGAGATCAGTCAAAAACAGGCTGTTAATCAAGGTGGATTTTCCTAAGCCCGATTCACCTGGAAGTAAAACCGGTGATTCAGTGTGTGGCTCCATATACCCCGGCACCCACCCCTAAAGCTCCAGGCAGGGAATGCAGATGTCCGCCCCCCCCCCTCTCCCCGCCCAGTCCTGCCCAGGACGACTGCTGCAGTCCTCAGGGGGAGAGATGGAAGGGCCTACCTGGGGTCTACATTTGACCATTAAACCAAAGGTCTGCTCTGACCTGCCCCTGTGGCACCCTCCAAAGGCCTGAACGGGCAGTCTGGCCTTGTGTGCCCTGGCTGCTTATTCAGCAGCCTGGGACGTGGGGGCTCCTGTTGTTCCAGCACAATCAGAAGCCCCATCGCTCACGTGCACCTTCACTGTGGGCTTTGAAGTCTCCCCTGGCCCCAGCAGGAAATCAAACCTAAGCTTTAATTCCTTTTTATAAACCATCTTAAACAAAACTGGCAACACTACTTCCTCTGATTCAGGGCAAGGTACAAAGAGATTACGGCTGGGAGGGGCTGGGAGGGGCCCCTGAGTAGGCCACCTGCCCCTGCCAGGGCCCTGTGGGACCCCACAGAGCAGCCTTTGGATTCTCAGCCCAGGACCCCCATGTCCCACCCTCTCCCCTCAACGAGGTTGTAGGTGGTTTATTTTCTCAAGCAAACAGAGCTGAATGCTGAGGCCCACAGGCATGTTATTCTCCTCAGCCTGGGGCTGAACTCAACCCTTAATCCTGATGGAGGAGCCTGGGCCTGAACTATGTCTGGAATCTGCCTGCCCTCGGAGCCCAGGCAGGACACAGAGGGGAAAAACATTCTGCTCCTCTCCGAGCCACACCTCACTTCTTAAAAAACTCAAACCCAAGACAGCCTCATTGATGCCCGATCTTGTTTGGCAGAAGAGGTGAGAAGCGATTTCTGACACTGTCTACAAAGCGAATCCTCCCCAACAGACAGACTGGACAAGCAGCCGCTCCCTGGGGAGCGTCAGAAGCCGGCCCCAAAGGAGAACCCTTACATCTGGAACATCCTGAAGTGGAGCAGCAGACCCCACCTTCAGAGCTCCCAGCTGGGGGTGTGGTGAAGAGCCCCCCCATCAGAGGTCTCTGCAAGGCCAAAAGACCAGGCACTCCCTGAGGCCAGAACCAGGCCTTAGCATAGGACCTCACACACAGCAGGTGCTTAAGGTTTGCCATGACACGGCCATCCGTCTATCTGCTGGGCCTTCCCAGGTGAGGGAGGAATGCCCTCAGATGAGAAGGATCACAAACCCTGGCATACCGGACCCATCTCACACAGCATCACCTTCCCAATTCCCTCTGGGATATACTCTCATACACTACAGGACCCGATCTGAGCAGCCAGGTGGCCCAGTGGGTAGGGCACTGGACCAGGAGTCAGGAAAACTGAGTTCTAATCCAGCCTCAGACACTTACTAGCTGTGACCCTGGGCAAGTCACTTCACCCTGTTTGCCTCAGCTTCCTCATTTGTACAATGGGAACGATGATAACAGCTCCCTCCCAAGTTCATGGTGAGAATCAACAAAGTAGTATTTTTTTTTCAATTTTTTTTTTTTAGTGAGGCAATTGGGGTTAAGTGACTTGCCCAGGGTCACACAGCTACTAAGTGTTAAGTGTCTGAGGCCGGATTTGAACTCAGGTACTCCTGACTCCAGGGCTGGTGCTTTATCCACTGTGCCATCTAGCTGCCCCCAAACAAAGTAGTATTAAAGCAATGTATGAATGCTGGGGGTTTGGGGGCGCTCTACAAAAGGCCACATGGCCTGTCTGAAAGCAGAGGAGGAGCCCAGGGTCAGGTACAAACTACAGCCCGGCGGGACGAGAAGGGAGGAGCCTGGACAGCCACAGCCGGGCTGTTACAAGTGTCTCAAGAGGTCTCTCTGTCTGCCTCCGCTCACAAAGATACATCAGCAGTGAAGGCCAAACCTCCCTGGCTAAAATCCAGGTGGGACACAGCAGATTCCCTCCCGTTCCTCTCTGAGGCACACATCCAGGGAGCCCCTTCCCCCAGCATGCCTTGCTGATGATGCCCCAGAGCTGAGCTTCTTCCCCTGGCCTGGGCCCAGTGATCTGCATCAGAAACGGCTCCAGGAGGGAAGAGGCGGCTGTGACAAAAGGGACCCCCAGAACATAAGTGGTCGGGGCCAGAGACAAGGGGCACAGGCAGCGTCCGAAGCACAGGCCAACAGCGTGGGGAGGTCAGAGTCCAAAAGGCAAATCGGGCCCATGGAGGGGGCTGGGGAAATCAGGGGGATCAAGTCAAGCCAGAGTTTCAGAAAACAAAGGTCTGAAGGGGTTTGAATCCAGACAAGAGCTAGATTTCCGACTTGATTCATTCCAAAGGGTCAATCAGCTAACATCCTTTGGGGCGGGAATGACCCCAGTGCTGCCAGACTCTCTGGAAGTCCTTTAACCGCGGACAGCGCCCTGCCAGATGGTCACAGTGACCAGAAGTCTCACTTGGGCAGTTTTACAAGCCTCGAGACTCTGTCCTGACCTCCTTTGGGCTTTTCCTCTGACTTGGTACAAAGAGCCACTACAAGGGAGATGAAGAGCCCTGTTGGCGGTACCGAGAACACGGGGCCTCCTATGACTCTGGACAAGCCTCTGGGCTGTCCCGGGTCGCTCGGACCTCTCGGCTCCCTTCTGGGTCCTCGAGGAGCTACAACCGACTGAAGGCTACGCCGCTGCATCCTGCTGCTGACACCAAGCAGAGAGACCAGACACGGCCCACCCGGCTCCACCAGAGTCCAGACCAGAACTCCTCAGCCCCCAAGGGGCCAATTAGCTGCTCCTTGGAGAAACAAAATGAATGAGAACGGAAGATCTTCACAGGAGAAGCAAGGACAGGATTCCCGCTGGTGGAGGCTCCAGTCCCAGCCCTGCCCTCCACGGGCTGGGAGCATCAAATGGGAGCTCAAGGGGGGAAGATACTTTGAGCCCTAAAAGACTCCCCAAGCTCCAGGGGCTGGGCAGAGGGTGGCTTCAGGATGGAGAGGCACTCCTTGCGACCATATGTGGATGCTGGAAACACATGAGGCAGGTGGCTCTCTCCACATCCCAGAGACCACAGAGCTCATCACTCCTGGCTTCAGCCCCTGCCCCTACCTGCACCTGTTTCTTAAGACCCAAAGTAGGACACGTACCCACACTGGGGAAAGCCGTTTAGAATGAAGCCAAGAATTCCCCCCAAATGCCAACCCTCTCTGACCCAGAGAGCCCCGTTCGATGTGACGTCCCAAGGAGACCAAGGATGGACAGGGGGATACACCCAAGAGAGCAGCAGCCCCCAGGACCACCAAGGGCTGGACATAGGGTGAACATCATGCCATGAGAACATGATGGATGGGTCGCTACCAGAGTGCAGGGAGCGGAGCAGGGAAAACAGAAGACACACAGATGGAGAGCACCACAGCCCAAAGGACGCGGAATTGGAGCAGCCTCAGAGGCCAAGCTCAGTCCCAAAGAGACCCAAGAACGGGTTCTTCTGGCTCCTTGGAAAAAGCCAAGGACTATGCAGGAGGAAGCCAGAATCTCCCGCTTACGCTCGCTCCCTTGAATATATACAACCTTTGCAGGCTCTCTCCCCACCTTAGACAGTGAGATCTTTGAGGGCAGGAACCTTAGGGTGCCTTTCCTGAAGTCCCCAGTGCCTGCACACAGTAGGTGCTTTATAACTGTGTGTTGTTGATGATGGTGGTGGTGGCACGTTGGTGAATTCTGCTGAACTTTTTTCATTCTTTTTTTTTTCTTTGTTATAAGAGATGACTCTGCATGACGGAGGGTAGGACGATATATTTGGAAATCAAGATGATATAAACACAAAATTCAAAATAAACATAATCAATTGGAAACAAAGTCTCACTTTCTAGACTAGAAAGACTCGGAGGAGATGGGAGGCCTGCTCCATGACGACCCCCTCACCCCTGCTGTCCCGCCGCTGCTCCCCAAGTTCCCAGGACACAAGGCAGGTCAGATTGTCTGTGGCGATATCAGCGCCGTCTTGAAATGATTCTTCCATCTCCTGTATCTGGGTACTCCGTGGCCACCCGTTCATGCTCAGATGCATTCAGCTGGCAGAGCAGCCTGACATTGCCTGCCCGGTGGCACTTGGAGACCGTGTTTTTGGGGACCTCGTCTTGACATTTACTGGTTAGAGGCCACACAGGTGGCAAAGCTGCTTCAGGACCTGGAGATGACCAACAGAAAGGTCTGGCTTAGTTTCCATATGAAACATGGGGCCTGTTGGACTCCTCTCTGGCCCAGGGTCTGGCCACACTATCTCCCAAGCCCCACAAGGGTCTGCTGGCCTTGATACTTCAGTCTTCAGCGTCTTGACCAGCCAGCTCACTGCTCTTCACCTCCGTCCTTCTTACGGCAATCCCGTGGCTTCCATCAGCCACGTTCAGGATTTTCCAAGGTCCTGAACTCTGCCTTCAGCCTCCTATGGCCTAGCATACCATCCATGAGGAGGAAGGGGAGATGGCGGCCTCGCTGAGGTCCTTAGCGCTTCTAGGCCTCTTGCTTCCCCTCTCTTCTCTCCGGTGCCTCCTCTATGGTCACAGGCACCTAGAGTACCTCATGAAAGTCTACAGTATCCATTCCTGGCCCTGGCATTCAAGGCCTTCCTCAACTAGCCTACAATCTACCCGTCCAGCCCTTACCTCATAGCAGTCCCTTCACATCTCCATTCCCCATTCTCATCTGTCCCTACCCCATGTCTCCACCTCTGCTCCTACAATTCCCTTGTGCCTAGAATGGACATACACACCCCTCCACCCCTGTCTCTCAAGCCCATCTCCAACTGCTGAACCCCTCCCCCCAAGCAAGGTTCACCTCAGACACCACCTCTTCCATGAAGCCTGCCTTTGAGTTATCTCTTCCTTCTTCAATTTCCCATAACATCCATCCGTCAGCTGACAGACACACGCCCTTCCATGGCCAGCCACCCCCGTGAGGTGTGTCCTCACAGCCTTTGGCGGGCGGGGGGGGGGGGGGGGGGGGGAAGAGGCTGCCAGTTTGCCCTGGGGGCCGAGGTCACCTCCCGCATGAAGGGAGAAGCTCAGTGGAGGCCCAAGTCAAAGGACCCCATACAGATGCTTCCAGCATTCCAAGCTCTTCTTTCTCTTTTTGGTCTGTTTATACACTAATTCCCTCCACACCCTCCAAAATCCAGTCACAGCAGCCAACTAGCTGCTCCTCACCCCCCAGGGATCTCCCACCTCCACACCTTTACACCAGCTGCCCCCGCCATCACATCCCTTTCCCCAGATCCCTCCTGTCTC
The DNA here is from genome assembly GCF_019393635.1 of Dromiciops gliroides. Taxonomy (NCBI): domain Eukaryota; kingdom Metazoa; phylum Chordata; class Mammalia; order Microbiotheria; family Microbiotheriidae; genus Dromiciops; species Dromiciops gliroides. The sequence goes on from NC_057861.1 coordinate 5,759,593, forward strand.
TACATAATCACACACCTACATGTGGTCTCACCCATTCAAATGAAAGCTTCCTGTGGGCAGCCACTGCTTCCCCTTTGCCTTGTATCCCTGCTGCTCAGCAAAGGTCTCCTGCGTGATTAATGCTTCATTTCTCCACTCACAAAGGGGTCTGGTCTAACCTTCACATGGACAAAAGGGAGCCACGTAGAAGGATGGATCTAAAGAGATGTGGCCCACACAGAACACATGGCTCAGGACCCACTGCAGCCAGCTGCAGCCTGTGGAGGCTCGGGTCCGGTTTCGTTCTAATCAGAACAACTGAAGCTAACTCTGTCCTTTTACTCTCATTTAGACAGAAGGCCGCCAGAGTTACAGTAAGGAAAGGGGCTCACCAACCACCATGAGGGTGAACTCAAATCCCTTCTTGACGGACTTCCTGTGCACCTGGTTAGGCAGGTTGGCAAATCCCACGTAGCCCGCCGTCTCAGAAGGAAGCTGAAAAAGAAGACCCTGAGTTAATAAGAAGGAACGACACACACAGGATGAGGAGGTCGGGGCCGCGGTGGTCCCAAAGACATTCTTTACATGCACTACCTGAATGGGACCATGCCCTCAGCCCACATGGGGCACATGGGTGGCAGGCCTCGAGCTCTGGCCCAGGGGCTGCAGCACTCTGCTCACCTCAGTGCCCGCCCTCAGTGCTCCTTGTTCCATTCGCCAGGCATGACTCATGCCATCACCACATGGTCTGGGGAGCCGCTGGTTAAACAGAAAAGGTGGAGGCGTGTGGATGCCAGCCATGTGGTTCTCAAACTCATCCTGTATGGCAGGGGAGCCGGCAGGCGTGAGAGCTGGCTCTGGCAGGGAACAAGAGCCTCAGGGACAGGAGAGAAAGGACAAGGTGGGCGGCTCACAGGGTCTTCAAGGGAGAGCCAGGTAGATGGAGGAGTATGAGAAGACAGCGACTTGTTACCAGGAAGACAAGGGAGGCACAGTGGGAGGGCAGGAGAGGCTGGGAAGAGGTCCAGGAAGGTGACTAGGCCGCTGTCCCCTGCCCAATGAGCTGTCCCGGGCTAAGCCGCTGAACCTCCTTAGGCCACAGCCTCCAGATCCAGGGAGAAATGAAGGTCATTCAAGGAGGGAAGACGTGCCCTGAGCTGCCCTTTGCCCACAAGGACAAGGAACCAAATCAAGGGCAGGAGTTTTTAAAAGCATCACAGAGCTGCAGAGGCTCCTGTGATGAAAACTGCAAATTAAAAGTGCGAGCCTCACAGAGCTGGGTCTTCTCTAGCCACATCCCAACAAGGGGGCAAAGGTAAGTGGCAGTAACAAGAAGGTTATGTACATCTCTACCTCGATTCAAGGACTACAAACACTTTCCCCATTCTAACCCTCTGAGGGACGGAAGGCAACGATAATCTCCATTTCATAGATGAGGAGAAAGGGTCAAGGACCTGCTCACAACCACTTCTCCCATAAGCACCAGAGTCAGAATTTGAACCTGGGTCTTCTGACTCAATTCCCATGATACTGTACTGGCTCCTACAATTCAGACTGCTCCCTGAAGAGCTCTCGCACCCACCCGGTTACCACCCTCAGAAAAAAGCAGATTCAGGGAGCTTCTAGCTTGTAAGCAAAGAGCTGAAAACAGCAACTAGGTGCACCTGTATATCAATGTACACATATACTTAATTCATAAAGAATGACGGGTTGCCTTCACTCTTCAGGAAACACCTAAAAGATTCTTTAGCTCAAAAAAGATTTTTTTCCTAATCTTTCTAACTTTATAATCTACAACTCTACCTACTAAAGAAAAAAAAAAGAAAATTTTATTTCTCTGCTGAATCTATATCATTCTAATAGCGTGTAGACATACGATATACTTCATAAAGTTATTAAGTTTGGTTATCAGAATCATGGCACCTTTCCGGGTTAATTCGAATGAGTGAACTTCTCTGGAAAAGTCACTCCTTTGCATAACAGAATGCACTTTTCAGACGTTTAATTACAAAACAAAGACACTTTACCTTTTTATCGCCTGACTGGGACATGTTGAGTCACTCTGGGCTTCAGCCTCTGGAAGACAAAAGGGATGTCATCAGTCACCTTTTAGGCCAGGCTCCTTCCCATACATTCAGCTCAATGACCTCTAGCATCTGTTACTATTATCACCTAAGAGAATTTTCCCTCCAGTAAGACCAATGATGAAGGGGGAAAAAAGCAAGAGCCGACCATTTTAGTTATTTCCTAGATCATGGGAACATCTCCTTTCCCAAAACAGCTGACATCAGAATTCACCAGTGGGCCTCCCCTTTTTCATAAATCCAAATCCCAACAGCTGGATCCTACACATCAGAGGATCCTCACAAAGGCCTATCTCTGCCTCCCAGCCCCTCCAAAAACAAAAACAAAAAACCCAAAGCTACAAAACAGGGGCAGGAAATGAAAAGGAAGAACATCTGTAAGTTGGCCTCTTTTTTGGACAATTCAGCTACTAGCTAGCAAAGGGAGGAAATGCCTTCTTTGGACACCTGTGCCTGGCTCTTGGAGAGGTTTTCCTGCTTCTTTGTCCCAGCATTCTCTGTTCTCCATCAGCCCCGATATAAACAATCCATGCAGCTAAGCACCCAAGGACCACCAGGCATCAAGGCAGCATTGCTAGAGTGAACAGACACGATTTGTGACCAGGCCTGGAAATTCAAAATAAGAAATTCCCAGTACTTGGCCATCACCTCAGTGCCTCCTGTGCTGGAAGACAGGCCCGGGGACGAGGCGGGCCACAGCTTCGAGCCTGCAGGTGTTGTCCAGGGCAAGTGTGTCCAACTCAAGTAGAAACGGGGCCACAGGGAGGTACAGAAGGATCGCCGTGGGCCATGTGTTGACTGATTTTTAGAACGTAATGTTCCACATTTCAGTGCATTTTTATTTGTTGCGTTAAGTATTTCCCAACATCTTAATCAGGTCCTGGCTGCACTCAGAAGTGCTGTTAGCCGCCTGTGGTCTGTAAGATACAGGTTTAACCCTCTGGCCCAGAGCTCCCAGAGTCCCCGACAGTACCTGTCTGACATGGTGCTCAAACCCAGGCTTTCTTGGGGCAGGGGCCAGCCCTCTGTCTAGTAAGCCACTCTGCCACTGCTACTAGCAGAGACAGAGCTTAAACAGTACCACTGATGGGAGAGCTGCAAAGGTGTGGGAAGCACAAAACCCAGCCCCTCCCTTTACAGACGTGCTCATGAATGGTTCTGGGGCAGATGGGCCTCATGCCCTCATGAGGAGGAAGTCGAGCAGAATGCTCCCAACTGGACCCTTTTTATTCCTGTCCATTCTAAAGTCAGGGGTCTTTTCTCCACCCGCGGCCCTCCCTCCTGGGCCTCTGCAGCCTTGGACCCTGTTAATCCCCCTCTCCCCTCTAGGTGACCCTCTCTCCTGTACTCCTCCTACCTTTCTTTTTTTTTTGGGGGGGGGGGAGGGCAGGGCCAATGAGGGTTAAGTGACTTGCCCAAGGTCACACAGCTAGTAAGTGTAAAGTCTTAGGCAGGATTTGAACTCAGGTCCTCCTGAATCCAAAGCTGGTGCTTTATCTACTGTGCCACCTAGCTAGCTGCTCTTCCTCCTACCTTTCTGACCATTCTTTCTCAGGCCCCTTCCCTGATCTGCCCCAGGGCATACCCCATAACCCTGGCAACTCCCCAAGGCTCTGTCCTGGGCCCCCTTTAGACTCCCCTTCACTAATGCTCTCCCCCTCCCAAGAAAGAATGGATGGAGTCTGATTGTGGACAGAAGCAGACTACTTTTCACCTTCTTTTTCTTTTTTTGGTTTGAGTTTTCTTCCACTAAATGACTGATATGGAAATACGTTTTACATGACTGCACATGGATAACCTATATGGGCTTGCTCGACACCTTAGGGAGGGGAGAGGGAAAGGGAGAAGGATAGAATTTTGAACTCAAAACATTTCAAATAAACCTGGATGTTAGACTGCTTCACTTGGGGATCTCATCACCTCCAGTGGCTACAGTTACCACCTCCACGCAGATGACTGGCAGACCTAACTGTCTGGCCCAAACTCCTAACCTCCAGTCTCATGTCTCCAGCTGCCTCTTAGACACCCCAAACTGGATGTCCTAGAGGAACCTTAAACTCAAAGTCCCAAAGTGAACTCGTTACCTTTCCCCTTAAGGGCTCCACTGTCCTCTGGGTTACCCAGACTCACGGCCAAGGTGCCATTCTCAGCTCCTCACTCTACCTCTGGCCCCCCTTGTCATTTCTACCTTCATGACACCTCTTGGATATGCCCCCTGGGCAGTTATGCGGCAGACTGGAAAGAGCACTGGCCCTGAAGTCAGGAGGCCCTGAGTTCAAATCTCACCTCAGATGCTTACTAGCTGTGTGACCCTGGACAAGTCACTTAATCCCAATTGCCTTAAACATCAAGGGCCATCTCTAGTCATCCTGATATGTATCTTACCACTGGATTCAGATAACTTTGGAGGAGAAATTGAGGTTGGTGACCTTGCACAGCCCTCTCTCACTTTAATGCAATTCCCTCTTCAGGAATGAAGGACAAAGAACAGCAGCCTCCACTCTGGAACAGGCCTGGACTATGGCAAAAGGTGCTGTGAGGTCAGCTGCCTCAGCTCCCTCCCCCTCCAGCCCATCCTCAGCTCAGCTGTCAAAGTGATATTTCTGAAACACATCAGACCATCTTTTTCTCTCCCTCTCTCCCTCCCTCCCTCCCTCTCTCTCTCTCTTTCTTTCTCTCTCTCTCTCTCTCTCCCTCCCTCCCTCTCTTTCCCTCCTTCCCTCTCTGTCTCCCTCTCCCTCCCTCCCTTTCTCTCTCTCTCCCTCCCTCCTTCCCTCTTCCTCCCTCTCTCCCTCCCTCCTTCCCCATCTCCCTCTCTCTCACCTCCAGGATCAAACATGAAACCCCACTTGGTTTTCAAAGCCCTCTCTTCCAACCTTTCCAGGTTTCTCATACCTTGCTCCAGGCCAGTCCTCTTCCATCCAATCAGACTGGCCTCATTGGCATCCTTGCTGTTCCTCCCACATGACCTGGCCCCCTGCCCTTTTCTGAGCAGATTCACAGGCTGTTTCCCTTACCCAGAATGCCCACCCCTCCTCATCACTGCTTGGTCCCAGGGTTCCTGCTTAAAGTCTCAGCTGACAACCCCTCTTCTGCAAGAAGCCCCTCTAAGCCCTCCCGAATCACAGCAATTAACTTCTGTTTATCCAAGACATTTCTTTCTTATTTGTACCCGGCTGTTTGCAAGGTGTTTCCCCCATTGGACTGTGAACCTTCTTGGATGCAGGGACTGGTTGTTGCCTTTCTGTGTACCCCCGAGCCTGGCACAGTGCCAGGGAGGCATTTTTTTAGCTAGAAGGAACTTGATTTTTTATCACCACTTTTTTATTTTTTTAAATAATAAACATTTTTCTTTCGAGTTTTGGTTCCTTCCCCGCTCCCTGAGGCAGTAAGCAATGGGATGTGGGTTATACGTGTGCACTTATGTAAAACATAACCAGGTAGGCAGTAATAAATGCCAGAGAGCCGACTGATTTACATTCAATTCACCAAATCCGAAGCCCGTTTATTCATCATCACAACAGTAAGAGCTAGTGTTTGTATAGCACCTGAAGGTTGGTTTGCAAAGCACTTTATATGTTATCCCTAAAGAGCCAGGGCTATTATCATCTCCATTTTACATATGAAGAAACAGATAGATTCAGGGACTTACCCAGGATCATGAAGCTAGTGAGCATCTGAGGCAGGATTTGAACTCAGGTCTTCCTAGCTCCATGTGCAACACTGTATCCACTGGTTCACTGTACTAGCCCCTGAGGATACAGAGATGCAACTACAGAAAGGGGCTTAGACAGAAGCATAAAAGGAAAGGCAGCATCGGCCCCACAGAGCTTGGGATCTCTGCTTACAAAGAAGGAAAAGCCTCTGTCTCCTTCCCCAGAGCCCCCTATACTATGCACCAAGGAAAAGTGGCAATGACCAGTGTGGAAACATCAAACTTAAAGTCGTTCCTCCATCGCATCACTGACTTAAACACATATAAGGCTGGGGGCCAGGCCTGGGCCCTCCGTCACCAGAGACCTCAGTGTGTGCTCAGTCCTGTGCTAAGTGGGAGCAATTTCTGCCCACCACCAGCTGCTGATGTTGTGCCTTCCACTGCTAGAGGACAGCAGCATCACGACAGATGATGGACACTCTGGAAGTGACTCCCGAAGCTCTGCCGGGGGAAGGGAAGGCCGAGCTCCTGTCAGTGACCCCAGACAGAGTAAGCGCCCGTCCCGGTACAGGCAGTGGCTCGGGCCGGGCATTCTGCCCTGCCATGACACCAAGAAAGAGACCTTCCATTCCTTCTCAAGAAGCTGCAGACTCCAAAGGGCTCCCATCGAGGAAAAGGGCAAGCTGTGCCCTGCCCCAGAGGCCCTCTGCTGTGACTCCCCCATTTTGTACATCAGCAGGACAGGAACAGGAATCCCTGGGTTCTTGCTGCTGTGCTGGGCCTCCTGCACCTCTCAGGGTTACACATCCCCTGGGACATCTGGAACAGAAAGCTTTTGTTTTGTTTTTCATCCTACATTGAGCTGAAAGCCTTCCTCCAATGGGACGGAGCAGAATGAACCTAGCCCCTCTGGTAACTGATGCTGAGGACTGCCTTGCTAGAGGCTGGGTCCCTCCCTCCTTTGTATATCCGTTGGTGTCACACACACACACACACACACACACACACAGTCTTAGAGACCCTCCTTTCTAACGCTAATCCCATTCTGTCTACACCCAACACAAATTCCCTCCATGACATCCCCAGCAAGTGGTCCCAGCCAGAGGAGGGGAGGCAGGGAGGGGCCAAGACCTCAGACCCCTGTATGGCTAATTACTCGTTGTCCTTGCTCCAATCTGCACGACAGTTATGTGCCCACCTCTCATCTTCCCCCGGACGTTAGCTCCTCATCTCAGAATGTCCAGCTTCCAGCTCCGAGCACAAGGCCTCAGATGTTGGAGATTTATTCAACGTTTGCTCTCCTTTCCAAGTTTCGTGCCCGCACCTCCTCAATGACCAAAAGTGCTTCCTTAAAGCCAGCTCTGGGCTCCCGTTTGGTTTCTTGCCAGCTCAGGAAGCAGGGGTGAGGAGAGTGGCCAAAAGGTCAGCTCTTCAATGCATGATGGGCTTCTCAATGACCCAGAGATACCGACCGTTGGGAGGTGAGAAATCCCTGATCGGGCATTAGCTTCACCCATCAGGCCTTTCTAGCCTGGGCCAGGCTCTCCAGGGTAGGATGGGAGGCCAGGCCAATGCATCCACCTCAGGTTCCCAAAGCACCTGTGCAACTTCAAAAATCTCCCAGGGCAAGTATGGGGGACGCAAGGCAATGTTGGGCAATTCCTTCCATTCTCTGCTCTTCCAGACTCAGGACATTTAGTTGTAAGAGACTGCAGATGATCAGAAGGTAAGATCCTGGAGATGTGACTAAAATTCAGTCCAGGAGAGAGACCACCTGGCTGGCCCAATCCAATAGGCAAAGCCTATTGGGCTGGGCCCAATCCAATAGGCAAAGCACAAAGTGTCAGGAAAGTAATGGGATAAGGGAGAGAGACCATTGGCAGAAGGTTAGGGTGGGGCAATCACTCCTATTCCCAGTTAGCTGGCGGGAGACTTCTTGGATTAAGTAAAGGGATGAAGGCGGACCTCCCGCCCGGCTTCATCCAACTGCCAATCACATCTTCCTGCAATTAATCACGGTTGTGGGCTCAGCCAAAGGGTGAATCATCTATGAGTACGTGAAGATCTCTCAGGACAAATATCCTAGGGATGTATTACTCATTTTCAAAGATGAGTGGTCATTCCCTGAGGCATCACGAAACAGTGGGAAGAGCCAGCTTCAGAACCAGCTGGGAGACCTGGGCTCCATTTCCGGCTCAGCCATTTTTGATTTCTATGACCCTGGGCAAGTCCCTTCTAGGCCTCGGTTTCCACCACTGTAAAATGTAAGGGCTTGGATTAAAACATCTCTAGGCAGGGGTGGCTAGGTGGTGCAGTGGATAAAGCACTGGCCCTGGATTCAGGAGTACCTGAGTTCAAATCCAGCCTCAGACACTTGACACTTACTAGCTGTGTGACCCTGGGCAAGTCACTTAACCCCCATTACCCCATAAAAAAAAAAAAAAAAACATCTCTAGGGCCCTTTCTTCAAAATCTCTGACCCGATGACTGGCTAAGAAGGTGTGCCATTGCAGCTGACCTCACAGCGATAAACAGATAGCATTTATTAGGCACCTGCTGCATGTCAAGCACTGTGCTAAGTGCTGGGGTTACAGATAAATAAAGCAAGCTGCCCCTGCTCTCAAGAAGACAAGACATAAAAGGGAGCTGGGAAATAGGGTCAAAGAGAGAGGATCTCTGTTGGGGCAAGGCTTGGGGGGGGCAGAGCAATGCAGAGAGTGAGCTGAGTTGAGCTAGGAGGGAAGGGAGCCTGGATGGGGCCCCTCACAAGACAGAGATCAGGGACAGGGCCTCACCCATCAGCAGCAAAGGCCAGGGCAGAGGCATGGTAAGGTGGGCAAGGCTGCCCATGAGGAGGCCACGCCACGCACACCAACTGAACTCAGTGGCCTCATCTGGGCCTCTTGTAGCCCTCACCCTGAGCTAACAGGAAGAATTTTCACCTAACAGAAGTTTCGCACTCGTAGTCTGGGCTCATGTCTTATTCTCTATTAGACTGCTCGATCTCTGAGGGCAAGGGCTGACTGTATCTTAGTATTCCCCTCAAGGCTCTTCCTACCTGGCTGCTTTCTTTCCATCTTTGGGTCCCCTTTCTTTCTATCTTTTGGGTGACCTTTAAGAGGTCACACATTGGTAATTAATTAATAAATTCTCATTGACTCGAAAGGGGTGAGATTCAATTGGCTCACCATTTATCAGTTGCCAAGGCTCAGGACACGCACAACATTGGCCTCTGATAGTGCTACAGTATTAGACCCTACAGGGAACCAAGATGAATCACAATCTGTCCCTGCAGCCCCCAGCAGAATTTCTGGTGACAAAAGGAATAAGGATCAGGTTATCCAGTGAGATTCCTTAGAAAATGAGAGTTAAGATTCAAGGTCACTTCTGAGGAGCCCTGGGGGAAATATATGTACTGATTGGGAAGTTTGAAACAGAACAAGACCTGGACAGGAGGAAAAAAATCAAGAGGAAATATAGTGCATACACACAGCAAGTAGGAGGTCACCATGCACAGGTGTCAAGAGGGCCCAGGGGCCAAACTCCTCCCAGTACTACTACGCATTACACTCATCTTTGTTTTCCCACATAGTCCCTTTCACAAAGCACAGGATATCAAAATCTCCAGGAATGGTATTTCTAAGGAATTACCTCACAATTCAGGTGGTAAAGTTATTTGGCTCCTAGCCTGGCTTCTCATTACCCCATTGTCACACCCTTCCCGACATGAAACAATCACGAAGAAATTCACCTCATTCAGTGACCCAGTTGGCTGAACTAGACATCATGTAGCCTCCTCGGCTCAGAAGCCTCCGTCCCTCTCTGGGCTTCTATCTGTCCCCTGCAAAGCCTGACTCAAAGCAAGAGTTGGTTGGTGGGAATCGTAACATCGAGAGCCCAGCCTTGCCCAAAGCCTAGCCTGGGATGGGCCACCACATTCCCAACCCTCATCTCAATGGAAAAGAAACAAAACTACTCGTGTGTTAAATAGACACTAGAGAGAAGTAATGGGATAACCCAGAATGTCTCACAGCATTTATCAGGTAAGAACTTCTGTGAAGGGCGAGGGTGATTTCATTCGTGTGGAAACGCCTTCCACCTGGACAGAGCTGAAGCTCACCATCTTAGAAAGCTGTCCAGGGGACAGCTAGGTGGCACAGTGGATAAAGCACTGGCCCTGGATTCAGGAGAACCTGAGTTCAAATCCAGCCTCAACCACTTGACATGTACTAGCTGTGTCACCCTGGGCAAGTCACTTAACCCTCATTGCCCCACAAAAGGAAAAAAAAAAAAAAGAAAGGCTGTCCAGGGTCCTAAGTGACTACAGAATTCACATGTCACACCACTAGTAGAGGATGGGCAGAGCTAGAAGCCTGGCTATCTAAGTCCAAAGCCAGACCCTACACCTCATGGCCTTAACAATAATATAAGGAAGAAATATCAAATATCCCTGAAATGTCCAAGGAGTTGACAAGATTCATTCGAGGACTCAGCCAATATTTGTTAAATACCTACTGTAGATGGAACATTCTACGGGGAAAGTCACAAAATGTAGATAATGCAGGACCTCCTTCCCTCATGAAGCTTACAGTCTAGCAGACGCTGACAACTCCAATATGAAATATGCCAATACGCCATGGTCAGTGACTTAAGGGTGAGATGTGAGGGAATGAGGGAAGGCTTTTTATTAGGGGATGACAGTGGGCAGCTGGTCACACTCACAGGATCAGCTCTGACTGCTGAAAACCTCCAGTGGAGACCAGGCCCTTAAGCCCAAACAGGGTAGCTGAGGGGAAACTTGGAATGGGGGGCTCCGTCAGTCCTGGGCACCCTTCCACTTCCAGGCTCCAGCCAGCCCCACGAGCTTCCCTGCTTCCTCCACCCTTATGACTCCCAGTCCCGCTAAGCCTCAGTGGGCCCTTCTCATGAGCCTCATCATGGCCTGGTCAACCTTCCATGCCAGGCCCAGCTTGGCAGGAGCAGGCAGCCTGGCACGGCACTGGCCCAGCTGTCAGGGGAAATTCCACAACAAGATGGCACCTCAAAGAAGGGCCAGAGTTAAGGATCCGTTTACAAAAGCCCATATTTCAGAGCCAAAAGGCATCTGTGCACATGGTTTCCATACGTTCTATGTCCCCATTCGCACCGCATGTCATATTTTCCCTTCAGCTGCTGCCACACGTGCTAAACTGCTACAGTCCCCCCTCTCAGGGGACTCTTATCTTAAATCATCATCTAATTTGCCTCTCAAGAAGCAAAAGCCAGCGCTAATTACGCTTCCACTTACGCAAACACAAAGGCCGCAGCTTGCCATCATGTCACCCACTATTCTCAACAAGCCCATCCAATAAATCAGGGAGGAAGGAACCTGGGGCCATTTCCTTCAGGATATAAGAAGTAAACTTCTCAGGGCCAGTATGGGATTTTCCTCATGTCAACAACAACAAATCAAAACCAGTTATGGAAAATGAGCGAGGATTGCCCCAACACAGAGTGTTTCAAGGAAAGAAAGAGCGGGGCGGAAGGGAGCGGGCAGTAACCGACTCTCCCTGCTGATTCTGAGAGGGTTTGACGATCCAGAAAACACAATCTCCACAAAACCCTGTGAGATGATGCCCATGTTCTCAGGAACATCTTATAGGGAAGAAAACTGAGGCCCAGGAAAGGAATCGGTCCAAGTTCCCATGGCTAGTTAGCATTGATACAGAGGACATTCTCTACCTGGGACAGGTTAAGGAGCTCAAGTCTTCTCCATCCTTCATTCCCAACCTGCATCTCTTCCTCTTCCTCTCCCTCTCCCTCTCCCTCCACCTACTCCCAAAACCCATCTGTAGACGATCATCACCCAACCTCATACCCTAGCCCCTAAGCCAGGGTTAAGCAAAGTATCAGGCAGAGCAAGCTAAAGCAAGACAAAGTGGCTAAACCTCCTTCTCTTCACTGCAGAGGTGAGGGCCCGTGGGTGTGGAATAGTGCATACGCTATCAAATGTGTTGGTTGGTTTTGCTAAACCATCATTTCCTTTTTTTTGTTAATCTTGATCAGAGAGAGAGCTTGCTAGGGAGGAGATGAGGGGGAGGATCTAATCAAGAATTAAAGTAATGTAAAAGTGAAAGGCATCACAAAATAACATTATAAAAATGTGTAAAAGATTGGGACTGAGGCACAGAAATAAAATCTAATGGAAGCAGTGAAGCAAGAGGAGTCTCTTAGGCGAGTAGTCCTGCCCTGTCTTCGAATCACACCTGGCTCCATGGCAACCAGCCCTAGGCCTGAACAGGAAATAAAGAGAAGAGGCAGAAGGCCTGCCAGGTCCAGTGCCTGGCACTGCGTGAGTGGGTATCGGCCTGCCCTCTGCCAAGGCAGAGCTGCACTCTTCCACAGCACAGCAAAAGGACTTCAGGAGGGGCTAGGAGCAGAAAGTTAAGCCAGAGCAGCTCAGCTGGACAAACTATAGCCAAGGGTCACAGCCAAGACCCCCAAGGCCTTCATGAGCCACTAAGACCCGGCCCAGCTCATGCTCAGCCTTGCCTTGAGAGCCCAGGCTCACGCCCCAACAGAAAGCCTCTGACTCTTCACCAAACCCATCTCCTGGCTCTGAAGCTGGCCTCTCTGCAGCACACCCTCTGCCCTCTGCCACTCTCCAGATGGGCTAAGGCAGCAAGAGTGAGGAAGGTATTCTGTAGACCATACAGTGCCACGCAAACGCCAATGGCTGACACCCTAAGTCATCAGCTCCTGCATCTCATCCCTTTCAAGAGGAACAATGAATGATGTGGAACAGTGTCAGGAGCTGGAAACCAACCTTGGCCAGGAACCGTGGGCACTGGGCACCTGCCTCTGCCCCCTCTGCTTTCTCCAGTGTAAAAAGGAATGCCAAGTAAGCCTTCCTTTCTTGGAGGAGCTGGTAGGAAGAAGAATAACCATCCCGGACACAACCAGGGAACAAGAGCTATGCAAAGCGACCACAGGGCTGAGCAAACAAGCTGCCTCCGCGGTCAGTCAGACCCTCCTTCAGCCAATGTTCTGTACGGGACCTCGGAGAGTCCAGGAGGGGAACACAAATGAAAGGGAAGCTCGGGCCCTGAAGGGCTGAAGTGTTGGTCAGATCCACATAACGAATCCAGATCAAGTGTGACAGGAATGGAAAAGGGAGAAATTCTATCCATCTGCCCACACGCCCTCAGCCACACAACTTTAGTTATCCCTGCTGAGACCCCGGATGTCTCTTTAAGCCAAACCCTTCTTGCCTTCCCCCAAGAGGCAGGCAGAACCATAGGACTCCGCACTGGGGAAGAACAGAGAGTGGTCCTTGCTGACTTAACTCATTCAAAGACCGTGACCTGTACCAAAAGTCTGCTAAGAGGGAAGACTGAGGAAGCCGATGATGTGGCATCCTGATTCAATATCATGCTGAACGCGGCTGACGTTTACTGGAGGAGTCACTAAACGGTTAACTCACATTTATCAGATGAGCTTTTAAATTTGCTGTGTCCCTGCTTTATTCAGAAAGATGCTCTGCGGGCGACTCGGAACGCTTCCATGTTCCCACTGAATAATGCTGATCCTGAGCTGATCATTCTTAACCAAGGGGATATGACAAAGAGCCCAAGTACACCTTTCTTAGGACTTCATTAACCTGGTGTTGGGAAGCACCTGACTCTTTCAGACAAGAGAGAATGTGCTTTCTCAAACTTGTTTGTCCAGTTGAGTTTTCTATTTTTGTTCTTTGAAGATGACCACACGGAGTCGATTTCCAGAGTGCTTCACAGAGAGCTGGCAAGGCCCTTTTTAAAGCTCTCCTCAAATACTCCGGGCATTCGCTGATTTGGGGAACCTGTCCACACACCTTCCGAGACACCTTCACCACCGGGGGTCTGCCCACTGGCTGGAGGCCTCCGGAACACTGCTGGAACATTCTGGCCATGTCTCGCCATGGGGCCCCCCATCTTCTTCCAGTCATAAGATTCCTCAAAGATGTTTTTTACTCCCGGTGTTGCTTGGAAATGTGCTTCCTAGAAGGGGGAGCCTCAAGGTAAAGAAATGCTTCATTCCATCTCGTTACAGTGACCAGTTCTCTAAGATGGCTGTGGAGATGAGCATGCCTACATGGAAGCTATGCCTGTTCCCCTTCTTGTTGGGTGTAACATTTTAGTCTGGCCCTACCATCTTTTTTATTTTATTTTATTGGCGGGGCAATGAGGGTTAAGTGACTTGCCCAGGGTCACACAGCTAGTAAGTGTCAAGTGTCTGAGGCTGGATTTGAACTCGGGTCCTCCTGACTCCAGGGCCGGTGCTCTATCCACTGTGCCACCTAGCTGCCCCCTGGCCCCACCATCTTTTCAGGCTGATCATGTCTACAGAATCCTTTGCACCCTCTGAGATCCAGGCCAACCATCCTCCTCCTTGCCTTCTGTGGCCCAATATTCCCTTTCCCATCTCTGTGCTTTTGCCCAGGCTGTTACCCCGGCCCCTGCCCTGGCCATACCGAGCATCCCCTCTTCACCTTCACCTCAGAAGCCCTCACTCCCTTCCAGACCCGGCTCAAGCCCCGCCGCCCCCTCTAAGAAGTCTCTCCTGATTTCCCAGGCTGCTGCTGTGTTCACTCCATATGCAGACTGCATGGATACCCTGGGCACATTTATCCCCACAGAAGGACAAAAGCTTGTGGAAGGCCGGCATCATCACACTCTGTCCTGGTGACCTGGGAGCCTCACCCAGGGCCTGGCACAAAGCAGACACATATCAAGGGCTCCCTGACAGAAGAAGACAAAGCTCTCCTTAGCAAACGAGGGAACAAAGGAATAAAGGGGTTTGTCCACAGTTAGGGAACAGGGGCCGGGCCTGGAGACGTGGCGAAGACCGTGCCTGTGTGACCTCTGTGGGGGAAGGGGATGAAGCAAAGCCCCCAGAAGATGCCGGCCAGCTCTGACTGAGGATCCTGTTCATTCTGAAACATCCTCCTGCTGCTCACAGAATGAAGCCGATGGCTGCCCAGCACAAGGCACAGAGACACAATGAAGGAATGAAGCATTTATTTAGCACCTCCCATGTACTAAGCACCGAGAAGGAATGAAGCATTTATTTAGCACCTCCCATGTACCAAGCACTGAGGAGACAAACAGAAAAGCCAGACAGGGTCTGCTCTCAGGGAGCCCCCGTTCCAATGGGGGAGACAACCCATCAGGAAGGTTTCAGCGGCAGGTCAGATGAAAAGGTCCTGTGGTCCCTGGGGGCAGGCCAAGGACTAGCACACAGGACAGAAGGCACTGGCCCTGGAATCACCAAGACCTGAGGTCAAAACCTGTCTCAGACACCGGCTAGCTGGGTACCCCGGGCAAGCACTTCATCTTTGCCTTGGCCCTCACCTGGAAAATGGGGGTAATCATCCCACCTCCCTCCCAGGGTTGTGCGGAGGATCCAATGAGACATTTGTGAAGCATTTACACAGTGCCTGGCACACAGTAGGTGCTTAATAACTCTATGTTTATCTGTATTCTCTGTGTCTCTCCTTCAGGCCCAGCTGCCTTTCTTCTCTGGATCCTCAGTGGGAGCAGGGTGGCTTCCCAGGGTGATGGCTGAGGGCACCGAGCTGGCAGGACTGCGGTGCCCAAAACTCCATCGAGGCTGGAGGGAGACAGTGTGTGTGTGTGTGTGTGTGTGTGTGTGTGTGTGTGTGTGTGGTGGGGGGGGGGGAGGCCTGACCTGCCTGACCCATGCTGCCCCTCCCTCAGGTGCCTCAATGCTTCAGCCGCATCCACAGCCAAGGGTCACCAAGTTCCGAGCAATGAGATTTGCCTCCATTGAAAGCAGATGAAGTGTGCTCGCTGTCCAGCCTGTTCTTGCCCAAATTCCCAGAACTCCAGGATCCTGAAGGCAGGTGAGCCAAGAGGATGAGCACACGTGTGCTCAGATCTCTAGAAGTCCTTGGGAACAAAGGCAGAGTTCAGAAGTGGCACCGGAAGGCACCAAATGGCAGCTTTTCACCCAGGAAAGGCCCAGGGCCGCAGTCTCAGAGGTCATCTGCTCTAGCTCCTAACTGACCCGGAATTTCTCCCTCCACAACATACCAGATGTGTGATCCTTCAGCCCTGGACTGAAAAATCTCCAGTGAGGGAGAATTCATCGCCTCTCCAGGCCACCCTCTTCCCTTCTGGCCGCCTCCAATTGCGAGGGAGTTTTTCCTCAAATCAAGCCTAAATCGGCCTCCTTGGACCTTCCGCCTCTCGCTCCTAACTCTGTCCTCTGGGACCGAGACGACCAGATCTAGCCCCTCCTGCCCACAATGATGCCCTTTCAAGAACATGAAGCCACATTCACCCCCAGCAAAAACTCTTCTCCAGGAGAAACATTTTCTTTGCCTGATCCTCCTCCAGCATGAACCCAAAGCGTCTCACCATCTTGGACGCTTCCCAGGGCTTCACACCGCCGGCTAGGACATGCAGTATGCTCTGCCCAGACGGTCTATCACCTCCTCACCTCGGCAGGCTCCCGTATCCAGATGGGCTGGGAGCCGTCCCCCTCACTTCCTCTCTATGCTGTGAAGGCACCAATAGCGATGTTGTGCAGTTCTTCCTCAGTCATGGGGTGACCAGCTTCCCTTTTTCCACTTCTACCCTTCTGGGATGGCGCCCATCCCACAACTTCATTTAGCAGGCACTGCCATCCCTCCTCACCCGAGTCAACAACCTCGACCTTCCTCATGCTGACTCTCCTTGAATGTCCAATCAGTCAAATTCTATGATTTCCCCAGAATTCCCTGCAAGCAAAGGTTGTTGCATTCTTTGTCTTACCCCACCGCCCCAGCACCCAGCAAAGGGCCCAGCCCAGAGATGGTACATTCATTCATTCAATACACATTTATTAAGCATCTACTATGTGCCAGGCACTGTGCTAAGCACTAGGGGTACAAAAAGAGGCAAAAGACAGCACCTGCCCTCAAGGGGTTCACGTTCTAATGGGGGAGACAACACGCAAACAAATCTACACAAAGCAAGCAACAGACGAGATAAAATACACGTGAAAAGCAAGATTAACTGAATCGCTTCAACACCTCTCCTCTACATGTCCTCATCCCCTCTTGCCTCCTCATTGGTCTCTCCCCACTCCAGGGCATCTTCCACACAGCCACCAAAGCTCATCTCCTAACGTCAAGCCTGAACACATCACTCCGATACACCAAGCCCAGTGGCTCCCCCCATTTGGCATTTCAAGCTCCACCAACCTCTCCCGATTCATCACACATTTTCTGTCCAGTTAAACAAGGCTCCCTATCTGCCTCCTGCAGGCCTTTGTCCTTGAGGCCCCCTGTCTGGAATGCTCTCCCCACTCCCCACCACCTCTTGGAATCCCTACTTCCAACCATTCTGGAGAGAAGTTTGGAATGACATCCAAAGGGGCATAAAGTTGTGCATACTTTGACCCAGTAATTCCACTACAAGGTCTATGTATCCCAAAGAGATCCCCCCAAAAAGGAGAAAAGAACCTATTTGTACAAAAATATTTATAGCAGCTCTTTTTGGGGTGGCAAAGAATTGGAGGGTTTGCCCATCAATTGGGGAATGGCTGAACGAGTTGTGATATATGACTGTAATGGAATATTAGTGTGCTATAAGAAATGATAAGCTTCAGAAAAACCTGCAGTGGATAAAGCACTGGCCCTGGATTCAGGAGGACCTGAGTTCAAATTTGGCCTCAGACACTTGACACTTACTAGCTCTGTGACCTTGGGCAAGTCACTTAACCCTCATTGTCCCGCATGAACTGGTGCAAAGTGAAGTGAGCAGAACCAGAACACTGTACACAGTAACAGCAAGCAATAGTGTACAATGATCAACTGTGAATGACTTAGCTCTTCTCAACAATCCAAGACAATTCCAAAGGACTCATGATGAAAAATACTATCCACCTCCAAAGAAAGAACTGATAGAGTCTGAATGCAGACTGAAGCATACCATTTTTCACTATTATTATTATTATTAGCAACAAACATTTATTTTATTTTTTCCAGTGACATGTAAGGGTAGTTTTAAACATTCATTTTCATAAGATTTAGAGTTCCACATTTTTCTCCCTCCCTCCCTTTCTTCCCCCCTCCACAAGATCGCAACCAGGTTATATCTGTTTATCAGTTCTTTCTATGGGGGTACAGAGTAAGCTTCCTCATTAGTTCCTGGGGATTGTCTTGGATCATTGCACTGCTGAGAGTACTTAAGTCATTCACATTTGCTCCTTGAACAATACTGCTGTCACTATGCACAATGTCCTCCCAGCTCTGCTCACTTCACTATACATCGATGTTCATCAGTCTTTCCAGGTTTTTCTGGGATCATCCTGTTTGTCATCTCCTACAGCACATGACCATTCCACCACAATCATATAGCACAGCTTTTTCCATCATTCCTCAATTGATGGACATTCCCTTGATTCTCAATTCTTAGCCTCCACAAAGAGCTGCTATAAATATTTTTTGTACAATTTTCCCCCTTTTCTCTTTTTCATGATTACTATTGTTAACTGTTTCCCTTCCATCCTATTCCTTTCCCCATGATATTTATTCTATTATCCATCTTCTTTCATCCTGTCACTCTTCAAAAGGGATTTGCTTCTGTCTGTCCCCTCCCCCACTCTGCCCTTCCTTCTTTTGCCCTTCTCTCTTTATCCCCTTCCCCTCCTATTTTCCTGCAGGGTTAGAGAGATTACTCCATGCAATTGAGTGTGTACATTATTCCTTCCTTGAGCCAATTTTAATGAGATTGAGGTCTTTGAGCCAATTCTGAGGAGTGTTGGGCTCATTTACTGCCCAGATTAAATAGATTACTCCACCCAGTTGAGGGGGGGGGGGGGTTAGTCCCTCCTAGAGGCAGCTCTGATGAGTTTAAGGTCTTTGAGCCTTTTCTGATGAGTATAAAATTCATTTACTGCCCTGCTCCTCTTCCATCTCTTCCCCCACTCCATAAGCCTTTTCCTGTTTCTTTCATGTAGGATTTCATCTCTGTCCTTTACTTTTATTTTTTTATGTGGTTTTTTTTTTGGTCTGTGTTTTCTTTCACAACATGACTAATATGGAAATATTTTTTGCATGATTGCACATGTATAACCTGTATTGAACTGCTCATGGTCTCAGGGAGGGAGGAGAGGAAGGAATGAGGTAGAGAATTTGGAAGTCAAAATTTTTAAAAAGCGAATGTTAAAAATTGTTTTTGGGGCAGCTAGGTGGTGCAGTGGATAGAGCACTGGCCCTGGATTCAGGAGGACCTGAGTTCAAATCTGGCCTCAGACAGTTGACACTTACTAGCTGTGTAACCCATGGCAAGTCACTTAACCCCAATTGCCTCACCAAAAAAAAAAAAAAATTGTTTTTACATGCAATTGGGAAAAATATATTAAAGTTTTTAAAATAACAAGATATGTCTTGTAACTATTAAAAAAAAAAGAATCCCAGGCTTCCTTTAGGTTAAGGGTCACTTTCTTTATGAAGTTTTTCCTGATTCTCTCTCATTGGCAAATGCCTCCCGATTATCTTTAACCTAATTTGTATTTAGAATGTACATGATACAGGTGTACACACTGTCTCTCTCTCCTTAAAGAATGTAAGTGTTAGGGAGGGGAGGAAGAGAGTTTGGAAGTCAAAATTTTTTTAAATTAATGTTAAAAATTGTTGAGAAATGGTCAAAGGATAGGAACAGGCAGTTTTCTGATGAAGAAATCAAAGCTATCTATTGCCATATGAAAAAATGCTCTAAATCTCTAATGATTAGAGAAATGCAAATTAAAACAACTCTGAGGTACCACCTGACACCTATCAGATTGGCTAATATGACAAAAAAAAGGAAAATAATCAATGTTGGAGAAGCTGTGGAAAAATTGGAACACAAATGCATTGTTGGTGGAGCTGTGAACTGATCCAACCATTCTGGAGCGCAATTTGGAACTATGCCCAAAGGGCTATAAAGCCTATGCACAGCTCTGACCCAGCAATACCACTATTAGGTCTTTTTCCCAAAGAGATCATAAAAAAGGGAAAGGACCCACATGTACAAAAATATTTATAGCTGCTCTTTTTGTGGTGGCAAGGAATTGGAAACTGAGGGGTTGCCCATCAATTGGGGAATGGCTGAACAAGTTGTGATATATGAATGTAATGGAATACTATTGTGCTGTAAGAAACGATAAGCAGGCAGATTTCAGAGAAACCTGGAAGGACTTACATGAACTGATGCTGAGTGAGATGAGCAGAATCAGGAGAACATTGTACACAGTATTATCAACATTATGTGTTAATCAACTATGATAGACTTGACTCTTCTCAGCAATACAATGGTCCAAGATATTTCCAAAGGACTCATGATGGAAAATGCTCTCCAAATTCAGAAAAAAAGAACTATGGAATCTAGATGTAGATAGAACCATACTATTTCTTTTTTTGTTTGTTTTTGTTTTTTGAGGTTTTTCTTTTTTGCTCTGATTCTTCTTTCACAGCATGACTCATGCAGAAATATGTTTAATGTGATTGTACATATATAACCTATACCAGATTGCTTGCTATCGTGGGGAGGGAGGATGGAGGGGAGGGAGGGAGAAAAATTTGAAACTAGAAATTATGTAGCTGGAAAACAATAAAATACTTTTATGAAAAAAAATTGTCTTTACATATAATTGCAAAAATAAATTTAAAGAGTAGGGATTTTTAAAAAAGAAAGATAAATTTCTTGAGGGAAAGTCCTTTTTTAATTTTGTCTTTGAAGCTTCAGTGCCTAACACAGAGTAGATACTTCCAAACCCCGCCACACACACACACACACACACACACACACACACACACACACACACACACACACACACACACACACTGACTAAATTCATATCACCTGGCCCTGATGAACCACATCCTCTCCCACTGAAAAATGAGCCAATCTGACTGATGAGCCACTGCCAGTGATATTTAAGAGACCACGGATAAGAGGAACAAGAGCTCAAGCTGCCAGAGAGCCTGACTGAGACTCCCGGGGAAACCTTCGAGCAGATCAGGCTGATCAACATCTAGAAGGGGAGATGGTGATTAAAAAGATGCGGTCTAGTCTCAGCAAACAGATTCTCTTCATCCTTTTATGAGGGGGATGCCAACGTGTAGATGAAGGGGATACCAACGTGTAGATGAAGGGGATGCCAGGGCCACAGTTCACCTACACTCTAATCTTGTATTTGCTTTGCTCCAGAGGGCAGAACAAGAAACACTGGATGGAAGTGGGAGATTCAGACGAGGTGGAAGGAAAAATGTCCTAATGAGAGCCAAAGATAAGTCAGATGAGCCCCCCACCCCCATCCATTCCCACTTGTCCTGGGGGCTGAAGAAAGGATTCTGATTCCAGAAGGACCTGCCCCACTGGCTTGGAGGTTCCCTCTCCCCTGGTTCTGTGGGATGGCATTGGGAGAATGAGATTTCAGCCATTAGAACTAGGAAAAGGGAGGGAAAGGATCCCCTCCCCTCTGCCCCCCCCAAGAACAGAGGGGTGCAAAAGTGCCAAAGCAGAACAGTTGAGGATGGGGATCAGGAGGGGTATGGTTCTATCTGATACACAGGAGACACAACACATCAAGATCCCCTCACCTCAGGCCATTCTCCCTGGCTGCCCCCATGCCTGGAACACTCTCCCTCCTCATCTGGGGCTACTTCGTCCTTCCTGAGAATTCAAGTCCCAGCTACAATCCCACCTTCTACAGGAAGAAGCCCTCCCCAAGCCCTCTCAATTCCAGGGCCTTCCCTCTGTTAATACTTTCCTATTTATCCTGTCTCTGGCTTGTGTGTGCAGTTGTTTGCAGACTGTGATCTCAAGGGTCTTTTGTCCCTTTTTGTATCTCTTACGCTTAGCACAGTGCGTGGAACATAGTAAGTGATTAACAAACACTTATTAACCAGCTAAATGAGAGGACATAGTTTGGGTGCTGCTGGGTTGTCCAGGGGCTTTGAATGTCTTCCTACATCAAATTATATTACTGCAACAACAGACTCCTCTTCCTGAGTTCAAATCCAGCTTCAGATACTCGCTGTGTGATCCTGGGCAAGTCACTTGACCCTATTTGCCTCAGTTTCCTCATGTGAAAAATGAGCTGGAGAAGGAAACCACTCCAGTATCTCTTCCAAGAAGCCCCCAAGTAGGGTCACGAAGATTCCAACAACAACAACATAAATCTCTGAGAGAAGGGGGAAGGATATATTTGGAAATGAAGGTGGTGATGTCAAAAGAAAACCTCTCAAAAATCTTTTAGAAAAGAAACTGGGTTCTGAAAATGAGCTCCTCACAAGGAGAATGTGGGTCTGGGTGTGTCACGGCCACATCTCAATAACTGAAAATTGAGACAACAGCTCACTTGTACAAAGGGCCCTGGATGTGGGAGGAAGGTAAGTCTGCACTTATCACTTCCCAGATCAGGCCAGACAACTCTCATTGTGCGGAGCCTTGTGTCCCCGGCCTTTCCGCTGGCGCCCTGGGTTTTCCTTTGACCTCTGCCAGCACTATTCAGCAAACACTTATTAAGCACTGGCTGTGTGCAGAGCAGGAGGCCCGGCGGAGGTTCTAGGAGAGATACGGAAGTTTGGGTCAGATGTGGCCCTCACTCTCCTGGAGCCTAGGGATAACTTGCATGCCCCAACAACTAACTGCACAGTGAAAAGATGCAGGCTGAATGAATGCTGGAGGAAGCGGATAGGGAGGGGAGAGGAGAGCGGGGCAGGGAAGGGGGCAGAGGCTCCACAGGAGGAGGAGAGGGGCGCAGGGGTTCACAGCCAGAGCATGAGTGGAGGACAGAACTTCAGGTTGGGCTTTCTTGGCACGGGCCTGGGGAGACTTAAGCTTGTTTTTTCCAGGTTAATAGGATAAGTGGTGCAAGGCTGTTCTGCAAAAAGTAGGAATGGGATTATTGGAATGGGAAAAAGGGGGACAAAGGGCATCATGGTACAGAGGCAAGTGGGCACAGCACCAGACGTTTAGAACTGAAAGACCATCTGGTTTGAAGCTCTTATTTTACACACATCCAAGGACCTAGGTTCGAATCTCAGCTTTGCCATTCCCTAGCTGTTGGACCTTGGGGTCACTTAACATTGATGAGCCTCAGTTTCCCCATAATTAAAGTGAGGGGGTTGTACCAGACATCTCTAAGTCTACGGCCCTCTGATTCCTCTTCCTCTAAGACAGGAGGAAAATGAAAATACAAGAAGCTGGTCTGCCAGACCCTGACCCCGCAATGTCACATCTCTGGAGCCGAGGCTCCTTATCTACATGAGGATCCTATGCGGGCACGCTGGTCAAAGGCACCGATGACACAAGGCTAGTGGCCGGGCCAGTTAACCCAAGAAAAGAGGGTCTGGCACGACCCAGATGAGACTTTGGCCCAAAGTGCAAAAGGGACAGAAGTCAAGGGGCGGGGCGCTGCCCCCCAACCACCTGGTATGCCCCCCCCCATTTACAGGGAAGGGGGTCAGGGATCCTGCTCCTGCTCCATTTCACTTAGACCTGCCAGGGTGTGGACCCTCCCAATGCCAGGACTCCATGTCCTCAACCTCTCCAGCAAGCTGAGGCCTCTGGGGCTCCTAAGGGGGATGAGGACATGGACTGAGAAGAGGCGGAGCTTCACAGAGTCTATCTTCCTCTTTCTCCTTTTCCAAAATGATCATTTATTTTCAGCCTCAAACTAAGCTTCCCACATGGGCATGAAGTGAATGTGAGGTGGCTCACCACCAGCTCTGCCCCAGGGTGTGGGAGAAGGAAAGGGGAAGGAGGACCCCTGGACCACTTCCCACCTCCAGCCAGACACCCATTACTTAGAGGGGGGAGGAGGAAAAGGAGGGAGGGAGGGAAGAAGGAAGGAAAGGAGGGAAGAGGGGAGGGAAGTTAAGAAGAAAGAAGGGAGCGAAGACAGGAAAGGAGGGGAGAAGGGAGAGAAGTAGCCAGGAAGGGAGGGAGGGGAGAGTAGGAAGGCCAGGAGGCCCCTGCCCAGGAATGCCCACCCCCCACACACGCCACTTTTCCCAGTTGGCACAGCCCACTCCGTGCCCGGGCTCGCTGCCAGCAGGGGCTGGAGGCTAGTGCCAGGGATGGCCCCAGGGGTCCAGCTCATGGGGCCAAGTTGGGGAAGGGGCTTCTCCTCAGGGCTCCTAACAGGGTCTCCTGCCTGGTCTTCACGCTTGTCTTGGGCACTGATCCACCCCCAGCCCCATCTCCAAAGGGCAGGAGGCCGAAGACGCCCCTTCCCCCCCCTCCCCCGCCCCAGACCCTCGCCCCGAGAGCTGTCATGTGCCCGAGCCCTCTCCCTGTCCAGCCCTGACCTCTCTCCGGCTGCTGGCCTGCAGGACGGACGTGTCCAATTAAAGGTGCCCCCCCCCCCCCCCCCCCCGCCAAACGTCAAGCTCCACGTGCCAGGACTCAAGTGCCCGCCCCCACCCTCCTCTCCCTCCCCTTCCCACACATGCCCCGCCCCCCCCGTGGTCTCCCGCCTCCGCGCCTTTGCCCGGGCTGTGCCCCGCGTCCCCACGCCCTTTCACCTGGGTCTCTCAGGACCCCGCCCCCGCCCAGGTGCTGGGGTCCCTGAGGATATCGGGGCCCGCCGGGCAGAGCCCCCCCGCACGGCCCAGGCCTTGGCTGCGCGACCTCCCCTCCCTCCAGCGCTCACCTCTCCCGGCTCCGCGGCGGCTCCTCAGGGGGCGGTGGCTCCGGAATCCGCGCCTCCCTCCGCCCGCTCGCTCCTCCAGCTTCCCACAGGGCACCGCGCGCGCCCGGGCCGCCCTCCCCTCCCCCGGCCCTCCCTCCGCGCACGCGCCTCCTCTCCCGAGCGGTCGGGCACGAGCGCGGGCGCGGGCGGTACTGCTGCTGCGCAGCCCCAGCCGCGTGCGCGCGCCCCGTCCCCCCCCCCCATCCCCGTCACGTGCCAGCCGGCCCCGCCCCCCACCCCCACCCCCGGCGACTTCGCAACCGCTCCCCCCATCTTCTTCATCCTCGTCGCCTCCTCTCTGTCCCACCTTGGTCCCCCTCCCTCTTCATCCTCAGACACCCGGAGCCCCCCCTTCTAAACTGTGCGCCCAGAAATCACCGGCCGGGGGCCCTCCAGGAAAGACCTCTAGCCCAGCCCTTCATTCTCCAGATGGGGAAACTGAGGCTCAGGGCAGAGGAAGCTTGTCCTAAACCCCAAACACCCCCCCCCACGCCACACAAGCTGACGCTTCCCCCCAGGCTCCTTTGCCCCGGAGCCCGCACCTCCTGGGGCTGGGGGGAAACTGAGGCAGGGCTGAGCCAGCACGGTCACCCACTGCCCAGGGTCCGGTGGGAAAAGCCTCTCCCCCGCGTGAAATCATTACAGCTTCCCGGGCCTCAGTGGGCCTCCTGTAAAATGGGGGGACCCCACGCCTCTGGGTCCCCACCGTCCCAAGCCCACCCCGGCCACCTGCCAGCCGGACACTGCCGCCGTCCCGACTCGAGCTTCTCCCGGGGAACAAAGCCCCCCAACCCCCACCCCGCCCGGGCCGGGCCGGGGGCGGACGAGACAAAGCGCCCCCACCCGCAGGCTCCGGGCCCGCATAGACGGGAGCCAGGATCCATCTCCGAAGCCCTCCTATTCCCACCAGGCCAGACCCGGGCTCAGTCCGAGAAGTGTCTACCCTTCACCGTGCCAGCTTCCCGGGGTTTAAGAAGCGGAAACAATCTTTGCCCTCGGGGAGCCAACACCCTATGGGGAAGGTGCTGAAACACTTCTCCGAATGCCTGGGGGTCCGTGCCCTGGCAGAGGGGACCTGGCCCAGAGAGCGGGCGCTGCCACCCGCTGACCCGGCCCCCTCCCCTCCCTGGGCGGCAGATGTGGCTTCTCTGTTTCCTCCCCCAGAATTTCCTTGTAGCACTGAATGGCAGGGACAGTGCCTCTCCTGTCACCGAGGGCGAGGCCCCTCTCCTGAGTACTTGTCCCCCTGCCCTTCTGAGCCCACCCTCCCATCCTGCTCCGAACTGGGTGTTCCCCAAGGCTCTGTCCTAGGTCCTTGTGGCTCCTGCTCTCTCTCCCTTTCTCCCTCTCTCCCCTTCTCTCCTCCTCCTCTTCCTCCTCCATACTTGCTGATTTTAGAAACAGTCCTACAAGTTGCAGGAGTTGGTACTAGAAGTGTCCTTTATTCTTTGATTCAGTGAGAGATGGAGATGTCATGAGTCAAGCTAACAAGAATCATGGGGGAGCACGGGAATTTTTGGAAGCTAAAGAATAGCAAGTGGACACAACCAAAAAGTAAGATTCTTTTGTTAGCACCAGATCATTTTTGTTTTGTTTTTGTTTTTTGCGGGGCAATTGGGGTTAAGTGACTTGCCCAGGGTCACACAGCTAGTAAGTGTCCCGTGTCTGAGGCTGGATTTGAACTCAGGTCCTCCTGAATCCAGGGCTGGTGCTTTATCCACTGTGCCATCTTTAACATAGATTTTAGAAACATTTAATTTTTTTTTCAAAATATTTTAAAGGTGAAATATGTGCTAACCTACCTTGTGGTTGTTGTCGGTCCTTTGTTCTTGATGAGAACCATGACATCAGGGTGATGTCATGACTTGTAATGAAGTTGGATTGAAGTGAGGGAGGGGCTATGCAAAGTCACCAGCCTCACTCTCTCTTCCAGAGCCAGCTGGGTTCAGTGGCAAGATATATATATATCAGGACAACTAGAGATGGCCCAAGGTGTTTAAGGCAATTGGGGTTAAGTGACTTGCCCAGGGTCACACAGCTAGTGTCTGAGGTGAGGTTTAAACTCAGGTCCTCTCAACTTCAGGGCCTGTGCTCCATTCACTGCCCCTAGGAATCAGCATTGTGTTATGGCAGCTAAGAAGCCAATGGTATCTTGGGTTGCATTCATTGGGGCTAGGAAGGTGAGTCTTACCATTCTTTGCACCAGTCAGACCATATCTCGGTTGTTGGGCATCTTCAGTTATGGGCACTATGATAACTCCCATTGTCTGTGACAACAAAATGCAGTACATGTCATGCTGAAAGACTACTGGATCCACAGGTTGCATCTGATGGTGTCTCAATTCACAAAGTTGTTCCAGTTCAGTGAGAGCGCTCGCAAGCCGAATTTGCAGCTAAGAAATTCTGCAGGGGAAAAAATCGTTAATTCACTTTAGAGAAATGTCTGTGACTGCATTTTGATAGTTTTGCCTAGAGTGTCCTCTCTGTTCGGTCATGAGGTCCACAAGCGGAGACCACGTTCTTTGTGACCTCCATATCCCAAGGCCCTCCACACAGGAAGCACCTACGAAGTGTTTGTTGTCGGGGACTAATGCCTGAGAGTAAGCCACAGAGCTTAACAAAACCCAATGGGCTTTGCTCTTCCTGCATCACCCGGTCAAAGTTAACCAGGAGAGCAAATCCACACACGGATGGCGGTTAGAGGAAGTATTCTAGACAGCCAGCATGCCATCGACAGGCAAGACAGGACAGGAAGGAGAAAGGGTCTTCATTGGTCCACAGTTTGTTATATGAGGAAAAGAGTGTGGAGGTAAAGGCAGAATAATGCCAATGAGACTCTCTACCAGTTTAGAAGAGATGAAATGAAATAAAATGTTTAAGTTCTTGCTATGTGCCAGTCATGGATATAAGTGCTGGGGAAAGGAAGGAAGGAAAGAAGGAAGGAAGGGAGAGAGGGAGGGAGGAAAGAAAGAAAGAAAATACAAGACTATATGGTAATGTTTTGCATAATTGCACATGTATAACCTTTGATTGCTTACCACCTCAGGGAAGGCGGTAGGAATGGTAGAATTTGGAATTCAAAACTAAATAAAACTGCTTAAAAATTTAAAAAATAAATGCTTGTTGATTAGCATGTCAAGAATCTAATATTTGGAAATTGTGAGTCCTTGAGATAGAGGCATACTGTCATTTTTTCTGCACATGCCTCAACTCATGTTATAAAAAATTTATTGAGGGGGCAGCAAGGTGGTACAGTGGATAGAGCACCAGCCCTGGATTCAGGAGGACCTGAGTTCAAATGCGGCCTCAGACACTTACTAGCTATGTGACCCTGGGCAAGTCACTTAACCCTCATTGCCCTGCCAAAAAAAAAAAAAGAGAGAGAGAGAGAGAGAGAGAGAAAGAGAGAGAGAGAGTTTCTAAAATGGTCCTCAAAGAAATGCCATTTTTGAAAATGCCCAGAGGCAGTGAGTGCTTCAACAGCTCTCAACATTGGAGGGGCTCCTGCTGCTCTGCAGTGTGCCCACCAGTCCTGAGCATCTGCCTCCCATGGGTCCCTCCAGTAAGGAGCCAGAGTCCAAGGGGTACGGGAAGCCTAGGACCCAGCCCCAAGCTGACTCTGTGCCTCCTTCTTTCCAAAGTCCGGAAGCCAGGAAGGAACTTCTCACTTGTTTACTTACCCTGGGAGGGAGAGGGAAGAGAGAAATATAAATCTACCCTGGCACATTAAGTCACACAAAGTCACCAAGCAAATTAATGATAGGGTTAGACAAGGGACAAGGCAGCAGAGTGGAGAAAGGGCCCCGGGTCTGGACCGCTGACTGGGGTTCAGGTCCTAGCTCTGGCTCCAGCCGATCTGCGTATGACCTTGGCTCAC
Source organism: Dromiciops gliroides (assembly GCF_019393635.1). Taxonomy (NCBI): domain Eukaryota; kingdom Metazoa; phylum Chordata; class Mammalia; order Microbiotheria; family Microbiotheriidae; genus Dromiciops; species Dromiciops gliroides. The sequence goes on from NC_057861.1 coordinate 5,787,896, forward strand.
ACTCCTTTCCAAGAGTGTAGAAAATCCTTTCCTTTATGGTCCTGTTAGCCCTTCCACAAGCCCCAAGGAAACTGCCCTCACAAGCCTTTCTCAACAATAAAGGAGTATTCACTTAAAGGCTGTTACAGCCTCTGAGTCAAGACCCTGCTTCTCTCTAGGCCTCAGTTTCCTTATCTGTAAAATGGGGTGATCAGACCTGGATGATCTCTATGGTCATGTTCAGCTCTAAATCCTAGGAATACACATGGTAGGAAGTCTCAATGGCACTGTTGCCATTTCACAGATGAAGAAACTGAGGCACTCTCAGTACCTTGTAGCTGTGACAGTCAAACCCTCAGACTAAGGTCCCAGAACTCCACATTTCCACACTTTGGAGTGAAACTGTGTCCCCTGCCCCAGGGACCTTCCTTCTTATTGGAGGTTGAAGGGCTCCCCCAAGAGCCTCCATTTAAGGTTCCCCCACCAGGCTGCAGAGCTCTGGAACTCACCCTGCTCACAAGCTGGCACCCTCTCCTGCCCCCTTTCCAGGCTCCTTTTATGTGTTGTTTTCCCTTTTGGAATATAAGCTCCTTGAGGGCAGGGACTGACTTCCTCTTTGCTTGTATTTTATTACCAGAGTTCAACACAGCGCCTGGCAGATAAGAATTAAGAGCTGAATAAATGTTTGTTGATTGACTGACTGACTTCTAGAGACCAGAGTGGGAAAGTAGAATGGGGAGGCTTTATGGAAGGATGTGGGACTTGAAAGACAGGTTTGATTTGGATAGACAGAATGGGGCATTCCAGGTGGAGAATGCCACATGGACAAATGTGTACAGGTTGGAATTAACTGGGTATGTTACATGTGGCCGCCAGCCTGATTAGAACAGAAGATGGATGGCACATGGACCAGTGAAAAATATTTCCTGGGCATTAAAAGCCAAGAGAGAGGGGGTACTTAGAGGTAGAAGATCAGTATATATTTGTTGAATGAATAAATGAATGAATGGATTTGTAACATTTCTCTAGATCTTTCTTCCCCTCCAAGATGGCATCTTGAATTATCTTGATAGTGATTTCATCATGTGTCATTGTTGTTTTCAATTTGAAAAAGTTTGAGACAAATGAGAGCAGTAACTTCTGTATTAGGGGAAGAAAAAAAAAAAACGCTAAATAAATACCTACCAGGAAGCATTGTCTCATCCTCTCGTCTCTTAGCGTATCAGGAAAAGCCCAGTCTTCCATTTCCTTCCTGCTGCTGTCCCTTTCAATAAAGACAAAAATAACTTCTCCATTTCACTTCAGATTACCTGTCCTGAGGAAATACTGAGCTTGAAGACCGAGTGACAGGTTTGGGCAGAAAGGAGAAATCCACGTGGGTTAGAAATCCCCAAACCTGCAGGCTCCTGGCGTTCTCCCCAAGTCTCCCTCTCCTTTCTCAGCTCTGGCTGCCCCCAGCCCTCTCGCCACCTCCTTCCACCCAGGAGGTTTCTGGCCCTTCTGTTGCTTGAGATAACCTTCGAAATGTAAACTAGTTCATTTTGTATTGTCTGGAATCCAACTGGCTAAAACAATAAGAAGGGCCGAAGTCCCACTATTCGTGCCAGTGGAGTGGGAGCAGTGAAATCAGGGAGGGTCGCCATGACGTCATAGTTGCCCACTTCAGCTCTGGGTACCACCTTTGAGGAGAGATGCTGAGGAACTGGAGAGCTTCCAGCCAGAGGCACTGAGGATGGAGAAGGGCCTGAGATCGTGCATGGCCTTGGAGGGCCAACTGTAGAGGCCAGGGAGGCCGGGAACCAAGTGAGATCATTGATTGGAGTGTAAGTCATATCAACAAGCATTTATTAAGCACCTACTAAGTGCCAGTCACTGCATCAAATACCCAGGAGATGTGAAGCAAGACAAAAAACAGCCCCACTCCTCAGGGAGTTTACAAGCTCATGAGAAGGAAAGGATGGGCAAGTAACTGTACAAACAAGCTATAGATAGGATAAATTGAGATAAGCCACAGAGGAAAGGCACTAGAATTAAGGGGGATTGGGGGAAAAAAGCTTCCTATGGAAAGGGGGATGTGAGGAGAGTCTTGAAAGAAGTCAGGGAGGGGCAGCTAGGTGGTGCAGTAGATAGAGCACCGGCCCTGGAGTCAGGAGGACCTGAGTTCAAATCCAGCCTCAGACACGTAACACTTACTAGCTATGTGACCCTGGGCAAGTCACTTAACCCCAATTGCCTCACCAAAAACAAAAAAAAAAAAGAAGAAGAAGTCAGAGAAGCCAGGAGGTAGAGATGAGGAAGGAGGGCATTCTAGGCATGGGGCACAGCCAGTGCAAAGGCATGGAGTCAGAAGATCATGTGGGAGGAACAGCAAGGAGACTACTGTGGCTGGATCATAGGGTATATGGTGGGAAGGAAAGTGTAAGAAGACTGGAAAAGTAGGAAAGGGCCAGACTGTGAAGGGCTTTGAATGCCACACAGAGCATTTTATATTTGATTCTGTAGGTAATAGGGAGCCACTGGTGGTTACTGAGGAGTGGGGGAGACATGGTCAGACATACACATTGGAAAAATCACTTAAAGTACCAAGTAAATATTAGCTGTTGTGATTATTGTTATTATTATTATTATGTTATTCTTATTTGCCTGGAAAGAGGAGACTTGGGGAACATGATGGCTTTTTTCAAGGATTTTCAAGACTGTCTGGTCAATGAAAGATTCAATCTGTTCTACTAGGACCCCATATGGCAAAACTAGGAGGAATGAGTAGAAGTGAGATAGTCAGACTTAAGCTTGATTGCCAGGACAGAGAGGTGGGCCGTCATTGCCAGCAGCAAGCTCTCCCTCGCAGGAGGGCTTCAGGCAAAGGCTGGATAGCCAGCTGTAGGTGTTGGAGAAGGGACTCTTGGTCAGGGAAGGGTTGGACTAGATGCCCTGAAGGGTCCTTCCAGCTCTGAGGTCCTGTGATTTCAGAGGCATTTCTCCCAAACTTCCCATTTAGGAGAATTCAGTAGAAGGTACTCAATTTAGCCACTCAACTTGGCCATTCTGTTCCTCTCCAAGGCCATTACTCCTAAATGGAGGCTGTGCTGAAGGGAGACAGAGGGAACTTCTAAACAGAAACTCTGATCCATGCATGAAGGGGAGTATCCAAGGCCAATAGCCTGAACTTTCCAAAAACACCAAGAGAGTTTTCCCACTGTAAGCCAGGATCCTTCCTCCCATCCTGGAGCACAAAGGGCCAAGAGGAGCAAGGTCTCATCAGAGGAGAGGTGGCCAAGGGGAGAAAGCCAACAACATTCCTAGCACAGAGGGAATTTCCCAGGCTAAGATGGGACGTGCTTTACATGGATCACCAACCCTTTGTTGTCCCAGGCAAAAAGCAGTTTAACCATCTTTCTATTTTCCTTTTTAAAGAATGTGTGTGTTTGTGTGTACACATGGAGAGAGAGAAAGCAAGAAAGAGAGAGCGAGAGCGAGTGAAAGAGAGAGAGAGAGAGAGAGAGAGAGAGAGAGAGAGAGAGAGAGAGAGAGAGAGATTAGGGGAATTTTTCAAGGTAAAAAAAATTGAATTTAGAAAAAGAAAAAGGTACAAATTTTTTTATTAATCACAACTTTAAAAAAGATAGAAAGTTCTTAAGTCACAGAAAGGAGTCACAAGAATATGGGATTTGGAAATTTAAAATTACCAAGTCTGATGCTCTCATTTTACACAGAAGGAAACTGAGGCCAAGGAAAGAGACATGATTTGCTTAGCAGCCCTTTTTGTGGTGGCTAAGACTTGGAAATCAAAGGAATGCCCATCAATTGGGGAATGGCCATACAAGCTGTGGTATATGTTGCTGATGGAATATTATTGTGCTATAAGAAATGACAAGCAGGATGATTTCAGAAAGGCCTGGAAAGACTTTTATGAACTGATGTATAGTGAAGAGAGCAGAACCAAGAGAACATTGTGCACAGAGATAGCAATATTCTTTGATGAAGAACTGTGAATGACTCAACAATTCTCAACAATACGATGATCCAAGACAATCCCAAAGGACTACTGATGAAACATACTATTCACCTCCAAAGAAAGAACCGGTAATTAGGGGCAGCTAGGTGGTACAGTGGATAGAGCACCAGCCCTGGAGTCAGGAGGACCTGAGTTTAAATCTGGTCTCAGACACTTGACATTTACTAGCTGTGTGACCCTGGGCAAGTCACTTAACCCCAATTGCCTCACAGAAAAAAAGAAAGAAAGAAAGAAAGAAAGAAAGAAAGAAAGAAAGAAAGAAAGAAAGAAAGAAAGAAAGAAAGAAAGAAAGAAAGAAAGGAAGGAAGGAAGGAAGGAAGGAAGGAAGAAGGAAGGAAGGAAGGAAGGAAGGAAGGAAGGAAGGAAGGAAGGAAGGAAGGAAGGAAGGAAGGAAGGAAGGAAGGAAGGAAGGAAGGAAGGAAGAAGGAAAGAAAGAAAGAAAGAAAGAAAGAAAGAAAGAAAGAAAGAAAGAAAGAAAGAAAGAAAGAACTGGTATTGATGGAACACAGACAGAAGCATGCTATTTTTCACTTTCTTTCATTTTTTTCCTTCTATTCAAGTTTTCTTATACAAAATGACTAATATGGTAATGTTTTATATAATCATACATATATAACCCATATATGATTGCTTATTGCCTCAGGGAGGGGGAAGGAAAGGGAAGGGAAGGAAAGAGGGATAAAAAATGGAACCCCAAACTATAAATAAAAATGTTTATTACTTTAAAAAAAGATCAAGTATTAATACAATTGTCAAGAGTGGAACTACATAAAGAGAGAAGAGAATGGGGCCCAGGACAGAGTCTTGGGGCATACCTACATTTGCAGGGCATGACTTGGGTGATGATTGTGAGAAAAATGATGATGTGTCAAAGGCTCATTTATTGTCATTTTCACAAGAATGGGCCACCCTGTGTGCAGCTGGTAGGTGACCAAAAATGGAGGCTCACAGACCCCCTTCTTTCTCCTAATCCCTAATGTGAAATGGCACCTCCCCTTTTTCATCATTGGTCTGATTACTCAAGGGTTACGATCTATGTGCAAAAACTAGCTAATCAGAACCAGTATTTCTTAGCCAATGAGGGAGGTGATATAGGGACAATTCTTCAATTCCTCCCTTATATGGACACAGCTCAGGAGCAGACCTAATTGTGACCAGCTCAGGGTTTCCCTGAACCATGTGATTTTGTTTGCCAGCTTAGGGAAGGAGAAGGAGGGGTGTAATTTGAATGGTGACTATTATATTCTTATTGAGAGGAGACCAGTCCCCTTTTCCTCACAATGATCAAGCAGAGAAGATTGAGAAGAAACAAAGAAGATTGAGAAGAAGAAAGAGAAGTCAGAGAGGAAGGAGAACAAAAAGGTGGATGCAATGGAAAATAACCATAGCAATAACTCACATTTACATAATGAGAGAAATGATTATTTCTTTCTTATATTCATAATCAGTTATTGAATTAAGACCAGGATTTTTTCAGAAACCTGTAGGTTGTTCAGGACATTGAATTTAAGGACAATGTTGATGGATGTTATTGCCCAAATCCCCAGGGCACCTGCTTTTTGATCCTAGGTGGGAGCCCCCCTCCCACTAGAGAATTTAATCTAAGGGGAATTCCAGCCCATTGTGTTCTCCTCAGGCTTGGGTGGGGGTAGATCCTTTGTCTAGACTGCCCCAGGTGAGGCTGGGAGGAGAATGATCAAGTCACACCCCCAGCCCCTCATTAGAGTGGGTGTACCTCTCATTATAATATTCATTCTTCTCATTAATTGCAAAGCAAAGTTGATTGTCAACCTCAGGAACACTCACTCTTCCAAGAGCATGTGTTATGTGGGTTCCATGAGGGATCTTTGGCATTCGAGAGTGCCATTGACCCTTTTTATTAACTATCTGTTAGCATAATTAATAAAATGATTAATTACCCCAAAAGTATGTCTCTCGAACTTTTATACATCACAATAATGATGCAAAGCTGACAAAGGGTTTTCTTCACAAGCAGAAGGTACCTGATGTGGTGGAGAGACCTGGGTTTGAGCCTTGACTTTGCTACTTACTTCCTGTGTGACCTTAAGCAAGTTCTTTTTTTTTTTTTTTTTGGTGAGGCAATTGGGGTTAAGTGACTTGCCCAGGGTCACACAGCTAGTAAGTGTTAAGTGTCTGAGGCCGGATTTGAACTCAGGTACTCCTGAATCCAGGGCCGGTGCTTCATCCACTGCGCCATCTAGCTGCCCCTTTAAGCAAGTTCTTAACCTGGACCTCAAATTCCTCATCTATAAAAGGAAGGGGTTCGACCCATTGACCTCTGAGGTCTCTTCCAGCTCTAAATCTATGGTCCTATGTATGCCTTTGTAAGGTAGAAAAAATGAAAATCATTTTCAGATCCATAGCTAGCATGTAAGCATGAGGCTTCACCTTGAGGCACCAACATCTAGAGATGGCCCTGGGCCTGCCACACCCAGTCATCACTCTCTTCCCAAGCTACTTTCCTACCACAGGGTGAGGGCCAGATCACCCACTGCTCTGATGGGACTGACCCCATGGTCAGACCATCCCCCCATGCTGTTTCTCCCTAAACACCATCATTGCCCTAGGGAGAGGCTTACTAGTCATACCTTCATGGGCTTCAGTTTCCTCATCTCTAAAACAAGAGGGTTGCACTGTGTGGTCTCTTCTAATTCCTATGATTCCGTGATTGAAATCCAGTACTCCCAACTCTGTGTCCAAGAGTCTTATTGTATTGCATGTTGTCTCTCTGCATCTCGTTCTGTCCCTTCCTTTATAGACAAGCTCAGGGTCCTCCTCTTCAAAGCCCTCCTTGACCCCCTCCAACTGATCCTCTCCCTCCTCAAACCAAACTAGAGCTCTTTCTCCCAATCAGCCCTTTGCCCCGTCACACCTTAACCTCCTTCATCCAGTGTATGAGCTATTCCTCCCAACTCATCTGTCAATTGGATGAAGGTGCCCTCTAAGTCGTAGACAAAAAGGTTAATAGGACAGAACTCTGGGGCACTTCAATAGAAACCTTCTTCTAATTTGACATGGAAACATCAGTCTCTCTGAGAATGGCCATTCTTTGCCTAAGAGGAATATTCCCAGTCCTCATTTCTCCATCTAGTCCACAAGAATTACATGAGATACTTTTTAAAAATTTTATTTTTAAAAAATTGCCAATTACACGTAAATATATTTTTTGAGTTCCAAATTTTTCTCCCACCCTCTCTTCCCTCCCCCCTCTCAAAGCCAGCAAGCAATCTGATATAGGTTATACATTACAATCATGTTAAACATATTTCCACATTAATCGTGTTGTAAGAGAAGAATCAGAACAAAGACAAAAAAATGCAAGAAAGAATAAATAACAACAACCCCAAAAAAAGCAACAACAAAAGTGAAAATAATATGATTCAAACTACATTCAGACTCCATAGTTCTTTTTCTGAATGTGGAGAGCATTTTCCACCATGAGTCTTTTGGCATTGTCTTGGATCATTGATTATATTGCTGAGAAGATCTATCACAGTTGATCATCACACAATGTTGTTGATACTGTGTACAATGTTCTCTTGGTTCTGCTACATGAGATACTTTAACAAATGCTTTTCTCAACTAGGGAAACTGTATCAGCCTTTCTTCATCTACCTTCCAGGGTTGAAGTGGGGATAATATTTGTGAGATAATATTTATAAAGCACATAGCTGACAGTGCCAGGCACATAGTACAGGCTTTAGAAAATCTTTATTTCTTTATATTCCATTCCATTCCCTTAATCTATAAGGTTGGTATAGATGATGCTGAATGAGTATCTCTGCCTACTTCTGGTCCTAAAGCATCTCAGTGGTAGACCAGAAGACAAGGAAATATCTATACATGGCTCAAGGGTAAACCTATTTTTTAAAAGAAGGAATTGGGTTGGGGCAACTAGGTGGCTCAGTGGATAAAGCACTGGCCCTGGATTCAGGAGGACCTGAGTTCAAATCCAACCTTAGACACTTGACACTAGCTATATGATCCTGGGCAAGTCACTTAACCCTCATTACCCTGCAAAAAAAAAAGAAAGAAAACAGAAAGGAGAGATTGGGTTATGGCATGATCTGCTCTTTAAATTTTTTATTTTTGGTTTTATATCACTTTAATATCCATTTATTTCACCCACTCTCCATCAAACCTTCTCTTAATATAAAGAAAATCAATTAAATAAAACCAAACAACGCGGTAGTCTTGTCTGATAGTGGACACCACGCTTCATGGCCTAGCTCTCTCCTTGTCTAGTGAAAGGAAGGAGGTGCATTTCTTCATCTTTTCTTCAGGGGTCAAGATTGGCCATTATAATTATAGAGCTGGCCTTCATGACCCATTTTTATTTTTGTAGGCAATGGGGGTTAAGTGACTTTCCCAGGGTCACATAGCTAGTAAGTGTCAAGTGTCTAAGGCCGGATTTGAACTCAGGTACTCCTGAATCCAGGGCTGGTGCTTTAACCACTGCACCATCTAGCTGCCCCCCATGACCCATTTTTGGTCATTTTTTTCACTTAAAAATCTATTTTCTCATGTTCTTATGGAAAATAAAGCAAAAAAAAAATTCTTGTAACAATTATACAGAGTTGAGCAAACACTGGTCGATCCCAAGGACAGGTACAAAAAAGTCTCATTCTGCATCCTGAGCCTATCACCTGAATGAATCAGGAAGTGGGAAAAAGGGGAAGTAAACATTTATATAGCACCTACTATGTGCCAGGTACTGTGCTATGCATTTTACAAATACCTCACAATAACCCCAGGAGGTAGATCCTCTTGTTATCCCCAGACTGTTAGGAAGCAGGCTTCATCATCAGTTGTCCAGAATCTAATTGGTTGTTACATTGACAAGAGTTCTTAAATGTTCTAAAGTTGTCTGTCTCGCAGTTAGCAGCAGCACATGCTTGACTCGGTCTCTCTCTCTCCCCAAAGGTGGCCTTGGGCTTTTGGTGAGTTTTATACAGAATATAGACTAAGCTTAGACTTAAGACTATTTGTTTTGTATTTCTACTTTCCTATCCCTCTAATCAACATCACCTGGTAACTACCACACAATAAAAGCTCTAACTAGAAAACCAGAAGCTTCTTCCATTTACTAGTCTGGGAGATAAATTAAGGGAAAGGTTAAAGAAGGGAGATTTATGATCTAATACCAATTTTAAATCTCACTGTTGCTGTTATTGTATACATTGTTATCCTGGTTCTGCTTCTTTCCCGCTGTATCAGTTCATATAAGTCTTCCCAGGTTTCTCTGAAATTATGCCCTTCATTGTTTCTTATAGCATAATAGTATCTCTTCACAATCATAGACCATAATTTGTTGAGCCATTCCCCAGTTGATGAGCACCCTGCCCTCATTTTCCAGTTCTTTGCCACAACAAAAGAGTTGTTCTTGGTTTTGGTTTTGGTTTTTTGTGGGGCAATGGGGGTTAAGTGACTTGCCCAGGGTCACACAGCTAGTTGTGAATTTTGTTTTTGTTTTTGTTTTGTGGAAAAGAATTGTTCTTAATATTTTTGTTCTTATGTGTCATTATCCTCTTTCTTTAATCTCTTGGGTATATAGACCTAGTATTGGTATCACTGAGTCAAAGGGTAAGCTCAGATTAGTAACTTTTGGAGAATAGTTCCACATATATTTTTTTTAATTTATTTGTTTGTTTGTTTATTTATTTTACAGGGCAATGAGGGTTAAGTGACTTGCCCAGGGTCACACAGCTAATAAATGTCAAGTGTCTGAGGCCGTATTTGAAGTCAGGTACTCCTGAATCCAAGGCCAGTGCTTTATCCACTGTGCCACCTAGCTGCCCCTCCACATATATTTTTAATTCATTTTTTATTTTTAGTTACAAATTATCTCCTTCCTTCCATTCCTCTCCCAAGCAATATTATGCCTATTATACTTATGAAGTTATACAAAATGTATTTCCACATTAGCCATGTTGTGGGGGGGGGGCAAGAAAAATAAACAAAATGAAGAAAATATACTGCACTCTGTACTCAGAGTTCATCAGTTCTCTCTATCAGGAAATGGATAGCATTTTTCATTATGGGTCCTTTGGAATTGTCTTGAATCATTGATCAGATAGCAAATTCTTACACAGTTGATCATCATTACAATATTGCTGGGGCAGCTAGACACTTGATACTTACTAGCTGTGTGACCCTGGGCAAGTCATTTAACCTTCATTGCCTCTGCGAAAACAAACAAAAAACCAAACAACATTGCTATTACTGTGTACGATGTTCTGGTTCTGCTCACTTCACTTTACGTCAGTTCCTTTAAGTCTTCCTAGATTTTTCTGAAATCATCCTCTTTATCATTTCTAGCACAATAGTATTCTATGACATTCATATACCACAACTCGTTCAGCCATTCCCCATTTGATGGGCATCCCCTCAGTTTCCAATTCTTTGACACCACAAAAAGAGCTGCTATAAATATTGTGTGTGTGTGTGTGTGTGTGTGTGTGTGTGTGTGCCCTTTCTTCTTTTCCCTTATCTCTTTGGAGTACAGACCTAGTAGCAGCATTACTGAGTCAAAGGGTACACACAGTTTTATAGCACTTTGATCATGGTTCCAAATTCTTCTCCAGAATGGTTGGACCAGTTCACAACAGGTTTGACCATGTTACCTCCTTCACTCAATAAACTCCAGTGGCTCCCCATCACCTCCAGGATCAAATATAAAATCCTATTTGGCTTTCAGAGCCCTTCATAACTTAGCCCCTCTCTACCTTTCCAGTTTTCTTATATCTTACTCACCCCCAATGACTCTCCAATACAGTGACCCTGGCCTCCTGGCTATGCCTCACACTAGACACTCCATCTCCAGACTCCAGGCATTTTCCTCTGGCTGTGCCCCCTGCCAGGAATACTCTCCCTTTCCATCTCCACCTTCTGCCCTCCCTGGCTTCCTTCAAGTCCCAGCTAAAATGCCACCTTCTACAGGAAGCCTTCCTGATCCTCCTTAATGCTAATACCTTCCCTCTTGATTCTCTTCAATTCATCTTGTTTGTACATAGTCATTTGCATGCTGTGTCCCCCATTAGTCTGTGAGCTACTCAAGGCCTTCTTCCCTTTCTTTATATCCCTAGCCCCTTCCCCACCCCCATTCCCCAGCACCCCCCACATAATAGGTGCTTATTGATTTGACTTGTCGCTCTCTAGTTCTAGATTAACTCACCCATTTAAAAAAATCAAATGACTTTCAATAAACTTTCTTTAAATAACCACAACCCTAAAACCCCTGTCTCCACCCTATAGTACCCTACCCCGCTATGATTACTACCCACATTTGCTCCTTCATTTGATACCAGGAGGGATTTTCAGTCCTGGGCATGAAGTGGTTTTTCCACATTTTCGTTGTTGAAAGTTTCCTATTTTGGCACAGAACATTTTGTGAAGGAAAACAGGGGCCCTGCCATGGAATAAACCAGCTGCTCACATTGTGTTTTTAGGGACAGAGAGTCATTTTTGTTGGATAACCTTTGTCCCACAAAGCACCCTCCCCACATACTGGAAATCTCGGGTTGTAAATCCTAGATGTTCTCAGTAAGCCCCAGGTGGTCCCTTTGCCACCAATTCCCAGTAAACGACCCAACGCCATTTCCAAAACACAAAGGCTTTGGTCACTACTGATTTCCCTGTGTATCCTGTTAGTGCAGGAGGCTGCCTGAAACCTGTATAAACATCCCTGTGGAGGTAAGAGGAAGCATCTCTTCACTGGGACCTAGCTCGTCCTCCAACCCGGATTGGCCTCCAGAGAGTTGGGGCTTGATACCAGGCTCATAGGTACACAGGAAGGAAGGGACCTCAGGGGTCGCTGAGTCCCCCGCTCTCATTTTACAGAAAAGGAAACTGAGGCCCAGAGAGTTGTTTTCTCAAGGTCACACAGAGCATTAAATTCAGGTCTTTTGATTTCAATATAGAGGGCTGGGGTCAATAGGAATAGAGGCAAAGAGAGAAGAGAGAACAGGACGATCACAGGGAATGAAGGGCATTCTGAAGCACAGAGGTGTGAAAGGGAAATTATAAGAAAGGAGACTAGAAAGAGAAATCAGAGACTGATTATAGAAGGCCTTGGATGCCAGCACCAGGCATTCATATGTTGGAGAACACGAAAGCTTTCTGAGTAGAGGACTATATTACCAATGAAGGCCACTAGAAATTTTTCCTACAAAGCCAAGAGTGTTGGGGGGAGAAGAGGAGTAAAGAGTCAAACAGAAGATGGTCCAACCACAGTTGAAATCATGCTGGGGGTGGGGGGCAGGTGGCATGAGCCTCGTCACTGCAGGGATAGAGGTGTGAGTCATTTCCCCAAGCTACCTTCCTCTCCAACATTCAGGGATGAAGGTTGTACTGCCTCCTCTCTCAGCAGAACTGTACCAGTGGTCACTTCAGGCTGACAGAGGACTGCAAGGTAAATATGAAGAGAGTGCTCTAGGGGGCAGCTAGATGGCGCAGTGGATAGAGCACCGGCCCTGGAGTCAGGAGGACCTGAGTTCAAATCCGGCCTCAGACACTTAACACTTACTAGCTGTGTGACCCTGGGCAAGTCACTTAACCCCAATTGCCTCACTAAAAAAAAAAAAAGAGAGAGAGTGCTCTACCTGCAGATGAAGCCCAGCCCCTCTTCCAAATATTGGCATCCTGGGGCAAAGCCCTGTTCCTTCCCCTCATGCTAATTATAGCTCTGTCAGGAAAGTGACTCCATTCCTAACAGGTAAGCAGTCAAAGGATTTGAGCAAGCATTTCTCAAAAGAAGACACCATCAATAAACATATGAAAGAATACTCACACACTAGTTTAAAAAAGAGCAGTTCAACTTAAAACTACTCTGAGGTTCTACTTGGCTCCCATTAGATTGGGAGAAGTGACAAAAGACAAAAATGATCAGTATTGGAGTAGCGGGGGAAGGATGGGTGCACTAATTCCCTGATGGTGGAATTGGGGGTTGGTCCAACCATAACGGAAAACAATTTAGAATTATGCTCAAAAAAGTTGCTCAACAATTCACATCCTTTGACCCAGGGAAACCATTACTAGGCATATATCCCAAGGTGGTCAAAGACAGAAAAAAAGATCTATATACAAAAATATTGACAGTAGCACTTTTTTTTTTGACAGTAGCACTTTTTACGGTAGAAAGGGACTAGAAAGAGAGTGAGTGTCCATCTTTTAGGGAATGGTTGAACACATTGTTGTAATGAACTTTATTAATGTGCCATAACAAATGGCAAATATGAAGAATCCAGAGAATCATGTATGAAATGATGCAGAGCAAAATAAGCAGAATCAGCCAAATAACTGACACATTAACCACATTAATGTTCAGGAGAAGAGTACATCAGAACTGTGATCAAGGGAGTCACCAGACTCCAGACATGACTTTGAGGACTGATGGTGAAGCCTCTCATCAGAGAGGTGGTGGTCTATGGGTACAGGACAAGGCATTTATTGTCAGACATGGCCAATGTGTTGCACTGTTTCAGTTAACTTCATTTATTTGTTACAAAGGAGGGTCCACTGGGTAGTAATAGCAACGTGAAAAGGGAAAAAGCATAATTAAATGTTATTTTAAAGTTCACTCAGATAGTGGCACAGGTGATAGACTGAATAGCAGATAGTATGGAAGAAGGAACAGGGCAGGAGAGGTCTAGTGCTGGAAGAGGGAATGAAGAGAATTAAATGACTAGTCCTAGATCACACAGGTAGTAAGGGACAGAACTAACTGGGATTCAAACTCAAATGGTCTAGCCTTAAATCCAATTCATAAAACTGCCTCCCCTCCAATTTGTGCTACCTGTATCTTTGATGTGCACACTCTTGGTTTGTTCTCTCTCCCCATTAGAATGGAAGCTCCCTGAAAGCAGGAATGTATTTTTGCCTTTCTTCATATTCCTAGTTCCTAGAACAGAATCTGGCTCATGGTAAGAGTTTAATAAATGCTTGTTGATTGTTGAATAAAGTATAGTCAAGAACTCCAGCAAACAGCCTGGGCAGGAGACCCAGACATTACAGTCCATTAGACTGTAAGCTTCTTGAGGGCAGAGACTTGTATTTCTGTTGTTGTTGTTTTTAATCTCCAGCACTTAACAAATGTCTATTGATTGATGGGGGTCTTAATGGCCAGAAGTCCACGATAATGATCATGAAACAACCTTTTGTTTCAGCCGGGACTTAGGTATTTCCTGCTAAGGCAGAGGCCAATCCAAGAGCTTTTTCTCACACCTCCTGCTTCTTGACCCCTCTGCAGGTCATCTTGCCTCTACTGACCACCCCCTCCTCCCTTTGGACACTCTCTCCTCCAGGGGTTTTCCCAACACTGCCCTGGCCTGATTTTTGTCCTCCTACACATCAGACCAGTCCTTCTCATTTTTCTGGTACTATCTCTCCCTTTCTGTCTTTCAGGTCTCTATATCTAGTCCTCTTCTCCCTCCTGAGTCTCACGCCTCCAGCTATCTGACTGTTGGACATCTTCACCTGGATGTCCCACAGTCCTCTCAAACTCAATTGGTCCAAAACAGAACTCAATTTCTTTCTTTCTTTCTTTCTTTCTTTCTTTCTTTCTTTCTTTCTTTCTTTCTTTCTTTCTTTCTTTCTTTCTTTCTTTTGAACTCATTCTCATTCACCCTAAACCCAACCCTTCTCCAAACTTCCCCATTTCTGACATTGAGGACACCACCATTTTGGTGTCCTCAATACCACCATAGGTTCACCATCTGGAAGTCATTCTAATCTACCTGTCATCTTAGTCATCTAGTTTTTTGGGGGCTTTTTTGTGGGGCAACAGGGGTGAAGTGACTTGCCCAGGGTCACACAGCTAGTAAGTGTCAAGTGTCTGAGGCCGGATTTGAACTCAGGTCCTCCTGACTCCAGGGCCGGTGCTCTATCCACTGTGCCACCTAGCTGCCCCCTCATCCGAGTCATCTAGCTGAATGGCGGCTAGATAAGCTATATGATGTAACTCCATATGACCCAACCCTAACCGAGGGTACAGTGGATAGAGAGCGCTGGACCTAGAGTCAAAAAGACCTCAGACACTTACTAGCTGAGTGACCCTGGGAAAGCCATTTAGCTTGTCTGCCTCCATTTCCTCAACTGTAAAATGGGGATAATAACAGGGTTATGGTGTGGCTCAAATGAAATATTTTTACAGTGATATGCAAATTTCAAAAGTATGATATAAATGTCAGTTATTCGAGTTGGCTCCAGGTCACAGTCACTGAGCTACTAAGTGTCTTTAGCCAGAAGCATGGTCCCTTCTCCTGAGAATCAGACAAGCATACCAATGCTAGGAGATCGGCTGTCTTGGGTGAAGCCCTAAAACATAGCAAAAGAATGATGAGAAAATCCATGTGAGGATTAAGAGCACAGCACACCTTTCTAGAGCAGAGTCAGGAGCAATCCTAGGAACTTGGGCCAAAAAGGTTTTGAGGTATGAGCAATTCAAATAGGGGTGGGAGGACAAGAGTTACACTTCCAAGTAAAGAAAAGACTTCTCCCAATACAGGTAGGCACTGCCTGGGCAACCCAGAGTCATCTAGAGCTGAGGTGTCAAGAGGACGGCACCCAAACCGGATTAAAATGTAATTGGGAAATACCTAACAAAACAAACAAATAAATAACATATGTGTGTATATACACACACATATATATTATATACAACACACAAAAAATGTCAGTTATTACCATTTTTTTTTTTTAGTGAGGCAATTGGGGTTAAGTGACTTGCCCAGGATCACACAACTAGCAAGTGTTAAGTGTCTAAGGCCGGACCCGAACTCAGGTACTCCCGACTCCAGGGCTGGTGCTCCATCCACTGCGCCACCCAGCTGCCCCTATTACCATTATTATTATTTCCCATCCAAGTCTCCCATTACCCCCCTTTACATAATCTCCATTCTGGCCGAACTCTTCTTTTCATCCTGACCCATAATGCCTCTGCACCCTCACTTACATTGTTCCCTGTGACTGCAGAAAACCAAAAGGGATTCAGGAGGGGAAGAGATGGAGAAAAAGGCAGCCGGAAAAGGAAGAGGAAGAGAGATAAGGCAGAAGGGAGGAAAAGGCGAGGAGGAGGAGGAGGAGGAGGAGGAAGGCAAGGGGCAGAGAGGAAAGCTTGATGCTGGAGAGAAAGGAAGGAGGAAAAGGGAGACAGAGACACCCTCTGCTCCTAATATTCTTTTTGTTTTGTTTTGTGTGTGTGTTTTTTTGTTTTGTTTTTTTAGTGAGGCAATTGGGGTTAAGTGACTTGCCCAGGGTCACACAGCTAGCAAGTGTCAAGTATCTGAGGCTGGATTTGAACTCAGGTACTCCTGACTCCAGGGCTGGTGATCTATCCACTATGCTATCTAGCTGCCCCCCTGCTCCTAATATTCTTTTGGGGGGGCAGGGCAATGAGGGTTAAGTGACTTGCCCAGGGTCACACAGCTAGTTAAGTGTCAAGTGTCTGAGGCTGGATTTGAACTCAGGTCCTCCTGAATCCAAAGCCAGTGCTTTATCCACTATGCCATCTAGCTGCCTCCCACTTCCTAATATTCTTAATGCTGCTCTCCTTTCCTTTATTAACCTTATTTCCCTTAATTGCCTTCTCTCTCTCTCTCTCTCTCTCTCTCTCTCTCTCTCTCTCTCTCTCTCTCTCTCTCTCTCTCTCTCTCTCCCCCTCCCTCTCTCTCCATTTCCCTCTCTCTCTCCCTTCCCACCCACTTTCCCCCCTCCCGTCCAATTAACTTGTATTTTCTCATCTGTACTAGGAAAGAAGCAATGTGCTATGATGGATAGAGAATTGGTGGTTTTCTATTCCACCTTGTTCAAACACAGGCCATGTGACCCTGGACAAGTCCCTTAACCTGTGCTCCAGACAATTCTCTAGGAAGAGAAGGTTTTGCTTTTCTGTAGCAGAGGGAGTTTGCTGTCTGGGGGTACCTGGACCAGTGAGATCACAGGTCCATTCCCTATCCCTTACTTATCAATGGATGTTCCCTTCAGCTCTGTTCTGGGCTCTTATCTCTCCAGGCCCTCTTTCTTATCATCCCATCAATCCCCAAAGGCCCAGTTCTCATCTCTGTACAGAAGCCTCGATCCCTATCTCCAGACTGCATCTGTCCCCTAAGCCTTAGTCTTGAAACTCCAACTGTCTGCCGGGTGTCTCCATTCTGATATCCCATGGACATCTCCATGCAAACAGGTTCAAATCTGAACTCATTACCTTCCCCAATAAACCAGGGTTCCTTAATTCTATGGAGGGCATAAATCTTCCCTGTCCCTCATTTCCATTACCAATCATTTGCCAACACGAGTCTACTGAGAGGCAGCTGGTGTCACAGTGGATAGAGCGCTGAGCCTGGAGTCAGGAGGACATGAGTTCAAATCTAGTCTTGGATACTTACTAGATGTGTGACCCTGGGCAAGTTGATGTGCCAATCCTGCTTTAAACGGTTGGGAAGAATCCTCAGAATGGGAGAGCTGGCAGAGCCCTTGAGGGCTGTCAGCTTCACTGAATACCTAAATGCTGCCTTGGACTAGCCACCTGACAAATGGGCCTCCATCTAGCCTTTGCTCGGAGACCTCACCATTCTGGCTTGGAAGAACTCCAATCCGATGTGCCCCGCAACACCACCACCCAAACCCCTCTCTTTGCTGCTTCCCCCATGGCCCTCAAGGGCCAATGAGAACAAGGCTGACTGCCCCACTACATGGCCATCCAGCAGATGGTGCTCCTGAGTCCTCTCTTCTCCATTTCCTTCAGCTGAGCCCTTCTGTGTCATGGATTCAAGTCCCTCTGCTGTGCTGGCTGCTCTCCTCTGGACCCTCTCCCTGGGCCCTTCCTAAAACGGGGCACCCAAACTGAACTCAACATTTAACCTGTTTGCCTCAGTTTCTATCTTGCAGGGTTGTGGGGATCGAATGAGATATTTGTTGTTTTTTAAAGGCACATAGTAGGCACTTTATAAATGTTTTTTTTTTTTCCCTTCCCTTCCTTTCTTTCCCTTCCCAACAGTCCAGGTGGAGACTGACCAGGGCAAAGGACAAGAGTACTCTGAGAATGCCTACGATCATTGGATCTGAGACTTCGATCCTGAAAGCATCTGATCCAGCCCCATCATTTTAGAGGTCAGAAAACTTGGAGGGTCAGAGAGGGTAAGCCATTCACCCTGGGTTTTATCCTCTTTTTTTTTTCCTGGACCAATGGGGGTTAAGTGACTTGCCCAGGGTCACACAGCTAGTAAGTGTCAAGTGTCTGAGGTCGGATTTGAACTCAGGTCCTCCTGAATCCAGGACCGGTGCTTTATCCACTGCGCCACTTAGCCGCCCCCATCCATTCACCCAGGGTAACCCAGCTAGTAAGGGGCAGAGGCAGGATTCTGAGGGAGGGCAAACACCCCCAGGATGGAAATGAAGCAGATGGAGCCACCGATGCCCCCCAGAGCCCAAGACATCTACCTTGGGCAGCTCAGGAAAGGGAGGGAGCAGTTTCTTGGCTCAGCCCCTCCAAGGCTTTTCTCTGCCTCCTCAGCCCCTGGGGCGGAGGAGAGGTGTGTGTATCTAAGCCCTGATAGATCTGACAATGGCCACATTGTAGCCAGGCCACAGCGATAGGATCTGATGGGAAAAAGTCTGGGGGCCCGCGCTAGAGTGGTTCCTGTTGTTTATAGACTGTTTCCTGCCCCCTGAGCTGGGCGGGAAGCCGAGGAGGGCCATTGTGTGGAGGGCACAGCAGGGACCGAGGCAAGGAAAAGGCAGGACAGTGTGGCCCTGAGCAGGGGTCACAGGACCACCAGCACCTCCTGCTTGCAGAGAGAGCAGACCGGTAATCCCCTTTGGAACTGCAGACCCCCAGTGATGGGGAATTCCCCCTCCCACTTTGAAACATCTCCAGTCTAAACCTTTCGGTAAAGATCATTGAGGGTAACCCCCCTCCTTCATTTTACAGAAAAGGAAACTGAGGCCCCACAGAGGTTAAGTGATTTGCCTAAGGTAACACAGGTAGCAAGAGGCAGGGATGAAATGGGAACCCAGACCCTCTGACTCCAGAAGCAGCATGCTTTCCAGAAAGCTATTCTGATCCCAGGGAGTCTTCTCTTCTCCGGCTAAATAGCCAGGTGGGACTAAATGATTCTGAAACTCCCTTCTCTATCTACTATAGAAAACCAATCAATAGACATTTATTAAGCACCTACTTTGTGCCAGACACTGTGCTAAGCTCTGGAGATACAAAAAGAGGCCAAAGACAGTCCCTGCCCTCAAGGACCTTGCAATCTAATGCTCAAGTCCCCTCCACATAGACTGTAAAATCCTTGAGAGCAGGGATTATTTCATTCTTTGTTTATGCATTCCTGGTGCCTGGTGACAGAAGAGGCATTTAATGGATTCTTGCTGATTGATTGATTGACAATTCTATGAGCCCAGAAGAGGCAGGGTCCTCATAAGGGTGAGCTGGCCACAATCCCTCCCTTCTGTACCTGTCCTCTCCATATATGTCACCATCATATTTTGACCAAATGATCATGGATCATTCCCTGAATGTGACTCAGGTCTTCCTGATTCCCACTCCAGGCTCTTTCTGCCAAGCCACCCTCTCTAGCAACTTCTTCAAAGTTCTGTTCCAAGGCCACCATCTCCAGAAAGCCTTCCATGAGCTCTCCACCCCCACTCCCCAGTCTGGCGACAACCCTTCCTCCCTCCAAGTCCCCACAGTGCATTGTGTTTGCAGCTCTCAGGGGCTGTGTCCATAATCTATTTGCATCAATTAACAAATATTTTTGTGAGTTTGTAAGATCTGATACAAAAAGGCACCTTAGAGAATATCTGTCTAGACCCTTTGGGTGACAAGCCCAGAGACAGTAAGTGACTCATCCCAGGTCACAAACCAAGGAAGTCAAAGGGCCAGGATGTGGGTCCCCATCTTCTGTCCCTTGTCATGGCACTTCCCTGGGAAGGTGGGGCCTGAAGAATCCCCTCCTCCAAGGAGCATCCCCTGAAAGCACTTTCTTCCTGCTCCCCAAATTTGCCTAGATCCCTTCGTCCATCTCTCCTTGACTCCCAGTCACACTTTACCTTGGACTACACTTTTTTTTTTTTTGCAGGGCAATGAGGATTAAGTTGACTTGCCCAGGGTCACACAGCTAGCAAGTGTCAAGAAGTGTCTGAGGCCACATTTGAACTCGGGTCCTCCTGAATCCAGGGCCAGTGCTTTATCCACTGTGCCACCTAGCTGCCCCGTGGACTGTACTTAACTGTATGCATGCTGTATCCTCCCAGGAAAGATGTAAGCCCTCTGAAGGCAGGGGCTGGTTCATTTTTCATTTCGGTGTCCCTGGAGGAACAGGGACATAGTAGGGATGGGAGATGGGGGGAGTGGGTGAGAAGGGATATGAGATAACATCAAAGTGCTTCTCAAACATTAAAGCTCTATATAAATGCTAGTTTCTCACTATAGTTACTGTTATTATTGTTACTACGAGCAGAGAAATATACAGTATGAGGGAAACTGAGGCTGGAGAGAGGGCCCAGGGAAGTGCTGGAGCCAGTTGGATCTGACTTACGAAGCTTATGATCAGTCTGAGCGTTTCTCCAAACACTACAAATGAGGGCTTTATTTATAGTTTTATTGATGGTCTAGGCTTAAGAAAGTGATGGAACTCTGGGGGCGGCTAGGTGGCGCAGTGGATAAAGCACCAGCCCTGGATTCAGGAGTACCTGAGTTCAAATCCGGCCTCAGACACTTGACACTAGCTGTGTGACCCTGGACAAGTCACTTAACCCCCATTGCCCCCCAAAAAACAAAAACAAAAAACAAAAAAAAAAGTGATGGAACACGTGTTAATGCGGAATAAATTTCCAAGTGGGTCCAAAGTTTCTGGAAAGCCATTTGTAAACATTTACCAGCATCCCCCGGGCAGAGAGCTTTAACAACTAGGAGGAGGAGCAGGGAAGACCCCCGGAAGAAGTGGTAGCTCTCAGACTGATTCCTGAAGGAAGATAAATGGCTTCCACTTCCAAGAAATGAAGAGAAGATCCTTAATTTACTGTGGGTTTATTCTAGATGCCGAGCTGGTCCTCCCCACCCAAGACTTAGACTAGGAAGCTGCCGAGAACTCCGCAGAGTCTAGATTCTGGGAAAGGAGGCTCCCAGCCAGGTGGCCAAGGACCACATCTTGTTCCCCTTGCCCTGGGTCACACAGCTAGGAAATGTCTGAGGCCAGATTAGAACTCAGGTCCTCTTGAATACTAGGCTGGTGTATTCCCAGGAAGCCTCACTCAGACAGAATCTTCCCTATGGGAAGCCCTAAGTAAAGGTGAGTGGATGAAAGAATCGAGTAAAGGAATTCAATCCTTTTTTTTTTAATGTGTAGGTTTTCAAAAGGAAACTTTCTTCCCTCCTGGTTAACCCAGAAGACTTCCCTTCCTGGGGTCCCCATCTCCTCTGGGGTGGGCTTTCAATTCTCCAGAATGGTTTCCACTTCGAGGTCTCTGTCCCCTGGTCCATCTATGGCCTCCAAACATCCCAGAGACTACAGGGCTTTGCGATAGAATGGATGAAGTCAGCAAGCAATCTAAAGTGTGGGTACACAGGTCAGGGGGCACTGGTTAGAAAACCAGTCCTGGAATCAGGAAGACACTGGCTGTGTGACCTTGAGCAAGTCACTTAACTCATTCCAGAAGACTCTCTAAGATTGTCAGTTACTTTTATAGAGGAGGGGATGGGTTTCCTCATTGGCAGTCTTCTAACATACAGGTGTCTAACTTGGGGTCTGGGGGCAGCAGGCAGTCAGGACAATCTGAATCAGATTAAAATATAATTGGAAAATATTTAACAAAATAAATAAAAATACAACAAAATATACACAATGTTAATATGTGGTTTTCTAATCAAGATACACCTGCAAGGATCCTCCTTGTAGAGAGCCATCTCTTCTGAGTTTGATCCTACCGGTCTATGAAGTCACAGGTGTGAGAAATAAGCCATTTGTTCCCCTGCTCTACTTCAATCAGTATTAATCAGTCTGATATGATTTCATAGGGGCAGTGATTATAAATTCTGCATATTAGGCCCCGGAGCTGTGAACAGCAGATTGTAAGTTCACTTGCTTAATCATAGGAAGCTAATTAGTGGCCCTCCACCCTTGTTTTTCCTTGTCATGGTGACCAAGCCCAGTGTGGTGGAGGTGACTCAATTACATGGAAAGTCCTCCAACTTATTTTTGTAAGCCTGGGCCACTCTCTCTCATCCCGCATGAGCAAGTGACCACCTCATGACCACTTAGTCAATGAAGATGCCCCATACTTTACCCAACCTGAGACCCCCCTGCTAACATACATTTCTAGCTGATGCATTTTTTTTTTTTGGCCCAAGAAGCAAGATCTGTCAACCAATGGGATTCTGTACTTTGTGTAGCCTCTTTAGAATGTTCAGATGTCAAATCTGGTAGCAAACCTTATGAAGCTAAGGTGCCAGAAGAAGGGCCCATCTCAGATAGGAAGATCTGAGGTCTGCTTCATTAAAGGGGACCATGGATCCTTTAATGAAGTGGCATCAGCCCAGAGCTCTGCCTCGGTCTCTCTTATTGTAGGTTGGACAATGTTGCTCCCCACATTAGTGGCACCCTGAGATGTGGACCTCAGCCTCTTTAGACTGGCCCCTGTAAGGGACCCAAAATGGAAATGCACCCCAAGTTGGATTTGCGCCTATGGCTCCCCCATGGACACTGGCCCTGGGAAGTTGAACTCCTTTAGATGTCAGTACCCAAATTCTCTGAACCCGAGCTAAGTCTCTCTGCACTAAAGATTGGTGAGTCTACCTTGATTTACCCTAAATTCATTTTCTTAAAGTAGGGTCCCTGGTTGAGCTAAGAGGGACTGCTTGAATTTGTGATGAATCTGTCTAAATTTATAAGCTCCAGAACCCTCAAATTCTACTTTTATACAAATTTATATGGCCATAATTTTAACTCTTTATATACAGGCTACTGTGGGATTTTCTATCCTTTCTTTTCCTCCGTTTTTTCTTACTTTCACTTTGTTAAGCCCAGAGAGATTCAACAGGGGAATTGCTCCTTTCTCATTTTCAGCCAGCTAGCTACCTAGCTCGTTTTAAAACTTCCTGTTGGCAGGGTTAAAACAGATTATTTTTTTGACCTTTAAATTCTTTTATTGAGGGGTAATTAAATCATTTCTCTCATGGTAGAGAAATCTCTCAAATCCGTTGAGGTGGGGAAACTCATTTCAGTGGCTCACAGTGGTGAGGACCCATCTAGAGGACCCTATGACCAGTCCCGGGATGGCTCGGGTTTGAGACAGCGATTGCCAACTCCAGTGTTCTGACAACACCTTGAGGGAGCAACAATTCAGGCCAGACCCAACAACCTTAGGGGAGAGATGCCCCACCTCAGTGGTGAGCTGTCTGGGCATGTGACCACCCTGGAGACAATCCCAGCCCCTTCTGACCTGAGAAGAAGGCTCCCTTTCATTTAGTGAGTAAGGTTATTATCACTTCTATTATTGGGATTAAATTGGTCACTGACAATCAGAGCTACATTTTTAGGAAGTTTGAAAGCAAAGTCGAATAGCAAAGCCTATTCATGTCTTTCTTTTTGTTTTTCTTTTGTGGGGCACTGAGGGTTAAGTGACTTGCCAGGGTCACACAGCTAGTTTCAAGTGTCCGAGGCCAGATTGCAACTAAGTTCCTCCTAAATTCAGGGCCAGTGCTTTATCACTGTGCCACCTAGTGCCCCCTGACTGTCCATTTATAAAAGACCTTCCGGCCCTAGCTGACCAGTCTTGGGATCCTAGAAATTAAGCCCAGAAATTACAAATTGGAAGTATTGGAGAATTTGCCAAAACAAATCCCTGAATATTACAGTGTTAGCTATAGGAAAGACTCCCATGAGGATGAAGCTCAGACAGTCAGGGGACGGTCAGGGGTTTGGTCTCCAGCATCTTCAGTGGGGAATGTCTCAGATGGAATAAGCCAAAAGGCGGCTACCTCGGGAGTCTAGTCCAGTTCTCTCAGGAGAAATTCCTCCGAGGAGTGCCCCTCTTAGTTGGGGTCACCCCCAGGAGAGATGGGATCAGGCATAATCCCACAGGATCCCCATTGGGACAAGAGTGGACTCTCTTTCCAGGGATGACTAAAGAAAGAGCTACTAAGCTTGAAAAGTTTGGTTTGAGAATACAAGGGGTTTAGGGGATTGTTTTGGCAAAGCATGGAACTTTGGGGGGGCAGGGCAATGAGGGTTAAGTGACTTGCCCAGGGTCACACAGCTAGTAAGTATTAAGTGTGTGAGGCTAGATTTGAACTCAGGTCCTCCTGAATCCAGGGCCAATGCTTTATCCCCTGCGCCACCTAGCTGTCCCCTAGCTTGGAACTTTTGATTATTTAGAAAGCTGTGGAATTTTATTGAACCTCCCGAAATCAGCTTAGAATAAATGAACTATTGATATTACTAAATTCTTCATCAGCCTCAGTTTTTCTTCCCATGAACCAACTCTCTGTCTGTTAGGAGCTTGTTCTAGATACAAAGCACACTTTAAATGGGTGAACCCAATTGGTAAATTTTGTATTATTACTGAATTACATTTTTTGGTGAGATTCCAAAAGTATTAATATAATTAGGAAACAGAAGAATTATCTTGGGCTGACAGCAGGACTCCAGCTACAAGATGGTCATAAATTCTAGGCTTAATTAATTAAGGAGATAGGGAAGATCTTGACTTTGAAATCTCCTGGAGAAAAACAGAAGTTCAAGGGGGCAGCTAGGTGGTGCAGTGGATAAAGCACTGGCCCTGGATTCAGGAGTACCTGAGTTCAAATCTGGCCTCAGACACTTAACACTTACTAGCTGTGTGACCCTGGGCAAGTCACTTAACCCCCATTGCCCCACCAAAAAACAACAAAAAAAACCCCAGAAGTTCAAGCCTGATTTAATATTATGTCTTCTTATATGTTCTGTGTGTATTTTGTAAATGATAAAATTAAGGTTAGGAATAGTGGGTCTTTTACTTAAGATAGAAAGGGACTTTATCCAATCAGGAAAATCTTCAAGAGAATGGGAAAAAGGGTCTGTTTTGCTATGTTATTCATGCTTTGTGCTAACCCGTAGCTAACAGGTGTTTTTTACTTCTGTCTTTTCATTTAGCATGACCAACCAAAAGGAACAGGCTATAAAAAATAAACTTTCAAAAAAGCCTTAAGAGAGGACAAACCTCGCTTTTTTTCTGTTTCCAGCCTTGGCCATGCTGGAGATTGAGTTGAAAGACAGATATGGAAATTAACTGAAACCTAAGATAATAAAAAAGGGATTAGAAACCAAATTTGTGAGAAAATAATTAAATGTTTTCTCTTCTAAAATTATAATTTGGAAGTCTTTAATAAATGACTTTGATGAGTTTATGGGGTACTAGCAGACTGTGTAGAGTTTAATGAAACCAACAAATAGATCAGTCATTTCTTGATAATATATATATATATATATATATATATATATATATATATATATATATATATATATATTTGCGGGGCATTGAGGGTTTAGTGACTTGCCCAGGGTCATACAGCTAGTAAGTGTGAAGTGTGTGAGGCCAGATTTGAACTCAGGTCCTCCTGAATCCAAGGCTGGTGCTCTATCTACTGCACCACCTAGGATCAGTCATTTCTTAAAAAGGACTAGGATTAATTGAAAACTGAAGTTTGCATTTTAAGAACTGTCTTGGGGGCAGCTAGGTGGTGCAGTGGATAGAGCACCAGCCCTGGAGTCAGGAAGACCTGAGTTCAAATCCAGCCTCAACCACTTGACATGTACTAGCTGTGTCACCCTGGGCAAGTCACTTAACCCCAATTGCCTCACCAAAACCAAAACAAAATAACACAAGAAATGTCTTATTATTCATGAGATGCTAAGGAGACAATCAGTGAAATAGGGATTCAAGGAAGTGTTAAAATAAGAAAAAATTTTAGGAAATAGTGTAGAGGAAATTAGATTAAAATTCTTGTGAGCTTAAATAATTCCACATTTCAGAATTTTCAAATGAAGCACATTTGCTAATCCCAGAAATTCCAGTTAACCAGTCTCTAAGTCTGAAGTTTTGGGTATCAATCTGTGAAATTGGTTTTAATTTTAGTGTAGATTAAAGGTATACTTTAAATAACTATACTTCATAATTGCACATGTATAATCCATCTCTGCTTACCAACTCACAGAGGGAGGAGGGGAAGGAGAAAAGGAGGAATAAAATTTGGAATTCAAAACTTTAAATAAAAATGTTTATTATTGGAAAAAAACCCTAAAAGTTGGGATAAGTTTATTGCAGGAAGGAATTGTTATTATTAGAAGGCAGAATGAGGACATTTTTAGACCACCTGCAGAAAAGAATAAATGTGGGTAGACTTGGAGTTCATTTACTTTTCTGTCGTTTGTTGCTTTTAAACAACCAACCTGAGGGCGCCAAGCAAATCCTGATTGAGACTCCCAGATCCAAGGTGATTCCCAAAATACGCCCAGAAAAAGGAAAACTCATTTTGAAATCAGAGGGCAACTGAACTAAGTGAAGTTCGATGATACTATTGCAGTTTAGATCAAACTAAAACACAGTAAAACTTGTGTTGGAATCGGTTGTTTACTGAAAATAAGTTTAAATTGTATAAATAAGCTAGGGAAAATTATTGAAGATATAAAATATAGAAGAATATAAAAAGATAGATATAGGAATAAATGAAGTTCATGCACTCCTAAGAGAGGGTGCTCAGATTACAAAAGAGCAAATTAAAATGAGCATATGAAAGTATAAAATACTGACATTTTGAGAGGGGCAAAGCAGAACTTGCAAATTATTTACCAATATCTGTGC
Source organism: Dromiciops gliroides (assembly GCF_019393635.1). Classification (NCBI taxonomy): domain Eukaryota; kingdom Metazoa; phylum Chordata; class Mammalia; order Microbiotheria; family Microbiotheriidae; genus Dromiciops; species Dromiciops gliroides. Next base: position 5,814,750 of record NC_057861.1, read on the forward strand.
CATTCCTGTGCCATAGTTAGACCTTGGCTGATCCCCTTGGGCATCGTGAGAATATCTGGATGAATGCGTTTCCAGAATAAAATAGGCTCACTTTGAGGAGATCGATGATTTCTGCTCTCAAGTCATCCTGCTTCCTGAAATCTGTGACACCCTACAATGAGGAACTTGTACTGAGTGAGTTGTTTTTGAGTCTTCCCTGTCACTTACAGAAACTATGTGATCGTAACCAATTCTAAAACCCAAAAGCCCTTAAAGAAATTGGCAGGAACCCTACAACTATAACCACTTAGGAACTCAAAAGGTGGTAACTAGAGGAATTAAGAAAGTAGGAAGAGTAATGCTGCATAAGGAAATAAGAAAAGTGAAAACTGCATAGAGGAATGAAGAAAGTTGGAATCTGTTAGCACTGACAACATAAATTCAGGGTGTGAAAGTAAAGGGCTTTGGAGTTTTAAAAAGGAGACTTCAGAGGGTCTTAATCCCAACGATATAAAAAAGATCTAGGAATTTTTAAAAGCAATACCCTTTTATAGTTGCTGCATGTCTTCCTTCCCCAATCAATATGACTACAAAATAAGTTTCATAAAATACATATTAATTGATTTATAGAGAAAAGATTATGTCTTTGCTTTGGTTTAAATAGTCATGCAAAAGGATGAGTAATTTAGAAAATTTAAAGGAACTGATTTGTCTTTGCATAATTCAAAGAAATAAAAAAGCAGTAATAGGAAGTTGGGTGTGGCACCATGATTTTTTAAATATAATCCAATAAAAATAATGGAACCTTGTGCAAAATGAAGTTTCTCTATTGCCACTAGTCATTACAAATCAAAATTGGTTGGGTTGGAAATATTGTAATATTGTAGTAAATTTGAGAATCTAATCAGTCCTTGTATGTACAAAGGGGTTACTAAATCTTTACACCCATCTCCCAGAAACACAGTTGTGAAGTATTTAACACAGTGCCTGGCTTGTGTAAAGGATGAGCATTGTAGTGTTCAGACCTTGTAGGAATACAATTGAAGAAAATGTTATCAAATTTACAGGTCCTTTTTCTAACTGTCATGGAATGATAACAAATTGAGAAATTATAGACCAAACCTTTGAAAATATTACTAAAAACCGACTTGAACAACTTTCAAGACAAAGAAAAAAGCCTCATACATAGTAAGCACTAAGTAGACTACCATGATTCTCATGGAAACACCAGAGGTAGTAAGATAACTGATTCTCTATAAAGTGATAAGTGTAAAAGGTATTTAGCTGCATTATTATCACCTGATTGGTGACGTTTTCAGTACAAGAAGGCTAAGAGAGGCTGCTAAAGCGAGTTTATTCCTCTTTTCAATCTGAATACTGTTCCATTACAAATATGTCTGTTATGTGATAATTAAAGGAGATTTTCTTTTAAAAACTAGAAAACAGGGGGCAGCTAGGTGGCGCAGTGTATAGAGCACCGGCCCTGGATTCAGGAGGACCTGAGTTCAAATCCGGCCTCAGACACTTAACACTTACTAGCTGTGTGACCCTGGGCAAGTCACTTAACCCTCATTGCCTCACCAATAAATAAATAAATAATGAATGAATGAATGAATAAATAAATAAATAAAAACTAGAAACAATAAAAATATTAAATTACTTACAACACATTGGGAGAGAGGCATGTTAAAATCCTCTTAGGAGATTTCTGTCTGTGAAGTTCTTTGGGATGAGCCCAGTTGACAGGATATTGTAAAATTCTGCAGCCCTGCCCTTTGAGAAACTAGAGCCTTTCCCTTCCAAAGTGAAGAAATGAAACTTATTTTAATAACAAGTGGGTGCCATTTGGGATCATTTAGAAACTCATGTAATTATATTTTTGTTTTGGTTTTTGGTAGGGCAGTGGGGGTAAGTGACTTGCCCAGGATCACACAGCTAGTAAGTGTCAAGTGTCTGAGGCCAGATTTGAACTCAGGTTTTCCTGAATCCAGGCCCAGTGTTTTATCCACTGCACCACCTAGCTGCCCTCTGTAATTGGTTTCTGTTTTTGGTTTTTTTTGCTTGTTTGTTTTTTGTTTTTTAGTGAGGCAATTGGGGTTAAGTGACTTGCCCAGGGTCACACAGCTAGTAAGTGTCAAGTGTCTTGAGGCCAGATTTAAACTCAGGTCCTTCTGAATCCAGGGCCGGTGCTCTATCCACTGCACCATCTAGCCGCCCCCGTAATTGTATTTTTAATGCTATTCTTCTGACCCAGCTATTCACTGTGTATGAACTTGTAATGAAGAAGAGGAAACAGCAGGACAAGGCTGAACAGGTCTCTTGGGTCTGGGAGACTGAGGAAGGGAAGCCATCCTCCCCAGAGCTTCCATCTCCAGGTAGACTTTTTAGTTCATTGTGGGGTGGAGGTCATTGTGGCACACAAGGGGTAATAGATTCAATTAAGCAAGAGTGGGTTACTCCAGACATCACTCCAGTGGCTACTTGCATGAAAGCCACTTGTCCAATTTGTGTGCCTTTTCATCAGTTTGTTTCAAGTCACATCCACTAGTTTGCATCTTTCTTTGAGTTCTTTCGTAAAAAGATTATTATTGTGCCCAAGTCAGTCCTTGACCAAGGTTGAACTATTCCCTAGTTCTAAAGCCACAGCTCCCTCTGGTACCATCGTTTTCACCAGGAAATTGTGCCCAGATAGGACCCAAGTGTCTACATGGACTCTCATGGACATCTCATCTCATTGTATTCTAGAAATGATCTGATGTTCTCCCTTTGGTTTTATCTGCAGACCAAGGTGAAGAATGATGGTTGTGAATAGATGAAATTTGTGAATAGTTCAGAAATTCTAAATGAGAATTTGAGGCTAATATATGAGAACCATAACAATTATCTAGCCCTAAGATGGAGTTAGTGAAATCTTGCCATTTCAGGAAGAGTCTCTTGGGACTTTAACTTGCTGCTATTCTGTCTTAAATCCAGGTAGAAATGTCTGGCCCTTCATAAGGCTGCTGGTTCATCATTCAAGGGAAATGCCATGTGCTTGCAGCTTGAGGTCTGCCACAGGTGGAAGTCTGCCCCTGGAAAAGTGGAGAGAACAACCTCGTGAAGGTAGCATTGTCTTGACCTCTCCCCATCTTGGTAAATAAGACCTTTTCCTACCTGGTCAACTCTGAGCCTGGCTGTGACATCCTGTCTTTTTTTTTTTTTTTTTTTTTTTTTTTTAGTGAGGCAATTGGGGTTACGTGACTTGCCCAGGGTCACACAGCTAGTAAGTGTTAAGTGTCTGAGGTCGGATTTGAACTCAGGTAACTCCTAACTCCAGGGCCGGTGCTCTATCCACTGCGCCACCTAGCTGTCCCAACATCCTGTCTTACAACTGGCTGCCTATGACTCATACCTGAAATCAGACAGAACTAATGCTGCTATGTCCCTGCCTTTCTCCTCACAGAGCAAATCCCATTGATAAGGGCGAGTGTAAAAGATGAACCGCATTGGTGATTTTTGATTAAGGAAAATACGCAAGTATAGTGAGGGATCATTTTGAATTGTCATTTGAATCACAAATAATGGAGACCATGAAGCCTTACAACTGGTGGGTTATTTAGTTTATAAGAGACCACCCTAAAACATTCTTTCATCATGGTAATGTGATTAGTGGGAGATGTGACACAATTTTCAAAATAAGATGAAGAATTTTACATGTAAAATTGCTTGAAACATCTATCTAATAATATTAAAAAGAGAGAAAGATTCATTTTTCCAATTCAAGCCCTCGTGATGAAACAATTGAAATTCTCTGAAATTTCAGGTGAATTGTGTATTTTTTTTTTTTAGTGAGGCAATTGGGGTTAAGTGACTTGCCCAGGGTCACACAGCTAGTAAGTGTTAAGTGTCTGAGGTCGGATTTGAACTCAGGTACTCCTGATTCCAGGACCGGTGCTCTATCCACTGTGCCACCTAGCTGCCCCCTGAATTGTGTATTCTTAATATGATTCTTCTTATAGCTCTATTTTTTATTGAGTTTGTATTGTCTTGGCACCTGAGACAGATCTAGAAGGAAGAAGCCCCTTTGGAGCTGACCTAAGAACATGGCTTGTTCTAGAAATATAAATTTTGTGCACAGGACTGAATCAGAAGAAGTTTCAGTGACTGGACAACTATGAGATGGGATGAAACAACTAGTTCCACAAAAGTTGATTTTTCTTTGTGCAATTTGTGGTGGGTTTGCTATAGGTTACCACTGTGGGGCTGCGTGTTGTGACAGTTACAGAAACTTTTTAACATAATCAGTGTAAGTTGTGCCCATTTCCCCTCTTCTCTAATGTCACTTTTGTGCTTCAGTAAGGGATTGCCCCCTTCTGATTTTGCATCACCCCTGGAGAAGCACATTTAGATTGTAATGATCCAAAGAAAGACTGGGATCAAAGCGTGGTGTGGGGAGAATGTGAGAAATAATTCATCTGGACCCCTCCTCTATTCCAATCATTATTTTTTTTGTTTTTTGTTTTTTGTTTTTTTGTGAGGCAATTGGGGTTAAGTGACTTGCCCAGGGTCACACAGCTAGTAAGTGTTAAGTGTCTGAGGCCGGATTTGAACTCAGGTACTCCTGACTCCAGGGCCGGTGCTCTATCCACTGTGCCATCTAGCTGCCCCCCAATCATTATTAATCAGCTTGATATGAGTCTGCAGGGATAGCGATTATAAGTTCTGTATATTAGTCCCCAGAGCCGTGAACTGCAGGAAGCTAGCTAGGACCCTCCACCCTTGTTTTTCCTTGTCCTAGTGACCAAACCCAGTATGGTAGAGGTGACTCAATGACATGGAAAGTCCCCAGCTTATTTTTGTAGCTCTGGATCACTCTTTTGTCCAACATTAGCAAGTGACCATCTCATGACCACTCAGTCAATGAAGATGTCCTATGCTTTGCCCAACCTGAGACCCACCCCTGCTGACATAGCATTTCTAGCTGGTGCATCCTTTTTTGGCCTTTGAAGCAAAGGTGTGTCAACCAAGGGGATTCCTTACTTTGTGTAGCCTCTTTAGAATTTTCAGATATCAGATTTGACACCCAGCCTTATAAAGAGAAGGTCCTAGAAGAAGGGGGCATTTCAGATCATAAGGATGATCTGAGGTCTGCTTCATTAGTGGGGACCATGGGCCCTTTAATAAAGTGCATTGGCTTAGAGCTCTACCTCAGTCTCTTTTATTGTAGATTGGACAATTTTAATGCCCACATAGGATTCACAGCAGTGAAATCGTCAAAGCAGTCACTAACAAACTACCGAATTTTACATGAGTCACAAGGAATAGAGTGCTCTGAACCATAAAGGGGCATTACAGGCTAGTGAAGCCATGGTTGTTGTCATTGAGTCATTTCAGCTGTATCTGACACCATTTGGGTGACAAAGATATCGGAGTATTTGTCATTTCATAGATGAAGAAACTGAAGTAAATAGGGTTAAGTGATTTGCCTAGGGTCACACAGCTAGCAGTAAATATCTGAGGTCAGATTTGAACACAGATCTTCCTGACTCCAGGCCAACTGCGCCACCTAGCTGCCTGGGGAGCCATGGTAATACTCACAAAATTGTGCATAAATAAGGCACCGTTTTCAATGGAGTAATGATGGTAGAAAAAGCCCACATTTCCTAGGATGTCACAGACCAATGGTAAATAAAAGAAGCACACAGCTAAGGCCGGAGGAAGTATTGGGAAAGAAAATGAGCCATAGGAAAGGAGAAAAAGAGAAAGGTTTTCTGAGATCTGATGAGTAAACAGCAGAAGCAGGAGCAGGAACAGTCATGGAGGCATTCAATGAACCAAAAGGCTTGCTGAGTAAAAGTAGGACCTATAGGGGGAATGCAAGCAGCAACCTTTCCTGAGAGATCATGGGCATGGCTTCCTAAATCAGGATGAGGTAGCGACTTGAGCTTGCAGTAGTAGGAAAATGGAGGAGTTCCTGGACCAAGCAAAACTCTGGGGAGGCTGGAGTGCAGAAATATTCTGACTTACTAGCCTGATTTGGGGCTAATCGGACTGGAGGACTAATCTGGGGACTTTTGACTGACTGGCTATCTGACTGCTATTAATTTAATGTGGGCTGTTTATAACGTTCCACCACACTGCTCCACTCCCAAATTGATAAGCAAAATATTAAGAAGCCTCTTAACTAAATAATCAGAGCAGAGTTTATTTATGAGATACTATTGAAAATTAAGAATACAGGGAAATCAAACGTACAACCTGACTGCATTGCGGTGTGTCTCTTTCCACTTCGTCTCTTTCCCACCTGCTGCACCTGGAACTTCTAATCTTGTCCACCCAGTCTCTCTATCTTGTCCTTCCCCACTCTGAGTCTCGTCCGCCAGCCTCTTCCTCTTGTCGGTCCTAGTCCTTTAGCCTTCTCCTGCGTCCTTGTAGCCCCCCGTCTCTCGTCTGCCCCCACTCCTGTCTAACTCCCAGGTCTATATATATTTTCCTTTTCTCCACTCAAATCTTGGGGCCTTTTTGCACCCCCACAGACCAAGCTAATCCGCCAGCCAGGGCTGCAGCTGGGGCTGGGGGGATGCTCAAGCATCCCGTGCCTCAGCACAGGCTACACCAGAGCCCGGCCTGGACAAGCCCAGGATCTCTCGGATAGCTCTGCTCAGGATGGAGGGAGCTAGTGCTCCCCACCTTGCCCCCACCCAGCTGTCTGACCTGGCATCTTATACAACCCATGGAACTTTTTGGCTCAGCTGAAGCAGAGGGGGAAGGGCACCAGCACCTCCCACACAGAAGAGACCCTGAAGGCCTAAGGCTTTCTAATCTCAGCCTAAAGGTAGGGTCCCCAAATCAAAATAAATTTCCACAGGAGTCAAGGACAAAGGCTAAGAGAGAGGCTCAGATCTCCCTCCATTGAAGGAATTTCCCTATTGATTTTATGAGTCTCTTCCTTGAAAATGAATCTGGGGGCAGCTAGGTGGCACAGTGGATAGAGCACCAGCCCTGGAGTCAGGAGGACCTGAGCTCAAATCTGGCCTCAGACACTTAACACTTACTAGCTGTGTGACCCTGGGCAAGTCACTTAACCCCAATTGCCTCACTAAAAAAAAAAAAATCAAAAACATATTTACTTCAGAAAACCTCAGTCAGCCAACAAGTATGTTTGAAGCACTTTTTATATGTTAGACACCAAATTAAGTGCTAGGGATTCCAAGAAAGGCCAAAACATAAGCTCTGCCTTCAAAGAGGGCAATGAGGGAAACAATGTGCAAAAAATTATATATACTTTATATATTCAGAGTAAATGGGAGGAAATCCCAGAGGGAAGGTACTAGCCATTATGGTGGGAAGGAGAGGAGAGAGTTCTGGGAAAGACCTCCTACAGAAGATGAGATTTAAGTTGAGTCTTGAAGATACCAAAGAAGTCCAGGCTGAAGAGGGAAAGAATTCTAGGCATGGGGACAGCCAGTGAAGAAGTATGAAATCAGAACTTCCACAGTCCAGTTCCCACTGGGCAGCAAGATGGAACTGTCATGGGGTGCAGAGCACCCCAGAAGTTCTCTAGGCATTATCTGTCCTCTGGTTTAGTTTCTCAAGGAGAAGTTTCCTTGATGTGCCCCAGAGAACTTCTGGGGTGCTCTGCACCCCATGACAGAACAAAGAGATCTAGCTGACCCCAGATATCTCATCCCCAAATGCCTATTGCTTCTTCCCATCAACTCTGGGAAATCTCTGGCTTGCATCTGGTCAGCCCCAACTCTCCAAAGCCACTCATGTCACTTTACAATCCTGACAGTGCTAACCAGCTCTCAGATAGACCTTAAGTATGCCCTGGCATGTTCTAGATCAGCATGGAAGTGACCCTGATATAGGAGGCAAAAAGGGGTTAATAGAAAAACCTAAGGTCCAAACTAAAAAGAAAGAAAGAAAATGAGTCTGACCCCCATTTAGGTCCTTATGTGGTTTGTAAGAAATATATCTGTGTCCAAAATGCATATTGGTGGCCTTAGTCACCAAGAGATGAACTGTCTTGAATGTCTTAGAAGCAAAAGCTAACTTCGGATGCTCCGGATTAACTGGGTGAGGACAGAACCATGCCTTACTTATCAGTAAGTCTACCAAGGTGAACCTAATCCAATTGCCCTCTAGTTACATGCTCACAGGCTGCATGGCCCTGTGAGTAAGCATGATGTGCTGAAGCCAGCTCAAGCCGGCTAGAGAGGGCCAATTGTTCAATGGGTTGTGGGTATATTTTTTCCCCAGTGAGCTGGTTGTTTAACATTTACTAGCACTCCCCTTCACATGAGTAATAAGTACTCCCCGGGGGGCAACTTGACCCCAGCACTTCTAATCACCAGGTATGGCAACAAGCATTTATTAAATACTGTTTGCCAGGAGCTTTGATTCTAAGCGGGGAGACCCCATGTACTAACTAAATACCAGGTAAACACAAGGGAATTTGATGGAGGGGGAGAGCACCAGCAGCTGAGGAGGAGGTGGGGAGGCAGGGAGGCCTCAGGAAAGGCCTCTTGGAGGACACAGGGCTCCAGCAGAGCCCTGAAGGGCACCCAAGGGGCTTCCACCTGGGCAAAGCACAGCCCCTTGTACGTGACCTACCCATAGTCCGTCCTCTATACCTGGGTTTATGGCTGGTCCTCATGCCTGAGATGTTCTCACCCATTCTCCATCCCCCTTGGCCAAACCTGAAGGCCTTTCCATCCTTTAAAGCCCAACTCCCCCAGGAAGCCTTCTCTGATTGCAGCAGTTAGAAAAGCCTTTACCCGGCAAACTTTTACTTAGTAGCCTTGAGACATTGGGCAAGTAACTTCCATTCTCTGAGATTTTCTTTATCTGTGAAACGAAGGGTTTAGACTAAATTATGTCTAGGGCGAATGGCGTCTAAGGTCCCTTCCACAGTGCCTGGTATATAGTAGGCTCTTAATGCTAACTGAATGGGACTGAAGAATCGGGTCATGTTGTGTTTCATGTATGAGACTCCTCTACCTCTCCAGGACTGTGAGCAACTTGAGGAGAGCTGGGGATTCTCTCCTCTAAATTCCCACCTGACCCAGAACCAAACACGGGACTCTGCATATAGCAGGTGCTTAATTAATGTTTGTAGGTCAGCTGGGCTGAACACACTGCTGGTCTTTGAGTGGAGAAATACGGTCACCATACTTAAGAGGCCTGGGACATTTATAAGGCGGGAAGCAAAAACTTGGGAGTGTGGGTGAGCAGGGACAAAACCAGGAAAATTCAAAGTGGGAGCTGCTTCCTCCTCTTTCCCTGGTCCAGTGGTGGGGGTTGGACTGCGGATGTAAGACTTCCTCCCTATGGCCGACATGATTTATGGGCTGAAGCCTCTGTGCCCCCTCCCCCACAGCGGAGGGGGCCCCTGCAGGCTTCTCAGTCCAGCAGAGAATGGGGGCGTGGACCCGGCCTTCTCCAAGGTGAGACATGACCACAAGGCACCCTGGTGACCCATTCAGTAACTTGCAGGCTCCCCAGGGGCCTAGGCTGAGGCATTCTGGGTGTCCAGCTGTAAGTGGTCCATTGGAGCCCTTTCTGACTGCCCGTGACCTCTTTGGGTTATAGTCCTGGCCCTGGGAGAGCTGGAGGCAAGGCAGTTCCTCTGATTTCTGCCACACTGGGGGCAGGGTCACAGCCAAGAGCATAAGGACTGAGCCCAGACTCTTGAATTGCAGCAAGCAAAAAAAAAAAAAAAACCATCGGGTGATGGAACATCAAGTCATAAACCTGTCCAAATCGACCAAGGCTGTCCCTTTGTATAATAATAATAGCCGACATTTATATATCCCTTATTTGTGTCAGGGCCTGTGTTAAGTGCTTTATAGTTATATCTCATTTGATCCTCACAAAAAACCTGGGAGGTAGGTGTTATGATCACCCCCATTTTACAGATTAGGAAACTGAGGCAAGTGACTTACCCAGGGTCACACAGCTAGTAAGTATCTGAGGCTGGATTTTAACTCAGGTATTCCTGACTTCAGGCCCTGTGGCACTGCCTAGCTGTCTGTAACAGACACATAGGCCATTGGTAGCTCCATTTTTGAAGCACTCTGGCGAGTAAGGGTACTAGGGGAGACAGACCTGGAGTCCAAGGATCTGGGTTCAAATCTTAGCTTTGCCATTAAGAGGCTTGGGACATAGTTTCTCCTCTCCTGACCTCAGTTTCCTCAGGTGTAAGACGAGGTACAAGATGAAATTGGACCAGACATCCTCCAAGGTCCCTTCCAACGTGACCTGAGGGAAGTAGAGGGAGGTCCGAAAGGGTCAGGACAATAATGGCGATAGATAGCAACAGAGCGCCGTCTACACTACTTTACCAACATTATCTCACATGGTCCTCACCACCAGTATCATCCCCATTTTACTCCTTAGACCACGGAGACTCAGAGCATTTAAGTGACTTGCCCAGCTACTAAAGGAAGGAGTCAGGATTTGAACTCAGGTCTTCTTGATTCCTATTTTTACTATGCCATCTAGTGCCTCTTATAACCAGAATTCCAGGCCAATGTCAAGCCAAATATTTGACTGGTAAAGAAATCTAGCAGCCTAGGCCAAATAGAGAAAGGGAATATCATGTGGTGGATTGAGGCGTGGACATAAAATCTGAAAGACCTGAGTTCAAATCCTGCCTCAGACACTTCCCTAGGTCTGTGACTCTGGGCAAGTCATTGATACTGCCCTATTCCTCAGTTTCCTTACCTGTTAAATGGGGATAATGATAGCACTAACCTCACCAATGAGTAGGATCAAATGAGATAAATAAGGGGAGTAAGACAGAAAACAGTGAAAAATGTCCCAAACTTTAACAATAGCAATATGGAGCAAGCTGGCCAATAGGACAAGCAGAAGGACTAGGACTCCCTGTCCGAGCTTGCACAGGGCAGGGCGTCATTTTCTTTTGTTTGTTTGTTTGTTTTGTGAGGCAATTGGGGTTAAGTGACTTGCCCAGGGTCACACAGCTAGTAAGTGTCAAGGGTATGAGGTCGGATTTGAACTCAGGTCCTCCTGAATCTAGGGCCGGTGCTCTATCCACTGCCCCACCTAACTGCCCGGGGCGTCATTTTCAGCAGACTGAGGTGACCCTGTCCTGCCACCTCTCAAACACGCCCCCTTTGCAATGGACAAGGTTTTATCGGTGCCAGGCAGTGCACTCAATGCTGGGAATGCAAGAACGGAACAATCCCTGTTTGCGATGTCCAATGGCTCTTCCCCCAGCATCCTCCAGGATCAAATAGAAAATTCTCTTATTGGCCTTTAAAGCCCTTCCTTCCCAACCTGGCTCCTTACCTTTGCAGGCTTCCTACACTCTATTCTCCTGCACTCACTCTTCGATTCAATGACCCAGACCTCCCTGGGATCTCTTGCACCCTACACCATCTTCCCACCCCACGACTTTGCCCAGGGTCTTAGAGGCAGAACAATGGCACGCTAGTGAATGTTTAACAACCAGCTTGAGAGTGAGATGTACACAGTACACATTTTAAAATTTAATCTTCATTTTAAACATTCTCTCCTTCCCCTTCCTAAGGCTAAAGAAAACAATAAATCAAGCCCTGATCTGTAACATTTGTTGATTTCTGAGGTGTCAGTGTCTGCTGAAAATTTAACTATTGGCTCTCTGATAAGGAACTGACTCCAGCTCACCCCTGGGGCAGAATCTTGAGAATTTTCTCTTTCATTCCCTTCATTCCTTCTGGTGTCCAGACTCATATCCCTCGGCCCCCAGGCACTGTCTTCTCAAGCATCTCAAACATCAAATATTTTGGTGTGGGAGGGGAAAAAAAGCTACAAAGGACAGAAGGTAAACTGGTCCTTTCCTTCACCCAAAGTGAAAACTCTTGGCTAATACTCTAAGCCCAAACTCCCGGGAACCTGGAGGCTAAATTTAGAGTTTCCTTTCAACGATACCAGGTCACTTTTCTCTAGTTCAGCAGCTGTTTCAGAGAAATTTTGTTTTTGTCAAATAAGCTGCTTTTTTTTTTCTGTGCAATTAATGAGATCCTGTTTTGTTTCCCCTGGGGATGAAGAACAATGTGCCTGGTCCCCAAACAAGCCAGTGCCCTTCTAGGGGAAGGGGGGAGGATAGGGAGAGGGGGGAGAAGAGGAGGCAGCTGAGACCTTTGATAGCTGCTGAGTCTGGGCAAAGTGTGACCCAGAGGAATGAGAGCATCGCCAGAACTAGCACTTGGCAGAAGGGGGAAGGGGAATTTGTCCCAGGGCGCTGCTATAGGTTTGTACATGCTTCCTCCCTGCTGCACCCGCTATCCTCATACCTTGCCAAATGGCCCAGTCAAGCATTCCCAGAGGCCCATCTCTAGGCTCACACTCACCCAATCCACATAGTGGGCATAGTCCTCCTACCCCCCAGGGTTATTCTTCTAAAAGGAAAAAAGATCAATAATCAATACCTTGAATGCTTTGCTCTCTATTGCCTTGCTAATCGCAGCTATAATCATTTGGATAAGAAATAACTGTGTACTGAGTTCAAATCCAGCCTCAGACACTTGACAGTAGCTGTGTGACTCTGGGCAAGTCACTTAACCCTCATTGCCCAGCAAAAAAAAAAAAAGAAAAGAAAAGAAAAGAAAGAACTGTGTGATTTATAGTAAAAACATAGTGCCAGGTAAAACCAAAAAACCTGTGTAACCAAACTAAGATACACTCCCAGGAAAAATCCTGCATTAGTTAACCTAAGGAGTATAACAGTGTAACTATAACTATTATGATAGTGTGTGACTGTATTGATCATCTTGACTAGAGTAATCCTCTTTATATTAAAATGTAGTTGTTTATGGGGGCAGTTAGGCAGCGCAGTAGATAAAGCACCGGCCCTGGATTCAGGAGAACCCGAGTTCAAACCTGACCTCAGACACTTGACACTAGCTGTGTGACCCTGGGCAAGTCACTTAACCCCCATTGCCCAGCCCCCCCCCCAAAAGTAGTTGTTTATTCTGAGCTTCTTGAGAAAAAAAAGACCTTTTTTCACAAGAGCTTGCTTGAAGTCAAAGAGAACAAATATGTATAACAATAGCTTTTTTCCCCTCTTTTTTTCACCATACATGAATGAAGAGACCTATAAATAACTGTGAATTCTGTATCTCAGGGTCTCAGTCTGTACTCTGTGGACTGTACACCCCATCTTTGTTTCTATTTTTTTGTTTGGTTGGTTTTTGGGGGTTTTTTTTGGTGAGGCAATTGGGGTTAAGTGACTCGCCTAGGGTCATACAGCTAGTGTCAAGTGTCTGAGGTCGGATTTGAACTCAAGTCCGCCTGAATCCAGGGCCGGTGCTCTATCTACTGCGCCACCTAGCTGCCTCTGTTTCTCTTAATAAAGGTTGGTTTCTTTGCCCAGAGAGGTTTCCCACATTTCTTGTTTGTGCTTCCAGCAGCTTACAGGGGGAGAAAAGGACAGTTATGGCTAGCTGAGCTCTCCTTCACTGACAGCTGCAAAGAAGGGCATTGCTCCAGACTTAAACCTCTCTATCACGTCTATGGATAAACTAGGAGTATGCCGAGCAGTTCAACATACAGAGCACTTGGCCTTATGGTTCTCAAGGGGAGGAGAATTGCTGGTTCGCTCCCTCCAGCTTGTCTCCCTCCCACTAAACACTTGGCACACAAAAAACCAATCCCAAATAGTCTTGCAGTAAATAGAACTTGGGGAAGTTATACAGATCAAAGTAAACCAAAGAACAGACAAGAATAGATGGGTTCCTGCGAGATAAAATCTCAGCTCCCAAGGAAAGAACTATCTCACCAGGAGGGGTCCGGTCCTTGGGGACCAACTTCCCCACAAGTCTTCCTCTCCACAGAGACCCTGAGCTGCCAATCTAAAGTCCACATTTCCCTCTCTTGACCTCCACCCTGGAACTCCTCTTCTTCAATGTCATGCCCCAGAGAGAGGTCTCTCAGCTACTCAGAAGTCATATCTCGGCTGATTTTTACACTGAAAAGAGAGCAGAAGGGAGTTCAGTAGGTAACTCAGACAAGCAGGGAAGTCTTGTTCCTGTTGAGGTACATTTTACATGCTACTTTAAACAAAAAAATCTGTATATAACTGAAACACACAGTTTCTTGCACAAACTATTTTCTGTTCTCTGTATTGTAAATTTTTTTATTGACCTTTATTAAGTTTATAATTTTTTTAAAAAATCTGAGGCTCAGAGAGGAATGGTGACTCCCCGGAGGTCACACAGCTCATCAGTAACAGAGCCAGCATTTGAACCCAGCTCTCAATTCAAAACCCAAGGTGGAGAAGTACTTCATCCCGTCCCATGTTGCTCAGACCTCCAGGAAGCACTGGCTGGCAGCTTCAGGAATTTTATAGACACAATTTGGTCTTTACGCCACCCTGGAGGAAACTCAGGAAATTGTTCTCTAGGGCTGCTGGGTCCACAGAAACATGAGCGTCTGGAGCAGATTTTATGAGATGGGCCTGGATTTCCTTAATAATAACCTAGTAACCATTTTTTGCATTTTTATGGCCTTTCACCCTTTTGAGGGGAGTTCATAACCTTTGCCTCCATCAGTCCAAGTGGCAAGTCCCTGAGAGAGACAGGGAAGATGTAATGACCCACCCCCACTTTTTAGATGCCCAAAATGCTGAGCTATAACTAGGGCTGGGCAATGAGTTTTTGTCCCAGGGCTCTGGGATTTAGAGGGCACTGACCACCCTTTCAGATTTTTAGCAGTGAGAAATATGACGCTCAGTACCTTGTTAGCAAGAACGAGTAGTTAAAAATAGGAAGCTGCCAGAAGACTCCTTTCCTTCCTCCCTAGCTTGCCCGTGCCTGGCTTCACCCTGTCCCCAAGCATCACCTCACAGTCTCTTGAGACCTATATTTCCCCACAACAGGGCAGGATCCTGGGGTCTTGCAAGTACATTTGCAGACTTGTGTTGTGTGGCTTGGCGAGAACTCAAACACTGCACTGAGTAGGATGCACAACCAGCTCCTGGAGGGCAGACAATGGTTCACTTTTTTTTTGGGGGGGGGCAACGGGGGTTAAATGACTTGCCCAGGGTCACACAGCTAGTGTCAAGTGTCTGAGGCTAGATTTAAACTCAGGTCCTCCTGAATCCAGGGCCGGTGCTTTATCCACTGTGCCCCCTAGCTGCCCCCGATGGTTCACTTTTGACTTTATCTCCCCAGTGCCCAACACAGTTGTGGTGATGTTCAAATGAGATCATGTGTGAAACACTTTGCAAACCTTCAGTCAATCAGCCACTCAAAAGCTTTGCCTTTCCACCTTTCTAGTCTGCTTTTTCCTTACAATGCTCACCTCTCCCATCATTGCCTGCCGACTTCCCTGGCTTTGATGAAGTCCCAGCTAATAGCCCACCTTCTCCAGAAGCCTTCTGGTGCCTTGCCTCTGTTGATTATTTCCTATTTATTCTGCATATAGTTTATTTGTACATATTTATTTGCATGTTGTCTCTCCCTGTTAGATTGTGAGCTCCTTGTGGACAGGACTGTCACCTCTTTTTGTATGTCCCTAGAACTTAGCACAGTGCCTGGAACATAAGAGGTACTTGATAGAGGCTTAAAGATTAATTGAAATAAAACAGTAAAGAGTGAAAAATTATGTAAGGTATCTCATAGCAAAAACAACTGGCCTGGGAAATAGTTTAAAGATAGATAATTTAAGAATAATTGGGGGCAGCTAGGTGGCACAGTGGATAGAGCACTGGCCCTGGATTCAGGAGGACCTGAGTTCAAATCTGGTCTCAGACACTTAACACTTACTAGCTGTGTGGCCTTGGGCAAGTCACTTAACCCCAATTGCCGCACCAAAAAATAAATAAATAAAAATAATTGGACTACTTGAAATTTATGAATTTTTTAAAAGATCCTACATATATGTCAAGAAATCATAAAGGAAAACTGCTCAGATCCCTTAGAACCAGAAGGCAAAATGGAAGTAGAGAGAGTCTACCAATTACCTCCTGAAAGAAACACCCAAATGAAAACTCTGAGTAACACGATTACCAGATCAAAGAAAGATGCTTCAAGCAACTAGAAGAAAATTCAAGTCCTGAGGAGCCACAATGAGGATCACATAAGATTTAGCCGCCACTACTATAAAGAAGCAGAGGTATAGGAATATGATGTTGCAGACTACAACAGATATGGGCTTATAGCCAAGAATAATTTACCCAGCAAAACTGAGCATGATTCTTCAGGGGCGAAAGTAGATCATCAATGAAATAAAAGCATCCCTGATGAAAAGGCCACAGCTGAATAGAAATTTTGGAATGCAAACATAGGAGTCAAAAGAAAAACAACAAAAAAAGGAAATATGAAAGACCCCACAAAAGTAAACAACGATAAACTGTTGACATTCTACTATGGGGAGATGCATGTATCCCTTTAAAGCCCTATCATCATCAGAGGTCATAGAGGGAATCTAATTCAACAAGGTCTGGGGGTGGTTTTGTTACATCTTGTTGAAAGGGAGGGGAAGAAGAATATGAGGAAATTATCTCAGACAATTAGTGTGTCTGAGTAGAAGTTTATACAAGCAAGAAGGAAGGGGTGGGGGCAGCAGCTGACACTTCAACCTTACTCTCATCTAAAATGGTCAAAGGAAGGATGAATACGCACACACACACAGAGCTGGGCACAGAAACATTTCATTCAACAAGGAAATAGGAAAGAAGGGGAAGGGGAGGGAGAATTAGAAGGAGGGAAGGGATAGTCCTAAACAAAACAACTCTAACTGTAGACATACAAATATATGTATAGCTCTTTTGTGGTGGCAAAGAATTGAAAACTAATGGGCTGCCCATCTGGATAATGACCGAGCAAATTATGGCATATAAATGTGATAGAATACTATTGTGCTATAAGAAATGATGAAGGAAATGATTTTAGGGAAGTCTAGGAAGACTTGTATGAACTGATATGGGATTGAGAAAGTACAACCAGGAGAACAATTGTAACATAAGATTTTCTAAACAAATAGATTTGAAAGATTTAGGAATTCTGATCAGTTCAGTGATCAGCCATGATGTCAGAAGTCACAAAATGAAACATGCCACCCACCCCCTAATAGAGAAGTGATAGACTCCGAGCAGACCAAGACATATTTTTTAGACATGGCTAATGCTTAACTCTACATGTTTGTTACAAGTGTTTTGTTTTTCTTTCTCAGTTGGTATGGGAAGGGGGGAGGGAAAGTGAGAGGAAGAGAACGATGACTTTTGTTGAATGAAATGTAGAGAACATAAAATTTGCTTAATCTTTTTAGAAAGAAAGTGGATTGAAGTAGGGAAAGACTTGAGGCAAGGGAACCAATTAAAAATCTCCTGCCATAGTCCGGGCAAGAGTGAGCTATGGTGGCAATTATGAGTGGAGAGAAAGGAGTAGATATGAGAAATGTGTAAAGGTAGAAATAGGATTTGGGAATTGATGGGGATGTGAGGGATGAATGAGAATGCGATGTCAAGAATGACACCAAGCCTGGTGAGTGGAAAGAATGGCAGTGTTCTTGACAATAACAGGAGAGTTCAGAAGACGAGAGAGTTTGGAGGAAGATGGAAGATAAGGAGCTCCAATCTCAGGTATGTTGAGATTAAGTTGCCTTTGGGACACCTGATTCTAAATGCCCAGCAGCCAATTTGTAGTTCAAGACTGGAACTCAGGACTGGGACTGGAAATGTAGGTCTAGGAATCATGTGCACAGAGATGATCATTGAAGCCATGGGTGCTGATGACATAATCAAGAGGGGGGAGAGAAGAGAGCCCAGTTCAGAGCCTTGAAAGGAACTCAAAATAGATATGGATGTAGCTCAAGCAGTGTGGGCTAAGAAGGAGCTGTCCGACAGGGAGGAGGAGAAACACAAGAGAACAGTATCATAAAACCCAGAGAGAGTTTCCAGTGAGAGAAGGTAACCAATGTCATAAAAGACTACACAGGGAGGTCAGGAAAGGTGAGACCATTGGATCTGCCAGTTTAGAGGTCATCAATCACTTTGGGGTTTTTCGTTGTGGTTTTTTGGGTGGGGCAATGAGAGTTAAGTGACTTGCCCAGGGTCACACAGCTAGTAAGTGTCAATGTCTGAGACCGGATTTGAACTCAGGTCCTCCTGAATCCAGGGCCAGTGCTTTAACCACTGTGCCATCTAACTGCCCCTTCTGTTTTGTTCTTTAAAGAATGGGGGAGATCTGGGGTTGCCTGTAGAGACCTGTAGATAATTTTGGTGTTAGAGAAAAGAGCAGATGTTTGATGGGGCAATCTGCTGGAGAAGACAGGAAGGAATGAGGTTGAATTGAATAGGGATTTGCCTTGGTGAAGAGAAGGATCACCTCATTGTCAGAGACTGGAGTCAAGGAGGAAAAGATTGGGGTAGAGAATGTGATGTCAAAAGGTTGAGATGTGTAAAGGAAGGGAGAAGAGGGCGTTCTCAGCAAATAAAGTGTGAGGTGAGAGGGGCAGCTAGGTGATGCAGTGGATAGAGCACCAGCCCTGGATTCAGGAGGACCTGAGTTCAAATCAAGCCTCAGACACTTGACACTTACTAGCTGTGTGACCCTGGGCAAGTCACTTAAGCCCAATTGCCTCACCCAAAAAAACAAACAAAAAAAAAGTGTGAGGTGAGGTCTTTACCAGAGAGTATAGGGAAAGGAAGGAGGGAGGGAGGGAGGGAGGGAAGGAAGAGAAGGAAGGAGAGAGGGAGGAAGAAGAGATAGAGGCAAGGAAGGAGAAAAGGAAAAAGAAAAGGAAAGAAGGAAGGAGGAAAGAAAGGAAGAAAGGAGGGAGGAAAGGAAGAAATAAGCATTTATTAAATACCTACTTTGTGTTAATCACTATGCTAAGTGCTTTGTGAATATTACCACATTTGATCCTTGAAATCCTGGGAGGTAGGTGCTATCATGACCCCCATTTTATAGTGGAGGAAACTGAGGCAAAGAGGAGGTGAAACGACTCGCCCAAGGTCACCCAGGTAGCATGTGGTACTGGTGGGGTTTGCCTCCCTGTTCTCTGACTCCAGGACCACTGCCCTTGACCAGAGCTGTGCCTGAGGAAGGGCACGTTAGCAATGGCGAGGTGGGCTGGGAGGGGCAGGCAGTAGGAGAGGTGAGTGAAGATGTTATTTGCATGAAAGCAGATGAGAGAGAGGTCAAGAGTCTGTACTAGGAAGGAGGAGCTGCCAGGGATGCTGCAGACTCCACCCAGCCTCTTAGACTTCGGGGGAGCCAAATCAGCAGTGACCAATCAGAGAGAGGGGAGAGCAGGTGAGGACCAATGACTCCTTTCAGATTCTGCTGCTTCGTCTAGGACTAGCCACGTGGCTCCTCCGCTGGACCATAGAGCCAACCCCATGCCCGCCTGGCTCCCCCAGCTTTCCAAGGACTCTACCTGCCTCCTTCCCCATGCTCCTGGGAGGCAGCACTGGGAAGAGAAGAGCACTGAATGTTGAGTCCAAAGACCTACTTCTGCCAACTGAGCCAGTCACCTGACCCCTCTGAGCCTCAGTTTCCTCTTCTGTAAAATAAGAGGGTGAGACTAGTTGGTCTACCTGCAGGCTTTCCTCTCTGAGCCCGAAGCCACCCAGTCCTCCAGCCCTGACTGATGGTCACCTTTGCCCACACTAGCACATAGCGGCCCCTCCTTCCAAGGACCAAAGAGCGTTCTTTCAAGAACCATCCAAGGTATTGTGGAGAAGAATGACCGGAAATCCCTCGCCTCTCGCCTACTGAATCACGGATGGGAATCTCGTCCTCTTTTGCCAGGAAATGCTGCCTTAGCATTGTGGTCCCAGCCAGCCCGGGGCTGCTGATGTCAGCCCAGGAGGCTGCTCAGCCTGGCTCCCAAAGCCAGGTATTCCTTGCCATGCCAGGGAAGTGAGTAGGCACTGGGCTCGTCATTTCCCCCTTCTTTTATTCCTCTGTAACCTTTCTTCCATACACCATTGGATGATCTGAGTTCAATACTTATTAGCTGTGTGACCCTGGGCAAATCACTTCACCCCTATTTGCCTCAGTTCCTCATCTGTCAAATGGGGGCACACTGGAGAAGGAAGTGGCAAATCAGCCCAGTATCCTTGCCATGAAAACCACATGAACAAACACTTGACTATACCCCGTTGTTCCAGGGAATTGTTGGCTAAGGTGAAGACACGAAATATGAAGCAAGCTAATTGGCTTAGCTTACTTTTGTCTGTCAAAACTCCATTGTGTACATGAAAGACAAAATATTCCCAAGTTATCTTACATTAAACAAATTATATGGGGATAAAAAGAATTGTAGGCAACAGATAGAGATGTGGCTCTTTGGGGGGGGGGAGCAATGTGAAGTGGTGGCATCAGGAAGATCTGAGTTCAAATTCTTTCTCTAGATACTTGCTAGCAGTGTGACCCTGGGCAAGTCACTCCTCTCTGTGGGCTTCAATTTCCTCTCCTGTGAAATGGGGATAATAATTTTTGCATGACCTCCTTCACAGAGGTTGTTGTGGGAAGGAGTGCCACAGTACAAGTCTTCCTTGAGCACCTGCTGTATGCTCTATCTTCAGCTTTACTGTAATTTACAAATGAATGGCAAAGCATTTAAGTACCTACTATGCGCAAAACACTGAGCCAGGTACTAGGGACAAAGAAAGTCCTTTCATTCTACCACAGGTCAGATGGCTAAGGTCCCATGGTTCTTAGGGTGATTAGCAAAGCAGTTAGTCATGCTTCTTTCTCCGTTGATGTCATCTCCACTGAGAATCACATCCGTTCTGATGCTGAACCACTTGATAGTGCCAAGGACTTGGGTCTTGAAAGCTTTCTTTGCCCGGGCTTTGCCGGGGCTGTGGCTGCAGAGGCGTGGGGTGGAGGTAGGACTGATGCTCTGGTGGGGAGGGGGAGAGGGGGTGTGGATGCTGCTGCTGCTATTCCCCAGGGCTCAGGGTCCCAGGATATTGCTCTCAGGGTCTGGGGGAGATGGCAGGTGAAGTGGTAGTGGTAGTTTCACTTACCTGGCATGGCCCTCCTCCTGGCTCTCCATCAGAGTGCCTAGGCAGGCTTTTCTTCCCTGGGTGGGGTGGCAGTTGTTGGAGAGAGCTGGCCCCTTTTCCACCAGAATTGCTCCCCTGGATAATGACTGTAGAGGCTGGGCTAGAGAAGGGGACAGTGCACTGAGGATTGCTGCTAATCCAAACACATAAACATTTATTAAGTGACTACTGTTTTACTATTACTGGGAATACAAGTAATAATTAATACAATTCATGCTAGAGAAGGAAGCAAAATCTTTACCCCCAGGTCCTTACTGTCTCCTTCTAGTAAACAAGCATTTACTAAGAGCCTACTGCGTGCCAGGCTCTGCCAAGCACTGGACACAAGCCACGGGCAGGACAGTGCTCAGCACTGAGTGGGCACTTAACAAATACTTTTCCATTCATTCATCCATTCATTCGATCAATCATTCATTCAGCCAAACAGCATAGAACTAAGCTCGCACAGAGTCCACATCTGGGGAGAATGAGGTCAGCCATCGTGGGCAGGTGAGGAGAGCACAGGGTCCATGGGGTCACAACAACAATTAGAATGTAATCTCCTTCAAGGCAGAAGCTATTTGGGGGCTTTCTGTCTTCATAATTCCAATGCTTAGTGCACAGTAGGTGTTTGTTATTAATAATAACACTTTGAGGGGGCAGCTAGGTGGCTCAGTAGATAAAGCACCGGCCCTGGATTCAGGAAGACCTGAGTTCAAATCTAACCTCAGACACTTGACACTTACTAGCTGTGTGACCTTGGGCAAGTCACTTAACTCTCATTGCCCCACAAAAAAAAAAAGATAATAAGAAGAACACTTTGAATGAATAATAATTTAACACTTTGGTACTTGAATGATCTCAGAGGTGGGAATTCTGGCTGAGGCCCTCCAGAGCAGAGGTGTCAGACTTGAATAGAAACAGGGCCATTAATTTGTACATAAGGATCCCTTAGGGTGCTTATTGATTTGACTTTTAAAAAATCATTACTCATTTACATTTTTTACATTTTTATTTAAAGTTTTGAGTTCCAAATGCTATCCCTCCCTTCCCTCCCCTCTCCCTGAGGCAGTAAGCAATCCAATATAGGTTATATATGTGCAATTTTGTAAAACATTTTCATATTAGTCATTTTGTACAAAAAGACTTGAATAAAAAAATAACTGAAAGTGAAAAATTGCATGCTTTAGTCTGTGTTCCATCAATATCAGTTCTTTCTCTGAAGGTGGATAGTATGTTTCATCAATAGTCCTTTGAGATTATCTTGGATCATTGTATTGTTGAGAATAGTTAAGTCGGGGCGGCTAGGTGGCACAGTGGATAGAGCACAGGCCCTGGAGTCAGGAGTACCTGAGTTCAAATCCGGCCTCAGACACCTAACACTTATTAGCTGTGTGACCCTGGGCAAGTCACTTAACCCCAATTGCCTCACTAAAAAAAAAAAGAGAGAGAGAGAGAATAGTTAAGTCATTCACAGTTCTTCATCAAACAATATTGCTGTCTCTATGCACAATGTTCTCTTGGTTCTGCTCACTTCACTATATATCAGTTCATACAAGTCTTTCCAAGCCTTTCTGAAGTCATCCTGTTTGTCATTTCTTATAGCACAATAATATTCCATCACCATCATACCACAGTTTGTTTAACTATTCCCCAATTGATAGGCATTCCTATGATTTCTAATCCTTAGCTACCACAAAAAGAGCTGCTAGAAATATTTTTGTACAAATAGGTCTTTTTTCTCTTTTTGGGGATGTCTTTGGGATATAAACACAGCTGGTATTGCTGGATCAAAGGTTATGCACAGCTTTATAGCTTTTGGGGCATAATTTCAAATTGCTCTCCAGAATGGTTGGATCAGTTCACAACTCCACTAACAGTGCATTAGTGTCCCAGTTTTCCCATATCCCCTCCAACATCCAACATTTTCCCTTTTTGTCATATTAGTCACTCCGATAGGTGTGAGTTGTTTTAATTTGTATTTCTTTGATCAATAGTGATTTAGAGCATTTTTTCATATGACTATAGATAGCTTTGATTTCTTTGAAAACTGCTTATTTTTTCTAAAAGAAACCTGCTTGTTTATACCCTTTGACCATTTATCAATTGGGGAATGACTTGTATTTTTATAAATTTGACTCCATTCTTTATTTATTTGAAAAATGAGGCCTTTATCAGAGATACTTGTTGCAAAAATCCTCCTCCTCCCCGCCCATTTTCTGCTTTCCTTTTAATTTTGGTTGCATTGATTTTGTTTGCGCAAAAACTTTTTAGCTTTAGCTGAAGCATAATAGAGTCTGCTCCAGCATCTTACTTTTACCCTGCATGTATCTCTCTTTTTTAAATGTATTTTTTATGTACAACGTATGGTAGGATTGTGGTTTTTAATCCATTCATATTTATGGTTATGATAACTGTGTATTTCCTTCCGTGCTATTTTTTGCTTGTTTATCCCCCTCTCTTACCCCCACCTTTTCACTCCTGACAAGTGTTTTACCTCCGATAACCCCCTTCTCCAATATGCCCTCCCCATTCTATTATCCCCATCCCTTTTTACATCCTTATAGGGTAAGATAGATTTCTATATCCAGCTGGGTGTGTGCCTTATTCCCTCTGAGTCAATTTTGATGAGAGTAAGGGTTAAGCTTTGCCCCACCCACCTCTTTCCCTACTTTATAATAGCTCTTTCATGCCTTTTTTATGTGGGATAATTTAACCCATTCAATCTCCCCCTTCATTCTTCCAGTGCAATTTTCTTTCTCACATCTTTATTTTGTTTTTTAGGTATTATTCCATCAGTCACCTTATAGCCACATCCTCTGTCTACATACACTCCTCCTAGTTGCTCTTATAGTAAAGAAATTGTTAATATTATCTTGCCATATAGAAATACAAACAGTTTAACCTTATTGAATTTCTTATGTGTTATTTCTTGTTTCTTGTTGGTTTTTTTTCTTTCTTTCTTTCTTTTTTTGGTGAGGCAATTGGGGTTAAGTGATTTGCCCAGGGTCACACAGCTAGTAAGTGTCAAGTGTCTGAGGTCATATTTGAACTCAGGTCCTCCTGACTCCAGGGCCAGTGCTCTATCCACTGCGCCACCTAGCTGCTCCTCTTGTTTCTTTTTTACCTCTTTATGTTTCCCTTGAATCTTGTATTTGGAGGTCAGATATTTTTATCCAGCTCTGGTCTTTTAATTAGAAATGCTTGGAAGTCCTCTAATTCAGAAAGGCTTGAGGCCTTCATGACTCCCACTTTCCTTGGTCCCACCGGTCCCTTCTGTCAGGTGTCTCAGTGCACTTGTCCCTGTCACACAGAGAACATCCTGGTAAGATGACTTTCTCTGCCTAGTGTCCTCTCCCTGCTTTGCTTGTTTTCTGCTCATGAATTAACAAGCTTTGATCCCCGTGAGCACGCACCCCAAGAGGGTTGTTTCCTTGTTTTAGAGGAAGGTTCTGCAACATCTCCACCTTGGCAGTGGTGATCCCAATGAGAGGCTACAAGAAGCAGGGGGAGAGAAGGGGAAACCTAGTCACTGAGCACTTCCCAAAGCTTTTCCTTCCAAAAGTTGTGAGCACGTACCTTACATGAGGTTGCTAACTGGTGTAGCCTGGCTCTAGACATTTGAAACTGTACCTTGCGGGGGCAGCTAAGTGGCACAGTGGATGAAGCATCGGCCCTGGATTCAGGAAGACCTGAGTTCAAATCTGGCCTCAGACACTTACTAGCTGTGTGACCCTGGGCAAGTCACTTAACCCCCATTGCCCCGGAAAAAAAAAAAAAAGAAAGAAGAATAAAGAAACTGCACCTTGGATGTCTTGCCTGCCTTTGGCTCCTGACAGGCTGGCCTCCCTCCAGGAAGGTCCAAGAGAGAACTAGAGCCTAGCTTGCATCTGTTGTATTCTGAACTCCATGGCCCAACTCCTCCAGAGGCAGGAGTTGCTGCTCCCATAGAATTCAAATTGTGGTGAACAGCATTGCTGCTGGCTGTTCCATGGGACAGAGCTACCTCCACATCACCCACAGGGCATCCAGCATTGAGAACAACACAAGACTTGAACAAAGACAAGATCCTTCTAAGGCAGAGTGGAAGGGAGAGCCTCAAGACCTAACAGACTTCAGTCAGGCACTGAGTGAATTTTTCCCAGGGTCAGAGGCACATTCCCTTAGGACAGAGGGGAGGGGTGGTGGCTTTCTCCCCTCGTCCCCCACCCCTACCTCCATTTCCTCTAAGGAGTCAGGCATCCCCAGCTGGTGAGTGTTAAGTGACATGCTTCTCCCAGAGAGCAGATCCAAGTGTCTTTTTTAAATGTAGAGAAAACCAAATGAGGTGACTGTTGTTTAAGGAAGAAAACATAAAATACCAGAAAAAGAAAGTCCTTTATTTCATTCAATATTCATTTTCCACCTGAAAGATTATATTCTATGTTGCTGGGTAGGTGATGTTTGGTTATAATCCTAACTTTTTTGCCTTCCGGTATATTATATCCCATGCCCTCTAGTTCTTTAATGGGGAAGCTGCCAAATCCTGTGTAATCCTGACTGTACCTCCATGATATTTGAATTGTTTCTTTTTGGTTGTTTGTAATACTTTCTCTGTGAGCTCTGAAATCTGGCCATGATGTTTCTGGGAATTTTAAGTAGTGATGAGTTGATTCTTTCAATCTCAATTTTGCCCAAGGTGTTGTCCAGGTTTTTTTCTTTCTTTCTTTTTTTAATCATAGCTTTCAAGTAGTCCGATAATTCTTACAGTATCTCTCCTGCATATTTTTTCTAGGTCAGTTGTTTTTCCAATGAGAAAGTTCACATTTTCATCTTTTTTTACTTTTAAAATTTTGTTTTATCATATCTTGATGTCTCAGAGAGCCATTAGTTTCTGATTGTTTAATTATAAGTTTTAAGGAATTATTTTCTTCAGTAAGCTTTTGTACTTCCTTTTCCATTTGGCCAATTCTATTTTTTTAGGGAGTTATTTTCCTTGGTAAGTTTTTGTATATTTTTTCCCATGGTATTGACTCTTTTTTAATGATTCTCTTGCATTACTCACATTTCTTTTCCCAATTTTTCTTCTACTTCTCTAATTTGATTTTTAAAATCCTTTTTAAGTTCTTCCAGAAATTTTTTTTGGGGGGGGGTGTCTGAGACCAAATTACATTTTTCTTTGAGGCTTCAAATGTAGCCATTTTGACACTATTGTCCTATTCTAAGTTTATGCCTAGATCCCCCCTATCACCACAATAATGTTCTATAGTCAAGTTCTTTTTTAGTTTTTTGCTCATTTTATCTGCCTTTTTTGGTGATATTTTATGTGAGAGTTGGGCTCTGGTCCTGCACTACCTCAAGCTTTTTGTGCTGGGGCTCCGGGTCTTACTGCTGGCTTTCGCAGGCCTTCAGGGCTTAGCTGCTTGCTTTCTGGCTTGCACTGAGGCTGGGAGGGAGGGGGCTCTTCTGGCCTCAAGAGAGTATAGGGTTTAGCTGCTGGCCTGCTCTGGGCTAGGACCTTGCTGCTGGATTGCTATGTTAAGAGTCTTTCTGGTGGCTGACCCTGGAGGAAGGATCCTGTTGCTGGTCAGTCCCAGGAGTGGTGCCCCACTACTAGGTTCCTGTGGAAACAGAGCCTCTCAGCTGGTAGGTCCTAGGGACAGAGTCTTTCTGTGGAGGGGTCCTGGGGTGGGGCTTCACTACTGATCAGCCATGGGGTCAAAGCCTAGCTGGTGGCTTATTCTGGCTGGGGCCTTGCTGCTGCACAGACTGCTCTTGTCTAGGGGGCTGCTGGTGTGCATATGTGTGTTTGTGTGTGTGTGTATACATAGATATGTGTGTGTATATATATATGTATATATATGTGTGTGTATATATATGTGTGTATATATATATATGGAAATGGCAAACCACTCTTGTATCTTTGCCAAGAAAACACCAAATGGGCCTATGAAGTTGGACGTGACTGAAAAATGACTCAATAACAAAAAAACATATATGTATGTATATATATAATATACATTTATATGCAAGGAGATGGTAAGTGAGAGAGAGGAAGGGGGAGAGGGAGAGAGAGAGCAAGATGAAGGAAGAGAAAGAGAGGGAGGGAAAGAGAGGGAGGGAGAAAGAGAGAGAGAGAAAGAGAGGGTGAAAGGAGGGAGAGAGAGAGGGGAAGGGAGAGAGAGGGAGAGATGGAGAGGGAGGCAGAGAAAAGAGAGGGGGAAGGAAAAGAGAGGAAGGGAGGGAGAAAGAAAGG
Organism: Dromiciops gliroides; assembly: GCF_019393635.1. Classification (NCBI taxonomy): domain Eukaryota; kingdom Metazoa; phylum Chordata; class Mammalia; order Microbiotheria; family Microbiotheriidae; genus Dromiciops; species Dromiciops gliroides. The sequence goes on from NC_057861.1 coordinate 5,841,950, forward strand.
GAGAGGGGGAAGAGAGAGGGGAAGAAGGAGGGAGGGAGAGAGGGAGGAAGAGAGAGAGAAAAAGAGGGGGAAGAGGAAGAGGAAGAGGGAGGGAGAGCTCTGTTTGACATAGAGGCCAGATCATTAACAACAGAAAGGCACAAAGCAAAGCAAGAGGAGGCGAGAGCGAGCCAGGGCCCGGGAAAGAGTAAAGCAGTCATGGCTGGGGTGGGCGATGGGGAGGGCGGTGGGGTCAGAGAGGGGAGCTTCAGCCCAGGCTACCTGGAGCTCCGAATCAGCCCAGTTCCCTGGGGAGCCCATAGAGGGTCACACCCTTCCCCGTGGCCAGGATAATGTTGACTTGATTATTCTTTTCCTTCGCTAGAAGCGGAAAGGGGGTGACGGGGTGCAGTGGGGTTTTGTGCACACTCAGCTTCCGGGCAGAGAGCTTTGGAGAGCTTCCGGCGCTCTTGGCAGGAGCTGGGGCTCCGCCATGGACCTGACTGGTTGGAGAGGGGCTACCCAAGGTGGGGTTGAGTTACCTTTCAGTCCACAAGTGCAAGGTCAGTCCCTCGCTGAGCCGACACCCCCATCTCCCAGAAGCAGGGGCAGGGTGTCTGGAGGAGCTGACGCTGAAGCGTGGGTGGCAGCAGAGCAGGTGCTAAGATGCCCGAGCTAGCCAAGCCCGAACCTTCTCGGACAGTCACTTTCCTCACCTGTAAAATAGGGGAAATGATTCCTATGTCAACCAAACAACAAGCATTCATTGAGCACCTACTTGTGCCAGGTTCTGTGTTAAGCCATGTACAGCCTTCACACCTACAGGTTGCTATAAAGCTCAAAGAAGAGGAAATGATCTCAAGCCGTTGGCAGCATGTATTGGCATGGTCAGTGAGGAGGCGGTGGGGAGTGATGGCTGGGGGTGCCTTCCTCAGCCGGTCTGTGTGACCCTGGTGGGGTGACTAACCTCAGCGCTCACTAGACTGTCAGGTGCGGGCCCGCCCCAGTGCAGGGCGCTTCCTCGCCCCGCTGGTTATCAATCACTTCAAATACAGGTCCAGCACCTAGCGCTGGATTCTGTTATGTAGAGTTGCAATGAAGTAGTGGAGAGATTTGGGCTCGAGTCCTCCCCCTGACTCAAACTGGTTGTGTGACCGTGGGTAAGTCATCGAACCCCTAAGTGCCCCAGGAGCTTTCTAGGACTATGAGCAGCAGTGACGGTATTGATTTAAATTGTTAAAGGAAGTTGGGAATTTCCTAGGCCTATGAAGTCACAAGTCCAGTCCCGAGTCTTCAATTTTACTGCATGTGGAGGGGTGCGGTTATTGAGTCTGTTGTTAAGACGTGTGAGTGTGTGTACGTGTGCGCGCGCGCGCGAGCGAACCTGACCCATGGGCACCTGTAGTGAGCCCCAGGTGCGTGCGCCGTTATCTGCGATCCACAGGCGGCTGGCATGGGGAGGGAAACGTGGGGAGCGGAGGGTGCAGGTCCGCATCCAAAGGGGTTCGATGGCAATTTGTGTTCTGGGCGTCTGTGGATCGGACTCGTAGATCAGATTACCTGAGGCGTGGCGGGCCACAGGAGGGGATCGGGGTGTCTCTGTCCGAAGCAAGGAGGAGACTTGATGAGAATGTCCACAGTGTGAGCCGTCTTAAGGAACTCGAGGTGGCCGGGAGGGGAAAGATTCGCGCCTCAGGGCGCTGCACCCCGGGGCCCCCAGTCTTTAAAACGGATAGCGGAGTGGACTTCTGAGGCTCAATGCTAAACCTTGGCTCCTGTGAGTCTAGGAAACAGGAATGAGAGAGGCGAGGTCCAAGGGGGGGGGGCGGTGTCTGGCCAGCCCAGGGCTGGGGGCAGGCCCAGGCAGTTCCGAGACCCCCCTCCCAATCCCCCCCACACACACACACCGCCCCAGCCACTTCCCCAAGATACTGCAATAGACTTCCACGCGCTTTTGTTTCTCTGCCTCTGGCTCCCCCACCCCCGACTCCTTCTATTGGCTGTGGCCTGGCCGCGGTGGTCGGGATTGGCTGCCCGGGGCTGGGTAGGGCGGCCCCCGAAGCTTTAAATGCCAAGCCCAGGCGGTCCGCGCCTCTAGTTCGAGAGAGCAGGAGCGCACGGACAGAGACTGGGGAGCAGCCCAGCAGAGCAGAGCGCAGCCCAGCCGTAGGGGTCCTGCAGCGCGCCCCTCCGAAGCCCAGGCCTGGGGCTGCGGTCTCTCTCCTCTCCCGCCTCCTCCTCTCTCCCCTCTTCCTCCTTCTCCTCCCCCTCTGCCCACCAGCTGCTCCTTTCTGCTAAAGCCACCCCCGTTCTAACCGTGGCCATGTCGTCTGTGGCACTGGAGATCCTGGGTCTGGGGCTGTGCATCGTGGGCTGGGTGGGCATCATCGTGGCGTGCGGGCTGCCCATGTGGCAAGTGTCCGCCTTCCTGGAGAGCAACATCGTGACGGCGCAGACCATCTGGGAGGGCCTGTGGATGAACTGCGTGGTGCAGAGCACGGGCCAGATGCAATGTAAGGTGTACGACTCGGTGCTGGCGCTCAAGCCCGAGGTGCAGGCGGGCCGCGCGCTCACGGTGCTCGTGGCGCTGCTGGGGCTCGTGGCGCTCATGGTGACCGTGGCGGGCGCGCAGTGCACCACGTGCGTGGCGCCCGGCAAGGTCAAGGCGCGGGTGGCGGCCGCCGGCGGCGCCCTCTACGTGATCTGCGGCATCTTGGCGCTCGTGCCCCTCTGCTGGTTCGCCAACATCGTCATCAGCGAGTTCTACGACCCCACCGTGCCCACGTCGAAGAAGCGCGAGATGGGCTCGGCGCTCTACATCGGCTGGGCGGCCACGGCGCTGCTGCTGCTCGGGGGCGGCCTCGTCTGCTGCGGCGCCTGCTCGGCCGCAGCCCGCGAGGATCTCCCCTTCCCCGTGAAGTACTCGGCTCCGAGACGGCCCACGGTCAACGGGGACTACGACAAGAAGAACTACGTCTGAGCTGCGCGGAGGCCGGGGGAGCGCAAGGGACCGGGCTGGAGGACAGGGCGCGGGCGCACAGAACCCGCCTGCAGCCCGGCGCTCGAAGCGCAGGACCTGGGGGCTCATGGGCGCCACCCGTGCCCCCTCCGACTGCCCAGGGCCATCCTCTCCAGAGCCCGGGAAACGGACAGCCAAAGAGCCATCTGAGGACCTGTGGGAGGGTAGGCTTTGGGCTGTGGGCACCCCCACCCCGCATCCCCGCGAATGCCCAGAGCCCAGAAAGGGGGGTCCAAGGGCCGGCGGTGTGGACCCTGCAGACTGCGGGGGCGGTCCAGCTGCCCCTGAGAACCACGGAGAAAGGGCCCTAGGAGCTGAAGGAGCGTGAGGGAGGGAGGAAGGGAGGGAGGGGGCCATCCCGGTGGACAGCCAAGGTCACGCCCCCCACCCGCTGCCTCACTTTACAGACCTTTGTTCTGGATCCGCTGAACGCAACTGCGCCTTACTCACTCACGCCACTAACCCCAGCCGGGCGAAAGCAGCCCCGGGCCCGGCCTTCCAGACTCTTTCTGCGAACCTTATTTTTATACTCCAGGTGGCACAGGGTAAAGGAGGAAGGGAAGGCCGATTTCTCCCCGTTTCCCTACTGCTTGACCACGATCCGGTTGCGCTTTGGGATCCATTAAGGGAATTGGGGGCGTTACTTTCAGGCCCCTCCAAAGCTGACTTCTTGGTGCCGGGGAGTCCAAGGGCTGAAGCCCGAATGATAACGGGAGTGCCCCCCAGGGAGGGGGAGGCGCCTCTCGGGGGACTCTGTGCCCCTGTCTGGAGAGGCCGTCCTCTGGGATAGCTTACCCTTAAATTTGGCTCCCCAGGCGGTAGCTTTTTTTTCGACCTTTTGGGGTCCGCCTTGGCACCTCCCCCCCAGCCTGTTCCGGGGCTAGAGTTCAGCTCAAAGCCTGCGATTCCCCCTTCCTTCCTTGCCTCCCCTCCCGCCCAAGGTAGGGGGGAAGAAAACCCACTAGCCTGCCCCTTCCACGCTGGGAGGGTTTGGGAATGGCTCCTCCTGCCAAGTATTTTGTATTCCCAGAGATGCTGAAGAAAGAAGTGTTCTCATTCCAAAGAATCAGTGTTAACTTGGGGAGACTAATTGCCTCCTGCCGGCGGGGGCCGAGACCCTGGGCTTGATGGCCAAGGGCTGGGTTGGAGGAACTCCGTCGCCTGCTTGTAGCTGGAGACGCTGCAGCTCTCGCCCTCCGGCTGAGCTGTGACCAGCGCCCCCTCCCTCTCTTGCCGGGGAGAACAGCTGCCCTCTTCCTCCAAAGAGAAGGTGGCTTCAGAGAAGGTGGCTTCAGGCGGCAAGAGGGCACCCCTTTGCAGCCTTTTGGACTTGTGTCTCAAAGTAGGAGCAGGCTGCTGGGGAGGGGCTGTACGTGGAATGGGGGTGAGCTGGGGAGGGGTGCGTCGTGACTGCTTTGGGATGGAGCGAAGCAGGACAAGCGAATACCGCTTCTTATTCGACCCAGCACTGAATGTTACCTGTAACCTGTGCTCAGTAAAAGGTTTCAATGTTCCCCTGTCCTGATTCCTCACTGATGCGGCACGGTTTGCCCTGGTTTCAAGCCTAGGTGTAGCATGGGGGTCGGGAGTGGGCTGGGGACCCTTCCTGATTCTGCCTCTACGTCAGCGTCACATACGCACCTCCCACCCGAGACCTGGCTTCGTTTTAGTGATGGGTCTAACCCACCTCCTCATCGGCCCTCAGTTTCCTCCCACGTAAAATACAGCTTCTGAGGCCCCAGCCAGCCCTGACATTCCCTGTTCTAAAGCCACCCCAGCTTCTAGCTCCAGCTCCGTCTGTGCTCCCCAGAGCGATAGTCTTTGTTCTCTAAAACCCCTCCCTATTCTAACAACCTTTGTTTTAAAGGCCCTCCCTCCTTTGACAGTCTGGGATTCTGTGTGTCTGAGGCTTCCCAGGATTGCTGGAGAGAGGGAGACCTGACTTCCTTCCTAGTCACTTCCTGGGTTAAGCAGCCCAGGGAAAGGCAGTGTGGGAATAGGAGGAGGAGCGGGCACAGGCAGGAGCTGGGTCCAGCCTGGCTGGGGGCGCAGGATCTGAGTCAGGTCACTCGGAGCCAGGAGGGCAAGACCAAGCCATGGAAGGGTGAGAACCCAGCTGACGGCAGCAAACCCGGTGCTGGATGAGGCTCCGAGCCTCTCCAGCCTCTCCAAAGAGCATTTCAGAGTTGGGAAACACATTCACATCTCTGCCTCATCTTACTATCACAGTATTGCTTTCTCCTCTCTGCGTCTTTTTTTCTCCCTCGTGAAAGGATGGTGTTCGACACAACCCTGATTGATTCGGGATGCACCGTGAGGAGACAGCCTCAGAGCACAGAGCACAAATTCCCGCTTTGGACAGCTTTTTGGACACACCTAGCCAAAGGGGAATTTGGTTTGCGGGGCCACGGTTCTCTGTTACAAAAAGCAACAGGTGTGGGGGTGAAATGTTAAATGAAATGGTTGATAAGTACAAAACTATAGGAGTTCGGGGTGCTTCAGATGCCATTTGGTCCAAGTTTACTTGAAAAAATTTTGCTTGGGATTTTTTTTTTCATTACCCACTATAAAATGTCAGATTGGGAAAAGTAGCTTTGGGAATTTTTAGTTGAATTAAAAAAACATTGTTTTCATGAACATAAATTTGTACTATTTAATTATTTGAAGTAATTAATGTCATCTGTGAAAAAGAATCTTTCCCTCCCTTCGAAAAACAAACCAAAAAAAACCCCTCTAGTGTCAAAATCTTGCGATTCAAGCCTCTGGTCTTGTCCATTGGGCATCTTGGTGCTGGGGCTCTCCAGCAGGGCCCCAGGGCAGCCCGGCCCAGGCTCAAGGAATCCAGGTGAGGAGGTCAGTCTCTCTGATTCTCTCTGTGAGTGGAGGATGAGCAGCTGTCACACATCCCCACTCCTCATCGCCAGGCTTTGGAGGGACTGAGCCTGCTCATGTGACCTAACCTGGGTAACAAGCCTCGGCGGAGGGGAGGGAGAAGGGGAGCTGTGCCAAGGACCCGTGTCTAAGCTAGAGAAAACCTTAGAAATCACTCACTCACCTCATTTCACAGATGCATCGCAGGAAAAATAAGTCCCCCACAAACACCCACGTCTGGTTATAGGCAGAGCCAATACCGTAAGCCATGTGCATTTATTGAGTGCTTACTGTATGCCAGGCGGTCCTCTGCAAAGTGCTGGGAATACCAATACAAGCAGAAAAGCCAGTCCCTGCTCTTCCAGTATGGTACATACAAGGAATGTGGGGAGGGGGCGAGCGGGCTCAGTGAGTCAGGAGCGGAGCCAGCTGCTGGGAAGAAGGGCTTCTGAGTGCAAATCTAGGAAAGGGTGGATTCCTCAGATCTAGGATCACTTCTGGGGGGCAGCTTGTTCCAGAATTCCTAAGAGAACAGAGCAAAGCTGTGTGGGGTGTCCACACCTCTGCTTGTGTGCTTACATCCACATGACTCCGGTGCCTGGGGCACATCCCAAGACAGGCTTCACCAGGCCACACTATCACTGTTGAGTTAGAGGGCAGGGGCTGCTGGGGCATGAGGAAGGAGGTTGCCCCTCTACTGCCAGCCCCAGGGAGACCCTGCCTACACGAGCCCTGGATCTGGAGGCAGGGGCTGTAGGCTATGAACGAGTCACTGCCACACAGACTGGGCCTCAGTTTCCTTATCTGTTATGAGGGAGGGCTATTTAACTAAAACATGCAAGTGGCAGATTTCCAGCCCCTGTGAAGAGAGCATTCCTCCAGCCTAGCTCACAACTCTCCATGAGGTGGAACTGCATTCTTTTATCACACCTATTTTATAACTGAGGAAAGGGGCTCAGAAGGACAGTGACCTGCCTGAGACCACACAGCTAGGAGGGACTGACGCTGGGATTCTCAGACAGATCCCCTGCCTCAGTCCGATGGAGACCCCAGGAACAGCAGGAAAGGGAGGCGCAGGATCCTGGACCCTCTCTGTGCTTCCCTTTTCTCATCTGGTGCTTGGTGTCCTCTCCCCAGGCAGCAGCAGGGGAGGGAGGACCCAGGCTGGAGACTGGAGGAGGGTGCCACAGGAATGTGCTTAGAAGCACAGGAGCTTCAGAAAGACAGCTCAGCACATTCCCCAGAGGAAGAGTCCATCTGGTAGTGGGGAGGGGGGCAAGGGAGAGACTGTGCAGCTCCCCCCACATGGGGTGGCTGCTGCAGGAGGGAGGCAGGCGGGCAGGGGCAAAGCGGACTCTCTCCTTCTCCAGGCCCCCTAACACATACACCTCCAGGCTTTGGGGACCTTCCAGGCCCCCTCCCTATCCCTCAGGGTGAGAACACTGGGTACCAGTCCAGTGCCCACAACAATAGGAACCAGACAGAGGGGAAATGCTGCCTTGCCCACTCTGCCCCACCCTGCCCCAAGGTCCAGAGCAGAGCCCTGGGCATCTCTGGGGTGTGTAGAGAGAGGGGCATGGGGAGATGAGACAGGAGAAAGAAGAGTGGGAGGGAGAGAGGAGGAAAGAAAGAGGGAAGGAGAAAGGGAGGGAGGGAAGGGGAGAGGGAGAGGGGCAGATGGAAGTGAAGGGTAAGAAAGCTACAGCAGAAAGAGGTCAGGGGTAGGAGGGGGGCCAAGAGTGTTTGGAGAGAGAACAAGAAAAGGTACGAGGGGCCAGGGAGAGAGGAGAGAGGGATGGGGAGGAGGAGAGGCACGGAGAAGTTCAGGTCTGAGAGAGAAGAGAGGGTTTCAAGGAACAAGGTGAGAAAACGACAAGAAGACCGAGAGGGCAAGGGGACAGAGAAACAGGAAGAGAACGGGAATGGGAAGAAAAGGGAGGATGGGAGGAGAAGCGGACAAGCAGGAAGCGAGGGCCTGAGAGAAAAGTGGAAAGAGGGGAGCGGAGAAGGAGCGGGGAGGGCTGAGAATGACGGGAAGGGCTCAGCGGGCAGATGGGTGAGGGGAGAAGCCAGGTTTACCATCTCTCAGTAGGCCAGTGCGTGGCTTTGGGCTGAGAATCACTGTTAGTTCCCAGGGGGTCAGACTAGGGTCAGGGGGGGAGAAGGGCACCACTGGAAGGCCCCAGTGCCAACCCATTACCTCAGTAGAGGCCTCTCATTATTACATATCAGCTTCTCCTTTTAGGGACTTGGGCGGCAGGGGTGGGTGGAGGCCACAGAGCCCGGACAGGTCAACGACCCAGCCAAGCCCGGGGCTGACGGAAACAGGGTACAAAGCTGTGGTGACAGAGCCCCGGCTGGGGTCCTGGTCGTGGCTGAGCCCCGTCCTCTCTCTAGATGTCATTCTATTCTCCCAGACTCTAATTCTGACTCTGAGTCCTTTGAACTTAAGCCGGCTGGGGGCTCCCAGAGCGAATCTCAAAGGGTCCAGCAGCAAATCTGATGTGTCTCCTCCCGTGTGGCCACAGGGGGGGCAGCACCAGGCCCGGCGCCCCAGGGCCCTCGAGCTATGGCGGCTGCTTCTGCACTTCTGAGAAGCTGAGGCCAGCTCTCAGGGCCCCTCCCTAGCACCCCCGGCACCCTTCTTAGCCCTTAAGCCTTCCAAAGACTGTGGAAAAGGACCAGCTGAGAAGGCAAAGGGAAATAATGATTCTTGGGACTAGCCAGCATGTATGAGTGCTTTACCCTGGGAAGCAGGTGCTGTTATGATCCCCACGTTACAGATGAGCAAACTGAGGCAGACAGAGATTGGAGTGGCCTGCTGACGTGTCTGAGGCAGGATATGAGCTCGTCTTCCTGACCCTCGGTCCAGCGCCGTCGCTAAGCCACCTTGCTGAGAAGGGACAGTGATAAGAGAGGAGGAGAAGTTGGAAGGCGAGGGAGGGCAGAAAAGAAAGGGGAGGGAGATGGAGGAGGAAGAAAGACAACAGGGGAGGCTCCTAGGTCCCCCATGCAAAGGCTGCCCCCGCTGCCGGCCAGAGTGTGTTAGCGCCTTTCCGGCCTCTAAGAGGCTACAGAGAAGAAGCCAGCCACCTGGGGCCAGGCAGGAGGTAAGCAGAGGCCCAGGCGAGCCGTTGGCCCAGGAGCCCACGGCTGTCTTAAGTGGAGGTCTCTGCCCACATGGTGACACTTGGGAGTGGCTGACGCCCTTCTCATCAGTGGCTGCTCCCACGTGGTCGCCCAAGTGCAGAACAATGTTATCTGTCTCCCTGCATGTGCAGGGAAGCGGGAAGAGGAAGGAGGCCCTTTTCCAACCTTGGAAAGCCAGTTAAGTGGGAGGCCATAACTCAGTCAAGGCCCTAAAGCACCCAACTCTTGGGTTTCCCCAAGGGCATCCCTACAGGTCAACTGGCCTGTACTTTTCCAAAGCAGATTCATTGGCTGGACAGTCCCTCTCATGCCCAGCAGACCCATCCCACATGGGTCAGAGGGATGGAGCGGCCGTGTCCCAACACTGAGGCTGACTGTGTGCCCAGGGCTGGCTAGCTGCGAGGTCAGACAGGCTGGGTCGGAGCCCCATCTCTACTATGTGACCCACGTCCTTGAGGTCCCCAGAGGGGGCGTAACTCACCCAAGGCCCCCTCAGCCAGGCGCCCCTTCCCCTTCCCCTTGCTGAGCCTCAGGGTCCTCAGTGCAGGATGAGGGGGCTGGATGAGAGCACCTCTGAGGTTCCTGCCGGCTCTGGTTCCTGGGATCGAGGTCTCAGCCAAGGTCATCCAGCAGGGCACCACCCCAGAAGAGGTGTGCCGGGTCTACCCGCCACAGGCCACTGTGGGAGGGAGGGATGGGGGCAAGCCTTCAGCTATGAACACACCGATACCACCTGGCCATCAGGTGAGCTAGCAGTCACAGGCTGAAGAAGCCCCCGAGGCCTGTGGCTTCTTCTGAGGGGGGTGCGCACGCATCAGTAACTGCCCTGGCTTGGCCCAAAGACTTTGCTTCTCCTACATCTTTATCGAGAGCTGGCTGGCCGGCCCTGCTGAAGGCTGAGATCTCTGACCTGTCCAACCCCTCCAGTGGAAGCCAGTGGGCCAGGAGACGGTCACATCAACAGGAACCCCAATGCTGCAGGGAACAGGGGGATGCCTCCTTGGCCCGGGCATGTAACCTCTCTGCCCGGCTCCTGAGGAGCAGCAGAAGGCTGGCCCCAGGGCCCAGGCCAGGCCACAGAACCCAGCAGCGAGGGGGTGGGCAGACGATGGAAACAGCCTCCAGGGGGCACGGGAAGCAGGCCTAGGCCAGGAATGAAAAGAAGGGACCCAGGCCCCAAAGAAGAGCGCTTTATTGCTTTGAAAGGCCACAGTCGCCTTTCCCTAGAACTAAAACCTTGTGAATAATTTACAACAGTCCATAAAAGCTTCACAGACATGCAGCCAATATTTACAATCCAGACGAATGTGGAAAATCACATCGGGAGAATCCTAAGAGCTGACAGGAAAAGAGAAAGATGAAGTAAGCACCGAGCTCAGAGACGAGGGAGAGGAAGGACGCAGCCCCCCCATTTCACTGGGCAGAAAACCAAGTGTCCAAAGGGTGGGGAAAACCGCCCACAGTGCCTGACCTGGAAGGGGATGGGCTTGTTCATCGGATAGCTGGCACACAGCTGGTGCTTAATAAATGTTTGTTGATTGGCTCGTTGGAGGTGGGGAGAGGACTGAATTTTGAGGAAGCCCTAAATTAATGGGAGGAAGGCAGGGAGGTACGGTAGAGAGGGTTGGTCTTGGAGTAAGAGAGACCTAGGTTCGAATCCAGGCCCTGGCACACACACTGGCTGCAGCCTCTGCTCTAGGCCCTGGATGGCCGTCAGTTGTAGAAGTGTGGCCGGGCAGCGGAGGAAAGAGAGGTCTCAGAAACCATTTAACAGAGGGGGGAAACTAAGGCCCAGAGGACAATCTGAGAATTTAAGGATCCTTTAGAAGAGACCCGAGGGTGCAGCCAGTGGGCCTGCGTAGGAATCCCCTGCACCAAGTGTCTGGCAGACCCCTGAGCATCCATCTTCCACCTGCAGCCCTCCAAGGACGGAGAACTCCCTACTGATCAAAGCAGCATTTTGTTTCCCGAGAGTTCCAGTTGTTGGGGAATGTTCCCTCGGCAGCCTTGGCCCCTCGGCCTCATCACTCCTCCGAGACCCCTGAAACTGCTCCCATCCCGAGTAGGGATCGTGTTGTTCTCACACACGGACACTCAGCAAGACCAGACCCACTGATCCCCAGGCCTTGTGCTTCATCCAACATCTCCTCCAGAGAAGAAGCCTGAGGTCCGACAGCACCCCAGACCTCGGTGACCAAGTTGGGGCTCTTAGCTTGAAGAGAAGGTCGGAGGGGCCATCTGCAGTCCTCTGGGAGGTTCTGCTCGGCCCCAGAGGGCAGCACTGAGGTCGCTGGAGGGGAGGAGGCCGATGATTCGAGGCAGCATCTCGACAGCCCTTTGAGCTTGGCTGGGCACCATCCCCCCACCCCCAGAACATGCTCTTATCGTACCCTTTTCACAGATTCAGAAGCTAAGACAGGCGGCAGTGAAGTGACAACGTTCTGGGTCACCAAGCTACAAAGTGTCTGAGGCTGGATCTGAACTCAGGTCTTCCTGATCCAAGGCCGGCTGCTCTATTCACTTCACTATCCTCTAGCCCTGGGAATACATGGCCTAGAAGGGGCCATCGGGACAGGTAGTGGGCTCTTCCTCACTGGGGTCTCCCAGGGGAAGTGTAGATGGCTCCCGGGGGAAATGTTGACCAAAGGCTCTGGATTCAGGTGTCATCAGACTGTGGAGGCCCTACCAACTCGAGGGGGGGCTGCCCACTGCTCCACACAGCCCCCTCCAGGCTTTGCTCTGCCTCGGGCCTCCTTTGGGAAGCATCCGTGGACGTGAGCACTGGGCTCGGCTGCCTCAGTTTCTCTAAACCAGGGACCACAATGGCATCCCCCTCCCTGGAGCTGAAGGGCCTTATTCTTATGATCCTCACGAATGGTTCTTGTTCTGGATCTAAATCTAGGCCCCCCCCCCCAAAGGGCCGCCCCCTCCCAGACACTTACCCTCAGGAGAGCAGAGAGACCAGCCCGTCCAGGAACTTGCCTCTGTCCTCCATTTTGAGCTCGATGACTGAATAAAGGGAGGAAACGCAGCGTCAGGGGCCGAGGACGCCCACGAGGGGAGAGGCAGCCCGGCCGAGGACGCCCACGAGGGGAGAGGCAGCCCCAGCCCCATTGCCGCACTCAGAAGGCAGGTGGCCGGCCCTGCTCCCGCCCCCAACGATCCCCACATCCCATCCCGGGGGGGCCGTGGGCAGGGGGGCTCTGGCTGAGGGTCTCCTGCCCCCCACCCCCCACCCCTTCCTTCTCAGGAGCTGCAAGGCTGGCCTGACAAAGTGGAGAAAGGCAGGCCCCGGGAAGGGAGTGAGCCGGCCAGTAAACACTAGGGCCTGCAGGGACAGATAGGGACGGGAGCTGGGGCTACTCAGAGCGCTACTGATGACGATGCCGGCCTCCATGGAGCCACGCGGGCACCTGACATCAAAGGGGGCTTTCCCAAAACTTCCGCAGTGTGAGCTCAGCTGCCACACCCAGAAACATAGCCCTGAGGATCATGGGCAAGGACCCGGGACACAGGCCTGCAGGGGAAACCGAGGCCACCCCCAGAAGTCCCTGCACATGCCCAATGCGGCACCCATGAACATGCCAGATTCTCCCTCTTGCTTCTCTCCCCCTTTCCCCCTCCCTCTCTCATTCTCTCTCCCCCCGCCCTCCTTCCCGTCTCCTCTATCTCCCTCTTTTTCCTTCCCTTTCTTTCCTCCCTCTCCTTCCCTTCTCTGTCTCTCTCCCTCTTCCCTTCGTCTCTGTCTTTCTTTCTCTCCCCCCTCCCTTTGTCTGTCTCTTTCTTTTTTTCTCTCTCTCCCTCCTCCCTTCTCTCTCTCTTTCTCTGCTTTTTCAAAAAAGGCAGCTGTTGTTCTACGTCAATGGAAGTGCCCACTGCCCCTCAGAGGCTGCCGCTCTGTGGTCCCCACCTGGTAGGCAGCCAATCTGCTCATGTCACCTCAAGTGACCCACCTCAGGATGGGTCTCAGCCCCTGTCTCTACCTCGGGCTGGGAGCAGGTCTAGATAAATGTGTATAAAAGCCAAAGCAAGCCTGGTGGGCCAGGCTGCACCCAGGGCTGGGAGGGGCCCAAGGTTGTGAGGGGCACAGCCAGGGCCCAAGCCGGGGAGGCTACCCCCAATCACAGCCAGCGGTTGGGCCCTCTGCCGGGATCTGTGCCAGCCCCAGCCTGAAGTGAGGGACAGGGAGGAGCTCACAGCCATTAGAGCCAGGAGCAAGGCCAGTTCCTGACGTGACTTTCATTCAAAAGAAAGACTGTGCCACCCCCTCCTGGTCTGCATGCCCACAGCACATGCTCCTCAGAGGCTCAGTGCAAGGGAAAAGACCACTGACGGGAGACTGGGAAGGGCCTGAGAACAGGGGATGTCAGGGCTGGGGGAGGGGGGGTCTTGGGGATTTATCTCTCCACTCCTCCTCATTTTACAGATGAGAAAAGTGGGGTCTAGGAAGTTCAGCGACCTGCCTAAGGTCACACAGATGAGGAGCAGGTAAGCCAAGCTGGGAGCCCAGAACCACTTCCTTCCCAGGTGGGGATGGAGATAAGGCGGGTAGTTTACATATGGATGCTCCCATTTTAAGGGTGAGGAAACTGAGGCTAAGCTAGGAGGACCCTCGAGGCAGAGCACAGGTATTCAGGGGGCCCAGAGAAAGACTCACTGGCTCTCCCAGCTCTTAATCCTCTGGCTCTCACTGGCCAGACAGAGCCAGTAAATGGGGCTTCCCTGCCAGGCCCAGTCCCTGAGGTCCCTTGACTCACCAAACGTCACCCCTGACAACAGGTGACCCCCTGACCCCCGAGGGTCACCAAAGAGCCATGGTGAGGGAACGTCTCTTACCTGACATGTCGAAATGATTGTGCAGAGTCCTGGAGCTGGTGCTCTCGGCCGCCTTCTCAAACGCCCTCCCGAAAAAGCTACAAGACAAGGAGTGGCCCGGCCGGCTCAGGCTTTCCTGTGCCCTTGGGTGCCCTCGGGAGCTCAGGGCCCTGGGCAGTCTCCATGGTCAGCTGCAGTGGGCCAGGCTGCTTGTCCCTACCCTGTCCTAACCCAGGACCAGAGCACAGAGAGCAGGCATCCCTATCCCTATCCTGCTACACCCCCCCCCCAAAAGAGAGCACTTCCTCTCCTTTTCAACATAAGCACCTTCCTTAAAAGTTACAGGTCATTGGGGGCAGCTAGGTGGCACAGTGGATAGAGCACCGGCCCTGGAGTCTGGAGGACCTGAGTTCAAATCCAGCCTCAGACACTTAACACTTACTAGCTGTGTGACCCTGGGCAAGTCACTTAACCCCAATTGCCTCACAAAAAAAAAAAAAGGTACGGGTCAGACACATTGGTATCAAACCCTCCTTCTGTGGTGGTTCCTAAAGGAGCCAAGCTGCATATGGTGTGTGGCACTGAGGCCCATGGGGTCACACCCCCAGTAACTGGGTCCAGCTGATCAGGCTCCTGAGTTACCAGATCTTTTCTGTTCTCCACAGCCTGGCCTGGCCTCCCTAATGATGCTCACACTCAGGGAGTGGGGGTGGGGTGGGGCAGGGGGGGTCCTCTCCCAAGGAAAGCGACTAGATGGGGGTCCAGAGGACGGCAGCCAGGATGGATGGTCAGGGGATCCGAGATGCAGGCGGAAGGGACCCCAGAGGCCACTGAATATAGCCCCTCATCTTGCAGATAAGGAAACTAAGGTACGGGGTGGTCTGATGCCCCCAATCCCAGCCCTAGAGCTGGGAAAGATCTCAGAGGCCCTGAGATTTTATAGGACTTCCTAAAGGGCCTTCCTGTGACCATCAAGTGGCGGGGTGAGATTTGAACTCAGACCCTCTGACTCTAAATGACATAAGGAAGAGCCCCTGAGTATATTCTACAGGGACACTGGCCAGAGGAGGTGAGAAGAAAAGGCTTGGGAGGGGACATGATGAGTGCCAGCCCCTATCTGAACGGTGTCTTCTGGGAGGGGGATCAGACTTGCGGTGGCTGCTAACAAGCCCTCACAAGAGGCGCGGGCTGCCCTGAGGGGAGGGCCTCTCCCTCCCAGGGGGGGGTGGATGAGGATGAGCTCCGGTCCTGTCCCCCTATGGGCCGGCTGGTCTGTCCTCCCTGGGTGGGGTGAGCACCAGGCTGGACACCGGAGGCAAAGCAGAAAGACGCTGGCAAAGGATTCTGGGTTGGGATGAGGACCTTGGCTCACCCCCTGACTGACTCTGCTATTGACAAGCTGGGTGACATTGGAAACACCCCTTCCTCTCCGGGACTTGGCTTGCCCATCTATAAAATGGGGGTGATAGGCCCCTGATGATCTCTCAGGTTTCATCTGGCTTTAAACCTGGGATCTGCTCAGTCTGTGTCTATCTGCTCTTCCCTAAGAGGAGCAGCTTTATAGTAAGGGCTGACTATGCTCAATGCCCCACCTTGGGGCTAGGGGCCTGGGGACTTTCCGTGCTTGTTCCTGTCCCTCCTGGGCCAAGGCTTCCTTAGGCGTTTAGTCTAAAGGGAATAAGCAGTCAGGCTTCCGTTAGCCAAAAGGCCCGTCCAGCTCCCCCTCAGCCCCCTGGTCACTCTGAGGCTCTGCCGTGGTGGGCCTCTAAGGGCCCCTCAGGATCACCTGCCCAGGCAGCCCAAAGAGGAAGGCTGGGGAGACACTCACTTCTTTTTGTCGGAGCTCTCTGTCTCGGGGGGGATCCCCACCATGATCATGGTGCTGTGCTCCAGACTCAGCGGGGCCGCCATCACCAAAGGCAGCAGCTTACAACGCTTGTTCTTGGTCTGTGAGGCACAGAGATCCCTCGGTTACTGACAGGTCACCGACAGCAGGCAGACATAACAGGGCCACTCCTGTCCCAATGGATTCCCCACCCCTGCTGAGCTCCCCGTGTCCATCTTCCCCCTCGGGCCTTACCCAGAAGTGTGGCCACACCTCGCACACTCCTGGGCTACCTACCGTGCTTCGGACTCATCTGTGTAAAAGGCAGAGCTACCGGAGGAGGGGGGAGCGGAGATGGAACTCCAGAATCACTGGAGGAACCTCCCAGGCTGCCAGACGAGGAGGTGACAAGATGGGGGAGGCTGGATCTCCAAGCCCCCCTTATTATTAGAGGGCAGGGACCACGTGGCACAGCGTGGGCACTGATGAGATCCCTCCAACGCAGGAGGATTATGACACAATCAGAAGCATCCACCAGCGGACAAAGCTAGGAGTCCCATGGCCTGGTTGGTCTTCGAGGAGAGAGCGAAGGCTTTCAGGACAGGGAAGGCACGTGGTTTAGCAGGGGCAGAGCAGGGGAGGCGGGCTGGAGGCAGGCGGCAGGGGCCAGTGTGGCAGCAGCTCTGCAGAGTGGCCTTCAGAGGCCTGGAGTCATCTGCATGTTGCAGGCCTGCCTCTCTTCCCAGGACCGGCCCCAATGCCGACGCCTCTCCCTCCACCGTGTCTCCAGCTCTTCTGGTCTCATCCAACACTCCGTCCCTCTCAGTCTGGCAGAGCTCACTCCTATGGTCCTTACCACACACCTGGCCGCTGATGTCATAGAAGGACTCCTGTCTAGGGGCCAGTTGGATTAGATGAGCCTGAAGTCGCTCTCACCACGGCCAACGCCTGGCAACACTCTTCTCAAGGGAAGCGTTCCTCAGGGCACGAGGCTTCCAAGAGAGCACTGGGCCTCTTGGGTGACTTTAAGGCTGAGCCAAATTTTCCACCTAATTCTCAGCGTCCTCTGAGGTCCACTTCCACCAGGTGTAGGAAGGGCGCTGGACTGGGCTGAGGCACAGGCCCGAGCGCCAGCTCTGTGGGGCCAGGGGGCCTCAGTTTCCTCAAGTGTAGGTGGCCGCACTAAAGTTGCTCCAAGGGGCCTTCCGCTCTAAATCCTCTGACCAGAAGTTCCTGAGAAAGACGCGGGCAATGCGGAGCCTCCTCCGTGTCCTATACAGCTTCTCTTTTGTTGATGCCCAAGGTGGGATCAGCTTCCTGTTGGCTGGCGCCTTAGAGTGACTAGGGGATCCCCATGAAATGATGCCTAGATCTTTTCCCCTTTATGTGACTGGTGGAACCAAGGCCACCAACTCCTGTATCTGCACCCCTGGGGGAGGCTGCGGGTCATTCTCTCTTCGAACTGCAATTTATTGATTTAACTTTTCTGGGTTTTTGGAGAAAATGTGAGTTTGGAGTGGTGCCGTCATGTTTCCCCCATGGGTCAGTGGGGAAAGACGGCGTTAAGTGCACCGACAGTTAACTTAAGGACGGTACGGTCTGCGCAGCTGGATTCTTACAGCCCCTGCCTGCTTTTCACCACTTAGATACAACCCCACAAAAGGATGACATAAAGAGCCATCCCTGACGGCATCACAGGTCAGCAAAGTTCATTTACAAGCATCTCACAGCATCTCGGAGCGGAGAGGGTCCTCAGAGACCACTAAGACCGAGCCATGCCTGATGAGGCTGGTGCCCGGCCAGAGCCCAGGTGGAGGGCGGGCGCTCTGGAGTATGAGGACGTTAAGCCCAGACACCACCCTTTGAGGCTAACAAGGGGCAATGATGTGGTTAGGCTGTAACTAGAAATAGCCTGATGCACATCCTGGAATGAGCTGTGCTGTTGTGCTTATAGATACGATCTCTTCCGCCCTTTCAAACAGGCCGACGGTCCCTCTCCTCCCGTGGTCCCCCTCCTCCCGTGGTCCCTCTCCTCCCAGGGCATCCAGCTGCCCACTCGGAGCCACTTAACCGCCACCACTGATTCTTGGCAGAGCTTTTCATTTAAAAGTATTTTTGCTATTTCACGTTTCAAGGGGGAAAACCACCCCCCCACACTCATGTCAGGAGAGCCGCTTTAAATTTTTTCTGCCATCTCTCTCCTTAAAAAGGACCTCTAAATTCTGGCAAAAATCTCCAAATGCCTCCAGCCCAGGTGTCCGTGCCTGAGGCCTGTTTGGCTCTCAGCGCAAGGCAGCCTTTGATGGGATCTTAATTTAGCAAAGCTTAGTCACTTGTTTGTTGAAGTTCTTTTGGAGGGCCCCCCCATCCTCAGCAGGGGGCATGTACGGGATCACCCACTGACTCCGCTTCCTGGCATGTTATTGGGATGCCGAGAGCCCTTGAGCCGGGGCTTTTGTTCCTCTCGGAATCTCATCTCCTTGCCTCCTGCCGACATTTTTCTTGGGGGGGGCGGGGTTCTGGCCTCTGGCTGTTGTGGTTTGGGGACACCTTGTGTCTTCTCCGTCCTTCCTCATTGGTCTGTACCATCTACCTGACACCCTGACGCCAGCATTTGGAAGGGGAACTCTCAGGCCTGCCAACATCTCCCTGTCCGCACTGCCCCAGTGAGGGTGTAGGCCGTCCTTTCTGAGCAGGCCCTCCATCGGGTGCCATGAGATCACAGCAGACCCATCCCCCCATTTCCCTCATCTACAACACCTGCTGAGCTGCCTTTGGATGTGGCTGGCTAGCTAGAAAACCTTAATGCTCAGACGCTTGCTGGCTGTGTGACCCTGGGCAAGTCATATAACCTGTCTGCCTCGGTTTCCTTATCCGTAAAATAAAGACAATAATAGCACCTACTTCCCAGGATTGTTGTGGGGATGAAATAATCTTTGTAAAAGGGCTTGCACAGTGCCCGGCATGGAGTCAGTGCTCTAGAAATGTCGGCCATTGTTACCCCACCGCAGACCCCTGTCACCAAGGCTCTGAACCTCAGGCAGGGTCATCCTCACCCTCCGTCACGCCTCAGATCTTACTGTTCTCTTTACACCATCTCCCGTGTGTGCCCCCTCTCTCTCACATGGCCCCAGGTGGGCCTTGTCACTTTACGGCCGACCACTCAGGCTCCTGCTGTCCCAAGCTCCCTCTGCTGACCGAGCAACTTTTCCAAGCTCAGGCCTGGCCGCGCCTCTTCCCTGCCCGCTGTGACTGCCAGGGTCAGGGAGGTTCAAAGCTCTCCCCCACACCCTCCCACACACAGCAGACATTCCCCACCTCAGGGCGATTTCTCGGACTGTCCCCCATGCCTGGCACGCTCTTCCCCCCTCGCCTCTACCTTCCGGCTTC
Source organism: Dromiciops gliroides (assembly GCF_019393635.1). Lineage (NCBI taxonomy): Eukaryota > Metazoa > Chordata > Mammalia > Microbiotheria > Microbiotheriidae > Dromiciops > Dromiciops gliroides. The sequence goes on from NC_057861.1 coordinate 5,860,999, forward strand.
CTTCCAGGCTCAGCTCCCATCCTGCATCTGCGGGGCCCTTCCCAGTCACCCCCACCATTAACCCTTCCCCTTTCAGATTACCTTCCCCCATGTGGGTACTTGTTATTTACACGCCATCTGTCCATTAGACGGGCAGGGGCTGGCCTGGCCACTTACCGAACAAATGAAGGACTGCAGCAGGTATTTGCTGAGCAGGCCCAGAGACACGGGCTTGGAGAACAGTTTGATGTCAGGCGTGCCCTGAGGAGAGAGGAGAGCGGAGGCATGAGTGGGCATGGGCAGAGCTTGGAGGCCAGGGAGCAGGTGGGCAGGTGGGCAGGCAAGCACCCTAGGGCAGGCGGAGGTACCTCCGGGAGGAAACAGTAGAGGAAGGGCCCCTGGGAGATGACGTGGTTGGTGCCGATGCAGCTGGCCACGGTCTGGTGGATGGCCCGCAGCTGCTTCTTGGCCAGCTCCAGGCCTTGGTAGAGGTGTGCCAGGTTACTCCTACAAGGCAGAGGAAAGGGACAAATGTGGGCTGCCCGCGTGCCCAGGCCCCTGCACTCTGGGAGCTCACCGCATGACGGGGAGACCACCCATGCATACAAGAGAGCCAGGGGAGGAGGCAGCCTTGGAGGCGAGGGCTCTAGCCCTGCAGGACATCCCACTCGTGTTCACCCACAGAGCCCGGCTCTGACCTGCTGCATGCCCTCACCGTCTCCTCAGGAGTGCTCACCAACGCCTCCCCCGGCACGGTCTCCTGGCCCTCCCAGAGACACCGGGCAGCACGGGACCCTGTCCGGCCTCCTCATTTTAGAGTGGAGGAAACCGAGGCTCACGGCCCTCGCCCATTCCAACCTCTGTGCTCTCCCCATCCTGGCCTGTGGGCCACTACCTGAGTCTTCCTCTGCCCCCACCTCCTATAATCCTTTCCCCCTTTCGAGGGGTGATCCTGGGGCAGCCACAGGCTGCAGGTCACTGTGTAGGCTTTGAGCTCTGCCCCCAAGCCGCTACGAGGAACGGGCTCCGTGACCCTCACAGTGCTCCATGGTTGGAAGCTGTCCTGATTCAGCAAACTCAGCCAGCACTTATTAAGCCACTGCTGGATGCATGGCACCACAGAGGAGCCAGAGACCAGCACCTGCCCTCAATGTCCTGCCTACACTGTCACTCAAGAGCTGTGAAAGGTGAGAGTTTCAGGAAAGTGTGGGGCGGCCTCTCCACCACTACAGATCACAACCCTTCTATAGGAGTTGCTTTGGCCACACAAAAGTCACGCCTGGCAGCCAGGCTGCCACCACCCGAGCCTCACCAGGCTGCTGGCTCTCGGGCACAGCTGAACCCCTCCAGGCCGGGCCAGGCTGGTGCTCAGATGACGCACAGTTCAGTCAGTCTCGGGGCCTCTACCTGAGCCCTTCCTGAGGCCTTCCCTGCCAGTTTGTGCTGGGATGGAGCTGAGGTCAGGGAGTGTTTTGGGGTGGGGGGTGCGGTGCTCTGTCTGTGCTCCCTGGAGGTGCTGGGAGTCCCAAAGAGCCGGTTGCTCTGATTCCAGCTGGCCATGAGGACCCCGACCCGTCTGGGCCTCCATTTCCTCACCAGTTGTTGTGAGGTTCAAATGACCAAATGCTGGTAAAGGCCTCTGCAGAGCCCAACGGGCCAGGTCGGTGTGAGCGAGGGGCAAAAGGGCAGGATTCTGTAGGGTGGGACCCCAGACCTCAGCAGATCCCCTGCATGTGGCCAAAGGAAGGCATCCTCAGGGCCATTCTCTGTGCACTTAGCGACCCCTCATGGTCTGACTGGGCAAGGCCCTCATCCGCTGCCTGCCTCAGTGTCCTCACCTGTAAGATGGCGCCAGCACCTAGCTCTCAAGGCTGTTGTGAGGACTGCATGAGCTGACGTCTGTAAAGCGCTCAGCAAACCGGACAGCGCTACAGAAACACTCGCTATTGTTCCTGTGATCATTAAGCTGGTCCCCAGCCGCCACGTGACTCATCACCCAAGGCCCACAGGAGCCAGTGTGTTACGGCCCAGATCCAGAGGCCCAGGGCCGGCTCCCACCTCCATCACTCATGAGCTGCGTGACCCTGGGCCAGTCCCATCCCTTCCCCAGGGTTGCCTCCTCTGCTCTAAGAGGGTCCAGCCTCATGCCTGTGACTGGTCATCCCCTGTCCCTTGGCCCTGTCCCGCTTGGCAGGCCTCTGCGCACACAGCCTCCAAGCTACGAGGAGGCCAAGGAGGCTTCGGGAGAGGATGACCAATGGATAAGTTGCAGTTCTAACACCTTTGTGGGGAGCTCTTGTGTGCCGGCCCCCCTTCTGGTCATGACAGCCAGGACCAAGGGATGAGGGCAGGAGTTAAGATTGCAGGGGGGGCCTGGAAGCCCCGCACAAACGCACCAGAGACCAAAGGAGCCCAATCTACAAACCACAAGATATCACCCCAATCACCTCTGGGCCACAGGTGCCACGGCCAGGCCCTCTAGGCCTCTGACAGGTAAATCACCAAAAGGTGCCAATGACCGAGATGCTGTGGCTGTGGCAACCTTGACTGACAACCTTGAGCTGCTTTGGTTATGTTCATGAAAGAACCCCAAGGAGAGACAGAGAAGAGATAGTCATTCCCCCCAAAATCTTATAAAAAGGGGACCCCAAACTCCCGCCCCCAGCCCTCCCCATCACCAACAGGTCCCTGCTGCCCAGTGTGGTCATGTAAGTGACTCGCCCAGCCCCCTCCTCTTCCTCGAACTGCCTGCCTTCCTTCGCCATCCCCTTCCCCCGTCCTTGCACCATCGGCTCAGTACCCCACTTGCCGCTCATCCTTGTACTTTCTGTGCTGTTTGTCCCCACACCCTCTGTGCCTTATTAAAGGGGGATTGCTGTCTCATTTCCTAATGCCAGTTGTGATTTTTTCTGGCACAAACCCAAAGAACCAGGCATGCCTGTCCCATTTCACAAATTAATCAGGAGCTCTCTTGTGGACACCACACTGCAATGGGAGTCAGGGAGACCTGGGTTCAAATCGTGCCTCAGACACTTAGGAGTTGCGTGGCCGTGGCCAGTCCCTCCACCCCTCTCAGCCTTGGTTTCTGTTAGAGGAGGGGCTGACCCTCTGAAGGGATGCTCCCATGATCCCTTGTGGACAGGGTAATAACTAATCACCAAGAATACCTGGAGAGACTGTCGAGAGCCTGGATGAAGTTGTCTGCTCCAGAGGCATCTTTCTCAATGCTCTCCAGCAAGGAGGTGGTGGCAAAGACCACGTCACTGGCCAGGAACTTGTTCTTGAACCCAAAGTGGATGCTGAAAGTCTGCACCCGCATGTCCTTCATCCTGTACAGGGGGAAGAAAAAGCCACTCAAGTCCTTTGTGATCGAGCCAGAGGAAACAGGAAACCCAACATAGGACAGTCAGCTCCAAAGTGGGTCCCCCATTGCCCACCCACTGGGCAACGACAGGACAAGCCACGGTGTCTAAGCGTGACAGGGGAGTGGGATTGGGCTCTATGAAATGGGAAGGAGGGGCAGCTAGGTGGCGCAGTGGATAGAGCACTGGCCCTGGAGTCAGGAGTACCTGAGTTCAAATCCGGCCTCAGACACTTAACACTTACTAGCTGTGTGACCCTGGGCAAGTCACTTAACCCTCAGTGCCCCACAAAAAACCAAATAAACAACATCAAAAAGAGAAAGATGAAGGGACCCTGACCAGTGGAATGGCCAAGCAGGACTCCGGAGACCTCCTGATAAAATGCATTCCCCACCTCCTGCCAGAGGGGATGGGAAGTAGCCAAGGTAGGGACTTGTCACATTTGATTATGAATATTTGTAGAAGAGCTTTGATTTTCTTTCTTTTTCAATTGAAGGGGGAGAGGTTTTCTGTTCTCAGGCCCCTCCCAGCCCTGACATCCCCTATTCCAAGGCCCCTCCCAGACCTGCCATTCCTTGTTCTCAGGCCCCTCCCAGCCCTGACATCCCCTGTTCCAAGCTCCCAAAGAGCCAACTGGCGTGAGAACAAAGTTGAGTTTGTCACTGCCTAAGGGACCCCAGAGACAAGGTCACACTCAGTGAGAGTCTGAATCATCTGATGAAGAAGCCAGGGAGACGACAAGGCCCAGTGGGGGAGATTCCCCAAAGAAGGGAAAATAAAAAACACTCTGGTCTTGGAAGCCTCTGGAAAACCCCCCGAGGTCACTGAGCCACCATGAGGCAGCTGGGGGCTGGGGGCAGCATCTCAGCCCCCAAGCAGGCCTTCACCAGAAAATGGAGACGCAGCCTAAGGAAGGGGCCTGGGCCTCCAGCATCATAGAGACACATCGAGGAAGGAGCCTCATAACCCTCGGGCTCTGAATCTTCTCTGCCTCCCACACAGAGACCCTGAGGCACTTGCCTGGGGTCACACAGCCAACCTATCAGAGGCAGACCTAGAACCCAAGCCTCCTGGAACCACTAGAGCGTTAGAACTTCAGGGGAAGTACCATGGAAATGTTAGCTCTTGGGTTCAATTGATGCCTTCCCTGCAGAGAAGACGGGTTGGGATGCTGGGAGGCCTCAAACTCAAACAGAAACCAACCCCTGCAGGTCGCGTGTGTGTGTGTGTGTGTGTGTGTGTGTGTGTGTGGTGACATCATCTCCCTGGTAGTGGATTTCATTGTTTAAGCCTTAAACATTTCCCTCTTCTGTTTTAACCTGGTTCTGCCAGGATGGGAGGCCACTTGCAGCCTATGAGGTGGCCCCCTCGCAGCTCTAGAGGGAGATGGACGTCCCCAAGGGCCCCTCCTTGAAGATGGGAGCCACAGAGGCAGCTCTAGGCTGGATCTAAGGCTCCTTCCCCTCAGAGCTGCCTGGGGAGGTGGTGAGCTCCCTGTCCCTAGCAGTCGGCCGTGGGGCATAGGTGGGGCCCTTCTGAGCCTGCACTTTTGGGATTTTGAGAGCCAGGCTCCAAAGCTGCCCTCCAGGCACAGGGGCCTTCTGTCTACACCCTCCCACCCCCATCTCTGGAACTTAAAATCCATGTCTGCTCAGAGGGCGGCCCAAAAACCAGGGCAGGCTCCAGGAAACAGTCTCTCCTAAATGTAAACAGGCTCCTGTTTGCTTATGGCAGGAACAGACACAATCGTTTCACCAAACAATCACAAGGAGCCTCGGAAGCCTAAATTTAGATTCAGAGTTGGATTCCACGCCAGAAGGTCCTTAAAGGCCCCATGTGTCTCTGGTGCAAGGGAAGGGGCATCCTTGGGTGCACACCTGGAGGCCTGTCCCCAGGCAAAGACCAGCTGACAGGACACCACACGAGAGGATGATATAGGGCCTTCCGGAGTTTTGTGTCCTTGGCTGAAAATACCACCCTCCTTGTGGTAGAGGTGGGGGGCCACAGGTGCAGAATGTGGCATACACTACCATCTTACCCTGGCTCCTCCCTCAGATCCCTCTCCAGGTTGTGCCTGCTAATGGGGGCAGTCCCCCAAGGCTGTGGCCAGAGCCCTCTCCTCTCCCGACCCTGTATCACTCGGTGACCACAGCAGCTCCCACAGACTCAGTGAGCTCTCTACCGATTCTCAGATAGCGCTGACCTCCAGTCTCTCATCTCCCACTGCCTCTCAGACATCTGAAGCTGGCGCCAAGACCTGTGGAGGCCACCTGTGCAGCATCCTTCCCATACACCCCCTTCCCTGGAGCAGGCCCCGTGCCCTCACCCCTGGACCACTGCAGGAGCTGCTGTGGGGGGGTCTGCTCCTGACTTCCCTACTTCAAGGGTCTGTGATCTCTTGGGAGCAGACAGACCTTTCACCAGTGCAGATTGTAACCCCTCTACCCCATAGCACATGGTCCTTGAGAATTGTGGCTCAGAGTCACCCTGGTGATCTGCCTCTCTGTTCTGGGCTAGACTGGCTGTGCAAAGACAGGCCCAGTGGGTGTCAGAAAGATCTGAGCTCAAATCTGGCCTCAGACACTTCCTAGTTGTAGGGCCCTGGGAAAGTCACTTCCCCCTATCTGCCTCAGGCTCATGAGGGTCAAACGAAGTACCATACGTAAAGGGCACTGCCAACCTGAAGGCACCACAGGAATGGGAGGTATTCTAAGAGCAGACTAGTGAGGGCCGAGCTCACACCCATGCCATCCCCCACACTGGTGGAGGGCAGACTCACCAACCCACCCATCAGCCTTTGCCACAGAGAGCACCACATGACCCAGGTGGAGGGAAAACCTTGGCTCAAGACACACCTTCCCTACATACCCCCTCCATGCAGCCCCCTCCCCCCCTGGCCCCAGCGGCCCCCCCCCCCACTACATAGCCCCTCAGGGGCCCCCCTCCCCACGTGGCCCCCAGAACCCCCTTGCTCATGGCCACCATCCCAAGCTGCCTTGGCTGTAGCTACCCTGCAGTTACTGCTAGGCCTGCAACACTCAGACCGGGGTATGAGGGGTCTGAGGTTCTGGTTCTGGGTCCATCACAGACTGGGAGATGGAAAGGGCATCAGGGGCATTTTAGAGACATGGGAAGTCCAGCCCAGAAAGGAGCAGTGGCCCAAGGGACACAGGAATAAGGGAAAGGGCCAAGACGAGCCCTGGGGCCACAGTCCCCACCTGCTGCCCTACTGTGTGACCCCGGAGGAGAGCGCTAGGTGCAATGGCCCACGGCCAGGCTTCCAAACCTGCGGGGAGGCTGGATCATTCTGGAGCTCCTCCGGGCCCCAGGCTGGAGGTGGGGCAGAAGCTGGGGCCCCACCAAGGCCCACGTCCCCTCCCCCTCTGACAAAAGAAGGCCCAGAAAAGGGACTGTTTACCCAAACTTGTTGGCCGACTCTTCGAGGATTTCCCGCAGATTCTCTTTCAAAGAAACATCCATGGCCTGAAACTTCTGCTTCACCTGCTTCAGGGGCAGCCTAGGAAGATGGTGAGGGTCAGCAGTGTCCACGACCCCGGTGGGAAAGAGGAGCGTCCGTCCCGTAGTGGGACACCCACACCCGCAAGGACAAGGGGGGAAATCCAAGAAGACAGACAGACAGATGGACGTCTGCTAGGCTTCACCATCTCCAAGGGGGAAGGGGGCACCGCAGAGTTGGGAAACCCCGGGTTCAAATCCTGCCACTCCTTAGTCTCCTAGACTGGGTGGCCACTTGTGTTCTGCCCCCTCCACATGGGTGTCCCTGAGGCTCTGTCCTCATCCTTCTTCCCTCCTCCCAGCCACGGCGACCTCAGCAGCTCCCATGGGTTCAGCCATCGTCTCCACCCCGAGGACCCTCAGTCCTGCAGCCCCCATCACCGACTGCCTACTGGACACTTCTGGGATGTCTGCAGGTGAACCAGACTCAACACTTCTAAACTCAAAATGGCTGTTCAAACCCCCTCCTCTCTGCCCCATTTGACTAAAACCTAGAAGCACCCCCCCCCCACCGCGGCCCCTTCTGACAACTCCCACAGTCTTCATCACCTCCTCCCTGGACCGTTGTATCCTAAAGGGCCTCCCCTCTCCATTCCATCCTCCACCTGTGACAATGAGGATCCCTCCCCCATTGCCTCCAGGAACAAACAGAACCTCCTGTTTGGCATTAAAAGCCCCCGGGCTCAGCTTCAATCTACCTTTCCAGGCCCAGTGCCTGCTTAATCTCTTAGTAACAAACAGACTGCTGGTCTGCTTTTTGGGGAGGGGGCTCCCACACTGGGAGGACCCCCCCATACTGATCAAATCACAGATCCAGACCAAAAAGGTAGCCCCGAGTCTCCACTAAGAAGGGATTCCTTCACACGCCTGCTCTGAATGTGGCAACAGACAGCACGGTGCGCTCCCTCCTTCCTTAGAGAAGTGGAGGACTATGGGTGAGAAACAGCATACACACCCAGCCCAGCTCATGTGTTGGCTACTTTTGAGGAATTGCTTTGTCATTTTTTCCTTTCTTTAAAAATCTTTTGGGGGCAGCTAAGTGGTGCAGTGGATAAAGCATGGGTCTGGATCCATGAGGACCTGGGTTCAAATCCGGCCTCAGACACTTGACACTAGCTATGTGACCTTGGGCAAGTCACTTAACCCTCATTGCCCTGCCCTCCCATTCAAAAAACCTTTTTCTTTCTCCCTCTCTCTTTTTTTCTTTTTTGGGGGGTGGGGAAGCAGGGCAATGAAGGTGACTTGCCCAGGGTCACACAGCTACTAAGTGTCAAGTGTCTGAGGCCAAATTTGAGCTCAGGTCCTCCTGAATCCAAGGCTGGTGCTTTATCCACTGCACCACCTAGCTGCCCCTTCCTTCCTTCTGTCTGTCCTGTCTCTCCTCTCTTGCTCTTTCTTCCCACTTCTGTCCTGTCCTCCCTCTCTTTACCTTTCTCTTTCTTCTCTCCTTCCTTCCTTCCCTACCTTTCTCCTCTTCTCTCTTCTCTCTCTCTCACACACACACACACACACACACACACACACACACACACACACACACACACACACACACACACACTCTCTCTCTCTCTCTCTCTCTCTCTCCTCTCTCTCTACCCTCTCACACACACTCTCACTCTCTCTCTCTCTTGCACCCTTATCTCATGAGGTGCAGGGCTGAGGGGGGGACAGCTGATAACCCAGGAAGCACTGGAGAAGCAGGGGTCAGCATTATCAGCACGCTGTGACCCTGGGGCCGACTCACCCCATGTCCGCCAGAAGTTCCTGAAGCCGCTTCCGGCCCTGGTCAGTCCACAGCTTGAGCCTGGCAGACGTGTAGCATGTGTTACAGAGGCTGTCATAGAGGGACCAGTGCTGGTAGAGCGCCAGGCGCAGGCTAGGACACCACGGGCATTAAGGACAATGCCAGGCCACATCTGGCCGCCTCAGGGGCCTTTGATGCCCACCCCGCCCCTCCTCTCCTCCGGAGCTCATGGGACAAGCCCCTGCTCCTCCCCAGTACTACCCATGACCCCAGGCTGCCCAGCACAGGGAAGAGGGGCTGCTCTAGCTTCTGCTTCTCATGGCCTGCGTCACTTTGGATAAGTCACAGAACCCCCTGGGTCCCAGAGTGAGGGCCCCGTCTCCCCCTTGGCCCTAAGTGTGGGGCTCTATACAGAGCTCATGGGAGGCCTTTGGGGAGGAGGCAAGGTGCAGGGGGCAGGGAGCCGACTCCCAGATCCCCAGTTCCCAGGGTACAAGGGAGGAGGATCAGGGCCCCTGCTTGCCCTTCCCCCATCCAAGGATACTCGTATTCAAAGGCGATCCGCATGCAGTCGATGGAGAGGGAGTTCTCATCATCCTCATTGCGATGGTTATGTCGGGACACGTGACGCTGCAGGATCCCGATATCGGTCACGTACTTCATTCTGAAACAGGAAGGGCCCCGGCCGTCAGGGAGCTCCTCCCCACACAGCGATGATGACTGCTGTGCACGTGGACGGCTCAGGCCCTTCCCAGCAGGGCCCAGACGTGCCAGGAGGTGCTTCTGCCCACCTCTGAGCAGAGGGAGTGCCCGAGCCAGCAGAGTGGCACGGGGGAGCTGAGGGAAGGTACCCTGGAGAAAGGCCTCTCCCCCCCAGCCTCAGGAGGACTTTGCATCTCTGCGTGTTCTTGGCACAGGGGGCTCCCAGAGCTGGGCCCAGAGGCCTGGATGCCAGGCCCAGCTTGGCAGACTGAGCAGCCACGGGCAAAGCAACTCATGTCTCTGGGAGGCAGAGAAACCCTCATCTACACCCCTTATGTGGAGAATAAAGGCGCTAGAAGAGCCAGGGTGGGGAGGAAAACTGTGGCCTGGGGCCCAGATCAGCTCTGCTACTTGAGGGTAGTCATGAGACAGAATCTCAGAGCAAATCCTAGAGTGTAGAGCTGAGAGGGGCCTTAGAACAGAGATGTGAGAGGTAGGAGAAGCCTGAGAACAGGGGATGGCAGGGCTAGGAGGGGCCTTAGAACAAGGGATGGCAGAACTTGGAGGGCCATCAGAATGGGAAAGGTCAGAGCTGGCAGGGGCCTGAGAACAGAGACCCCTCCCATCTCAATTGAAAAAGAAAAATCAAAGCTCTTCTAACAAATATTTACAATCAAGCAAAACAAATCCCCGCCTTGGCCATTTCCCATGTCAGGAGGTGGCACCAATTCAAATTCCTGCCTCCCCAGCCAAACCAGACCCCAGGTCCCTGGCCCTAGAAGGGCCCCTGCCCTGGCTTGGTGCTGCGGGAGCCCCGTCCTTTCTGGCTTCGTCCGTCACACGAAGGACAACAACCAGATGACAAAACCAAGGCAGAGCCTGACCTGCCGGGGTGACAAGGCAGGGGTAGAACCAAGTCACCGTAAGGGCTCCTCACCCTTCTGGGGTCCTGGACCCCCGGGCAGTCTGGTGGGGCCTGTGGACACCTCATAAACCCATAAAACACAGCGAGGCCAGGGAAGCCACAGGTGGGGGAAAACAAAGGTGGGATCCCCCGCCCCCAGTCACAGATGGCCTGAAGTCTCCCCGCAGACACAGACGCCAAGTCAAGAAACCCTGCTCTGAGAGCTGAGGATTCATCTGCACCCCCCACCACAGCCATGGAGGCTGATTATGCACCAGCTGTGTACCAGGAACTGGGCTAGGCCCTGAGGATGAAACTGAAGCCCTTCCTGCCTTCAAGAGGCCTCTATTCCCCCAGGGGCTACAGCCAGTATAGAGATGAGTAAATACCAGTTAAGTAAGTGCAGGGGAGGGAGACGGAAATCCAGGAGGGAGGCGCCTGAGCCAACGTGGAGGGAAGGGTGCTCAGAGGCACAGGGAGGGCTGTACAAAGGTCTGGAGGTGGGAAGCACGCAAGTGGCTCAGACCCAGTGCCCGGGCCTTGTTTGGACAGTGAGCCCTGCAAAGCCCGAGGGGAGGCTGCGGTTGGCTCCCGCATCCCAGGTCACTGCTGCTGCCACCCTGCGGGTATGGACAGGGGGCAGGAAGGATGCCAGCCATGGGACAGTCCTGGACATTCAGAACTCCTGAGCTTTTTCAAACGTCTTTCCCATGGCCCCCTCTCTCCTCACAAACAAAAAACAAAACAAAACAAAAAGGAATATTGCATTCCAAAATTTGGGGGCAGCTAGGTGGCGCAGTGGATAGAGCACCTACCCTGAATTCAGGAGGACCTGAGTTCAAATTCAGACACTTAACACTTACTAGCTGTGTGACCCCTGGGGAAGTCACTTAACCCCAACTGCCTCACAAAAAAAAAAAAAAGTTCAAGGAAGGTTATTCATCCCATTTGACAGACTGAGAAACCAAGGCCCACAGAGGCAAATGACTGTGCCACAGTCACCAAGTGCGTCAGGGGTGGAGGCAGGAGGAGCATCCACACCCCAGGCCCCAGTCCAAGGCCCTTCCACACTCTGCATTCCAGTAGAGTCGCCCACGTGCCGTGACCCAAACAGATGCCATGTCCGCCACTGGGGGTGCACGCCCCCCTCCCAGTCCTGACTAGCTTCCAGGCTTGGCTCAGGCACCATCTCTAATGGCCCATAGTTGTTAGTCTCCTTATCAGTTGGTGCTACATGGCCCACCCACAAAGGCAGAAGCCAAGGCCCCACAGGGCGGGGATTTATTTCTCCTTCGTATCCCCAAAGCCCAGTACACAGTAGTTGCTTAATGAGTGCTGGTTACTAGACTGGACGCTGGATCCTGTCACCTGAGCCTGGGAAGGGAAAGTGACAGCTACACAAACGGTTCTATTGCCCCAGACATTCAGTGCTCCCCAGCCCGGGCACCTCACTGGGGGCCTTGATGGTCCCCTCCCAGCTAGGGCCAGGCTCTCCCGGTCACTCAGTCATCCGGCCCAAGCTCCTCCGGCCTCGGGCCATGACATCTTTCCCCAAAGTCCCCTGCCGTGCCCAGCACCCCCAGAGCCCACCAGGGAAGACGCCCTTACTGAGTGATCTTGTCTTGTATCCACTGGTCAGTCAGTCCAACGATGGCCCACCTGGAAGGAGAGAAAGCACAAGGTGGAGGGAAGGAGCCCCTGGGCCAGAGCAGGAAGGAAGCTCAGGAGTCAGGACAGTCACAGCAAGAGGGAGACTGAGGAAAAACTTCTGGTGATCGTGCCTGCAAAAGTGGACCGAGGCTGGCTTGGGTGGTAGTGAGCTCCCTGTCACTGGAGATCTTTAAGCCAAGGCTTGTCAGGATGTTCTAGGCAGGCTCCCTGTGCTCAGACACAGCCTGGGTCCCTTCCAGCCCTGAAATCTCCACATTCTTTCTCAAAGCTCAGAGGCAGCAGAGTAATCCAGTTTCCATCAGTGGAGAGAGGGCTGGTTCTGAAGTCAGAGGACACAGGTTCAAATGCTGCCTCCGCTGCCTTTCTGAGCCTCAGTTTCCCACTCTATAAAAGGAGGGGGTTGGCCTCACAGGCAGGCCTGGGGCGGGGGTGGGGCGGGGAGGGTATGTCCCTCTGCTCTGCCCTGGGAGCCCCTGACTCCTAATGTAGGGTCCTCCCCTCAGCCAGGCTGCCCTTCCTTTTTTCACCAGTCTGCCTTAAGGCTTCTCGCCGTCCTGCTCCCAGGAGTCAGAAGGGGGCATCCTGGCATCCCCTGTCCTCTTCTTCCTTCCTCCCCAGGCCGGATCCTGGCACCCCGCCTTCCCTAAGCCCCCTAGAGATAGGGGAAAGATCACCCTCTGGAGCTGGGGGAGGGGGCTTGACTCTGCCGCCAGAGGGGCTCGAGGCCTGGGTGCCAGCCCTACCTCAGGTCCTTATCATGAGCACCTCAGTTTCCCAATCTGCCGGAGGGGGCTCAGTAAATAACACCCACACCTAGGAGGGGCCGAGCTTCGAAGAAGAAAGCGTGGGCACAGGATTTCATCACGCTCTCTCTCCCTGAGCTTTTTACCCATTGCCTCATCCTTCTCCTTCACTATGACGGGGCTGAGATAGGTCACTGCCCTCCTTTGGATCTGATGTGCCCAGGACCGCTGCTCAGGGGCACGAAAGGGAGATGCCTGGAGCCCCGAGCACGCACCTCACCAGGAAATGCACTGGGCCGAGCTGAACTTCGAGCCTCGCCAAAGCACAGGCTCTCAGGCCTGGGCAGGCCCTCAGACACCATCGAGGGCGGCAGCTCTCAAGGGGGGCTGGAGGGACCCCTGAGGCCCTGCCAGGGAGTCCTCAAGGTCTGAACAATTCTCCTGGTACTGGGATGTTTACGTTTCTAAGTCATCGCCAATAGACAGAACCCACATAAACAAAAGCTCATAGGGGAGATGTGCTCAATGCTTTTTCAGAGGGTAAGGGGGTCCTGAGCCCCAAATGGGTGAGAAGGGCCACTCCGGCCCAGAAGAGCCTCCCAGACAGGACGGCATCTGGCCCAGACAAGGAAACTGAGTCCCAGCGACAGGAGGTGACCTGCCCAAGGTCATCCAGGGAGTGAAGCAGGAGAGCCAGGATTGGAACCCAGGCCCCGACTGCACAGCCATCATTGCCCCTAATGGGTTCTGCAGAAATGGTCAACAGCCTCTTCAGCCTGACCTCCAGGGGGCCCGGAGGCAGCAGGAAGGCCTTCTGTGCCCAGTTAGGAAGATGGCGGCTCCCCTGCTGAGTGTGACCGTGGGACTCCTTCCTGCAAAGTATCACTGACCGGCTAACATCCCTGATGCCTGGGGGGCTGCGTGTGCTCACGAGCACGTCCTCGGGCCCAGCAGCATCCTGCCCTGCCCCCTCGGCAGGCACGCGCTGTTCCCAGGCCAGAGGACGGGCAGCCTCAGGGCCAGGGAAGGAAGCCCCCTGTGGGGCCGGTATACGTACCACAGCATGTCGTTGAGATCCTTCGACATGACCCAGGCCAAGTCAAACATCACCATGGCGGACTAGGAGAGAGAGAACAGGGACACGGGGTCAGGAGCAGCAGCCACCTACAAGGCCTGGCGTGGCCCCACCCAGGGCTCCTGGCCTGGGCCACCCATGGGGGTACGTATGAAAGGAACTCCCTGCCCTCGGGGGCCTCTGTGGCCTTCTCAGCCCAGCGGGGGGCAGTCTCGAGGGGCTCTCTGATCCCACGATGAGTGTGGAAGGGGGAGTCACAGGGAGGAGAGCTAAGCAGGACAGGCTGGGCTCTGCTGGAGGGAAGGCCCACGTCAGTGAAGTCCTAGAGCCTCCAGGGTCGGGGGAGTCTGACCACGTCTAAGCCATGAAAGCAGAGCCGAGAGCTTCTGGCTTCTGCAACATGGGGGCCATGCCCCCCCCCCGCCACTTCCCATCTGACGGCAGTATCTCAGGAGCCACAGACGGCAGCACCCTTTGTGGGGGCAGGGGGGAACAAGGTGGCTGCCGGCCCCCCGGGGAGCCAGGAGAAAAGGCAGCAGAGGGATGCAAAGCAACAGCTTAGCACTGCAGCGGATGATGGCGTGAGGAGCTAGAAAAGCCCAGGAAGACATTCATGAAGAGATCGTCTACATGACGACTCCAGGCACAACTGAAGACACCAATTCACTGTCATAACCCGTCCCGCTTCTGGGAAACAGGGCATGAAGCCCAATCCCCATGTCCCCCAAGAGAGGTGGGGGGCTACAGGTGAGCAAAGGCGCATACACCAGACGGCGCCGCCTTCTCAACAATGAATCACAAAGGGCATGAGTACAAGATAAAGGGGTGCAGTGACCCCCTGCCCCGGGACAAAGGCCCCCCAGGGCCCAGCACCCAGCCACCTGCTTGGACTCACCGAGGTCCCGTGGTATTCATACTGCTCGTAATCAAAGAGGATTTCTTTCCTGGGAAGACAGGAGGGCACGGCGTCAAGGCTGCATGAAGCCAAGAGGCCTGACAGGGCTGGCCTCCTTCACGTGGGGCGGAGGCACCCAGAGGCCTAGCTCAGGAGCCTGGGCAGGTCACCGCCCCATCACCCCCAGCCCAGTCTTCTTTCCATTGCTACCTGCAGGCCCCGCCTCCCAGGGCCTGGCGAGGCTCATGAAGCCTTTCCAGGGCCCCCCACGCAGAGGTCAGGGGCTAGGGGAGAGGAGGAGCGCAGGGAGAAGAGGGAAGGGAAGGAGGCTCGGCCCCCTGCAGCCAGGCCTCGCTTCCTGACAGAAAGGCCACTGAGGGGTCAGAGACAGCACGGGTCTCCTACCTGCGGGCCTCCCACTCTCTTCGCTGTCTCCTCTTCATCGTCCGCTCAATCACATCCTGACCATTGGGAGGAAGGGAAAAGATCCTGTTCAGAGGCCGGCCAATCCCATTTCCATTTGACTTCGGGTGGCCTCGGGAGGAGGCTCCCACTCTGGGCGCATTTCTCCAGCCCGGCAGGCCAGCCGCAGGGCCGCGGGAGCAGCAGGTGACGGCCAGTCATCGAGGACAGGCCAGTTCTTGGCAGAGACGACATGTCCAGAGCCCTTGGACATTTCTCAGACTTGGAGAAATGCCCTGGGTCTGGCAATCTCATTCCAGGCCCCCAGTCACTCTGTTAGGCGTTAGGCCCATTTTACAGATGAAGAAACTGAGGTTTGGAGAAGAGGAATTGCCCAGGGTCACAAAGTGACCAGTGTCTGACGCAGGACTTCCACTCCAGCCTCCAGACTCCAGGCCCATTGCTTGGTCATGGGATTGGACATTTGGAGCCAGCAGGGGCCTTGCAGGGCATCAGGCCCAAGCCTCTCACCCTAGGGGGCTAAATGAAATCATGAAACCACAGACTTCAAGAAGGAAGGGATCTGAGAGGTCCTCCAGTCCAATCCTTCATTTTACAGTTGAGGAAACCGAGGCAGGCAGAGGTTATATGACTTGCCCAGGGTCATACTGCTGGTAAGTGTCTGAGGCTGGATTTGAACCCTG
Source organism: Dromiciops gliroides (assembly GCF_019393635.1). Classification (NCBI taxonomy): domain Eukaryota; kingdom Metazoa; phylum Chordata; class Mammalia; order Microbiotheria; family Microbiotheriidae; genus Dromiciops; species Dromiciops gliroides. The sequence continues at coordinate 5,876,696 of NC_057861.1, forward strand.
TTCCTCCTGACCTCAAGCCCCGGGCCCCCGTACCCTCTACCACTGAGCTGTACCATCCTAAGAGAAAGCTGCTCTCCTGAAGGCAGAGAGGAAGCCTGCACCTCCAGCCATAGGGTCTGCACCCTGGCTGCGTGACCCCTCCCCACGCACTGCCCAGGCCGCTCTGGGACGAGGCGACGGAGAAGTTGCTGGGCCACACCAGGGAGGGTCCTGACGCCCCCGAGTCACAAGCCTTCTCCCCAGAGAAGCGACCCCATCTCTCAGGAGCCTGGCAGAGAAGCCCCCAACAGGCACCCTTCTGCTTTTTGTCTGTGCCCACCAGTGCAGAGCCCGGCACACAGTAGGTGCTCAGCACATGGTGGCTGGACTGGACTGACCTGCAGGACACAGTCATGCTGTCCATGGCACAAAGGCATCTCACGTGCCTTCAATGTCTTACTGAGAGGGGACATCCCCAGGATCCCGGTCCAAAGGAGGCTCAGCGAGGTGGGTCCAGGCCTCTCCTGGCTCTAGCCACGCATGAATGTTTAAATGCTTCCTGTCCCCACGGTCCCTGGGCCTTCCAAACCTTCTCTTCCCCTAGGCCACACAATGTTCTCTCTCTCCTGTATGAATGGGGGAAGCCAGGATCGAACCCCATCTTCCTTGGGCTCCCCAGAATTCATACTGTAGGTAGGGTCTGGACTTAGCCACGGGACTCTTGGAGCTACACTCACGGGCCTTCAAAGGCCAGACCGGAGAGTCAGGAAGACCTGGGTTCAAATCCTGCCTGGTGCCATGGGACACCAGGCACCAGGGGATCTCTTCCAGGCTCAGTTTCCTCACCTGTAAAACAGCATCTTGCAATCACTCCGCCACCAGACCCTTCTCCTACCTGGAGCAGAACCCTGCCCCCTCACTGAGGTGAGGGCTAACTGCAAATACAGACACCACCTCCCCCAACACACACGCACACCCTTACACACAATATAGCCATACACACTCACTCACACACAGTCACACACGCACACTCACACACACCTTCTCAGGACAATCCCTCAGCCTGCAGCAGCCTGGTCAGAGAGGCGCCTCAGCCCTGGCCCTCGGGCACACGGTGCTGGGCTGCCCCCAAGGCCCTTCCCGCTCTGCAGCCCGGCAGTGCCCAAGAAGCACGGGCGACCTCCCCAGCCCAGTGAGGGCTGCTGGGAACACACCTCTTCAAACCGAGAACGCTTCCCAGAAGGCTCCGAGCCATCGTCCTCGCCGCCCGACTTTTCGTCCTCGTCCTCATTCTCGTCCTCGTCCTCGTCTCTGAAAATGTCATCATAGGCAGGGACTTCCAGGTCGTCATCTTGTTTAATGAGCAGTTTTATCTAATGAAAAAGGTGGGCAGTGAGGGCAGGCAGAGGAGGCCCAGCCCCTCCCAGCTTGTTTTCCAGGCTGCTTCTTTGCCACATGCGGGGACAATGTGGCCACGTGCTGCAAGCCATCAAGGCAGTGGAAGGATCCTAGGCCCCAGAGATCTAATCCAAGCCCCTCACGTGACGGAGGAGGAAGCAGAGGGGCAGAGAGGGCTGTGTCATACATAGAGCGCCACGCCTGGAGTCAGGAAGACCTCAGGTCAAATCCAGCCTCAGTCACTTCCTAGCTGGGTGACCCTGGGCAAGTCACTTCACCCCGTCCGCCTCAGTTTCCATATCTATAAAATGGGGACAATAATGGTACCTGTGCCCCAGGGTGGTTGTGAGGATCCAATGAGATCATTGTAAAGCGTTTACTACAGTGCCTGGCACATAGTAGGTGCTCTGAAAATGTTAGCAATTCTTCTTATTTTTCAGGAGCAGAGCTGAGATTTGAGCCCCAGTTCTCTGGCTGAATCCAGGGCTCTTTTTGCTGACCAAGTAGGTCCACATTTCACCTCAGCCACGCTGTCTTCTAAGAGCATTCACTAAGCACCTACTAGGTGCTAGGCACTGTGTCAAATTAATAGTTAACTTTTTAAATAGCATTATTTTGTTTTTTCCAATTACATGTTTTTGTTTTGGGGGTTTTTTTCTGGTTTTTTTGAAGGGGCAATGAGGGTTAAGTGACTTGCCCAGGGTCACACAGCTAGTAAGCGTCGTGTCTGAGGCTAGATTTGAACTCAGGTCCTCCTTAATCCAGGGCCGGTGCTTTATCCACTATGCCACCTAGCTGCCCCCCTCCCCATTACATGTAAAGACAATTGGGGGGGGCGGGGCAATGGGGGTTAAGTGACTTGCCCAGAGTCACACAGCCAGTAAGTATCAAGTGTCCTGAATCCAGGGCCAGTACATTATCCACTGCACCACCTGGCTGCCCCAAAGACAATTTTTAACATTCATTTTTATAAAATTTTGAATTCTAAATTTTCCCTCTCCTTCCCTCCTCTCTAAGTCAATAAGCAATCTGATATAGGTTATACATATGCCATCATGTCAAACATATTTCCCTATTAGTCACATTGTGAAAGAAGACACAGAACAAAAGGAAAAAACATGAAAAAAGAAGTGCAAATGTCAGCTCCAATCTGCATTCAGACACTGTAGGGTCCCATGGCTCTAGCGGTTATGGCTGGGTCTCCCGTTCACCCCGTTACCTAAGGGGAGGTATGTGCGCACGTGCATCTTTCAGGCACGCTGTCATATCATTAGCCCACCCTTGCCAGTGTCTGGGAGACTTTCTTATCAATACTTTCCCAGGGAAGTATAGGAGGAGCATGGAATCCCAAGCCCAGAATACCTGGATTGCTGACCATTATTTAACCCTGACTCTGTGAGCACAACACAAGCTTGTTTGCTTCTTTTCCCATGCAAAAACATTCAGCAGGGGCAGCTAGATGGTGCAGTGGTTAAAGCAACAGCCCTGGATTCAGGAGTACCTGAGTTCAAATCTGGCCTCAGACACTTGATACTTACTAGCTGTGTGACCCTGGGCAAGTCACTTAACCCCCATTGCCTGCCGAAAAAAAAACATTCAGCATATCCAAACCAAGCACAGGAAAGTCATGCAACCTTTTGACCAACGAACCTTCCGTGCAGGTCTCTATACCTCTGATTCCTGCTTGCACGGACCAAGAAGGCTTTCTGCCAAGTATGCCTACACGCATAAATATCAGGGCCCGTTGGGAGGGAAGCTAGATGGGAATCTTACATAAGGTCTGCCAGGCATCCCAGACACTGACCCCCTTTAAATAAATGCTATCGCTTTCACCCTGGAGCTGCCAAGGGCTTTCTTCAGTACTGAGTTGTTATCTATGGGGTACGGGGCAAGTACATGCCTGAGCCCCTGCCTGGCCCAACAATCAGCGTGGTTGGCAGGAAATCCTCCCAACAGAAGCCCTCAGTTCCTTCTCTACACATGGAGAGAATTTTCCATCGTGAGCCCTTCAGAACTGCCTGGATCATTGCACTGCTGAGAAGAGCCAACTCTGTCACAGCTAATCATCACACAATGTTGTTGACAACTGTGTACAATGTTCCCCTGGCTCTGCTCACTGCATTCAGCATCAGACCCCTTAAGTCTTTCCAGGTTTTTATGAAATCCACCTGCTCATCATTTCTTACAGGAGAATAGTATTCCATTATATTCATATACCACAACTTGTTCAGCCATTCCCCAATTGATGGGCATCCCCTCGATTTCCAATTCTTTGCCACCACAAAAAGAGCAGCCATAAATATTTTTGTACATGTGGGTCCTTTTCCCTTGCTTATGATCTCTTTGGGATACATACCCAGTAGTGGTATTACTGGGTCAAAGGGTATGCACAGCCCCATAGCCCTTTGGACATAATTCTGAATTGCTCTCTAGAATTGCTACATCAGTTTGCAACTGCATCAACAATGCATTAGTGTCCCAATTTTTCCACATCTTCCCCGACATTTATCATTTTCCTTTTCTGTCATATTAGCCAATCTGATGAGTGTGAGGTAGTACCTCAGAGTTGTTTTAATGTGCATTTCTCTGATCAATAGTGATTTAGAGCATATTTCATATGATTATAGATAGCTTTGATTTCTTTGTATGAAAACTGCCTGTCCATAACCTTTGACCATTTATCAACTGGAGAATGACTTGTATTCTTTTTTTTTTTTTAAGGGCAATGAGGGTTAAGTGACTTGCCCAGGGTCACACAGCTAGTAAGTGTTAAGTGTCTGAGGCTGGATTTGAACTCAGGTCCTCCTGAATCCAGGGCCAGTGCTTCATCCACTGTGACACCTAGCTGCCCCATGACTTGTATTCTTATAAATTTGACGCAGTTCTCTTTATATTTGACAAATGAGGCCAACAAAATTAATGTTTAAAAATGAAAATGTCGATGATAGAAGAGGCACGCTAATGCATGGGAGTGGAGCTGTGGTTTGGTCCAGCCATTCTGGAAAAGGAGTTGGGTCTCTGCCCCCAAAGTCACTAAGCTGTTCATTCCCTTTGACCCAGCAATCTTAAGCTCCAAAGAGATCTGAGAGAAAAGAGAACACATATGGACAAAAATAGAGGAGCTCTTTCTGTAACAGAAAAGAACCAGGAGCTAGGGGGGGTGTCCATCTAGTGGAGAATGGCCAAAGAAACTATGGCCTATAGATATAATGAAATCTTACTGAGCCTTAAGAATGGTGAATGGGGGGGCAGCTAGGTGGCACAGTGGATAAAGCACCAGCCCTGGATTCAGGAGTACCTGAGTTCAAATCCGGCCTCAGACACTTGACACTTACTAGCTGTGTGACCCTGGGCAAGTCACTTAACCCCCATTGCCCCGCAAAAAAACAAAAAAACAAAAAAGAATGGTGAATGGAGGGGGGGGGGTGGCTAGGTGGAGCAGTGGATAGAGCACTGGCCCTGTAGTCAGGAGGAACTGAGTTCAAATCCGGCCTCAGACACTTAACACTTACTAGCTGTGTGACCCTGGGCAAGTCACTTAACTCCAATTGCCTCACTTAAAAAAAAAAAAAAGAATGGTGAATGGGTCACTTCAGAGAAGCCCAGGATACCAGGATCATCTGATGCCAAGTAAAGCACAACCAGGCCAACCACTAAAACAGTGACAACATCATCAGGAAGCAGAGGGCGTTTGAGGACGCACACCATCCACACCTTGAAAGAGAGGTGGTGGACTAAGTGTGCAGAATGCGACACACGTTTTTGAATGTGGCCAATATTTGTTCGGCTTGACTATGACTGTCTGTTACAAGGGATGGTATTTTCCTCCCGGTGGGTGGAGGAGGTGGGGGAGAGAGAAAACAAAGGCTTGCTAATTGGGAAGAAAATGAGTAACAGTAATATTTATGCCAACATTCTTCTGGGGAGTCGCAAAGAAAGTGGGTGTTTATTGACTAAGGAGTAGATGAACAAGCTGGTAGGACAAGAAGTGGGACACAATTGTGTCATAAGCATTGAAAAAGAAGAATTCACAAAAATTCAGGAAGATTTCTGAGAGTGGATGTAGGTCAAAAGAAGGAGATCAGGGAGAATAATGATACGGTGGCTACAGTACAACACTGACAAGCCTGCGAACTCCGCTCAAGTCATTTGTCACCTTGGGGTCGCCTTGGCCCCTCATCAGATGCCGACTGACCCACGTCTCTTCAGACATGGCCAGAGTGTCTATCGGTTCACATTAATTGTCTTGCTGGACTGTCCTCTATAACAAGGGAGGGCTCTGTTGGGGCAGGAAGGTGTCATTGCAAAACAGCAATTATATCTAAAAGAACCTCAGTAAGACATTTCTTAAAGAACAGTTTTTAAAAATTAGCTCCCAACTTCACATTCTTCTTAGTGAAAAGATCATTGTGCTTTTGCCTATTGGAACCATATACAGAGTGGGGGAAATGCCAACACAGATCTGTCTGAGGCCAAGAAAATGTGTCGCACATCGACAGTGAGGAAATCGTGGTGTCAGGGAACCCTAAATTACAGGACATCATTTATTATTGACAACAAGCAAGAACAGAGTCGAGTTACAAAAGAAGCTGTCGGTGCCTGGGGAGCTCGGGACATGGCAAGGACTTTGTCCATTCCCACATTGTGATTGATCCATTCCTCCGCCCCCAGGGTCACCTGCATCATCTCCAGGAGGATGTCCAGGCCCCTGGGGATGAGCCTCCTCAGCCAGAGACCGGCACCAGAACCTTCCCAGTTCAAGAACCTACCAGACCCAGCGCTTCTCCACCCCCAGGAGCCCAGGCTCACATCCGGGCTACGAGGAAGATGGTTGGGGAGAAACTGAATCTAAAAAGGTCTCCCCTGCCAGCAGGCCAGTGGTCAGCAAGCCACCAAAACGGGCATCTTGCACAGTCAGACCAAAGCCCTCCTGGGCTGGGTTTCAAGAAGTCATTTCATCTCTTCAGGCCAGTTGGCCTGGGGGGGTCTCTGAAGCCCCTCCCAAGCTTGAACCCACAGGCCTGCTGATTCACTTACCTGTGTGTCGTTGTACACATTCACAACATTGACAGGTCGGTGGGTGTCACAGATGAAGAAAATCTGATCCTCTTCGGGCTGGAGGGTGTCTAAGAGGTCGACATTGGCCCCGCAATTTATGAGAATAAAGTAGCGGAACTGGAAGAGGAAGAAGAGGCTGTCAGGAGGGAAGCCTCAGGACTAGTCCTGCTTCAGAGCAAGCGAGAACCTTGGGGGCATCTGGTCCAACCGCTGACTTAACCAAAGCAACCTTCACACCACCCCGACAGGGAGTCGTGCTGGCTCAGCTGGTGGGGAGAGCACTCCTCCCCGAGGCAGCCCCCTCCTCCTGGGACCAAGTCCACTTATTAATTAGGAAGTGCTTCCTGATGTCTACCCTCCCCACATTTGCCCTTCTACCACTCCCCCAACCCCGATGGCTTCTGCCCCTCGTCCACAGGCCAGCCCTTCAGTCTGAAAGATGGGCCACATGTCTCTTCTTTGGGTTCACTCTTCCCAGGTCTTCCCACCAGTCCTCACAGGGCTTGGTCTCAAGACTCATGCCCATCCTGGCTGCCCCCTTGGGGTATCCTCCAGCTGCTCCTCTCTTATGATGCGCCCTAGAACTGCACATGGGCCTCCAGGTGGGAGCTGACCAGGAAGCCACCCTCAACTTTGTCCAGAGGCCTGAGTGATTTCATTCAGAATGTCATGCATTCCTTGAAAATGTGGACCGACTTACAAAACGTTGTCCTGGGATTGTGATTTTTTTAAGCAAAAAAAAAAAAAAAAATCACCTTTTTACAGTTTCCCAATGTGGTACAAGATTCTTCCCTGCCCCCTGGCCCTTCAAGCTCAAGGCCTGAAAGTCAAAATCGCTGAGGAAAAAGTGTGTTGTCTACACATCAAGTTTCAGGAGAATTAAGCTACCAAGGAGAAGGGAGCCTGCTTTTTGAATAGGTGGGCACTATATGTAGACATTTGAGGATTTAAACCAAATCTTGCCTGGCTCGAACTATATTACTCAACCCTTCAGTTTCACTCTGACGCCTGTGAATGTCCCCTGTATCTCAGTGGCTGCCATTTATATCGTCAGAATAACTAGCATTTCTATGTGGCTTTAGCGACTTGATCTCATCTGAGCCTCATGACCACCTGGGCAGCAGGTGCCTGGGGTGTCTCCATTGGGCACACGAGGAGACCGAAGGGAAGAAACAACTGGCCCAGAGTCCCAGGGATTTGAAGCAGGGCCTCTCCAGGTCCAGTACCATGACCTCTCTGTTCCAAGAGTTCGAGGACCCAGGCCAGATAAATGCTGCTAAAAGATGGGCACTATGGGCGCTACATCCATGAACTCCAAGGGGTCATGGCCATGCTGGGGACCCCAGTGACGATGGGAGCAGCCTGACATACACTATAGCAGGAGCCCTAGCCCTTGGCAATTACAGCTGATGGGTTTTGGTAAATGCCATCCATATAAAGCAACCGTACCTGGTCTTTGTGCTCCAGAAATGAGGTTTCAAGTTCCTGCCACCCAGAAACGGGAACCAAAGTGTACTGGACGTGGTCACACTGGAACAAGGCCTGGGAGAAGAGGGTGAATATGGTCAGCAGCCAGCTACAATTATTCCCACCAAGTCACCTGCCCCAGAAAGTGGACACTGCCCACAGGAGGGGCGTAAGGCCCAAGCAGCGTCAAGAGTGGGGACACAGTGTCCTCATCTCCCCCTCGTCCTTGCTTAGATCAGTGAGGGGGCAGCTAGGTGGCTCAGTGGATAGAGCACCGGCCCTGGATTCAGGAGGACCTGAGTCCAAATCTGGTCTCAGATACTTGACACTTAGTAGCTGTGTGACCCTGGGCAAGTCACTTAACCCCCATTGCCCCCCCGCCAAAAAAAAGAAAGAAGGAAAAAGAAAGATCATTTATTTGGCCTATCCTCCCATGACCAGAGCTCTGCATGTGTGAAGGGTGGGGCTAGAAAGGGCCTCAGCAGCCAATTAGTCCAATGGATGTGAATGGAAGAAAGCCCTTCTGCAATCCCCCACCAAGCAGGCCTGCAGCCTGTGCCCGAAGACCTGCGGATGGGGCACAGCGGAGGGGAATCGGGCCGCCACCTCCTAAGCCAGCCCATCCCACTCTGGGGCAACTCTAATTATTAGGAGGGCCAACAAGCCGAAGCGTGCTCTTGGTAGCTTTGCCGCTGACTCTGGTTCTATCCTCTGGAGCTGAACAAAGTCGGTTTTAGCCTCCTCCTATATCCGAACCCTTGCCGAGAGCAAGCAGAGCACTTCCTTGCCTCAGGGGCCCCTCCCCCGAGTTAAGGTGGTCCCCAAACCCATCAGCGACTGACCTGGGAAGGAGCTTTTCCAGGCTTCACTGGCCTGGCAAGCAGACTCTGGCCAGGCCTGGGCTGGGAGTCTTTGCAGCTTGGGAGGGCAGGCCAGAGTCTGTGCTCCAAAACTAAACCCCAAATATTTCCATCTACAAAGCAGATTACCACAAAGTCAGCGAGTCTTGTTACCAAAGACAACAATGAAAAGCATTAGATTCCAAATGCGGAAACGCTTAGGATGACCTACACATTTTCCTTTTTTGATTGTTCCCAAGCAAATTTCTCCCCCCTCATCTATTCTTTCTCTTTCTTCATATTCCCATCACAAAAAGGAAAACTGGATCAGCTTACCTGAAGAATTTTGCAGGCACATAATGCATCAACGTCAGAAGCAACAAAGAGAAGAACTCGCTGTAACGGGAAGAATGAAAGAAAAATGGATGACAGTAATGCCTGGTATTGGAGGAGAGTGAAGGAAAACACAGTTACTAAGTGCTTATTATCTGTTAAGCTTTGAGCTTCCAAATACAAAAGCAAAGAAAGTCACTGCCTTCACAGAGTTGTCGTTTTTTAATTAAATCTCATTTTCAAAACTCAGCCTTCTTTCTCCCACTTCTCCCCTCATTCCATTGAGGAAGCAAGAGAAATAAAACTCCAGTTACAAGTATGTACAAACAAAACCAAATTTCTTATTGGCTATATATAAAAAAATATACATATCGGGGGCAGCTAGGTGGCGCAGTGGATAAAGCACCGGCCCTGGAGTCAGGAGTACCTGAGTTCAAATCCGGCCTCAGACACTTAACACTTACTAGCTGTGTGACCCTGGGCAAGTCACTTAACCCTCATTGCCCTAAAAAGAAAAAAAAAATGTTAAAAAAATATATATATACATATCCATCTGCCCTCTGAGTCCTGCACCCCTCTGTTAGGAGGTGGACTGTATGTGTTGGCATGAGTTCTCATGTGGCCGGTCATTGTGTTGATGAGTTCCCAAGTTCTCTGTGTGTGTCTATGTGTACACATACATATTTATATTTGTATATACAAACATATACACACATATATGAATGTGCACGTCTATAATTAGTTTTAATATTCTATTTTATATGTGTATATATCCATTCACATAAATACACAAAATTTGTTTTAATCAGCCAAGATCTGCCTTCTCACTCTCCCACCCTAACAACTGCCCCCCACTTTGAGAACACAAGAAAAACAAAACCCATTACACCTACCACCTAGAGTCAATCAAAACAAATTTCCACATTGGCCACATCCTATGTCTCATCCTGCATTTTGAATCCTTCACTTCTCTGTCTCCTATTTCCTCCTGGAATCCTGGTTGATCACTGTGCTAGCACAGTAGTATTCCATCACATTCACATACCATAACGTGTTCAACCATTCCATAGTTTATGAGTGCTCCCTCAGATTGCCATCTTTGCCATCTCAAAAAGAACTCTAAATACTGTGGCGCATCCATAGAATTTGTTTTGCTTAGGACTGATCCCTCCCTTAATCTATCCTCTCTCTGATTCCTCCTTTTCTCTCCTTTTCCTCCTACTTCACTGTTAAATGAGATGTATTTCTGTGCCCACCCATCTGTGTGTGTTCTTTCTTTTGACCGGTTCAGAGGATGGTGAAGCTAAAGTGCAAGTAGTTCCTCCAACCCCCTCCTTTTTTTTTTAGTGAGGCAATTGGGGTTAAGTGACTTGCCCAGGGTCACACAGCTAGTAAGTGTTAAGTGTCTGAGGCCGGATTTGAACTCAGGTCCTCCTGACTCCAGGGCCGGTGCTCTATCCACTGCGCCACCTAGCTGCCCCCTCCTTGTTTATCCAGATGTCTAAGAGCATTAGATAATGGCCACAGTGTTTGTACTTCAAAGTTTCTCCACTGCTCTGGTCTTTTCATTAGGAATGCTTGGAAATCTATTTCATTAACAATCCATTTCCCTCCGTAGCATTAGACTTGGTTTGGCTGCTTAAGTTATTTTGAGCTGTAAGCCATACCCTCTACCTTCTAGAATAGCATATTCCAAGCTTGCCTCTCCTTTATACTGGTGGCTGCTCAGTCAGTTGTGATCCTAACTGGGGCTCCTTAGTACATAAATTCTTTCTTTATGGCTGTTTTAAGTTTGCTTGTTTGTTGTTGTTGTTGTTTGGGGGGGTTGGAACCTGGAAACTCTGGATTTTGGTCTAATATTCCTATAAGTTTTCACTTTGGGGTTTCTTTCAGGAGGTGAGTAGTGAATTCTCTTTCCCCTTTGCCTTCTGGTTCTAAGACATGCGGGCAGTTTGCTTTTAAGAGTTCTTGAAATACGTCTGGGTTCTTTGGGAGGTATGGAGTTCAGAGCAATGGTTTAAAAGTTTTTCGGGGGCAGCTAGGTGGCGCAGTGGATAGAGCACCGGCCCTAGATTCAGGAGTACCTGAGTTTAAATCTGGCCTCAGACACTTGACACTTACTAGCTGTAACCCCAATTGCCTCACCCCCCACCACACACACACACACAAAAAAGTTTTTTTCTCCTTTGATCTGTTTTCCAGGTCAGTTGTTTATGTTATGACAATTCTTATATTTGCTTCTATATTTTCAGTCCTTATGCTTCATATTTCTATTTCTTCTTGTCTTGTGGAGTCATTGGCTTCTAGTTGATCCATTCAAATGTTCAGGCCTTGCACTGGGCAGTTAATTCCCTTCCCAGTTCTTTCTTTCTTTTTTCTTTTCTTTTCTTTTTTTTTTGCAGGGCAATGAGGGTTAAGTGACTTGCCCAGGGTCACACAGCTAGTAAGTGTCAAGTGTCTGAGGTCGGATTTGAACTCAGGTTCTCCTGAATTCAGGGCTGGTGCTTTATCCACTGCGCCACCTAGCTGTCTCCAGTTCTTTCTTCTGTAGCTTTCATTTCTTTTCCATTCTTTCCCTCAAGCACTCTCATCCCACTTATGAAAACATTTTAAAACTTTTTTTTCTAAACCCTTGCTTCATCACTTCCAAAGGAGTTGAGATTGTGCCCAAGCTGTGTTTTTCTCTGAGGCTTTGCTTGTAGAAAGTCTGAAGTCATTCTCTTCTGTGTTTGTATCTTGAGGATCCCTGACATCACAAAAGCTCATTTTTTTTGTTTGTTTTTGTTTTTTGTGGGGCAATGGGGGTTAAGTGACTTGCCCAGGGTCACACAGCTAGTAAGTGTTAAGTGACTGAGGCTGAATTTGAACTCAGATCCTCCTGAATCCAGGGCCGGTGCTTTATCCACTGCACCACCTAGCTGCCCCCATAATAGATCATTTTGATACAATTCTTTTTTTCTTTTTTTTTTATTCCACTTTTCCAGCCTTCTTACTGACTTCAAACTTGATATAGCACTTCTGGAAAAATGGTCTGTCCTGGTCTTGGGCTGCACAGGATCGTAACTGAGCATATTTATTGCTTGGAAGGCATTCATAGAATTCTACTAGATTCTTCTCTTGATTAATTGCTTCCAATGGAAGGTTACATGGAAGCTCCTCAATCACACGGTTAAATAGAGACATTTCTTTTGCATGTTCATCAAAGGCCAAAAGCTGCTGCTTGAACCGTAGTTTGAGCTGAGACAATATACCAGCGGTGACTTTGCGTGGGAATGGAGACTCTCATCTTGTTTAAGCTGTGACAGCACGGAAAGTCTATCAATATAAAGCAGCCTGACATTATTATTGAAGTTCCCAAGGGCGGGCACAGGAGTGGGGAGGTTAGAAAGACTGGGAGTGCGAGGGGGGGTCCGCACCAAGGTGTGGGGGTGTCAGAGAAAACGGAAGGGCGTGTACATAGCAATGTAATAAAGGTAGAATCAATAGGACCTGGCCGAAGAAAAAAAAAAGGACTGGATAGAGGGAACGAGAGAAAATGAGGCACTGAGGACACTCTGGTCACAAGCCTGAGTGACTGAAAGGAAGGTGGTGCAGTAAAAGAATACGGAAGTTGGGAAGGGGGAGGGCTTGGGGGCGGGGAAAGAGAATGAGTTCCATTTTAGATACGTGCAGTTTAAGATGTCTAAGGAGGGGGCAGCTAGGTGGCGCAGTGGATAGAGCACGGGCCCTGGATTCAGGAGGACCCGAGTTCAAATCTGACCTCAGACACTTAATTACTAGCCGTGTGACCCTGGGCAAGTCACTTAACCCCAATTGCCTCACCAAACACCCCCCCCCAAAGATGTCTAAGGAGTATCCAGGCTGAGGGAACTAAAGGACAGCTGGAGATATGAGACTGGAGCTTGGGAGGAAACTTAGGGCTGAGCAGGAAGATCTGAGAATCATCTGTACAGAGAATCGTCAAGAACAAGAGAGGGAAAAGAGAAGAGGACCTGGACGGTCTTGTGGGAGATCCATGGTGGGCAGGCAGGACCTGCATGGGGAGCCACCAAAGGAAGTTGAGACAGGAGACCCAGGAGAATAGAGAGAAGCAAGGAGAAGAGGGAGACGGAGAGCGTCCAAGGCTGCAGAGAACTGAAGGAGGATGAGGATGGAGAAGAGGCCACTTAGCACCTGAGAGATTAAATGTAACTTGGAAGAGAGAAATAGCCATCGGATGATGAGGTAGGGGTTGGCTTTGGCTGGGAGTAAGGCCCCCTCTTCATAGACAGGGCTGGAGGAGAGACAGACAGAAGGCTGCAATGGGAGAAGGGGGAGCAAACACTGAACGGCCTCAACAGTTTTCTGTAAATGAGGCCCGGTTCTTGGCTGAGAGAGTGGGAGGAGGGGGAGCCATGGGAGGTTTGGGGAAGGATGAGAAGGTTTGATGGGTGAGAGAGTGAGTTGATATGGGAGCTAGACCAGGCTTGCGCAGCAGTAGCGAGGGCCCAGCTGAGGTTGTGTGAGATTCTCCACCTTCACTCGGGGGCACACGTGTAGGGGCAAAGGCAATGAACAGCAAGGCTGGAATCCAAGTCAGAATTTGATCCCAGGTCCTCACTGACTCCCAAATCCGGCTCTGGATGTACCTGGACAGGCTGTCTCTCCAGGAAGACCTCCTTGGTTCTCCCAGTCTGGAGGGTGGGTCATCCTTCTCCCCTCCTCAGAACTTCCAAAGATCCGCACTTCTCTTAAAGTCTCATCCCATTCCCCGGGTACCTCAAGGTCTCATCTCCCCTGAGGCATGGCGAGAGCACATCCTATCCCCTCAAAGTGCGGGACATTCAGGAAATATCTCTGACAAGAGCTGACGCCCATGCTAATAGGACTTTGTGTCTGCTTTTTATTTACTTATCCGTGCCCAAGAGTAGTAAAGACACCCCAGAGCTCAAGGCGTAATGAGCAGGCTTTATGAATGCTTTGTCCATTCATTCCTATCCTTACAAATAGTATTTTATCCTCACAACAACTCTATGCTATTATTATCCCCATTTTTACGGATGAGGAAACTGAGGCAGAGAGGTTAAGTGACCCACCCGCGGTCACACAATTATGCTACATTTGAACTTGGGACTTCCTCAGTCCAGGCCCAGGGCTCTATTCACCAAAACACTTAGCAGCCTCTAATAGGGAGAGGGAGTTTCCTCACCCAGAACTTCCCTGTATCAGTAAGATCAAGGGTCTAGCTCTTAGGCTTCTGTGTGCACATGCTGTTTCTTGCTAAATAGAATGTAATCCCCTCGAGGGCAGGGGCTATGTCATGTCTGGCTCTGTATCCCCAATGGGAAGCAAAGGTCCAACAGAGCAGATGATAATAAAGGGTTCCTTAATTGCACTGAACTTGTGAAAGAAAAATCCCTCCTCTCCCACCCAGAGAAACCTCTCCCAGTACAAAGGCGAGTAGAGACCGTTCAGCACCAAGGACAGACCCAGCCTGCCCTCAATAAGTTCACTACTGACTGCAGGGGTGTGGAGAGTGTGACACACACACAAGCCATGATGGCAAATGCATGCATGCATGCCCCGGGAGGGATAGGCCCAAAGAAATTATGAGGCAGCTAGGGGGAGCAATGGGTTCAAAAAGATCTGAGTTCAAATCCAGCCTCAGATACTTCCTCGCTGTGGGACCCTGGGCAAGTCATTGAACCTCTCTGTCTGCCTCAGTTTCCTCAATGGTAAAATGGGGGTGATAATAGGACCTCCCTCCCTAAGGCTGTTTGGAGGAGAAAATGGGATCTTTGTAAAGCGTTTTGTGAACCTGAAAGCACAACAGAAATGCTATGGTGGTTGTTATTCCAGGGAGGAAGGCTCCACACTGGGAGTCCCACACAACCTCTCTCTTCTAAGACTCACTGTACGACTCTCCTTAATGTTCTGGCCCAACTGACCCTCAAGTGTTCTTCAAACAACAACTTCTCCCCGATTCTAGAACCCTTAGCTTCCCTCAAGGTGCTGCTTGAGACCACAACCCACCCCTCAGCTCCAGACTCTCTGCCCTGGGCCTCAAACTTCCACTGAAGGAGAGCTCAGACACTCACTACAGCTGGGATGACCACTGAGCTCCTGCCTAGACATTCCCTGCCCAAGGGCCCCTCCCCCCAAGCTGTAACATCCCCTGCTCTAAGACCCCTCCCAGCTCTGATATCCCCTGTTCTAAGGCCCCCCCAGCCCTGACATTCCATGTTCTAAGGCTCTTCCCAGGCCTGACATTCCATGTTCTAAGCTCTCTCCCAGCTCTGACATCCCCTGTTCTAGGGCGCCTCCCTGCTCTGACATTCCCTGTTGCAGGTTCTAATCCTCAACCACACATTCCATGTTCTAGGTGCCTTCTTTTCTCCCCACCCCTCCCCCCACTCACCTCCGTCTGAATCACGTCGTAGAAATCTCGACGAAAGTCGGTCACGAACATGGCGCGGGCGCGGGGCTACGGGCTCCAGTCCAGCCCAGGGGCAGACTCGGACTGGACTCCGACAGGGTCCGGACCCAGGCCAGGGGCAAGGGCAGCAGCGCGGAGCCCGGAACCTGGAACCTACTCAACACTCGCGCCAAAATTGGCCCCCTCCTATTGGCTGCAGACCGCTCACCAATCGCTGCTGCAACCGCAGAGTTTCCTTAATTGTGATTGGAAAACCGTAATGGGGCGGGCCTTCGAGTGCATCCAATAGCCGTTTAGAATCTCCTCTCTCTGGGTCTCGGAGACCACGCCCCTCCCGGAGACCATTCTTCCTCCATGTCCTTGTTTTGGTGTGTGGGCTCTCATGCCGGAAGTTCATTGTCATCCCGGAAGTTTGGACGCCATCTTTGTTCTGGGCAAACAAATCTGACTTCTCTTCCCCAGCCCTCTGCCGCAGAAGAAACCGTCCTTGGAACAACGCCCCATTCAGTGAAAATCATATAAGCCACTGCAGTCCTGTCCAGTCAAGACTTTCTCCGACTTCACCTCTTCTGTCACCTGTGTGCTGTTTTTTAAAGTACAGTCACCCTTCAATTCCGCCCAAGTTCGTAGGGAAGACGAAGTAGAGAGAGACTCTGCTCGCTTAGCCTTCTGGGTAGTGTAGTCTTCAGCAGGAGAATGGGAACTACCATAGCATACTTCGTAGGGGCAAATGTTGTTGAATGGGAATTCAAATCTTCGATATAAACAAAAACGCCATTTTTATCGGATGTCAACTGAAGGACACATTATTTATTAATTGGTCAAAAGGGCTGGGGGTGCGATGAGCTGGATCTGGTCCCCTCATCCCGGAGTTCCCTTTTCCCTCTCCCCCCGCGGAGCGCAGATGGTCCACTTCCGGCGGGCGCTGCGCAGGCGCGGCTCGGCCGAGGTCCTTCGGGCTGGTCGCTCGCTCGCTAGCTCGGCTGTGGTTTTCTCCTCAGGAGCCGCAGGCACCCCGGACCGTCTCCAGCGATGGTAAGCGCCCGGTCTCCCGCCACTGTTCCCCGGCTCCCGAGCCTGGGGCTGCGGCCGAAGCCCGCCAGCCCGCGGCTCTCCCGTGTCCTGAGTCACCGGGGCCCCAGGCCGCCGGGCCGGGCCGGTGCGACCGGGGACTGCCCTTACGGGGAGCCCCCGGCCGCGGCCTGGCCCGGCCCGAGTCGGGCTCGGCTTTCGAGGCTCCGTCACCCCCTCGGGAGGCTGCCTCGGCCCCAGAGGCCCGAAGTCTTCTTGGAAGGAGAGTCAGCGGCCCCTTTGCTCCCCCTTCCCAGCCTCAGTTTCCCGGTCCGTCTGATCAGATGACGGCGGAGCCCATTTGGAGCCCCTGTAGGGGCCCCCGAGAAGCCGCCGCGGGGTGTCAGGGGGGAGCGAGGGAGGGCTGGGGGTCCAATCCAGCCTCAGCCTGCCCTGGCTGCGTGACCCTGGGCAAGTCACTTCTCCTTTGCCTGCCTCAGTTTCCTCCTCTGTAAAATGGGGGTCATAGCACCTCCCCCCCCCCGCCCCCGGTTGTTGTGAGAATCAGATGAGATCGTATTTGTTAACTTAGCCTGGGTCATACAGCAGGCGCCACATCCGTGTTGGCTGTTATTGGCATGACCACAAACAGAAAGGGAAACAATGGGGGGGGGCAAGGGACCCTCCCCCCTGGGGCGGTAAAGGAGCCTTCCAGATTAGGGGTGGGGGAGATCTCCCGTGTACACAGACTGCCACCCCTCGGGGCAGGGGCTGTCATTATCCCCATTCTTGAAGCAGAATTTGGAGCCTCCGGCTCCAAATGCGGTGACATTGTCACCATGCCACCTCCCCCACCCCCAGCACTGGATTCAGAGTCTTGGAAAGACCTGAGTTTGAATTCTGCTTCCCACCCTAGTTTTATGACCCTGGTCTGTTCTTTCCTGAAGGGCAGGGTCTAGCTCTTGCCTCTTTTTGTATCCCCACTGTGTGGGTGCTTAATAAATGCTCCTTGATTGAGTGGTTGATTAATAATGGCATCTCCCTCCCAGGGCTGAGACTTCACCTGTAAAGGGCCTTGCAAACCTTAACCAGTGAACGAATGGTAACTATTGTGCCTAGACCTAGGGGCTAGGGGGGCGGTGCCTGCCTCTAAACCTGTGATTGCTGTTTCCCTGCTCTGTCGGGTCTCTTGGTCTTTGGGCGATCAGCACTCAGTTGACTTGACTTCAGAGTACTGATTGATTGACTGAGGTGCCCGTAGACCACCCAGGTCTATCCTCTCCCTGGCGAAACCAGAGACCCAGAGAGAGCCAGGCACCCGCCCAAGCTTGTAGGAAAGTTAAATCCAGGCCCTTCTGACTCCTCGTCAGGCCTTCTTTCTCTCCACTGGCTTATTTCTTCCCAGTTATAGGCTCGCTGAATCTCATGGCCAGCAGACCCCTTTGGCTCTCCTCAGAAAGCCCCAGAAAGGGTAGGGCGCTTCCCAGAGGTCCCCTGCTTCAAGCAGGGGAGGCATGAGGCCCAGGCTGTAGCCAGGCTCTCTCCACTACCCCACACTGCCCCTGGTCCTTGTGTTCAGTTTCTTGTCTGGGAGCTGGCCTCTGGCCTCTGTGGGGAGTCCTGGCTCTGACACTTGCAGGCCTCCCTGCCCACAGCCTGGAGGTTTACTCTGAGCGTCGTGGTGGGGCATGAAGGGGGCGTGGCAGCACCACAGACCTGGGCTCTGTCTGCTTCCCTGAGCCTCAGTTTCTCCCTCTGTAAAATAGGGCGTTTAGTAGACACCCCCTCTGTGCCAGGCCCCTCTCCACGAGGCTCTTATGATGCCTCCGGGCCCTGTTGCCAAGAGGAAGTGGTTGTTGGTGCGTCTTCATGGAAACTGTTCCCCCTCTTCGCCTGAGCTCGACTTTGCAGCACAGAATCCAGAATCTGGTCACTGCTCTTTGGGGGCTTCTTAAGCTCTTCTTGGAGGATGAGCTCTGTCCAAGGCCTCTTTACACCTCGGACTCCTTCCTCCACCATTTGGCCCCATCTTTCCATACCCGTGAGGAGCAGTTATCTGCACGGGGCAGTCAGTACACATTTATTAAGCACCTCCCATGTGCCAAGCACTGTGCTAAGATCTGGGGATACAAAGAGGCAAAAAGACAATCCCTCAAGGAGCTTATGCTCTAAGTGGGGGAGGGGGGTCCCTGAGAAGGGGGGATGGCTGCATCTTTGATCCGAAGGCCCTCGTCCTTGAAGTGACCACTGCTCAGGGACAGACAGGAGAGGGATAGGAGAATCCTTGGGTGCCCTCCAACCTGTGCCAGTCAGCACCTCTGGCATTGATCACTGAAGGAGCAGGTGACCTGCCCTGGGTCCCACAGCCTGTGTCTGAGGCAGGCTTTGAACCTCTTTCTTCCTGGGTCCCAGGCAGCCCGCTCTCCATTGCCTGACCAACCACCTCCAGGACTCCATGTGGCTTCTCTGGTGGCAAATGTTGGAAAGAGGATTCATCTTGGGCAGCAATGAAGACCCGAGGTCATTGGGTTCCAGGACTTACTTTGTGGCCCTTCATCAGTCATCTCAATTCCTGAGCCTCAGTTTCTACATCTGTAAGATGGGGGTGATAATAGATGTACCCCTCACTTCAGGTGGTTGCGAGGAAAGCGATTTGTGAGCCTTCCAGACCTGTGATAGTCAGTTATCATTGCCCAGTAGTGACCAAGGCTAAATGCTGGTGGTTGGTGGCTCTGGGGCCAAGTCCCCGGTGTGTAGTATTCACCCAGAGATAAGAAGCCTTCTCCTTGATTCTCTTGTTAGGAAAAAGGTCAGCTGGTGAGGAAGTTGGCAAGACCCAGGGTGGGTCTGGGCTGGCCAATTATTCAGAATGAGTCCCACGTTCCAGTGGTGAGCTTGGAAGTTGGCTCTTCAGCTAATGGAGACGGCTCGCAGAGGGGCAACCCCACTGCCACCGAGCTGGGTGACCCAAGACAGGACCCTGAGTCTCTGGGCTTCCATTTCCTCCTCAGGGAATTGAGGGACTTGCAGGAGCTCAGGGCTTCTCAAGTGGTTTTTGTGTCTGGTCATCTGGTGAGGCCCAGGGACCCCTTCTTAGAATAAAGAAGGACAAGCGACATTTGAGCTGGAGATTAGGAAACGTGAAGGTGCAGGTTGGTTTTATTTCCCCGTCCAAGTTCACAGGCACCCCCCTCCCCTAATGTGTCTGTGGATGCCAGCTTCAATGACCCTGTCCCAGATGAACTCGAGCTCCCGTCTGGCTCTCCATAATCACAGTGGACTTGGCACTTTTACAGCATCTGTCCCAAAGAAAGTGACCAGCCTCTTTCTGCAGCCCTGCTTTCTCTTCAGGAATCCTTAGAGAATCCTCTTCCCAACATTTGCCACCA
Organism: Dromiciops gliroides; assembly: GCF_019393635.1. Classification (NCBI taxonomy): domain Eukaryota; kingdom Metazoa; phylum Chordata; class Mammalia; order Microbiotheria; family Microbiotheriidae; genus Dromiciops; species Dromiciops gliroides. The sequence goes on from NC_057861.1 coordinate 5,896,585, forward strand.
GAGAGGCCACGTGGAGTCCCTGAGGTGGTTGGTCAGGCAGTGGAGCGCGGCCTGCCTGGGACCCAGGAAGAAAGAGGTTCAAAGCCTCCTTCAGACACAGGCCATGGGATCCAGTCACTCAGTAGACATTTAGTAGGCTCCTACAGTGTGCCAAGCACTGGGCTAAGTACAATGAGAGACTGTACCTGCCGACCATAAGGAGGAAATTGGGTATGGCTGGTAGGTGTTCAGTGGGGCAGGAGCATGGGGGCTTGGGAAGCCTAAGAGAGGCATGTAGCCACAGGGCTTTCTAAGGCCGGATGAAACATTCATTGAAGGGGCATCTAGGGGGCGCCGTGGATAAAGCACTGGCCCTGGCTTCAGGAGGACCTAAGTTCAAATCCGACCTCTGACACTTAACACTAGCTGTGTGACCCTGGGCAAGTCACTTAACCCCAAATGCCTCACCCAAAAAGAAAAGAAATATTCATTGAAGGTTCATCTCCCTCTGGGTGGTCACTTAACCAGCACCGTGCAGGGTCAGCTACAAATAGAACGGCTTCGGCCAACCTCAAGGGGCTGTCCACACCCCTCCCTGCTGATAGCGGGTTGTCATCAGGCATTTCCCATGGGTGCAGTGATCTCATTGGGCCACACACTGACTCTGGGAGGCCATAGGCCAGGTGTGCCCTTCTTTTCATGGGGGCGACAATACCAAGGCTCAGACTGGTGAATGATTTCGCTCTCTCCCTGAGCCAGAAAGTGGCAAAGGCTCAGCTTGGAGGTGAAGCTTGTGACTCTCACTCCACAGCCTCTCCCCCTTTCCCTGAGGCCCCAGTTAACTAGAATTTCCCTTCTGCACTTGACTGGATAATACAGGTTGCTAGGACTGCCCCTTAGAAACAAAGCACAGGAGAATTCTCATCCCAGCAGACCCCGAGTGCACATGGGCCCAGGCCCTGGCATGGACTGGATGCTCTAGCCAGGCCAGGACACATGCCTGTCAGCAACATGGACTGGAGCCCAAAGGGGTTCTGGAATCACCCTCAGTCTCCCAGAAAACCCATTCAGCTCAAACTTGCCAACTCTGAGTAATGGAGTGAATCCGGTTTTCACAATTGTTTGCTCTATTTTGATTTTTCAGCTACTCTTGTGAATCTAGCCAACGCTGATGAAGTAGAGTTTGGCTCGAAATGTATGTTAAGTGTGTCTCACATGCCTGTGTCTCTGTTTTTTTCCCCAGTTCTCTTTCAATATGTTTGATCATCCCATCCCCCGCGTCTTCCAGAACCGCTTCTCCACCCAGTATCGCTGCTTCTCTGTGTCCATGCTTGCAGGACCTAATGACAGGTCAGATGTGGAGAAAGGAGGGAAGAGTATGTGCTTGTTTTTATTTTGTCTCATAATTTCTTCTGGCCCATAAGTCGATATTTTTAGTAATCTCCAAAAAATAGCTGTTGTGCATCTTGGTACCTGCACCCCACGTTATAATGAAAAGTGTTTGTTGCCCCAGTGTACGAAAAGGGCAGCCATAAACTTCTGAGCAGACCAGAGGCTTGAGCTTCTCGTTATGACCACTAAACTAAGTGCCTCCCCAGAGTAAGCTGTGTATAGTAAAAGTCCGTCTGCCATCATAAACTGGTTTTTAGATAAAGTTTAGTGTAACAAATAGAAACTCCCTTTGGTTTTATGTTGTCCTTTTAAAAAAGTCTTTCTCATGTTTTCTCTGCAGTAATTATGCCACCCTCGGCCCTGGATCAACTTAGTAAGTATTTGTAAATCACCAGGTAATGCAGTCATAACCCTCGGCTGCCCTGCAGCGTGCTGATGCTTGGAAGTCCTGAGTCTGGGCTCAGAGACCTTGCCTTCACTTTCCAGCTCTGGCTCTTATTGGCAGCTGGGCAGGTCACCCACCTCCTTCCTCTTCCCCTTGCCCCAGCCTGCTTCCTCACCTGTAAAATGAGAGGGTCAGACATGACAACCTCCCTGGCCTTCTGGCACTGAGCCTGATCATCCCAGCAGCTCCCTTTGCTATATAGTGCTTGAATATTTACCAACGACTTTGGGGTGGGAGGTAGCATGGGCATTTTCCCATTCTGCCTGGAGCCAAATTGAGGCTCAGGGAGATGTGCTACCTGACCGTAATCACACAGATTACAGATGACTTCAGATGGTTCAGACCCAGCTCTCGTGACTCTCCTGCTCACACTCTCCCCTGGGCCACATGGCATCTCACCCAGGTGTTCAGGCAGACAAGGCGGCTGTCAATAAGTGGTCCCAGCTCGACTGGTCATGCTAGTGGGGAGATCCAGAGGTACTGAAAATATCCCCTCATGGGGCAGCTAGATGGCACAGTGGTTAAAGCATCGGCCCTGGATTCAGGAGTACCTGAGTTCAAATCTGGCCTCAGACACTTGACACTTACTAGCTGTGTGACCGTGGGCAAGTCACTTAACCCCCATTGCCTAAAAAAAAGAAAATATCCCCTCATGACCAGGCGGCCCGGTGCCCAAGAAGGGCTCAGAACTTGGAGCTGGCAAAAGACTTCTGGAGCCAGAACCCGGCATGGGAGTCAATGTTCTCCTGCGCGTGTCCAGCTTTCCCCAGGCAGCCCAAAGGTCTGGGGATTTTAGCCTTTAGGCATCTGGAAAACAGACAGCAGGTGGAGGGTAAAAGGACCTTCGAGCTCATCTAGTCCAGCAAACTGAGGCTCAAAGGAAAGAAAGGACATTCCCAAGCTCCTCAGGGGCAGTGCTGGAAGTCAAGCCCAGGCCTCCTTCTCACCACCCAGGTGGCAGCCTCAGGGCTGCTCCTCCCGACGCCTGGTCCTTGGCCAAGCTGTAGCGGAGCTCTTCCTCAGAATGTGTCATCTCCACACCTAGGTTGGAGGAAAGCCCGTGTACAGCCTTGTGGGCAGAGAGGTGAGCTTCCTGGACATTCCTTTAGTGTGCCCGCTGAAAGGAAGGAAGGCGGCATGAGGGAGAATAGGTAGCAGTGATCATAGTGACAGTGACTGGCATCTCCAGGACGCTTCCCAGAGCACGCTGCCCTGGGCTGTGCATAGAGAGGGCATGATTCTTCCCATTCTGCTTATGAAGAGTCCATCAGGAGATGTGCCACTGCTGCCTCCCGAGATGAGGAAGTCTGTGGGCCCATGCCATGTGCCCAAGCCAGCTCTTGTCTGTGTAACTGAAGTTGTGCCAGGGTCCCCACTGCCCTGTCTTACCCACAGGGGGCTGGGACATGCCTTGTTCGGTGTCCAGGGACTTGGAATCAAGAACCTGCCTCTACGGTTTTCTCCCCGTGCAGCCGTGGGCAAGGAAATCACATGACCTCTCTCAAATCAGGGCGTTGAACTAGTTGTTCCCTAAGATCTTTTCTAGCTGCGAGGCTTTGGTATGGTTTGGGACCCAAGCACATCTACACCACAAGGCTGGGTTGGGTCAGCATCAGGGGAGGCTTGAGACAAGAGAAGCAGCCTTCCAAGTCTTCTAGCTGTGGAGCAGATTCCACCTGGGAGAGGCCTCAGACCAGAGGCAGGATTCAGGCAGGGTCGGGCACTCCCTGTGTTGATAAAATTTATAAAGAAAGCTTTGAGGGCAGCTAGGTGGCGCAGTGGATAGAGCACCGGCCCTGAATTCAGGAGGACCTAAGTTCAAATCCAGCCTCAGACACTTAACACTTACTAGCTGTGTGAACCTGGGCAAGTCACTTAACCCCAATTGCCTCACCACAAAAAAAAAAAGAAAGAAAGAAAGCTTTGGCCTCCTACGGAATCTTACTCAAGCACCCTCTTCTCTCCTTGCCCTGTGAAGATGTGGTGGCAGGTCTTGGCCCTTCAACCTTGCCCTATCCCATCTCAAGGCCCCAGTGAAGCTTGGGGTTTCACAGCCATTCCTTGACCTCAGCAGACGCTCCTGAAGCAGAGAACAGTAGCCAGTGCTAGGTTGTGGCATCCACGCTTCAAGCTATAGGAGTTTAGAGAAGGGAGAGATCACAGGCATGGGGGGGGAAGGCTGCTGTGTTTCAGGGTGGGGGGGCAGCTGAAGCAGAGGCAGGAGAGGGCATGCCGCCCTAGCGTTAGCCAGAGCTCTGTCTTCTCCCTCACACGAGGCAGTTGGTTTTTTGGTGTCTCTTTTTGACACTTAGAGTGACCAGGCAGTCCTATGTAGCAGTAGCTGTGCTAACCTCCTTTTAGGAGACATATGTGTAACTGGAAAAGAAACTGCTTAAAAGATTTGGTTTAACTTTGAGAAGTTGGTAAAGAAATCATCCTGGCAGGAGCTACCTCAGTGAAGCGGGACGTCATGATGGACTCTATCTGTGCCAGAATTACAAGATTGATTCAAATTGAATCCTGGCCTCTAGCAGGAGTGAGTGAGTGAGTGAGTGAACAAGCAATTACACTCTTAGCATGTGCCAAGCCCTGGAAATATACATAGAAAAGTAAATACGGTCCCTGCCCACATCAAGTCTTTGTCTGTAGACATGGAGCAGTGGTGGCCAGGGAAGGGGCACTGGGGGGGGGGGCGGGACATAGGAGAGCAGATCGACATCACCCGTCCAGGAACAGCGGTGTGTTAATTAAATCGGGATCATGGTTTCATAGTGGCGAGGGCAGGGCGGCTAGGTGGCACGATGGATAAAGCACCGGCCCTGGATTCAGGAGAACCTGAGTTAAAATCCAGCCTCAGACACTTGACACTTACCAGCTGTGTGACCCTGGGCAAGTCACTTAACCCTCATTGCCCTGGGAAAAAAAAGAGTGGTGAGGGCAGTTGTTAAGGAAAGCTAAGATTGGCAGGGTTGTGAAAGACAAGGCTGGAGAGTAGGGAGTGACCGACTGTCTTTATACATGATCTTCCAGGAAGCAGGATTTGGTGATACTTGGCGGAGGGAGGCTTTTCTCAGTCTGGCTGTTCACTCCCCTCATGCAGGTTGCTGCCCTTCCACACCATAGTAGGTAGTCTGTGAGAGCAGAGAATTGCTCTGGCTGAAGAGTCCTCCCAGATGACTGACCCTCTGGTGATGGATCACCCAGCCTTAAGTAGGCCAGGCCTTATGTAACACTGGCCTCTCCTGGGAGTCAGTCCAGCTTCATAGGCCTGCACAGGGCTCCAACTCCACTGCGAGAACCCCGGAGGCATCACCCCATGTTGAGATACAGAGGAGCTGAGGGGATTGAGGCCATGTGACCTGGTCATCCCTGCTGCTCACAGCAGCCTGGCCCCCGTGTGATCATCCCCATTTCACCAAGTGAGGAAGCAGGCCCAGAGCAGGAACTAGTGTCACCTACAGGTGTCCCAAACAGGCTCAAAAGTCAGGTCCCCAGCTGCCACCCAGGCCACAGTCGTGGACCTCTCCAACACGCAGTCTGGATTCTGGGGTCTCTGCACAGACCCTGGGAGAGTGGTCTTTGCCTTGATGTCCCTGGCAGAGAACGGCCCCGCTGTGCCCAGCGTCTGGTGCTGAAGGGATGACAAAGCTTGCTGACGGATGCAAAGGTGCTTGGAGAAGCCAGGAGCAGCGGTGCTGCCTCAGGCCTCGGAGCACTTCTCTGGCCAGCGTGTGGCAGCAGTGCAGGGATCCTCCTGTGCAGTACCACTCCTTTGGGGAGGCAACCTTAGAGGTCCATTTTACAGATGAGGAAATCAAGGCCCAGGGAGGGGAGTGACTTGCCTGGCAGGAGTAAGTAGCAGAGTCAGATTTGTCCCCCGGCCCTCTGAATCTTGATCCCTACCAATCCCCACCCTAACCCCCTCGTTCCCCCTCCCAAGCCTGTACTTCTGAGGTCATCCCATGGCTTTTGACCTTGGAGAGTGGTTGGGAAAGAGGCTGACCCGGGCTGGAAGCTGGAGGCCGAAGTGTGAGCCTGGGGGCCTTGCAGCCACCCTTCTGAGGCTGCCCAAAGCTCCAGAACAGTCCGCTTCCAGTCTGGTCTTAGAGGCTTGGGCCTGGCTTGCGCCTGTGAATGGAAGGAGTGGTGGCCAGGAGTGAGGGCGAAGTGGCCCATCCTGGAAGTGGCCTGCTTCTCTCTTCTGTCTCCTGATATTTGGGAACAGAAATTTAAACAGACAGAGATTAAAAAAATAAACAAAAAAATAAATAAAATGAGCAGAGGGGAGGGGAGGGGAATGGCCAAAGACATTTCCCATGGGAGAGAGCCCCTCTGGTGCCCACGGGATCTGTATCTTATGCAGCCTTCTTGTCTTCTAGGTCGACTTAATATCACCTATCCCATGTTGTTCAAACTGACCAATAAAAACTCCGACAGGATGACCCACTGTGGCGTGTTGGAGTTTGTGGCGGACGAGGGCATTTGTTATCTTCCCCACTGGGTAAGTAATTCAAGGCTGAATTCCCAGAGCCTTCCCTGCTCCCCAATGCCTTGTATCCCTAGAGTCGTAAACAGTATCTGGAACAGCTGACCCTGGGTCTCCCAAAGGCACAGTCTATGTTATGTCCTGTGGACCCAGTCATGGATGGGTACCCTCTTGGTCATCTAAGGCCTACTGCTATTTGCCATCTTGATTGGAGCCTTGGATAAAGACAAGGGTGAAATCCTTCCCCCTTTGCAGAGGTCTCAGAGCTGAGAGGGGGGCAGCCAGAATTCAAGGTCTTGGTAAATCTCAGAAACCCGACTCAGCTCAGAGGAGTTAGCAATGAAAAGGACTGGGCTGGAGGGCGTCCCAGTCCAGTACAAAGAGATCCCGGGAGGCCAAGTACAGGGGAGGCCAAGGCGGGCGGGGCGGTACCAAGCCACAGCTCAGCATGAATCATCAGTCATGGGACCAGGCCAGGCCCCGTCGGGAGGGTGGCCCATTTTAGAGAGGACATGACCTGGAGAGCATCCAAAAGCAGGCAGCCAGGGGATCCAGGGCCTTGGGCCTCATTTGAAGGAATGGGGGTGAGTGGGCAGGAGAGAAGCCTTTGCCAGAATGCACGTGGTGGCACCTCTAAGCGCTTGAAGAGCTGTCACGTGGAGAACAGGAGCAGGAGCAGTGCGGACCCACACATTCAGGCTTCGTGCCTAGGAGATCTAATTCACATTCTCCAAACCTGCCCGATGCTGAGGGCTTCAGGCGGGGAGAGGGCCACCCCTCGCTGGAAATCTTCAGGCAGATGTTGACAGTACTACAGCTGGATTTGTGGCCCCCTGGGATCCCTTCCAACCTGGAGCCTTCAGCCAACCTGGAGCCTTCAGCCAACCTGGAGCCTTCAGCCAACCTGGAGCCTTCAGCCAACCTGGCTTATTTTGGAGCTGATGGTAGCACGTCCCAAGGTCATCCGCAGAGGCCTGGGAGGACAGCATTTTGTATTGACTCCGCTGACCAAATCACACGTGCCTGGAAGGTCTGGAATGGGTCGGTGTTGGTCCATTTATACCACAGTTTGAGCCCACATCAGTACTTGGCCCATCTCCCTGCAGTAACTCCAGAAGCTTGTTAGGTAATAAGAACAGGAGCGGCGAGTGTTGTGCCCAGCACTGTGCTGGGCACTTTGTACATCTAAGCTCCTTTGATGCTCACATCCACCCCAGGAAGTTGGTGGTCTTGTTATCCTCATTATACAGACGAGGAAACTGAGCCTGGAAGAAGTCAAGTATCTTGTCCTAAGGCCGGCCTCCAGGCATTTTTCCTGGCTCCTTCCTCATCTCTGCCCCTTCAGGCCCCAGCCCAGATCCCACCTTCTCTAAGAAGCCTATCCTGGTCCCCCACAGTGCTCATGCCTCCCCCTTCCAGGTCATCTCTGGCTTATCCAGTCTGTATCTCCCCCCTCCACTCCCTCAAGACCAGGGCCTGCTGAAGGGCCTTTCTTTATAGCCTCAGTGCTTGGCTCACTGCCTGGCACACAGCAGAAGCCTTGACTGACTGAATTTTAATCCTACAGGTGCCACAAAACCCATTGTCTGATCACAAGCAAGTCATTTCCCCTTACCTCAGTTTCCTTTTCTGTCAAGTGAAGGGTTGGACCAGGTGACCTTTGAGATCTATTCAAGCTTCAGTATTCTCAGAGTAAAATTGTCTTCACCTAGGGAAATCCCCAAGGTTAGGTTATCTGGCTCTTATCCTTGGCCCGTGGATCCATGTGCTGGACAGGGCAGAGCCCCAGCCTTCAGGTCAGGAGACCCAGCTGCCAGACCCTTGGGACTCCTCGTAAGCCTCTGTCTCCATCTCTAAGATGGGCCTGAGAACCCCTGAGCTGCCTCCCCTGCCCTCCCTCATTTCCCATTCCTGCTGTGCACCTGCCACTTGTGTTGGTGAGACGTGCAGCTGGTACCTGGCAGGCATTGTAGCCACCTCATCACCACTGGTGCCAGGCCCCACAGCCAACACCCCACCAGCTCTTCTCCAAAATACTTGGCCATTTCCAGCAAGTGGCCCATGGGAGACTGCTGGTCAGGGTCAGGCCTTCTGACTCCCAGACCTCTGCTCTTAGGCCACACTAGGGAAAGGAAACCCTGAGGGACCGCAGGCATTAATGAAGCACCTAGGGCAGCTGGGCACTGCACCAAGGCTGGAGATACAACCCTGAGGCCCACCAGGAGTCAGCCTCAGTTTGTGACAGAGACGATGGCCAAGTGGCCCTGGCTCGGCTCACCTCACCTTCCAGCAGGACAGGGCATAGAGCCCTTGGCCTTCACCGGTCATTTCTCTTTGACCCCTGTCTGCAGGACAGAGGTCGAGGCCAGCCCCTGGACCCATGATCCACCTCGCACTGCTCTCCGGGGTCTTAGTGCTGTACTCCTCAGCCTCTCCCTGGTCCCTGCTCCCTCCCTCAGGCCTCTGCCTTCTCTTGACCGCCAGGCGCCCAGGAAGACTCCACTCCATCCACTGCCTCTGTTTCTCTCCCTCCCCATCCCTCCTGGTGCTCTGGCTTCTGGCCGCCTTCAGTACTCTCTTCAATCTGGATTTCTTATCCAAGGGTCTGTTCTCGGACCTTTTTCCATTACCTCTTTCTGGCTTTCAATAGGCAGTTTGTAGCGCAGTGGACATTATTGGACCTGGAGTTGGGTGAACCTGGGTTCAAATCCGACCTCAGACTGGCTGTGTGACCTTGGGCAAGTCTTTTGACCACTTTCTGCCCCAGTTTCCTTATCTATAAAGTGGGGATAATAATAGCCCCTGAACTTCTGGGCTATTGTGAGGACAAAACAAGATTTTCTTACCGTTATTTTTTACTGGTGACCACCTCCCTCCTCTTCTTTTTGGTTCTCCCTCTCCCTGTCTGACCACTAAGTCTCCTCATCCATTAGTGGGTTCCCTTACAATGTGTGTTCCCAAGGCTCCATCCAGGGCCGCCCTGTTTCCGCTTAAAGATCTCATCTACTCCCACAGTTCAGCTGTTCACTTTACAGCAGGCAGCTGACCGTGGTTCTCTCCTGCTTGTAAACCCTCTGTGGCTCCCTGGTACCTCCAGGATAAAGCACCAATGCCTCAGATGACTGGAGGCCCTCTCCCCACAGGCTCCCATGTCTGTCAGCTGCCCTTGGCCCTCCCTCCTCAGCACCCCCCCTCTCCCCCCCGAACGGAACGGGGCCCTTCCCCTCAGGCCTGAAGTTGCATGAGCTGATAGCCGTGTCTGGGGCGTGTGCTCGCCCCATCTTCAGAATCCTTGCCTCCTTCCAGGCCCAGGTGCCACCTCCTCCCCCCACCCCGCATCAGCACATCCTCCCTCAGGCTCCACACTCCAGTCATGTGCATCCTGCGCCCCCAGAGGAGGGCAGGGCCAATCTCTTGTGCCTTTCTTGGTGTCCCTATCACTTAGCACGGTGTCTGGCACATGGTGGGAGCTTAGTAAGTGTTTATTGACTGACCGGATGATTCTGAGCACTGGGAACACAAAAGACCGATCGGGACTGAGGCCAGTGAGAGAGGACGGGGCCTCAGGGCCTGTGAAGGCCGGGCACCTGCTCCCTGCCATCTCTAGACTCGGGCCGTCTTCCCCTCCTTAGGGGGAGTACTCCAGACATGCTTTATCGGCCTCCTTGGTTTGCCAGGCCTGAGGCCTGGTGGCTTCTGATTGGTTGTCTCCAGTCAAAAACAGCCCCGGGCTCCTGTCTCATTTTCCACTCAGAGAGTGTTTCATTCCCCATACCTGCTGGGGCGGGCCCTCATTGGAGGAGACTTCACATCCAGGACCCTGCTGCAAGGGTCACAGGCTAGGGACCGACCTCTGGTCTGGTGGTTGGGGGCACTCCCCCTCCCAGTGAGGGTCAGTGCCTCCTCTGTACCTTCTAGGCTCAGCAGGGTCACATGGCTGGTGAGGTCAGAGGCAGGGCTTTTCCCCAGGCCTTGGTGACTTGAGGGCCGCTCTCTGTGCCCGCAGCCTCTCAGCTGGGAGAAGCCTGGAAATGTGGGAGGGACAGTCCAGGCATGGCAGCTGCCCCTGGTTCCCGGGATGACTGCTTCTTCTGCTTCCTTTTGTAGATGATGCAGAATCTGCTTTTGGAAGAGGGGGGCCTTGTGCAAGTAGAGAGTGTCAACCTACAAGTGGCGACTTATTCCAAATTCCAGCCCCAGAGTCCAGATTTCCTGGACATCACCAACCCGAAGGCAGTGTATCCTTTGGGGGCCTGGCGGGGTGGGAGCTCCTTGCTGTGTGTGTGTGTTTTATCATTCCTTTTTGTCGATAACTTGTCTTCCCATCACTTTCCCTGCCTCTGGCCTACCCTCGGAGCCTCCCCTTATAGCAGAATAAAATGGTGACCTTGAGGAGTCCCCATGCAAAGGCAGGAAAGGGCTGATCACAGGAAGAAGTGTTTGCAGCCGGCCATCCCGAGCATAGCCCACCCAGCCCAGCTGTGGTTTGCCATTGTGTCTGCTTGTAATCTTTAATGACATAAGCTGGATTCCTTGGTGGAATGAGGCCCCTCTTTTAAAGGGGCCATCACACATGACCTCTGACCCGTGAGGATGCTAAGGCTTAGCCAGGTGATAACCTGCCCGGGGCCACCCTACAGCTGCCTCCATGGCCGCTGCCTTTTGTCCTGCCCCATGTACATGGTGACAGTGGGGTTGGCATGGCCCAGGCAGAGGTAGCCCTGGGGAGAAGGCTCAGAGACTGCAGGGTGTCTGCTAAGGACCCTTTCATAAGCACTTGCTGCTCGTGTGCAGAGCCCTGAGCCAGAGCTGCTGGGCCAGAGAGAGGAGGAGAACCTTCCCCTGCCCTCAGGGAGCTTACACTCTCCGAGGATTCTGCATTATCTCCTTTGAATCAGGGAGAAGCCTGGGTGACCTCCAGACCTGGGGCTCCAAGTGAGGTTCTCGAGGAGGCCCCCAGGGCTGTCCCTCAGTGCCTCAGAGAATCTTGAAATGCTCCAGGTGTTGGAGGCTTGGGTCGGAGCTGGGGTCTGCAGCATCTGTGACCCCTAGCACTATTCTGCCGCTGAGGTGCTGGCCTGAACTGGGAGTGGTTTGAGACTTTCAGTGTGTGAGGGGACAATTGGGGGGGGGGGCTCAGCCAGTAGCCAAGAGGTGGCATTATTTGTTCCCGGGGCACAGGGCCTGTTTCAGAATGCAGAGTTAAGTCTTAGTGAAAGCCTGGCCACAGCTTGATAGACTCTCTAAAACCTATGACTTAAGGGGCTGTAGAGGGGTCCATAACTGACTGCCTCGATTAATTTGGAAGATAGCACCCCTCTGCGATCCGAGGACCTGAGTCCAGTCCTTCTGACTCCTCCCCCCACCGCCCTTCAGCCAGATTGGAAGACTCGCCATTGCTTGTCTCCCATGCCTAGAGGGGGCCCTGCTACTCGCACCCCAGTGCCCACCTTCAAGGTCTGCCTCCTCTCTGACCTCCCCGCTGACGAGGCTCTGTCTTGGGCCTGGTCAGTGCTCACTCTTGCAGGCCAGGGCCACGCATTGAATCAGTCACCACCATCTGCTTATGTTTGATTTTGCGAGTAACTGGGTTCAAGTTTAATGCCTGGAGTGAGAAGGAAAGAAGAGGCCGTGTCAGTCCTCCTGTGATCTCCAAGTCTGACCGTTCTTGGCCCTTTTCCAGTGGGAAAGGCTTGGCTGGGTTGGGATCCCCAGACCCTTGCAGGAGCTGTTTCTGCCTCTTGCCCTGTTACCTTAACACCTTGTCTACAGATTGGAAAATGCTTTGAGAAACTTTGCCTGTCTGACGACTGGAGATGTCATTGCCATCAACTACAATGAAAAGGTGAAGCGGGGAGGGGCTCCAGGCAGCCACTGGGCACGGGGTGCTCAGTCTCACACGACACACTACAGGAAGGCACTGCCCGGGAGCAAACACCCTCCATTCATCCTTGGGCTGGTCTGTTACCGCACCTGCACAGTACCTCTGGCAGTGCTCATTTTTGCAGAAGCGCTCAGGTTCATTCCTTTTTTGGGGGGAGGGGGGCACAATTTCTGGTTAAGTGACTTTCCCAGGGTCACATAGCTAGTAAATGTCAAGTGCCTGAGGCTGGATTTGAACTCCTGTGCTTCAGACTCCAGGGCCAGTGCTTTATCCACTGCACCACCTAGCTGCCCCTTCACCTCCATGCAATTCCCCCCCAATTGTATTCTATATATATCACCAATAAAACCCTGCAAAAAAAGACAGTAAGAAGATACCCCATTGGGGCAGCTAGGTGGCGCAGTGGACAAAGCACCAGCCCTGGATTCAGGAGTACCTGAGTTCAAATCTGGCCTCAGACACTTGACACTTACTAGCTGTGTGACCCTGGGCAAGTCACTTAACCCCCATTGCCCTGCAAAAAAAAAAAAATTTAAAATAACCATAAACAGCATAAAATATCTGGGAGTATACCTGCCAAGATAAACCTAGGAAGTACATTAACATAATTATAAAAACACATTTTATACAAATAAAGTCAGATTTAAATAATTGGAGAAATATTATTTGTTCATGGGTAGGCAGAGCCAATATAATAAAAACAATAATTCTACCTAAACAAATTTATATATTCAATGCCATCCCAATTAAATTGCCAAAAAATTGTTTTATTGCGTTAGAAAAAATAATAACAATTCATCTGGAAGAACAAAAGGTCAAGAATATCAAAGGAATTAATGAAAAAATGTAAAGGAAGGCACTTTGTAGTACCAGAACTTTAACTGTATTATAAGGTGGTGATTATCAAAACTATCTGTCACTAGCTAAGAAATGGAAAGCTGGATCAGTTGAAAAGAGGAGATATGCAATACATAGCAGTAAATGACTATAGTAACCTTGTGTTTGACAAAAGTTAAAGGGTTAAGCTTGTCAGATAAGAATTCACAATTTCGCAAAATTTGTTGGGTAAAACTGGAAAACAGTCTGGCAAAAACTGGGCATAGATCAGTATCTTACACCATGTTGTAAGATCATGGATACATGGCCTAGATGTAATGGGAGATATAAGTAAATTAGAAGAACATGGAACATTATCCATCAGACTTATGGATAAACAGAACACTGTGAGTTAAAATGAATAATTTTGATTGGATTGGATTAAAAAGGGTTTGTACAAATAAAACCGTCGTAGTCAAGATTAGAAGGAAAGCAGAGAATTGGGAGGAAGCTGTATAGATGGCTTCTCAGATAAAAGTCTCATATCTCAAATATAGAGAACTTTGTCAAATTTATAAGAACGAGTCATTCACCAATTGAGAAATGGTCAAAGGATATGAGTTAGTTTTCTGATGAAGAAATCAAAGCTATATGTAGTTATATGAAAAATACTCTATTGAATAGGGAAATGTAATAAAACATTGGAGAGCAATCTGGAATTATGCCCAAAGAATTCTGAAACCATGTGTACTGTTTGACTGAGCAATGACTAGTACTGAACACAACTGTATTAGGTCTGTTTCCCAAGGTGATCAGGGAAAAGGGAAAGTAACTGTGTTCTAAACCAGGGCTTCTTAAACTTTTTCCACTCACAACCCCTTTTTGCCAGAGAAATTTTTACACAACCCCAGGTATGTAGGTATATCAAATTGGTATACATAATATCTTGTACTGCTGCCAGATTGTCTGAGACCTCCATGTAGGGGCCTGACCCACAGTTTCAGCTTTGCTCTAGACTTTTCCTAGCAGCTCTCTTTGTGGTGGCAAAGAATGGGAAATGGAGGGGACGCCCATCCACTGGGGAATGGCCAGACACGTGGTATGTAATATGATGGGATGAGCTCAAGGATTTTAGAAAAACGTGGGAAGACTTGCATGAAATAATGCAGAGTGAAATAGTAGAACCAAAAGGAAACATTGTATACAGTAACAGCAATCCTGTTTCAAGAGTAACTGTACACGGCTGAGTTGTTCGGAGTCATCTGAACACTTAGATCAACTCCAAAGGACCTATGAAGGAAAAGCTGTCCCCCTTCAGAGAAAGAAGGCAGTGAGTAGAAGTGTGCATAGTATGGTTTACATATGTGTGTGCATGGGGCAGCTAGGTGGCGCAGTGGATAGAGCACTGGCCTGGAGTCAGGAGCACCTAAGTTCAAATCCAGCCTCAGACACTTAACACTTACTAGCTGTGTGACCCTGGGCAAGTCACTTGACCCCAATTGCCTCGCTAAAAAAAAAAAAAAAAACGTGTGTGCATGCATGCCTGTGTGCACATATATCTATGCAGACATATAATATACATATATATATATGTGTGAATGACGGTCTCTAGTGCAAGTGGGGAGGGAGAGAGAGACAGTTTGGAACTTCAAATGTAACAAAAATAAATTTTAAAAACATAATACAAAAAAACCCAAGTTCATGGCCCCTAGGTTAAGAAGCCCTAGTCTAGGTGTTCTTTAAGGCTTCTAAAACCCTCTACTCCCATGACCTCTGAGTCCCCTCCCAGCCCCCAGAGACTGGGATAACTAGGAGGAGAAAGTAACATTGGCACCCATGCCAGAGAGAGAGCTCATGCCCCAAACTCCCAACATTCCAGGGCCCAGAGTTCCAAGTTGGCATTGGGACCTGGGTATCATTGGCACCTGAATCCAGTGGAGCATCATTGCTGCCTGAGGACTCTGCAGAATACGGGCACATTCTGGGCACAGTTCTCCATCAGGTTTAGCGGCATAGCTGGTGCCCATAGCAAATCTTGCATCAAGGAATGCCCCAGAAAGGTGGGCAGCACCTGTGAGTGCACTTATCAGAATCAGTCAGGAATACGGGTTCACAATGATGGTTGGGCAAAGTCATTTTCCAGAGATGGGCACGTGCAGCTAACTTGTAATGACCCCAATGGGCCTCCTGGGCTGGCCTAGCTTGTTTTGGATCATCTCCTGGGGGCTTCAAGCTCTGCTCCAGAACTTATTTCCTGTAGTGCCTTGGGAAAGTGATCTCCCCTCTGTGGGCCTCCATTTTCTGACCTTTATCCCAGCGATGTTTCTGCTCTTCCACAGATCTATGAGCTTCGAGTGATGGAAACAAAACCAGATAAAGCTGTATCTATCATAGAATGTGACATGAACGTAAGTGCCACGTCCCAGAGCTTCCCCCCCACCCCCACCCCAGGCAGTTAATGAGAACATGCAAGAACCACGGGCCCCTCCCCTCCCAGGCCCTGTTAACCTGTCTCCCTCCCATTAGTTCATTTGTACCCTCTCATCCTGTCAAGTGTTGGGCTGGGTATAAAACACACATATATACAAAATCGGACATTGTCATGAGTTAGCACACGAGAGGGGAGGGTTGGCGTCCAGGAAATCTTGATGGTTTGGGTGGCAGCAGCTTTAAAAACCAGGTAGGAATTTAGTCTGCAAAGATGGGGAGAAAAGGTATATCCCTCCTCATCCTCTGCCGTCTGTCTGTCTGTCTTGGGGTCGGCCCTAGAAATCCTCCCATCAATAAAGACAGTGAAACTTAGATCTCCAGGTTTGTCTGGGACACAGGACTCCTGGGGGCCAGGAAGACCCATTCTAAAGAAAAGCAAACTGAGGGCCTCAGACCTGCCCCTCAGGACACATCTTTCTCTTTGGATCTTCAGGTGGACTTTGACGCACCTCTGGGCTACAAAGAGCCAGAGCGACAGACTCAGCATGAGGAGACGGCGGTGAGTTGGGGCCTTCTGTCAAGGCTGCTCTTGGATCCTGGCCATCACACTTGTTCCACGGTTCCTGGTGACTCTTCCTGAGCCACTGGACCTTGTCGTGACCTGGCTCAGCATTTCCGAGAGAGGATGTCAGGATGGGGGTGGCCGGGGAGCCAGGCCCCTGCACAGCTGCAGGTGTGGGAGGATTCATCCCTGATGTTTGTCCTTTGTTCTCCTAGGACGTGGAAGCTGACCACAGTGGCTACGTTGGAGAACTTGGATTCCGGGTAAGACCTGTTTCCTCTGTGTCTTTAAAGTAAAGCGGAGTGAGGGCAGTGCTGGTGCGTGCAGTGGGCAAGTGAAAGGCGTGCCCAAAGTACACAAGTCAGATTTTGGGCTGTCATGATAGGCCCCTGACAGGCTCCACTCAAGTTCCCCCAGAGCCCTCATAGGCCGGAGACTCTGGCCCACCTGCTGTCACATGACTGGCCTGGTCCAGATGTCCTGGGCTGGACACACCCAGTTCCAGCAGCTTGGCCCTCCGCCTTAGCAGTAGAATCCCGAGTCCCTTAGACACAACCCCTGCTCCTTGTGGGCATGCAAAGTGAAGCCCTTTGTTCACCGTGTTAAGGGCAGAAACACCACCAGAAAACCTGGGGGAAAAATCCCAGCTCCTTCCTGTGGTGGCATAGACTAGAGTGGAGGAGCCACAGGCCATCTGGCCAGGCGCCAAGCAGGGGAGGGGGGGGCCTGGGGGAAGGGGGGGTGGCTGAGCAGAAGCTGAGAGAGTGAGGCAGGCAAAAGGCCCCCATGGGACCTTCAGGACTCGGGGACCGTTGAGCCTGAATGAATAGGATGCTCTGCCCTAGTTAGTGCACAGGGGCGCCTCTGGCTGGGAGAAGATCAAAGCTGGGGCATGGTTTGGGAAATAAAAAGCCACCACCATCAGGAAGGCACTGTACCAGGGCCCTGCTCTTGGGGGAAGGGGGATAGGTGGCGAGCCCTTCCCCAGTCCTTCAGGCAGGGGATCTGCCCTGGCTGCTTCTCCCTCTTCTCTCCTTGTTGCAAGGGCCAGGGCCCCATGGGTCCCCACCAGCTTCTTCCAATATCAGCTATAAGGCAGGGGGGCAGAAAGAGACACATGCGCTCATGCACCAGCCCCACCCACCCCCAAGGAGATGAGGGATCCTTGGTCTCCATCTGCCACTGGAGCCTTTCCCACAACACAGCTGCTCTTAGCTCTGGCCCACTTTATAGATAAGCAGACTGAGACTGAAAGAACAGAAGTGACTTCCAGGGTCAGAGGCCAAATCTGACCTCTAGGGCTCTGTCCGCCACACTGCCTCACTGTCCTTCAGCGACAAGCAGGCCTCCAACTAGAGGATTCTCCCCTGTGGCTTCAGCCCTTTGCACAAGGACACAGAGCTGTCCTGAGGCTCGCCCTCCTGAGCTCCAGCCCGGTCGCCAGCTGCCTGCTGGGCATTCCAGGCTGGACGCCCACAGACATCTCGATGACCATGGTCCTCCTCTGTTTTGGGGGTGGGGTGAGAAGGTCATGCCTGCCCTGGGCTGGGCCACAACTCCGAACCGCCAGACAAGATGCCGTCCACTGTACTCACAATCTGCCCCCTCCTCGCACCCTCTGTCTCTGGAGACACCGTCGGGCCGGCATCCATCAGCCTCCCTTTCCCTCACTCCCACAACCAGTTAGCCGCCGAATCTCATCGGTTTGGCCTGCCCAGCATCTCTCCCATCTGTCCCCTTCTCTCTGCTCACATAGTCACCAGCCTCAGCCAGCTTCCATTCCCTCTTGCCTCTTGATTGGCCTTCCCCGCATCTGGGCTCCACCCTGTCTCATCATCTTTCACACAACTGCCAGGGGTGCTCCTGATACAGGTGCACTGCTCTGTAAACTATTGTGGCTCCCTATCACCTCTAGGACCAATACAGGCACATAGCACTTGCGGCTCTACCCAGTCTGGCCCCAGTCTACCGTTCCAGGCAGGCCTCCAGGCGGTTCCTCATGCTCCAGCCTCTTCACTTCCCCTCCTTCAGGCCTGGAAGGCTTCCCCTCCTCCCCCTCCACGTGTTTATGGGACATTTCCATGTGCCCAGCACCAAGGTCAGAGGTAAATGCTTAAAAAGTACTCCTTGGTGTTGAAATTGAGCATTTAACGGCCCTTTGCTTCCCCAGGCCTTCTCTGGCTCCGGAAACAGACTAGATGGGAAGAAGAAAGGCATCGAACCTAGTCCTTCCCCAATTAAGCCAGGAGACATTAAGAGGTAGGTGTGAGTGTGAGGGGGCCCTAGCACCTGAGCATTGCCCTCAACAGCCCAGGGGATGGCATTGAAGCCTCCCTCCTGTTTTGAGAGGTCAGACTTGCGTTTGGAATCAGGAATTGGGTATCAGTCCTGACTTTGACTGAACAGCGGGCATATTTTTGGTCATGTGTACACCCCATTCTAACTGTCCTATTACAACAACCTCTTGAAGTGAGAGTTATGGGACCTGTTATCCCTAATGTACAGATAAAACTAAGTCTCACAAACTTGAAGTGACTAAGACAAGGAAATGAAGCTAGTAGGTGTCAGAACTGGGATTTGAACCCAAGTCTCTTTTTTTTTTTTTAGTGAGGCAATTGGGGTTAAGTGACTTGCCCAGGGTCACACAGCTAGTAAGTGTTAAGTGTCTGAGACCGGATTTGAACTCAGGTACTCCTGACTCCAGGGCCGGTGCTCTATCCACTGCGCCACCTAGTTGCCCAAACCCAAGTCTCTTCACTCCAAATTCCCAAAGGACTCTTTCCACTGTACTGCCTATGGTGAGCCCAGCCTGTCCAACTGGCTTGCGATGGATTCAGGTAATCCATTTCACAGGGCTCAGACCATCTAGGTATAATTCTCTACCAGGTATGGTCTGGAATTAGAGAGGTCACTTCTCATACCTCTGTCTTCCCTGTCTGAGGCTCTGATGAGCCCAGAGCCCACTGGGCCCAAGAGCAGCAGCGTCCTTGACCCTCCACTCACAGACCAATCAGAAGAGCCCATCCTCAGGGGAGGGTCGTTGGGTTGTTTTCCTCCAGTTATGTTTTCCTCTTCCTCCTTCTCTCTGCAGAGGAATTCCTAATTATGACTTTAAACTTGGTAAGATCACTTTCATTCGAAATTCACGTCCAATGGTCAAAAAAGTCGAAGAGGTAAGTTTTCATGATTTTCTTACATTTGTATTGAATCTAGGTTTTACTCACTTGTCTGATCCAGGGCTGGGTGTAAGAAAAAACCAAATAGCTTCTTTCCCTGCACCCCTTAGACCTGCCCTTCTGAGGTCTCAGACCAGATGGGCTTGGGGCCTGCCCCCAGTGCAGATGGCTGCTCTTTCACCCCTGAAGTGATGAGCCTCTCTCTACTTAGCAAGGGCCATCCGAAAGTGATACTTGTTTGTCACCGAGGCTCTTCTCAGAGCCTTCCCAGCATGGATGAGGCCTGCCAGGGCACTGGGCTCTACTGGTGTGGTCACCCCCAGGGCATAAGGATGTGAGAAGGGGACACTAAGTCACTCTAACCTGGAGGCTAGAAGCCAAGGCTGCCACCCACACCAGCCCTATTAGACTTTGTAAATAGCCACAGTAAAGAGGAAAGCAGGGAGCTGAATTCATAGTTTGGAGTTTAGACTGGGACAACACAAACATTTCCACAATCCAGGAGGTGTCCCTGGTGAAGAAATTGTTCAGGGTGCCCAGAAGCGCCCCCATGGGCCACAGGGCTCGCTGACCTTGGAGGGGCAGATGGGACATGAAACCTGGAGGACAAAAAAGAAGGGTTAGACGCTACAGTCTTGGGAGAAAAGTCACTTCTTCAACATTACTCAAATAAGATTGTGGATGAAACGATCGAAGTGAATAATGCCTTTAAAATCTATATACTACAACACTTGGGGGCCTGTTACATTTGTTACTGCGGCCGGCAGAAAGTTTAGCTGACAGATGCCCGCCCTCAGGCTGCTGATAGTCCGGTGAGAGGCGGAGGCATCACCTCTGCTGTCTGGGCCTGGTTGTGTCTTGGACTTCTAGGACACGGCCATCTCCACTTCATCGTTTGGGTACATTTTCCTTCCTCCTTGTTGGCTGAAGAGGTTTCATTTAAAGTCGCCCAAGCCAGTCTGCCCAAGGGTGGTTCACAGATTTCCCTTTATGCAGCAGGCACAGTTGGCATCAAAAGACCACTGACCTGCCTGGTTTGGATCACCAGACAGATGGTGTCCCCTTAGATTCAGGAGCAAGTTTCTCCTCTGCTGCCCACAGGGCCATGGGGCCCAGAGGTGACCAGAGACCCTGGGGGCAGGGCGGCCCAGTGGGAAGAAGATTCACAGCCCCAGAATTCCAAGAGAGGCCGTCAGATCCAGCCAGCACAGCCCAGCCCAGGATTTCTCTATAACGTCCCCCACAAGGGACACCCCCAGTGAAGGGAAGCCCACTAGTTCCAGTGCAGCCTCTTCCTACTTGGGGTCAAGCATCAAATGTTAGGAAGGTTTTTTCTGACCCCAAACTTAGGTCTACCTCTCAGGGAGCCCCACTTATCTCTCCCCTGGTGCCCAGCAGAGCAGGTCTGATGGCTCTTCCCCGATGGCCCATCCCATATTCGAAGTACCCGTGTGGTCCTCATCCTGAGACCTCCTCACCCCCCAGCCTCCTGAAATCACTGCCTTGTTTGCCTCCTCTGGGTGCTCCAGAACTTAGCAACGACTTTCCTAAAGCAGGGCACCCCCCGTGCAGGTAGAGGCAGATATTCTGTGGGCTTGGCCCTGGCAGGAATTTGTTTTGCTTGACTCTATGTAAATAGATTTTCATTCATTG
Source organism: Dromiciops gliroides (assembly GCF_019393635.1). Classification (NCBI taxonomy): domain Eukaryota; kingdom Metazoa; phylum Chordata; class Mammalia; order Microbiotheria; family Microbiotheriidae; genus Dromiciops; species Dromiciops gliroides. The sequence continues at coordinate 5,917,408 of NC_057861.1, forward strand.
GAAAAAGTGATTATTTTTTTAAACCTGGCACCTCCATGCTTCATCTGCTCAGATCAGTACAGCGAGGCTCCTGCCTCCTCGGTTCTGGAAGCCACTCCTCTCCTCTCGTGAAGCAGACCAAAATTGTCTTGGTTTTCGTGTTGTCCACACAGACCTCCAGGTGTCTTCCTGGCCAGCTGCTGTCTAGGCACACCACATATACCTTGTACTGGCGAAGGCAATTTTCTGAACCCACATCAGGCTTCCCATTCAGCCATACTTAGGGTCCAGGCTGTCAGGGTCTGGCTCTGGGTCACATGATAAGGATGCACCTATGTCCTTGTCGTCCAGGTCACTGATATAGCAGTTGGATGGACAGCACCTCCGAGGGGAGTGCTCCCTCTAATCGATCCTCTCTCAGTTCAGCTGGCTGGCCATTCCCAAAGCCACCTAAGTGGTCATCACGCAGCCCGGGTCTCCATCTGATCCACAAGACAATGTCAAGGGCCTTTGTCAGACTGTGGGCTGAAACGTGGGTGAATATTCTGCTGTGCCAGTCTGGCAGGCTGGTGAGGTTCAGCTGGCACAGAGGCCATTGACACGCTCAGAGCAGAGGCTGCCTGGGGCCTCCACACCCGGACCCTCCCGTGATTGTAAACAGAAACAAAACCAAAGCACTATCAAATGCCTTTGATGTCTGATGAGTGGTGGTCAGGGGCAATGGCCCATTTTTCGGTGTGTCATCTCCCTCAGGACACCGTAGCAGGCTCTTTCCTGGATCACATGATTTCAGAAGGAATATGCCACAGATTCTTTGGCCTGGCATGAAAGTTTGCCTTGGCTCAGCTCCCCCATGTCCTGTGCTCGCTCAGCATTCCGGCCAAGTCAGAGCACAGACTTTTCTCCAGACTTACCATCTCCTGAATCCCACCCAGCCTGGGATGCAGGCCCTGGTTTCCCCAGCTCTCCTGAGCTTTCTCTTCCTTCAAGGCCCCTCAGCTGCCACCTCCAGGAAGACCTCCTTGATCGGCCAGCTCAGAGTCTCTGTCCTCCCCCACATTTCCCCCATACCTTGTATTATGTGTATCTCTAGTAGATTGTAAGTTACTTGAGGGCAAGGTCTGTGGTGCTTTTTTCTATTGTATCCCTGTTCCCTAGATCAGCACCTAAGTATGTTGTTCCAGAGCAGTCTGCCTCAGGGTGGGGGAAGGGGCCGCCCTCAAGCCTGAAGCTGAGGGATTTCCCCTCGGACTGATCTTTCTCTTCCCATTTAGGATGAAGCTGGAGGCCGATTCATTGCCTTTTCTGGAGAAGGACAGTCTTTACGCAAAAAGGGAAGAAAGCCATGAATTTGGGCCCTGGGCTAATTAGAAAATAAAAGAATCTATTGCAATCTCTTGGCTTTAGTTACTGGATTTGTCAGGGACAGAAGACCACCAGAGGATCCTTCATGACCTGCTGCTTGTTTCCTTTAGTGTTTCTCTGCCGCCCGGGAAGCTTCAGCCCTTGGTGTCAGTGTGCTTGATGTGGAAAAGGACCAGTGGGACTGGGCTGTCTCCAAGGGGGCAGCCAGCAGTAGGCGGGCCCCTGGCACCCGCCCCCAGCAGCTGCTGCCTCTGCGGGCTCAGTCGGGCATGGATCCTCTCTCTCCAACTACGCTGGCAGGAGAACGGATAGCATGGCCCGCACCTAGAGGGTCCGGGTGCCTTCTCTCCATTGGTCCTTTTCTGTCCCCTCTAGAAATGCCGTTTGGTTGGCTTCATGCCGTGGACTGCAGCGGCCCCCCCAACCCCCCAGAGTCGGGCTCAAATGAAGGGTTTGCTCGTGGTGTTTTCTCTCGATTTGTCCAAGCCACCAACACCCCCGAAAGAAGCTAGTAATTGGGAGACCCTTTTTGTTGAGACTTACTGTGGAAACCATCACATTCCCTCAATAAACGTGTTCCATAGCAACCGCCGTCATGCTTGGAAAGCCTTGAGAGCCCGGAGGTTGAGCGCATGTTTGCAAAGATGTCCTCGGGGTTCTCATTGTTATCAATGAGGCTTCACTACTGGGGCAGCTTCCATGTTCTGGGTCTCATGCGTGCTGATTGGACGAGGCCTCGTCTAGATTCTCCACTTGGGCTCTTGATTTGATGCTGGAGTGTCTGGGCTTCGGTCTTTCTGAATCCCTCCTCTCTGGAGGCTTCCTTCAGAGTCTGCATTCTCCAAGAAGAACAGGGAACCCTTGGCCCCTGAGCCACAGTGTAGTTTCCACCAGTGATCCCTTAGTAAGCGCCGGCTGTGGAGCCATACGCAGCTCGTGTTCTCAGACTGAGGAGAAGGGGCTGCAAGGGAGATTGCAGAGAGAGATTCTTGTGGACCTTCCAGGCATGCCGAGGCCCTTCTAGCTCCTGATTCCAGGGCCCTGGCCTAATCCGTGGTAAGCATGTGGCCAAGCTTGGCTTCGTCAGTCATCTTAGTGGGGTGGCTAGCTGCTCTTAGCTTTTCCTTAAGCCCCTCCCCAAAAGAGAGGGAATAGCTGAGCAGGCCCCATGTAGGAAGGGCACTTGAAGGTCTTTCTGACTAGGGACAATGTGCCTCCTGCTCCTTAGAAGGGAGAGCAGACGACAGCATGTGCCATCTTGGCGTCTGGATGCCTTCTCTCTCTAGTCCGGGTCCAGTGGGGGGCCCTTGGGAGGCCTTGGTGGGGGGGCGCTCTGAGACCAGATGGAGCCAAGAGTACAGTGAGACCCCCACGGGAGGCAGGGTCCCCTCAGTCAGACAGATGAGTTGTCCTGCTGAAGGACAGTCCCCCCAATCCTGGAGCCTTTCTGGATAGCCAAGCTTTGGCTAACTGATCACAGGCAATTAAATAGATAATCAAGGCCGTCCCCTTAGCACTAGGCTGGCTTCTCTTTTGGCCAAGCCAAGGCAACCTTCATGCTCCCCTTGAAGAGGCCCCTGTGACTATCACTAGAGAAGGCTGGAGATGAGAGGAAGGGAAGGAAGACACTGAACCTCTCCTCAGCTCTGACCATTGGCAAGAGGCAACTGATGGCTGGAGGGAAGGGCACTGGCCTTGGCATCCTCGGTCCAGCTCTGCTGCTCAGGAGTCTCAGGAAAGGTCATCAGCACTCAGCCTTGACTTCTCCTCTAAAATGATTGCCAACATCCCTTCTGACTTAGCACTATGGCTTTATCCCCAGCCTCATTTCCTCAATGGGAATCATCAGGACTTACCCAAACTGTGCCCAGTGTGGTTGTGAAGAAAAGGCTTGTATAAAACTTGGCAGCCCGTGTTTCTGGAGCACTTTCAGATAGGGCTTCTGAGGGTCTCCCTAGCACTAAGAGACTCTTGGGTCCATGAACTTAAAATGTTTGGGTAACTATTTAAATGTAGGGGTAGGGGCGGCTAGGTGGAGCAGTGGATAAAGCACTGGCCCTGGGTTCAGGAGTACCTGAGTTCAGGTCTGACCTCAGACACTTGACACTTACTAGCTGTGTAACCCTGGGTAAGTCACTTAACCCCCATTGCCCCACAAAAGCAAACAAACAAATAAATGTAGGGGTAGCTATGGGGCACTGAATGCCAGGCTTGGAGTCAGGAAGACTCATCTTCCTGAGTTCAAATCCGGCCTCAGACACTTCCTAGCTGGGTGACCCTGGGCAAGTCACTTCACCCTGTTTGCCTCCGTTTCTTCTTCTGTGGAATGAGCTGGAGAAGGAAATGGCAAAACCACTCCAGTCTTTCTGCCAATGGACTCATGAAGGGTTGGATAAGACTGAAACACCCAACTACAATAATGGGCACTCAGGCAAAAAAAATTCTCTCCATGTCAAAAAAATAAGCAGCTTTGCTTGGCTCTGCCCTGGGCCCATCCCTTCTATAGGTGGGTAGGAGTCCTCTGCTTTAGGCTGTTTGCTCTGACTCTCCACTATAGACAGGAATCCCGATGATTGTTTATTCAGCCAGCTGTCCTCAGTTTCCATAGTAATCACTGAATCCTGCCTTGATCCTCATCACAACCACCCTGTCATCCCATAATTGTTTTTTTGTTTTTGTTTTTTGCGGGGCAATGAAGGTTAAGTGACTTGCCCAGGGTCACACAGCTAGTAAGTGTCAAGTATCTGAGGCCGGATTTGAACTCAGGTACTCCTGAACCCAGGGCCAGCGCTTTAACCACTGCGCCATAATTGTTTTACAGAAGAGGAAACTGAGGCGGGAAAAGGGTAAGGAACTTCCACAGTGAGTAAGCCGAAGAGGCCAGTTCTGAATTCAGGTCTTCCTGACCCCAGGCCCACCTCCCAAGTGCTGCTTTTATCTCACAAGGGAGGCAGAGGTGGGAGGTTCTCCGACAAAGTGAAGCGACAGAAATAGTGGCAGCTAGACCACCAGAGAAAGTGCTGGACGGGCAGAACTGTCAGGGAGCTGTGCACAGGACACCTCCATGGCCCTCCAGGACCCCTGAGCTGAATTCAGAGCCCAGAGAGCCGCAGCAGCCTGAACAAGGATCACAACAATGCCCCGTGCCCCACACCAACCCCTGGTACTGAGGGAGAAGGCTGGACCTCCATCCCTGGAGGGGGGCACCAAAGCCCTGCCCAGAACCAGGATCTCTGCTCTCCTGGGCAGGGAAAGGGAGGAGAAATGGGAAAGGGGACAAGCACTTATTAAGCACCTATTATATGCCAAGCGCTTTCTAAATCTTTCCTCTTTTGGGGGGCTAAGGTCTTAGGTCCCATACTGACCAGGAACTAGGGAGATGCTCCTGCTCAATTGGGGCATCAGAAGTAGGAAACAGCCCTGTGTCTGGAATCATTCTTATTACACTATTATTCACAATAATTATCATTAGAGTCCATTCGATTGTGAGCCCCTTGAAGGAACTGTCTTTGGCCTCTGTCCCCAGAGCTCAGCACGGTGTTGGCACATAGTAGGTGCTTGATAATGCTTATTGAATGACATGTATGTGCATTTTGGCAACAAGACAAACTGGATTTGGGGGAGTGGGGAGTGGGGCAGGACGGCTCCACGGGATCCCCGTGAACCGTGTCTCTGTAGCAGGGCTTCAGATGGGCGATGGGGAGGAGAGGAAGGCATCCCTGGGGTCTGGCACAGCCAATGCAAATGCTGGGAGAGGGGAGACGGAGTGTCCTTCCGGGAAGTTGAAAAGTCAACTTCGGAGCAAAGGGGAAGGGGGCTTCCCGGGCCACTGGGGGGAAAGGGGGAAGGGCGAGAGCATTTGGAGTCCCCTCCCCCTGCGGCCCCAGCCTCTTCTGCAAAGCTCCATTCGCCTCTCCTTGAAGAATGCTCCCCATGCTCCCAGCTCTGTTTGCTGCAAGGCACAAACACGAACAGGAAAGTAGTGAGCTCCCCATGAGGAGAGGCAGGATGGGACACCCATCGGGTGGTGTTAAGAGGGGGAGTTAAGTGGCGTTCTCGTGTTGAGACAAAGTCTTTTCCAGTTCTGAGACTGGGGCTCGGACCCCAGACCTACACTAGTTTCCACCCCCACACCCCCAGCTCCGCAGGGGAGGGCTGCCGGGAGGAGGTGACCCCTTAAGCCCCGCCTCACCGGCGAAACGGTTGGCTGCTTTGAGACTGGAAGCTCATTGGTTCACAGAGCCGCCAATCCCCCCGCCAGAGGCTTGCCCCCTTCTATTGGCTGATACGCCGAAGAGGAGGGACGCCGCGGTCAGGAGCTGCAAAAATGGCTGACGCTGACGGGAGCTTCTGGAGGGTTCGTAAGTGAGACGGGGGCGGCCTGAGTTGCTGTAAGGAGTCTGGAGCGAGGCTGGGGCCTGGGGCAGGTCGAGGGGCAGCCGAGGGCCGGTGAGGAAGCTGATGACGGACAGGTCTGGGGACCAGAGAGCCGGACCTAGGGAGGAAGGCAGGGGGCGGGGCCTAAGGGCCAAGGGGCGGGACCGAGCGGAGAGCCTGGCCCTAAGGGAAGTAGCTAAACCTCAGGGGGCAGGGCCGACGGATCTTGTCTGAGCTTCCCATGAGGCCAAGGGGCTCCAACAGGACTTCCAGCGATGGGTGGGGCCTACCCGGATGGGCGTGGCCAATGCTGGAGACCTGGACTGAGGCTGGGGGCGGGCCAGGCCCAAGATGGTGGAGGCTGACGTGGTCCTTGAGGTGGGCGGGGCTGAAAACGACTTGAGGTTGGGGGCGGGGCCAAGGGGGGAAACTGACATTGAGGCGGACTCCGAGAACTGGGGAGAGCGCAGGGACTCCTGGTGGTGGTTGGGGTTTCCACAGCCCCCTAGTCCAAGCCCGCCTGGTTTAGGGGCAGTGCCCTGAGGAGCTTGGGGGAGAAGCTGAGGGGGAGCCATGGGCCTCTAAGACAATCAGCAAAAGATGAATACGCGGAAAAAAGTCGAGCGTCCTGGCGGGGCCCCGGCCCAGGGCTCGGGGTTCACGCGGTCGTACTCATTGTGTGGGGTGCGGAAGGTCGCGTGATCTTGCCCCTTACAGCACAGGCATACGCCCCAGTTGCTTTATCTGTTCCTCCATCAATGGGCATCTTCTTTGTTTTCAGTGACTTTCTTGGCCATAAGCCCCGGGTCAAAGGGTGTGCACGTTTTTAGTCACTTTATTTGCATAATTCCAAACTGCTTTTCAGAATCTCCAGGCTTCTTTATAAAAGTTTTCCAGGCACTTTTCTTTCAACCTTCCTCTACATGGGTGATTATCCCCATTTTGCAGATGAGGGAACTGAGGCTCAGAGATAAAATATGATAAACCTTTATTAAGCACCTACTATGTGCCAAGCACTGGGAGTACAAAGGCAAAAGCCAGTGCCTGCCCTCAAGGACCTCATGCTATAATGAGAGAAGACAATACAAAAGAAAGCTGAAGAGGAGGCGCCTGGAAACAAGGTTCTGGGAGCAGAACCACCAAGCCCAAAACTCAGAGAATATTCAAATTAGAAGGGAAAGGAAGTCGTCTTTCAGTCATGTCTGACCCTTTACTTGGAGGGGTTCGCCATGTCCTTCTCCAGCTCATTTTACAAATGAGGAAACTGAGGCAGGCAGGATGAAGTGACTTGCCCAGGGTCACACAGCTAGGAAACGTCTGAGGACAGATTTGAACTCAGAAAGATGAGTCTTCCTGACTCCAGGCCTAGTGCTAGGGCTGAATCTACTCTGCCACCAGGCTGCCCAGAAGATACTTTTAAAGATGGATAAATCAGGGGGCAGCTAGGTGGCACAGTGGATAAAGCACCGGCCCTGGATTCAGAAGGACCTGAGTTTAAATCTGGCTTCAAGACACTTGACACTTACTAGCTGTGTGACCCTGGGCAAGTCACTTAACCCTCATTACCTGCAAAAAAAAAAAAAGATGGATAAATCAGGTGGCACAGTAGAGTTAGACCTGAATTCATATTTGGCCTGGAGAAGTCACTTAACCTTTGTCTGCCTCAGTTTCCTCAAGCATAAATTGGGGATCCACAGTTGTGTGGATCAGATGAAATGTAAGTGCTTTGTGAATCTTAAATTGCTCTAATTCTCATTATTGACAAATCATTTTGGGTTCAGCAGACACTTGTTAAGGGCTGACTAGTGCCAGACACTGCTGGGGACTGGGAATTGGAAAACAAAAATAATCTGTCTGCGCAGAGGCAGGCCATGGGAGTTATCTCCATTTCACAGATGAGAACAACAAGGCCCAGGGGCTCTAAGTAACTTGCCAACACAACAATCTCGAGCCTGGCCTTTCACAGCGATTCAGCCCCAGGTCTTTCTCAGCTCTTTCCATGGCTAGGTATGGAGGGGGCCTGAACAGGAGGGGAGGCACCACATGGTCCCTACCCCCCCAGAGGCCCCCACCCCCCCCAGTTGGGTACAGACCTCCTTCTGAGCCCTCCCTTCCCTGTCCACTTCTGCAGCCTCCCCGGAGCTGCGAGGATTACTGGGCTGAATGGAAGCACTGCCGGACGGTGCGGAACCTCCTTCATCATTACTACACCTACGGGGAGACCCCATCCTGCGACCAATGGAAAAGGGATTATCGCAGCTGCCAACAGTGGGAGGAGAGTGGGAGTCCAGAAGCCAAGGTAGGGCTAGCAGGAAGTGAAATCCCCCACGTGCCTGCCATGCAAGGGAAGCCCCGGGGGTGACCTTCCCCATGCACCATGGAGAAGGACCAGCAATAGGCCATCCGAGACCACCAAGGGGGAGCAGAGGCCCTTGTGTCAGGGGACAGTGTAGGGAACCAAAGACCCTGACGGGCAGAGCCACTGCGGGCAGATGGGGCCCACCAGGGACTGTCGAGAAGAGGCTGGCAGGGGAGGGAGATGAGTTTCCAGCCAAGAGTGGGTGCCCAGTGGTTGGCAAGAACAGGGTGAGGGGGATCAGCTTGGGGGGGGGCGGTGAAGAAGAGCCCCCCAGCCGCTGCTGGGGATGGTCGGCATCAGCAGGGTCCCCTTCTGTGGGCTGGGGCTAGGGAAGGGGAACATACACTCTTCTAAGAGTTCAGCAAGTCACGGGATGGATGGTGTAATCCCACGTGGGAAGAGACCCCCTAGCAAGAGGCATGTCTCTTCTACACCCCCCAGAGTCAGAGGAAAGAGGGTGACCCTGCAGGCCTGGGTGCTGAAATAGAGCCATGTGCCCTGAATGCTCAGTTAACCCAATGGAGCGCGGGAGGGAGATGGGAAAACCACTGGAAGCCAAGGCCTCGACCTCACAGTCTGGAAGCAGGGTGGAGGGCAGACTTCCCAAAGGGGGCCCCCAGGGATCAGAGGGAGAGTGAGGCAGGGGCGCATTTGGGCACAACTCTGGGAGGGCTGGGAGAAGCAAAAGGGCCCCAAAGGGGACTCTGGGGCCTGCTTGCGTCTGTCGCTCCAGGGCTTGGGGCCTGGACAGGCCAGGCCAGGGCCAGAGCCTGCAGCCGAGGGGGGAGAACTGGAAGGACAGATGCCATGGGGGCAGGCGGGGGATGAAGGTGTTGCAGGGGCAGCTGGGCCCCCCTCCCTGGGCCACTGGAGGGTTTACAGCCTTCTCTGAACAAGAGAGCGAGGAGGTGGCACCAGCAGTAATAGTGTGCCCACTTGACAGCCTTCAGCTTAGTGTTGAAGCCCAGCTGTGTACCAGCTGCTGAGTACAGACACAGGAAGCCTTGCCCTCAGGGGCACACCTTCCACTGGGCACAGGACATGCATAGCAGGACTCAGCAGACCCGTGGGCACGCAGCTGGCAGTGTGGGAGATGCTCCTCCTCATCTCAGTGCCTCTGCACCTACCCACAAGGCCCAGGTCCACAAGGGGCCCTAGGAGGGGGCTCCCTGCTGTAGGGATCAGGGCACCAGGGTTAGGAGGCCTTGGCACTCCCTTCCCACCAGCATATTCTAGGGGATGAGGGGCCCTGGGCCTTTAGCTGAGGGATATAACGGCCTCTTGTTTGTACAGCAATTCCTTTGCAAGAGTGAGCGAGCCCGCATCCTGGCCAAGCAGAAGCACACCCCAGTGTGGACCATGAGGCAGAGCCCCCCTAGGGACTGGCACCTGCCCCTGTCCAGGGAGGAGGAATCCAAGTGAGGGGCCATGGGATGGAGGAGGCGGGCTGACATCGTTTGGAACCAACACCATGGGCCGGGCCCATGCCAGCCCACAGCTTCTCCAGCTCCCCTTTCTGTCTGCTCCCCCTGTGCCCAGGTGGCCAGACTCAAGTGTGGCATTGTGTGTGTGGTCAGAAGAGAGCAAAATGTACTGTTCCCCCCCTCCTCAGGCCTAGGGAAAGGGGCATCCAGAATACCCAGGATCTTGTGCTCTGGGGACATCTGCATGCTCCCCATCTCTCGTGTTTGGGACCTCGAGGGGCCATGTGAAGGTGCCCAGCCTGTCTCCAGCCTGGCGTCATGCTGGCTCAGGCTGGGGGCCACTACCCAGCCCCGTCTGCCTCCCTCGGGTGCTCAGCACCTGCCTTTGCTCTTTGGGATGCTTTTGGCTGCCCAGATGTCGGCCACATAGCCAAGCCCCGCTCCCCTGGCCCTCACCACATGGGCGGGGGCACCAGCAGATGAACCTGGCCCCCATGAAATCCCCAGCATCATCAGTACAGGCAAGACTAGACCACCACGCTTGGCTGACACCTCCACCCGCCAAGAGCTGGGCACTTCATGCTCCAGAGGACCTCACCGGGCTTTTCACAACAGATTCTGAACAGAATTTGAAAACAAACCCATCCGTGCCCCTTGTCCCATTCCTGACTGACTGATTCCTGGGTTGGGCCTTTGCTTACTTCTGAAGATGTGCTTGTATGATGGAAAATAAATGGCCAGGCCTGCCCCAGTGGGCAGCTTGTTTTAAGAAATCAAACCCCTCGGGGGGCTGGCTTTCCTGCTTCCTTGTCTCAGCACACGGTGAACCTTGAACACACTTGCACTCTCATCACCCATTTTAAGTCCAAAACAAAGTGGGGGGAGGGAGGGGGGGCGCGTGCATGGCTCCCATCCATAATCCCCCTCGAGGAGGTGCTTCATGGGCTCCTTTGGAAGCATCTGGGATGAAGCTCACGGCCAGGCCTAGAACAGGAAAGGCCTCAGGTGCCAGACTAGCCTCAGCACGGGGTCACAGGGGGTCTTCCTCAGCCGCATCCTGCCGTGGACACCCCCAAACGCTGACCTGAGTCCCCCACACCATTAACAGCAGGCTCGGACCATCCACCACAAAAACAGGAGCGTTGGGCCAAAGGGAGGGCCTTCAGAAGGCCAGTCTTCTGATGGGGGCCTGAGGCCTTGAGTGCCCACTCAAGGGGGTAGCCCACAGGACGGGAAGAATGCTTGACGAAGCGCTTTCTCCACCATCAACGGGCAGGCAGTGTGACCTGCATTTGCACAGGCCCCTTCAGATTTGCCCCATCCATCCATCCATGCATCCATATGCATCCATGCTCACGGTCCCCCCAGGACAGACATGCTCCAGCTGGGCAGGCCTGGGCTGACCCCGGATCCACATTCCCTCCATGGGTGACCCTGGACAGGCCAGCAGAGGCAGCTCCAAGGGTGAGGTTTTTTCTTTTTCTTTTTCATTTTTTTTTAGTGAGGCAATTGGGGTTAAGTGACTCGCCCAGGGTCACACAGCTAGTAAGTGTTAAGTGTCTAAGGCCGGATTTGAACTCAGGTCCTCCTGACTCCAGGGCCGGTGCTCTATCCACTGCGCCACCTAGCTGCCCCTATGGGTGAGGTTTTAACAGCAATTTTCCCTTTTTTTTTTTGCCGGGCAGTGAGGGTTAAGTGACTTGCCCAGGGTCACACAGCTAGTAAATGTCAAGTGTCGGAGGCTGGATTTGAACTCAGGTCCTCCTGAATCCAAGGCCAGTGCTTTATCCACTGTGCCACCTAGCTGCCCCCATTTATTTTTTCCATAATAGAATAAAAATTCATTCAAATGCCCAAGCATAATATTTAGGAATCACTGTTGTTTTATTAAAGGCCACTTACATTCATATGAAATCCAAGGAAATACAACCTCCAGGCCTCAGTGCCACTCAGCAGGAGGCCCCAGTGCCCCACCCCCTCTGGATGCACCTCCTTAAGTCTAGGCCGACTCCTCCGTTAGGCCAGGAGCTCCCTGAAGGCCGGGTCAGCACAAAGGGAGGACCTTGAGGACCAGAGGCTGCAGAACAGTTCAGAAGGACAAAAGATGGCTCCTAGGTAGGTGGGGCCAGGGCTCTCCCAGAGAAATCCACAGGACAAGGTGGGCGACATCTGCCATGGTCAGCTTCGAGCCCCCAGCAGCGGGTGCGAGGCCCCTGGCCTACCTCTTATGGTCCACCTGTATGTACACTTTGGTGATGTCATTGTACTTGCCCTCGGGAGGCTGGTAGCCCGGGGTGGCCGGGGTGTAGCTCGGGCCCTCCTTTTCAAAGGGAAACAAGTTCTCATCTCGCCGGGTGGCTGCTTGGTAGAGCAGCTCCGACTCCAGGCGCAGCTCCCGAAGGGCTTCCTGCTGGGCCTCCAGCAGGGACGTGATCTTCTCACGCTCAGCTTCGTGTTCCTGCTGCTTGTAGAAGGCCCACTTCTTCATGAGAAAGACCCTCCTCTCACTGTCCTCCAAGGGCATCTGCAGCTCTGGCCGCTGCCTGGGGGCACAGAAGGGCCATGGGGGAGGGGCCTGGGCACTGTGTGGCTGTGGGTGCGTGGGTGCCTACACCCCCCCACACACACACACACACACACATACACACACACTCTCTCTCTCTCTCTCTCTCTCTGTCTCATGCTGCCTTTTCTCATGACCTGGAATGAACACCCTCCCACACTGGGAGGCCTAGTTAAAAGTCTCTTCCTTCCAAGCTTGTCAGAGCAGCAGGGCCCCGTGAAGTGTCCCTTGTCCTCCAAGATGAAAGGGACCCCTTCCTCCCAGAACCTCATCTGAGGTTCCCACAGCTTTTCCCACCATGGGTCAATTCCATGAGTTTTCTGTTTTGATTCGATCTCCACCCCATCTGCCTTCTCCGTCTCACCCTTCCAGCCCCCCCCCCATCTCCTCAGCACAGGAGCCTTGGGCTCCCCAGGGGTCTGGGAGCTGGGTGACCCAGGCCCGGCACAAACTCCCCCCACTCCAGCTCTCCTTTGTGGGCTGCGTCCCCCCAAGAGTAGAGGCTTCTTGAGGATGGGAGCGGTCCTGTTTGTCCCATCTTGTCCCCGGCATGGTGCCTGGCACAAAGTGAGCCCGTCTCCTCTGTGCTCAGCACAATGCCCAGCACCCAGTGGGCACCCGCCCCCACCTCCTGACTCCAAGTTTCCAACCCGAGGTCAAGAGAGCCAAGATGACCCCGGGAAGTGCGCCGGCACCCCCTGAGCAGGTGCTCCTGGGGTCAGTCCTACCTGTGCTCCTCCAGGTACTTGACAGGAGTGATGAAGTCTTCGATGGGGATCAGCTCCTGCGTGGCCTTCTCCAGCTTCTTAATCCTCTTCTTCAGCCGTTCCTTGGCCGCCAGTTCCTTCCTGGGATCCACCTTCTTCTTCTTCCTGAGAGGCTCGCCTCTAGCAGGGGAAGGGAGCATGAGCCACGCCCGGCCATGCCCCACTGACCCACGCAGGCAGGCCACGTGGGGGCTGGGCCGGTCTTCCTTGGTGCACACAGAGGCACTTAACAAAGGGCTGAGCCCTCGGCTCACCGCCCACCACCTACAGCTCATCACAGCCACAAATTAGGGGAGACCCCAAAGTCTGGCACAGAGCCGGCTGTGGGGGGACCCCGGTGGATGAAAACAGATGTGACCAACAACAAAAATGGAGGGTGGGGAGGGGTCTCCAGATACGCAGCTCCTGCCTTTCTCCCAATGTCCTCTCGGCCAGCAGAAGACAGGCCTGCCAGCTCAAGTGACGGGTCCCTGAGTATTAAACCAGCATCTAAAAATCGCGAGGACCGGGAATGACTTGATGCCAGCAGAGCAGCTGAAGCGCTAGAGGCCACACAGACCCGCGCCAGGCCATGGTCCACTGAGGACAGGGAAGGAGCCAGCCTTGTGTTATCTAAGCACTGAGAAGGACCAGGCAGCAAAAGGCTCACAGCTTTGGGCGCCAGGCCTCTGCCAAATGCGGAGTTTTACTTGCAATTCTTGCCTTGAAAACGCAGCTGTGTGGGCAGCTCCGCTGGTGCAGGCCCTCTCCCCCACCCACAGAGCTGGCGTGTGTCACGGGCTGTCACGGCCCCCCAGAGTCGGTCAGCTCCAGTGGGGGACAGCAGCGGGCCCCTGGCACCTCGGGCCTGAGAACCCAGCCAGCGGCCCGGCCCCCCGCCCAGCCGGCTCTCCGCGTGTGCCACTAGGTCTTACCTCACCGGGAGGGCTGCCCGCAGGGACAGCAGGGACGCCTGCCAGACGTGCTTCTCGCGGGCCTGAGGGGCTGGCCAGCCCAGCCCAAGGCTGCAAAAGACAGAGACACTGTCAAGGACCCTCTCCCTGGAAGGTGACCCGGGTCACTGTGAGTGCTGCTAATGGGGAGGCAAACCCCAGGCTGGAGCTGACTTCGGGCTCGGACACTTCCTGGCTGGACGGCTGTGGTGGTCACTCGCTTCACTCTCTCGGGGATTACATGGGGCAGCAGAGGGCGCTGCACTGAATAGAGCCCTGGGCCTGGACTCAAAAAGAACGGAGTTCAAATCCAGCCTCAGAGGCTTCCTAGCTGTGTGAGCCTGGGCAAGTCACCTCACCCTGTGTGCCTCAGTTTCCTTATCTATAAAAGGAGCTAGAGAAGAAAATGGCAAAGCATCTGCTAAGAAGACCCCCAATGGGGTCGTGGAGAGTGGGACGCGCCTTAAAACGACCCAACAAGGGATCCCACAATAAGCAGGGTGTGTACGGGTGGGGGAGGTGTCTCTTGAGGTTCTGCCCCCCCCAGGGCACATGCACAGCTCCCAGTCCCCCAGCATCGGTGCCATGGCCATGTTCTCCCGTGCCAGGCCTGCCTCAGATGCCACCTCCTCCAGGAAGCCCTCCGGAGTCTGCCGCCTTCATCCACAGCCCCTCCCCCTCTAATCCTACAAACAGCATCAGAGTCGAAGGCGCCCGCCACCTCCTTGGACAGAAGGGGAAACTGAGGCCCAGGGAGGTTGGGCTCCAGGGCTGGGGTGACCCGCAGTTCGGAGTCTGAGGCTGGAGGTCAGCCCCGCCCCGCCCATCACGGACAGGGGCCCCTCCCCCCTGCAGCACCGCGGGGGGGGGGGGTGGGGGGGGCTGGGAGAGCAGACCAAGGTCACCCACCCGGGGAGGGGCGCCTGCCCGCGGCCCACGTGGCGCCTCCCGGCCCGAGCGGACTCACCAGGCGCGGGGCCCCTGCCGAGCGAGCGCGCGCGCCGCGACCCCCAGCGCGGCCATGGCCGAGACCCCGGCTCCGGCTCCTCCTGCCGCCGCTCAGCGCTCCGGCTGCTCTCACTCCGGTCCGCACCCCCGCCCCGCGCACGCGCCTCACGGCCTGGTGTCCCGCGCTGCTCGCTCCGCCGGCCCAACGCCCAAACTGCTCGCGTTCCGCCCTGCCCAGCGGCCCGCCCCCCACCGGGGCCTGACGGGGCGGGGCCTGACGGGGGCGGGGCCTGATGAGGGAGGGCCTGACGGGGCGGGGCCTGACGGGGGCGGGCATGGCGGGGCGGGGCGGGGCCTGATGGGGGAGGGCATGACGGGGCGGGGCCTGACGGGGGCGGGCATGGCGGGGCGGGGCCTGATGAGGGAGGGCCTGACGGGGCGGGGCCTGACGGGGGCGGGCATGGCGGGGCGGGGCGGGGCCTGACGGGGGCGGGCATGGCGGGGCGGGGCGGGGCCTGACGGGGGCGGGCATGGCGGGGCGGGGCGGGGCCTGACGGGCGGGCAAGACGGGGCGGGGCGGGGCCTGGCGGGGTCGGTCGGAGCTTCCTCCGCGCCCTGCTCCTTTGCCCTCCCCCATTGTTTGTCTGCGGGTGCCGGCCCAGCCCGGGAGGTGGAGGAAGCCCTGTGGTGCTAAGGGTCTCTCCAGGGGCGTGCAGGGAAAGCTCCCCCTCCAGATGAAGCTCTGCCTCCATCTCAAATGACCCCCACCCATGTACCTACCATAGGTGTGCTTTGTTAGCATCATTGAAACTTTGTGCAGGGAGATTTATTGAGGAGAACGAAGGAAGAGAATAAGCATTAATTAAGTGCCTACCGTGTACCAGGACGCTGTGCTAAGGCCGCTGCAAATACGATCTCATCTGATCTTAACAACCCTTCGAGTAGGAGCAACTGAGTCAGATAGTGAAGTGACTCCTCGTCCGGGGCCATACCCAGGAATCTTGATGAAGAGTCTTCTCACGCTGATTTATTCCCCCCTGGTTTAGATATTTGCACCATTGATAGAATGTTTTCTTTCTAAAATTTTGGGATGATTTGTGTGTAACATTAATATCCATTCATTGCTTTTTAAACATTTGAATTTATCTATAAATCTTTCTGGGTGGGGTGGGGGGGTTGTTACTTATGACTTGTTCAATTTCTTTGGGTTTTTTTTGGGGGGGGGGTTGCGGGGCAATGAAGGTTAAGTGACTTGCCCAGGGTCACACATAGCTAGTAAGTGTCAAGTGTCTGAGGCCAGATTTGAACTCAGACCCTCCTGAATCCAGGGCTGATGCTTTATCCACTGCTCAACCGAACTGTCCCCTGGCTTGTTCAATTTCATTTTATGAGATTGGGTTATCTATCAAGCTATGGTTTGGCTGACTCAGTAGGGTGATGGGCCAGAAGTCAGGAAAACTTGAGTTCAAATCCCGTTTCACACACCCTTACTGGCTGAGTTCCTCTGAGCAAGTCTCACTTTTCTGTGCCTCAGTTTCTTCATCTGTAAAATGGGAGTGATAATAGCACCTACCTCCCAGGGTCATTTTGAGGACAAAATGAGATAATAGTCGATAAGCTTTAAAGCGCTATACACATGCTGGCTATTGTTATGGTCATAACTTTCTGTCCTGCCAATTTGGGTATTTGCTATATTTGTAACTCATCATCCATTTCCTTTAATGTGTCAGTTTTGCTAATGTGGCCCCTTATCAGGAAAGGGAAGGATGACGGGTGTGTAGGAGAGACTGAAGCACTCAGGGATATGGAAACTGGGCAGTAAGAAAGACTATGGGGCTAGGGGGAGCATCAGAGATAGGAGAGGGACCAGGAGTGCAAATATGCCCTGGTTTCAGATTGCAAATGAACAGGCTGCTACTGAACTATCACTATGAGTAGCTGGAGCCTTGGCTGGCCCATTGACCTGCTTAAGGAGCTCTTGGCTTGGGCAGACTTTGGTTCTTCCCCTGCCTTTTGCAACTCCTGGGACCTGGTGGATTTAACCCCTTGCTTCTTCCTCCCGTTTCCTGGCTTCATTGCTGCCTGATGAGCAACAATCACTTACCCTCCATTTAAGTCACGTGGAGTTGTTGTCTGTGCTCTTTTGGTCCGCTTCTATTTCCAGGGAAGGATAAGCAGATTTTTAGCGCACTCTGAATGCCGTTTGCTATAAAGGAGTAACGCATACTATCCCTCACAAGGAATAATAAAAACAATATCTAGCACTTACGGAGGCCACTAGGTGGCGCAGTGTATAGAGCGGCAGGCCTGGAATCGGGAAGACGATTCAAACCCGAACTCAGACTTGACCTTGGGCCAAGTCATTTTACCCTGCTTGCCTCAGTTTCCTCCTCTGTAAAATGAGCTGGAGAAGGAAATGGCAGTATCTTTTCCAAGAAAACTCCAAATGGAGTCATGAAGCATCATTCGTGACTGAATAACAACAAAAGCATTCATACAGGCCTTTAAGGTTTATATTTTACAAATATTATCTCACTTTACCCTCACATCAGCCTGGGAGAGAGGTTTGCTATAATTATCCCCATTTTACAGGAATCTGAGACAGGCAAGGTGACGTGCCCACTACTAGTAAGTACTTGCAGAGGGATTCGAACTCAGGTCTTCCTGGTTCCAGGTCCAGGGCTCTATCCACTGTACCACCTAGCAACATTGTCAAATAGTCTTACTATGATTTTTTCCTCTCTGGTTTAGGTATTTGCATGTTGTCTAATATTAGGAAGGTGATAGAATGTTTTTTCCCATCAGGCGTGTGCCGGCAAATGATTAACAACTGCCACTCCACCTACTGTTGTTAGCCACTCCCCCTGTGCAGGTCACACTACTATTGCCATTCATCTTCAGCTCCCAGTGTGACTTTTTTTTTTTTGGCGAGGCAGTTGGGGTTAAGTGACTTTCCCAGGGTCACACAGCTAGTGTTAAGTGTCTGAAGCCAGATTTGAACTCAGGTACTCCTGACTCCAGGGCCAGTGCTCTATCCACTCTGCCACCTAGCTGCCCCCCAGTGTGACTTTTGATGGCACCTTTGGCTCTCCTCACTTCACACAATCTTGGACTATTCATTCACTTAAGATCTGGAGGAAAAAAAGCCATGGAAAAGCTGAGGTGGCGATGTGCTCACAGATGCCACATCCAGGTGGAAGAAAGGGCTGATAAATGGAGGGGATGCCCATCAATTTTTTTTGTGTGTGTGAGGCAATTGGGGTTAAGTGACTTGGCCAGGGTCACACAGCTAGTAAGTGTTAAGTGTCTGAGGCTGGATTTGAACTCAGGTCCTCCTGACTCCAGGGCCAGTGCTCTATCCACTGTACCACCTAGCTGCCCAATGCCCATCAATTGGGGATTGGCTGAACAAGCTGTGGTATAGGATTGTGATGGAGTACTATTGTGCTATAAGAAATGATGAGTAAAAAAAAAAAAAGATGAGTGACTAATATGGAAATGTTTCTATGACTATACCTGTATTAACTATATCAAATTGCTTGCCTTCTAGGGCAGGGAGGGGAGGGAGAGAATTTGGAACTCAAAATTTAAAAAATAAATATTAAAAATTGTTTTTACATGTGATTGGGGAAAATAAAATACTAAATTTAAAAAAAATAGGAGCAGCTGGGTGGCATAGTGGATAGAGCACCAGCCCTGGATTCAGGAAGACCTGAGTTCAAATCCGGCCTCAGACACTTTACACTTACTAGCTGTGTGACCCTAGGCAAGTCACTTAACCCCAATTGCCTCACCAAAAAACAACAAAGAAAGAAAGAAAGAAATGATGAGCAGGATGCTCTCAGAAAGACTTACATGAACTGATACACAGGGAAATGAGCAGAATCAGGAGAACATTGTATACAGTAACAGCAATATTGTATGATGATCTCCTGTGAATGACTTAGCTATTCTCAGCAATGCAATGATCCAAGACAGTTCTTTAGAACTCACATAAAAGGTGCTGTCCATCTCCAAAAAAAGAACTGGTAGAAACTGAATGCAGATCAAAGGTACTTTTTCTTTACTTTCTTCATTTTTCTTGTTTGTTTTTCTGTGTTTTCTTTCAGAGCATGACTTACATGGAAATGTGTTTTGCATGACTACAATGTATGACCTATGTCAGATTGCTTGCCTTCTCAATGAGGGGAGAGGGGAAGGAGGGAGAGAAATTGGAACTCAGAATTCTTAAAAAAAAAAAAAGAATGTTAAAATTGTTTCTAGGGACAGCTAGGTGGTGCAGTGGATAGAGCACCGGCCCTGGAGTCAGGAGTACCTGAGTTCAAATCTGGCCTCAGACACTTGACACTTACTAGCTGTGTGACCCTGGCCAAGTCACTTAACCCCCATTGCCCCACAAAAAAAAAAAAAAAAAGTAAGTGTTAAGTGTCTGAGGCCGGATTTGAACTCAGGTACTCCTGACTCCAGGGCTGGTGCTTTATCCACTGCACTACCTAGCTGCCTCCACACTTAACACTTACTAGCTGTGTGACCCTGGTCAAGTCACTTAACCCCAATTGTCTCACTAAAAAAAAACAAACAAAAATTGTTCCTACATGTAATGAGGAAAAAATAAAATGTTAAATTCAAAACAAAAGAAGACAAAGAAAAAAGGGCTAATGTCCCTCCCTCAGAACCAACTCAAAGTAGTCTTGCTTCACTGGAAACCACCAAGCCAAAAGACACAGGAAAGGTCACAGCTTTTGTATACCTACCTAGGTCTGGCTCAGCAGCCTATGAGTCATCAGTTTTTCTCGCTCCACAGCCAATCAGAAGACTCTTCATCATCATGACCAGAAATGTTCTCCTTCCAAGTTTCCACACGGTTACTTGGACTAAAACCAGACCTGAAGATCTGGGCGAACTTCAAGATTGACCTTCCTAAGCCAGCCAGCCCTCATTACCCTTCTGTTCTCAGCAAAGGAGCCGGCATGCATTTAAAACTCATTATCCCAACCCCTAATCCAAAAAAAGTCTTCTGAAGGCCCAGGAGGGGCCAGGCACAGCCCCTTCAGTACCCTCTCAGGAACCATAGACTAAAAAGACTGAGAAAAATTCATGTGGCACAAACCCTAGGCATTGCTGCCAAAGTCATTTTCCATAAATGTAGACTGGACCTCCTGACTCCCCTATTCAGTCAATGGCACTGGCTCCAGATTGTCTCCAGGATCATATAGAATCTCCTCTGTTTAGTTTTTAAAGGCCCATAGGACCGGACCCTGACTTATCTTTCTAGATCCAATGGGACAGGGAGCAGCTAGGTGGCACAGTGGATAAAGCACCGGCCCTGGATTCAGGAAGACCTGAGTTCAAATCCAGCCTCGGACACTTGATACTTACTAGCTGTGTGACTCTGGGCAAGTCACTTAACCCTCATTGCCCTGCCAAAAAAAAAAAAATTACAAAAAAATAAATAAATAAAATAAATCCAATGGGATGACCTATATAAAGTTAGGCGACTTCAACCCAAAAAAGAACGTTTCCCTCCCCCCAAATTTATTTTTTTATTGATGGAACCATAAATCTCTGCAAGTATATAATAAATTCAATATGTTATTTTCTTTTTTTTATTTTTTTGCGGGGCAATGAGGGTCAAATGACTTGCCCGGGGTCACACAGCTAGTAAGTGTCAAGCATCTGAGGCTGGATTTGAACTCAGGTCCTCCTGAATCCAAGGCCAGTGCTCTATCCACTGCACCACCTAGCTGCCCCCCAACATGTTACTTTCAATGTTGTGCTGTTTGTCTATATTTCCCTCCAATTTTCCTTCTGTTCATTTCTGTGCATTTTAACTCATTTTGTTTCAGTTAACAAAAATCTTTTTTTTCTCCTTCCCATCTGCCCCCAACATTGGGGAAAAAACAACAACAAGCACCGGCCCTGGATTCAGAAAAACCTGAGTTCAAATTCAGCCTCAGAGACTTGACACTTACTAGCTGTGAGACCCTGGGCAAGTCACTTAACCCTTATTACCCTGCAGAAAAACAAAACAAAACAAAAAAACAACAAAAAAAAAAACAAGTGAGTTATTGGGAATCATAACTGGTCACTGCATTCACCAGAGATCTTGAGTCTTTCCAAATTGTCTTACATGATTGTTGTTATCATGGAAAGTCTTTCCTGGTTCTGCTCACTTCATTCTGCAGCAGTTCATACAAATCTTCCCAGGCAGGGCAGCTAGGTGGTACAGTGGATAAAGCACCAGCCCTGGATTCCTGAGTTCAAATCTGATCTCAGACACTTGACACTTACTAGCTGTGTGACCCTGGGCAAGTCACTTAACCCTCATTGCCCTGCAAAAAAAAAAAAACAGTACATTAATAAATTAAAACAGTACTGTTTTTCCCCACAGTCCCTCTAACATTTGTCATTTCCCATTTTTGTCAACTTTGCCAAACTAGTGGGTGTGAAGTAGAACCCTGGAATTGCATCAGTTTTCATTTCAATAATTATTAGTGATTTGTAGCATATATAGTCACATGACTATATGTAGCTTGGATTTCTTCCTTCAAAGACTGTTCATACCCTTTGACCATTTATCAATTGGGGAATGACAAAGAAAGTATTTCAGAGACTACAAGTCACCTGGCATTTTTATAGGACCTTCCTTGGTACTTGCAACCCAAGGCAATAAAGACAAGAAAGAAGTAAAGGAAATCAATCTTTCTATCTCAGAAAGAAAGCTTCTGAGGTCCCTACAGAACTCCCAGAACCTGTGGATCTTTCCCCAAGAGGACTAAGGACCTAAGATCTACTGGAAGTCACTCCTTCACTCTTTTTTTTTTTAAGTGAGGCAATTGGGGTTAAGTGACTTGCCCAGGGTCACACAGCTAGTAAGTGTTAAGTGTCTGAGGCTGGATTTGAACTCAGGCACTCCTGACTCCAGGGCCGGTGCTCTATCCACTGCGCCACCTAGCTGCCCCAAAAATATTTCTAGCAGCTCTTTTTTTTTTTTTTGTAAGGCAATTGGGGTTAAGTGACTTGCCCAGGGTCACACAGCTAGTAAGTGTCAAGTGTCTGAGGCTGGATTTGAACTCAGGTGCTCCTGAATTCAGGGCCGGTACTTTATCCACTGCGCCACCTAGCCGCCCCCTCCCTTCACTTTTGATTTGAGAAATCAAACCAATTAGATTTGGGGTTTGTGTAGCAACCTTGATTCATTGGCACCAAGTGGGACCAGGGTGCTCACTCTGTCCCTCTCCCACTGTCCCCTTTGCTCTGGGCTCAGCTGGACATTGAATGCTGCAACTAATTGGTACTAGAACCAGGGAAAGAATGGGGGTACTAGCCCCCTCTCCCTTCCACTAAGAGGGCTCCCTCTACTTTGGACTCCAGCCCATGGACTGGGCTTAAATATGGACAATACCCCTGGATTTCTGCAACAACACCGGACATCCAGATTTTTCTAGAGCTTCATGAAACACATAGAGAATCTAACTGGAGATGCAGACACAGCCTCTCCAGATAGCACACCACCACAGAATGCCCAAGGCTTCTTCGGGGTCCCTACAGCCCTTGGGGAATTCCACCTGGAGGTCTGATCTTATCCCTCAGCAGGAAAAGTGAGCTCAATTCAAAAAGAAAAAAAAAACATGTGTTCAAGGAATTAAGCCCTTTGGGTTCATGACATCAAGTCTCTAGGTCAACAGGTGAACCTTATTGATGACCTGTAGAATCCCAATAAGACAAGCAGTTATCATGTGTTTAAAAGAAAGAGATGCCCTTCCATGGGGAATCATAATGTGCTTGAGGTGACCTGCTGTTTAGGTGACCAATATTCTTTTTTCCCCCATATAAATATTTTATTATTTTCCAATTACATGTAGAGATAGTTTTCAACATTTGTTTTTCTAAGATTTCTGGTTTCAAATTTTTCTCCCTCCTCCCCTCCCACCCTCCCCTTGCCTCCTCCCCAAGACAGCAAGTAATCTGAAATAGGTTATATATGCACAATCCCATTAAACAGATTTCTGCATTTGGGTGACCAATATTCTTGTAGATATATTAAGTTCTGCCTCCACACCTGTCAAGTTATCAGTTCTTCTGGCTCCACAACTGATTAGAAATGTCAGCACCAGCCCTGGAGTCAGGAGGACCTGAGTTCAAATCCGGCCTCAGACACTTAACACTTACTAGCTGTGTGACCCTAGGCAAGTCACTTAACCCCAATTGCCTCACTAAATTAAAAAAAGAAAGAAATGTCATCACAACACACAGTAGCTTCCCCTGAATCATCCTGGCCAGAAACTGGCTTCCCACAAGTCTTCACATGGTCCCTTGGAACAGAACCAGGCAGGGGATATCTGGGCATGCTTCAAGAACTGGCTCCCAGGAGTGTAGGCACCCATTTGCACTCCTAAATCCACTTCTCCTCCTAATTCCTCAGTTTCTATAGAGAGCACCACCACACTTCCATCACCTAGGTCGTCTATCCCCCAATCACCCTCCACTTCTGGCTTTCCCTACTCACCCATCCAACCTCTGGCCAAGTTGTGTCCATCCCACCTTCTCAATACTTCTTGTGTCTATTCTTTTCTCTCCATTCAGACCACAATGGCCTCAGTTCAGACCCTCATTGCCTCTGGCCTCCTAATTCATCCTCCTCACAATTACTAAACTGGTCAGACCACAACATGCCCCTGCTCTGGAACCCTCCTTGGCTCCCCACTGCCTTTAGCACATTCGTGTTTGTTGATTAGTTGGTTAATTTAGGATAAAATACAAACTCCGACTTAGCATTTGAAACCCTTCCCAGTCCAGCTCCAGACTGTCTTTCTGTACTGGTTATACTTTATTCCCCCTCACACACCTGACACTCCAGTCATACCTGCTTACTATGGAGACTTTCACAGTCAGGCTGAGGATTTCATTTTTTGTACCAGAGGGAGTAGGGAGCTGCTGAGCATTTTGGAGTAATGGTCTGGCACAATCAGATCTGGATTTTAGGAATATTGGTTTGGCAACCATGTGGAGCATTGATGGAGACAGTGAGGCCAATTAGGAAGCTAGAGGATAGGTAAGGGATGAGGAGGGTGAATCTACCTCTCTATCTAGTCCACAAGAATACCACAAGACACCTTGTCAAGTCCTTGACTAAAATGACATATTCTGAAGTCGACATCATTCCATGCCTCCCAAACTAGCGATCCTTTCCAAAAAGGAAATGAGGTTCATTCATTGTCTTTGGTAGCACATGCTTGAAACAACTCCAGTCTCTTTGCCAAGAAAACCCCAAATGAGATCACAGAGAGTGGGACAGGACTGAAATGACTGAACAACAATGACAACTAGCTCTGTAATCACCACTCTCTTCCCTAGGTGTGTATTAACCATCTCTGTCATGCTTCCTTCTAGAATGTTCTCTGGTGGAAAGACAACTGACCTGGAAAATAGATCAAGAAGAGATCATTTGAGAATTATTGGACTACCTGAAAGCCATGATAAGAAAAAGAGTCTTGACACTATATTCCAGGAAATTATCCAGAATTGCCCTGATATTGTAGAATTAGAGGATAAAATAGTCATTGAAAGAATCCATCGATCACCTCCTGAAAGAGACCCCAAGAGGAAAACTACAAGGAATATCATAACTAAATTCCAAAATTATCAAGTAAAGGAGAAAATACCACAAGCAGCCAGAAAGAAACAATTTAAATATCAAGGAACAACTATCAGAATTACAAAGGACCTGGCAGCTTCAACATTAAAGGATCAGAGGGATTGGAATATGATATTCCGGGAGGTAAAGGAACTGGGATTACAACCAAGAATGTACCACTCAGCAAAATTAATCATAATCTTTCAGGGGAAAAGATGGACATTCAATGAAATATGATACTTTAAAACTTTCCTAATGAATAGTTCAGAACTGAACAGAAAATTCAGTCTACAAATACAAGACTCAAGAGACACATGAAAAGGTTAAAAAAAAAAAAGAAGGTAGGCAACCATGTTATTCAATAAGGTTAAAATGTTTGTCTCCCTGCATGGGAAAAAGATACTTATAACTCTTGGGAACTGTATCTTTATTAAGGCCAATAGGAGGAGTGCACACAGAAGGTATGGGTATAAGTGGATTCTGATGTGATCTTATTAAAAAAAAAACTTAAGAGGAAACAAAAATGATTATACTGGGAGAAGAGGAAAGGGAAGGCAGAATGGGGTAAATCACACCAAATGAAGAGGCACAAAAGATCTATTACAATAGAGGGAAAGAAGGGAGGGGTGAGCATTGTTTTGATCTTACTCTCATCTGATTTGACTCAAAGAGGGAATAACATATATACTTAATTGGTTGTAAAATTCCATCTTACCCTATAGGGAAGTAAAAGGAGAAAGGGGAAACAAAAGGGTGGGGTGTTGATAGAAGAGTTGGTAAAACTAGGAGAGGAAAGGGGAAAAGAATAAAAAGGAGGTAGAATTGATAGAAGGGAGGGCAAAACTAGGAACTGAAAGGAAGAAAGGAGGTGGGGCTGATAGAAGGGAAGGTAGACTGAGGGAGCCAGAAACAAAACACTAGTGAGAAGGGACAGGGAGAAAGAGAAAAATACAAACAAGGGGAAAATAGGATGCAGAGAAATACACAGTAGTAGTCATAACTGTGAATGTGAATGGGATGAACTCTCCTATAAAACGGAAGCAGATAGCAGAGTAGATTAAAAACCAGAATCCTACAATATGTTGTTTACGAGAAACACATTTGAAGCAGAGAGATACACACAGAGTAAAGGTAAAAGGCTGGAACAGAATTATATTATGCTTCAGCTGAAGTAAAAAAAAAAAATAGGGGTAGCAATCCTTATCTCAGACAAAGCAAAAGCAAAAATTGACCTAATTAAAAGAGATAAGGAAGGAAACTACATCTTGCTAAAAGGTATTATAGACAATAAAATAATATCAATAATAAACATGTATGCACCAAGTGGTACAGCATCCAAATTATTATTTTTTTTTTGGCAGGGCAATGAGGGTTAAGTGACTTGCCCAGGGTCACACAGCTAATAAGTGTCAAATGTTTGAGGCCGGATTTGAACTCAGGTCCTCCTGAATCTAGGGCCGGTGCCACCTAGCTGCCCCCCCCCACTTTTTTTTCCCATCCAAATTCTTAGAGAAGTTAAGTGAGTTACAGGAAGAAATAGATAACAAAACTCTATTAGTGGGGACCACAACCTCCCCCTCTCAGAAATAGATAAATGTAACCACAAAATTAATAAGAAAGAAGTTAAGGAGGTGAATAGAATTTTAGAAAAGTTAGATATGATAGACCTCTGGAGAAGATTGAATGGGGATAGAAAAGAATATACCTTTTTCTCAGCGGTACCTGGCACATACATAAAAACTGACCATGTATTAGGACATAAAAACCTCATGGTCAGGGGGCAGCTAGGTGGCACAGTGGATAAAGCACCGGCCCTGGATTCAGGAGGACCTGAGTTCAGATCCAGCCTCAGACACTTGACATACTTATTAGCTGTGTGACCCTGGGCAAGTCACTTAACCCTCATTGCCCTGCAAAAACAAAAACAAAAACCTCATGGTCAGATGCAGAAAGGTAGAAATAATAAATGCATCTTTTTTAGATCGTGATGCAATAAGAATTATGTGTATTAAAAGGCCATGAGGGGCGGCTAGGTGGCACAGTGGATAAAGCACCAGCCCTGGATTCAGGAGTACCTGGGTTCAAATCCGGCCTCAGACACTTGACACTTACTAGCTGTGTGACCCTGGGCAAGTCACTTAATCCCCATTGCCCCGCAAAAAAAAAAAAAAAAGCCGTGGAAAGATAGACCAAAAACTAAATAATCTCATCCTAAAGAATAAGTGGGTTGGGGCAGCTAGGTGGCACAGTGGATAAAGCACCGGCCCTGGATTCAGGAAGACCTGAGTTCAAATCCGACCTCAGACACTTGACACACTTACTAGCTGTGTGATCCTGGGCAAGTCACTTAATCCTCATTGCCCTGCAAAAAAAAAAAAAAAAGAATAAGTGGGTCAAACAACAAATCATAGGCACAATCAGTAAATTCATCCAAGAGAATGACAATAATGAGACAAAATACCAAAACTTATGGGATGTAGCCAAAGCAGTTCTTAGGGGAAATTTTATATCTCTAAATGCATACGTGAATAAAATAGAGAAAGAGGAGATCAATGAATTGGGCGTGCAACTAAAAAAACTAGAAGAAGAACAAATTAAAAATCCCCAATCAAACACCAAATCGGAAATTCTGAAAATTAAAGGTGAGATAGAATGTTCTCTGGAATCAAAGTCAAGCTCTTAGGCTTGCTATTTGCAGACTCCAGTCTTTCCCCCTTTTTGGAAAATCAGCTCAAGTTTGCCCTGCTGTAATTCTGTGAAACTGACTCCTCGTTGATCTCAGACACTTGACACTCACTAGCTTTGTGACTCTAGTAAGTCACTTAACCCTCATTGCCCCACAAAAAAACAAAACAAAACAAAACAAAACAAATCACTCAACAAGTATTTATTAAGTGCTATTGATTACTCTCCTCCCCTGGATATACTTTGGGGTCGGCTTGGTGGTGCCATGATGCACAGAATGCTGGGTCAGGAAGACTCATCTTCCTGAGTTTAAATCTAGCTTCAGACACTTCCTAGCTGTGTGACTCTGGGCAAGTCACTTCACCCTGTTTGCCTCAGTTTGCTCCTCTGGAAAATGAGCTGGGGAAGGAGGGATACTTTCTCCTCTCTAGAGTTTTTCAGTCAATCAACAAGCATTAATTAAGCCCTTACTTACTTAGCCCTAGGGTTGGGGAGACAAAGAAAGGCAAAGAGTCTTTGCCCTCAGGAAGCAAAGACACTCTAATAGGGAAAACTGCATGTAAATAATTAGGTGTGCAGACAAGATTACTCAAATAGATGAAAGGTTTTCTCTGAGGGGAATGCTGGGGTGGGGGTGGGGGGAATAGTGGGCAAACCCAAGAGAGACCTCCTGTAGAAGGTGGCATTTTAGCCAAGTTTCAAAGGAGGATGGTAGGGGTCATCTTCTGGGGGAGGCAGGAGGGAGTGATATCCAGGAAACATGGAGGGGGTTTAGCAAGCAGAAGGGACACCAAATCATCAAAGACTGTGTTAAAAAAAAGAATCTTGCTGGAGATAGGTGCTTTCATATGTAGTCCTTGCTTTCTGTTCTCCTTTAAGATTTTTAGGACAACCTGTATATGGAAATGATTGTGTAATAATAATAACTAGCATTTATATAGTAGTTTAAAGTTTGCAAAGCTCTATAATTATAATTATCTCGGGTGAGCCTCGCAACAACCCTGGGTGGGTATGCAATAATTGTCTCCATTTTACAGATGAGGAAACTGATCCGGAGCAAGGTTAGTGACTTGCCCATCTAACTATGCTTATCGATTTTTTTCGGAGGACAAAAGTTGTAACTTACACATTGGATCATAGTCAAGACCCAAAAAAGTCTTGGCAGGCTAGAACAATCTCTTAAGATGAAATTCAATGGGGAAAAATATAAAGCCAAGTTTTATACTTTAGTTCAAAAAATTCATCCTAACCACAGCAGAAGCTGGGTGGTACAGTGGGTAGAGCTCCAGGCCTGGAGTCAGGAAGATGTAAGTTCAAATCTGACTCAGCAGCTCTGTGACCCTGGGCAAGTGGCTCCCTATCTATTTGCCTCAGTTTACCAGCAGTGTGCTGGGGAAAGGTCGAGGGGTTTTTGTGACCCTCAAGACTGACAATCTTGAGTGTGAAGCAGCAGCTAAAAAGCCGACAGGCTCTGGAGCTTCCCTGGGAGGGGCAGCTTCCCCATCCTCTGCCCTCATCAGATCCCATCCAGAGTATTGGGTGGTTCAGCTCTGGGCGGCCTAGTTTAAGATGGACTTTGATAAGCTGGAGAGAGGCCAGAGGAGGCAAGCAGGGTGGGGAAGGGCCTCATTCCCCATTCTGAGAAGATCAGTGGGAGGAACTGGACCTATTCACTCTGAGAAAAGGAAGGAGATGGGGGGAGGGATGGATAACTGTTCTCAAGTCAGCTTCATCTGGGAAGGGACTGCTTTGTTTCTTTGGTTTGTATCCCTATTGCCTAGAAGAATAGCACCCCAGGCCCAGAGTCAGGAAGACTCATCTTCCTGAGTTCCAATCTGACCTCATACTCTTACTAGCTGTGTGACCCTGGACAAGTCATTTCACCCTGCTTGCCTCAGTTTCCTCATGTGTACAATGAGCAAACCACTCCAGTATCTCTTCCAAGAAAACTTCAAATAGGGTCATGGAGAGTCAAACGCTACCGAAAAATGACTGAACAACAACAAAGGACCCAGCAGAGGACCTGGCAATGATCAATGCTTATTAGATGACATGCATTAAATCCCAATAGTCCTGCAAAAGCATTTCATACGATCATCAACCTTGGACAGGAGCTCGAGGCCATCTGGTCTAACCCCTGGGTTTTACATATGAGGACACTGAGGCCCAAAGAGATTAAGGGACTCACTGAAGGGTCAGAGAGGAAGTGATCACAAGAGGCAGGATTTGTTTCTTTGTTTTTTTAGTGAGGCAATTGGGGTTAAGTGACTTGCCCAGGGTCACACAGCTAGTAAGTGTTAAGTGTCTGAAGCCAGATTTGAACTCAGGTCCTCCTGACTCCAGGGCCGGTGCTCTATCCACTGTGCCACCTAGCTGCCCAAGAGGCAGGATTTGAACCCAGGCTCTCTTTCTCCATCATAATCCCTTGCTCTGAGCCCCATACCTGGATAAGCTGAATGCTACATTATGTGAATGCTTCTTTTGGGGAGAGTATCAGTTATGTCAGTCATAGGGCACAAGATTGGATTTTCCTGTAGTTAACTGTTGCACCAAAGGCCACTGTCATCACTGAGAGAAAAGACCATACCTGGATGCTTCTCAGAGTCCTGGGGACAGGGAGTGGGTTTAGTTTCAAACCCTGACTTAAGTTTTATTTCTTGAAAAGTTATGTATGTTAACACAGTAGCATATTTCTCACAATCTGACTGATGGATTGGAACAACCTGATTGATTGGTCTTTATTGGAGCACTGTGATTGGTCCACTTGGTACAATCTGATTGGTTGTTACTGTTACTGTGTATGTAAATAAGGGCATAGTAAGTACTGTATGTAAATTAATACTGTGATGTGATTGGTTGGGAGGGACCCCTTGGTGGGTATAAATAGCTGTGCAGGAGTTCAGTGCACTCTCCAGCACATTCAGAAGAGTGCCCATCTTTGGGAAGATGAAATAAAGAAGCCTTCCACCACACTCTGCTGCCTGCTTGGATTCTTTGAGCTGCTTGCAACACTTGAGCTTCGCAATACTCATTTGAACTGTTAGCTATGTTTCTAACATCATCAGGAATGCACCTGCCTTGCAGCCACCTTCTCCCCCAAACAAAGGGGCAACACTTTAGATAGGTATTGTCTATTTATAATGAACATTTTTGAGAAATTTGGAACTAGTTAGTGAGGGTACAGCCTCAGGGCAGCAGTAAACATTTCATAGGTTTGAGGTTAAGAACCCTGTTGGCCATCTTCTACCATATACCAAGATAGATAGGGTCGAAATGGGTACATGATTTAGGCATAAAGGGTGATACCATGGGCAAATTAGGAGAGCATGGAATAGTTTGCCTGCCAGATCTATGGAGAAGGGAAGAATTTATGACAAAACAAGAGACAAAGAGCATTACAGGGTAGAAAATATAGTATTGTGAGTACATTAAATTCAAAAGGTTTTGCAGAAACAAAACCAATGCAGCCAAGATTAGCAGGAAAGCAGGAAACTGGGGTGAAAAATGTATAGCAAGTGCCTCTGATAAAGGCCTCATTTCCCAAATATATAAAGAACCAGGTTAAATTTATAAGGAAACAAGTCATTCCCCAATTGATAAATGGTCAAAGGATATGAACAGGCAGTTTTCAGAAGAAATCAAAGCTACTCATAGTCATATCAAAAAATACTCTAGGGGGCAGCTAGGTGGTGCAGTGAAAGCACTGGCCCTGAATTCAGGAGGACCTGAGTTCAAATCTGACCTCAGATAACTTGACATTTACTAGCTCTGTGACCCTGTGCAAGTCACTTAACCCTTATTGCCCCCCCCCAAAAGCTCTAAATCCCTAGTGATTAGAGAAATGCAAATTAAAACAACTCTGAGTTACCACCTCCCACCTATCAAATTGGCTAATATGACAGAAAAGGAAAATGATAAATATTGTGGACAAGATATGGGGGGAAAAAAGAAAAGAAAAAAAAAAAGACAAGATATGGGGAAATTGGAACACTAAGGCACTGTTGGTGGAGTTGTAAACTGATCTAACCATTCTGGAGAGCAATTTGGAACTATGCTTAAAGGATTATAAAACTGAGCTTATCCTCTGATCCAGCAATACCACAGGCAGGTCTATATCCCAAAGAGATTTTTTTTTTTAAAAGGTGGTGGGGGAAGACCTACTTGTACAAAACTATTTATAGCTACTCTTTTTGTGGTGGCAAAGAACAGGAAACTGAGGGGATGTTCATCAATTGGGGAACAACTGAACAAGTTGTAGTCTATGATTATGATGGAATACTATTGTACTATAAGAAATGACAAGCAGGATGCTTCCAGAAAAAACTGGACTTACACAAACTGATGCAAGTAAAGTGAGTAGAACCAGGAGAACATCATATGCAGTAACAGCAATATTGTATGATGATCAACTGTGAATGACTTAGCTATTCTCAGCAGTACAATGCTTCAAGACATTTCCTAAGGACTTCTGATGAAAAATGCTATCTTCCTCCAGAGAAAGAACTGATGGAGTCTGAGTGCAGATCAAAGCAGACTATTTTTCATTTTATTTATTTATTTATCTTTGGTCTGTGTTTTCTTTCACAACATGACTAACATGGAAATATGTTTTGCATGACTGCACATGTATAACCTATATCAAATTATCATCTCAAGGAGAGGGAGGGGAGGAAAAGGGAGAGAATTTGGAACTCAAATTTTAAAAAATCATGTGAAACATTGCCTTTACATGTAATTGAGGAAAATATTATTTTTAAAAATTCACTCTTTTATTCCCCACATGCCCTCTCCACCCTCTCCTCTCTCTCCTCTCTTGTCTCTGTCTCTTTCTCTGTCTCTCTGTCTGCTTACCCTCTTGGCTAAGTACTCTGGGTATGTAATTGTTTAGACCTATAAGCCTGTGGCTAGTGGAGAAGTCAGGGAGACACAAGGTCAATATTTTAATAATATGTGATATTAATTAATAATAAATGCTTGCTGGGGCGGCTAGGTGGCGCAGTGGATAGAGCACCGGCCCTGGAGTCAGGAGTACCTGAGTTCAAATCCGGCCTCAGACACTTAACACTTACTAGCTGTGTGACCCTGGGCAAGTCACTTAACCCCAATTGCCTCACACCCCCCCCCAAAAAAAATAATAATAAATGCCTGCTGCCAAAACTGTTGCAATAGTCATTAATATATAGTTAGCGATCATTTTAAAAGTGCAGCCTAGCCACAAATAATAGCTCACACAATTGGATACTCTAGCCCATTGCTGCCTCTGGGTTTATGCAAAGAGAACTACTCACTGACTCAAGGAGAATAAAGGCATCTTATTTTGCTATTCCAAAAGGGCAGGTAGCTTGTAGTAAAAATCAATCAATCAACCTCTTCCATTAAGTTTTCCCTGGGGGGTAAAAAAAAGAACCCTGTTGGCAGTCCAGAATTCTGTCTACTTCACCAATTTAAACCCCTTTGCCTGAAATGTTGGGCTTTCCACAGTCCTGCCTCCTTTCCCATCTTATCTCACATTACCTTCCATGATCATCCCCTTTCTGCAGTGTAGCCTCTCACCGAAGTGTCTAAATGACTCATCACTGTCCCTAAAGCTGCCTTTTCTCTCTTGTCTCTGTCTCTTCTCCCATGCCATCCTCTTTGTCAAAATGTCCCCCCTCCCTCTCTTTGCCTGTTGAATTCCCACCCATTCTTTTTTTGGGGTGGAGGGGAACTTAGAGGTAGTTCAAATTGCTTTCTTTAAAAAAACCAAAACATTGACATTTCCCAGTGTATTCCTCCTCCCAGCCATCCTTTATAACAAAGAATAAAAACAGAGGAAAAAGAATCCAGTTCAGCATAACTAATAGATGCCCAAAGTCTAACATTATATGTAGTATTTTTTCCCCACCTCTACAAAGAAACAGAGGGAAGTGCCTTCTCATATCTCTTCTCTGGGGCCCAGCTCCATCATTACAATTATGTAACATTTAGTATTTGATGGGTTTGTGGCTGATGTTCTTTCCATTAAAATTGTGATCAGTGTGGATATCATTTTCCTGCTTCCTACTTCATTTACTTTGCCTCACTTTGTGCAAATTCTTCCATACTTCTCCAGATTCATCCCATTCACCATTTTTTCAGCTTAACAATATTTCGTTCCATTCCTCAGCCTTTAGGACCCTCCCAAAACCTCACTTCTTCCACGAAGCCTTCCACGATGGCCCATCCTGCAGAGCGTCTTCCCTATTGCATTTATCATATAATTTAGGGCATTCTGGTAATATATGTTTGTGTCTTATCCCTATGTTGGACTATGAACTCCATGAGGCTGAGGACTCAGTCTCATGGAAACTTTCAATTTCCCTCAAGGCTCTCCTGACCAGCCTGTCTGCTCTGCTGAGGTCCACGTGCAGAGAGAGACCACTCCAACTGCAGACAGACCAGCTTGTCTGCATTTCCCAACATATGCCTCTCTCTTCACTCCAACTTTCCCTTGTCACAAAGAAGAAGAAGAAGAAAAGAAATTTAGCCAAACGAATCAATCCCCAACTTCCATCTGCCATGTCCGACAGTTTATACCACACCTCCTAGCCACCCCCCCCCAGGGGCATACACTGTATTCATCAGGGTCCAAGCCTGAGCATTATAATGACGCAGTCTTCAGTTTCATTTATAAGTTCACTTTTTACAAGATATTTTTATTGAAACCCAGTCCAACCCTTCTCGTCTTTCTGTTATTGACTCAGCTAAGTAACCATGACCTCTCTGCTCTGATCCAGCCTGCTGCCTGTTCCCTTCTACTTCAGATGTAGTCTAGCAGCCTGGCTTTGACTCTGCCCTGCCCAGTCACCAATTCGGGGTACTGCAGGACAAAATGTTGAATAAGGCGCTGCACTAGGAGTCAGGAAGGTCTGAGATCAGCTCCACCTCAGATGCTTATTAGCTGGGAACCCTGGGCAAGTTACTGAAGCAGGCCTCAGTCTCCTGATCATAAGGGGGTTCAGATCAAGGCCATTCCCAACTCTCTATGATGCTATGATCTCAAGTGCATAGGGCACCTATAATACGTGTGCAGTAAAATTCAGTTCCTGCTCTCCTCAATTTTCTTCATCTGTAAAATGGCTCTGGAGACTTAATAAACCACACCCTGTTGCAACAATATGCAGCATATATCATGCCAAATTCCAGGCTGAATGAATCAAATGCTGGAATTAAGGTTGCCGGGAGAAACATCAACAATCCGAGATGCGTAGATGATACCACTCTGATGGCAGAAAGTGAAGAGGAAGTAAGAAACCTCTTGATGAGGGTGAGAGAGGAGAGTGTAAAGGCTGGCTTGAAGCTGAACATCCATCCAAAAATCGAAGATCTTGGCAACTGCTCCCATCACTTCCTGGCAAATAGAGGGAGAAGAAATGGAAGCAGTGTGAGGTTCTCTATTCTTGGGCTCAAAGATCACACCAGATAGTGAATCCAGCCACGACATTAAAAGATGCTTTTTCCTTGGTAAGAAAGCTATGGCCAATCTGGACAGCAGACTGCAAAGCAGACAAAGGTCAATACGGTCCAAGCCAGGGCCTTTACCAAGGCAGACCAGTGCCTGTTTTGTGATGCAAAGTCTTAAAGAATTACCCATAGCCATGAGAACTTAAGTGACTTACCCAGGACTCCAGTCCCATCCTTCTGTGATGCTTCATCCTTGGGTGAGGCCCCTGGAGGTCTATCTATGTGAGTGGAGTCCAAGCTCCAGCAGGTCCTCCAAAGCGGGAAGGGCTTCTAGGAAAGGCTGGTTATTGATTAGCTATTTCTGTTGTCTCAGAGTCAGCCTGTGTAGGGTAGGCAGAGGTCCTCTTCAGGTCTGCCACAGGTGGATGAATTCTTTGGCCACAACCACTCATGAAAGAGACTAGAACCTGGGTCAGTGGAGAGACCTCCAGGTTACTGAAACATTGTAGTTGCTTTTATAAAAGACTTTCAAGTTAGATGTAAGGGGGAAGCTAGGTGGCGCAGTGGATAAAGCACCAGCCCTGGATTCAGGAGTACCTGAGTTCAAATCTAGCCTCAGACACTTGACACTAGCTGTGTGACCCTGGGCAAGTCACTTAACCCTCATTGCCCTGCAAAAAAAAAAGTTAGATGTAAGACATTTCACATGAGAACCACCCCTCCCTGCTCCCCAAGCCTCAAGGTCATCAGGGCTCAGGGGATTGTCCCATCTCTCTCATTGGCATCAGCCTCCCTGCCCCCCTCCACCCTATCCTCCAGGTGTGGTTCTATGCTCCTTTGTTGAGTGAACAAGAACTTCTCTGTGGCAAGTGGGTCCTCTCTGGGTGAGGATCTTGGTGGTCCCAGCTGGGTCTGTTCCCTCACCACACAAACCAACATTCAACAGGAAGGACAAGATATCTTGCTTGATACTGAAGCATTTCAGAAATTTGGGTTGGCTGCAGAAACAGGTGCAAATCCCTTTCAACAAATATTTGTAAGATCAGAGACCTGGGGGATGTGCAGAGTTTAGATAAGACCCACCTACCCACCCTCCTAGAGCCCACAGGCTGGTAGGGAGATAAGATAAAGACGACAGAGATAACTGGAAAGCACAATATTACTTCACTGAGAGCCAAAACTAAGTGTGATGAGCCTCCCAAGGACATAGAATTTGCCTGGGGAGACAAAATTCACAACTGTTCCAAGAGCCAGCAGATGCTTCAAGTCTTCCCTGAAAGCCCTGACCATTTGCCACCTGTGTGTCCTGCCCCCATTCACTGTAGTGCCAGATTCTGTCCAGTCTCAATGGCACCTGCTCTCAGCTGTCTTTTCTCTTCATCTAGCTGATGTTATACTCCAGTCGAAAATACATACTAAAGAGCATGAAAATGAGTATCACAGACACATTTGTTCAAAGAGCACTGTGTTTGTTTGGGGTTGGAAGACCTAGGTCCTGCCTCCCCTGGATCAGAGGTATCAAACGTGGGGCCAATGGGCCACATGTGGCCCATAACAATCCCAAGTACAGCTTGAACAAGAGTAGAAATAATTGGAAAACATTTGATGATATAAATAAAAATGCAACATGACCTAGACAGTGTTACTGTGTGGTTTTTTAAGTCTACATGTGCCCATGGGCATCCTTATGTTCACTCCGGGGGGGGGGGGGCCTCTTCTGTTCCAGTTTGACCCCATTGCTTTAGATGAGTGCATTCTCTCTCCTCTTCATTTCTCATGTACATCCCAGACAAGGAAGTAAGCTCTTGGAAGGCAGGGCCTATTGTTCATTTTATCTTTTCCTCAGCACATAGTAAACATTTAACAAATACACTTCATTCATTCCTTATAGCCCTAGTGGCTAACCTTGCACATAGTAGGTGCTTGTGGGATGGGATTGGTATAGACCCCAGGTCTACCACGTACGGCTTGGCATTTGGCAACTGACTTCCTCTTTCTGAGTCTCAGTTTCCTCATCTGTAAAATGACAGAGCCCAATTAGGCAATTTCTAAGTTCCCTTCCATATCAGTCAATGGTGTAATCAGTGGTATAAGAATAGCAAGAGATTCTTGAAGTTTCTCTCTGTTGGCCAGCCCCTGGAATACCAGATTCCAAACTGGCTTGCCACTTTGTCTTCTGATGTGTCAAAGGCTCATTTATTGTCATTCTCAGGAGAATGGGCAGCCCAGTGTGCAGCTGGTGGGTGCAAAGAATGGAGGCTCAGGATGGTTTTATCCCCTAGTCCCTAATGTGAATGGACCCTCCCTTTTTTCATCATTGGCCCAATTACTCAGGGGTTACAATCTATTTGCAAAAACTAGCTAATCAGAATGCAGTATTTCTTAGCCAATGGGGGAGGTGATACAGGGACAATTCTTCAATCCTCTCTCATAGGTTCATAGCTCAGGAACAGATCTAACTGAGACCAGCTCAGGGCTGCTGTGAACCATGTGATTTTGTTTGGGGGAGGGGAGAAGAAGGAGACCTTTTTCCTCCAACAGGTCTGGAGAAGTGTAATTTGAATGGTGACTATTATATTCTTATTGAGAGGAAACCATTCCCCATTTCCTCACAGGAACCTTGGGAAGAGAGGACTCACTCTTAGATCATTTTCCCATAACATCAGTCCCATGTAGTTCACATCCAGATGTATCAAGACTGTTGGAAGCATCTTCATCTCAGCTACCAGTGGCCTGGGTTCCAAAGGTTACGATTTACTCACTTTACTCTCAGACATTGGCACTGGGCTGGCTGAACAAGGAGTCATGGACTCAGACAACCCGAATCCTGAAGGCTTTGTCTCCTGGCCTTTTGAAACTCCGAAGCTCAGAGTCTCTTATCCCTTCACCCAAAATGGAAAGTAAGATCTAAGGCAGACCAGGAATTGAGGACTATTTTCATGAGGTCCCATGGTTCTAGTGGGGAGAAGACCCAGGGTCCCTCTTTTTTTTTTTTTTAGCAACAAACATTTATTTTATTCTTTCCAGTTACACATAAGGGTAGTTTTCAACATTCATTTTCATAAGATTTAGAGTTCCAAATTTTCCTCCCTCCCTCCCTCCCTTTCCTCCACCCCCCCCCCCACAAGACTGCAACCAGGTTATATATGTACAATCCACAAGTGTTCTTTTTATCAGCTCTTTCTATGGGGGTGCATAGTAAGCTTCCTCATTAGTTCCTTGGGATTGTCTTGGATCATTGCACTGCTGAGAGTAGTTAAGTCATTCACAATTGCTCATTGAACAATACTGCTGTCACTATGCACAATGTCCTCCCAGCTCGGCTCACTTCACTATACATAGATGTTCATTAGTCTTTCCAGGTTTTTCTAGGATCATCCTGTTTGTCATTTCCTATATCACAAGACCATTCCACCACAATCATATAGCACAGCTTCTTCCATCATTCCTCAGTTGATGGACATTCGCTTGATTCTCAATTCTTAGCCTTCACCAAGAGTTGCTATAAATATTTTTTGTACAATTTTCCCCCTTTTCTCTTTTTCATGATTACTATTGTTAACTGTTTCCCTTCCATCCTATTCCCTTCCCCATAATATTTATTCTATTATCCCTCTTCTTTCATTCTATCACTCTTCAAAAGGGATTTGCTTCTGTCTGTCTGTCTGTCCCCTTCCCCTTCCCCCCCCCTTCCTTCTTTTGCCCCTCTCTCTTTATCCCCTTCCCCTACTATTTTCTTGCAGGGTTAGAAAGATTACTCCACCCAATTGAGTGTGTACATTATTCCCTCCTTGAGCCAATTCTAATGAGATTGAGGTCTTTGAGCCAATTCTGAAGAGTGTTAGGCTCATTTACTGCCAGATTAAATAGATTACTCCACCCAGTTGGGTGTGTGTGTTAGTCCCTCCTTGAGGCAACTCTGATGAGTTTAAGGTCTTTAAGCCTTTTCTGATGAGTGTAAAATTCATTTACTGCCCTGTTCTTCTCCCATCTCTTCTTCCACTCCATAAGCCTTTTCCTGTTTCTTTCATGTAGGATTTCACCTCTGCCCTTCCCCCTCCCCCAGTGCATTCCCCTCACCCCTCAATTTAACCCTAAAGATGTCATCATGGGGCAGCTAGGTGACACAGTGGACAAAGCATCCCCCCTGGACCCAGGGGGATCCTAGCCAAAACCCAGCCTCAGACACAAAACAGTCACCAACTGTAGGACCCCAGCTCCAATTTTTTTATAGTTCTCTAGGGTCTTGTATTCGAAAGTCAAATTTGCCATTCAGTTCAGGTCTTTTCATCACAAATATCTGCAAGTCCTCTTTTTCATTAAAGTCCCATTTTTTCCACTGAAAGATTATGCTGAGTTTTGCTGGGTAGGTGATTCTTGGTTGTAATCCCAATTCCTTTACCCTCTGGAATATCATATTCCATGCCCTCCGGTCCTTTAATGTAGAAGCTGCTAGATCGTGTGTTATCCTGACTGGGGCTCCATAGTACTTGAATTCTTTCTTTTTGGCAGCTTGCAATATTTTCTCCTTGACCTGAGAGCTCTGGAATTTGGCTATAATATTCCTAGGAGTTTTCCTTTTGGGATCTCTTTCTGGAGGTGATCGGTGGATTCTTTCAATTTCTACTTTAGCTTCTTCTTCTAGAATTTCAGGGCATTTTTCCCTGAGAATATCTTGGAAGATGATGTCTAAGCTCCTTCCTTGATCATGGTTTTCAGGCAGACTAATAATTTTCAAATTATCTCTCCTGGACCAATTTTCCAGGTCAGCAGTTTTTCCCAGAAGATATTTCACATTGCCCTCTATTTTTTTATTCATTTGGATTTGCTTTATTGTGTCTTGGTTTCTCATAAAATCACTAGCTTCCATTTGTTCAATCCTCATTCTTAGGCAATTATTTTCATCAGAGAGTTTTTCCATTTGGCTTTTCAAGCTGTTGACTTTTTTCTCATGTCTTTCCTGCATCACCTTCATTTCTCTTTCCATTTTTTCCTCTACCTCTCTAATTTTATCTTCAAAGTCCTTTTTGAGCACCTCTATGGCCTGAGACCAATTCATATTTTTCTTGGAAGCTTTAGATATAGGGGCCCTGATGTTGGCATCTTCCTCTGAGGGTGCACCTCAGTCTTCCTTGTCACTGAAGAAACTTTCTATGGTCCTCACCTTTCTCTGTTGGCTCATCTTGCCTTTCTTTTACTTGACTTTTAGCTCCTTAAAGTGGGGCACTGTTTCCAGGCTGCATTATCCCAAGCTTCAGAAGCCCCAGGTGGTATGATTTAAGGAGGATCAGGTTCTTCACTGGCCTGGCCTGTTCCCTGGTCCATAGATGACCCCAGACCAACTTGCTAATCCACCAGCTTTGTGTGTTGTGGTTGTTTGCTTGAGCCTGTGCCCCTCCTCCACCTGGGCCACTGCTACTCGAGCCTACCTCCTGGTTCTCAGCAGGGGTAAAAAACCCAAGTTCTGCCTCAGCACCAGCAGAGACCCCTGTAGTCTCCCCCCTGCCCAGGGCTCAGCCCTCTCACCAGACTGTGAGCTTAGTTCCAGATGACCCTGGTGCTTCAGCTGATTCAGAGGCTCTGAGGGTCTCCTTCTCTGGTGAGGACTTCCTGAGACTGGATCTGTGTCAGGGTGACTGTGGGGTTGGGCTCGACTCCTGTATCAGCACAGCAGCTCCCTCCTTCTGACCTTCCAAGCCGTTCTTGGTTAGAAGATGATTTCAGCACATTCTTCCGTGGGTCTTGCTGCTCTGGGCATTTTCCTATGGCATTATTTGGATGTTTTTTGGAGTGATTGTGTCATCAGTTCAAGAGCTCATTGCCTTTTCTCCACCATCTTAGCTCCACCCCGGAAGTGTCCAGGGTCCCTCTTATTAGAGCTGACCGGGCACCATCAGCAAAGGAGTCCAATGGAGAAAGGATCTGAATGGAAGGATTGAAGCTAAATAAGGTCTATTTTTAAAAAAATTAAATGTTAGGTTTTTCAATAAATGAAAAATGGTCTTCTCTCCTTCCTATCCTCCCCACCCTGCATTGAGAAGGAGAGAAAAACCAAACACATATAGTCAAGGAAAACAAAATTCCTTCACTGGCCACGTCCAAAAAAATGTCTCAAACCGTCCTCTGAATCCATCCATTGGCTGTCAGGAGCCCTGGCTGGTCTTCTCTTCATCCATCAGTATTCCTAAGTGACTTAGATCATTTTGAAGGCTCTCCAAGTCCCCAGTCTGACACTTCAGCCAACCAGAAGGATATTGTCCACTCTACTATGGAGCTAGCTGGTCAGAACCAGTTATAAAACATCCTGGCTTGTTCCAGAGTCTCTCCCCACCATGGCTCTTCCATTATAAGTCATCACAGCCTGGGGCAGCTAGGTGGCACAGTGGATGAAGCACCAGCCCTGGATTCAGGAGGACCTGAGTTCAAATTCGGCCTCAGACACTTGACACTTACTAGCTGTGTGACCCTGGGCAAGTCACTTAACCCCGCAGAAAAAAAAAAAAAAGGAAAGAAACAAGTCATCACAGCCCTCCCAGAAGCAGGCTCCCTCACTTCTCCTCCATGGAGAGTAGCTGTAAAAGCATTTGGCCCAGGCACCAGACTCCTGTCACATATCTAAGGCAAGGCCTTCAGTGTTCTCACCTGGAAAATGAAGGTGCTGGAAGACATCTCCTCTAAGCTCCCTGTCAGTTTTCAATCTTATCCCCCTTTTAAAAGTCATTACAGGCTGACTTATCCCCATCAAAACTGACCATCTGACTGAAGAATCTTCACAGAACTGTCCATTTCAGCTCTTGTGAACTCTGTTCCCATTTGTTCAGTTGTGAATTATTCTTTCTCTTTCCATAGATCTGACGGATAATTTCTTCCATGCTCCCCTAATTTGTTTATGATTTTGCCTTTTAGTCTAAATCATGTACCCATTTTAAGTTCATCTTGGTGTATGGTGTGAGATGTTGGTCTGTGTCTAGTTTATGCCAGGCTGCTTTTTCATTTTCCCAGTGGCTTTTATTGAATAGTGAGTTCTTGCCCCAATAACTGGAATCTGTGTTGCTCCAACACCAGGTTAAGGTGCTCATTTGCTTCTGTATATTGCATGCAACCTCTCTAGTTCTTCGCTAGTCCCAGGGTTGTGGGGTTTTTGTTTATTTGTTAGTTTTTTTGTGGAGAGCAGGTTGTTTTAATGATTACACCTTGGTAATATAGTTTAAAATCTGGTATTTGCAAGGCTCAGTTCCTTCCCACTTTGTCATTAATTCCCTTGAAATTCTTTACCTTTTGTTCCTTTGCACAAAACTCTCAGGAGGAGCTCAGTGGCAGGCAAGGGAGAGAGAAGAGCCTCAAAGCATCCCAGAGTAATGTGGTTTATGGGTTCACCATCCCATACTCCCATTCACAGAGACAGGTGAAGTTCCTAGAACTTAACTGCCTTCCCCCTCCTGGGGCCCTGGGGGTTTTCAGGATAACCCGGAGGGACTGGGAGCAGTTTCTCTTACTGTCATAGGTACGAGTCACCACTGGTCTACTCCCTCCATGGATTATCGGTTGATATCAATTAGCCAGATAGACTTAATTTGCTTTCAGAAATGGATATTTACCAAAGGTGGTATAGCCACCTTTTGTTGATACAAAACATCCCTTCAAACAGGGAGCATACTCTCCCAGAGGTTCACCCTGAGATCAGGGGAAAGTGGATTCAAGTTCAGGGAAAATACTCGAACAAAAATACT
Source organism: Dromiciops gliroides (assembly GCF_019393635.1). NCBI lineage: Eukaryota > Metazoa > Chordata > Mammalia > Microbiotheria > Microbiotheriidae > Dromiciops > Dromiciops gliroides. Next base: position 5,959,596 of record NC_057861.1, read on the forward strand.
CCCCATTGCCAGAAATCCTTTTCTTCCCTTCCTGGAATCCTCACAGTCTTTAGCTCTGAGCCTCGTTTGGAGCTTGCACACTGTCTTTTCCTGGTGTGTCTCATCTGTCTTATTCCTGACCCAGACGTCCCCCTTATCAGCCACATGGGGGACACTGCTAGGCCATCTATAGGCAGTCCAAAATACTTGGCCTTACAAAGTTCCCAGGGGAGGGGGAGGGAGGAAAAGGAGACAGAGGCTCTCTTTTCCTCTTAATTCAAAGCAAGTCCCTCCCGGAGGCTTAGTTGAAGCTGCTCTACCATCACCTCCCTCTGGGATTCTGACCTGGTTTTCTCTTTTATACAAGAGACAAAGGGTACAGGCTTAGTCTCATCAGCCAACCCCAAAAAGCTTCCTGCATAGCCTCATTCCATTTCGTCCAATGGCTGGTCAACAAACATTTTTATTAAGCACCTACTATGTGCCGGGCATCATGAAAGAGAAAGAAGGAACAGACAAGAAAATAATTAAACAAGACCAAAGAAAGAAAGAAAGAAAAAATAGCCCTGCTATCAAGGAATCACAGTCTAATGGGAGAGACAACATGCAACCGACTTTGTGTGTGCAAACAAGCTATAGGAGGAATAAATCAGAAATAATCAGGGAAGGGACTAGAATGAAGAAAGGGGGATTGGAAAGGTGGGGTTTTGGCTGAGGCTTGAAGATAGCAAGGAGGCTGAGGAAAAGGGGGTTCCAGACCAGGGGGACAATGTCCAACGCTTGTTTTCCATATCCCTCCTTACACTTTTGATTCTGTGACAATTCAAAAGGCCTGGTCACCATAAAGGGTCAGCTTTGGTTACTTTCACAAGAGTGGGATCAGCTGACTCATGGATTCAAACTGCAGGATTCTGGACTAACAGCCTTGTGGCTAAGACCTTGATCTTTGGCTTCTGCTGAATGTGGGAGACACCCCTGGCCCTCACTATCCTTAGACCACTCTCCCAGGGTCCTCTACTGCTTTTAAGTGGTTTGGGGGGTGTCTAGGCTCTCTGCCAACGGCTCCAGCCCCTACCAATGATGTTCTGCCTAGTGTAGCGGGAACTTGGATCAGAAAATATTTCAGCTGAGAAGCCTTTTAGACGTGAGAATGGCAGGGGTGGGGAGATCTCTTAGAACCTGGAATGTCAGAGTTAGGAAGGATTTGGGAACAGGGAATGTCAGAGTCAGGAGGGGCCTGGGAACAGAAAGGGACATTGTAGGGGAAGGACCCTTAGAACAGAAAATATGGGGGCAGGGTCCTTAGAACAGAGAATGTCAAAATTGGCAGGATCCTTTAGAATAGGGAGTATCAGAAGTGTGTGGGGCTGGCCCTTAGAACATGGAATGTAGGTGGGGGAAGACACTTAGAACTTGGAATGTCAGGGTGGGGGGAGCGCACTTAGAACTTGGAATGTAGGGGGGAAGGACTCTTAGAACTTGGAATGTCCTTGGAATGTGTGTGTGTGTGTGTGTGTGACTCAGAAATTGGAATGTCCTCGGAATGTCAGTGGGGGGGGGGAAAGACATTTAGAACATAGAATGCCAGTGGGGGGGGGAAGGACTCCTAGAACTTGGAATGTTGGTGTGGGGAAGACACTTAGAACATGGAATGTCCGTGTGGGGGGAGGACACTTAGAACTTGGAATGTGGGGGGGAAGGACTCAGAATTTTATCTTTGTAATGTCAGTGGGAGGAAGATACTTAGAACATGGAATGCCAGTGGGGGGAGGACACTTAGAACTTGCAATGTTGGTGTGGGGAAGACACTTAGAACATAGAATGTCAGTGTGGGGAGGACACTTAGAACTTGGAATGTAGGTGGGGGAAAGGACTCTTAGAACTTTGTCCTTGGAATGTCAGTGGGGGGAAGACACTTAGAAGATGGAATGTCGGTAGGGGAGATACTTAGAACTTGGAATGTTGGTGTGGGGAAGACACTTAGAACACGGAATGTCGGTGGGGGAAGGACACCTAGAGCTTGGAACGTGTATATCGCGGGGGGGGGGGTGGGGGGGTGGCTTAGGCCACCGCAGGCCTAGCGGGGAGGCCGGGCCCCAGCTGGGGCCCGGCTCGGAGGGAGGGCCGGAACCCCGGGCCGGGGGCGCGGTTTCCCGGCGGGGCGCTTTGGCAGGTGCGCGGGTGGCCGGGACTTCCGGCGTTGCCGGGGCGCCGCGGCGGCGGGCGGGCGGGCGGGCGGGCGGACGCCGGGGGATGCGGCCCGAGGCGGCGGCGGAGGCGGCGGGAGCGCGGGCGCGGGCACGGCGCGGGGGCGCGGGCGGCCTGGCGCGCGGCCGCGGCGGCGGCGGCGGCTGCTGCTGCTGCGGCGGCTGCTGCTGAGGGCGGAGGAGGCGGCGGCGGCGGCGGCGGCGGCGGCGGGCGCGCGGGCGCGGGCGCGGCGGCCTCGGCCTCGGCGGCGGGAAGGAGGCGGCCTCGGCCTCGGCCTCGGCCTCGGCGGCTGCTCGGGCTCGGAGGCGGCCTCGGCCTCGGCGGCGGCGGCCCGGGCGCGCCCGGGCTCGGGCCCCGCGGGCTCCATGGCCCGGGGGCGCTGAGCGCCCGGTCCCGCCCGGCCCCGCCTCGGCAGGCAGGCAGCCCGGGGGCGGCCTCGGCCTCGGACCCGGCCCCGGCGGCCGAACAATGAAGCTCCTGAAGCCGACCTGGGTCAACCACAATGGTGAGTGAGCGGCGGGCGGTGACAGCGCGCGGGGCGGGGGGCCCGGCCGGCGCCGGCCCGGCGGCGGGAAGCGAGGCCGTTTGAAAAAGGCGCCGGCCGCCGGGCTGCCCGCAGCCCCGGCCGCCCTCGGACGGTTGGACCCCGGCCCCCCGGGCCCGGCCCGGCCTGCGGGCAGCCCGGGCCCCGCACGCGGACCCGCAAGTTCCAAAGACTCCCTCGAGTCCCCGGAGCCCCATCGCCGCCCGGCCCCGAGCCACCTGGGGAGGAGGAGTGGAGCTCAGTGCTTGCATCACCAAGCTAGGAGCCATGCGGTCAGGGCTGGGGGTCGCTCGGTCCCCTCATCCCCTGAGCTCCGGGCCCAAAGAACGGAGCGTGCCCCCCCCCCCCCCCCCGGGAAGCCGACCCGGGAGCTGCCCAGGGCTGGCAGGGCGGCACTTCTGCCACCTTTGCTGTGCTCCGACGGCAGGCCGGGCCGGGCTCCCCAATGGAGGGTGGCCTCAAGTGCCGAAGCTGGGGTCCCCCGGGGGAGCCTTGGCTCAGAGCGCCCCCTGGGGGAAGGGCCGGGCCCAGGGTGGGCTCCTCTGCTGGCCAGCTTCCTGAGCCTCCTTCCTGGTGTGATGGAGCCCCACTGATTCCCGGGAAGTTTCTTTAAGTGTCTGTGTGTTAGTTACCCTTGGCTCTGCCATGGAGTGATGGGAGAAAGGGACCCTGGGCCTCCTTTGGGCCGTGAGGCTGAAGGGAGGGCAGTTCTCTTTAGAGTCTGAGTGGGAGCGGCCCAGGCTCTTATTGTTGATGCTGTAGGAGAGTCCTCCGAGGCCATTACTTTGGGTCTTTGCTGGGTGGCATCCGTGGCCACCCTTCTGGGCTTGCTTCTCCTGGGCCGTTCGGGGGAGAGACTTCCACAAGCCCTCTCAAGAGGGCAGCATGCTGGAGGCCTGGCCTCTTTTCCCATCTGGGGAATACATTCTTCTCACCTGCGACCTGCCCACACTCCCCTTGGCTTCATTCTTCTGTAACTCTTGAAATTAAATTTTGGGCCTATTGCTTGTGAAAGTGACAGCCCGGATTTCACCACCCCCAGAACAAAGCTTTCCCAGCATGTCTCCTGGTCAGTCTGAGTGCCACCTCCATGAAGGCTTCTCAGATTGCTCAGCTGCAAGTGTTCTCTCTTTTCCTCAAACCATCACCATTCAGGGCATTTTGTTTGGGCCTCATTCTAGGGAGCCAGGAGGCCTTGACTGGAGTCTAAGATCATCTACCTAGCGGTGGGGGGTGACCTGGAGTAAGCTTTGTTATCTGTAAAATGACCAGTCCTCGTACAGTCTGTTGGGATTCTAGAGCTGGAAGGGACCTCAAAGCATCACAGGTAGTCCGGTCCCCTCATTTACAGATGAGGAAACTGAGTCCCATTGAGCAGAAGGGACTTGACCCAAATCATCTAGCTAGCACGCAGCAGAGCTGGGATTCGAACCCCAGTTCTCTGACTCCATTTCTAGTGGGGATCCCCCCACCCCAAATTGTGTGGCCTTTCTGGAAAGGATGTTGTGAACAAAGTGCTCAGATGTTACCTCTCTGGCCTCTCCCATGCTTGCTGTTTGGGCAGGTTTTGACCCACCAGCACCCATCGCGGGGTCCTGGATCAGTAAATGTTTGCTGGACAGATGAGTGGCCATGTCAGTGGAAGCGGTTGTCTGGCTTCCATTCATTTATTCAGAGAACGTTTAGTGAGCTCAGCCTTCTCTGAGGCACTTGAAGGGGACATAGAAGGAGCCACATCTCTCCCCAGGGAGTTGACGTCCTCTTGGGGAAGGAAACATTTATTTGGCTTCTTTCATGTACCCGTGATAAGCCAGTGTTCTCCCCTGGGGCCTCTGGGGAGGTTGGTGCTGGCACTGCCTGGGCTGTGGGCTTCAGTGCCCTCCAATGGCCCTGGGATGCTGACCCCCAGCCCCCATCCGTTCGCAGTCAGTTTTAGGGTGGATCCATCGGCCTGCTAGAGGCCACCTTGTGTGGATGCCAGTGGAGTCCGTGGACCTCATTCTTTGGGTGTGTGTGAGAGCCGCCTTCCTCTCTCCATCCTCAACTCCCCGTTTGTAGAGCACAGTGCTAGGAGGGGGAGGGGGAGGTGGGCTGAGGCAGACGGGTTCCTCTTGCAGCCTGCTTCCAAGATAGGTTCTATCACCTGGTAGGAGGCGTTCTTGTGGAGTAGAAAGAACTGGTTTTGGAGTCAGAGGACCTGTTCAAATGCCTCTTCCTGCTTGGGTGATCACGGACCAGAACATGTCAGCGGTCCCTTCGTTTCAGGTCTGTGAGCCCGGGGCTTCTTTGGGGAGGCTCTGGCACATCGTACTGGGCTGCAGAGGTCTGGGCCTGTCCAACTTAACCTAGTGGTTGGTCACAGTTCAAAAAGATGGGTTGTTAACATGAAGAGGGGTTGCTGCAGACATCCTTGTAGGGAATTGGCCATGATACCAAAGGGATGAGCAGGAGGTGCAATCCTGGAAGGCTTCTTGGAAGAGGAGTCTATCCGGTCCATAAGTTGTGTCTCTTTTAGATTGATTGATTGGTGAGGCAATTGGGGTTAAGTGATTTGCCCAGGATCACACAGCTAGTAAGTGTTAAGTGTCTGAGGTGGGATTTGAATTCAGGTCCTCCTGAATCCGGGGCTGGTGCTCTATCCACTGTGCCACCTAGCTGCCCCCTTAGTTGTGTCTCTTTTAAACATCAGGGAATCCATGAAGCAGTACTTATGATGTTGCAGTAGGGTACTCTCCCTTCATTTCTGTGATTATATGTAGCTAGGCTTGTGAATGGCGCTCAGGAGAAGGGAATGTATTAGGGGAAAAACATAGAGACTTGGAAACTGACTTGCTTTCAGAATGCTGTAGCACTCTGCAGCTATTAGAGAGAGTTCAAAGTGCCTCAGGGACACTGTGTGACCCTGACCAAGTCATTTCACCTCTGGCTGCCTCAGTTCCCTCAACAGTAAAAGGAAGATATAATAGCATCTCCATCCAGGTCACATATTAGGTACTTTAAAAATCCTTCCTTCCTTCTTCCCCCTCTCCCTCCTTCCTTCTTTCTGTGCCAATACAAGTTTGTAAGGAGACCGGGCTTTTTACTTGCAGTTTTGCTCCCTCCTCCTCAGGTAACAAGCAGTGTCACGTGGTGCTTACGAAGCCTGCCAGAGGCACTGTCTGCAGGGATCTTCACACTTGCTGCTTCAGGGGTCGGGCACTGTGATGCCTCTAGTATTTGCCAATGACAAAGCGAGACTTCAGAGGCGAATTGATTTGTCCACCATTACAAGCCTCTTAAGTGTCTGCTGAAGGATCTCAACTCTAGCGTACCATTCATTTTCCCATTATACTTCAATTTCTATCCAAGTCATTTAGAGAGCATCCACAGCAGCTCAGGGACGTCAGAAAGGACTGTCAAGAGGGTGTGTCAGTTACTCTGTGCAGATGCATTCTAACAAGTATTTATTAAGTGCCTGCTGTGTGTAAGGCTGGCCAGCTGCTAGCTTCCAGAGCTGTCAAGGCAAAACCAAGACACCGCCCTCAAGGAGTTTCTTTTCTTGGGGGAGGGGTACAGTGTGGCCTCTTGCAGGGCCTTTGAGGAGGGAGAGAGCATTAATAGCCCAGAGATCAGGACCGGGCTTCTTGGAGGAGGGGGGGGCACCTGAGCTCAGCTTTGGCTAAGGTCTGGGCTCTGAGAGATGGGCATGGGCCAGTCTGTTTGGACTGCAAGAGTCACAGAAATAATACAGTGTGGAGGACCTTAAAGATCCAACAGGCTGAGGAAGGAATAATTTGTAGTTTCTCCTGGAGGCTTGTAAAAATAATTTAAATTCAGGCTTTCTCTCTGATATCCCTTCACCTTTTTAAAAACTGCTGTTTGAGGCAAGTGGGGTTAAGTGACTTGCCCAGGGTCACACAGCTAGTAAGTGTTAAGTGTCTGAGGTCGGATTTGAACTGAATCCAGGGCTGGTGCTTTATCCACTGTGCCACCTAGCTGCCCCTGCTGTTAAATTTCTTACCAGTGTCCCTTTTCAACTTCAGAAACTTATCAGTCACAGAAATGCTGCCGAAATAACCTGCAAAAAGTTCCCAGATTCGTTCCTGTGACTTTGAATCACTAAGAAGCCCAGACTCCTCTCCGTCAGGTCTGGTCTGGCCTGGCCTGGCCTGACCTACTGTGAAATCAGGTGTTTTTCATGATTCCTGCCCCTTAAAGATTGTATTTGCCTGGCCTATAAATGCAAGTGAGTACTACAGAATGTGTACTCAGAAGGTGGCACTATGCTTTCTCTTTGGGAGTCCCCACCAGAATTCAGGAAATGGGCAGAGGTGAAGGTGATCTCAAATCAGAAGAAGGGGTCTGTGTCAAGGCACATGGCAGGAGTCTAGGGCACTGGCAGTGGCAGGTAGAAATCGCAGTGGGCATCTAAAAAACCTGACGATAAGATGACTGGTAATAGTAGGTACAGACAGAATTTGACTTGGTTAATAGTCAAAGTGTTGCACGCATGTCAGCACGCTCTTGGTGGCTTCAGACTTGGCATTGTCAGGGCCAGGCTCTGTGTGTACTTGTAGTGGGAGTGACTGCACTGTGCATGGTCCTGTTTGTGTTTTCTTGTACACAGAACTGCTGGTTTCTTAGGGCATCGAATGGGGTTTATTCCAGAGTCTCACGGATAGTTCATCCTGGTGACCTGCCAGCTCTCTGCACCCCAGGGCTGTAGCTGAACATTTCCCTCCTGGTCTGAGTTCCACAAATTCCTGACCTGACTTTGGGTCTGAGTAACACAGCTGTGGACTTGTCCTTGGTTTGAGCTCCAGTAGACAGCGGTAAATTGGAAAGCTCGGCAGGTTCAGACCCATAGAACTGTAGGCTCCCTTTTGGTCTGGGCTTCTTGCCATGGTTATTCAGCTGCAGGCTTCACACAAGGCTGGAATTTGGATCTGAGGCCCTGTTCTGGTTCCCTGTTCTGTACTTCCACCTTGCTCCATCCACAGGCTAGGAGCAGTGACCACCACCTCCAAGATACAGATTCCCCCCTCAGTACCCAATGAATCTGTGACCCAGCATTGGGTAGTGTGTGACAGAGCTCCCACTTGGCATCTGTTCCTGCTCTTTGAAAAGTGTCCAACCTCTCAGTGCCAGTCTCTGGTGCCTGGCTGCAGGCAGGCCCTCAGTCAGTCCAGGGGCTAAAATGCTCCGCCTGGGGGTGCTCCTGACTAGATTCCAACCCCATTTTCTACCAACCTCTCTGTTTCCCTGTGCTGGAAAAATGACTCACTATGATTTTTCCTTGGATCTCCTGCTCAGGGCTTTGTCTGTTACATTTCTAGATCTTTTTGGATGAGGTATGAGGGAGAACAGGGCTACACTGCTTCTTGCTGTGCTGCCATCTTGGCTGGTCTCAGGAACAAATATTTTCAACTAAATCATCTCTTGATTTTCTCTCACTCAAATACTCAAAGCATCTGTGATCTCACTGATGTGGACATTCCTTGCAAATATTCAGATCTATGCCCACCGACCTTATGCAACTTAAAGTTTACCAAAGGAGTTATGCCAAGCATGCTGGAAGACTTCCTCACATCCTTCTGGCATCTCAAGGCTACCTGTGGGGCATTTGGGCAGTCCACCACCAACCGTTTTGCCTTCTCCAAAGAGCTGGTCCTTTTCTTCCTGTCACACAGTTCCTTGATGACGTCTGGTCATTCTAGTCTCCAAACGTCCTCGCTCGTTCTATGTTGCTGGCTATTCTCACTCACTACGTGCCTCCCCGGTACCTCCTCATGAGGAATTGATTTCAAGTGTTTGGACACTGTTGTAGCCCACATCTTCTACAGCCAGGCTAGCAGCAGGCTGAGGCTACAAAGAGGGGCTTTTGCGTTCACCCATGGGCAGAATTCAAGGCGCTTCGCAGTTCCCTGGAGGCAGTGCTGGCCCGCTTTCCTCCTTCCATTCAGGAGGTAAACAGGACTTGTTGGTAATTTTTAAACCTTTTATTCTTTTGTGTGTGTGTGTGGGGGGGGGGGGGCAATTGGGGTTAAGTGACTTGCCCAGGGTCACACAGCTAATAAGTGGCAGGATTTGAACTCAGGTCCTCCTGAATCCAGGGCCAGTGCTCTATCTACTGCACCACCTAGCTGCCCCCAAACCTTTTTATTCTTGCTAGATTTTTCTTGTGTTGGTCTCCTTGAGGGCTGGAATGGTACCTCACACAGAGCTGTTCAGATACTTGGTGAATGCGTTTATATTGTTCCTAAGTTCCTTGATAGAGAAACAGCAGGGGCAGCTAGGTGGCGCAGTGGATAGAGCACCGGCCCTGGATTCAGGAGGACCTGAGTTCAAATCCGACCTCAGACACTTAACACTTACTAGCTGTGTGACTCTGGGCAAGTCACTTAACCCTCTTTGCCCTGCCATTAAAAAAAAAAAGATTTCTTTGAGACAGCTAGGTGGTGCAGTGGATAAAGCACCGGCCCTGAATTCAGGAGGACCTGAGTTCAAATGTGGCCTCAGACACTTGACACTTACTAGCTGTGTGAGCCTGGGCAAGTCACTTAACCCTCATTGCCCTGAAAAAAAAAAAAGTAACATGGAGAAACGCCATCAGATATTCTGATGTTAGAGTCCATTTCGTCCAGCCCCTGGTTGAAAATTACATTTTTTAAAAAATTCAGCAGCAATCTGCCTTGGCTCCCTGTCCTCGTCCTCATTCAGGACGAGAGGTCAATAAACAAAACCCTTGTTATAAACATGTGTAGTCAAGCACAGCATGGGCTGTGCCCTAAGGACATGTACATACACGTACCTCTCGCTCTGCACCCTCTCCGTGAAGAGGTGGGGCGCTTGCTGCCATCCTTTGGCATTGGGGGTGGGCATGGCGCCCACCTCTTCTTTGAACAAATCTGGGAAATGAAAGCCTAGAGGAGAGAAGGGTCCTGCCCAGCATCATGCAGTCAGGAGCAGAGTATGGACCAGACCCCTCATCTCCTGAGTCCTTTTTCATTGCCTGCCATGTTGCAGACTCATAGATTGAGCTTGGGCAGGAGCCTCAGTGGTCATGAGCCCTTAAGCCCTCATTTGAATGAAGAAGCTGAGGCACTGAGATGTCTAGGGCTGCACAGCTGGCTGGATTTGAACTCAGGGCCTCCTGTACTCCATCCATTCCACCCCCACCTGCTTCTAACAGAGATGCTTAGTAAAAGTTGAATTGAATTTGAACTGAAGACCCCTTGAATTTGAAGAATGTTGAGGTTGAGAAAGCTTTTCATAGGCAGGCTTTAAAATCTCCTTTATCTTCATAGCAACTCTGTGAGAAAGAGGGAGAGAGGGAGAGAAAGGGGACTGACTCAAGTATCAGTCTTCTGTTACTTCCATTACTCCATGTTTCTTTTGGTGGCGCTGAGCTGCAAAGAATGTTGTATTCCCTGGGCCGCCAGATTTCTCTGTTTTGTTGGCAGTGGGACTAGCTTAATAGAATAGTGGTTGTGAAACTGCTCTCCAGAATCCTGGGGTCCCCATGGTTGCCCTTCATTTAGAAGAATGGATTGTTTTTCGAGGGCCTTTTTAGCGCTGCTGGAATGGGCCAAGTGCTGGCCCTGAGTCAGCTCCAAGGGCTCCAGTTCTACCTGAGACACTCAGTAGCTCTTTGACTCTTGGCCTTGGTTTCTCATCCAGAAAACGAGTGTCAGACTGGGTGGTCTCTGAGGTCTGTTCTACCTATAAGTTGATGAGCCTGGGATCCTCCATGAATTTGCCGGTTTTTCAGCAGTGTTGCTGTTTACAAGTGAGCGTTATTTGGTCCGTAAGGAAGGTTTGGTAGGCTGATCTTCCTGGGACAAAGCTGAGCTGTCAGGGCTATTTTCTTTTTTTTTTTTTAGTGAGGCAATGGGGGTTAAGTGACTTGCCCAGGGTCACACAGCTGGTAAGTGTCAAGTGTCTGAGGCCGGATTTGAACTCAGGTCCTCCTGAATCCAGGGCCGGTGCTCTATCCACTGCGCCACCTAGCCGCCCCCCCCCCTTCATTGTATCTTTCTGCACACTTGTATTCTGTCACCTTCAAAGACTTTTCTCCAGTCAGTGGGCACCCTACTTTTTGCTGCCACAAAAAGAGTGCCTATAAATGTTTTTGTCCAAATGCCTCCTTGTCTTCTTTCATGGATCTTTTGGGGTTGGCCTGGTGTGGGTGTGATTGGGTGAAAAGAGGCTCTGCAGTTGAGTAGCTTTGAGGGTGCAGTTCCAAATGGCTGGACTAATAAATACATCCTTTTATCCACAGTGTATTCATGCACCCGTTTTCCCTGAGGTCCTTCCAGCATTTTCCCTTTTTTGGTTATCATTGCTGATCTGATGAACTTGAATAAAGAGAGGCACCATGGGGTAGCAATAGATGGAGTGCTGGCCTTGGACTCTGGAAGATGCAGCTAGCTGTGTGACTCTGGGCAAGTCACATGCCCTCTCAGCACTCTCTCTGGGCACCCCCTTGATCACCAGTGAAATCACATCACAAAGTCATGTGTGTAGAGCAAAATAACAGCCGTCTCCCTCCGAACCCCCTAGTTATCAAGTACATGCTTTGTGCAGGGTGCCGGCCATGAAAGGGCAAAAACAACCATCCCTGTCCTCAGGGAGCTTACCCCTGAGAGGGATGGGGTTGGGAGCATGTAACTGATATACAGAAAAGGAAATAAAAGTTATTGACAGAGGTAGTTTAAAAAGTTGTGCTGTGGGGGCAGCTAGGTGGCGCAGTGGATAAGGCACCAGCCTTGGATTCTGGAGGACCTAAGTTCAAACCCAGCCTCAGACACTAGCTGTGTGACCCTGGGCAAGTCACTTAACCCCCATTGCCCTGCCCCCCCCCCAAAAAAAAAAAGTTGTGCTGTTTTGAACTCTTCGGTGACCTGGCTGTGTATAGCTGGTAACTTGAAGTCCTGAAGATCTAAGTTCAAATCCTTCCTCAGACATTAGTTGTTTGATCACCTGTGCCTCAGTTTCTTCATCTGTTAAATGGGGATAATAATAGCATCTGCCTCCCAGGGGTGTTATGAGGATCAGCTGAGGTAACATGTAAAGTGGTTTGCAAACCTTTAAGCACAAGATAAATAATAGTAATTATTAAATGGATGTACGAAAGTCAAGCAGTGTAGCAGGAACTTAGGGCATAAAAAGGGAAAGAATGTACCTGAAGGTGAGAGAAAGAGAAAGGTTGGTGGGATCCAGGCTGTAGAAGGCTTTGAAACCAGACTAATAAGGCTAAGCCAGTTTGCATTTTGTTCCAGAGTAAATAGGGAGACCCTGAAGGATTTAGAGCAGAAGTGAACAGTTAGATCTGTGTTTAGGAAGATTTTGGCAGCTGTGGGGAGGGAGAATGGATGAGAGAGGTGAGAGACTGGAAGCAAATTAAGTCATCAAGCATTAATTTTTTTCTTTTTTAAAATTCATTTTTGGAAATTTTTCAGTTACAAATCCTTTCCCTCTACCCTTCTTCATCTCCACATTAAGAAGGCAAGAAAACCAGATTCCATTATAAATGTGTATAGTATAAAACAAATTCTTATAGTAGACATGTCAGAAGGAAAAGGGTTGGGAGGGGAGGAAAAATAATCCATCAGTTTGCCTTTGAATCCAGCAGCTCCTATCAGGAGGTGGGTGGCATGTTTTATCATGAGTCCTTTGGAATGTGGTTAGGCATTGATTCGTCAGAGTTCCTAAGTTTTTCAGAGTTGTTTGTATTTACGATACCATTGTTAGTGGATAAATTATTTTCTTGGTTCTGCTCACTTCATTTTGTATCAGTTCATACCAATATTCTCTGGTTTCTTTGAAATCATCCCCTGCATCATTTTTTACAGCACAGTATTATTCCGTCACATTCATATACCAAAACTTGTTCAGCCATTCACCAATTGATGGATACTTCCTCAGTTTCCAAGTCTTCACAAGCACAGAAAGAGCTGCTATATTTTAGTCCATATGAATCTTTTTATTCATTTTTTTTTACTTTGGGGTATAGACCTAGTAGTATTATCACTGGGTCAAAGGGTATACACATCAACAAGCATTTATTAAGCATTGATTTTGTGGCAGCCAAGCAGAGACAGGTTAGGAATCTCTTGGAATAATCTAGGCTAGGGGCAGCTAGGTGGCACAGTGGATAGGGCACTGAGCCTGGATTCAGGAGGACCTGAGTTCAAATCCAATCTCAGACACTTAACACTTACTAGCTGTTACTTACTGCCCCACAAAAGAAAAGAAAAGGAACAGTCTAGGCTAGTTAGTTGTTGTCCTCTCTCTCTCTCTCTCTCTCTCTCTCTCTGGGGGGGGGGGCAGGGCAATGAGGGTTAAGTGACTTGCCCAGGGTCACACAGCTAGTTAGTTCTTTAAGTGTCTGAGGCCAGATTTGAACTCAGGTCCTCCTGAATCCAGGGCTGGTGCTCTATCCACTGCGCCACCTAGCTGCCCCTGGGCAACCAAATTTTGATGTAATTTTCCATAAGCCCTCATGACTGACACAAAGGCCTTGGTCAGTTCTACGAATGTTGTGTACAGACTTCTGTTCTGCTCCTGGCATTTCTCCTGGAGTTGTCAGGTAGCAAGCACCATATCAACCATTCCTTGACCTTTCTGAAGCCCACACTGGCTCTCAGGTAGAAGACCACCTTCTAGGTGAAGGGTCAGCCTATTAAGGATCCTGCCCGCAATGACTAAGAGAGAGACCTTCCAGTGATTTTTTTCAAAGGATAATCTATTTCCTTTACTTAAATAGAGCTGGATAGTGGAAGCATCTTTGAACTCTTGCAGGACAACCTCCTCTTGCCATATAAACTGAAAGATTTCAGTCAACTTTTGTCTGAGCAATGGACCCCCGGCCTTGCAAATCTCAATTGGAATAGAATCAGCACCAGGTGTGTTGCCACAGAAGAGAAGCCTAATGGCATTCAAAACCTCTTCTTCAGTTGGAAGTTTGTGTAGAGAGGAGTTGACTTTAACCTGAGGTAATGGGTCGGTGAAAGTTTGAACTCTAGTAGCATTGAGGTGAGTAGAGAGGAGAGGACCAGATGTGTTAGGCCATGGTGGCTGTAGAATTTACAGGACTTCCCTATTATACAAGTGTGTGGGAGGTGAACAGTCAAGGGTGACTTCAGGGTTTTACATCTTGAGAGTGGGAAGGAAAGTGATGCCCTTAATAGAAACAAGGAATTTGGATAGGCAGGGTACAGGTGGGAGAAGAGATGCACCCTTCTGCCCAAGTTAAGTTGGAGATGATTAGGCCTTCCGTTTGAGATGTCCAGGGGTCATGTGGGGTTTAGTGTTCCTGATAGATATAAATCTGAATGAAAATGAAAATGAAACCTATATGAATAGATGAGATCAGCAAAGGAAAGACTGTAGAGTCTTTGGGGACGGACGCCTACACCCAAACGTGAGAGATTGAAGGCTCGGCATAAGAACTAGGAGGCAGCTGAGGACATAGAAAGAACATGGAGAATCACAGTGTTAGAAACTGTGACGGAGTTAAGTGATTCAAGACAGGGATACAGTCTCTCAAATCCTGTCTTATTTTTACTCCTGTGTGTCTTCCTGGATCCTTGAGGAGGTCATAAATGACAGTACTCTGTGCCCACTTCAACTCCCTGGGATGCCTGATGCCTTGTTAGAGCTTTTAATATTTTACGCACCCCAGTGCCACACTTGGGCTGGCCATCTGTTTGTATCCTTCCCTCCCCTCACCTGACTGGACTACTTCCTTTTCCAGGCCTTGACAAGGTAATGAATGATTACTGCTTTTATTCAGGGCTGCCCACCAATTGTTCTAGTATTTTCTAAGGTAAATGGATAATGTTTCATACCATTAGTTTTATTTTTTTGCAAGGAGGAATGTGGGGAAACTTCCCAATGCCACTATGTTAGGCAAGGTTATGTGTACTTAGCAGGTATGAAAGAGAAAAGGGCCCTGAGCTGGGGCTCAGAACGCTTGACTCACATTCCAGGAGAAGCTTATGACCCAGAGCAAATCATTTAGTCTTTTTCCATCTTCTGGGCTGCTCAGTTTGGACCCCACCCACCTCCCCCAAGCTGGGCCCCTGAAACCTCATTATCGTGAAGGTTGATTCTGCTTTGATAGTCTACACCTCCCCTTGGCTAGGGCCTCTCCCCTCTGATTGGGGGGTAGGGCTATGAACTCCTCCCACAGACTCCTAACTTTCCTGCTAGCTTTTCATTTCCTGTCTACCTCTTCTCAGTTTCCATTCCTGGAACTTCTTTCCCCAAGACCGATACCCTCTGACACGCCTACCTTTCGTGTATTGTCTTCAGCCATTTGATTATAAACTCCTTGAGGTCACGGACTGTCTTTTTGGTGGTCTTATTCCCGGCACTTAGTTCTTGATTCTTGACTGTTCAGCCCTGAGCCATTCCATTTCCTCAGTGAACAGAGAGACTCTGTGTGATTTCCTCTTATGAAGCCAAATTTGAATTGTTGATGGACAAAGCTCCTTCTTAGGTAGGGTTTGTGCTTGACGGTCATCATCAGTCACTTGGGTTGGAGGACACTAGGACTGCAGGCCAGAATTTTACCTAAACCATTGATGTTTGGCTTCCACCCCCGAGTTATGATAGTGTGTACTTCTGGGACTTTTGCTGACAGAAGATTTTCCTGAGCGAGCTTTCTGACCCTTTGGATAAAAAAGAATGAAAATGTTCCCCATAGGTCCAGTATTTTCTAGACCAGGGCTTCTTACTTTATCCACTCACTACCCCCTTTTACCCGAGAAATTTTTATGTGACCCCAGGTATATAGATATACATAAAATAGTAACCTTTTACTGTTGCCAAATTTTTCGAGACCCCCTCATTCAGTTATGTGACCCCATATGGATCTTGACCCACAGTTTAAGAAGCCTAGTTCTAGGCTGTCTTGTTGTTCAGTCCACACTTCCTATATATTGCAGAGAGTTTCTCATTTCTTAAGTTAGTTTCCCATTGTGTATATTTTGACCCTAGTGCCTCTGGTTGGTGTGGGATAGGGAGATGCCTGGGGCCTTGGGAGGTGCAGAGACACAGCCCGAGGCAGGGGTCTTCCTGAGCTCTAGACCAGCTTTCCACTCCCCAAGCTGCTAATGACTTACTTGGCACTAATCAGGCACAATTTGTTCTACTAGGTCCCTGGCGCCTTGTTGGCCCATTCTGTACCATAGGCCCCAGTTGGCGCTATCTCATCTCCTCCAGTAGCTCTACATTTGTCCTTGCTTCTACTCTAAGAGGGGACTCACAAGTGGCCAGATGTATCACTTGGGGCCATCAAGCTTCTTGGCTCTCATTTGGCTTCCTTACTCTTATTTCTGGGGCAGAGCCTGAGCTTAAGGTATCTTTTGCTTTAACTGACATTTCTTTGATTTTTGTATTACATATATTTATTTAAATTCATTTTGAACTTAAATACAAAAAGAAAAAAAAAACATTTCCACATACACAGTATAGCACAAAAAGAGGATTTGATATGAAACCATGAATCTCCATTTCACAGTTTACTTTTTTTGGAAAAATTATATACCAAATACTACACATTTTCAAAGCTATCCCACTTTTCAGTTTTCTTTTGTTCCCTGCTGTGCAGTTTTCTCTTTTCTCCCCACTCCTCACCATCAGACACAGAGGGGTAGGGGTGTGTGTGCAAAACCATACTACACAAACTTCTATATCAGTTCTTTCTCTGGAGGTTGATAGCATCAGCTTTCATAGGTCCTTAGCAGTTGATTTGAGTATTTATAATACTCAAAATCATTTACAGTTGTTCTTAGAACAATATTGCTGTAACTATATACAATGTTCTGTTGATTCTGCTCACTTCACTTTGCATCAGTTCATGTCAGTCTTTTCCAGTGTTTCTGAAATCATGCTCATCATTTCCTATAGCTCAGGAGTATTCCATCACAATCATAGACCACAACTTGTTCACCCATTTCCCAGTTGATGGGCATTTACACTTTAATAGCTTCTTTTTTTTTTTTTTTTTGTGAGGCAATTGAGATTAAGTGACTTGCCCAGGGTCACACAGCTAGTAAGTGTTAAGTGTCTGAGGTCGGATTTGAACTCAGGTCCTCCTGAATCCAGGGCCGACCCTTTATGCGCCACCTAGCTACCCTGTTGATATGTTTTAACTGCTTCCCAATTGGTATAATTTTTTTTTTTTTTTTGTGGGGCAATTGGGGTTAAGTGACCTGTCCAGGGTCACACAGCTAGTAAATGTCGAGTGTCTGAGGTTAGATCTGAACTCGGGTACTCCTGAATCCAGGGCTGGTGCTTTATCCACTGCGCCACCTAGCTGCCCTGGTATAATTATTCTTAACAGTAAATATTTATATTAGTTCCCTATATATTTTGGGTATCAAACTTTTATCAGTTGTTTCATGCAAAAAAATTTCCCATTTTATCACTTTCTTGTACTTCTAGTTGTGTTGATTTTTTTCTTCAAACCTTTTTATAATATATAAATTATTTTATGCAATGTGATTATCTCTTTTATTTGGAAAGGCTACTTTCCATCAACTGTCTATTTATTTTATTTTATTTTATTTATTTTTGCGGGGCAATGAGGGTTAAGTGACTTGCCCATGGTTACACAGCTAGTGTCAAGTGTTTGAGGCTGAATTTGAACTCAGGTCCCACTGAATCCAGGACCGTTGCTTTATCCATAACTGTGCCACCTAGCTGCCCCTATCTACTCTCAAATTTTTAATGGTGTAATCTTTTCTGTTTTCTATTAATATCCTTTGGGAACTTATTGAAGCATATTGAAGTATAAATATAAATCTTATTTTTGCTAAACTTGCCAATTTTCCCAGTAGTATATATTGAAGAGAGTTCTTCGTAACCCCCACCCCAACCAGTGTTTTTAATTTTTTTCTTAGTGAATTGTACTCTTTGTTTCTTTGGAAAGGATTAAAGGCATCTAGGGCAGATTCTTTCCAGACGTGTAACAAGGTTACAGCTCTTTTACTATGTGATTTGGTACCCTGCTACTGTATTATTTGATTGAGATGATTCTAGCAATAGAACAATGCCTGAAAATTCTGCAGCCTCCCCAGAGGATCAAATCCATAGAAAGGCTAGAGAGATCCGTCTCACTGCCTCGGTTAAAAACAAGGGATCAAAAAGGTATTTTGTTCAGATTATCATACAGGTTGTATAGCACAGAGCTATACATGGAGCTAAAAATGGGTATATCTTGAACCAGATAACGCCAATAGATGGCGAACTGGGCCAGCAGTGTAGTAGGAAGGGGAGATTTGGTTTGATTGAGTCTGGGAAATCTCGTAGTGCTTTGAGTCGTCCCAAACTAGCTCTGCTGCAAAAGCCGATTTCTTTGACGTAAGCGATGTCACCCTCCAGTGTATCTGTGAGCTTAGCAGTGTTTCCTGCGACAATGCAGATCGCTAGCCAGCCACACTCATTCATCCTGTATAACTTCTATCCATGCCCTCTTACAAGAAGTTTGCTTCAGGGAGTCCATCCACTTGGTGTAATTATTGATACTTACTAATGCCACCATTATTTCCACATATACACCCCCCCCCCCATGAGATGTGTCTGGTAACAAAGTTGTTTTGTGCTTTTTTCCCCCCTTTTTGGGGAGGCAATTGGGGTTAAGTGACTTTCCTAGGGTCACATAGCTAGTAAATGTCTGAGGCCAGGTCTGAACTCAGGTTGTCCTGACATCAGGGCCAGTGCCTCTATCCACTTGTGCCATGTGATTATTAAAAATATATGGGTAATTTAATAATTTTAATTAATAAGGCCAACTGGTTATCAGTAAAATGAGGTCTATGGCCATCTCAGACCAAAGACCCCAATGGTGGTGGGCTTACAGATTATATGCCCTTTGAAGAGGAGGTGTTCCTGAGTTCACTTTTGGTTAGTCAACTTAATTTGGAGTTAGGCTATATTAAAATGAAAGGCTGATCACAGACTCCCTCCCCCCAACCTAGTGTTAATTATTATTATTATTATTTGTGTGGGGGGATATGAGGGTTAAGTGACTTGCCCAGGGTCACACAGCTAGTAAGTGTCAAGTGTCTGAGGCCACATTTGAACCCAGGTCCTTCTGAATCCAGGGCTGGTGCTTTATCCACTGTGCCACCTAGCTGCCCAAGCATTAATTATTAATCTCAACTCCAGATCAAATTTTTATTGCCCTAACAAGAATTTAGAACAGTCAGTCTTATCAGGATTCTTGAAAATGTATAGGGGGAGCTCTCATGGAGCCTCAGTTTCCACAGTTGCAAAATGGAATGTTGCTACTTAGCTTGCACTGTCACTATGTAAATGGCTGCTGTTATTCTCATTGATTGTGAATTTTAGAGAATTCTCTTTACCTGAAAGATCATATGAGCTAGATAGAATTCATTGACTCATAAAACAGCTTAAATTTGAAAGAACTAAAGGAAAAAAAACACGAAGAAAAGCATAAAATGTAGGTGCTTTCTAATTGAGTGAAAGCCATTCTAGGGAAATGTTTACCCAGGGAAATCATGATGTGATGATTCTTTTGAGAAAGGCCTCTCTGTGGAACAGAGGACATGGATTCAATCCTGCCCATCCCTAAAGGGAATTCTTAAGCAAACTGTGGTCAGAACCAAAGTCCTTGTAGACCCAAAGACCAGTAAGAAGACATGTTGAAAGCTGCTGCTGTTTGCAGCTTCTGGCAGGGCACGTACTGCTGGGGATCTTCCCGGAGTCTGGCCACAGACACACACAGGATGGCCTGCAGAGCTCGGCACTCTAGGAAGCTTTTGGACATGCATGAGAGCAAAGCCACCAAGTCCAGAATGAGCCAAGATGAGCAGCTGGCTTTCTCTCAAACCTATTAAATGCCCGCCTTTTACAAACTCTATAGGAAGTGCTGAGACTTGAGGTAGGAAGACCAATGAGAAGGCAAAGGGTGAAAGGTGCAGAGAAGACAGGAAAACAACGAGAGTTGTCCAAAGCGGGAAGGACATCCTTGGTAATCAGGGAGTGAGCTCCCCTCCTTCCTGAAGGTATCCCAATAGAAGAGACTGTTGTCTGGGATAACCCTGCTGAGGTGTACCTTGGGACACTAAAGGCCCTTCTGACCCGAATATTCTCTGATTCTTTAAAAAAACCCAAAACCACAAAAATAACATCTTGCCGCAGAAATGGAAAGAGTGTGGGATTTAGTCATACCTTGGGCAAGCCACTTCTCCCCTTATCATCAGTTAAATGAGGGAGCGAGGCTTAGATGGCCTCTGAGGTCTTTCTCAAAATTTCTTTTTCTCTAAATCCTGTGCCCTAAAGAAAATTGATTTTTATCTCTGCCTCTGTATTGATTTTTTTTTTCTTGTGGGTCCAGGGAACTTCATAGATAAAAGATCCCAGTTCCCACTTGTGCAGGATTATTCATTGTAGATCAACAAAGCTTTGTTACTATGGGCCCCATGCCCAGACATGGAAATGGTTTTGTTATATAGACCCTGGCTTTGTAGTAGTATTTACTCTAGTGGGATTAATCTGATGACAAATGGAGTTCTTGGAAAGGGCCAGTCTCTGCTGAATGGACTTCTTTTCTTCCTGCCATGTCTTTGTCTTTGTTATCCTTGTCAAGGGAATGAAGAGGAATTCTGGGGCTTCACATGTTCTTTGTCCTCAGTTTCCTGAGCTGTAAGAGAGGTGGTTGCATGAGGCAATGTCAGAGTTCTCTTTAAACCTGAAACCCACTTGTTTCTTGAGAACACTGTAGCCCTAAGGAACTTGGCATTCTTGCTGATTGTCTATTCCGGTGTCCAGCCTTACATTTTAGTTTGGAGGTTCCTCAAGGCAAATCTGTTGTCCTTTAATGAGCCTATGACGCTGCTTCTGTGGCCAGCATCCCATGCCTTTGAGGCTGGAAATAATGGTGCCACTTAAGGCCAGTGTGGACAAATCCATGCTCATTGGCGGAGGGCAGAGGGTGGCTGAGCTCAAGAAGTATGGCCTCTGCTCCAGAACTTTGATTTGGCTTTATTATTTCTTTGGAATATGCTTGTCTCTGGTGACAGTTCCCCTGCAGTGGGCACTGTCAGCTGGGACGCTGTCCACTTGATCCATCCAGCTAGCCAATTGGTGGCCAACTCTGCCCAGCAGCTCCTCCCAGTGCCTGCTTGGTGATACCAATCTAGGCCTCTTCCATCCCTTTGCATTCGAAGGGGGTCCCTGGCTGGAATTCAAACAGGGCATGCATGGTCCAGTCAAAAAGCATCCATTAAGACCAGCATTGACTGTGCAAGTAACAAAGAGACAAATCCTGTTCCCAGGGAGCTGCTATTCTGGTGGGGACATGAAGTCTCTGTGGAAATCGGTACAGGATAAAGGTAAAGAGATCATGGGGCATTAAATATGAGGGAGGGAGGGCAGGGTCCTGGCACATGAGGAGAACCAGGAACAAGGGTGATTCTGTGAAGCAGTTTACTTGGCTTGTTTTATAATTAGGAAAGACTTTGTACAATAGGATTCTTCACCTGGGCTCTATGAATGTTAAAAAAAAACCTAGGTATTTTGATGATTATTTCACCAGAATTGGTTCCTGTTGTAATCCTCTGCTTTATTCACTTAAGAACTTGATTCTGAGCAGGGGGCTCAGGACACAGAACAGTGACAGTGACAGCCAGCATTTCTGCGGTGCCTGCTGTGGTCGTGCACAACACATTATACTTTACACATTATCTCGGTGGGTCTTCACAGCAGTCCCGGAGGCCACATTCCCATTTTGTATTAAGAGGTTAAATGACTTGCCTGAGGTCACACAGCTAAGTGTTCCAGGCCAGGCTTGAGGGTAGGGCCGCCACACTTGGGCCTGCCTCTCTCCCCTATGCCCAACTTGTCTCTGTACTGTTGGCTTTTAAAAAAAAACCTCCCCTATTCTTTGTCTCTTTGGGGTTCGAATCCCCCCTGCCTGCTCATGGGGTGGAGAGAAGGGCTGGTCAGGTCTAGAAGGCTGTGAGTGCAGAGCCCACAGCCCAGCAGAACCAGAGCTGAAGAGGTGTCAGGCTGGCTCAGTCTGGGGAGACTCACCCCTCTGAGGCTGCTTTTTGCTCCAGAGGCTTGTGAAGAATTTCTATTAAGCCTGTTGGGATTCCCTGGGGGTGGAAATCCCAGTATGTTTGAAATACTCACACCCTCTTGGATCAGCCCAGTGTCACACCCTATCAGAGTGTTTTTGGACCTTCCTGGTGCATGAAAAGTGGCAGGAGCACCAGGTATGGTAAGGAGAGTCCTTTTTCCAACATCACCTTGGCCCCTGGTGCTAGGTGACTGTGGGTAAGTCATTTCATCTCTTGGAGCTTTGGACTCCTCATCTGAAAAGTGAAAGTGAGCCCACTGTGATAATGACCTCCCCTGGCCATGGGAAGGTCCCAGGAAGTACATGGTACACAGGGTTACCCAATATCACACTGTACTGTCACCATGACTGGCTTTGGTGTCACCTGCAAGCTTGATGGGTGTACCGTGTGGGCCTTCATCCACGACACAGATAAAAGGATTAGGTAGAAGGGTTGGCCCCTGGATGCCTCATCCAAGATGGAGATGTCACTTCCAGGGGACATCAAACCATTCTGCTTCCCCTTAGTCTTTCTGCTGGACTGTCCTTATTTAGGTCACATCTTCTCATCTTGTTCTTCAGTTAATTAACTTCTGTTTGTTTACTGATAGTTGTAGGTAGATACTGCTTATTGTTTTAAGGAAAGCTCTACTCATTCCTATGCTCTCTATTGTTTTTTTGGGGGGAAGGGTGGGCAGTGAGGGTTAAGTGACTTCCCTGGGGTCACACAGCTAGTAAGTTTTAAATGTCTCAGGCTGGATATGAACTCAGGTCCTCCTGAATTCAGGGCCAGTGCTTTATCCACTGCGCCCCATAGCTGCCCCCTAGTGTTTTTCATAGGAATGAGTGCTGTGTTTTGTCAAAAGCTTTCTCTGCATCTATTGAGATAACCATATGATTTTGCTTAGTTTTGTTATTGACATGGTCGATTATGTTGATAGTTTTCCTAATGTTGAATCAGCCCTGCATTCCTGGTATAAATCCTGCCTGGTCATAATATATTATCCTGGTGATGAATTGCTTATAATCTCCTTGCTAATATTTTATTTAAGATTTTTGCATTGATATTCATTAGGGAAATTGGTCTATAATTTTCTTTCTCTGTTTTGGCTCTGCCTGGTTTAGGTATCAACACCATATTTGTGTCATAAAAGAAATTTGGTAGAACTTCACCTATTTTTCCAAATAATTTGTATAGTATTGGAATTAGTTGTACTTTAAATGTTTGGTAGAATTCACTTGTAAACCCATCTGGCCCTCGATATTTTTTCTTAGGGAGTTCACTGATGGCTTGTTCAATTTCTTTTTCTGAAATGGGCTTATTTAAGTATTTTATTTCCTCTTCTGTTAATCTGGCCAGTTTATATTTTTGTAAATATTCATGCATTTCATTTAGATTGTCAAATTTATTGGCATACAGTTGAGTAAAATAACTCCTAATTATTGCTTTAATTTCTACTTCATTGATGGTGAATTCACCCCTTTCATTTTTGATACAGTAATTTGGTTTTCTTTCTCTTTTTTAATCAAATTTACCAAAGGTTTATCTTGTGTTTTTTTTTCCCATAAAACCAGCTTTTAGCTTTACTTATTAATTCTATAGTTTTCTTTCAATTTTATTAATCTCTCCTTTGATATTCAGGATTTCTAATTTAGTATTTAATTGGGGATTTTTAATTTGTTCTTTTTCTGGCTTTTTTAGTTGCATGCCCAATTCATTGATCTCTTTCTCTATTTTATTCATGTAAGTATTTAGAGATATAAAATTTCCCTTAAGAACTGCTTTGGGGGCAGCCAGGTGGCGCAGTGGATAGAGCACTGGCCCTAGAGTCAGGAGTACCTGAGTTCAAATCCAGCCTCAGCCACTTACTAGCTGTGTGACCCTGGGCAAGTCACTTAACCCCAATTGCCTCACCAAAAAAAAGAAGAAAAAAGAACGGTTTTGGCTGCATTGCATAAGTATTGGTATGTTGTCTCATTATTGTCATCCTCTTGGATGAAGTTATTGATTGGGTCACCCACTCATTCTTTAGGATGAGATTATTTAATTTCCAATCAATTTTCAGTCTATCTTTCCATGGCTCTTTATTACATGTAATTTTTTATTGCATCATGATGTGAAAACTATGCATTTACTATTTCTGCCTTTCTGCATTTGACTGTGAGGTTTTTGTGCCCTAATACATGGTTAATTTTTGAGTATGTGCCATGTACCACTGAGAAAAAGGTATATTTCTTTGTATTCTCATTCAATTTTCTCCAGACATCTATCATATCTAACTTTTCTAAAATTCTATTCACCTCTTTAACTTCTTTTTTATTTATTTTGTGGTTAGATTTATCTAGTTCTGAGAGGGGAAGGTTAAGATCCCCCACTAGTATAGTTTTGCTGTCTTATTTCCTCTTATAACTCATTTAACTTCTCTAAGAATTTGGATGCTATACCACTTGGTGCATATATGTGTAGTATTGATATTACTTCGTTATCTATGGTACCTTTAAGCAAGATTTAGTTTCCTTCTTTATTGCCTTTAATTAGATCTATTTTTGCTTTTGCTTTGTCTGAGATAAGGATTGCTTTCCTTGCTTTTTTGACTTCAGCTGAAGCATAATATATTCTGCTCCAACCTTTTACCTTTACTCTGTGTGTAGCTCTCTGCTTCAATGTGTTTTTGGTTTTGGGTTTGTTTCGTTTTGGGTTTTTTGTGGGGCAATGGGGGTTAAGTGACTTGCCCAAGGTCACACAGCTAGTTAAGTGTCAAGTGTCTGAGTCCGGATTTGAACTCAGGAACTCCTGAATCCAGGGCCGGTGCTTTATCCACTGCGCCACCTAGCCGCCCCTCAAATGTGTTTCTTGTAAACAACATATTGTAGGATTTGGGTTTTTAATTCACTCTGCTCCTCACTTATGTTTTATGGGAGAGTTCATCCCATTAGCATTCACAGTTATGATTACTGTGTATTTCCTTCCATCCTCTTTGCCCCTTTGTACTCTTTTTCTTCTTTCACCCTATTCCTCCTCACCAGTGTTTTGCTTCTGACCACTGCCTCCCTCAATCTGCCCTCCCTTTTATCAGCTGCCCATCCTTTCCTTTGCCCTTTCTTCCCCTGCTTCTGTCCTCCCCTCTGTGAGTACCACCCTTTTCCCCTTCCCCTTTTACTTCTTTGAAGAGTAGGTTAAGTTTCTTTATACAAATGGGTGTATATGTTATTTCCTCTTTAAACCAAATCTGATGAGAATAAGGTTGAAACCATGATCACCCCTCCCTTCTTTCCCTCTATTGTAATAGGGTTTTTTGTGCATCTTCTTCATATGATGTAATTAACCCTACTCCACCTCCCTTTCCCTCTCCTCCCATTCTCTTTTTATTCTGCCCCTGAAGTTTCTTTATATAATCACATCAAAGTATATTTAATAGATCTCAAGAGTTAAAAGTATTATCTTCCCTCATAGGGATATAAACATTTTAAGCTTATTGAATAATAAATCCCCCCCCGTTTACCATTTTATACTTCTCTTGAGTCTTGTATTTGAAGATCAAATTTTCTGTTCAGTTCTGGTCTTCAGGAAACCTTGGAAGTCCCCTGTTTCATTGAATGTTCATCTTTTCCCCTGAAAGAGAATGCTCAGTTTTGCTGGGTAGTTGATTCTTGGTTGCAGTCCAAGCTCCTTTGCCTTCCAAAATATCGTATTCTAAGCCTTCCAATCCTTTAATGTTGAAGCTGCCAGGTCCTGTGCAGTCCTGACTGTGGCTCCATGATATTTACATTTTTTCTTTCTGGCTGCTTGCAGTATTTTGTCCTTCACCTGATAATTCTGGAATTTGGCTACAATATTCCTTGGAGTTTTCCTTTTGGAGTCTCTTTCAGGAGGTGATTGGTGGATTCTTTCAGTGACTATTTTACCTTCTGATTCTACAATATTAGGACAGTTCTCCTTGATAATTTCCTGGAATATGATGTCTAGACTCTTTTTCTGATCATGGCTTTCATGTAGTCCAGTAATTCTCAATTATCTCTCCTGGACCTGTTTTCCAGGTCAGTTGTCTTTCTGAGGAGCTTTTTCACATTTTCTCATGGTGGTTGTTGCTCTTTGGTTCAGTTATTTATCAGGTTAATAGATTTTGCTTAAGGATCAACTCATCAAGGGGGCCTTGGTCTGGCTTCAGTCACCGTGAGGGGGAGCTCTTGGACTTATATCGTTCCTTGGGCTCTCTTCTGTTTTCACCGACGCTTCTTGCCATGGTTTGGGTTCTAGAGGCAGTACTCACTCTTCCTCTTGTTCTCAGAAGCCCCTACGTCTACCTGAGGATGCAGCCTGGTACTGGGGAAGGAGCACTGGGCATTAGTGTCAGTGCTGATGGACCAGACACGTGACCCTTTCATGCCTCTCTGAGCCTCCTCATCGCGTCTTCATCTGTAAAGGATTTTACCTAAAGTTACCTAAAAGTGTCTCTCTGAGTACTGAGCAGCCCACTGTTCTATACATCAGGGGCCCTGGATGGGGGAATATTTGTGTAAGGAAAGAAAGTAGGCAGAAGGCTGCCTGGGCTGTTTGTCCCTTAGGATGCATGTGAAGAGTGCAGAGAGTCACACTGGGAGTCAATGACAGAAGCAGTCACCTAGATTGTGTGTGTGTGTGTGTGTGTATGCATGTGTGTATTTGCCCATGTGTGCACGCACGCTCTTCCTTCCTACCCTGGGCCTGAAATCATTCTCCTTCCACCCCTTCTCTTCCTGTTCAGGTACATTCTACCTTAGAAGCCTCCTGTGAGCCCTTGCTGTCTACCAGAAGCAATCCTACCTTCTTCTTTGTGCACTGAATCACACCCTCATTTGGTTTACTTTCATCCCCTTCCTCATTTTCAGGGATGCTCTTTTATTGTCTTTGTAGCTGTAGTGTCTCGCCATTGGTACGCTGTGTCTGTGGAGCAGGTGCCTAATACGTAAGTGTTGCTCAGACTCATTACTGACTTGCTCCTTATCACAGACTGAGCTTGGGTGTCTGCACCTATTACATGGCAGCTACTATGTGAGGCACTAGGAGTGGCGGCCCTACCCTCAAGGGGGTTACATTCTAATGAAGGAGACAACATGTATGTACATAGGGATGTACCAGAAAAACTAAGGTAACCTTAGAGGAGAAGGCGCTGCTGCCTTCCATCATAGGAAACTAAGGATGGCGATGTAGAAAGGACAAGGCTGCATATTCCCGCCCTGGGGAGGAATTAGTAGGAAGGTTGGTATGGCCGAATCCTTGAGGATATGGAGGGGCGGAATGAACATAAAGGTGGATGGGAAAGGTAAGAAGGGGCCTGATTGTGAAGAGCTTTCAATGCCAAACAAAAGGGTGATATTTGGTCCCCAAAGTCAGAGGGAGCCGCTGGGTTTGTGACGTGGTCAGACCTCCACTTTAGGCACAGTCTGAGAAGAGCCTGAGCTCATGAGACAGCAGTCAGTGGAGAGAAGGAGGGTGGGCTGGGCCTAGGAATGTGGTAGGGTCAGACACTCCATGACTTGGCAGCTGATTTGGATATGTAAGATGATGGAGCATTAAGGGGGGGCAGGGTGACACCAAGTGTGCACGTCTGAGTGACTGGAAGGATGATGATCCCCTTGACAGAAATAGGCTTTTGGGGAAAGTGTCTGAGGCCAGATTTGAACTCGGGTCCTCCTGAATCCAGGACCGGTGTTCTATCCACTGTGCCACCTAGCTGCCTCGAGTGCATTCATTTTTAAATGGTTGATGTAGTTAGTGGTGTGGGCCTGGAGTGCAAGGAAGAGACTACATCTGGACATGGAGATTTGGGAGTCATCTCCTTAAACCCAGGGGAGCCGATGAAGTCACCAAGGGAGAAAATACCTAGAGGCCTCGGGGCATACCATGGTTAATAGCTGTGATCTAGATGAGAAGAAGCCAGATGGGTAGGAGAAGAAGCAAGTGAAAGCAGAGTCATGAGAAGCCAGGGAGAGAGCAGCCAGTGGCAGCTGAATGGAAGCTGGCCCACCGCCTTCAGGAGGAAGAGTAGAGGAGATGCAGGTGTCCACTCTGGCCGGCCTTCTCTGGGATTTGGGGTGAGAAGGAGTGGAGCACCAAGGACAGTAGCTAGTGGTGATGGGAGGACCTCATGGGAAGTGACAAGGGCAATCCAAGGGAAGCTGGCAGTGACTCCGGAAAGCAGAGCTGCCTGTTGATTGCAGCTTGGACAGTTCTTTGTGTCCCTCCTTCAGGAAGCCCCTTTGGACTGAAAAGAGAAAGATCGCCCCCAATCTCTCCTGGTGCAAATCTACACCTTCTGCAGCTCCCTTTTCTCTCCTGATAAAATTAACTCACGTGTCAACCTCAAGTTTGATTGCAAACTGTCTTGGTAGTTGTCAACTCTCAATGACCATACTCCTTCTGACCTGTTTGTAGGCCAGAGGCCTCAGATCCCCTCCTCCCCCTCAGGCTAACAAAATCATATGGTTCAAGGAGCCCTGTTCTCAATAAGGTCCGCTCCGGAGTTGTGTCCACATAAGGAATAATAAGGTTCACTCCTGAGTTATGCCCATATAAGGAAGAGGGATGGGAATACTGTGTTCTGATTACCTAGTTTTTGCGTGTAGATTGTAACCCTTGAGTAATCGGACCAATGATGAAAGGGGGGGGTCTGTTTGCATTAGGGACTAGGGTATAAAACAGGGCCTGCGAGCCCCCTTTCTTTGCACCCATTCGCTGCACACTAGGGTCCCTCCTTCTCATGAGAAGGAAATAAAAGAGCCTTCGTCACATGGCTGCCGAGTTCCTTATTGAGAAGAGGATTTTTCCCCCTTACAGTCCTACTTGGGTTCCTCGGTCTATTGTGTATCTACAGATACAAGTGGCTGTTGCTAACGATGAGCCATCACATTGCTGGGCCGAGGCTGAATGTGGGGGGGGCATCAAGCCCATCCCCCAGATTAGTCTTGAGTGTCTAGACCGTTGTGGTTTCTGCTCTTTGTGTCTTTCGTGTTGAACAGGGAACCAGCCACATAGGAGATGCTTGACAGGTGGTTTCTGGGATTGGGCGGGCATTAAATATCTACTGTGTACAGGCAGCAGGCATTTGTTGAGCTCCTACCACGTGCCAAGGACCTAATGAATTGGCCTTTGGATTCATCGGAGGAAAGGGGGTTTGGGGGTGAAGCCAGCAGGTAGAGAATAGCCTAGAAGAGCTAGAAGACACCTCTGAGAATGCCCAGGTGCTGCCCACTTCCCACATGTAAGGAAGATGCATTGGGGGACTCTGGAGCTTTCATCCCTCCTACCTCTAGAGACAGGGAGGAGCTTGGCAGAGGGCAGAGGGCAACCGTCCTAATGATTTCAGAGAGGGCCCGGGACCAAGCTCCTGCCTGTGTCCTAATAAAGTCATGTCCCCAAGCTCAGGTTAGAAGACAGGAGCACAACAAAGGCTGCATAACATGTGGGAGAGAACCCTGCCTCCCCCAACAGCCCTCTTATAGTTAGCAATGTGTGCCAACTAGCACCCCTCCCCAGCTCCCTTTATGGCTCTGGTTTGGCTTAGAGTTGTGTGCTTGAATGCTGGGGATGAGAACTTCACCATCACCTTAACCCATGGGGGGAAATCCTGCCTGAAATTCTGCTGCCCGAAGGGACAGCTAGGTGGCACAGTGGATAGAGCACCGGCCCTGGATTCAGGAGGGCCTGAGTTCAAATCTGGCTTCAGACGCTTAACACTTACTAGCTGTGTGACCCTGGGAAGTTGCTTAACCCCAATTGCCTCACCAAAAAAAAAAAAAAGAAAGAAAGAATGAGAACTGAAATTCTGCTGCCCGAGTCCCAGGATGAGGCGCTAAGTGCCAGCCACACTCCACACCCCTGCTCGCCTTCTCTTCCCCAGCCCAGTCTAGATTTCTGCCTTTCCTTCAAGCCCGGCCTCCACCCCTCCTCCATGAAGCCTGCTGTGATCCAACCCTCATCCTACTTAATTGGCATCCGTGGCTTCAAAAGCATTCTCAGGCCTTAAAGACCTTGATGTGAGGCCCTGCCCTATGACCCTAGGCGAGTCACCTTCTCTGAGGCTGAGCCCTAGAAATGATGAGATTTCTAGGGAGTACAAGCCTGGCTCAGTCTTTGAAGTTATTTTTGAACCAGTGTGTCAGGGAACAGAGTGCTGAAGGCAAAGGACTTGGGTTCAGATCTCACCATCTCTGCTGCTTACCTGTGGGACCTCAGGCAAGTCACTTAAGTTCTGGGCCTCAGTTTCCTAATCTGTAAATGAGGGGTCCGACTTAGTGCCCCTTAGGTGCCCCTTGAGGTGCCCCTTAGGTGCCTTCCCACTCTAGATCTGTATCCTGGGATCCTCTTCTTGAAAGCCCAACTCCACAGGCATTTGGCAAGTGAGCGAAAGGGAGGACTCATTCTCTACTTCACTTTCTCCCCCTGCAAAAAAAAAAAAAAAATCACGAGAGGAGCCTGGCCAAGCCCCACATCTGAGGGACCAAGATGTCTGAACTGACACAGCATGGGATGGGCCGTGACAGGGGCCATGTGAGCACCTCTGCTCTCCACCTACAGATGAGTAAGATGCAGCTCCTGTCTGCGCCTTCCTGGGGAGGCCCTCCCGGATCTGCTCCCAGAACACTGGGGAGGATAACTTGCACCTACACTGACACTCTCTGTGTGGATCCAGACATATTGTACCCTTGCCCGCTTGTATCAGGCCCATCCAGTCCCATGCTATGCTTTCCTTTTGTTAATGATCTCCTACTTATCCTGGGGTAGAGCTGACTTCGTACATGTTTGTTTGCCTGTTGTTCTCCCCAGCGCTTAGCACAGTACTTGGCACCAAAAGGTGCTTAATTAATATTTATTGACAGGGGGGGAGGCGCAGGGGTGTGTGCTTTCCAATGTGTTTGACCTATCATGATCTATCAGAAGTTGTGCTTCTCTGGTGTATGTGGCCTCTGAGCAACTGGAATATGCCAGGGGAGACATTGGAAGAGGGTGTAATCTACCGAAAGAAAGGATCGCCTTGTCCCACAGCCATTCCAGCCTCTTTCATTCTCTCGCCCACTTGGACCCTTTAGAGTGTCTTGTACCTTTCCCAGTCTCACCAGCTGGGGTGAGGGTTTGGCTAGGGAGCTTGGCCTCAGCAGAGGATGCATTTGATGCCTGGAGCACCTAGAGTCTGGAGCCACACTCCTTCCCAGGGAAAGGGCTCAGTCCAGATGTCACAGGTCACCTGGCTGTGCTGCTTCATGGGGATGGGAGGCAGGAGGCTGATCAGATGATAATGAGTGAGGGAAAGTGCAACTGGAGACACAGCACCAGGTTGGAGCCCTCCCACCTCATGCAGGAGTGCAGAAAGAGTCTAGATTTTTGGCTACCAGAAGGTCTTTTGATATGCTGGTGTGCCTTAGCATTGAGAAACTCTGTCTCTAAACACTCTCTCAGCCTTTGGAACCTTTATCCCTAGAACTCACTCATTTTCCACCACTTTCCTCCTTTGTATTCAATTCCCTGGACAGTCTCCTGTTTCCCATGTCCTCTTAGAAACAGAAGGATGGAGACTCGTCTGAATACATCTGTAAGCAGTGGCAGGTCTATCAGAATTACTTTCCCCAATTCTCATGTCCTACTCTGTTCATAAACCTCATTATTGTGGCTGCTTTCTTAAATAACCGTGCTGCATCACTCATTCCTAGTCAGGTGTGTGCCAAACTCATAGGATCCTGGCGCCTCTGAAGCCAAGCTCCCACCTAGAACTTAAGGATCTTATCACATGTACAGTTGAAGCAGGTGTACATGGGCTGTTTACTCCACAAACACTAGTAGAATGACTGTATTCACAGACTCCTGGCATAAAAGGGACCCTGGAGAACCTGGGGAAAATTGTTATACTGATAGTCCATTCCCTAATTGATGAATAGTAAGAGGATATGAACAAGCAGGTCCTCAGGGAAACAGTCCAAGCCTTCTATAGCCATGTGGGGAAAAAAAAGCTGCTACAAATTGCTAATAAAGGGAGAAATTCAAGTTAAGAGCAGCTCTGAGGTTCCACCTCATGCCCATCGGATTGGCTGATGAAGAAAGACAGTGACAAATGTTAGTGGGGCTTGGGGAAAGACAGACACACTGATGTACTGTTAGTGCAGCTGTGAACTGGTCAGTCCATTCTGAAGCGCAGATTGGAACTATGCCTAGAAGATGCCAATCCCTGCCAACCTCTTGACCCCCCTGGCACCACCACTAGGCCTGTACCCCAAAGAAGAAATGAGATATATGTACAAGAAAACATTTATGGCAGCTCTTTTTGTGGTGGCAGAGGACTCAGAACTAAGGAAGCGTTCCTCCACTGGGGAAGGCTGGACAAATGATCACATGAATGGGATTTGACTATAAGCATAGAGGTGGTTTCAGAGAACCCTGGGGAGATCTGTATGAACGGATACAGAGGGAAGTGAGCAGAACCAGGAGAACAATGTATGCTATAATGTCTGTATTGTGAAAATGACAGTGACCAACCAGGGTTCCAGAGGATAGATGAGGAATGCTGCCTCCTCCTGAGGGGTGGACTAATAGAATGAGACGCCTCTTTTTGGACGTGGCTCATGTGAGAATCTGTTGTTTGGCTATACTTAGATGCTACAAGGTTTTTCTGTTCCTTCTTTTCCAGTAGAGGTAGGGAGAGAAGTGGGGGGAATTAATGTTTCATAATTTGGGGGGAGGGGAGGAAAACATTTTTAGAAGTGGCCCTAGAGCATCAGGAGGCAATGCAGCCTGGACCCAGAGAGAGTAGAAAAGGGCTGGGATCAGGCTGGGCTGCTGTGGTGCCAGGAAACCCTTGGCATATCACAGAGTACTGTTGGCGTGAGAGACCTTGGACACCACCAGGCCTCGTGGTTCATTTAAAGAAGCTGTAAAAGTGTGGTGAGAAGGTCGTTGGGGCGGGGCAGTGCTACAGACTGCAGACTTGGCATGAGAGGCAGTGTGCCACAGGAGTTAGAACGCTGGATTCTGAATCAGGAGGACTTGGGCTTACGTGCTTTGCTATTTCCTAGGCTTGTGCCTTGGGGCCAGTCCCTCAACCTTTCTGTGACTCGGTTTCCCCACTTGGAAGGTGAGGATAATGAGCCCTGTAGTACCTGCCTGCCAGGGTTGCTGTGAGGCCCAAGTGAGGGAATGTTTGTAAAGCGCCGTGCCAGTCGAGAATAGCCTTAGGAGTCTATCTTGTCATTGGGAGTTGGCATGATGTGATGACCAGCACCACTGATGGCAGGCTGCTGTCCAGAAGTGATCGGCCTCCTGGGCTGGCCTCAGCGAGACCGCAGCTGTGGTGTAGTCTGGGCACCACATTTAGGAAGGTTGTCTATAAGCCAGAATACTTTTGGGGGGGGGGGAGGAGGCTAAGAAACCAGCCTCATCTGAGGATCAATTGGAGGAATTCTGCATGATTGCTCGAGGGCGGAGAAAGCCAGAACTGAGGCCAAGGGGGAGGGAGGGGGGAAGTGACCACATGGCCATGAGGCCAGGGAAAACCATCTAGGAACAAGAGCTTCTGGGGAAACACCCACTGCCACTGGAGGTCTTCCTGCAGAGATGGGACGATGATTTATGGGGTCTGTTGCAGACAGGGTTGTTATTTCAGGTTCCAGTAGGACCCCATGAAGGGTCACTTCCAACACCACAGGGTAATACAGAATCACCTTGTTTGTTCAGTTCATGTTGCTTTAGCTTTTGAGTAGTCTCTCTCCCTCCCAAAGAGAATTGTATTTTCTTTTTTAGCGATGACCTTTTTGGGGGGGGGGAGGAGTTAAGTGACTTGCCCAGGGTCACACAGCCAGTAAGTGTTAAGTGTCTGAGGCCGGTTTTGAACTCAGGTCCTCCTGAATCCAGTATCCACTGTACCACCTAGCTGCCCCCTAGTGATGACCTTTTTTTGTTTTTGTTTGTTTGTTTTTTGTTTTAGTAAGGCAATTGGGGTTAAGTGACTTGCCCAGGGTCACACAGTAGTGATGACCTTTTTTTTTTTTTTTTTTAATTTTTTTGTGGAGCAATGGGGTTAAGTGACTTGCCCAGGGTCACACAGCTGGTAAGTGTCAAGTGTCTGAGGCCGGATTTGAACTCAGGTCCTCCTGATTCCAGGGCCGGTGCTCTGTCCACAGCGCCACCTAGCCGCCCCGTGATGACCTTTTTAAAGACATTGTAGTCACTTCCAGATATTCACTGCCCTCCCTTGTTGCAAGGAACTAGTTAAGTGGGTTCTAGGTGGCTGTGGGTGCCACACATCTCAGCCCTCCTCCACTGCCCTCTCCGCTTTGTCTCGTTGTCTGGCCTCTGGGCCCCCCATTGGTCATTGCGGTTACCAAGTTTGGCTTCCTTCTAGTGCTCTCCTCAATGATGTCACCATGGTCATTGTGCATCCTTCATGCGAGTTTCAGGCATGTTTATTAAGCGCCTATTAGTATGCCATGCACTGGGGAGAGAGTGGAGAGATCAGTCATGCCGAGTCTCGTGTGCCCCTGGATCCCTGCTGTGTGCCTGACCTGACATGTTGAGGAGGCCTTCCCCTCTTGAGCAATCAATAATGGGGAGATCCCGGCAAAGCCCTTTGCTTCTTCCTCCCTCCTGCTGTCTGGCCAGCCCGCCCCCTCTTCTGCGCATGCATTCATGGACACCACTTCTCCCAATTGGGTCTTGCTTAGTAACGATGACTCTTTTCTTGTGTCCACTTCAGGTCCCATTTTGCTTGATTGAATCGGATGGTTTTTGGTTTTTCCCTTCTCCTGGGGGAAGCATTTATGTAGCACTTATTATATGCCAACCACTGTGCTCAGGGCATTTTACAAATATTATCTCATTTGATTTCTAGTCAACAATGCAGCACCTTTATCAAGTATGCCCTCAAGCTTTGTCAACATTTTTCTCATGAAGATTTTCTAGAGATGGAAAAGGAGGTGTCTGGCTTGGCAGTTTTCTAGGTTACCTTTTTCATTAGAAATAACAGCCTTGACTTTTTCCAGGCACTTGGTCTCCTTCCTCTTTCAGGTATCTTGACATGCCAGAATCCAGCTACTTCCATTCTCTGGCTTCTTTGTGTCTAGGTCAGCTCTTCCCACTTGTCGTTAGGCTCCTTTCTCCTTTAGCCCTTCCATGATGGTGGTGGCAGAGTGCTGTGGGGCTTCCCTTCCTCGGTCATGGGTGTCTCAAGCCCTGAGAGGCCAAGGGACCGTTTTCGCTACGTTCTCCAGGGCTAGTGCCTCTTGACTCTCTTCTGCAAGAAAGGGCTCCTTGTATGTAGGTAGGAGACTTCATTGTCAGCAGACTTTGAGCCTCTTCTTGTTCCTACTCTGGAGCCCTATTTTCCAACATTTTTTCCACCTTTTCTTTTGGCCACCTTTGCATTGAAGTCAGCAAATATAATGAATTAATTTGGAGGCTCTTATCCAGTTCTTTACAGAATTTCTTTTCGTGTAACATACGTTATTGGTGGCTCATCTGCAGCTGATCTTCATGCTTGTCTTTTTAAACGTGAGCCCTGTGGTGGGGTGACTGATCACCCCATGTACTGATGACCCTTGTAGCCTTGGGAGGGAAAATAAAACCAACTTTGCCTGCTCCTTTATCTGTCGCTCTAAGGAGGAGTGGCGGGTCATCTATTCAGCTGCCCCATCATAGCTGCCAGCTTCTGATTTTGTTTGTGGGAAGGGAGTCTATCCTGGTAATAGGAGAGGGTTCATTTCTTCCAGCGTTGGGTCTGCTTGGTCATTGGACAGAAGGTCGCATTTAGAGTTCCAAGAAATATGTTATAGGTGGTCTACAGAGCATCCGATGGGAGGGATCCTCTACCTGGCTTCCCTCATCTGCTAGTCTCTCTCCACAGAAGCCAAGGGGGCAGCACAGGGCACAAGACCATTTTTAGTTTTGTTTTCAGGTTTTCCCTGGCTAAGGATAAAGAGTATGATGGTGACATTTGACTTGGTAAGCCATGAGGAAGCATGGCCATTTTTTGAGCTGGGGACTAGTTTGTTCAGGGTTGTGGACTAAGATTCTGATTCAGATTCACAGAGAGTTAAAACCGCAAGGGCCTCTTGAGATCATTTGGTGTCTGTCCATCTGTCTGTCTCTCATTTTATGTCTAGTCTCAGGGAGGTGAGGAGCAGGGTACCTGGTTGGTCACCCTGCAGAGCTCAGACCCAGAGTTCCTTTGTCCTCTGCCGCGAGAAGAACACAGAGAAAGAATAGTCACGAGCTTGGGGACCATTCAGGGTGATTAGATAGGGGACAAAGAGAAGAGAAGATGGAGGTTTTGATGGGGCCGGGGCCACCGGGAGGAGAATGGCGTGGCTGTTTACCAAGGGAAATGTGGCTTTGGGAGAAAGGAGGAATGAGCTCAGGCTACGTTGAGCTTGAGGTGATGGGGGTCGTTAGGTAAAGATGCCCAATAAGCGGCAGGAAATTCAGGCCTGGACTTTTAGAGGGATGTTTGTTTAATCTGTTCCACTGCCCTCTATGTGCCATTGCTCCCTGACTCGGAAGTCAGTGACTGAGGTACAGATGGGGTGTTTGCCACTGAAAATCAAATGACAGTGAATTGGCCCAGCTCCCGCTCCCCGAGATCATTCAGGAGCATCACGCTGAAGACCCAGCCTCTGGATCTCCAGTAGGGATTCAGGACCCTTTCTGTCTGTTGGCCTGGACCCTCCTCAGTGGTAAAGCATGGGGATCCCTTCTCAGAAATGTGCCTGTAAATGCAAAATGTAAAAGGAACCAATAGCACTGAAACACAGTTATCTGAGGGGTGGCCCAGGCCAGGCTGAGACCCCCTGGAGGAGGGGAGCCTGCCTCGCTGGTTAGGCTTAGAGCATCTGCTGATGGGGCACTGATAGAGGGGAAAAAAGCCTTTGGAAACATGTTGGCTTGGTGTGGTCATGGAGTCCAAAGACATGGATTCAAGTCCTGCCTCCCACACTTAGGAGCCGCGGGCCTTTGGGAAAGACACTTCCTTTCTGAGCCTGGGTTTTCCTATCTGTAAAAGGGAAGCAATAGCAATTGCGTCGCCTGTTTGTAGGTTGTTGTGCAGGAAATGTCCCGTCCCCCCCCACTTAAGAAGCTTCGTTGTTGTGATGACCACAGTGACAAAGGTGACCCACACTGTAGAGATCCATATTCGTGCATCTTATGGTCTTCTGAGGAATACAGGCCCATTGAGATGTCTTCCCTTTTCTTTCTTCTCCAGGCAAACCGATTTTTTCTGTTGATATTCATCCTGATGGGACCAAGTTTGCAACTGGAGGGCAAGGTAGGTCCATAGTGAATTGGAGGGAGGGGGGAGGGCCTGTTACGGCCGGGCACACAGGCGGAGCAAGGAGCTATTTAGGGACTTGTAGACTCATGCTCTGCCGTGTGATGGATGGTGGGGGCCACGAAGCCCTGGAGCATACAGACATACACATCATATGTGCGGGAACATCCTGGTCACGAGTGGACCTGATTCTCACTCAAACCAAAGAAAATCATTTGAGGTTGTTAGTATTTAGTGATGATGGAGTGTGACTGTGTTGTAGTAGAAGGAACTAAATTGGGGGACTTGGTCATTAGTTCTGGCTCTGCCTCTGTGTGACCTTGGTCAGGTCTCCTGACTCCCTGGAGCCCTTGTTTCCTGTATTCTAAGGTCCCTCCCTCCCTCCCAACTCTGAGATTCTGTGATTCAGTGACTTGGTTAAGTCAGCTGCAACATATTGAACCCACCTGAGACAAAGAACTTGGATGGATGGCAAGTAAATTTATTTTGATTTACTTATTTTTTGGCTCCGAGTAGCACCCATCATCCAGCCATGTTTTTGTGTCCTAAAGGATTAGTTGGAGTTGAGCTGACAGGAGCAGAGAGCATTTAGCCGTGTTGTGCACCCGCCTGATAACAAGCTTCCTCTGCTTCTGCCCCTTGAGATGGGGCCTGGGCAGCCACCTGGTCCTCTCTCCTCCTTTGGAGAACGGAGGGTGAAATGTTCTGGGGTGTCCGAATGGGCACAGGGTACCTCCAACAAGGGCTCTGGGAAGGGAAGAGCATGGCCAGCCTTGCCATGAAACAACCCCCAGACAGCAGGCTTGGTGTCCCACTGGCATCTCGTTGGCATCAGAGCTCATCTGCAGCCTGTGAACATTAGGAAGGGTGTTTAGGCAGCCCAGAACAGTCCTGGATCATGGCGGCCCTCCTGGTCACTGCTTGGCACCTGTGCAGCAGGCCTGGGGGCACCCTGCCCTGAGGTTCATTATATCTGCGCCAGACTGGTCCGGACACCAGTCAGCTTGAGCCACAGACCTAGGCTCGGCAATGAGGGTTAAGCAACTTGCCCAGGGTCACGTAGCTGGTAAGTGTCAAGTGTCTGAGGCCAGATTTGAACTCAGGTCCTCCTGAATCCACGACCGGTGCTTTATTTACTGCGCCACCTTGCTGCCCCTAGGCTAGACACTCTTGAGCTCAAGTGACCTCACAGTCTCAGGGAATTACCAGTTTGAGCCAACACCAGGCCAGAGAATCTCTTCCAAAGACCCACGTGCGCTCTTAGTACATTTTCCTGCCAGTGTTTTATGAGGAGGGCACATGGGTAAGTCTCTTCCCTGAGCTTTGTAAGGCTCAGACACCTTTGGTTGGCACATTTCAGTGCACTCCTGTGACCTGGTGACAGGGTGTGTGTGTGAGTGTGTGTGACACAGCGAGTGTGCATGCACACATGGCCCGCTCATAGGCTTTAGGGTTAGAATGCACCTTAGTCAGCATCTGTTTCTGCGCTGTCATTTACAGAAGGACACGCGGGCCCAGAGAAGGGAGGACACCTGCTCATAGGGAGCAAGTAGCAGAGTGAGGAGTTGACCCCAGGTCTCTGGTTTCAGACTGACCACTCTCTGCTGGCTCATGTCGGGACGTGCCAGAAGTCGACATTCCTCTGGCCATTTTCTTTGTGAGCTCCCCAGTCATCGTTCACAACATGGGTGGCAGAGTTGAGAGTAGAGGAGGCGGGTGCCGTTCATCTTAGCGGACCCTTCGAAACCCGTCTGAAGCTTAGCGAACACACCAGCCGGATCATCAAGGCTTGTGGCGTGAGCTTAGGAAGAGTGTGAGCCCTTTGGAGGCTCACCAGCAGCCGCCACGGGGCCTGGTGCCCCAGAGCTGTTCCCTAAGGACCTCTGCTCCAGGGCCCCAGGAGTCAGGGGCCAAGCTAGGGCTGCAGCCCAGCGCCCCTCCTGTGCAAGCTGGGGCCTCTCCACACCTCACTCCCTACCAGGGCTTCTGCCTTGGCCTCTTTGGCTTTCTTTCTCTAGATCAGCCTGTTGGGTGTTTCTTCAGGCTCTGGCCTGCTGATGCTTGGAAGCAGGGAGCTGTTTGAAACCTGGCAGGATTAAGACAGCCTGTTAAAAATACTGCACTTTGGGGTATGTTGATGCCTTCTCTCCTGTTCCTTGTAGGGCAAGATTCTGGGAAGGTTGTGATCTGGAATATGGCTCCAGTGCTCAAAGAAGAAGATGAAAAGAATGAAAATATTCCCAAGATGCTTTGCCAGATGGACAATCACTTAGGTATTACAGAACAGCCCTTCGTGGGCTTTGCGTGTTGGCAGATTGCCCAAAGTTAGCCCGTGTGTTTGTAATTAGAAATGTAAGGCCCCGTGCAGCGGTAAATGTCCCCGGTCTGCTGTCAGAAGGCACAGATGTTGGCTACACACCTGGTTGAGTTATTCAGCAGAAGACTTGGCCAACCCACAGAACCACCTTTGGACAGTCCTGCAGGTACCTCTGGGGATTTCCTGCTCACCAGTCTCAGCGCCTGGTTCCCTAGGGCTTCCACACGCGTCTCGTGCGTCTTTGGGTCCAGCTTCCGAGCACTAGGAAGATCCTGGGGAAGGGGGTAGAGAACGGACTGCTCGCTGGGGTTTCCCACTTGGGCCCGTGTGGCCCCTCCGGGGACCTGCCTGGATGTGTTTGTGGCTTAACTTCCCCTCCCCTCGAGCCCGGTGAGATCCTTTTATTTCCATGGTGTTTTCAGCTTTGCTGGTTCCCCATGAGTCACTGTTAGTCCATCCTTTTGTCCCTCAGCGTGTCACCTTTCGTGGTCTGATAGAAGGAGCCCCTGATGTGCAGGCCCAGAGGGCCTGGACCAAACCCCAGCCTGGCCACTTACTTACAAGGTGTGTGACTCTGGCCACGTTACTGGACTTCTCCTGGGCCCTCGTGGCCTCATCTGTAAAACGGGACATGGGGGCCAAATGAACTCCAAGATCCCTTCAGCATTTGTGCTCTGAGCCTTTAATCCGGTCTCAGATGCTGCTCCCACATCCTTGTTCCTGAAACACCCTCTGGGCCTGGGCCCAGGCTGGCCACAGGCCATATTGGTGAGAGCAGTTTTTATTCTCTTGGCCCTAACACGGTTGGACTAAGGACTGAGCCGTGAACCTTCTGGAAGCCTCAGCTTCACTGCTGACCCTGGTGGCTACTCCACCTGATGTCCTTTATCCATGCAGAGTCTGTCTGCTCTGGAAAGGGCCAGGCCTCCCAGGCAGACCAAGGCAGTTCATTGTACCCTATGTGGCTCCCATGCTTTGGTGAGGAGATGTCCACTTCGGTGGTCCCTGCACTCATGTTTCTCCGGGCTCATTCCAGCTCCAGAATGTGCCTTGTGAAGAAGACTTGGTTTATATTACACTTACCCCCAAATCCAGAAATGGTCTTTGTCAGCTGGATTGTGGCTGCCGACTTTAATGGCTCCTAGGTCACTTACCATTTTTCCCTTCCCAAACCGCAGCACCTCTTGGCCAAATCTGGTAGGTATCAAACCAGAACAGAGCCTCTGTGTGCCCAGGGGCCCATCAGCATGCCCGCTGTCACAAAGATCCTGCTTAAGGAGAGGCCTCTTTGTGGGCCAGTGCCACGGGCTCTGGCCTCCGGCCTCCATTAAAGGGCTGACCGATTTCAGCTCACTCTGAAATGCTTTTCAGCTGTGGGACAGATAAAGCAGGTTTTCCTGCCGCTGCCACCGGCAGCCGTCGCTACCATCGCCTTGGGCAGAGATCCAGCTCGTGTTTCACACGTTGGGCCTGCGATTCTTGGACCAGAGCCTGCAGATGAGGAAATGGGCATGAATTGGGGATTTTCATCAACCTCTTTTCTTTTTCTTCCTAGCTTGTGTGAACTGTGTTCGATGGTCAAACAGTGGGATGTATTTAGCTTCTGGGGGAGATGACAAACTGATTATGGTGTGGAAGCGGGCTACGTAAGCATCTTTTTCTTTTTCATGGCTTGAGTTCTGGAGGGTGTGTTTTCCAGCTCCCCCTTTTTCCTGTCCCGGCCGTGGACGAATGTCCACTCTGAGTGCTCATGCGCATTTGGGGGGCATCTTCCTGGAGCCCCATGGGCAGACTCTTAGCTCCAGCCTGAGGCTGAGTCCTGCTGCGTCCTTCTGGAAGGACCGGGGCGCGCTTGGCTGGGCTTTTGCTCCGCATTTGGCAGCAGGTCTGGACTCAGGCCTTGGCCCTGATAGTCAATCCCTATGGAGCCTTGAGCAGATCACCAGCCATCTCATAGTCTATTTCTTTACCTCTTTGTGGTGAAATGAGCCCCAGTTTGGGGTTTCAGCTCTGATGCTTCCTGGCTGAGTGGCCCTAGGCAAGTCATTTATCCTGCTTGTGCCTCAGTTTCCTCATATGTAAAAGGGATTACTTTCCTTGGAATCCTTCCTTGTGTGTTTATTGTGTAGAAGACACTTTGTACCATTTAAGGGTTATAAAAATGTGATGGGGATGGTCATGCCCATAGAACTAACTCAGTGGGACTGCTAGCCCGCACTGGAGACATGCTGGCCGCCATCGGCTCGCGACCACGGGCAGGGGGCTGCAGAGGTCAGATTAACGAAGATGCTGCAAGTCAGGACCCCTTGGATCCCCATCCACAAAAGCACAGGCCACACAGCGCCGCCTCCAAGAGGTGTGTTCACGCAGCCCCGCCTTGGCGCCTTGTGTGTTCTGTGCCTCCTTGGTGATGGGTGAGGACTGAGGTGGTGACCGCTTGGCTTCTGTCTCCCCCAGCTACATCGGCCCCAGTACTGTTTTTGGTTCCAG
Source organism: Dromiciops gliroides (assembly GCF_019393635.1). Classification (NCBI taxonomy): domain Eukaryota; kingdom Metazoa; phylum Chordata; class Mammalia; order Microbiotheria; family Microbiotheriidae; genus Dromiciops; species Dromiciops gliroides. The sequence goes on from NC_057861.1 coordinate 6,001,496, forward strand.
TAGTAAGCTTGCCAATGTGGAGCAGTGGCGATGTGTGTCGATTCTCCGGAGCCATTCAGGCGGTGAGTGAACATCCAATCAGTTGGTTCAGATGAGACCAGAGACTGCCCAGGAGGCTCTTCTTGCCCCCTCTACAAAGGCCTGGGGTCACTAAGCTTTCATGGGAAGACCAGGGGCCAGACGCTGGCGAGGGCCCTGCTCCTTGGCCCCTGGACAGTCTTCCCCACCCTGGGCCTTTGCTTGAAGAGGCAGGAGTACATTGGGACCCTCTGTGCCCTGCCCTCCCCCCAAGGGAGGAAGGGGTTCGGTGTGGTGACGGTGACTGCCTGGAAGCCCTGGCATGCTTTTTCTCCCCCCCACTTCTGGCTTCTCTCTTTCTCCCCCTCCCTTCCTCCCTCCTTCTCTCTCCCTGGCCCTCTCATTCTCCTCTTGGCCTTGTCAGGTCTTGTGCCTTGGGGCTTTGTGGGCCACCACCATCTGAGGCCGTCTTACTCCATCATCCAAACCACGCAGAAACCTGGGCGTTTTCACGGTCCCTTAGCCCTCAGTATTCATGGAGTGGGTGCAGAGCCGGCAGGCCTGCTTCTTTTCCTGGCTCTACTGTTCCTGCCTGGGAGACCTGAGGTACACAAGAGCCTCTGGCTTAGACTAGTGAATGCCAGGGTCTCTTCAGTTCTAATCCTGTGGTCCCAAGTGGCTGCCCTTAGAGTGACAAGAAAAAAGAGGGGGAAGTATTAAGGGGACGTTAGAAAAGGACACTGGGGGCAGCTAGGTGGCGCAGTGGATAAAGCACTGGCCCTGGATTCAGGAGGACCTGAGTTCAAATCCGGCCTCAGACACTTGACACTACTCTGTGTGACCCTGGGCAAGTCACTTAACTCTCATTGCTCTGCAAAAAAACAAAAGAAAAACAAAAAAGAAAGAAAAGGACACCAGTGTTGCTTTGGTGCCTAGACTCCCGTAGGCCATTCTGCCTCAGGGTCAGAAGCTCCTGTGCTTTGGTTCTTTACTGAGACTGGCTGGCGGCCCCGCAGACTCTCCCAGAACCTCCATCACGCCTAGTCGTCATCCCTGGTTCCCCGCAGGCATAGCGCCACCCCCACCCCCCATACCACCCCCCATAGCCCACCTCCTCCTGTTGGACTATCCTGTCAATCCCCCAGGCAGGCACTGGGCTCGGTGCTAGGGACACAGAGGCCAAAGATGGCCTGCCCTCAAGGAGCCCAGAGTCCAGTGGAGGAGAGACCAAGCTAGCTCCGTGTGGTGTCAGTAGGAAACAACAGAGGGAAGGCGCTAGAATTAAGAGGGGTTGGGTGGGAGAGAGCTTCCTGGAGGAGGTGGGATTTTAGTTGGGACTTCAAGGAAGCCAGGGAGGTCAGTGGTCAGAGCAGAGGAACCTTCCAGCTATGGGGAGACAGCCAGAGAGAATGCCCGGAGTGAGGGGTGGAGGGTCTGATGGGTGGAAGAGCCAGGAGGCCGGGGGCCCTGGAAGGAAGAGCATGGGCTGGGGAGTGAGGTGGAAGAAGACGGCACCCAGAGGTCATTGGGAGCCACTGGGGTTTAGTAAGTGGGAGAAAGGGGCGACGTGGTCCTTCCTGAGTGTTAGGGAAACCCCTTTGCTGGCTGACTGGAGAATGGGCTGGAGGCAGGCAGTGTCTCCTCCCCCCCCCCCCCCCCAGCAGCTATTGCTGTAGTCCAGGCAGGAGGTGATGAAGACCTGCAGCAGGCTGTAGGCGGTGTCAGAGGAGAGGAGATGCTAGGGAGACTATACTGACAGGCTTCGCCACCAGCTTGGATGTGGGAGGTGAGAGAGAGTGCGGAGGCCAGGATGACTCCTAGGCTGGGAGCCTGGGGGGCTGGGGAAGAGGGAAAGTAGGAGGGGGAGACAGAAAATGAGCTCCCTTTTGTTTTTGTTTTTTTTGGGGGAGCGGGGCAGGACAATGAGGGTTAAGTGACTTGCCCAGGGTCACACAGATAGTGTCAAGTGTCTGAGGCCGGATTTGAACTCAGGTTCTCTTGAATCCAGGGCCTGTGCTCTATCTACTGCACCACCTAGCTGCCCCATGAGCTCCCTTTTGGGCATATTGAATTGCAGCTGTTTTCTGGACAGACATCCAGCTTGACATGTCTGAAAGGGCCATTGGATATGGGGGGTCGGAGGGGAGCAGAGAGGTCGGGGCAGGGCAAGTAGGTGTGAGAAGCATCAGTGTAGAGATGGTCGTTCCTCCATGGGAGCCGATGTGGTCGCACAATGATGCAGCATAGAGGGAGGGGAGAAGAGGACGACCCAGGACAGAGCCCCGAGGGACACCTATTGGGGGGGGGGTGTGGTGTGGAGGAGGATCCAGCCAAGGAGGCAGAGAAGGAGCCATCAGAGAGGGAGGAGAGGAACGGGAGGAGGGTGATCCCGAGAGGCTAGCGAGGAGAGAGGGATGCACTGTAGAGAGGTCACGGAGAAGAGGCCCCTGGGTTTGGCAGCCAAGAGATCACTGGCACCTGGGAGAGAGTCGTTGTGTCCCCATCCTTCATACCCCATTTGAGGCTGTTCGCAGCCCCCAGAGCTTAGCGATTCCCTGGCTCCTGCCTCGTCTGCTGCACTCACGGCCCCAGCCTCCTAGGGACTCCCGGGCTCTTTCATCCAGGCTGCAGCCAAGCTCTTGTTAATGTTTCGCCTCATCAGGGCAGGCGCTGTCTGCTTCTCATGTCTGTGCCTCCCACGCTCAGCACAGACGTGTAGCAGCCAAGGCTGGTCCCTCGAACGCTGAGCTGCAGGGCATGGAGCCCCAAAGGGCCAGCCTACAAACAGTCTTACTCTGGGAGTAAGCCTGGCCTATGCTAGGCCTTCAGGAGGGTTACCTTCTATATGAAGAGCACTGATGTCGGTACCTCCCCAGCTTCTCTGGCCTTGTTGTCTGACCAGCACAGGGCCACAGCCTGGGGCGCCACATTCCACATTGACCTTGAACTGTGATTCTTTGGAACCTGGTTGAGTCAGTATTTTGAGAGCTTGGGCGAGTTGGCTTCCTCAGATTATAGTCATTGTGAAATGAGGCTGTAAGGAAACGTCACCACATGGCAGTGGTGCTTGTTCCTGGTCATGGAGCCTTGGCGCCAGGCTTTCCAACTGTACTGAGCCAGTCGCAGAGGGGCTTCCCACTGCTCCCCCTGCTTTCCACCGTGTAGCCCCTGGGCAGAGATCCTGGCACAATGGTTAGCAGCCAGTAGGGCCCCGTTTCCATTAGATCCCTGCTTGCCTGTCAGTTTGGCCCAGTGGCCCCACACCTCTTCACTGTCCCTTCTGCTGCACCGGCCAGCATTTTGTCCAGCTCCCAGCATAGTTCGCTTCCCCTCTACAGGCACAGTCCACTTTTACGTTTTGGCCTCTGGCTTACTGAAACATTGAATGAGGTTTAATTTGCTTACAAACTGGGTCCCAGAGGGACCAAAGCGTTTGCTCTCTGGATGGCCCTGTAGTGTCACTTCCCTAATAAATGAGAAGCTGTTACTCTGCCCCCAGGGAAGCTGTCTCGCCATTGAGCTAGGCCCCAGGCCAGGCCCGGCTCCCCCAATGGCCTAGGACTGGCCTATCCACTTTTTACTTGCACCCTCTAACTCAGATTTGTTCAGAGAAGAACACACTTCATGAACATTGAGCTTGTTCGCCAGTGTGATTTCAGAGGGGGGGGGTGCTTTTGAAGAGGATGCTGCTGCTAGTTAGAACCTCTCCCTTGCCCACTGAGCCTTTGTTTGAGTGGTAGCTCCATTCTTTATGGCTCGGAGGTCTTCCTGGCTAACCACAGTCCTTGCTAAAGCTGAGAGTGAGTAAAGCATTCGACTTGTTTCCTCATTGGTCTGCAAATGCAGAGCCCTCTGGGGCCTCTCTCTCCAGCCCAGGGCTTTGGAACTTTCTCCATGTCACTGCCTTCCTGTGGCAGGGCTCCATCATGACCCAGAGGGGACCGACCAGGAGTGCAGGGGAGGGTGGGAAGAACCTTAAGGAGGGAGAGGTGACTTCCCAAAGGAAGGAGTCCAGTCCAAGAAGGCCTCCTGATGGGGGTGGCATCTTCCAGGCGACTCTTCAGAGGCTGGGAAAGATTGCAGGCTGCAAGGGCAGGCTGGAGCCCGCATTCATTCAGCTGATGATGGGGCTGCGAAGGAAGCCGTGCCGGCATTGGGGGGTTATGGGAGTTCACTCACAGGTAGCACCTTTCCTTTCCAGAGTTAGTGGTGAGGCTTTTCTGTGGCATAGGATTGACCCACGTAGTGGTTCCAAATTAGCTTTCAAACCAAGGAGGGCAGTGGCAAGAGTGCCCAGGCCCAGGAGGCTCTGCTTCTGCTGGCCATGTAACCCTGGACAAGTTCTTCCCCCCGAGCCTGCCGTGGGATGAGCAGAGCGTGGCCGGTCGGATTCCATATGTGATTGGGCATGAACGGGCCAGGCTGTCGGGCACACTTGCTGACGGGAGCTGTGCTGATTGGCCTTGGCTTGGGGAAGCCACTGCTTTGGAACTGTGACCTCTGCTGGCTCTCCTTTCAGATGTCATGGATGTCGCTTGGTCGCCTCACGACGCCTGGCTCGCATCCTGCAGTGTGGACAATACCGTTGTCATCTGGAATGCCGTCAAATTTCCAGGTACCAAGCCTTCCTCGGCTCTTCCGTGGCAGAGATCAGCTTGGTGGGGCAGGCTGGGGTGGCAGCCATCTCTGGAAGTGGAGCAAGAGACAGGCAGGACTGGTTACCGTTCTGGCCTAAGACTGAGCCTGGAAAGGAGAAGGGGGCCCTGCAGCCAGAGGCGTCTCCCCGTGCTGGGGCCCTCCCGGATCAGCTTAGCGCCATGAGTGGCTCCCAGAGAAAAGAAGCAACCCCAGCCAGAGGGGTCCCGGGCAGCAGGGGCAAGGGTTTGAGACCAAGTTTGAGTGTTGTTCTCTGCTTTGTATTGTCCTCTGGCCGAGTAGCCTAGAGCCCTCGGGTGGGGATCGTAACCAGAGGTGGGCAGGGCAGGGACAGATGCAGTAGCTGGAAGGTGGCTGCTGATTGGCCCGGCGCCCAGCCCCACTTTGGGAGGCATCCATGGGCTCTCTCCAAAAGCACCGGCTTGCTTTCTTTTTTACACTTTAGCAGGTGGAATGACGTTTGGTCACCTAGATGTCCAGCCCCTGGTGTAGGGCCGGCTGGCCGGCCAGCTCTTCCGGGGTCAGCTCCTCACAACCCTCTGGGGTCGTTACCTCCCTTTGCAGCCTCACTTCCCAAGACTTGCTGCTCCAGGCAGACACGCTGACTCCTCACTCTTCCTTGGTTTTTGTCCTTCCCAGAAATTCTTGCCACTTTACGGGGTCATTCTGGTTTGGTGAAAGGGCTGACCTGGGATCCTGTTGGGAAGTACATCGCTTCCCAGGCTGATGACCGCAGTTTGAAAGTGTGGAGGACCATGGATTGGCAGCTGGAGACCAGCATTACCAAGCCCTTTGACGAGGTATGAAGCCGGAGCGGCCTGAGCTCTGCCCTTGGTGTGAGGTGTTTGTGGGGCAGTGGCCAAGTCCCTAGGAGGCACCAATGCTACCATGCCTCTGTAGTGTGGTTGGCTGGGCCCTGCTGCCAGTGGGAAAGGTGGCCAGCAGGATAGACCTGGTCACCCCTCTCCATCCTTGTTGTCCCAGACCCCACTGTGAATTAAATGTGGGAAGGGGCAGCCTCGTGACCTGCTCACAGACCCAGCAGGGATTCCCATGCCCTCCAGACCCCCTGCAGTCAAGTTGAACCTTACTTGGCCGCTTTTTTCCAAGAAGTCTTGCTCCACGCAAGTGGGTGTGGCCATTCACTAGTCTTGTCCCGCATCCTTCCTCCTCCTGGTGCCCTTGTACTCACTCTCCCCCACACCCTCTGCTGCTGTTCCTCCAGCCCCCGGGGGCTCCATGGCTTCCGAGCTCTTGGCCAGCTCTAAAATTCTAGGCATAGAGGAGTTTTGGATGAGTCTAGGCCTTGGCTTCAATATTCTAGCTCCTCATACTTCCTGACTGGTGGTGAATCAAGTGACACGCTGCTTTGTGCACATCGGCATTCTGCTAGGCATGCAGACGTTCCCCCCCTCCCTGGCCCCTGATACCCCTTGTCCAGGGCTTGGCCACCATCCCTACCCTTGGGCTTGGCCTTAACCTTAGCTCTCCTGTGCACTTCCAGGTGGGACTAGCCCCTTCCCTGAATCCCTAGAGGTGCAGAGAAGCGATCCCAGGCAGTGCTGCGCTCCTCTGTCGCTCGCACGACAGCTGCCCACTCTGAGCAAGCAGTGTCTTGAATAGAGTTGGTGTTTATTGAGTGATTGATTTTAGTGTTCGTAGGTGATTGCTCCTCTCTTCTAGTCTCAGGCTACTGAGACATTGGTGATGAGGTACTTCATCTTGAGGCGCTGATGTCCGCCCCACGAGGAGATTGGCTGCCGCCTTGGGGGGTCCTTTTTGTCTTTTGCAAGGAGAGCCAAGGTCAGGCTGGGTATGGCTTTCAAATCCCACCCCCCCCTCTCTGCAGTGTGGAGGGACGACCCACGTTTTACGTCTCAGCTGGTCACCTGATGGACACTATCTCGTCTCTGCTCATGCCATGAATAATTCAGGACCTACTGCTCAGATCATCGAGAGGGATGGATGGAAAACCAACATGGACTTTGTGGGGCATCGTAAGGCAGTAACAGTGGTGGTGAGTCTTCCCCACAGGGAGGCGGGAGGACGCAGGAGGATCCTGTGTGGAAAAGGCTTTGTAAACTTAAACAGAAAACCTAAAACAAGAGAAGAAGGAAGGAGGGAGGGAGCAGGGAAGCCAGGAGCCAGGGGACAGTGGAGTAGATACTGGTCACAGTGAGCAAGAGATGCCCGAGTGCCGCTCTTCCTCTGTGCGCTTACTGGCTGGGGCATCAAGGCCGCTGAGGCTCCTTTGGGGAGCTGCCTTGCTTCAGCGCTGATCATGAAGAGGAGTTAATAGGCCTGAAGGAGAGAACACCAGGGTGGGGAAGATCACCTGGACAACTTTAGGACAGAGGCGCAGCCCCCACTGGGACAAGTGCTGGGCTTTGGCGAATACAAAGTGTCCGGCCAAATTGGGCCCTACCAAGGTGCCCGTGGACTGGCCGCACCTTCTAAGCTGCGTCTGTGCAGCCACATCCCATCTCTAAAGTAGGATGCAAAGAGGCAATTGTAGTGTTGGGGAGAGAAACCCCATCTGAGAGGGGAAATGTGGCTGAGAAGCGGGCATCCCAGCGACCCTGCGGGTGGCTCAGAACAAGCATGGGGACTCTTTGTCCCTTTTATTTGACCCTTGGCTCCGTTACACGCCTCCAGAAATCTTCTCCTAGTCATCTGGGGTCCCAAAACAGTCATCCCTCTTGTCCTTTGTCATCCCCCTTCAGCAAATCTTACAGCTCGTGGGCGTAAGGTGCCAGGGGACCCGCACCTTCCTCTGTGGCACCAGCGCGCTGCCCGACTCGGGGTGTTGGGAAGGCTTGGCCCAGATCTGCTCAGCATCACGACGGAGAGGGCTAGAGAACCTCTAAAGAGCACGTGTCTGTGGGAAGCTCCCAGACTGGCCGGAGATTTTCGGGGCCTGGCGCGGGCCCCTGCCCAGGCGCAGAGCTTCTCCCTGGGGGTGGGGGGTGCTGTGCAGGGAAGAATCTGCTGGTATCAGTGGCTGTCCCCAGGACAGGTGCTTATCAGGTGCTTGTTTGTTTGTTTGTAGAAATTCAATCCTAAAATCTTCAAGAAGAAGCAGAAGAATGGGAGCTCCGCCAAGCCAAGCTGCCCGTACTGCTGCTGTGCGGTGGGCAGCAAGGATCGGTCCCTCTCTGTCTGGGTGAGCCTCCGGGCTGGGGCTGGGAGGGCTGGGAGGCAGCACCTGCACCCAGGGCCTGAATCTGCAGAGGCACAGACTTAGCTGTTTTGCCCAGGGTCACAAGTGGCAGTGATGAGATTTGAACCCAGCACTGCCGAAATGAAAGCCTGCATCCCTTCCGTGGTGCCAGGCCACCTCTCCTCGGGGCTGTCCTAGAGAGGCTGGGGCAGGCAGGCTGCAATAGACAGTGAGACTCCTCAGGGAAGGTTCCGGGACTAGTGGGCCCTCTTCTTCCACACCTTTGAAAGTAGGATGGATGGGGCAGCTAGGTGGCGCAGTGGATAAATCACCGACCCTGGATTCAGGAGGACCCGAGTTCCAATGTGGCCTCAGACACTTGACACTTACTAGTTGTGTGACCCTGGGCAAGTCACTTAACCCTCATTGCCTCCCCTCCCCCCCCCCCCCAAAAAAAAAGGGAAGGTAGAATGGAAGTCAGGGTGCAAACCAGGAGTCACCACAGCCTCCCCATTAGCAGCCATCTAAAGCAGGATTGGGGGGGCAGCTGTTCCACGGCCCTGGGCCACCTGACCCTTGTGAGCTGGCTGGAAGGGCTACAAGCAGAAGGGCTTGCCCGGCACCAGAAACAGCACGAGTCTGCTGGTCACTCAGGAGGAGGAGGCGGGTCATGGGGGCCTTGAAGGCCAAGCAGTGCGTGTTGTATTGGATCCTGGAGGCCACAGGGAGCCACGGCTCCTGGGCTAGAAGCCAGAGGAGCCGGGAGGAGGGACAACGTAGGGGGAAGAGAATGAGTTTGTGGTGTCTGATGGTAGTTGTGGGCACAAGACTGGAGGTCAGCTGAGGTAGATCTGAGTCATCAGCAGAGACGATCATGGAATGCATGGGAGCTGATGAGCTCCCCAGTGAAGCCGTATGGAGGGAGAGGCCCAGGACAGAGCCCTGAAGGACACCTACTGTGAGAGGAGGTGATATGAAGGAGGATCCAGCAAAGGAGGCAGAGAAGGGGCCGTCAGAGAGGGAGGGGAGAACGGGGGGGGGGGGTGTCCTGAAAGCCCAGAGAGAAGAGAGATCAAGGAGAGGGTGATGGAGTGTCCAAGCCTGCCAAGAGGCAGGACAGAGGAAAAGGAGGATGGACAAGAGGCCTCTGGATCTGGCACCGAAGACATTGTTCCTTGGCCACTTTGGAGAGGGCAGTTTTGGGGGGATGTTGAGGTCAGAAGCCGGATCAGCAGGGGTGCAGAGGAGAGAATGTGGAGGCCCCGTCACAGACGCCTTCTCTAGAAGGTTGGCCACAAAGGGCAGAAGGGATACAGGATGACAGTCAGCAGGGATGGAAGAGCAAGTGAGGGTCTTTTAGGATGGGGTAGACCTGGGTGTGTTTGTAGGCAGGAGGGAGCGAGCCAGGGAGAGACTGAAGATGGGGGTAAGGGGTGGGGCCAGGCAGTCTGCTGGAGGAGATGAAAGGAGGTGACTTGACCAAGTAGAGGAGGGCTCGCCTTGGCGAGGAGGAGGGGGGAGACCTGGGGTGACTAGGGTGGCGGCCCCTCAGAAGAGGGAAGCGCATGACAGATGGCCTCTGTTTCCTGTAAAACACGAGGTTGTCAAGGACCCCTGCTGAGAGGGCAGGGGAGGCTTGAGGAGAGCTGAGCTGGTTTGGAAGAGCTGCTGTGGAGACCCCAAGGTATAGAGGGGTGACCATGAGGCAGTGAGGGCCACATACATGTGGAGGGACTCGAGTGACCCGAGGCCAGCTGAAGTGTCCAGGCTTCATCCCAGGGTTGGTCTAGGTGATTTCCAACTGGTGGTTTGCCAGTGTGCAGAACGGATGCTCTGCTCCCCGATGCCTCTGTGCCCCTGATGGAGCTGGCGATGGGGGGGATTGGCACCGTTTTTGTGTTTAGCTCAATGACCGGTACACCCTAAAAGTGTCTGGTTAGTATAGCAAGGCGTCCTGGTGGCTGCCCGGCCCACCCCGTGTGCTATAGAGGCTAGAATTTAGAACCATCACCTTAGCTCTGGGCCTCGGAGACCATCTGCTCCAGCTCCCATCTTACACTTGGGGAAATTGAGGCTGGTAGTGTTTAAGGGACTGGCCCGACGTCTGAAGCAGGATTCAAACCCAGCACTGTCCCAATTCCATGGCTAGTGCTCTGTCCACCACAGTCTGTTACCTCCCATTCACGCACGCACGACAGCCTCAGACACCTGGCTGGTAGAGGCTGTTCAAGGCAGAGCCGGGCTTGGTGTCAGGACACCTGGGTTGGCATCCTACTGCTGCCAGCTTGGTCAGGTTACTTCACCCATCTGGGCCTCAGGTGGTGACCCCTGCATTGGCAGAGGGAGTGCTTGGCGCTAACAAAAGCCCTTCATGTCTGGGCCTCATTTACAAATGACAGGAGGAGGGATTTATCAAGTAGTGGGTGGGGAGGGCACTGGCCTGGGGGTCCCAGGAGGCAGTGTCCGGCTCAGACACCAAGTGACTGGCTGCGCCCCCTGAAGCCGGGGGCAGCCTTCTCCAAGCCTCTGTGTTCCTGTCTGTTGGCCATGCCCACTTAGCTGAGGTGTCACAGACTCTGGGGAGGTAGTTGTGCCTTGACCATGTCAGCCCTGCTAATTCTTGTGTCGGAGCTTCCTTGGATCACTGGTCGCACCCATGCTCTTGGGAGGGGCCTCTGCAGGATGGGGGATGGGCTTCACGTGTCCCTGACCTCTTTCTTCCTCCCCACCAGCTCACGTGTTTGAAGCGGCCATTGGTTGTCATCCATGAGTTGTTCGACAAGTCCATCATGGACATTTCTTGGTAAGATGAGTTTTAGTTTCTCCTCCCCAGACCAAGCAGCTTGTAGAATCCAGCTGCGTAGGGCTGGCTGCGCACTTGGGGCTGTGTGCTCTGGGCTGCACGCTCAGGGCTGCACGCTCAGGCACAGCTCATCCCCTCCGGCCCCTTTGTTTTGGGGGCCCCAGTGGCCAGGCTTTCTGTGTCCCTGTCCACACATGCCTAGGCTGCCCTCTGGCTGAGAGGCTCAGATAGCATCCTGCTGTGTGCATGGCAGAGTGGGCCTTCCGCAGCCTCTAAATGGAGACTGAAGCCCCTCGAGTTCACTGGCTCCCGGCTCATGAGGGAAGCCTGCTCAGACTGAGTAAGCAGGGTGGCAACCCCTTGGCCTCTGGGCCTCAGTTTGCTCACCTGTAACTAGGACTGGCAGTCCAAGGGATACCTTCCTCCCAGGACCTTGTTCAGGATCAAGCAAAGCCCTTGGCAGAGCCTTGCACCCCACAGATAGCGGCTCTTTCAAGGCCCCCAGCTTCCCCCATGTGGGATTGCTTTCTACTGCCAGTCAGCCTTCTAACTAGATGAGGAACCAGAGAGAAGGACTTCCCCTCCCTGAGGCAGAGTTCATCCCTTTGATTCCTTTGCAGGACTTTAAACGGACTCGGCATCTTAGTGTGCTCCATGGACGGCTCCGTGGCCTTTCTGGATTTCTCCCAAGATGAGCTCGGGGATCCCCTGAGCGAGGAGGAGAAGGTACTGAGCTAACCACCTGTGGGGGTGCACAGAGGTGGGGGAGGCCCTCCTGGCTGGGCCTCCTGTACTCCCTGGCGCCTGGCGGCTCAGGAGAAGAAAGCCAATAAAGAGGGGTTTTCCTGACTTAGTGTCCCCTCCTCCTCCTCTTTCTCCTGCCCCCCTGGGAGAGTGGCTTCCTGTAGGGAGGGTTCTGTGCGTGGTGACAAGACACAAGCAGAGGGTGCTTCTAGTCCTCAAGCACCTGGATAGGTTTGGGGTTTACATCTGCTCCATTTCCCGATTTATTCTCCCCTCCTTGCCCTTCTCAATGGAGAACAGAAAACGTTTAGCACGACTCTCCAGCCTATTGTCCCTGCCCAGGGCCACAGGAGGTGCCCCGGATCTACAGCCCACTCCCAGGGGAGCTTGTAATGTGTCTGGGGAGACGAGACTCAGATATATGGATCCAGAACACCCCTCCATCTCCAAGAGGCGTAAACACCCCCCCCCCCCGCCCATAAGGCGTACCCCGGGCTTTGGTGGGCGACCACTCCTTTAATCCAGTTCAGGGGGATCTCTTTCTGAGCCTCCATACTGAGGGGCCAGGCTAAGGACCTACAGGCCTTGGACCTGTTTTATGTCCAGCTCCAAAGGGCCCAGACATCCCCCTTTCCCGGTGCCCCCTCCTCTGGGCTCCCTCTAAGCTCTGTCACATGCCAGGCCTTGGGGCTGGCAGACTGAAGGCGAGTCGCTTGCCTCCTCAGGGCGTTTCCTCAGTGATCATCCCAGTACCTCCCTGCCCCGTCCCATGCTCTCTCCCAGGGCAGGATGAGGTTTCTCCAGGATGTTGCGCTTGCTGAGGTCTCTACAAGACCAGCCGTGGCTGTGGTTTCTCAGCTCTGCCCCCTGGTAGACGCTCGCTCTGCAGGCTGGGCTGAGCCGAGCTGACAGCCATGGGCAGCGTAGATTGGAGCTGGAGCCACAGCCAGGGGGCAGTACTTCAGGACAGCTGCCCTCAGCTCCGCCCCCAACCCCCCAGACCTCTGACCCCAGCAGAGTCGCTCTTTCAGGCTTTGTCCCCTGCTCCAGGAGCTCCCACGGGCAGAGGCATCCTCTGGAGCCTGTGCTATTGATTAGGCCATAGAGGACAGGAATCAATTAGAGCCTCCAAGGTAGTGGCTCCTGGTCATGAGGAGAGGATGGGGAGGCTGGCAGTGCCCGCACTCACTCACCTGCTGAGGCCCAGTCTGTAGCCAGGCTGCCTGGAGGAGGAAGCAGGGCCAGCAGTGCGGCCCATGGCCCTGGGAGCTTCTAGGATGGACCCTTGGGTTGAGCCAGAGAGCGCTCTGGGCTCCTTTTCTCCCCTTGACATCAGTGACAGCCTCATGTGCCTGATGGTATGCAAGGAGCAGGCCACAGCAGACTCACCTCCCTGCCTGACCTTGGGCAAGTCCGTCTCCTCCCTGAGCCTCAGTTTCATCCTCTGTCAATGGAGATGGTAACACTGCCACTCACCAGGTGGTGGGGGCAGTCCGAAGGTGCGGGAGCTTTTAGGGCCTCTGGAGGCAGCTGGTCTTCAGCGACGCAGGCGTCTTGATCTGCAGCAGTACCTGAGGTTGTGCCACATGTTTTAGAGCCTTCCTCGTTAAAGCCTCTTTTCCTTCTCAGAGCCACATCCACCAGTCCACCTATGGGAAGAGCCTTGCGGTAATGACGGAGGCTCAGCTGCCCACCACCATCATCGAGAACCCCGAGATGCTCAAGTACCAGCAGAGGCAGCAGCAGCAGCTGGGCCACAAGAACGCAGCGGCCCGGGAAGCTGGCTCCAGCCCCAAAGTGGCCAGCATGGTGAATGGCGAGAGCCTGGAAGACATCAGGAAGGTGGGTCTCAGCCTGAGCCCGAGGCCCTCCCACCGAGGCAGCGCCAAAAGCCGCTTCCCTCTCGGGGCCAGTGCTCTGTGCCAGGCGTGCGCTGGGGCCACCCCGGGAGCTTCCCGACTGCAGGGCTGAGGGCTGTGGTTCCTTGTCTCTGTCGCAGAACTTCAGAGCTTCGTGCTCAGTCTAGACTTGCCAAGGCAGGGCTGCCTGGCCAGCCTGGGAGCTGGACCTTAAAGGGCAGGAATGATGAGGTTCAGTCTGGGAGAAATGAGGATTGGCGTGGAAGCAGGCCCAGCAGAGGAGGAGGCTGATGAGCGGTGGGGAGGCCTCGGGGTCAGAGATGCCAGCAAGGAGGTGTTAACCCAGGCAGAAAGTGTGGAGGGCCTGCCTGGGGAGGCAGCAGCAAGTGGGTGGGCTTCTGTGCTGAAGGATGGCAGGGGTGGAAGGAGACAGGGCAGTCAGAACTTGGAGTCAGAGAAGGAAGAAAGGGATGAGCCCACGTGTGTCTGACTCTGATTCCTTTAAGCAACTTTTTGGGCCTCTCTCTCCCACAGATAGGCAGAGCCCTCAGTAGCTGTCATTATCTGGGGCAGGAGGTCTTCCTTGTTTGGGTGTCCTGGCCCCTTTTGACAGTGATGCTAATGGAGACCTTCTTAGAATTGGGGATTTTAAATGCTTAAGATATACCCAGAATTCCACAGGTGATTATCACTGTTCAAATAGAGCTACCAGAATGTTTTTTTTGGGTTTTTTTGTGTGAGGCAATTGGGGTTAAGTGACTTGCCCAGGGTCACACAGCTGGTAAGTGTCAAGTGTCTGAGGTCGGATTTGAACTCAGGTACTCCTGAATCCAGGGCCAGTGCTTTATCCACTGCGCCACCTAGCTGCCCCCCCCGAATGTTTTTTTTAAAAACAGGTTCACAAACCCCAATGCAAGAAGCTCTGATCTCAGAGGACCTGACCCTCTGTGACCTTGTTTGGTTTCTTGGTTAAGATTAAGAAGATAGGAAAAGGAAGGAACTTAAGTTCCCTTGGACACCCCCAGAGTCTCTCTGGAAACACAGATTTTTCTCTGACAAGAGCCTCCTGGAGGTTTGGATCTTTTGAGTAATTCCTGTTTATGTTGTGGCCTTGGGAAGGAAGGCACTGACCCAGATCTGCTCACCTTTCTTTAGTCAGCTCCTTCGTTTTTTGTCTCAGGTTGGTTTCCCTGGGCTTGCTGTGGCCCACTGTTCTTGGCCCTTAAATGTGCAGAAAGTCAAAGGGGAGATTTTAGGGAGCCAGCAGCTTGTGCCCCGCTGGCATAGCAAGATCAGTTTGCTCAGGATGGTGGAAGAAAAGCGAATCCTGGCCTCACTGTGGGCTCAGTCCAGCCTCTTTGCAGTACTTGGGGAGAAGAGAGAGCGGGATTCCTTTTCATTTGTATTTCTTTTCCTCGGCAGAACCTATTAAAGAAGCAAGTGGAGACACGGACGGCTGACGGCCGGAGGAGGATCACGCCCCTTTGTATAGCTCAGCTGGACACTGGGTATTCATCAAGGTTTTAGTTTTTTCTGTTACCTGTGGAGGCCTTCATCTTCTTCTCTGTGGGGTCTGCCTGGAGAACGGCTCCAAGTCTTCTTTGTGTGTGGCCTTCCTGGAGTCCTCTGGTCTTGATGTGATGGAGAGTCTCTCCATTCATCCCCACTGCATTCTCCCACCTCGGGAGTAGCGAGGTTCTCTGCCCCAGGACCCAGCTGGCCTCCTTTCTCTGCTAGCCATTGTCACCGAGCATGCCGACCCAGATGGTTTAGGAAGGTTTTCTGACTTTCGTTCAGTTTAACCTGCCCTTGAGAGCCAAACACTCGGGCCCATGGACCCGATGGAGGCAAAGCCACAGGTGTGCCCAGGCTTTCCTGTGCACAGCCAGCCTCACCATGCTATGTGTTTACCTCAGCTCAGGGCCGCTGTCACCCCACGTGCCTTCCATTCTTCCTAGGTTTTAATGATAGCCACAGAATCCTGGGAATGGGGATGGGACCTTGGCAGCCCTCTCTCCTCTTACCGTCCCCCTTCACAGAACAGGAAAGCGAGACTCTTGACAGGGACGTTAATCCTGGTACCCTTTGCACTGGGCATCCCTCTTGTGACTCTGGGCCCTGTCAGTGCCATTTCCTCTTCTGAATGACACCCCGTCATCCTCAGCACTTGGCCAGGAAGGGACCATGCCTTCAGGCCACTCTCTGTGGCCCACCAAGCTCCTTCTGGACTGATCTGTGGGGTGGCCTTGCACTTTCCCTGATGGTCCAAGGCAGCAGATAGTTGAGTCTCCCATCACGGAAAGTCCACAGAGCCTTTGTCTAAGAGGCTGTAGAGAGGATTCTTATTCCCATTTGGGTTGGTCTTTTGAGGTGCATCCAGCTCGGACACGTCTGTCTCAGACCTCCAGCCACATAGCCGTACTTGGACTTGGCAGAGTAGCCTGTCGTGGCTGGATAGTCTGTGAACGTTTCTTGAATAGAGGCCTCTTGTGTGACAGATTGATCTGAATCTACAGCACACTCTCCCCCAAGTGTGTATCAAGCCTGTCATCTAGAATTGAGGGTTTTTAAGAGAGAAGAGAGAATGCATGTTCTTTTTCAAGGCCGTCTCATTCTCAGGGGCTCAACGCAGCCTCAATTCAGGGATGACCTATATTTAGTCCAATATTCTGTGTCCTGAATTTACCAGCTTCCCTGCCACTTCAGACACATGTAGAGCAAGACGCCTGGTCCAGGTAAGAGGCCAGTGTGCAGGCTCGTGGAGAGAGGAGAAGGAGGAGGACTTACCCTCCCCTCTGGACCCTCCCTCTGGGAGCTGAGTAGCTGTGCTGACTAGATGTGAGCCTGAAGCTCTGGCTCCTGATGAGGTCGGGATCCCCTGCTCCCCCCAGAGCGGTTTGCAGAGCCTGCCCGCACTGGGCACTCAGCCAACTTGCCCCCAGCCTGTTCCACGGCCAGGCCCCGGAACGTGGCTTCGAGTTGACTTTTCCATTTGCATCGATAGAATTCAGTAGCCTTCCATCCAAGGGCCAGGAGGGACCGTGATGAGGGGTGAGGCTGGTGATCATGAGTGTTTTTCCTTCCAAGGATCCTGTGAAATAGATAACGGAGATATTTGGGGTTTAAGGAAACTGAGGCCCAGAGAGACAAAGTGGCTTTCAACGGTCACACAGCCGGTCAGTGATTGGGCTGGCGCCAGACCCCAGGCCAGTCTTCCAGGTCCAAGGCCAGGTTCTCTCCATTCACTGGTGTGGCACCAAATGTATGTCATGTCTTAGGCTTTTCAAAATATTTTCTTCACTCGTAAATGAGGCAGCCCCCATACACCTGAGCAGCCAGGAGGCTCACCCCCCCCACAGCTCCCTTGGCATGCACAGCCGACAGGGCCTTTTGCTGCCAGATTCACTCCTGGGTGCCAGGATCCTTCTGGCAAGCCCTCGCTTGGACACTGGGTACAAGCCCTTGAGAGGCAGGAGGTGGCACCCAGCTGTGCAGAGGGACACCTGCTGACTGACCTGCTCAGCTGCCTTTGGCTGTGCTCTGGTGTCCCCTGCCTGGGAGCACAGCTTGCTTCTACCTTGTCAGGAGGGACAGGTGGGGGAGAATCAAGCCTGGTCACCCCAGGCCCAGACCCCGTGCCCTGCTAAAGAGAGTGCTAGCTCTTGTCCAGTGAAACCTCTTGGTAGAATGTCTGGGCTGGGAGGGTCCTAGAACATGCAGCATCACAGTCAGAAGGGCCTGAGAACAGAGAATGCCAGAGATGAGAACCAGCAGTCTCAGCGCAACGTTAGATCTTGGAGGGTTCTCGCTTAGAGTATAGAATGTAGAATGTCCCATCTGGGAAAGGACCAAAGGGCCTCCTCGCAGCCAGGCCTCTCCCAGTGCTCCTGTAGAAAAGGTAAGGAAGTGCTTTGTTTCACTTACATCAATTGCCTCCCAAATGGAAAGGAACAGCAGGGCACTGGAGGTGACAGAAAGGGGATCCAGGGGTTGGGAACTCCTCCTTGGACGTGCCTCCCTAAGGTTTCCATTGACACCATGGCCGAAGGGGGTGGCGGCTTCCAGTAGAAAAGACTCTTGTAGTCGTCGTTTCCCTGAGATATGGGGCCTTGTGTCATGCTTTGGTGAGCGAGCCACGTGCCCCTTGTAGTTTGGGAAGCAGGAAGGCTGGAACGCCTCGCCTCACGCTTCTGTACTGAGATCTCTGATGGGCCCAGGGTGGTGCCACTACAGATGCTGTCCTCATTTCTTCCCTGAGAGGTGACGGCTGTGCCAAGGACTTTCCCTTCTGTCCTTCCTTGTCTCCAGGGCCAGTCCAGGCTTGGCATGCAGTATGCACTTAATAAATGTTTGAAGACTCCATGAGTCAGCGGATAAGCGTTCATTGAGTGCTTCTTGGGAGCTTAGGTGTTTACATGCACTTAGTGCCCCAGGGGAAAACAGGAAGGTGGTGATGCCTCCCCTGAGGGAGCTTGCATTCCTCTAGGAAGACCACATGTATGGACACGGGGCTTGGTAGGACAGATAACCAAGAGGTACGAGGTTCTGACCAGGAGCTCAGTGGCATTTGGGGTGCGTCGAGACTGACTTAAAGGAGAAGGTGCCCCTGAGTCATTCTGAGGGTGAAGGTAAGAAAGAGGAGCACTCCAGGCATGGGACCAGCAGGTGCGGAAGGAGGCCGGGGAAGTAGCTGCCGGCCAGCTCGAGGAAGGCTTGGAGCTAACAAGCATCGTCCACGGGTCCTCTTGGCCCTTGGTCAGGGTGGCAGGTGAATGAGGCTGACCGCACTGGCTGGCTGGGGCACAAGTTCTGCCTGACCAACACAGGCGGCCCAGGCCAAGCTGTGACCTCGTCATGCGGCTGCTCCTGCATCCACTGGGATGGACGTCCATCCCTGCCTCTCAAGATCCCAGTCTTGTGGATGACACGCTGCCCATGCCCAGAGGCTTCCTGGCAGTGCCTTCCTCAGGACCCCCTGCCCCCCAAGCTGTCTTTGTCTCCCAGTGATTCAATGTTACGTGTCGAGACCTGTATGTCAAGAGACCTAGTGGGGAGGGGGGGGTGTCTGTCTGTCTGTGGCCATTGACAAGGCACTTAACTTTTCTATGCCTCCGTTTTCTTATGTGTGAAATGGGACCAAAGATACTTCTGCTCTGCTTTTGCTTGATTCTGTGGTATCTTGTACAGCCCAGATGAGAGGACTTTTAAGCTGCAAAAGTGAAAAGGGCCATATAAACATGGGGTGTTGTTACGAGCCTCCACAAAAAAAGCTTGGGGTGCGTGTGGATCAGTGGTTCTCCTCTCTTTATCAGGGAGTTCCCTTCTGCCCTTTTGGGTTGGAGGTGGAGCTTCCACTTAGGGAAGCGCAGTGACCAGGCTGGGTTTGCACTCTGAGTCTCATGTGTCACACAGAGACAGACAGAGGCTCCTACTGCCTGGTTCCTTCCACGCTGATGGGTTGTGGGATGGAAGCCCATGAGAGGTTAGGGAGGAAACTTGTCCCAGCATCGCTGCTCGGTCTCAGGGATCTGCTCTGTTTCTGTGCAGGGACTTCTCCACGGCCTTCTTTAATAGTATTCCTCTCTCGGGATCGCTGGCGGGCTCCATGTTGTCTTCTCAAAGTAACCAGCAGCTCATGGCGCTAGATTCCAATGCTACCAACTCCCTCTGCACGTCAAAACCTTCCTTGGAGCCCGTGGCATCGAGTCTGAAACCTGCAGGGGATGCTGTCGGTAAAGACAGGTCAGTATGTGCAAGAGGCTGCTTCTCAAGGAGAAGCCAGCTGCTTTGGCCCCCAGATCTCAGATTGGGAAATGCTTTCCCATCATGCCACAGGGTCTCACTTCCAGACATTCTCCCTGGGTTCGGGTCTCGTCATCTCCCGTCTCCTTTAGGTGGCAATTATTCTATTCATATGACCAGAGGCTGTGTGTTCCCAGCGCTGCCAGGGTGCAGTCCCTTGTTGGCCACATCCTACAGCCTTGTTCTGCTGCCCATGGTGCCTTGTGCAGTGCCATTCTGTTAGGTATGTGGTGTGTACAGTGGTACAGGCTCACAGGGGAATAGTGACAACGTGCTTAGTTTTGGGAGGGATTTTGCATCACAGAGAACACTGGAAGCTGCATCTTCCAAGTTGGGATGCTGCCTGGTTTTCCCCTTCTGGGGTCCAGCTCGTGGTAGATCTGAAGGAGCTGGCCACAGTCTCTTGGTCCATGCCCTGGTTTGTTCATTGTTAAGCTGGTCTTTTTCCCATTGTTAACATATGTTAGCACATGAAGTGAAATGTCATCTCTGATTTCAGAGAGCCCCGCCATCAATGCTTTTCCCATCCTTTGTTTATATTTGGCCACTTCATTTCACCAGTCTGTTCTTTCTTTGTTTTTATTTTAATTTTATTTTTTTAGACAATCAGGGCTAAGGGACTTAAGCTATCAGGTATCTGAGGCTGGATTTGAACTCAGGTCCTTCTGATGCCATGGCCATTGCTCTATCCACTATGCTACCTAGCTGCCCCCATTCTTAAGCAAGTATCTCTACCGCCTCCCCATCACCTTGTCATAGGCAAGCCTTAGCATCAGCACCTCTCCTGAGAGGAGATTCCTTTCTCTTCCTTTCCAGCTCCTTTCTACCTTTTGGATAGCTTTGATTTTTTAGTGAGTTTTGTCCTACATCAGAATGATCTTTTTTTCCCTTCACCTGTGACTCAGCAGTTACATTTGTCAGGTCTTTACCCTGTGATCAGTCAGTCAGTCAGCAAGCCTTTATTAGGCCCCAACAGTATGCAAGCATTTCTTGCCTCATAGAACACACATTCTCTCAGGATGGCAAACCTTGTTCATAAATGTCAAGAAAACATGCACACAAGCATTACCAGGTAAATGATGAGACCCTTTGTAGGTGGGTAAGATTTGGAAGAAAGTGGGAAAGTTAAGATGTAGAAGGGAGTGGGGGACAACGTGCCTGGTATCCAGAACAAGTGGCACAAAAGCCTGGAGATGGGAGATGGATCGTTGTTCCTGAAGAAGAAAGAGAAGACCTGTTAAGCTGGACTGTCGAGTGCAGGAATAAGGGGAGTGATGAGATATAATAAGCTTAGAAAGGGAAGTTGAGCCAAGATTGGGAAGAAATAGAAAAGCTAGGCAGTGACAGGAAACTGGGAGTTTGAGTAGGAGAATCGCACCGTTGGGCATGCACTTGAGGAAAATCATACTGGTAGTTGGAAATGGTCCTCGGGAGTGCCTGTGTGAGTGAAGCCCAGGGGTCGATGCCAGAGATGGAGAGAGGGGAGTGGTGACACAAGGTATGAGAAAATGAGGGGTCAAGGGTAATACAAAGGTAGAGATCCTCAGGCATGAAGGTGATGCTGCACTCCCTCAGCAATGAGAGGGGAAGTGGGGAAGGGGAACGGTTTGAGTTCTGTTTTGGCTTCCATTTCCAAATATCCAGAAGGCAGTTGTAGGTATGTGACTTAAGACTGAATATAGAGATAGTAATTCAGTTGCAGAAACTGTTGAGGTCAAAATGACAGCAAGTGTCCTGCGACTGAGAGTTGCAGCAGATCGGCCATGGTCTAGGGATGAAAGGTGATGGAGAACCAAGGGAGGGCAGAGCTGGGAGAACTCATGGAAGGATCCAAGAGGTGGCCAGAGGTTGAGGAGGACATTGCTTAGTTGAGGGGAGAAGAGAAGAGAGGGTTTGGGACTGCACTGGTGGGGAGTGGGATGGAGAATGGGAGAGAGGGAAAGACCCCCTTGGGATTAGATGGTGCAGAATGCCCCTAGGCCCATAAGCTTGGGAGCAGAAAGGTACTCACTCATGTACCATTTTCTCCTCACCTTGGCAGTGGACTCCCATTTCATGACTTCTGTGCTTCTGAGTCCAAAGATGCTTCTCTGGAGCAGAGTTGAGCAGCTCATCCTCAGCTCTATATTGCCCATCCCCTGGGAGCAGCAGGCCTTCTCCCCTCACCCACCCCATAGGATTCCCATGGGATTTCCCTCCTTCCTTGGCCCTGCCTGAAGTGCTCAGGGCTGGAAATGTGAAAAAACACGTGTTGGTTCCTGTCTTAAAGGAGCTTACATTCCTCTGGGGAAACAACGTGTATGCATATAAGGTCAGCCTAAATATGTATGGAGGAAGTCAGTAATTAAAGGGGTTCATTAGCAGCTGCCTGTGGGGTGGGGAGGAGTCAAGACGCAGCTTGACACAAAGGAGTTGGTGCTGGACAGGTTAGGGAACTCGGCCTTGCAGAGGCACTGCTCCCCCAGGCTGGCCTTCCTTAATCTGCCTGCCATGTTCCCTAGAAAGAGGGCAAGAAACGGACAATGATTAAGCACCTACCACGTGTCATGCTAAGCCCTTCACAAGTATCTTCTTATTCAGAGTTGTTAGGCAACAACTTTGTGAAGGAGGTGCTATTATCATCATCCCCATTTTACAGTTAAAGAAATTGAGGCACACAGAGGTAAAGTGTGAGGCACAATTTGAACTCAGGACCTCCTGACTCCAAATTCAGCGCTCTGTTCCCTGTGCCACATAGCTGCCTCTTCTGTGTGATATGGTTTCTGTATTTATATTTTTATCATTTAAATTGGTAAGTTTCCTGAATATCCGCATCAGTCAGATTTTTTTTTAATGTTTATTGATATTTTTTGTTTTTACATCACCTGCGTATTTCAAGGGCTCCTGCCCCTTCTCCCTCCCAGAGAACTACTCCTCAGGGACCATGTTTTTGCCTTTATTTGGTTCCCCAGCACTTAATACAGGGCCTGGATCATGGCAAGGCCTTAATAAACACTTATTGACTGGCTGATGTTATGAAACAGAATTTTTTTCAAAAGAGAAAGAAAACCATCTCATTGAAAAAAATCAACACAGTGAAAGAAGGTCTGACAGAAACTGTCGTGTTTCCCCCTGTCCCACCTCCCCAAATACCCCCTACTCCACCCTCATATTGTATTTTCTCTGGGGGTGACCAGGGTCATTCTGATTTCACAGCACTTCTGTTCCTTTTTGCAACTTGTCCTTTTTCTCCCAGAGCTGAAATTCTACAGGATACAATTAGCCTGAGAAGTATGGGAAGCTCTCCCAAATAAAAGAGAACTCAGCTCTGGGAGAAAAAGGGCAAGTAGCGGATTCTACTTCTTCTGACCCTGAATCTGTTCAAATCTGCTTTCCCAAAGGAGCCATCTAGCTAGTCTGGCCTTGTCTCCAAAGTTCTAATTGCTTCTACCCTAGCTCTTCCTTGTCGGTAAGAAAGAGATCAGAAGAGATTTTCCGTCTTATTAGTTTTTCCTCCTATTGAAGGATGAAATTATTATGCTGAATCAGGAAATTATTAACTGCCTCTGCTTTTGGCAGAAAGAACTGCAGAAGGCGTATAGGTAATAGAAATTCACCATCACTATTATCAATCAACCATTTATTAAACACCTACTATGTGCCAGGAACTGTGCTAAAGCTGGGGATTCAAAAGACAGTCCCTGCCCTCAAGGAACTTACAATCTAGTGGGAGAGACAGTGTGCAAACAGATAGATAGATGAATGGGTGGAGATATATATATATATATATATATATATAACATATGAAGATATATTGATATAATCTTTATTTCCTATTTATCTTGTATATAGCTTACATATATACATATGCATGTGTGGGGGGTAAAAGCTATATACAAGATAAATAGGAAATAATTAGAGGGAAAACACTAGAATTAAGAGAGATTCGGAGAAGACTTAGTTGGGACTTAAAGGAAGCCAGAAGATGAGTAGTTGGAGCAGAGGAGGGAGAATGTTCCAGGTGTAGGGGGTGGCCAGAGAAAATGCCTGGAGTTGGGAGATGGCGTTTCTTGTTCCTGGGACAGCCTAGAGGCCAGTGTCAGTGGATTGAAGAGTATGTAAGGAATAAGAAGCCTGGAAAGGTGGGAAGAAGATGGGGTTTGAAGGGCTTTGGGTGCCCCACAGAGCATTTTGTGTTTGCTCCTGGAGGTGATAGGGAATCAATCACTGGAGTCTGTTGAGTGGCGGGTGACATGATCAGACTTAAGGAAGATCTCTTTGGGGGATGGACTGGAAAGGGAGGAGACCTGAGGTAATGAGGACCTCCGCTGGGTATGGGCAGACCAGGAGATGCTGCAGAGCTGACGTCAATTTGCCTTGGTGACAGCTTGGAAATTGGGGGTAGAGAGTAAGAGGGGAGTGCAGGAGAACTTCTAGGTTGAGAGCCTAAGGGACTTGGACGAAAGTGTTGTCCTCTATGGCAGTAGGGAATGGGGGAGGGGGGAGATATGTGAGTTCTGTTTTGAACATGTTAAGTTTAAGGTATCTACAGGACATCTGAAAGGCAGTTGGGTATGTGAGATTGGACATGGGCAGAGATCCTCAGCATAGAGGTGGTCATTCAATCCATGAAAGCCAATGAGATCAGCCAGTGAAGTAGAATAAAGGGACAGAAGTACACCCAAGATGGAGCCCTGACATTTATGGTCAGAGCGTGTGAGCTGAAGGAAGGTCCAGCAAAGAAGACAAGAGTGCTCAGATGGGTAGAAGGAGAACCAGGAGAGAGGGATGTCCTGAAAACCCCAAAAGAAGAGATTATCGAGGAGAAAAGGGTGCCCAACAGTGTCCAAGGCTGCACAGAGGCCAAGGAGAACGAGGATGACGAGGCCACTGAATTGGGCAGTTAAGAGCCCATTCACCGGTCACTTTGGAGAGAGCAGTTTCAGTGGAATGGTGAGACTGGAAACCAGATTGTAAAGGGTTAATGAGAGTGAGAGGAGAGAAAGTGGAGGCCCCTGTTGTGGGTGACCTAGAGCAGGGCTTCTTAAACTTTTCCCACTCGCAACCCCTTTTCACCTGAGAAATGTTTAGGCGACCCCAGGTATATAGGTATATAAAATAGGTATACATAACCTTTTACTGTTTTTTCTCATGTTTTTCCTGCATCGCCCTCATTTCTCTTTCCATTTTTTCCTCTACCTCTCTATCTTCAAAGTCCTTTTTGAGCCTCTATGGCCTGAGACCAATTCATATTTTTCTTGGAAGCTTTAGATATAGGGGCCCTGACACTGACATCTTCCTCTGAGGGTGCCCCTCGGTCTTTCTTGTCACTGAAGAAACTTTCTATGGTCCTCACCTTTCTCTGTCGGCTCATCTTGCCTTTCTTTTACTAGACTTTTAGCTCCTTAAAGTGGGGCACTGTTTCCAGGCTGCAGTATCCCAAGCTTCAGAAGTCCCAGGTGGTATGATTTAAGGAGGATCAGGTTCTTCACTGGCCTGGCCTGTTCCCTGGTCCTTAGATGACCCCAGACCAACTTGCTAATCAACCAGCTTTGTGTGTTGTGGTTGTTAGCTCCGACCAGCCTGTGCCCCTCCCCCATCAGGGCCACTGCTACTCGAGCCTACCTCCTGGTTCTCAGCAGGGGTGAAAAACCCAAGTTCTGCCTCAGCACCAGCAGAGACCCCTGTAGTCTCCCCCCTGCCCAGGGCTCAGCCCTCTCACCAGACTGTGAGCTTAGTTCCAGACGACACTGGTGCTTCAGCTGATTCAGAGACTCTGGGGGTCTCCTCTGGTGAGGCCTTCCTGGGATTGGATCTGTGTTAGGCTGACTGTGGGGTTGGGCTCCCCTCCTGTCTCAGCATACAGCTCCCTCCTTCTGACCTTCCAAGTCATTCTTGGTTAGAAGATGATTTCAGTACATTCTTCCGTGGGTCTTGCTGCTTCAGGCATTGCCCTATGGCATTATTTCAGTGTTTTTTGGAGTGATTGTGTCATGAGTTCGAGAGCTCACTGCCTTTCCTCTGCCATCTTGGCTCCGCCCAACTGTTGCCAGTCTTTTTTGCCACCCACATTCCATTATTTTACCCCATAGGTGGTTGCAACCCACAGTTTAAGAAGCTATGTCAGGGCAGCTAGGTGGCCCAGTGGATAAAGCACCGGCCCTGGATTCGGGAGGACCCGAGTTCAAAGCTGGCTTCAGACACTTAACACTTACTAGCTCTGTGACCCTGGGCAAGTCACTTAACCCTCATTGCCTCTCAAAAAAAAAGAAAGAAAGAAAAGAAGCTGTGTCCTAGACAGCCTTTTCCAGGAGTTTAGCTACAAAGGGCAGATGAGAAATAGGATGATAGTTAATGGGGAGGGAAGGATCAAGTAAGGGTTTGTTTCAGGGTTGCGAAGACAGGGGCATATTTGTAGCTGATAGGAAATGAGCCAGTAGAGAGGGAGAGACTGAAGATAAGTGACAGAGTGGGGATGACAGAGAGAGGGCCCAGTGTGTTGGTGGAGAGGGGATAGAGTAGGATCACTTGAACAAGTAACAAGTACAAGGAGGGTGTAGCCTTGGTAAGGAGTGAGGTGACAACATGAGATGAGTGAAGGAGGAAGGGGGCAGAAGACACCTAGGTGATAGGAGATGATGAGGAGGGGAGAAGAGGAAGTGTTGAATGGCCTCAATTATTTCTGTGTGTGGCACTGTTCTCAATGAGAGGAAGTTTCTAAAAAATCATGTGGATGCCCAGAGAGCTCCAGGCCCCACTCAGATTTTTTTAAAGATACAGAAACAAGGGTGGATAACACAGTTGACACAGATGGGTGACCCAGTGCTGTAAGCAGAGCTGCACGCTAGGAGTTCCTCATCTGCTGAGACTGGGAAGCAATACCAAGGACAAGCAGAGAAGGGTTAGCTCTGTTGGGGGAAGAAAGGAGAGACAAGGGGTGGTCCCTACTCAGTCTTCATGTCTGGGTGGGGTGACTATCCCTGATGCCAGAGGAGACAGGGCTGCTCATTCATTATTCAAGGAGAATAGGAAGGTGAGAACAATAATGGCCATTGGGAGAAGCAAAGAGAGCACCAAGCTGCCTGGAGTGGAATGTAGATGCCAGTGGGGTCTGTGGAGACAGAAGAGCTTCTTGGGACTGGCCCCGGGCCACATTGACCTGTTTCACAAAAGGGAAGGTCTGCAGCTGACTGCTGGCTAGGGAGCATCCCTTTGATTGTTGGGAAAAGTCCAGAATAGTCTATTAGCAGAGCCAGTTAGTGACCAAGGCTTCAAGGACCAAGATGCAGCTTGTCCTCCACAAAAGCTGGCCGGGAAGCTACCCTGGTTATCTCCTTTGTAGATAGGAAATTAAGGTGATTGTGGGAAAGATGGAGAGGCACCAGCTCAACAAGAGCATCACCAGATGGATTCAGAGCTGACTCAAAGAAGACTCCATCCTTAATAGTTATGTGCCAGGAGGAGGTGGAGCTCCCCCACAGAACTCTTCCAAACAAACCTACAAAACGTTTCAGGCTGAATCCAGGTCAGGAAATCCTTCCCAAAATAACCACGAGTCATTTTTCCAACCCAGATTAGTAGACAGTTACAGAGAGTTCTGTGCACCGGGTCTGGCCAGGAACAATGGAGGCTGTGCCCCTGGGCAAAGAGAAGTCCCAGTTTGAGCCTAAACTCACGCCAGGTGAAGAAAAGATTCCAGCTGGCAATTCTGGTGCTCACTGCCTAGTTCTGGGTCACAGATCCAGGGGAAACAGAGGAGGTGCCCGTTTAGAATAAGTGGCAAGAAGCTAGCAGCAGCAATGTGGCTCAGACCCTGGGAGCAGAGCAAGGTCTCTGTTATAAGTACTAACCTAATTTCAAGACTGCAGAAGAATAAACAGGGTGGGATTCCTGGACCAAAGGGAAGCCTATAGTTCTGTCCCTCTGAACCAGCTGAACTTCTCAGCTGGTTGATAGTACTAAGGCCAGCATCCATCTGCTGTGGCTCAGACCCAAATCCAAGTCAAGAACTTGCAGAGCTCAGGCTGGAGCAGACAGATCCCTAGCCTGTCCCTGAGAGCCTGCAGTAACATAACACTCACCACCCCAAAGAAAGCAGCAGCAGGACCAGCCTAGACCTTCCCTCCAGAAGTACATAGAACCCAGCTCTAACATCAAGTCCAGAGTCAGAAAGTAGGATGAAAAAATGAGCAAACGCAAAAAGAATCCCACGATGAAAAGCTGTTGTGGTGACAGGGGTGGTCAAGACACAAACCCAAAAGAGAATGACTCCCAAAATGTCTACAAGCAAAGCCTCAGGATAAAAAATAAAAAAAAAGATTGGGCACAGATTCATCTAGAATTCCAGAAAGAGATTGGGGGGAAAAGTTTAAAATGTTTTATAAATGAAATGAGAGTGGGGCAGCTAGGTGGCGCAGTGGATAGAGCACCGGCCCTAGAGTCAGGAGTACCTGAGTTCAAATCCAGCCTCAGACACTTAACACTGACTATCTGTGTGACCCTGGGCAAGTCACTTAACCCCAATTGCCTCAGTAAAAAAATAATTTTTTAATTCAAAAAAATAAATGAAATGAGAGTGCTTGAGGAAAAAATTGGAAAAGAAATGAGACTTATGGAAGAAAGAATTGGAAAGAGAATTAACTGCTTGGCAGTAGTACATGACCTAGTTCGAGCAACAAACTCTTTGAAAATTAGAATGGACCAAATAGAAGCCAGTGATTCCTTGAGACAAGTATTTTATTATTTTCCAGTTACATGTAATGATAGTTTTCAATATTTCTTTTCATAAGAATTTTAGTTCCAAATTTTTTTCTCCCTCCCCAAGACTGAAAGCAATCTATATGTTATATATGTACAATCACATTAAACATATTTCTGCATTAGTCATGTTGTACAAGAAAAAATCAGAACACATGGAAAAAACCTCAAAAAAGAAGAAGAAAAAACAGCCCAAAAGTAGAACCAGTCTGGTTCAATCTGCATTCAGAATCCACAGTTCTTCGTTCTGGATGTGGTGAACATTTTCTATCATGAGTTCTTTGGAATTGTCTTGGGTCATTGCACTGCTGAGAAGAGCTAAGTCTATCATGGTTGATCATCACACAATGTTGCTGTTACTGTGTACCATGTTCTCCTGTTTCTGCTCACTTCACTCAGCATCAGTCCACTTAAGTCTTTCCAGGTTTTTCTGAAATCTGCCCGTACATCTTTTCTTATAGCACAGTAGTATTCCATTACATTCATATACCACAACTTGTTCAGCCATTCCCCAATTGAGGGGCATTCTCATGATTTCCAATTCTTTGCCACCATAAAGAGAGCTGCTATAAATATCTTTGTACAGGTGGGTCCTTTCCCTTTTTTATGATCTCTTTGGGATACAGACCTGGTAGTGGTATTACTGGGTCAGAGGTTATGCACAGTCCCATAGCCCTTTGGGCATAGTTCCAAATTGCTCTCCAGAATGGTTGGATCAGTTCACGACAAAGGAGTATTTTTAAAAGTCAACACACAGAAAAGGGGGGGAAAAATTATCAAGCCTGTAGTCAGGAAGACTCATCTTCATGAATTCAAATCTGGTCTCAGACACTTACTAGCTCTGTGACCCTGGGCAAGTCATTTAACCCCATTTGTCTCCATTTTTTTTCATCTATAAAATAAGCTGGAGAAGGAAATGGAAAACCACTCCAGTATCTTTGCCAAGAAAATCCCAAGTGGGGTCCTGAAGAGTTGGACATGATTGAAACAATTGACCACCACCAACAGTCTCATAGCTAAAACAACTGGCCTGGAAAATAGAAGGGAAAAAGGAATCATTGGACTCCCTGAACACCATGACCTAGACAGGGTATTTCAAGAAATCCTAAAACTGCCCAGATCTCTTAGAAGCAGATGGCAAAGTAGAAGTATTCTGGTCGCCTCCTGAAAGAAACCCCAAGATGAAAACTCCCACACAGAGTTGGGTACAGGAAAATGGGGAAATCAGAAGACGGGCAGATGGGGGAGGGGGGGCTTAATATTAATCAAGGCAACCTTCAAGTAAAGATGGACAAAGAAAGTATAGCAAAGAATTGGAAATCAAGGCGATGCCCATCACTGAACAAGCTGTGGTTTATGACTCGGGGAGTTTGTAAACAGGATAAAGACCAGGTGTCTGAGGAGATGTGTCTGTACCCGCTGGAGGTGTTGGGAAAGAAGGTGTTTTACAAGGTGTTTTCTGAGTTGCCTGTTCAGGAAGGGAAGGTGCGAAGGCACAGGATGTGGGGCTTGTCCTTGGCCGAGAGGAGTCTAGTAGGGTGTGATGTTCCAGGGTCTGCAGGCAGAAGGAGAGGTGTCCTCAGCTCTGCAGGATTTAGTGCTGGGGACATAAGGAATAAGATAAGGGTGGGGGGGCTCCACTGTTCTGAAGCTTATGACCTAGGGAGGGAGAGGGCGTCTGTAGACCGGATAGAGTGCATTAGAGATGGTTGAGAGAGGGAGGCATTAAGAGGGGCTGAGAAAGGGCTCTTAGGAAAGGGGGGCCTTGGATCCTGAGCAAGAACGTGAATTTAGGAGTTTATCGAATAAGTGACTGAAGTGGTCAGACCCATTTTTGATAGATAGGAAAACTGAGGCTCAGACTATGCTTCTCGAAAGTGCTGCAGTTGGAATCCACGTCCTCTAACTTCAAGGCATGTGGAGGTTCTCCTGTACCTTTGGGGCTCTACCTTACAGGACCGGGCCTCTTTCTTGTAAGACTTTGGGTTCCTAGGTTGTCCCTGCCTGAGGTGAATATTCGCATACACATCCCTCCATTCCTGCATGTGAATGCATCCCGTTGGGGGGGGGGTGAGTAGTTGGCCTTAGTGTCATGCACATTTCTGGAAACTTAAATCCCCATTGATATGGGCTTGCTCTCATGCTTAGGGAAGAGAGAAGGGAATCAGCATTTATCAAGCTCCTACTGTGTGCACTGTACTAAGGATTTTTTATGAACATCTTTGAGCTTCACAAGGGCCTAGAAAAGTTGGTGCTACTATGGCCGCCATTTTGTAGATGAGGAAACTGAAGCAAACAGGTGAAAAGACTTGCCCAGGGTCACCCAGCCTGAAGTCATAGTTGAACTCAGTTGGAGGCCTGCACACTGTACACTTTGGCGCCCTCTAGTGGCCACCTGAGTGTACCTCTGGCAGCCTTCGTTCCGGGTGCTTCCCACCTGTCTCACCTTTGGTGGGTACAGTAGCCGGTCGAGTGTGCTTCAGAAAAGTGAGGTGATTGGCACTGTTAAAACAAGATTCAGGGCTAATCCTGATGATACAGCTCCCATTTCTGTGGCACTCTCTGCCCTCCCCACCGTTCTGAGTGACGCAAGGAGGGACCATTGGCACCATCATACAGATGAGATCCCTGAGATCCAAAGCAGCCCGTGGCTCACTAGGGAGCACATGGAAGGGGGAAGGTGGCCCAAGATGGAGAAGGGAAGCAAGCAAGATGATTTTTCCACCCAGGTAGAGAGCTACAGATCACCAGGATCCATGGCAGGCCCTTGAGCCTAGCTGTTTACTACCTTTTGTTTATTCTATCATGGACTATCTTTCAAGCCAACCCAACTTAGAAAGGTTTGGGTTTCTTGGCATCTTCATATATTATAGCATATTGATGACTTAAAAACACCTTGTCTAGACCAAGTTCTTAGAGAATGTACATTTTTTTAAATCTGAAAAGTGGGGGCAGCTAGATAGCGCAGTGGTTAAGCACCAGCCCTGGAGTCAGGAGGACATGAGTTCAAATCTGGCCTCAGACACTTGACACTTACTAGCTGTGTGACCCTGGGCAAGTCACTTAACCCCCATTGCAAAAAAAAAAAAAACCTGAAAAGTGAAAGTGGATGAACATTCTGTAGGAAGAGATTCTATATAGTATTGAGAAGAGCCTCTGATGCACTCTGACCAGCCTGCTGGGGCAGCCAAACCTTCAAGGACCCCGAGACAGAGGCAGGTTTCAGCACTGGCGGATCTCTTCCTTGTAGACACCCATTACACTTGTCGTCCCAGGAGGTTGTCACCTACTCCTTTTTGTTTGATTCCTTCTCTTCCCTTCTCTCAGTGTAAATGCTACCTCGGCTGCAGCCGTTCCCCCCACATCCTCGTCCTCTGTGTTAACGACCCCTTCCAAGATCGAACCAATGAAAGCGTTTGATTCCCGATTCACCGAACGATCCAAAGCCACCTCAGGGACTGGGACTGCTGCCATCACAAATATGAACCAGACTGCTGTGGACCGGTAAGGCACAGGGAGATAGATGGGCAGAAGGTCCAGGCAGGTGGGTGGACCCTTTGCCTCGGCCTTCCTCTGGCTTGTGGGGCCCACAGAGGCATGCACTGCCACAGCTCCAGGAGCCATGGAAGCTGTGCTATGGCCTCTGCGCACATGACTGTAAAGCATGATGTGGTCCGTGCCTTCACAGAGCTCCCGGTCAGGCAATGCTGGGCCTGGGGGGCGAATGGAGGGACGTGTACACCGCTGGGGAGTCAGGCCTTGGGAGCTGAGCAGTTGACAGGCAGGAGTCCCTCTGTTGGGGTCAAATGGAATGGGAAGTATCCATGGTAGCCTGGATGGCACGAGGGCAGCAGGGATATTCCTCTGGAGAGTAAGGAGGTTTAGGTGCACAGAGATATCTTAGCAACGTGGCACCTGATGAGCTTCCCAGTGTAGAGAAAGGAGAGAGAGCCCGGACAGAGACACTTGCTGAGGGCCTGAAAGAGAGAGAATGAAGATGGGCCAGCAGCAAAGACAGGGAAAAGAGCCCAGCCAGGGGGGTGGAGAAGGCCTCAGGGAGACCAGAGGAGGCCAGGAGAGCCAGGAGAAGGGATGGCTGGAGAGAGTACTGAGTGTAAGTCAGATGGCACAGGTGTGGGCAGGAAGTGGAGGCAGCCAGTCACTCGGGGAGAAGACGGAGAGATGAGGTGACTGCTGGAGAGGAGGGCAAGTTTGTTCCGATGGAGGGGTAACATCAGAGAAGAGATGGAAGGTGGGGAGATATGGAGGGGGCCCCCGAGGGAGGGAAGGGGCTGGCCCTTGGTCCAGAGGAGGGCCATCGTCTGTTTCTGCAAACTCACAGAGGAGTGGGGAAGGGGTAGAGAATAGAAAATGGGATGGGGGTGTGAGAGCTGGGGAGGTGAGGGTGCCACTCCCCAACTCAGAGCTGACTGGGGAGGACATTCATGGAAAAGCGATTGGTCCCATTTTCCAGACAGTTAACAGAGACTGTGACCAGTGCTCTCCCAGAACCCCCTGTGCCTGGCTCTCTGCACTGGGCCCAGCCTGGCTGTAGAAAGATTGGCCCTTTGTTTACTGACCCACAGAATTTTTCCTTTCTCTTATGGTTCTTGTGGTCATAGCAGGAAGAACATCAGCCTTGTGGCCAAAGTGTCTTCACCCCCTTAAATGCTCTTTCCTGCTCTAATGTTGGGGTCTCTGCTCCTTCTCCCAGCTTCCCTGGGCTCTGGGGGCTCCTGGACACCCCAGGGGCTGCCCGGTCCCTGGCAGTATTTTCAAGCCTGTCGCGGGAGGTGTGTGTCAGGAAGACCCATCTGGACCCTGGGCCTGTTGCCTCACGCTTGCATTTTTTTCCCTTTTTGGCTGCAGCAGTGCCGTGAGATTGGTCTTCCCATCTCACATCCAGCCCCTCTTCCCCCATGCATTAGGGGAGTGGTAGGAAAAGCTCTGCCACAGGCTTCAAAGTTCTCCAAGCCAGGAGGATGGCTCCTCTTTCTGGGCCGCTTCACTAGATATTGCCTCTGAGCCCAGGAAGATTCTTTGGAATTAACTCAGTGGCACGTGTTGGTTCTTTGAGGATGGCTTTGAGTTTTGGAAGTAGCCAAGAGCTGCGGGGGAAGCAGGGACCGTGGGAGTGCACCCCCAGCTACTGCAGGAGCCCCCCATCTTTTGGGCCTTCATTTGAACAGAGGCTCATCATCCTTGTGTTAGGTTAAAAGAGCAGAACTTGGTGAAAGAGACGAAGCCCAAGGACATCTTGGAGAGCAGCAGCGACAGCGACGAGAAGATCCCGATTTCTAAGCCCTCCTCACTGCCCAAGCGGAAGCTGGACCTCGAAGGGGAGACTGTGGAGAAGAAGAAGAAGGGCCGCCCACGCAAGGACACGCGCCTCCTGCCTGTGGCACTGTCTGTGCAGGTGAGGCTGCCGCGGCCTCCAGGGCTTTAGACCCTCATGGCCGGCTGACCCCTCTGAGGCTTGTTTACCTCACCTATAAGCACCACGCAGCCCGGGGTTGCCTTGAGGACAGGTGGGTGCTCTCTGAGGAACCCTCCGTGGCCTCCTCTCAGGGCCTGGGGCAGTGCTGTGCTGTGGCCGCTGGCTTCAGGCTTCCTCTTGGGGCAGCAGCCTCTGCAGGAGGCAGAGAGGAGCATCCCTGCCCGGAGCACAGACTGCATCCTGAGAGCTGGGGGAGGACCTATGTCCGGCAGGTGACCAGTAAGAGTGCAGGGTGAGACGTAGAGCCAGAAAGGACCTGGGAGGTCCAGAGAGGCTGAGGGAGTCACCGAGGTCACACAGTTCTGACGCTGGGTTCTGTGATTGCGAATGACCGCCATTGGCCCGCTCTGAACTTTGGTCTTTTCCTCTATAAGTTGCCTATGCTCTGCCTGGCACTGAGGGCACACTTAGTTACCTTCCATCGGGGAAGGGTGAGTCATGGCCCTCGTGCTGCACCCCCAGGCCTGGTGCTCACTGACCCTTCTCTGTTGTTTGGCCCCTGCAGTCCCCACTGACGGCTGACAAGGATGCCCTCTGTGTGTCTACCCCAGCACTAGCTCTTAAACTGCCAACACCAGCCCCGCAGAAGTCCTTCGCCCTTCAGGTAAGCCAAGGGCCTGGTGAGGCAAAGCCTCAATTGTGGAGTTGGGGCTGCTGGGAGCTGAGGCCTACAGGGAACTCCTCCACCCTCCCCTGTGTATCCACTGTCCCCGGGCCTGAGACTGAGCTTGGTCTCCATCCTCCTGGGCCCTTCTCCCATTCTAACCTGAGCCCCTGCGCTTGGCACACTGTCACTGTCTGGGCGGCAGCAGTGGGGCGCCACATGACCCAGGGCACCAGTGCCCTTGGGAGATACACACGGGAATGTGCTTCCAGAGGAGGGTAGGGATGTTTGCCCTTGGTTGGCCTTGGGAAGGTGGGGCTAAGGATGCCTTGCCAAGGATAGAGAGGCCGAGAGCAGCTCTTGCTCACCCACAAGGGGCTGGCCAGCCATGTCAGATCCCCCCACTGAACCCAGCATGTTTGTGTGGGTGCCCCTTCATTGGTCCTTGGCCTCTCTTCCCAAGAAGATAGTAACAAGGGTCACCAGTGTGTGCTCACTTGTCCCAGGGCAGGCTGAGCCCTCTTTGCTTGAGGCCAAGAAGGGTTCCTGGCCCGTGGCCAGGATGACCTTGGCTTAGCCAGGGAGAATAGTCAGGCTCAGCATTTGGACTCATGATGTTTGCAGGTTCATGAATTCCCATAATGCCATGTGCAAAGACCCATAGACGAGGGGCAGCTAGGTGGCACAGTGGATAGAGCACCGGCCCTGGAGTCAGGAGTACCTGATTTCAAATCCAGCCTCAGACACTTAACACTTACTAGCTATGTGACCCTGGGCAAGTCACTTAACCCCAATTGCCTTACTAAAAAAAAATTTTAAAAGACCCATAGACAAGGCCTTGTAAAAGGGAACTATAGCAAAGAGGTCTCTGAGCCCCTTAGGGATTGGAGTGAGATGTGAGCATCTTAGGAGCAACAGCAGCCCAGCATGGGAGGGAGGGAGGGAGGGAGGGAGTGAGCACTGGCCTCAGAGTCAGGAGTTCCTGAGCTCCTGTGCACCGTCGTGTCCAAGTGACCTTGGCCAAGGCACTGACCTCACCCCTGGGTGCCTTGGTGCAGATCAGGTGCTCTCCAGTGGTCCTGGAGAGTTTGCTCATCTGAGTGTTCCCCAGGCCCATGGCCTCCCCTTTCTGGGTAAAATCAAACCCTTTTGGTAAAAACATCTTTGTTTCTTGTCCATGGAGGAGTAACGTCTACATGCTATAGATGACAAGAGCTTGGCCTGGTTCTTTGTTCTGCCGTGAAGACAAAGGAGCCTGTTCTGTTCCTCCACCACCACCCCTGCCCTCCTCCATCGATTATAAATCATAAACTATAGATTAGGGGCAGCTAGGTGGCGCAGTGGATAGAGCACTGACCCTGGAGTCAGGAGGGCCTGAGTTCAAACCCAGCCTCAGACGATTGACGCTTACTAGCTGTGTGACCCTGGGCAAGTCACTTAACCCCAATTGCCTCACCAAAAAAAAGGAAAAAGATAAACTATAGATTATAATAGAACTACATGTATAATTATTTAAATGATGGGGTTATTATTGTTTATCATGATGTGTGTTCCTTGAGAGCAAATAGCATTTTTGTCTTTCCTTGTGTCCCCAGTGTCTGGCACATAGTAGGTACGTAATAAATGCTTACTGATGCAAATGATGCTGGTAGCCACCTCCTGAGCCAACACACACTGATCATAGCTAAGCTTTCTCATCCTTCTGTCTCAATAATCCCCAACCATCCTCTCCCTGCCCCCACCCCAGCTCTAGAAAATGAGAGCAGGAGGAAGTTCTGGGCATGTCACTGCCAGCCCTCCTCAATGGAGCTCTCATACCTGGATGCCTTGCACCTTCGGGGCTGTGCTCTCGCCTCTGGCTCATAGTACAGTCGTGTTCAACTTTAAGACCTCATTGACAGGCTGGCCAGAAATGAGGACAGACCTCCTGCCCATTTCAGGAAATAGCGAAATGAGCCAAGCTTGACAGCTGTTCTGGGGGCAGGGGGTGGGGGTCTCTTCTTTTTCTTTATAGTATTTTTTTTCCTAATTACATGTAGAGATGATTTTCAGCATTCATTTCTGTAAGATTTTGAGTTCCAAATTTTCTCCCTCCTTCCCTTCCTTCCCCTCTCCACAAGACAGCAAGCAATCTGATATGTTATACATTAAAATCATGTTAAACATATTTCAACACGAGTCATGTTGTGAGAGAAGAATCAGAACAAAGGGGGGACAACCACAATAAAGAAAAAACAACAAAAGTGAAAATAGTATGCATCGATATGCATTCAGACTCCACAGTTCTTTCTCTGGATATGGAGAGCATTTTCCATCATGAGTCTTTTGGCATTGTATTGCTAAGAAGAGCCAGATCAAACAATGTTGTTACTGTGTACAACAACTGGCCTCGTTTCACACTCCTGGTTCTGCTCACTTCACTCAGTATCAGTTCATGTAAATCTTCCCAGGTTTTTCTGAATTCTGCCTGCTCATCTTTCTTTTTTGGTTCATAAAAGTATTTTATTATTTTCCAGTTACATGTAGAGATAGTTTCAACATTTGTCCTTATAAGATTTCTAGTTTCACATTTTTCTCCCTCCCCCTCCCCAGGACAGCAAGCAATCTGATTATATATGTACAATCACATGAAACATGTTTCTGCATTAGTCATGCTGTGAAAGAAGAATCAGAACGAAAGGGAAAAACCTCAAGAAAAAGAACAACAAAAAAATAGAAATAGTGTGCTTCAATCTGCATCTAGATTCCATAGTTCTTTTTTTTCTGGATGTGGAGAGCCTTTTCCATCATGAGTCCTTCAGAGCTATCTTGGACCATTGTATTGCTGAGAAGAGTCAAGTCTATCACAGTTGATCGACACACAGTGTTGTTGATACTGTGTTCAATGTTCTCCTGCTCTGCTCATCGTTTCTTAGAGCACAATAGTATTCCATTAGTTGAGAACTGATCCAACCATTCTGGAGAACAGTTTGGAACTGTGCCCAAAGGGCTGTGGGGTTGTGCATA
The DNA here is from genome assembly GCF_019393635.1 of Dromiciops gliroides. NCBI lineage: Eukaryota > Metazoa > Chordata > Mammalia > Microbiotheria > Microbiotheriidae > Dromiciops > Dromiciops gliroides. The sequence continues at coordinate 6,038,381 of NC_057861.1, forward strand.
CCCTTTGACCCAGCAATACTACTGCTAGGTCTGTATCCCAAAGAGATCCTAAAGAAGGGGAAAGGACCCACATGTATAAAAATATTTTTAGCAGCTCTTTGTGGTGGCAAAGAATTGGAAATTGAGGAGATGCCCATCACTTGAGAAATGGCTGAACAGGTTGTGGTATATGAATGTAACGGAATACCATTGTGCTGTAAGAAATTATGAGCAGGAGTTCAGAGAAACCTGGAAAGACTTAAGTGGATGGATGCTGAGTGAAGTGAGCAGAACCAGGAGAACATTGTACACAGTAACAGCCACACTGTGCGATGATCAGCTGTGACAGACTTAGCTCTTCTCAGCAGTGCAGTGATCCACGACAATTCCAAAGGAAAGTGCTGTCCACACCCAGAGAAAGAACTGTGGGATCTGAATGCGGATTGAACCATACTGTTTCTACTTTTTGTTGTTGTTTTTTTCTTTTTTGAGGTGTTTTCCTTTTGTTCTGATTCTTCTTTCACAACATAACTAATGTGGAAATATGTTTAATGTGATTGCACATGTATAACCTATATCAAATTGCTCTCTGTCTTGGGGAGGGAGAAAAAATTTGAAACAAGATCTTATGGGGGCAGCTAGGTGGCGCAGTGGATAGAGCACCAGCCCTGGATTCAGGAGTACCTGAGTTCAAATCCGGCCTCAGACACTTAACACTTACTAGCTGTGTGACCCCGGACAAGTCACTTAACCCCAATTGCCTCACTAAAAAAAACCCAAAAAACATGAAGACAAATGTTAAACTATCTTTACATGTAACTGGAAAAAAATAAAATACTATTTTTTTTTTTTTTTTTAGGCAATGGGGGTTAAGTGACTTGCCCATGGTCACACAGCTAGTAAGTGTCAAGTGTCTGAGGCCGGATTTGAACTCAGGTACTCCTGAATCCAGGGCCGGTGCTTTAACCACTACGCCATCTAGCTGCCCCCAATAAAATACTATTAAGATTGAAAAAAATATATATTCATATACCACAACATGTTCAGCCATTCCCCATCAATTTCCAGTTCTTTGCCACAAAAAGAGCTGCTAGAAATATTTTTGTCCATGTGGGTCCTTTTCCCTTTCTTTGGGATACAGCCCTAGAAGTGGTATTGCTGGGTCAAAGGGCATGCACAGCCCCACAGCATTTGGGCATAGCTCCAAATGGCCCTGGAGGGCTCTTCTGAAGGGCGGCAGTGAAGGCCCAGGCCCAGGCCTCCAGGGCTGAACGCCGTTCTCTCTTGCACTGAATTTGTTCAGCGGCCTGGCCCCCCGGGCAGGACCTTGCTGGACACACACTGCTGCTCATACAAGGCCGCCAGAGAGGGGCAGGACAGATCTCTGGGGAGATCAGCGGCAGCCACGGAGGCACCAGACTTGGGGCGTTGGCCTGGGTCCAGGCTGGGTTTGCAGGGTGAGGCTGGCTGCATCTGAGACTGTGTCCCCCCGCTCCTGCTCTGGGAGCCGATATTGGTGAGATGGAGCCTGGCATCTGGAGCCATGCAGGACACACAGCTGGTAAAAGTGCCCCTGCTGGGGGCAGCCAGATGGCGCAGTGGTTAAAGCACTGGCCCTGGATTCAGGAGTACCTGAGTTCAAATCCAGCCTCAGACACTTAACACTTACTAGCTGTGTGACCCTGGGCAAGTCACTTAACCCCCATTGCCCCACAAAAAAAAAAAAAAGTGCCCCTGCTAAACCACCCAGCCGCGAGTGTGAGCGGGTGGGGCCGAGCAGGCCTGGGGCCGCCTCAGCCCATCAGAGGGGACAGGGCTGGGGGACACGGCCGTTTACGGGTCTCCTCTCTCTCCCACTGCAGGTGAGCTCTGACCCTTCCTTGTACATTGAAGTGGAGAATGAGGTGACTGCAGTAGGAGGCTTGAAGCTGAGCCGCTTAAAGTGTACTAGGGAAGGAAAAGAGTGGGAGACGGTCCTGACCAGCCGGATCCTCACTGCAGCGGGCAGCTGGTGAGTTCTCAGGGCTGCTGGCGGCCTGAGCGCCGTCTCTGCCACCACCCGACTCCTCCCCACCCCCATAACTGCCTCAGCAAGGAGATGCCAGGGATGCTGATGGCCAGAAGCTCCATCCCCTGCCGGGGGTAAAAGGAGACAGGGCCTGGCCTACAGGCTGGCCTCGACACCCCTAGGTTGCAACAGGATCCCATTGGCATGGGAGCCACGCCAGATTGAGGGCTTTGTAGGCAAAGGTGGGTTCCTGTCTAGGTGTATTAGAGGTCAGAAGACCTCTGATGGCGCAGCTGAGGTGGGTCAGGGATTAGCCAGAGAGGCCCCTGCTCCTGGAGCAGGGCAGCTGGTGGGTTCTGACCTGGACTATTCCAGAAGAGAGCAGGCCTCCATCCTAGTACAGATGACTGCCCAGCATGCCGGCCTGGCACCTCTTGTTGCCTTCAGACCCCCCAGATGCACATCAGTCCTCACCTGGGTCCTGTCCTGGTTGGGGCCTAGGGTGCCGGGTCTATGGACCAGTCTGTGAAATGGGAGCAATAACAGCGCCCACGCTGACACCTGCTTCCCCTTGGTTCCTTGCAGTGACGTAGTCTGCGCTGCCTGCGAGAAGAGGACCCTGTCTGTGTTCTCCGCCTGTGGCCGCCGCCTGCTGCCCCCAATCGTCCTGCACTCCCCCGTCTCCACGCTCCATTGCACGGGGCCCTACATCATGGCCCTCACTTCCGCTGCCACCTTGTCTGTGTGGTGAGTACCCGAGGCTGGGGGAAGATGGGCAGGCTTGAGGAGAGGAGAAGGGTAGGCGGGGAGTCCTCCCCTCGGTTCCCTCATCTTTTTCTGCCTTGGGGAGGTTACCAGGAGTGGCACTGCCCCTCCCTTCCTCACCAGGGCAGCCCAGAGCCTTCACGGCTGCCCCGCACCCTCCCAGTAGCCATCCAGGCATTTTTTTTTAGCAGAATTCTTGGCTTCCATCTGTATTTTTTCCTTTCAAAGAGAATTCTTTTAAGGCCTGTAGTCGTTTGTATGAGCACAATGCATGAAATGAGTAGTTTTTTAAATAAGAGCAGAGACTCTGGGCCCTCAGCTGCAAACACTGAGCCCCAACTATGTGCTGGGTAAGGGGAGGGGAGGGGCCAGAGAAGAACTATCCCCCTGAAGGAGCTGCAGGTCACCCTGTGCCAAAGGCCTGTCCGCTGGCCTTGTGGCCTGGAGCCTGACCTCCCCTCCAGGTGGGACTGGATGGTCTGGGGACTCCCTTCCAGCCCAGTGACCTGGGACCCCGCTGAGCCTGAGCTTTCTCTATGTAAGATAAGACAGGTGTGATGGCAGAGAGGCCTTGCCAAAGATTAGCCCCTGCCCGGGACCAGAGACAAAATCAGTGTCCACTGAGAAGTCCTTTCCTCTGCCAACGCCTGCGCCAGGGGGCCTCGGCCAGGCCCCAAACCATACCCACTGCCCACTGGTGAAATTTGCCTTTGGAGGAACTGATTGTCCCCATTTCCTTTCATAGGGATGTCCATAAACAGGTGGTCGTCATCAAAGATGAGTCTCTGCAGACTATTCTATCAGGTAATGGAGGCCCCTTTTACCAGCAGGGTGTGTTAGGGGGCTGGTTCGAGCAGGGCCGGTGTGGCTCCGTCCCTACTCCAGGTCATGTGCCTACCCTCCAGCCTCTGCCCTCAGTGGGCACAGCGGGCACACTAGAGAGGATCCGAGGGAGGGCCCTGGGTTTATGCCATGATCTTCAGCAGGGCCAGTCAGTGTTGAGGGAGGGGCTCACCTGCCACATGTCACGTCATTTCTCTGGGCCTGTATCCTGTATCCTGCAATGGGCAGGGTAGCTGATCCTTGCAGGATCTACCTCATTTTTGTGAGGAGCCTGAGACAACACATAAAGTGCTTTGTAAACTGCGTGTGTTAGAGGAAGGAGGCGGTTATTGGTGTTAATGAGGTTTTCAAGGCATTTCTCAATCTTAGCAGTGGGAACAATTCTTCTGGTCTTCTCTCTAGGAAGTGATATGACCGTTTCACAGATCTTGCTGACCCAGCACGGCATCCCCGTAATGAATCTGTCTGACGGGAAGGCTTACTGTTTCAACCCTGCCCTCTCCACCTGGTGAGTAAGCGAGCCTCTGGTCTCCCTCCCTGACTTCCCACTGCTCGGGCCCCTCTGTCCTCAGCGTCCTGCACTCGGCTCTTGTGTGAGCTGATGATGTTCCTGCCACTGTCATTGTGTGCAAGTAGAAGCAGCCCCGGGCACCAGACCAGGGGCCACAGGGGACTGCGGCTCTCGAGGTCAGCAGGCTCCATGTCCACTTCTCTCTAAGGCAGTTAGTTGGGTCAGTGGTCCTCCTGTGCCCTGGGTCAGTGGCCAGCTGGGTGTGTTGGGGGTCTCCCCTTACTGCTTTCCCCATGAGACTGTATGCCCTACCCAGCCAGGTCCCTTCTGGGGAGACTCCTGTAAGTGAGTTACAGAGGCAGCTGGCATGGTCAGGGAGGGCTGGGCCACCAACTTTGTTTGGTCTGTGGGACCTTGGGTCAGTTACCTCTGATGGGTAGGACATTTGTGCTGCCCACCTCACAGGGCCAGGATGTGAGGACCGTGCTTTACAAAGCTGAGGCCGCTGTGTGGAAGGGCCTGACCTTCACAGGTGCCCACACAGGGGAGATACCTGCTGAGAGCAGCTCCCAAAGAGGCTGTCCTCCTTCTAGAACCACGGGCCACAATCTCCCCGCCCAGCTGTCCAGGGAGGCACATTGATGACCTCCTCTCGGGGCCGCACTGGGACATTGGGGGCAGGAGGTGGCCTGGCTGCCAGCGCCCACCCGGGCAGGTCACTGCCCCCTCCCTCATCTCTCAAAGGGCTGGCGTAAGCCCTGCTCTTCCCTTCGTCCTGAAGCCCATGGCAGAGGCTGCCAGCCATGCGGGCTGTCAGTATCCCCGGAGGCCACCTCCGTACCAAAGGTTGCCAGCAAGGCCAAAGCCCCAGGCTTCCTGGAGCCTTCCTGGCATGGCCTGTGTAAGGGTCCCTGCCTGGGGCCAGTTCCCCTTCCCTACAGTAAACGAGGGCAGGCCCCGGGTGCCATGGCATAGGCTCCTGTGCCCCCTTGCTCATCACAGCCCTGTGAAGCAGCAGGAGGCACACGTATGTAGAGTGGCCCCATCCGCTGCTACACCTCCAGGAGGTCAATTAGATCAGTCCAGCCTGGCCTTGGCACTCAGCCTTCACACTGCAGTGGGAGCCCCCCACCCCTGCCATAGGCTTCTGCCCACGGGAGAAGAGCAAGTCCTGCCCCCTGGCACATGCGGGCACATCAAGAGCTAAGGCTGACAGAGAGTCCAAGGCCCACAGGGATTCCATGCTGGGCCTTGAGCAGAGAGTGGCCACGGAGGGGGCCTCCTCTGCTCCAGGGGTCTGTGTAGCCATCAGCCGGGGCCACCAAGTTCCCTCAGGAGCCAGCCCCCAGAGGGGCTCCGGCGCAGGCAGCCTTGGGGCAAGCGCCGTGACCAGCTCCTCCACCACCTCAGGTGGTGCCCCGGCCACAGGCTGCCGTGTGCCAGCCTCTGGGGTCCAGCAGGGTTCCATACAAGGGCTTTGGGGGCCCTGGAGAAGCCTCTCCGGTGGGCCCCAGGCAGCTCTCTGAGGAGACACAGCCCAAGAGCTGACCAAGCTGTCCTCGTGCCCGTAACCGTCCTGAACTCGGACGTCTGTTCTCTTCCCCTCCAGGAACCTGGTTTCTGACAAGCAGGATTCCTTAGCCCAGTGTGCAGACTACAGGAACAGCTTGCCGTCCCAGGAGGCCATGCTGTGCTCCGGACCTCTAGCCATAATCCAGGGACGCACGTCTAAGTACGCACACACCCTCTGTCCTCTACCCGTGAATGAGTGAAGGAGCAAGTGAGTGAGTGAGTGAATGAATGGATGATGAGAAGGCAGCCAAGCATGTAGTTTAAGATTTGCACAGGGGCAGCTAAGTGGCGCTGTGGATAGAGCACCGGCCCTGGATTCAGGAGTACCTGAGTTCAAATCCGGCCTCAGACACTTGACACTTACTAGCTGTGTGACCCTGGGCGAGTCACTTAACCCTCATTGTCCTGCCCCCAAAAGAACAAATTTTTGCAGAGCACTTTGCGTATGTTAGGAAGGAAGGAAAAACTGGCATTTCTTAAACCGTTGCCACACGCCGAGCACTGTCAGGGGCTCGCAGACAGTGCCTGCTCTCCTCACAGTCTGAGGGGAAGATGGCACATGGCAGAGTCCAGCCTCGGGGCCCACAGTGAGGCCCGCTGGCCCCCAGGATGTGATGGCGAGGCCACTTTCAGTGGGCCTCTTGTCGATGGCTCTCCAGTCTGCCCCCTCCTCCCCGACCATCACTGCAGCTGTCATGGGGGCGACTGCCTGCCTCAGGTCTCTCTGTGGGCCCTGGACCATCCTTCAGGCCTGATCCTGCCACCACCACCAACCCCCCCCCCCCCCCCCCCCCCGTAGACTCCAGTGAATTCCTGTGGCCTCCATAGCCCTTTCTTACATGGGCCCCTCCAGCCTCTCACCCCCCACTCCCCAACATGTCCCCTCAATCCAGGGCCTGACCTGACTGTTCTGCTTCCCTCCTCTGCTCCCTGTGCTGGCTTCCCGCCGCCTCCTCCAGGAAGCCCTCGCCAGCCCCTCCCCATAGTCCTTTTGTGTCGCCTATGCTGTGAGCTCGAGGACAGACGCTGTCCTTTGCCTCTGCATCTCCAGCCCCAAGCACAGTGCCCGGCACAAATGCTGAGGGCGCCTGACAGCCGACCGGACCCAGGACTCGATCTCCCTGGGGCCGGGGCCGAGGGTTCCACATCTCCTTTAGTGTCACCCCTATTATTGAGGCACAGCAGATTCTGACACAGAACCACCCACGGTCAGACTGACCAGGGCCTCCTGGTGTCTCCAGCTCTCCCACGGCCGGGACACCGGCCGGCCAGGGCAGCCTGCCCCACCCCAGCCATTTGCATGGGCCTGCTTTCCCAAGTGTTGCCACAGGAGGCCCCCAGGCTTATGAGAAGCCTGGTCTGCCCATGTGCACGGTGGTTTGTGGTGCTGGAGTAAATGTGGATTGGATTAGATGAAGCCAGTCCCGAGGCGTGGCCCCCAGGTGCGTGGCCTCTTGGTATTCACTGTGTCACCCTCCGCTTGGCTCCAGCCCCCACCTTTCCTTGTGCTTTGGGAGAGGGCCTGGGTGAAAGGCCAGGCGAAGGGGCTCGCTCGCCCGCCTGGGGGGGTCTGAGACACGGCCGACAGCAGCAGCTCACGCCCCTGCCCTTCTTCCTCTCTGGCCGCCGTGGCAGGCCCAGGGACCAGGCTTGTCACATGGTCCCCATCTTGTCTTTGCAGTTCAGGAAGACAAGCCACTCGCTTGTTCTCCGTGCCTCATGTGGTCCAGCAAGAGACCACCTTGGCCTACCTAGAGAGCCAGATGGCAGCAGCCCTGACGCTACAGTCCAGCCAGGAGTATCGCCACTGGCTCCTCGTCTATGCACGGTACCTAGTTAATGAAGGTGAGCCCGGGCTCCGTCCACAAGAGGGCTGGGGATGCCGGGCAGGGCGTGGCAAGAGCCTGGCCCAGACCCCAGCTGCTCCCCCAGCCAGGGGTCCGGGGGCCTCGTTAGGGCAGGTGGGCCTGAGGCCAGCGAGGGGAAGACACAAAGACCTGCTTAGGACCTGCATATCTCCACTCCTCAGAGTAGGGGATGAGCTGAGAATGAATCCCAGAGGACTCCCAGGCCATGGGCGCTGTGCCAAGAAAGCAGCAGCCACTTGTTGGGGCTGGGGCTGAGGGGGAGGAGGGCACAATGTTTGGGGAAAGGACTGGAGCCACCAGGACCCCCAGCCCCACAGGCCCCTCTGGGAGGGAGGTTCCCCAAGCCCTGGCTGCACGTCCAGGACCCACTTCAGCGTGTCTTCATCCTTTCACACTCAGGGTTTGAATATCGGCTGCGAGAATTATGCAAGGATTTGCTGGGGCCAGTCCATTACTCTACTGGAAGTCAGTGGGAATCAACAGTGGTGGTAAGGTCTCCCGTTCCTGTTCACCAGGACGGTCAGTGCTGCCCAAAGGGGGGTGGGCATTGCTGAAAACATGGCGAACCCCTGGGAATCTCCTGCAGAGAGGTCCCTCCTCCAGGGCACAGCTCGGACATGGGGTGGGAGGAAGGGGGAGCCCATGGGCAGGAGGGATACGGTGCCAGGCATTGGAGTGAGGGCAGGGGAGAGGAGGAGGAATGCACCTGCACCACCGATCTGTGACTGATGGCATAGGAAAGGAAGAGCGAGGGAGCCGGAGAGAGACAGCAGATAGCCAGCCATAGACGGATGTAGTCAGGGACAAGGTAGAGACCGTCAGTGCTTTCCTAGTCCCTGCTGGAGACACCCCAGATATTTGTGTTTCCTGTCTAACAGCGGGGTGCTGAGCAAGGAAGACTGGGCCTCTGGGCCCCAAGGAGCTGCCGGCCCTTTACAAGCCTTTGGGCACTGCTGAAATGCCAGCCTTGTCATGCGCTTTTCCCACGTGATCACGGGTTCTGGACTTACCTGAGATCTCACAGAAACCTCAGACCGGGCCAGGAGAAGGGAAGAGCTGGATATCTTCCAGCCCCTTCTCCAACAGGGAAGGCTGCAGCATAAACCCCGGGCCAGGGCATGGAGAGGACCTTTCCTCAGGAATTTGGGCAGTCACGTAAATGCCATAGAGGCCAGCTATTGAGAGCAGTGGCCGCCACGCTCTGCCTGGCAGGATTCAGACATCCCAGTAACCCAGAATATTGTGCTTGATCTAATAGGGTGAAAATGAAGGGCTGTAAATGACAGGTCTCCTCCTTGGGTTCACAAGGAGACATTTGGGAGGAATGGCTGGACAACAGTTTATATGAAGGGAAAAGATTTGGGAGTCCTAGTGGACCGCAAGCTTTACGAGCCAAGATGTCAAGAAAACAACCAAGCACAATGTAGACTGAAGACAGCCTGGTGTGCGGGTGTAGGGAGGCAGCAGGGCTCCTCTAGCCTGGATCCACAGCATTGATCGGTGCCCACTATGTGCCAGGGCCTGCTCTCAAGGAGCTCCTGGTCTAGTGCTGCCACAGGCAGGCAGCCAGGACTTGAGACTGTGCCATCTGAGGACGTGTCACCTAGAGAAGGATCAGCCTCATTCTGCCTGGTCCCGAGGGCAGAGCCAGGAGCAGTGGGGGAAGGGCTCGTGATTAGGGAGGACTTCCTGCCCACTCAGGCTTGTCTCAGGAGAGAGAGGGAAGGTCCCCTTCCTCGGGGATCCTGGTGCAAGAGCTGAGCACCATCTGGGAACTGTCGTTGGGGGGCTGGTGGTCCCATGTGAGTGGGCTTGACCTCACTCTCCACGGGCACATCCGGTAACTTCTTTGGCGTGTCACCCTGCGTGGCTGAGTGCCCAGCAGGGGGCTTTGTAAAGGGCTTTGGGCTTTCTTCTCCATATTCCCATCTGTTCTCTCACTTCCCTTTCAGTGTGCCCTGTAGGTGGCCGGGGGAGGGGGGAAGTGAGGCCTCTAGAGCTGGCCAGGTGAGCTGTGGGCCCCCTCAAGCACGCCCCAGCATAGGTCAGGCCCGCCCCAACTCTTCCCTTTTGTCTGTGTGCAGGGCTTACGAAAGCGAGAACTCCTCAAAGAGCTGCTTCCGGTCATCGGGCAGAACCTGCGCTTCCAACGACTGTTCACAGAGTACCAGGAACAGCTGGACATCTTGAGGGACAAATAGCAGCCCCCAGCCTTCTGGAGGTGGCCTGCGCTAGGAGGTACACACTTCTCGGCACTAACCACGACACAGCCACGTCTTGCCCGACGGACGGATGGCCGCCCTGCCCTCCCAAAGGAACCAGCAGGAGGGCCTCCAGCGCACAGGGAGACCACGGCAGGGTGTGTGACAACCAGACACGGACAGGTCCGGCCCTCCTTCCTAGAAGGACCTCCCTCTCCAGAGCAAGGTCCTGGGACTGCAGGGAGCTGCAGCTCCCACGCCGGAAGGCCTCCCCCCGTGCTCCAGGGGACTCGCCATGAGTTGTCGGGGAGGCGGAGGGAGACGGCCATCACCCTGCCCGGCCACAAGCACAGCCCTCCAGAGCCCGCCGGCACCAGCGGCCGCGGGCAGCCCCAGGGCCCATGGAGCCCTGGCGGGTGGAAGGGGAAAGGCGTCAGCAGCCCAGAGACTCCCCTGCCAAGAGAGAGGCTGCGCTCCCCCGGGCGGGCTTTCCAGGCGAGTCTGCTCGCTCGTGACAGAGGACTTTCCTTGGCCAAGAATCAGGATTTCCCTATGGGGCACGTGGACACTTGTCACCCATAGGACATTGCAGCTCTAATTATGACAGTGACGTTGCTCAATAATTGTACCAAAATTCACCTGTCCTCATTTGGGTTTTAATTTTTAAATGTTTGTAAAAGAGACCGTATTTCTGGGAAGGGACAAGGGGCGGGCGATTCTTTTTGTAAGTATGAAATAAATGAACACAGCATTGGATACAAAACTCAGCCAGGCCTCTCCTGCCGGGCTTTTCCTGGCCCCCCAGGGCCTGTCTCCGTCTCTGGGAAGAGGGGGAGCTCTCACAGGCAGGTGCGGGTGGCCCCCTCTCCATGCTGCCCTCCAGCATCTGGCCTGGAGTCAGCCAGGCTCTTTCTGCTCAGTCTCACGGGGGGCCTCGTCCTGTACATGTGTATACATTCGTGCATGCACGTGTGTGCGCACACACTCACTCACTCACTGTCTCTCTCCCCTCCCTCACTCAGCATGGGATGTCTTCAAACACAGAATTCTGAATGTTGGGGTGGGAGCCAGAGGGCCCTATGGGCCTGTTCCTCTGGTGCCTTCATTTTACCCAGAAGGACAGGTGGCGTCCCAGAGCAGGGGAGAGAGTTGTTCAGAGTCCCCCAGCAGAATCATGCCTGCCAGATGCCTTGGGCTTCTGAGACCCTGAGTTGGGATTTAGCCAGCGGGTCAGACTCTCAGCCACAGAGCAGGATCTGGACTTCTCTGGCCCCCCGAGGGCCACTGTCCTGGGAGCTGGCCCGGCAGCTTCTCCAGCCCCTAGAGAGAGCCAACATCTGTGAACTGTCATTCATACGGGATCAGAAAGGCCCTCACCAGCCATGCCCAGGCTGGGCCTGTGCTCCCCTGCGCACAGGAGTGACCGAGGCGTGTGCATGTGAGACCTCAGGCCCAGTCCTCGACAGGGGAGTGAGTGGGCTCTGCTGGTCTAGTCTGGTCTGCTTTCCTGTCATCCATCGCCTTACCGGGCACAGAGAGCTCCGAGGAGCTAGAGGCCCAGAAGCTGGGCTCTTCCAGGACCTCCCCCCACCCCACCCCAGCACACCAAGATTTGACACCCGGGCATGATTCGGGCACTGAGGTGGGAGGTCAGGGGTCTCCCTGCACCTCCACCCTTAGCCACAATCAGGGATGATGGGTGTTCACACCCTAGAGCTGCTCATCACCCACAAGTTATGAGCTAATCAAGGACCCTGAAATTCCTCTGCTCATCTTGCTAGATTGCTCCACTCACCTTTTGTCCTTGTTGTTCAATTGTGTCCGAGTTTGTGATCCCTTGTGGGGTTTCCTTGGCAGAGACACTGGAGGGGTTTGCCATTTCCTTCTCCAGTTCAGGTCAGATTTTCAGATGAGGAAACTGAGGCAACCAGGGTGAGGTGACTTGCCCAGGGGTCAGAGGCTGGATTCGAACTAGGGGAGATGAGTCCTCCTGACCCTAAGCCCAGCTGAGCACTGTGGCTCCTCCTAGCTGCCCCTCCCTCTCTCTGTCTTACCCTACCCCCACCCCCACCCCCAATTCTTCTCTGTCCTTAAGTTTTTCCTTCAGGCCATTTCACCTTCCAGAGCTTTACTGGGAAAGCCTCCTCTTAGCTGTCCCCTCTCCTCATCTCACCAGCCCTTGGGGTAGCCTCCCACTCCCTCTTCCTCCACTCCAGTTTTTGAAGAAGTTCCGGTGGCCTCTGGAGGCCCTCGGCCAGCCAGTGTCCTGGATCCCCCCTCCTCCCGTCTTCTCCAGCGCAGCCCCCATCTTCCAACATTCCCTTTGCATTGGTTCTTTTCCTACTGCCTGCAGACACACCCAGGCGTCTCCCTCCTCCCTCCATCCTCTCCGGCTCCTGGAAAAACTTGCCCAGAAGCACAGCTTCCGCTTCCCTTCCCTCTCTCCCAAATCCTCCAGCTTCTCTCAACTGTCACCACTTCCAAATTGGCCAACAGTTTCCTAACCATCCGATCCGATGGCTTGACCTCTCCGCCATATTCCTTTTTTTTTTCTTTTTTTTTTTTTTGCCGGGGCAATGGGGATTAAGTGACTTGCCCAGAGTCACACAGCTAGTAAGTGTCAAGTGTCTGACGCCACATTTGAACTCAGGTCTTCCTGAATCCAGGGCCAGTGCTTTATCCACTGCACCACCTAGCTGCCCCGCTCCGCCATATTCCACACTGGTGACCACTCCCTTCTCCTCGATGGGCCCTCATGACCCTGCTCTCTTCTGACTTTACTACCGGTCTGACCACCCCTCTTACATCCACGTCATGGACTAGGAGAATTAGCCGGGGCTCTGTGCTGGGCCTTCTCTTCTCACTGGATGCCCTCCCCTGCTCTCCTGGGCTCAAAGACCATTTCTGCACAGAGGATTCCCAAATCTAGGCATCCAGCCTGAGTCTGACCCCTGACCTTTAGCCCCCTGCCCCCCAACTACTATTGTGCATTTTGAATTGGATGTCCCAGAGACACCTCAAATTCAATGTGTCCAAAACTGAAACCATCCTTCTCCCCACCCCCCCACCCTTCTTCCAAGCTTCCCTGTTCTATAAAGAGTACACACCACCGTCCTAACCCCCTAGGTCTGAAATCAGTGCCATCCTCGACCCCCCCTCACCCACACACCAAACCCATGGCCACAACTCATGGATCCCACCTCCTTGACATCTTTGGCTTCTATCCTTTGCACATAGCCACCAACCTAGTTCAGGAAGAAGGAAAACATTTATTAAGCACCGACTACATGCCAGGCACTGCACCGACTTGCAAATATTCTCTCAGTTAATCCTTAAGACAATCCAGTCAGGTAGATTGTGGTATTTCCCATTTTACAATTGTGAGCAAGTTACTTCCCCTCTCCCAGACTCAGTTTCCTCCCCTAGAAAATGAGAGTAATGTAGTAGAGGACTTGGGCACGCCCCCCCTCCCCCCAGCTATAAATCTGTGGTCAAATTGCCCATTGCCTAAAAGCTGCTCCTTACAGACCTTACGGACCTCTGAGGTTCCACATTCAGCAAATGGTGGAAGGCTGAGGGCTGGGGGGGTTGGGGAGGGGGGGGGGTGCTGGTCTGTGCAAAAACATAAATGCCGGAGCCTTGGTGCCCTTAGAAATAGTAAATATGAGATGAGCGAATCAGAACCAAAACCCAAATCATAAGCATCTGTATTTGCATCTAGCAATCTTTTGGCATGAAAAAACTCCAAACTTCCCCAGCTTCTCATTCCCAGAGCAGACCCTACCCCTAGACTAGCACTGAATACCACCAATGGGCTTTCAGCTCCAAAGTGCTCAAAGATAATAATAACAATGGTGCTTTATCCTTTGCAAATCACTTTACATTTATCACCCTAGGGGGTAGGTGCTCTTATTATCGCCATTTTACAAATGAGGGAACTGAGCCTCAGTTTTTGCAACTTTCCAAAGATCACACAACTGGTAAAGGTCTGAGGGAGGATTTGAACTCTGGCCTTCCTGACTCCAAGCACAGCATTGGATCTGTTAGGCTACTTAGTTTCATCAAATTCGGTTTTTGGAGGGAAATAACAAAAATAACTCCCTTTTCTTTAGCATTTTCTGCACAACAGCTGTGCGAGTTAAGAAGTGTAAAAAGGTCATATTGGAAAAAAGAGGAAGATCAAGGGAAGGAAGGACCTTTGCTTTGAAATAAACTGCAAGAAAGCCAAGGAGAATGAGTTTTGCACTGGAAATATCAGAATAAAAATGGCAGGCAAGGATCGATCCCCAAGCAAGAGGGGGCTTAGTTGTCACTGATGAATTTAAGTCAGGAGGCCCCAAAGAACTACACCCTCAGGTCCAGAGTCACTGCCAGTCATATACCAAAGACTAAGGAAAATTGGGGTGACACCACTCCCAGTGCCCCCAAAACGGAAGCATTTGGTGATTCAGTGGTAAAATTCTCACCTCATGCTCAGGCTTGTTTCCCTGCTAGTCATCATTAACTTATTAATTGGAGGGGGGGGGGAGGGTAGGGAAACAGAGCAATGAGGGTTAAGTGACTTGCCCAGGGTCACACAGCTAGTAAGTGTCAAGTGTCTGAGGCTGGACCAGTGCTTTATCCACTGTACCACCTAGCTGCCCTTATTAATTTACTGTTTAAACACCTACTATGTGCCAGGTGCTGTGCATATTGGGTATGCAGGAAGATGAGCCTTTCCCCTCCAGAGGAGGCTCCCAAAGCAGTAATAGAAGTGAATGGGGAGGGGAGCAGCTAGGTGGCACAGTGGATAAAGCACTGGCCCTGGATTCAGGAAGACCTGAGTTCAAATCCAACCTCAGACACTTGACATTTACTAGCTGTGTGACCCTGGACAAGTCTGGCCCACCAAAAAAAAAAAAAAGTGAATGGGGAGATGGTGGGGGTCGGGCGAGGGATATGTCCTAACAGCAATGTCACAGATTCAGAATAATAATAGCATTTCTCATTATTCAGTTGTTTCAGTTGTATCCAACCCTTCATGACCCCATTGGGGGTTTTCTTGGCAAAGATACTGGAGTGGTTTGCAATGTCCTTCTCCAGCTCGTTTTACAGGTGAGGAAACCAAAGCAAAGTGAAGTGACTTGCCCAGGGTCACACAGCTAGGAAGTGTCTGAGACCGGATTCTGGTCTTCCTGATTCCAAGTATTCTATGCATGTTGCCACCCAGCTGCCAAAGAGCAGACTTCCTTATTATGCACCCAAATGAGACCTAACCCACAGTGGTATTCCATAATATACACATTAAAGCACCATCACAGAACAAAGATGGCCATTTGTTCCATGAAGACGCCTGAGGTCATTAAAAGCCCTGTGTGATTTCCCAAAGGCCATCCATCCTTCTTCCTCTGACTCCTTTCTGGGCCCTGCCCATTGTCTGTCCCAGGCATCTGTGTGGACTCTGGGATAGCCCTCCCAAGGGAACCCAGCTTCAGGACAAACTGTAAGTGTGGGTCAGTAGCCATTCAAAATCATAGCTCCCAAGCCCCCATCAGTGTGGCTCTTACACAAGGCTTCCAAAGAAGGCCACATTGCATTTCCTAACCTGGGCCACAGCTAACTCTAAGCCCCCAGGCTGCACTGGGAAAGGCTCTGATCTTTGTCAGGGTCCCCACTGCTGGGAAAACCCTAGCTCTTGCTGTAGCTATTTCTATACCATGAACTGTTGTCCTCTGTACAGATATAGTGCAGATATCTGAAGCCCCCATCTGACAGTACCACCTTTACAGACGCTTCAGCCTACAGTTTATGGACAAGTCGAGGAGCACTGGGGGGACTGTTTGCTCCCACTGACCCAAACCACATGGTCTAGCTTAGCAGAGTGGATCAAAGGTCTTAAGGCCCCTGTACCTGCTGGGAGCTCTGCAATCACTTCAGTGCAAGGAGCAAGACTGGCTCATCATGCCAAGAAGGAAACGTCTAAGATAAAGGCAGAGTGGCTGCTGCCTCTTTTTTTTTTTTCCCTTCTATTTTTTCAGGGCAATGAGGGTTAAGTGGCTTGCCCAGGGTCACACAGCTAGTAAGTGTCAAGTGTCTGAGGCTGGATTTGAACTCAGGTCCTCTTGAATCCAAGGCCAGTGCTTTATCCACTGTGCCACCTAGCCGCCCCCAACTGCTGCCTCATAGGCCAGGCGTCCAGGCTCCTCAGAAGCCAGATAGCCTCTCCATGAGTGATTACTAACTCAGCCTAAATGCAGACAGTTTTACTGAACTATAGATTGAATGGCAGCAGCTGATGCCCTCGTATGGCAGAAGATCCATCTGAATGCTCAATTCCTGGATGGTGTGTAAGTTCCATGTGTGTATGTGTGGCCTAGACCCTGTCTTTATTTTTTTACTTAACTTTAATTTTAAAATTTTTTTAGTTTAACTTTTCAATTTTTTTTTGTTTAACTTTTTCTCTTTTTACAAAGAAGGAGCTTTTCTGACATTTTTTGTGGCTTTGGTTTTCTAGAAAATTGCTTTTATTTGAAATATCCAATTTGCAAAGTCCAGAAAAAATCATTTCTCAATAAAGGAGTAAAATGTTTACTTACAAAAGGTTAAGTCTGTTTGGGGGTGTAAAAACCCTAATTGTCATCATTTTGTGAAGTTTACCGCTTGTGCCTAATTTCACCAAGGCAGCAAGTATCAGAGGCAGGATTTGAGGCCATTTTTTCTCCTGGCTCCAGGCCCTGGGCACCATTCATTGCCCCATTGCTTCTGATATTCATGCCTTTTTTGGTCTAGACCATGATCCCAATACATTGAAAGATTCCCAAAATGGAAATTGCCTCCAAAGCAGTGTTGAACATCTTGGATGCCCAGTCATGTAGCCCAAAGCAGAAAAGAAGCACCCTTTTCTTTGGAAGGAAAAGCCATGGGAGCTTTTTTCTATAAGGTCCCAGTTATCTCTGTGCCCCACTTCCGGCTGGGGTCCCCCTTTTTTACCCCTCAACAAGCCATACCCTCAGTGGTGAGATAGGAATGAGCCATGGCCAACCTCCAAGAAATGCAGGTTTGTTCTTAGCATCATGCTCGAAATTTCTGTGTCCTTTCAAAAGCTTATTTTCATTAGGCAAATTCTCGGCCTGGTGGGGGTTTGTTTCTACAGGCACTGGGCCAAAACCCATATATCACTGTCCTGTCTGTGGGAAAATTCAATTACAATTTTTTTCTGTGATCATAAGTAACTTGTAATTAGATCTCCTGACCTGAGACTCCATGTCTCAAAGCAGAAATAAAACATGATTTGTGTAGGGGTGAATCCAGAGGTCTTGGGTGCTTTGATGCTTGGCTACCTTGCGATCTCTTCAACATGGGGCCCCCTCCCCCAGAGGAGACTGGAATCCATCTATGCCCTCTCCTTTAGTGTAGCTTTTGTCTGTGACTCCCCATTGCCTCTTCACTGGGCATCCATCTACCATCCTGGGCCTTTCTGCATGGTGAACTGAAAAGTCCATCGGTCAGTTAGCACTGATTAGGCACCTACTATGTGCCAGACACTCAAATAAGCACTTGGAATACAGTGAGAGTCCAAAGGACAGTCCCTGTCCTCAGGGGCTCACCATCTCGTAGGGGAGACAACATGTGAACGGCTTTGTACATGCAAGCTGTATTCAGGATACACTGGAGAAAACCAGTGAAGGGCAGTGTCGGAGGAGAGGAGGGGCTTGTTTGAGAGACATTATGAAGGTAAAATCAGTTGGTCTTGGCAGCAAATTGGACGGGAGGATGAGCGTGAAGAGTCACGGACAACACAGGTTTGGAGGGTGGTGGTGTTCTCCACAGTAATAGGGAAGTTTGGAAGAAGGAAAGGTTTGGGTGGGGAAAAGATCACGAGTTCACTTTTGGACATAGTGACTTTAAGATGCTTTCTGGACATCTGGTTTGAGCTGTCCAATAGGCAGTTGGAGATTAGTGGTCAGGAGAGAAGTTAGGGCTGGATAGATAGATCTGAGAATCATTAGCATAGAAGGGATGAATGAAAAACGCCCTTACTTTCTGCAAAGCATTTATTAAGTGCACATTCAGGGGAAAGACAGTTATCATGAAGTTCGAGGTGATGGTGGTGGTGGTGCCTTCTGTCTCAGAGAGATGATGATTAAATCTATGGGAGCTGATGAGATCACCCAAGCAAGATGATATAGAGGGAGAAGAGGGACCAGGGTAGACCTTTGAGGGGCACCTGTGGCTCGCAGGTGCAACCTAGATGAAGGTCCAGCAATGGAGATTGAGGAGTAGGTGACCCAATAGCTAGGAGGAGAACAAGGAGAGACAGAGAGAGGAAGAGGGAGGAAAGGGGGAAAGAGAGAGAGAGAGAGAGAGAGAGAGAGAGAGAGAGAGAGAGAGAGAGAGAGAGAGAGAGAGAAAGAGCATCAAGGAGGAGAGAGTGACTGACCAACAGTGTCCAAGGCTGCAGAGGAGAAGGAGGACTGAGAAAAGGCCCCTGGATTGGGCAAGAAAGAGATCACTGGGGGCAGCTAGGTGGTGCAGTGGATAGAGCACCGGCCCTGGAGTCAGGAGTACCTGAGTTCAAATCCGGACTCAGACACTTAACACTTACTAGCTGTGTGACCCTGGGCAAGTCACTTAATCCCAATTGCCTCACCCCCCCAAAAAAAAAAGAGAGGGAGAAGAAAGGAGGTGGAGGTACTTATCATAGACAACCTTCTTAAGGCCTTTGGCCACTGAGGAGAAGAGAGATGGTACCATAGTTAATGGAGAGGCATAGATTAAGTGAGGGTTTTTTTCCATATAGATATTTTATTATTTTCCAGTTACATTTAGAGATAATTTTCAACATTTGTTTTTATAAGATTTCTAGTTCCAAATTTTTCTCCCTCCCCACTCCCCCAGATAGCAAGTTCTTTTTTGTTTGTTTGTTTGTTTTTTGGGTTTTTTTGGTGAGGCAACTGGGGTTAAGTGACTTGCCCAGGGTCACACAGCTAGTTAAGTGTCAAGTGTCTGAGGTCGGATTTGAACTCAAGTCCTCCTGACTCCAGGGCCGGTGCTCTATGCACTGTGCCACCCAGTTGCCCCCCAGACAGTAAGTAATCTGATATAGGTTATATATGTACAATCACATTAAACATATTTCTGCATTAGTCATGTTATAAGAGAAGAATCAGAGCAAAAAGGAAAAACCTCAAAAAAGAAAAACAGCAACAAAAACAATAGAAATAGTATGGTTCAATCTGCATCCAGATTCAACAGTTCTTTTTCTAGAGTTGGAGAGTGTTTTCCATCATGAGCCCTTTGGAACTATCTTGGACCACTGTATTACTGAGAAGAATCAAGTCTATCACAGTTGCTCAACACACAATGTTGTTGATACTGTGTACAATGTTCTCCTGGTTCTGCTCATCTCCAAGTGAGGGTTTTTAAGGATGGGCCAAACATGAGTATGTTTGAGGCAGAAAGGAGGAGGAGATGGTGTCTTGTAGTTGCATCCATGTAGTTCCTATAGGCATCTTGGTAGGTAGGCTCTCACATGCGTTGTACATTCTTTTAGTTATTTTAAAGGGAATTTGTCTCTTCCTACTGTTTTTTTTTTAAATTCTTTATTATAAAGGTGTTTTGGGGTTTTTTTTGGTGAGGCAATTGGGGTTAAGTGACTTGCCCAGGGTCACACAGCTAGTAAATGTTAAGTGTCTGAGGCCAGATTTGAACTCAGGTCCTCCTGACTCCAGGGCCGGTGCTCTATACACTGCGCCACCTAGCTGCCCCTGCCTTCCCTCTCTTGATTATCTCCAACAGACTCTGAATAGAACTTGTTGGCACATAATGTTTGCATGTTGAACTCTTGAATGCAGGGACTTTTTTGTTTTGTTTTTTCCTTTCTTTGTGTCCCCATCACTTAGAACAGTGCATGGCATACAGTAAGTGCTTCATAAATGCTCATTGACTTTACTTGTCCTACCAGGGACTGGCTTCACGGCCTTCTGGAGTTCCAATAGGCCAAGGCCAAAATCCTGCCATCTTGTAGGGGCCAGCTAAGGTGTAGGGTGCAGACCAGGGCTTCCCCAACTTTTCCTACTCGCGACCCTTTTCTTGCCAGACAAAGTTTTACAGGACCCCATGTATATTAGGTGCATAAAATAGGTATACAAGTCAAACATTTCCTGCCAAATTTTTCATGGCCCCCCCACATTCGGTTATGTGACCTCTTATGGGGTTGTGACCCACAGTTTAAGAAGTTTTGGCACATAGAGCATTGGTTTTGGAGTTGGAAAAATCTGAG
Source organism: Dromiciops gliroides (assembly GCF_019393635.1). Lineage (NCBI taxonomy): Eukaryota > Metazoa > Chordata > Mammalia > Microbiotheria > Microbiotheriidae > Dromiciops > Dromiciops gliroides. The sequence goes on from NC_057861.1 coordinate 6,058,389, forward strand.
TTCAAATCCAGTCTTAGGTACTTCTAGCTATGTGACCTTGAGCAAGTCACTTAACCTGTTTGTCTTGGTTTGGGGATAACAATAGTCTCTACCTCCCAATAGGGAATGAAGATCAAATATAACTGTAAAGTACTTAGAACAGAGGCTGACACATAGTAAGTACTATATAAAAAATTTCAATGTCTATATATATATATATACACACACATATACATATATACACATATACATACATACATAGGTATATACACACATATATATTCCATGTTCTAGATGCCTTCTATGTTCTAAATACTCACCATTTTCTAGATACCTTCCCTGTTCTTCTAATTTTTCAGTTTTTTACTGTTCTATTTATCTATTGTGTGTATATACATATATACATAAATACATATATCATACATATACGTGTGTATATATATGTGTGTGTGTGTGTGTGTGTGTATATGACAGAGAGAGAAGAGGATGGAGGGAAAGAGGAGGGAGACAGAGAGGAAGATAGAGAGGGAGAAAAGAGAGAGAGAGAGGATTTCCACACCCCGCCCCATTCTTTTTAGTTTACAGCCCCTTGGTCTAGATTTGTAAACTGGTAAGCAAATGAACTCTTAGAAACTTCTGCTAGGTGTACTGCATCCCTAGGCAAGAATCTGTCATTCCTCCATGTTAAGCCATGGTCCACAAGTCCAAAACCCATCCTGAGCCATCACCTTCCCAGGCAGCTGTTCACTTCCCAGATCAGTTCTTTTCTGTATCCTTTGCCTTCAGCCAGAAACAATGCAGGAAACACCACCTGTGTCCCTGTGGTTTTCAGTTACTAACCCAGGACTCTGTCGTCTTTTGCAATTTTTTCAGTTTTTCTTGGCAGTATCATTTCCCTTATTTCAGAACCTCATTTCCTTTTCATCTTTCCAGGAGGGTTTCCCCAGGGATTGTGGTTTTGCTCAGGCTCCCACTGGGTTGTGCCATTACTATCCCTCCTCTTCACCTTCTTTCTGCCTGAAGCCACCCTCCTGGTTTTCTGAAGCCCTGAGGTTTTCCCTTTCATGGGACCACACTGGAAAATACAGTGAAGCTGCCCAATGGCCTAAGTATGCTTAGTATTCATGCCCTCCACTGGAAGAAAAATGCTGGAGCCTGTGTTTGAGGCACAAGCCATCTAGAGGCTAATTTAATCAGTTAAATGAATTCTAACGATCATCTCTGCTTAGAGAGATCTCAAGTTCAAAGGGTCAGCAATCCATCCTGCCTTTGGAAATTCCTCTTCCACAAGCCATTGTTGAGTTTTTTAAGTGTTCCCCAACAAAGATAGCATTCCACAATAAAATAAAACACCATTACAGGGCGCAGCTATGTGGCGCAGTGGATAGAGCACTGGCCCTGGATTCAGGAGGACCTGAGTTCAAATCCGACCTCAGACACTTGACACTTACTAGCTGTGTGACCCTGGGCAAGTCACTTAACCCCAATTGCCTCACAAAAAAAAAAAAAACCCAACAAACAAAACACCATTACAGAGCTCAGTTAATGGTTCTGATTCATCTAACAGACTGGCGCTCAAAATGGCAGCCAGTCCTGAGAATCATCTTCATCAAGGGCAGAAATCATTACTGATTTTAAGTCGAGTCAAGTCAATAAATATGATACACCTACTCTGTGCCAGGCACTGTGTTTGGTGCTGGGGATACAAAGAAAAATGGAAAGTGCCTGCCCTCAGGGGGACAAGATGCAAAGAACTTCAATCTAGCCTGCTGGTAGAAAGTACTTTGGTTAAGTGGAGGTGAGGGAGATTCTAGTGCAGGGGTCAGGAAGGCATGAGTTCAAATCCACCCTCATACACTTACTAGCACATCACTTCACCTCTGTGCCTCAGATTTCCTCAACAAAAAAATGAGGATAATGAAAGCAACTGCCTTCCAGGATTGTTGTAAGGACAAATGAGATATTTGTAAAGTGCTCAGAGCAGTTCCTGGGACCTAAAAAAACTTGTTTCCTTGCTTCCTAGAAGTCTGATCAAGAACTGATCAGGTGGGGCAGCTAGGTGGCGCAGTGGATAGAGCACTGGCCTTGGATTCACCCCCACCCCTGAAAGACAGTATAGGGATCCTCCCCAGCCAAGGTGATGGGATGGCCAGTAAGCCAGAGATTGAAGAAGCTGAGCACACCTACCTTCATTGATGGACAAGCATGTTCTACATGCCAGGCATTGGTTAATGTAACAGGGAAGGGAGGGAGGGGAAGGGGAAGTGAGAGCCCAGCTGTGGGAACATTCACAAATGTGAGCAGCTTGGCCAACCCACTTCTGGGAGTTCATAAGGGTGTGGACGGGAGGGGCATTGCAGGGATTCAGTGTGTGAAGCTCTTCCTGTCACCAGTTCACTTCATGGAATCCAAGCTGGGCCAGCAGATTAGAAAAGAGGGTGGGGGGAAAGATGGAGGCCAAAAAGGGCCCTAACCACTCGGTCCACCCAGTTTTAAAGATGGAGCACATGGGCACCAAATAAATGAGGCTTCTGGGTACGTTCGTGAAGCAGGAGAGGGGGAGCAAGGAAGAGGGGATGAATTCACCTGTCTTGGCTGAGGGACCCCCCGAATGACCCAGGCTCCTCTGGAATGTCAGGATCCCATCTGCTTCCATCTCACCTTCATCTTGGGGGTGAGGAAGCTGAAGTACCGAGTTTCAGTGATTTGCTGGGATCCCTCAGTCCCTGAGTGTTGGAAGTAAGACTTGTGGAGCTCGTGGGCTGTGGGCTCTCACTGGGATGTCAGGCCCAGCCTGGATATTCTGATGCAGACGGGCTGCAGCCCACCTGGAGTTTTCTCTCCCCTCCTCACCCACAGCTGACGGTAAGCTGAACCCTTTTGCAATGAGGACAGCGCCCACTGCAGCTGTTGGTGGTGAGGAGAGTGACTCAGCAAACGCCAGGGGTTCCTGGACCAGCTGCCGCCAGGCATTCAGGCTCTTGTGCCCGGGCTTCACCAGTCACCCAGGGCTACGATTTGGGGGCCCTGCTTCAGAGCCCTGCAGGAACGGACCAGCAGACTCCCTGGGGCTCTCCCAGGGAGCAAAGAGGGGCCAAGAGCCCTCGGACCAGAGAGAACAAAGGCGAGGAGAGCTCTGGGGGAAGCAGATAGAAGTCATTTGGGAAGAGGGCCAGGCCCTTTCTGACAGTGGATTCCTCGGAATTTCTGCCCTGGTATCCTGAGATGTTATGGAGATTGTTACCACCAAGCACCAACCCTCGCTGCCCTTTGTGCCTTCTGCCCATTAGCGTCTGCATGGCCAGAGTTCGTAATGTTGCTTTATATAAAACCAGGCTGTATGGGGTGGTCCTGGACCCCAGAGAGCCGTTTGGCCATCGTGGGGTCGTTATCCCCAGCTGAGACAAAGAGCGGTGGGGAGGCAGCCACCAAGCATGGCCTCGGGACACAGACACAGGCCTCCCACCCCATTCAAAGTGGTGCCATCCGTGGGAGAAAATGACTACTTTCCCACTCATCACAGGCCCTGTGCTGGGTGCTGGAGAGCCAAAGAACTTGCCCATAGGGAGCTTACAGTCTACTGCAGGGTAACCTCAGGGACACAGATGAGTAAAGACAAACTACATACAAAGATGGATGTAAGATAATGTGGGGGAGGGACACTAAAGAAAGCAGAGGGAGTCTAATGAATCCCCAGAGACAGGAAATGGGATGGAGCAAAGACAGAAAGAGCCAGGAGCAAGGAGGAGAGCTTCCTCTGGGATGCAAGCAGAGGCCAGGGGATCCGGCCAGAGAGAGGGCCACTCGTTTACAGCAAACCCTGCCTCAGGATCTAACCCAAATCAGCACATGGGCACCAAATAAATGAGGCTTCTGGGTACGTTCGTGAAGCAGGAGAGGGGGAGCAAGGAAGAGGGGATGAATTCACACGGCTCGGCAGCATCAAAACAGCCACATTCTGTGTGGGCAGATCAATCCTTGTGCAGGCCAGTGAGTGAAGTATTTAGTCCTTTCGAGTTTATCAAATACGCTTTACAAATATGCCGTCTGATCCTTCCAACAGCCTGGGAGGCAGTTATTATTCTCACCATTTCACAGATGAAGCAACTAAGGCACATGGTAAATGTCTGAAGCTGGATTTGAACTCAGGAGTCCTGACTCCAAGTACAGTGCTCTCCTCTGCTGAATGAATCAGGCATTGATCAATCAGGTGCTTACCACGTGCCAAGCACTGTGAACCTCCCACAGCCTCCCCACAGACACGGGATCTACATGACACTGTCAGTTCTGCAAAGTCCTTTCCTCATCAGAACCCTGTGAGGTACAGAGGGCAAGGGATGCCTTCCTCCTACAAGCTCCCAGGCCCAGATGGAGAGAAAGAAATCCCTGGACAGGACCAAGTAGCCACAGTGGGTGTCCATGCTGGAGGGAACCTGATTCGGAGGACGATAAGGGTTGATTCTCAAGACATATAAAGGTGAGATGGGGAAGTTACCCAACAATTACCCCCCCAAAAGGAGAAAACATTGGGTAGCTAGGTGGTGCAGTGGACAGAGCACCAGGCCTGCAGTCAGACCCGAGTTCAAATCCGGCCTCACACACTAGCAGGGTGACCCTGGGCAAGTCAGTTCACCCTGTTTGCCTCAGTTTCCTCATCTGTAAAATGAGCTGGAGAAGATGTCAAACCACTCTAGTATCTTTGCCAACAAAACCCCAAATGGGGTCACGGAGAGTCAGATATGACTGAAGTGACCCAACAACTAACATTATTTGCCTGTGATGGGTTGGGAGAGAAATTGCTGGGACAGTTATAGAGGCCTAAGTGTGCTTCCAATGAAAGACGTTTGGGGAGAAGGGAAGGGGTTGGAAACAAAAATATGGCTGCAAACCCTTCCTCATACTGTGTTGTCTGCATGGAGTTTTTGGTACCAAGTCATCCTGGAGCATCCAGTACCTAACAGAGGGACTTGATCACAATAGGTACTTAATCAGTGCTTGATGAATGGCACATCTTATCTTCAAAGATTTAAGAACTCGGGGGCGGCTAGGTGGCACAGTGGATAGAGCACTGGCCCTGGAGTCAGGAGGACCTGAGTTCAAATCCAGCCTCAGACACTTAATACTTACTAGCTGTGTGACCCTGGGCAAGTCACTTAACCCCCATTGCCTCACTAAAAAAACAAAAACAAACCACAAAGATTTAAGAACTCTAAGGATCCATGAGGAAGCCTATTTACTACATCCTAAGAGGTGATGGGCAGACTCTAGGGGAAGACACAGTCCATAGAGAATTTATTTGACTATGCATATATATATGTTTACAAAAGCTTTGTTTTGCTTTTACTGAGAGGAAAGGGAGAGGTGAGGAAGAAAATGTAATTTAATTCATTAGAAAATTTAATTTAAAAATCTGATGGAATTTAGACATGAGTTTACTGCAAGATCTTGTATGTATTTGTGTTTTGTTGCTAATATAGCAACAAGAACATTAGCTATAAAGGAACCACCCAAAAGTCTCATTACTCATGTTGTCATCCCTATGAACACCCCCCCCAAAAACCACCAAGCTCAAAAGGGAGAGTTTTGGGTTCTGACTTGCCCAGTGACCCACCCAGGAGCAGAACCCAAGAATTCCTATTTCCCCATCCATGGCTTGGTCTGGGAGAACATACTGTTCCTTCACAAGGATAGCTTATTATTCTCTTATTTCACTGGGCGAGGGCCTGACTTCTGGCCAATTTTGTCATTTTGCTTAAACATAAAAATAAAAATCCCTTTCCTCCAGTGAGTAAGGTTGAAATTTTCTTGTCTTGGAATCTAGAAATATGCAAACACAGGGAAAGAGATTTAGGGGCTCATACTGTTAATACTGGTGGATTTATGTAACGTTGTCTGTGGGTCAGCACCACCATTGCCAAAATCGGGGAATCCAGGTCAGCCAGTCCTGGATGCTGCGAGAGGCCAGCAGGCAAGGCCGAGGCCAACCATCACCAAGGGACCCATGCTGGAGCCAGGGTTCCAGACAACAGCACAACTTTGTTTCTGCTAGAGAAGAGGCTCTGTTCAGAGTATCTGAACAGTCCTGAAACTGTCAGGCCACCAGAACTAGCATCTGTACAGCCCAGATTTGAACTTCTTTCTGTTACTTCCTCTGGACGATGAGCCGGTCTGGACCCCGGGGGCCCAGGGTGAGCCAATCAGAGCTTTTGTTGTTATTTGGTCACCTGGTACTGCAGGAGACAACCAAGAGAAGGCCAAAGGAGTTTATGTTGGCTCAAGGGGCAGGTGCTTGTGAGGTCGGGAATAATCGTCAGCTCTTGTCAAAAAGACTGGCCGCAATGTTTTTTTTTTGTTTTGTTTTTGTTTTTTGTTTTTGTTTTTTTTTTTTTTGCGGGGCAATGGGGGTTAAGTGACTTGCCCAGGGTCACACAGCTAGTAAGTGTCAAGTGTCTGAGGCCGGATCTGAACTCAGGTATTCCTGAATCCAGGGCTGGTGCTCTATCCACTGCGCCACCTAGCCGCCCCCGCAATGGTTTTAAAGGCATGAGTCTTGGCTTTTAGCAAAACCACATCTGCAACCTATTCCCAAAGCTTAGAGGTTCTAAGCAATAGGCTGCTTCATTTAATGAAATTTTTGTACTCTTGGACTGCAAGCAAGGAAATTCATGGAAGGGAAGAAGCCCCAGCTGCTGGGAGTCCAGACTTAACTGGATCAAAATGCCCTGCCTGTTGACACACAGCTCTCTGGAGCCTCCGCTAAGTCCTCCACCCAGCCGTCACCTGAGGAGTGGGCTGGGGTCAGCCCTGGGGGCTCCCTTCTCGAATTTTTCCATTTAGGGCAAACCTCAGTTAGGTTAAGTCAGTTTCTGACTCCTCTTTCCTGTCCTTTCCCTGAAGGAGAAATCTGAACATAGTGGGGACATTTGACAACCTTCTATGCCCTCACCAAGTAATGTGGTGGCTGACAGGTGTTTGTAGCTTATGCCCCTGCCCTGAGGGCAAAGACCACGGTGGGTGACCAGCCTTTCCTTCTCATAGGATGCTCTGCACAGACTTTAATATATTTGTTTGAATAAACTGACGCAGTTCACCTTTCCATCCAACTTTCTTACCTGAAGTTCAGGCTGAGGGCAGACACCTTCTAACTCTTCTACTCAGCATCTTCTCTTCTTTTTGAGGATCCAGATTTATCACCCAACCAATCAAGATGCTGGTCCCTGTTATCCAGGGATCTGAAGCATTCTCCTCCCTCCCTCCCTCCCTTCCTCTTCCTTCCTTCCCCATTTCCTTCCCCTCTCTCCCTCCCTTCCTTCCTACCTGAGCTCAGTGCCCAGTTCCCTGTATTTCTCCTAGTCTAATTCATGCTTTCTCTCTAGGGGACTTTACTGATATGCCCTATGCCCTAAAGAACCGTAACTCCCCTTGCCCTCCTCAGCTACACACAGAAATGGTTGTCCCTCATCACATCCATGCTGATGAACTCTGAAACTCCCCTGACTGCTCACCTGTCCTCTTCCTTACAACCCCTACCCGTTCACTGCGATCACGAATCCTTGCAAGCCCTCCGTTCTTTCTCGGGCCATCCTTATCTCCCCCAGCCAGAGCCCTTGGGGATTTACTACCCTCACATCCCTTGCTCCCCAGTCCCAGAGTACACAAATGTCATGCCTTCCCCAGCCCCAGCTCTGCTCCCTTGGGTCCTGTTCACTGCTCCTGAGGGAAGCATTAAATGAGTTCAAATGTAAACAAAAGAAAGTGCCTACCTTCAATGAGTTTATAGTCTAAAGAGGGAAGACAGCTCAGACAAGGGAAGTGGCCAAGTGAGGACTAGGGGGGTGGGGAGGAGGAGATGGAAGAGCCCAGAGATTCAGGAGCAGAGATTGTACTTTCCTCAGATGGTCTTCTCTGTGTAAGACCCTGGCAACAGGCCCCAAAGGCAGGGGCAGATACGGGGTGAAGAGGCCTTAGAGAGGCTGCGGAACTGGGAGAGAAGACCCTTGTGCACTGGGCCCTCACTGGAGTAAGGCAATCCTTCCATAGCTGTCAGAGCCATTCCGTCGGCCACAGCAGCTACTCCAAGCCTTCCCGCTCCTCCCCCTCAGAGCTCCTTGTCGGCTCTCCCCCAACTTTCTGAGCTGAAGACCTAGTCTCATGCTCCTCTCATTTTCCATCCCTGCCCCCCTCTGTCTCCCATGATGAAGTGGTCCTTCTCCTGGCCAAGGCAACCCTTTCTCCATCCTACTGTCTCCATGCCCACTGCCTCCCTAACCTCTCTCCATCTGTTAGCTCCTAGTTATCATCCTCTTACCTCCTATACATGGATACACTCCTTGAGAAAGGCCCCACGGTGAGTGCCCAGACTTCTTTTCTCATCTCATTGGATTCTAAGCCCTTTGCAGTCTGGTTTCTCTTCATTCACCTGAAATACTTCTCTCCAGAGCTGCCAAATCCAATGACTCGAGGGGCAGGTGCTTGTGAGGTCTGGAATAATCGACGGGCCCTGACCCCTCTGCAGACTCTGACGCTTGCTCGTCACTGACCTGCTCCTCTAGGTTGCTGTGACACCTCTCCTACCTGTCTGATGGCTCCTCCTCATTTTGCTTTGCTCGTTTGTCATGTAGCTGCTGCCTCTTTACCTTGGGGTGTCCCCTAAAGCTCTGTCCTGGGCCCTCGTCCCTTCTCCCTCTCTTCTACTATGATGTCCTGGTTGGTGATTTTCCCAGCTTCCACAGATCTAAGCAAATCTTTTCCAGGCCCTCCAAGCAGCAAGGCATGGAGGGAGAGAGGCAGGTAGTCAAACCACCATCACCTTGACCCCCTTCTCCCCTCAGACCAGGCCCCTGGGCCCAAGAGCCTTGGGGATAGCAGCGCCTCCCCCAAACCACCGGACCAAACCCAATGATTTTTCTCCCTAAACCCTCCCCTCTTCCAAACTTCCCAATTAACTCTTGGGGTACCACTTAGTTCCCAGGTTCCCAAGCTTAAGGCCTCACTCTTCTCTCACCCCCCATATCCAACCAGTTGCCAAGTTCTATCGAATCTCCCTTTGCAACATCCTTTGGATGCCCCCTTCTCTCTTGTGATACAGCGGCTGCCCTAGAGCAGACCCTCGGGCACCTCCCGCCTGTCACAATTCTCCATCCTCCCCTCAACTGTCAGAGTGGGATGGCTGAAGTTTAGGGCTGACCACGCCCCCTCCCAGCCTTGGAAAGCGCAGAAGAGAAGGGTCTGAGGCTGTGGTCCAGGGGTTCAGAAGGAGCCAGACCCGACTCAACACCTCCCACCCCGCCCGTAAACTCGCTCATCTCCAGGGCTTTTAAAGCCCTTCATTCCTGGGCCATTCCCCCTCCCCCCCTCCACACCCCGCGGTGTGACCCCGCCCCTGGACTCCCTCCCTCCCACCCCCCCATTTCGGCTCCATGAAATCCCCCAGTATATTGGCAGCACCTACCCTACCCCCTAAACCCCCGCTGTGTCCCCCCCAGCAGTGACGGGCCTCCTGGGCTCTCCGACCCCTCCCAAGCAGGGTTTGGGATTGTCCGGGTTGAATAAACAGAGGATCCAATCGCGGTTGAAGCGGAGAGGGGTCCCCATCCCCGGGCGGGGTGGGGGGGGAGTCCCCGGGTGACTCAGTTTACCCTGCACCCACAGCGGGGCAGTTCAGCGAAGGAAGCGCCGGACAGAAGGGCTCTTTCCCAAGCACAGGCTTGAATACCTTTGGGGAGGGGGAGTTCACTCCCTGTCCGGGGTGGGGTGGGCGGCTGGTGGCGGCCCCTCCGACACCTCTCTCCAGCCTCAGTTTCCTCCTGGGGACAAATCAATTACAAGAGGAAGCCCCGGGCAATTGACGATCTAGACTCAGGCCGCCCTCGGCGGGTGACTCAGTTTCCCCTTAGGCCCGGGACTGAGGGCGGCTGCCTCGGTTTCCCCCTCCCCGGCTCCTCCCGCGGCCCCGCCCCGCGCCGGTCGCGCTCCCGGGAGGTGTCGGGGGCGCGCTTGGGGCCGGCGGAGATAACGGTCCCTTCCCCCTCCCCTCTGCCCCAGCGGCGGCGCGGAGAGGGGAGAGGGGAGAGGGGAGAGGGTCTCACGTGACCCCGCGGAGCGTTACCTAGTCTCCCCCCTCGCCCCCATCCCCGCCCTTGTGACCCCAGGTTAGGGCCAAGCCCCCCCCCCATCCCCTCTGACTTCGCCCATTCCGTCGGGACCAAGGGGCGCGCGCGGGTGGGGAGGGGGCGGCGCGAACTTCTTGTCTCGGGACCCTGCTAGTGGGCGCTCGGCCGGGGCGGAGGGATCCGGGCGGAGGGGACGCGAGGGGCGACGAGAACGGCGCAGTGCGCGTGCGCCGTGCGGGGGGGGGGCGAGGGGGAGCGGGCACGAACGGAGCGCGTGCGCGCGCCTCCGAGCCCGGCAAGAGCGGGGAGGCGGAGAGGCGGGAGGAGGGGGTCCGGCCCGGCCGCGACCCCAGACCCGGCCCCGGCCATGGCGCAGATACTGCCCATCCGCTTCCAGGAGCACTTCCAGGTGAGGAGAGGGAGGGGGGGGTCCCCCTTACCACGCCCCCCAGGCCCTCCCTTTACCACGCTCCCTCTCTTCTAGGGACACCCCAGCCCCAGCCCCCTGCCCCCCGGGGGACCGCCTGATCACTCCCTCCTGGGGAGACCCAGCCCCCTGCCCCCCGGGGGCCCGCCTGATCACTCCCTCCTGGGGAGACCCAGCCCCCTGCCCCCCGGGCCCCCCTTATCACCTCCTCCCAGCCCCCTGCCCCCCGCGGCCCCCTTCATCACCTCCTCCTAGGACACCCCAGCCCCAGCCCCCTGCCCCCCGGGGGCCCGCCTGATCACTCCCTCCTGGGGAGACCCAGCCCCCTGCCCCCCGGGGGCCCGCCTGATCACTCCCTCCTGGGGAGACCCAGCCCCCTGCCCCCCGGGCCCCCCTTATCACCTCCCAGCCCCAGCCCCCTGCCCCCCGCGGCCCCCTTCATCACCTCCTCCTAGGACACCCCAGCCCCAGCCCCCTGCCCCCTAGGGACCCCCATTTACCAGACCCCTCCTCCCTAGCAACACCCGCCCCATAATGCAGCCCCTTCCCCTCTCCGGCCCCCCCTTTACCCTAGCCCCTCCCTTCTGTGAATTCCCCCCATGGTCCCCCTTTACCTTGGCCCCCTCCCCTCTATGACTCCCCTTTACCATAGCCCTTTCTGGGTCCCCCTTTGCCCTCACCCCATTCCACCTTCCCCGTACCCCAGCCCCATTCCACCTTCCCCGTACCCCAGCCCCATTCCTTATTGCGCCCCACCTAGTTTGCCTCTCAGAAGTTGGCTCCCTCCCCTCAGCCTTTCCCCTAGTTCCATTCTGCTTTGTGGTATGTCTCCCCCCTCCCCCCCATTCCTCTCTCTGGTGCCCCCTCCCCCCACTAACTTCCTGTTTTCTCTGTGACCCCTTCCCCTCCCTGCTCTGGCTCCCCCAGGCCTTTATACTCAGCAGAATCCAGGGGCTAGGAGAGGGCCAGGGTCTCCTCCCACCTGCCTCCCCCCCAAAAGAAAAGTACCCCTCCAAAACGTCTTGTGTTCCCACCAGTAGCCACGGAGTGGGGGTGCTCCTGGAGTCTGTGTCTGCCTCCCTCATGGGGACACTGAGCCCCAAAGCCTCCCTGGTGCCCCATCCCCTCTGCAAAAACTGCCCCACCTTTTCGGGGGGGGGGGGCTGTTCCTCTCTTCTACCCAAATGCCCTCTTTGAAAAGCAGCTGCAAAGAGACCCTGACGATCTCTTGGAAATCTCCCTGCACCCAAAGGGAGAGAATGGGTCTGATTCCCAGCACCTGGGCCCCAGGGATGTCTGGCCATTGTTTCCTTGTCTTGACAGAGTTTGCTGGGGTGGGAAGAGCTGGCTGGCTTATCTGTTAGGAGGGGAGGTGGAGGCAGTGGGGTGCACCCTGTTCTGTGAGGCCCACAGAAACCGCAATCAAAGGAATTCAGTAAATGAATGAAGGAGCAGGAAGTGGGCTTGGCCAGGGGTGCTTGGGTTTCTGCCCCACTTGTTTGTCATAGAGGAAGCTTCTGTTTCAGACTGGGAACGGTCTGCCCCTCCAGGACTCAGTGAGTCCGGACAGTGTTCTGAAAAATGGCTTCTGCTCCGATGGGGGCCGGGGCTTCCTCCCTCACTTCCCTACTGATAGCTGCAGAATTGCTGTCACTGAGGCAAAACGTAGTTCTGAGGAAATGAAGACTTAGGAAATTAGACATTCAGAGCCAGAGAGGCCAGTAGCCCACCAGCCTCCCTTTGACAAGGGAGGAGGCTCAGATGACTTCCCGAGGACAAGGTGGTGGGCGACCCCCAGTCCTTTGACCACAAGTGGAGTGCCCTTCCCACTGCCCCACACTGTCCTTGCTCATCCTTATGTGTGACTGGGCCCCAGCTCTTTACTGCAGAGCAAAATCTTACCTTAGTACCAGTGAGAGAGTACTGGGCTTGGGAGTCCAGTCTCTTGGGTTCTAATCCTACCTCCACTACTCACTTTTACTATCTGTGTAGGAGACTGTAGACCGCTACCCTTCTGATCGGATTGAATTGTTAGTGGTGGTGAGTCATTTCAGTTGTGTCTGACTCTCCGTGACCACATTTGGGGTCTTCTTGGCGGAGATAATGGAGTGTTGTTGCCTTCTTGAGCTCATTTTACAGAAGAGGAAACTGAGGCAAACAGGGTAAAATGACTTGCCCAGGGTCACCCAGATGATGTCAGAGGTTGGGTTTGAACTCAGGTCATCAACTCTGGACCAGACACTCTACCTATCATGCTGCCCTCACCACCAAGCTAAAGTGAAATTCTAAGTTCCCTTCAGCATCAGCATCATCGCCCTCGAGGGTTACATAGTGCCCACTCTGTGCTTGACACTGTACTAATACAAATGTACAGAGATTATCTCGGTGCTGCACCATGCAGACTTGGAGAAGAGAGGTCCCCAAGGGAGATGTGCCCGAGAGAATGTTGCTCTGGTTCCTTGCTCTCTAACTTCTTTTTAAAAATCTGCTCTGGTTTTGGGTTGGGGCTCTGCTGAAATGGTGGCTTGTTTCCAGGATCCCCAGGTGCCCCCGGGCTTGGCCTTGATTTACCCCAGCCTTGATTGCTGGTCTCACTGCCATCCACAGGAGGCTTTGGAGAATGGCTGACGGAAGTGGTCAGTCAGATGAAAAAAGACCTTTGTGGTCACTGGGCACTGACACCAGCCATGGGGAGGAATTTCTTGGCTTTGTCATTAGTTGCTGATTGCTTTATCGACAGCTTCTTTTAGCCCTTGTGCCCTGGGTAGATCAATAAATGAGACGAGGGGCTAACAGGAAGGCCTTCGTGGTGATTGGGTGGGCATACAGCTGTGATGTCAGCAAACAGGTGTCCTGGGTGGAGGAGTCAGGGAGGAAACAACATTTTCCAGGTGATTCTATTCCAAATCATGGCATGGGGAACTTCAGACGAGGCCTAAGGCCTAGCCCTGGAGCCATGTTGTACTCCAGCTCTTGACAGAAGCAGCTGGTTCCTGATGGACTTTGGCTACAAAAAGCAGCTGGGAGGCCAGATTGCAGACGTCTGACCTTCCTCGTGCGTCAGCTAACCCTAACCCTGTCTCCAGAGAGCAGGACATATGTGTGCCGCTCCTCCGGGTGGGGGAGGCAGGGAGAGGCCACTTTCTGTGATACTTTTTAAATCCTGTTTGGTCTTCATAGTAACGCCAAGGAGACACTAGACTGCCCCTTTGCTGCTCTGCTTGCTCCCCTGGCATGATGCCTTTGCTTCATTTTTATCCACTGGTGATTCAGCAGCACCTCCCTCGCTGGCCCCCCAAGCCCTTTTCCTCTGAGTGCCAGGATGGTTTAACATATCCAAGAAATGGGAGCTCCCTGGGTAGCTCCACCTAAAGTTGAGAGGCAGGAATTCGGCCTGTTAGAGGACAGTCAAGTCTCCGCTCACTTGCTGGTTAGATATACTGTGACCCTCCCATGTCCAGCTTCAGTCTGTTTTGGAACCCTTTGGCCCTCTGGCGATGCCTTCTGCCCAAGTGCCACAAGCAAAGACTCTTGTCCCCTGAGCTTCTGGAGGGCAGAGAAGTTGTCCCCCTTCCATCCCAGCTAGGTGGGCACCTCTGGAGGAGTCCTCCTTTGCGGACGTGTTCTGTCCTGTTCCCCGGGCTGGGGAGGTCTATGGATGGACACTTCTTAGAATCGTTTGTCAGCTCGTCACATCAAATGCTTAGGTGCACATTCCAGACCCCGGGTTAAGAGCCTGTGCTCTGTGGCGATAACACCTGATCTGAGCAAGTTTAGTTCTCTGGCTTCTAGATCATTAAGTCTTGGAATCTCTGGAGGGAGGCAAGGAGGCCCCAGCCTCAGCATAATGGCCATTGTTTGAGGTCTTCAGGGACTCTCCAGCTTTAGTCTGAAGTCCTTGTTTTATAGAAAAGGAAACAGAAACCTTCAAAAGATGTCCAGGGTTTGTCTCCTCACTCAGATCCTCTACCACTGACTATGTGCTGGGCTGTGCTGAGTGCTGGGAATGCAAAGAAAGGCAAGATGTGGAGATGCGGTGCCTCCCAAGTTATACTCTCGAGCATCCCAGGTGTTGTAGGGGCCATTGAGCCTGAGAGAGTTAGGGACTTGTCTAGAGGTCCACAGTGTGATGGGTCTGAGGCAAGATTTGAACCCAGGTCTTCTGACTCTTGAAGTCCAGCAACTCTTTCCATCCCACTGCCTCTCTAAAAGATAAACTTCAACTTCAGTAAGCACTTATTAAGCACCTACTATGTGCCCAGTGCTGACTAGCTTTGGTCATGTAGAAAATGATCTCTGTCAAATGAGGTAATACCTGTAAAGCGCTTGGCCCAGTGCCTGGCCCCTAGGAGGTACTTAATAGCTGCTCATTCCTTTCTCCCTCCCCTTCCCCATACCATGTGCCAGACCTCCTGACACAGCCATAAAGATTGGCTCTATCGCAGTTGTTGGACATTTGCTCTCACAGAGGACCATGCTGCGCCTTAGGATGGGCTTCCTTTGGCCCATCTGGGGTTGGCTGTTGGGAGGAGAGGGCTTTTTATTCCAGGCCGGGTGGTTTTCTAAGGGTCCGCAGCTCTTAGGACAGAATGAGAAGATGACATTTTGTGTAGAGAAGCTCATTTACGAGACAGGCTGACTGAGAAAAGCTTGGCCGCTGGATGTTGTTTCCTCTCTGCTAGAACTCTTGGGGTAGAGGGGAGGCTGCAGAGAATGCATCCCCGGCGGTGGACTCAGACCAACCACGTCACAACTTTTTGGGGGAGTGTTCATGTGAAAGCCCAGCTCCTCTAACAGCAAAGTGCAAAGAAGGTGGGACTCGTCCTTAGTGGCCATTCACACTGCTGTGGGCGCATTTTACTACTCATCCTTGCTGTTCCTTACACACCGGGGAACCAGACACAGTGTTCTGATTGCTGCTCTGTGAAGAGAGCCCCTCAGAAATGTCATTTCCTCCCTCTCCCAGGCTAGAGCCCTTCAAGCCACGCCCGGCAATAGATCCTTGAAGGAACGGGTGATCTCATCGATGCGGGTGTCCCTTCCCATCCTGGCCGGCCTGTCCAAGCCTGCTGGACTGTTGTCCATACCCTCCCCAACTTTGCCCCCGGAAACTGGACCAGCAGCCTGGTCATTGTTGATAAGGAATGTGTCTCGTCTTAGCAGATGGGGTCAGAGTGGACCATAGCAGAGAACCCTTGCCCTTGCCGAAGGTTCACCAGCACCCAGAGACGTGACTGGGACAGGGGCAGTAGGATAGAGTAGAGCGGCAGTGCAGAAGCAGGGATCCTCCCTCTGGGAAGCTGAGGACTGACATTAAAGGGGTCAACTTCACCTTTGGGGCTTCTGTATTCTCCCAGGGACTCAGCAACCTCTTAAGACTCTCCAGGCTTCAGTCTGGGTTCTTTGACTTGCCTATCTTTGCAAAACTCCCACTGCTATAGGACAGCCATGTGTGGGAGATCAATTAATCAATCCGTTTTGTTATTCATTCTACTCCTCATGAGCCCATTTGGAGTTTTCTTGGTTTGCTGTTTACTTCTCCAGCTCATTTTACAGAGGAGGAAACTGAGGCAAATAGGGTGAAGTGACTCGCCCAGGGTCACCCAATAAGTATCTGAGGCCAGATTTGAACTTAGAATGAGTAGTCTTGCGTCTCCAGGTCTGGTGCTCTGTGCTCCCTTAACTGGAGCCTGCTGCTCCCAGTCCTTTCAGCAGCATAAACATGTGTGTCAATCTGTTGTCCAATATTCCTGATTTCATTTTCTGACTCTTTTGAAACACTCATTTATTCTCTAAGGGAAACTAACCTAAGTACAAAATCTTCCTTAAGTAGTGAGGGAACTTTGTCTCACATTTTGGAGTTACATTTGCCCCTAGGATTTAGAAGGCGTGAATCTGACCTGGGGTCATTTCCCATTACTTGAGAAAACCTTAACCATCCTTCTCTAGAATCTTCTTTCTGGCCCCAAAGTCTCATAGTCCTAGTATGGCCGCCAGCGCTGAGTAAATGACCAGAGCCAGTAGAAGCTGTGTCCTCGTGGCTCAGTGTGGCAGGTTTTGCCTTTGTCGTTTTCAATTGTCTTCAGTCCCTGGATTTTGGGTTTAATCATTGCATTGATCTGGCCCGCAAGTCTTAGAGTTGTTTTTCTTTGTCATCATTGCAGAAACACTCACTTCACTGCATCAGAGGTCTTCCTAGTTTCCTCTGAAAGAATCTATGTTTAGTCATTTTTGGTGGTGCAGCGATTTTCCATTCTGTTCATTACAGTTGGGGGTTGTCTTCAGGTATGGACTTTTGGGGGGGGCGGGGCAATGGGGGTTAAGTGACTTGCCCAGGGTCACACAGCTAGTAAGTGTTAAGTGTCTGAGGCCGGATTTGAACTCAGGTACTACTGAATCCAGGGCCAGCGCTTTAACCACTGTGCCATCTAGCTGCCCCAGGTATGGACTTTTAATAGCTCTGGACGTGGCTGTTACTTCCAAGGCTTATGATGGACTGATACGGAAGTCTGTAAATGTTAATAAATTGGAAGTCTCCCTCCTTGTATTGATTTATCTGTAAATTGACTCATTTTCATTGTAGCCAGGCTTTGGGGGAAAAGTTAAAATAGGAAATCTTTGTGATTTAGAATAAGATCTCTGCATAAATGCAGATTGCATAATAAGCTTCTGATTTTGAGTCGGTATAGCTCAAAAATTCATCACTTGGTACTGAACTTTTCTTTATGAACTTGGCTCTGTTGGTCTGTGGATGCCAGGCATCTTTTCCATACTCCTGTGACAGGTTAGAGTTTTGTCATCACTGGCACAGCCTTCAGGGTCTCCCCAGTCACCTCCACGCCCTGATAAAGCATCGGGTGAGGCAGTCACAGCTGGCCATCTTTACCATATTATACTAGTGTAAAGCTGTGTGTTTATGCCCCTTCATTCAGTCCGCACTCACTTGGTTCCTAGTTTTTGCTGCCGAGTATTTCCTGCTCTCTCTTTTCTCAGTCTTCTGTGCCTGGAATGGACTTTTCCCCCGGCTTTGGAAATTCTCTTCCTCAAAGGCTTGACTCAGGTGCTCCCACATCTCCCCCTTTCTTCTTTCCCCACAGGTTCCAAGCTTTTTTGCTCCTCTTACAGAATATAGACGTCGCCACCATCTTCCAGTTTTTCTCACATTCTCATGCATCTTTCCTCCCCTTCACTCCCCACCCCCCATGTAAAGTCCCTTTTTGCAAGGGATGTGATTTTTTTCCTCTTTGTAACCCGAGGCTTGGCAGAGCACTTGCGTGTAGTAGGTGTTGCTTAAATATTGATTATTGAATTGAGTGAGGTTAAAGAATAGGTTCATTAGGAGTCGGTCAATATGACAGGTAAAATTTTCAGCCATCATGTAAAACATCCCTGGAACCTCTTTGGTAATTGCATCAATCAGAGTTCTTTCAAACCTGGTTGTCTTTACAGTGTTTTTATTACTTGTTAAACTGTTCTCTTGGCTCTGTTGACTTCACTCTGCATCAGTTAATAGAAGTCTCTCCAGGTTTCTCAGACTTTTCAAGTATTTCATAATTTCTGACGTTGCAGTTCTATTCCATTCCATTCATATTCCATAATTTGGTTAGCCACTCTCCACTCGAAGGGGACACCATGCCCCCCTGCCATCACCCCCACTGGTCCATGAAAAGGACTGGTAGTAATGATTTTGTCCCTAAGGGCCCTTTCCCTCTTTCCTTGATCTCTCTGAGGTGTGTAGGCCTGGTAGTGGTAAGATCGGGCCAAAGAGAATCTACACAGTTCGTAATTTCTGGTCATACCAGAGTGACTGAACTGGATCATAGCTCTGCCAGCAATTTTCATTTTCCATCTTTTGTCAGCTTTGCTAATCTGGTGGGTGAGAGGCGGAACCTCACTTGTGTTTGTTTGCGTTGGAACATTTTTTCCTAAGGTGGTGGATAGCTTGACCTCCTCCTCCGGGCATTGAGGGTTAAGTCACTTGCCCAAGGTCACACAGCTAGTCAATGTCAGGTGTCCGAGGTTGGATTTGAACTCGGGTCCTCCTGAATCCAGGGCCGGTGCCACCTAGCTGCCCGACTTTCTTCTTTTGATAAGTGTTTGTCCATCTTGCTTGCCCGTTTGTCTATTGGGGAATGACTTTTGATGTTCTCCATTGGTTAGTTCCCTGGGTCCCTTAGATAGCAGACCCTTAAAAGAGGATTTGATGGAAGACTCTCTGCTAATCCGTACTTTCCCTTCTCATCCTAGTTGTGTTGTTTCTTGTTAGTAGAAAAGCTTTTCACTTTCATGTGACCAGTTACTTAGTTTCACTTTTGCGAACCTACATCAGTGTGAAGGAAGGGCGCCCAACCCCACATGGGCACAGTTTTCCAATGTAGTGGATGTGGTTTTTAACCCTTGCCTGAGGCGCGCAGATACTGTCTTGACTCCCCAAGAAGTCTAGTAACCCTCATTCCAAGCATTGGTAGGTCCCTCAGAATTCAGTTAATTTTTTAAGCCTCTACTGTGTGCCAAATAACTGCCAGGAACAGAGGCCACAGAGACGAAGATGGCACGCTCTGCCCTGCCCTCGGGGAACTTTGGGGACACAACACGTCCATACCTCATGCATCAAAAGTAATGTGGGGGGCCGGCACTCAGGTTCTAACAGCAGGGAGAGAGGTTAGGAAGAGACATCCTATG
Source organism: Dromiciops gliroides (assembly GCF_019393635.1). NCBI lineage: Eukaryota > Metazoa > Chordata > Mammalia > Microbiotheria > Microbiotheriidae > Dromiciops > Dromiciops gliroides. The sequence goes on from NC_057861.1 coordinate 6,077,589, forward strand.
GGAGGTAATACCTGAACGGAATTTTTTATAACAACGATAAGTCAGTATTTATATGTTGCATCAGGAGCTGAGAAGTGCCTTACACACTGTTGCGAACATTTCTAAGTCCAACGAAGAAGAAGAAATAGCCAAGTCTCCAAGCTGTAGGGGAATAGGTTTATTGAGAGAGGGCCTGTCTTACGATAAAGCCGGTCAGGCAGGGGTAGGAGCTACAAGACCCTGAGCCTGGGGCTAAGCAGGGGCTTCTAAGTATTTATACACCACTGTTTTTAAACAAACCCCTCCCACATATAAAATGCTTATGCACAGAAAGACAGAAATCATGAACTAGTCTAGGATGCAGTCCCTTGTCCCCAGTTGTGATCACTGTTACACATTCTCTTGACCTCTTTCAGTTTCTTTTCTTTTCTTTTCTTTAAGTGAGGCAATTGGGGTTAAGTGACTTGCCCAGGGTCACACAGCTAGTAAGTGTTAGGTGTCTGAGGCCAGATTTGAATTCGGGTACTCCTGACTCCAGGGCTGGTGCTCTATCCACTGCGCCATCTAGCTGCCCCTCCTCTTTCAGTTTCTAATGCTGATTGGTCCCGCTCCAAGGAAGTTCTGACCTTATATGGGTTTGTGACAACACACGTAGGTCCCTTTAGAACAGTTGATTTTGGTCTGATGGTCCTTTCTCTCTTCTGGGGGCCTTGGTTAACCACAGTGAACACAGTAAAAAGGGATTTAGTTATCCCGACCCAGAGCAAGTTTACAATTCATTGGTACCTGAGAACACATCGCTGCATTGGCTTAAGCCACTAAGGAATATATTCGAGTACATGAAGAGTAATCACTTAATATCTCTGCTCTGTGCTGTAGTATTATTAACTTAAGGGACTAGAGAATGCTTAAACATGAGTGAGTCACCATTCGTAGTCTATCATACACATCACTCACAGCTAAACTACTTATATCTCAGGACTGAGGACAGTCTCACAACGCATTCTCTCAGTTGATTCTGGTGACGCTCATGAGGTGCGTGCTCATGAGGTGGAGGAAGGTAAAGTGACCTCTGCCCAGTGTCACATCGGTAGTAAATGTCCAAGGCAAGATTCAGAATCAAGTCTTCCTGTCTCCATGTCCTATAGTCTCACCACTACATCTAGCTGCTCGATGGATATCAAGAGTCAGAGATAAGGAGAAACAAATAACCACATATCTTTGACAAGGTTACAACTTCCCTAAAGGGGCAGAGTCCATGGGTTGGGGGTGAGGGCGGGGCAGAAGGCTCTGATCAGGGGTCCACAATATGAACCCTCCAGATTTCCTTGTACGGGGGAAAGAGCTCAAGACCTAGTACCACAAGACCTGGTTCAGAAATCCTGGCTTTGTCTCAGCCTACCTGGGTGATCTTGGAAAAGTCTCTTCTTCTCTCTGGGCCTCAGTTTCCCTTTCTGTAAAAATGTCAGGCTTAGGCTAGTTTACCTCCAGGGTTCTGGGTTCTTGGTCTACAATTGCATTTTAATTTTTCACTCATTGTCTTCCTCTGGCTCCCCACTTGCTAAGATCTGGTAGGTGCTCAGTGTACCTCTGAGTGAATGAAGCCTGCCCTGACAGGTGTCTTCTGCTGCGGCTGTTACGAGAGATCTGGGAACTAAGGTGTTTGCCTCATCATTTTCACTTTGATTTTTAAATAGACCGCAACAACAAGTCTTGGTGCCTAGGTCTCCTCCTAGGCTATGTACTCTAGGGCTTAAGTGATCTGAGTGCGTTCCTTAGACCAGTGAAGACACACAGACACTGACAGATAGGGGGCCAAAAATGCCAACCCTTTGCAGCCTCCTCCAGATTCAACGGGGCTGGTCCTCAGACAGACCTCCAGTGAGCTGCCTGTTGGGTCAGCCCAGTGCCTGGCACAGGGTCAGTGCCGCAGAGCCTTGTCTCTGTGCTGCGGGTGGGCACCTGTGTTGTCTAGCAGTGGGATATGGTGCCCAAAGCTTTGGGTTTGGAATCTGAAAACCTGGGTTCGGATATTGGCCCGTGTGGAAAGTGAGGGAAATGGACTGAGGGTTCAGACTAGGTGCTCTCAGCTCCCGTCCCCCTCAGTTATGTTTGATTTAACCAAGTGTTCCTCTGTCTAGCTTCAGAACCTGGGCATCAATCTGGCCAACATTGGCTTCAGCACACTGACGATGGAGTCGGACAAGTTCATCTGCATCCGGGAGAAGGTGGGAGAGCAAGCTCAGGTAGTCATCATTGACATGAGCGACCCAGCCACTCCCATCCGACGGCCCATCTCTGCAGAAAGTGCCATTATGAATCCGGCCTCGAGAGTCATCGCTCTGAAAGGTATGTGGGTGGCCACGTGTGGGGGCTTCCTAGCACACAGGCAGGCATTACTAGCTGCCTACATAGGAAAGCTGTTAGGAGAGCGTGGTCGCCCAGGTGAATCACGTGGTTGGTTTAGCACAGGGTTTAGTACAAGGTGGGGGCTGCTTGTCCTGGGACTAGTGGGTGCCCAGAAAGGTTGGAAGGGCCCTGTCCTTCTGCCTTCTGACAGGCTGTTGGGACAGCTTGGATGGTCAGGAGACTGTCGGTGTCAAACCCAGCTGTTGTGCCCTTGCACCAACAACCAGAGTGCAAGTGAGTCACCCTAGAAGACGTGTGTATCCTGGAAGAACTTTTCTTTTTTCTTTTCTTTTCTTTTTTTTTTTTTTTTTTTTTTGCGGGGCAATGAGGGTCAAGTGACTTGCCCAGGGTCACACAGCTAGCAAGTGTCAAGTGGCTGAGGCCAGATTTGAACTCAGGTCGTCCTGAGTCCAGGGCCGACGCTTTATCCAGTGCACCATCTAGCCGCCCCCAGAATTTTTCTTAATGCTGAGTAACAGTTGATGTCATTGCTTGTGGGAATCCCACCTCCTGAGAGTTGCATTCGATGCACTACAGTTACAGAGAAGCCTGTGGCACCCTCACTGACCGCTAATCGTGGAATCCTTGTTGCTTGAACAGTGAAAACTTGGTACATCTGAAACTTAAGAATGTTGACTCCCAGACTGCTGTGTTGACTGCCTGCTTCCAACGGTTTTCCCTGTGGTGGAGGAGGAAAGACATTCTGTTTAAACACCAGGATTCTTCCCAAATAAATCTGCTCACTTTCGAGTCTTAAACAGATGGCAAGTTTACTTTTTCCTGAGCATTTCTTGTGAACCTTGTGCAGCGTGGCCGGTCCGCATCCTGGTGGGTGGCAGCCTACGTGGGTCTGCTCAGTTCATCGTTTTCCCACTCAGGTCTTTGGCCTTTGACAGGGACAACGTAGAGAGATGTAGCAGAATTTATTCAGAGTACATTTAATAGCATCTCAGAGCTTTTACACGAGACCAGTGTTGGCACGTTGTCTTGTATGTGGTCATTTTGTTGTTTTATTGAGGAAAAGGGCAGCTGAGACCATGTTACTTTCCATGCAGTGAACTCTGTTACCTCCAGGAGCAAATACGTATTCCTGTCTGGCCTTCAGAGCCCTCCATAACATACCTCCTCCTCCCTCGCTCCCTACCATGTCCTCTTTGCTCTACTGCCCCCAGCCTTCCTGGCTGTCCCACTCCCAAGACCCTCCATCTCCCTGTGCCAGGCATTCCCTCTGGTGTCCCCAGGCCCGGAATGTTCTCCCACCTCCCCTCCAGCTGAAGTCCTACCTTTTGCAAGAAGCTTTTCCCGATCCCCTTGAATGCTCGTGCCTCCTTCTAAGATGACGTCCAGGTGATTCTGTCTGTATCTTGTTTGTTCATGGTTATCTCCCCTGTGAGACTGGAGAGCATGGGTTATTTTCTTTTTTTAACCCTTTTTTGTTTCTCTAGTGCTTTTCCTCACGCCTGCATATTCACAAACGCTGATTGACTTGCTTCTCGTTAGTCTGGAAGACTCATCGTAGCATGTTGGAGCCAGAGTGGTTATGGACTAGGTCCCTTTGCCAGGGCGGGCCAAAAGCACAAAGTGGCATTTGGAAGTGTTGGCTACTTCTGGAACTATGTAGAACTTTCTAGTATGGGAAAACTAGGGAATTGAAGAAGTTTTAAGACTGGATCCTAAATTCACCAAACTCTTGGTTCGCTCAGATTATCTTGGGGCCCCTATGGCGCCATCTTTGGGCCAGGTGAGTATATCACATATGCCCGCAGTTGATCTGCCTGGTCCTGAACTTGGTTCGGAGAGAGTCGTTAGACATTGCTGTATGTTTCTCTCTGGGCCAGTTTGTTCATTTGTTAGGTGACTCAGGAATCTGCTTTGGAGCCCACTGTTTTTCCAGAGCTGCCCTGCCAATGCGGGGGTGGGGGGGGTGGGGGTGTGGGAGATTGTATAGAGTAGATGGAAGCCAAGAAGTTAGGGATTGGCACTTCTGGCCTGCGTGTGACCTGGTAGACCAGAAGTTTATGACACTTTAAATGGTTTTCTACAAATCTAGTAATTGTACACGAACATTGTAGGTGTTGTTTAAAAACAAAACAGCAGCAGCAAAAGCTACTGGTGCTAATCTCTAAGCCAGCATGCTTAGCACCTCATTAAGTCGTGGCATTTGGAGGAATGCAGAGCTGTGGGCCTGTGTTTTCTCTGCTGGTTCCTTCCTGGCCACAGCATCTGAGGGTAGGGGCCCCCTCACTTTCCCTGCTGGTAGATTCGGGATGCTAATAGTGGAAGCTGAGACATCCTCCGTCTTTATTTACAAAAAGTTTAGGCAGTGGGCGGCTCAGCATGGATTTTCTTGGCATTGACAGCCAAACCCCGCTGCATTAAACCTTCTGTCGCGTCCGTTTATTCATTGGCGTCTTTTTCAGCTTCTGTTCTGTACTACAAAATAGATTCTCGGTCTTTTAAGAAGGGTGGGGGAATATGGTGTTTAGGAAGGAATTTAGAGGCATAGAGCAAAGAACTTTTTGTTTTCCAAGTGGGGAAAACTTTAGACTAACTTAAGGCCATCAGAAAGCAGTGAATTGAGTCCCCCTTATCTAGGCCCCTCAGGACAGTTTAGCTTTGTGTTGGCAGATGAGTTAGAGAAGCTCAGGAGGCTAAGAACCATCTTTCTAGAGGTTCTTCATTTCTTTCCTCCTCTGGCTGGGAGTTCTGTGCCCTCTAGGAAGTACGAGGGCCTTTGAACTGAGCCCGTGGCTGTCAGCCACAATTTCAGAGGGGCAGAGTTCCTCTTGCAGTGATGGTTCTGGGACAGGAGGGTGTAGAGTTTTAGGTAGGGGCCCCGAGAAAGCCTGTAGTCCTAGATTTAAAACCCGAACCCACAGATGGTGAATAGGGTGAAATTGCGATGGGCACACAGGCGTCCTGACCCCTGTCTGCTTGACCCCAGGGCATCCTGGGAGAGATGGAATTTAGCTCAGAGTTTGTCATTTGGTCTTGTGTGGAGCATATTGTATTTGCGGGCCTGCCTTATGATGAAAAGGGGACTGGCTTCCTCAAGCCAGATGCACCTACCACCACCAGTTTAAATTAGGAGTCATTTACTTAAGTACCCTCAGCAATACAATGATCCAAGACAATCCCAAGGGACTGATGATGGAGCATACCATCCACCCCCATAGAAAGAACCGATTGTACATATATAATAACCTGGTTGGGATCTTGTGGAGGGGGGAGGAAAGGGAGAGAGGGAGAAAAATGTGGAACTCTAAATCTTATGAAAATGAATGTTGAAAACTACCCTTACATGTCACTGGAAAATAAAATAAATGTTTGTTGTAAATTAGGAGTCATTTAGTGACCGGTGACTCTGTGGGCAGCTGACTGTTCCTTTACATAGTCGCAGAGACTTGGCCAAATAACTCCACTCTGAGAGTAAAGCGTGTTCCAGTCGGTAATCCTTTGGCTGCCACCAGTCGTCACTCCATGTTATTATGATGTATCACGACTCTATCCAAGCCTGACCCATCCTAAAACTTAACTGCGTAACAACAGTGTAGTGGTACCATCTGTTCCATATATCTCTTTGACAAGAATGATGTAATAGCCCAAGGAGGGGAAAGAAAATACTCCTGTTTCCCAATGGCATTACTTTTTTGGGGGGGGGGGTAACCAACAGGTGGGATCAGGAAGTCGGTTTTCTATGAACAAGGAATAGGTGGTAAGCAGGTAAACCAGACTTGCTGGTGATTACTAGGTCAAATTGAATAAAAGCCAATTTTATTTATTTAGTAAGTGAAAGTGTGAAGAGAGAAAGTTAGACTTGGCAGAAGGAAACACTTCTTAACCAGGGGAGCTCTCCAGAATTGGGAGGGGCTGCCTCAGGAGGCTCTGCCCCCTGCCTTACTGGGCATCTTCAGAGCCTGGATACAGACACTCTTATTTGGGAATGAATCCCCACATTGGCCACATCCCAAACTGTGTGTCTCATCCTCTATATCGGTGTACATGGCTCTGTCAGGAGGTGAGTAGCACCCTTTGTTAGCAGGCCTCTGGAATCATGGTAGCTGTTGTGTTGCTCAGAGTTCCTGAGTCTTTCGTTCTTCTTTACGATGTTGATGTTATATTAGAAATTGTTCTGGTTCTGCTCACTTCACTTTGCATCAGTCCATTGTGTATTTTAAAATTCTAAATGTGGGTTCTAATCTGTCCCCCCCAGTTTTGGGGGGAAACTGGCTAAAATCACTGATAAATGAGTTTAGGCTTTTTAAGGGTTTATTAAAAGATATAAGGTAGTAAAGAAAGAGATTGAGAACAGATTTCTTAGAGCATGGAAATCCTAGCCTTCCTAACCTCCCACCTGAAGTCCTGCCACCAAACCGATGTCTGGAACCAAGAGACCGAAGTCCTCTGCCAGCATCAACTCCCTCCTTCATGTCCTCCTCCCAGAAATGGGAGGTTCTTCCAGCTGATTGGCTAGCGCCATTCAAATTCATTGGTTCACTGGACCCGAAGGGGGTCGATGTAAAGTTCAAAGTCTTTAGCTTCTGAGAACACTATGTTAAGGGCTAAAATTCTAGCTAAACTGTCTAAAATATCTAATGAGTGGTCGCCAATAAATTATAAGCTTTAGCAAGAGTTAGACTTTTAAGCATTTATTAAGGAGAATAAGAATTTGGTAAAGAGAGAGAGAAAGGCCTAGATTCCTATCTATTAAAGGGAGAGCGCATTTCTAGCTCCCTTCTCCGCCAGAGTCCAGAGGAAAGAGCGCGAGACTGAGCGCCAGTCTCTTCCTTCCTCCTCCCACTAGCCCGCGTCACTTCCTGACTCCTGGTCTTGCCCTCAAAGACCTTCCCTTCATGGGCAGAACTCCTCTACAGTAAGTATCCAGCAGGTGGCGTTATTCCAATCGTTACAGTCCCCCCTGTTGTTCCTCAAGAAACAAAATGTTTCCTTGACGGAACAGTAAAAACAATATGATAACTATTGCTAACTAATAATATGTGAACAACAATATAGAAAAGGAAGAGAGGAAAGTTTTGTCCAGAGGGGCAATTTTTTTTTTTTTGTCCTCATGAACCGACGCTTTGACATTAGTCTTGCAAAGGGAGGGCCTCTGCAGAGAATACATGTTACAGATGGTGTATATTATAACAGAAAGAGAAAAAAACCAACAAAAAGAACAAATCAAAACTGTTCATTTAAAGTCTCTGAAAGTCTTTTCTCAGATGTCCTCTAGGTGTAGTCGTAGAATGGAAGTCTTTTCAGGGGTTGATGTGTGGATGCTGGTAATCAGCCAGGAAAATTTCCTACAAAATTGAGCTTAACACAACTTTAAAATAGCTTTGTCAATAATCAAATCAAACAATGAAAGTTCTCAAAAACATGTCTAAGGGAATACAGAATCTTAGTTGTTAACACATGAAACATACAATAAAACAAAAATTGAACCATTCTTTAAAATTACATTATTATTATAGTCCCCCCTTATGGAGAGTAATTGAGAAGACAATTGCTGCGATATTAATTTTTAAAAATAATTTTTTATCTTTGTTTCATCACTTTTTGCATCATCTGCCTAATTATCCTCATGCCATTATGAGAAATTACAAATCTAATATAATTGGTAACAGATGTCAAGGCCAAATTCAACACTTATTTATCATGACATCTGAGATAATTATGGGGGTTACCATAAAAGAACAGAGAAATGATGGGATATGAGCATTCCCACACTTGAGCAATATATACTGTCCATGCAGTATGCCAGGCTTAAAATAGGTGGATGGAATATATGTCCATGCCACCGAACATATTGGAAGAAACTGAGTCAGACTTAATCAGATGCATGGGATTGAGATGGTCCATGGCATCAGGCATATAGGAGGGAGCATAGAAGCCAGGTGTAGAAGTGAGATGGGTGGGATGAATACTTCCAGCCATCTGTACAATATTGTGGGGAAAAATAAAATAAAATATTAAACCAAGAGAATCCAACCTCAACATTTGTCAAAAGCCGTTCCCTCGGCCATACCTTGACTTCATGCATGTCTCCCCTCATGTGACAGTTCAGTGTCTGCTCTTGCATGTATTCCTCTTGTGATTGGATGGCATCTTGGCCAACTGGCATCTGATAACTCAGAATAAAGGCAATTAATGTCTTAAATGATAAGTTCCCATAATCCAAGTCTCATATGGATTTAAAATTGAGGATAAAAAATGATTGCAAAAAATGTGAATACATCTTGACTCAAAATATAATATATAATTATGCAACAATTTCAAATAATACCCTTTTTTTTACTTAGTATACAATTACTTTTGTGAAAAATCAGAACATACTTAAATACAAGTTAAAGCACAACAGAATCTCAAAGAACTTTTTTTTTTTTTTGAAAATAGAAAACTTTTACAAATGTTCCCCTCTTTTTTTTTGGGGGGGGGGAATATGCTTATCAAAAATAATACTTCTAGAATCAATTTACACTTGCCATGGCAACCAATTTGCCAGGGAAATGCTTTAAAGAGTTTGATCAAATAATCAGTTGAGAAAAAATAACAAAAACAAACAACTCAGAATATGGGAGCACAATACTCCTAGAATTAACATTGTATAATAAAATCAAAACCATCTTGCAATGTTTCAAAATTAGATAGACAAATGAATAGAAGAAAATACACATGGAACAATAAAAGACAATGAAATTCAAACTAAGGAAGTCTAAATGAATGTGAACTTAATATTAATAAGAGTAAACTTGATCACATGACTATAAAAAGCTTTTACAAATATTCTCCTTGTTTTAAAAACTAAATATAAAACACAATCTCAAAAGCATGAAAATCTCTATGAAAATAAACCCATACCATTAATTTCAAAATGTATATATAATAGCATAGAAATCCTATGTAACCTCTGAACTGACATTATTACTCTGAGTGAATTCAGAACACTTTTGATTCCGATATCTAAAATCCCCAATACTCATATCAATACCTTGCTGCTTACTTCTACATTTCTGTAAAATATGTACCCTTCCATGGCAAAAGAAGCAGAGTCTTGAACTATGGTGATGATTGTCATTCTTATTCAGCTTAAGTTTTTCTTCTTTAACCCCTCTATATTGTCTGTCAGTCTTTTCACCATACAAATGCTTTATAAGATTACTAATTAAAGACAAAAGCAGGTTAGCAAAATTATGAACAAAACGAGCATATCTGGAATTTAAAGAGTTTTCTAAGGTTGTCTCAAAAGCACAGCCAGGCCGGGGAAGGGCTGAGCCTGAAGCTGCAAATGCAGGTACAGAAAGTTGAGCATGCGCATCAGATCTCTGGACTTCCCAGGCAGGGGAAGCTATGGGCTTGGCCATAGGAGGAGTAGAGGGTGGGGTCTGGAGAGGAGGGGAGGGACCAGTGCAATTTGAATGAGACTTGATTTTGAACTCAGGCCTGGATTCCTCTTCCCCCACTTTGCCTCCAGGTGCTAGGGGATTAAAAGCTTCTAGAGGGTGGGTCATTGCCTCCAGGCATGCAAAATTAGAGCAGCAATTAGTGTTAGAACTGGGAAAAGCTGCGGGAATCTCTTCAGGTTTCTCTGAAAAAGCATGGTTGGGAGAGGGAGAGATATTTCCTTGTGTGAGTAAGTTGCTGGCTCTTTTAACAAAAATAAAAAGAAAAATAGAAAATCCACAAAAACAAAGCATTAACATGGTCTTACCTCCCATTTGTCTGGTTAAACAGACTAAAATCAAAAATAGGGTAATTAGGGAGTTTAAAAGGTCCATTTGAAAAAATTTAAAGGGAAAATCACAGCCAGTGCACCAGTACTTGGCAGTTAAAGGGAGAGGGTAGAGAAAATGCCTTACCCAACCAGAAGATCAGAAGACTGAGGTTTAGCTTTCCTCTTCATGGTCAGCCATCTGTTAAGGGCTAAAATTCTAGCTAGTCTGTCTAAAATATCTAATGAGTGGTCGCCAATAAATTATAAGCTTTAGCAAGAGTTAGACTTTTAAGCATTTATTAAGGAGAATAAGAATTTGGTAAAGAGAGAGAAAAAGGCCTAGATTCCTATCTATTAAAGGGAGAGCACATTTCTAGCTCCGCTCTCCACCAGAGTCCAAAGGAAAGAGCGCGAGACTGAGCGCCAGTCTCTTCCTTCCTCCTCCCACTAGCCCGCGTCACTTCCTGACTCCTGGTCTTGCCCTCAAAGACCTTCCCTTCATGGGCAGAACTCTTCTACAGTAAGTATCCAGCAGGTGGCATTATTCCAATCGTTACAACTACCTTCTTAAGGCTAGTCAGCAATCAGTCACTCTCACTTAATTCAGTCAGTTTAGATTAAGCTCCAGGTGGGCCTTTGAGTATCTGCTAAATCCCTTTATCTACCACATTCCATTATCTTGACACACCCTACGGGTCTTCTAGGTTTCTCTGAAAACCATCCCCCTCTTTGTTTCTTAGAGCACAGTAGTATTGTATTATGCTCATACACCATCATTTGTTCAGCCATTTTCCAATTGATGGACACTCCCTTAATTTCCAGTACTTTGCCCCCACAAAAAGTGCTGCTATAAATATTTTTGTGTTTATAGGTCCCTGTCTTATTTGATCTCCCTGGGGTTTAAGCCTAATAATATTGCTGGGTCATACCACTTTTGGGTCTTTTTCCCAAAGAGATCATGGAAGGGGGAAAGGGACCCACATGTACAAAAATATTTATAGCTGCTCTTTACATGGTGGCAAGGAATTGGAAGTTGAGGGGGTGCCCATCCATTGGGGAATGGCTGGACAAGTTGTGGTATGTGAATACAATGGAATACTATTGTGCTGTAAGAAACAATGAGCAGGAGGAGTTCAGAGAAACCTGGAGGGTCTTACATGAGCTGATGATGAGTGAGATGAGCAGAACCAGAAGAACAGTGTACACAGTATCATCAACATTGAGTGTTGACCTACTGTGATGGACTATATTCTTCTCACCAATGCAATGGTACAGAAGAGTTCCAGGGAACCCATGATAGAAGAGGATCTCCAAATCCAAGGGGAAAAAAAAAAAAGAACTGTGGAGTATAGATGCTGAATGAACCATACTATTTCTTTTGTTTTGGTGCTGTTGGTTTTTTTCTATTTTGAGGTTTTCTATCATTGCTCTGATTTTTTTCTCTTATAACATGACTAAAGCAGAAATAGGATTAATGTTATTATGTGTGTGTGTATGTATATATATATATATGTATGTATGTATGTATGTGTGTATATATATATGTATGTATGTGTATATGTATATATATATATATATATATATATATATATATATATATATATATATATATATATATATATATATATATATATACATAAAACCTATATCAGATTACCTGCTGTCTAGGGGAGGGGGGAGGGAGAAAAATCTGAAATTGTAAAGTTTGTATAAACAAAGGTTGAGAACTATCTTTACATGTAACGGAAAAAAATAAAATACTTTATTAATTAAAAAAAATATTGCTGGGTCAAAGGGTATTCAACCATCCAGTCACTTTTTGGTTACAGTTCCACGTTGATTGCCAGGATGTCTGTGCCAGTTCACAGCTTCACCAACAGTGTAGCCGCACGCCTCTTTTGCCATAACCCCAACCAGCAGGCAGTATTTTCCTCTCTCACTTGGCCAACTTTGCCAGTCTCATGGGTATGAGGTGGACCCTCGCAGCTGCTTTAATTTGCATTTTCTCCTTAGGGTTTGGAGCATTTTTAACTTGGATTCCTTCCCTTGAGAGCTGCCTTTTTGTATCCTTGGACATTGGAGAATGGCTCTTATTACAAATGTGATCAAGCGAGTTCCTTATATAGCTTGGGAATGAAACCACTAGCAGAGAAAGCTGCTGCACAGATTTTTTTTTTCTTCATTGCATTTGTTTGTGTAAAACTTTAAATTTCATATTTTCTCCTCCACCCTTTTTTCTGCTCTATCTCCTCTGGGCTCTCTCATCCCCTCAGAAGATTGCTCAGGGCCAATACTTGATCCTTGTTAGCTGGGCACAAATCACTTCGAACTGAATAACCCATGATGTTAATAGAATGGGAGGAACCTCACAAGCTTAGGTCAATAGGCTTCAGTTAAAACTGCTTTAATAAAACAGGGGGATAGTTGTTTTTATTAAAAAATGAGGAGGGGCAGCTGGGTGGTGCAGTGGATAAAGTACCAGCCCTGGATTCAGGAGAACCTGAGTTCAGATCTGGCCTCAAACACTTGACACTAGCTGTGTGACCCTGGGAAAGTCACTTAGCCCTCATTGCTACACACACACACACACACACACACACACACACACACACACACACACACACACACAGGTAATATTTTATATCTGATAGTTGGTTTTGGTTAGTTTAATTTTGAAGATGGACAGCTATCCAACATATTCAGTGATTCTGAACCAAGGACATTCTTGACACCATTTTGTAATGATAAAACTATTTGAGCCCATTTTCCTGCTGAGCTACCTCATTGGGTATCTCATATAGGGAAGCATTTAGTATCTTGCTCCCAGGTGATCACCAGCCAATCAGTAAACACGAAGGGCCTACTATGTGCTAAGCACCAAGGATACAATTATGAAAAAGCAAGACAGTCCCTGTCCTCTAGGGGTTTGCGGTCAGGGACAATGACACAAAAGGAAGCTTGGGATGCTGTGGGTGGGGGTGAAGGAGAAGGTGCCCAGCTTGGGGGCAGGGTGGCAAAGTCCAAAGGATGCAGCTGGGTGGGAAATGAAGAGATGGCTGGCCCGGGTGCCCTCCCTCAGTGCTTCTAGGTTCAAGGTGGGATGAGGTGAGGGAAGGAAGCAACATTTGGTGTTAAAAGATGCCTGAAATGAATAAAATATGCAGAATGTCGATTTGGGAACAGGTTAGTGATTGGCTGGAGTCCCTTCAACCAGAACAAAAATGTGAATGGCAAAAAAAAAAATGTGAATGGCTTTTAAATTTATCTTGGCTCATTATTTCTTCCTATCAGAAGCACTAACTATAAAAATAACCTTCTGCCTTAAAATGAAGTCCAGTTAATACAGTTTTATCACATAGAAGTGACTTCAGAAAACTTGTCTCTATTTAAATTGATAGAACCTTTCCCTGTAATAATAGTTTGGAACATTTCTAGTCTTAACGTGTTAGGGCTTTGTAAACCCAAAAGTCAAGTGTGTGCCAGGCACTGTGCTGAATGCGGCAGATCAAAAGAAAGGTGAAGATGGCCCTCACCCTCGGTCTCAGGAGGGAGACAGCATGCAGGTGGGGGATGGGGAAAGGCTTCTGGCAGAAGGTGGGGTTTGAGGTAGGACATGAAGGAAGTCAGGAGGGAGAGGTGAGGAGGGAGAGGATGCTGGCCATTGGAGACAGCCAGTGAGAAGGCTAGGGAGACCCACCCATTTCTGCCCTTTTTCATATCCAGAAAAGTCTTTTAGAAAACGAATCTAAGACTGGGACGTTTCAACCAAGTTGATTTTACTAGTATCCTTTGCCATCCTTAATAGTTGGACAATAGGGGCAGCTAGGTGGTGCAGTGGATAGAGAACCGGCTCTGGATTCAAGAGGACCTGAGTTCAAATCTGACCTCAGACACATGACACTAGCTGTGTGACCCTGGGCAAGTCACCTAACCCTCATTGCCCTGCAAAAAAACCCCTAAAAACCAAAAAAAATTATAAATAGTTAGACAATAACGGATCATTGTGACCCTTTCACCTTTGGAAGACCATCATTTAAACTGTTTTTCAAAACAAAGAGAAGTGGTTAATTGAGTGGCTGTAGCTAGACATGAGAAGTGTAAAAACGTGCCTGTTTCAGGTTGGTAATCTTTCTCTCCTTCCCCCCTCCCTTTCTCTGTCTGTCCCCCTTCCCCTTCCTCCCTTTCCTCCTCCCTGTTCTTTCCCCCCCACTTCTCCCCTCTCTCCCTCTTTCCAACCCTCCTCCTAGCGGGAAAGACCCTTCAGATCTTCAACATCGAGATGAAGAGTAAAATGAAAGCCCACACAATGGCAGAGGAGGTGACTTTCTGGAAGTGGATCTCAGTCAACACGGTTGCCTTGGTGACTGACACAGCTGTCTACCACTGGAGCATGGAGGGTGACTCGCAGCCCCTGAAAATGTTTGACCGACACGCGAGTCTGGCTGGTTGTCAGATCATCACCTACAGGACAGACGACCGGCAGAAGTGGCTGCTGCTGCTCGGCATCTCGGCCCAGGTGAGCAAAGGCTGGCTGGGACTCCCCCAGTGCGGGTGTGTGCCAGGAGGCTGCTGCTGGGAGGGTTCCTGGTTCAGGCTGAGTCCCTCACACTGGCTGATCTTTGCAGATACAGCTTTGGGTTAACACTTAAGACTTGTGCAGTCAACCTTGTTCCCCAAAGGGAATGAAGTGGAGTTGGAGGCCGTCCCAGCAGCCTCAGGCTCCGGCCTCCCTCCCTCCTGCAGTAGTTGTGGGACGATGGGAAAGTGGCTTTACTGTCTCCGGTCTCGGTGCAGCCACCCACATAAAACAGAAGGCAGGGGCTGGCAGCCTGCAGCCGTGCCTGGCGACGGGGTTAGCAGTTCAGCTCTCCTCCTGTCATTTCACAGCATTTGTCTTGGGGAGGTGACATTGAGTGCTGGGGGAAGCTTGAAGCTGTCTGAATCAAACCTTGTCATGTTCATGACAGAGAGTGCCTAGTCAGCCAGCAGGCTCTCACTTATTAAGTGCCTACTGTGTGCCAGGCACTGTGCTGAGCACTGAGGATTCAGAGAATGGCGTCTGTCCCTGCTCAAGGTGCCCACAGTCTTAATGGGAGGCACAGAAGCAAACCCAGCTGTGCACAACCAGGCCGCACAGCACAGATGAGGTCATCGCCGGAGGGAAGGCTCAGGGAGTGAGGGGACCCGGCCACGTCTTTGAATGCCGTGCTCTGTTGCTTCTCAAATGGTGGCTTCTGCTAGAACATGTTTCACAGAATCCCCTTGACCAGAATCCTCAAGCCTTCCTTGAAGGCCACAGGGAGGGGCTCTCCCCGGCTTCGATGGCCATCATGGAGGAAGGACTAGCTTTGTTCCGCTTAGTCTCAGAGAACCCAGCAGGAATGACAGCGTGGCCAAGTTAGACCAGACAGAAAGAGAAACGTGCTTCTCCTTAGAGCCAGCCCCACCAGGGCATTTCTCCAGGCTAAACAGCCTTGCTTCTTTCTTTTGGTCCTCAGATCTCTGTCTCCATTCTCATCACCACTTTGGTTGCCCATCTTTGGCCACTCTGGAATTTGTCGCGGTCCTTGTTCAATATGGCCCCGGAACTGGATACACTCACTTTCCCCTGCTGAGCTGAGCATAGCCTGGGGCACGGAGCAGTCTAGGCTCACTAACTGCCCAAGCCCCCCCCCCCACTTTATTTTATGTGCATTTTCATCCGTGTTGTTCTCCATTCAGTCTCATTTTAGAATGACTTCAGTCTTCACAACTTGTCCATCCTTTGGTATTGTGGGTGTTCTCCAGCACAATAGCTATTCCTTGTACTTTATATAATCTGCAGGATCGCTGAGCATGCCATCTATACTCCAGTGGGTGGTGGCTCAATCCATGTCAAAAGGCCCTGGGGAACATCGCCAGGGGCACCGCCAGAGACCTCCCTCTGAGCCGACATCACACTTGCACGCTGCCTTTTAAACAATCCCGTTTTGTTGCACAGCTCTCGGATTCTATTGAGAGCAAATTCATTGGTTTTGCTGAACTCTTTCTGTTAAAAGGGGTGGCTAGTTGGGCCCAGGGAAGGATTATATTCAGAAATGAAGGTGATGTAAAAAGTCAACATTTTTTTAAAAGATTGACTCTCCCATTTAAAAATGCCCATTTTCTTTTTAAAGATGGAATAATAACATCTTGTGGTTCTCTTCAGGCTCTCTGCTTTCATGCCGTGTGGAAGTTAATAATACGCTTTTCACATTCCACACAATCTTTTAGCAAAATCGTGTGGTTGGAGCAATGCAGCTTTACTCAGTGGACAGGAAGGTGTCACAGCCAATAGAAGGCCATGCTGCAGCTTTCGCCGAGTTCAGGATAGAAGGGAACACGAAAGCCTCCACTCTATTCTGTTTTGCTGTGCGGAGCCCTACGGGTGGCAAGGTAAACCATTTCAGACAGCCTGACACTTTTTACCTTCTCATGCCCCCGCCCCGCCTTGCACTGTGCCGCAGCAGAGCTGAGAGGAGCCACACGCTGCTTCCAGGGATAAGCCCGTGGGCACCCTTCCATCCTCTCGTGGATTGACCAGCCTGTTGCACAAGCCCTCGATCGAGCCCTAAACTGTCCAAACTCCAAATGCTGTTCACCCAATCCCATAGCACACTGTTGTGTGCTCTTCGAGATTATAAATGCCTGCTGAGTGAATCCCTGGCTTCTGAAACTTCCAAAGACATGGGTGGGAGCTGGGCTTTCTGCCTCCCCCTTTACCTCCTGTGACATTAGACTTGCTGGGTTGCCTACCCCTGCTGTCCTTTGTGGGCTTCACTTCCCCTTCCCACCTGTGCATCTTGTCTCCATGCCCCAGCCCCTTGCTCCCTCCTTAGCATCTGTTACCTGAACTGCCCTGTGCCTTCTGTCTTACTCCCCCTGCTCATTCCTGGAACCATGCAGTAACCGCTGCCTCTTTTAGCCTCACCTATTTGGACCCTGCTCCTGGCTCTCATGCTTCCTATTCTGTGCTCCTCTCTCCTTTGCTCGTGTGTGTGTGTGTGTGTGTGTGTGTCTTTGTCTTTGTGTGTGTGTGCGGGGGCGGGGGGGGGGGGGCGGGTCATCTAGTCTAGTCTAGCCTTGTCAGCTTGATGGTAAGTCGGTTTCCTGGAGGCTGCCACTGGCCTTGCTGAGCCCATGGACTTTCCCGGCCAGCCTGCCTCAGTGCACCATAACCCGACGTCTCTTCCCCCAGCTGCACATAATTGAAGTGGGTCAGCCTGCAGCAGGGAACCAGCCCTTTGTGAAGAAAGCAGTTGACGTGTTCTTTCCTCCAGAGGCACAAACAGATTTCCCTGTGGCTATGCAGGTGAGATGGTTTCGTTTTCTTTTACTCCCTGCCAGTGATCTGGCAGAGAAGGCCCTGGGTATGGAGGCTGAGGACCTGGGTTCAGACCCCCTACTCCCACTAGTATAGCCTTGGGGGGGAATCACTTCTCTGTCCCAGGCCGGCTTCCTCACCTTCTGGATCTCATGGATGGTGGAGCTTGTGATCCTGTGAACTAGTTGAAAAAAAGGTTGTGAGAGAGAGAGAGAGAGAGAGAGAGAGAGAAGTGTGTGTGTGTGTGTATATGTGTGTGTGTGTGTGTGTGTGTGTTAGGGGTGGGGGTGGGGGTAATACTGAATCTGTTCCTTACTAATGGGCCTGATTGGCTTCTTAGAAGGAAAGCTACAGAGCCATGGGGACTGTTACTCTGCTGGTCTTTTCTCACCACCATGGACCACCCGGAGTCAAACAGAGGTGGCCGCTGCAGTGGTAGAGACCTCAAACACATCATTGTCTCCGCTGTTGTGTTTTTTTCCTCTTTTTGGATAATTTAATAGTGTTTTTTTTGTTATGAGCTAATGCTTTCGGATGACTTTCACGTTCTGTTTTTGTAGAACTGTTGAAGTCTTGAAATTTTATGTCTCTCAGAAAATGCCCGTCCATCGTTGCAGACCTATATGATCATTGTAATCCACAGTAACTTAGAGATGTGCCGTTGCTTCCTGTTGGCAAAGTGCTTTCCCAACAGCCCAGTGGAGAACGGGCGTTGAGTGTCGCGCTCATTTTACATATGAGGGAGCCGAGGCTCAGTGGTCAGGGCAGGTGCTCCAGGGTCACAGGTCTCAAAAATTGTTGGGGCCGAGATTCAAATTCTGCTGTCTCCAGTGTTCTCTCTGAGACAGAAATCATGGTTTATGAGCTCCCAAATCTGACCTTGTAGAAATTCAGACGTAGCCCTTCTGTATAACCCTTTAGTGGTAGTTCCTAGGCAGAGGTGAGACATTAGTTCCATCTGATGTGACAGCAAAGGAAGATGGGTAGTTAACATTTCTTCTCCCGCTGATCCCCTCTACTTTGGGGTGTTTCAATGGTGTATGCAGTGGATACAGTGCTGGGCCTGGAGTCAAGAAGACCTGAGTTCAGATCTGGCCTCAGAAATATATACTAGGTATGTGACCCCGGACAAGTCACTTAACTTGTTTGCCTGTTTCCTCATCTGTAAAAGGAAGATAATGATGGCACTTACCTTGTTGTGAGGAACAAACAAGATAATCATCGAAAAGTGTTTTGCACAGTGCCCGGCACATAGGAGGTACTCTCGAAATGCCAGCTGCTGTTATGAACTTCACTCACAAGAGGCTAGATCTTCACTAAGTGTGAACTAGTAGCTCCCTGCCTGAGCCGTCTGCCCTGTGCCCTGTTCTGCTGCTTCCTCTGTGGCAGCTTGTGATTCCTGGGTTGTTCTTAGACGTATACTCTTGACCGCCCCCACCTAGCATCACCTCTTATTTTAAGGAGTAGAGAGAGAGAGTGCTTCAGGGACAGTGAGGCAGCCTCCCATCAGAGATGAATTGATTAATTGTATTCAGTGGGAAGCTGCTCTTGGCATAATCTCAATCTCAAGGGACACACATTTTTCCCCTTTTCTTACAGATTGGAGTCAAGCACGGTGTTATTTACTTGATTACAAAGCATGGTTATATTCACATGTATGACTTAGAATCTGGAGTATGCATATATATGAACCGCATCAGTGCTGACACAGTCTTTGTCACGGCTCCTCATGAACCTACCTCTGGGATTATTGGTGTGAACAAGAAAGGGCAGGTACGTGTTGTGTGGCCTACTTTCCATTTTCTCACCCCTTCATCATAAACCCATATTAAAAATGAGAGAATGCCATTCCACAAAATTTCAGAGAAAAGACCCCTATGCAGTGGATTTTCTGATAACTATGTTAGTTCCCCAACTTTTCCCTTTGTGTATGATCCTCGCAAGGTTGTCTGCTTGCCAGGAAGTAGCCTATGGAAAAGCTTGTCCTTCCTTGGAAGGCTGCTCATTTGATGACAGTTTGGCTGTGGCCATCACCCATGAAACAGAAAAATACAAAGTCTCTCTTGGCCCACACAGGCCCCTTTATACTTAAACTGGAACAAGGTGGTAGGGAAGAAGTGGACAAATAAAGGACTTGGTAGAGATGGCTTTGTTGTGCATCCATAAGCAACAAGCAACATTTCATGGGCCCTTTCCTCATTCATCTCATAGCACAGCCCTCATAGTTGTTGTTTGCCAAAAGAGAACCGTGGCTTGGAGGTCAGCAGCACCAAGATGGTGGAGCAGAGGCAGCATTGTAGCTGAACCCTCCCAACATTCCCTTCCAGACAATTTAAAATAATGCCTCAAATAGGATTCTGGAGCAGCATACCCAGCAGAAGTCGGGGCGAGACATTTTTCCAGCCCAGAACAATTTAGAAGGTTGGAAGGAGAGGTCTGGGACATGGGTGGGGGGCTGGCCTGGAGCACATACAGCAGCAATACAAGTGGTGGACCTTGGCGGTGGCTATGATGACAGCAGCTTTGGAAGCTCACAGCCCAGAGACTGAAAGGGGATCCGACAACTGGTCTGAAAGAGATTACCAGGGACGCCCCTGCATCCTCATGCAAGCACTGGGTACAGGACCAGGTGCTGTGCAGCAACCCCATTGCTCATATCCAGTTCCACAGTAGGGAGGAGCACTAGTACTCAAGACTTCAAGGGATTTATAGATATATAGATATAACCTATATCAGATTACCTGCTGTCTAGGGGAAGGGGGAGGGAGGGAAGGGAGGGAGAAAAATCTGAAATTGTAAAGCTTGTATAAACAAAGGTTGAGAACTATCTTTACATGTAACGGAAAAAATAAAATACCTCATATGTAAAAAAAAAAACCAAACAAACAAAAAAAAGACTTCAAGGGAGCAGGGGCACTACCTAGGTAAGGACCAGAATGCAGACCAGGACAGTGATGATCATACTTCTTCCCCGATCATATCACCTTGAAAACACCAAAAATGTACAGACACCCCACTCCCAAGAACCAGGTGTGAAAACAGCAGCTTGAAAAAGCCTGAAGCTTGGGACTGTGCACCGTGCTCCTCATCCCCCTTTTCTCAGCACAGGCCAAATCCAAAAAAGAGCTTCAATTCAAGAAATAGGCTGGAAAAAAGAACTCACAATAACAAAAGAACCTGACCATAAAAAGTTGCCATTGTGACAAAGAAGATCCAGACAAACTCAGAAGACAATGCCATGGAAAACAGCTACAAGCAAAAATGTAGATCGGATACTACCCTAGCAAGAATTCCTGGAAGAGTTAAAAAAATATCAAATCAAAGTGTTAGAGGAAAAATTGGGAAAAGAACTGAGAGTGATGGAAAAAAATGATGAAAAGAGAATTAACAGGGGCAGCTAGGTGGTGCAGTGGATAAAGCACCGGCCCTGGATTCAGGAGTTCCTGAGTTCAAATCCGGCCTCAGACACTTAACACTTACTAGCTGTGTGACCCTGGGCAAGTCACTTAACCCCAGTTGCCTTAAAAAAAAAAGACCCTCTAAATTAAATTAACATATACTTTGATGCAGTCTGACTCCAATACAAAGGCGAGAACAGGTGAAGATAGCAAAAATTAAATGGGAATATAGGATTTAGTCCCACATAAAAATATTTATACCATCATTTTCTTTAATGGCAAAAACCTGGAAGGGCATCAAGTACCCTTTCATGGTAGAATAGGGGATCAAATGGTGGCATGTAAATGGAAGAGCATATGGTTACCCTATCAGAAATGATAACTGTGAAGAATTCAAAAAACACTGGAGATGGCTTGCATGAATTGATGTTGGGTTAAACAAAGAGAACAGTTTATTCAGGGACTACGCTAATGAAAACGGAGGTTGAAAGACTTCACATTCTGACTAGTGCAGTCAGTGACCAAGTGAAACTCAAGAAAACTGCTGATGCTGAGCATTATTCTGTCTTGGCTAAGAAGTGACTATGGCAGTGTGAGGAGGTATCTGCTTTCAGACATGGCCATCCTGATGATTTGTTTTGCTTGGCTGGACTTAGTTGTTACAAGGGAGGATTCTGTTTGGCATGCAGGGAGAGGGGAGTTGTTGGGAAGGGACAATGATCTTTAAAAATGAGGAGAACATTTTGAAATCATAATAAAGGTCAGAATTAAGAGATGAGAGACGGAAGAGTTTGAGACTACACAGAAGTCTCATGCTTGCTATACGTCTTCAACACATTGAGAAAGAAATGACACAAGATATGGTCAGTGGTAGATAAAGCCACAATAAATCGATTGCATTTAACAGACAGGAAATGGCTTGTTACTAATATGGGAGACCTTTCTGAATCAAAATTGTTCGTGTTAAGTCAGAGTGCCAGCTTTGTAGAGAAAAGATTAGATTTTTCTCCCCAAATAGAGGACAGCTTCTATGTCATCCCACAGAAAGAATGAAAAACAGCATAAAGGAGTCACTGTTTTCTGTTAAGAGTTTAAAAGATTCTCCTGACCTTTCTCAGTCACAGTTACAAACGTGCTGATTGAGAGACTAGAAATGGCAAAGAAGTGGGAAGAGTTGCATAAAGATTTTGCTGACTGACAGCCCAAAGGCTTTCTGACTTATGCCTGATCTCTGCCATATTGTTCCTCCAAGTGTATCTATCTACCAGTGGCATCCTTGATGAAGGTCTGGGAAGGGAACAGAAGGGCTTCCAGGTAAAATTCTGCAAATGACTAGAGCTTTGATGAAAAGGAGTAGAGGACACAAGATCACTCTGCCTTTTGCTTGATTGTTAAATAATATTTGGTTTGCACCAAATACCTGAATGTCTCTCATCCAACAAAGCATCAAACGATGAAACTCTACAAGGTCCCTTGAGATCTGTACTAGGGGAGGTAAAAGAGCATGGAACTGGAGACATCAGCTTGCTAGAAAGTAGGGTTTGCCAACATTATGGAGCACGTCCTACCCATTTGCTATAGATGGTGATGTTTGCAGATGACATTGCACCAACTGCATCAAACTCCAGATCACTCAAAAGAATTTGGCCTGAAATGCACACTGGAGAAATTTATGGATATGGGATGAAAAATGCTTCATGGACAGCGTGCTGGATCAAAATTAACATAAGGCTAGAAGAAAGAATTAAGAGACCAAGAGATGGTGTGCATTTAAAACAGCTCCATTCTGATCTATTTAAAGAAGATACACACACACACAAAATGGGAAATAGCTAGAAGAAAGGACATCAACACCAATTATAGGGACTTTATATAGAAGTTTAAATGGTGTAAACATGAGTCCAAAAGAGTAAAAAGTTTTGGTCAGCCAGTATTTGACTTTCCTGACAAGTGGAGAGAGTTGGCTACCAAGTTTAACATTGCTTTAAAATATAAACTTGCCCATAAGATCTCAGAGAGAAGGATAGTAGAATATCGTGAGCAGTATTTCCTCCTAAAACAGCAAGAATCAATGGATGGAAAAACTAGGTTAAAGAAAGTGTAACAGGGGCAGCTAGGTGGCGCAGTGGATAGAGCACCGGCCCTGGAGTCAGGAGGACCTGAGTTCAAATCCAGCCTCAGACACTTAGCACTTACTGACTGTGTGACCCTGGGCAAGTCACTTAACCCCAATTGCCTCACCAAAAAAAGAAAGAAAGAAAGAAAGTGTAACAAGAGTTGCAATTAGGGACGACCATCCCGTGAGGACATTTTGAGGTTGGAACCAGGACAGTAAGTAGACAAACGATAGAAGAGATTTCCAGGGAACTTTTTAACTAACAAGGACAGTAGCACCAACACATACACACCCTTTGCTATCACTCCACTTCTCCAGGAAGTGGGAATGGTCCTAATGAGAATGAAACTGGGAAAAGCAGCGAGTTTGTGCTAAAGGCAGCACAACTGTGCCAACGTGGAGGGATGAGGCTTGTGGCAAGGGGAGCCTTGATGCCAGTAGAGGAGGAAACATTCAGGCCTTCCCTAGCGGTAGGCCACACATAGCCGCCTCCAAAGACAGGAGGAGACGAGAGCTCACCATGCTCGAGTGTCAGACTGCAGCGTAAGATGCTTGAAAAATCAGCCTCTTCTCTGACAAGGTCTCTGCACACATGTCAAAATCATGCAAGTCCTTGGAACGTAATAGAAACTTCAACCCATTGGTTATTTGGTTTTTTTGTTTTTGTTTTTGTTTTTGTTTTTTTTTGCTGGGCAATGGGGGTTAAGTGACTTGCCCAGGGTCACACAGCTAGTAAGTGTCAAGTGTCTGAGATTGGATTTGAACTCAGGTCCTTTGCACCACCTAGCTGCCCCAACCCATTGGTTATTAATATTGGGGTGGGTGTAAGATAAAATGACTGAGGAAGCAAAGGTTCGAGCTTCCAGGCATTTTGATTTATTAAGCAGTGCATGCCAATTGCCCAACAAATTGGGACCCAGACACCCTCCTCAGCTTTGGCACTAGACCCCAAATACAGGGGGAGACAGACTTCTAATTTTTTTTTTGGTTGGGCAGTGAGGGGTAAGTGACTTGCCCAAGGTCACACAGCTAGTAAGTGTCAAGTGTCTGAGGCCGGATTTGAACTCAAGTCCTCCTGACTCCAGGGCCAGTGCTCTATCCACTGTGCCCACCTACCTGCCCCTAAGACAGACTTTTATACATTAAAGACAATCAAATGAGGCTACGTATTTAAAAGGGAACAATGCAGGGGGGCAGCTAGGTGGCACAGTGGATAAAGCACCGGCCCTGGATTCAGGAGTACCTGAGTTCAAATCCAGTCTCAGATACTTGACACTTACTATCTGTGTGACCCTGGGCAAGTCACTTAACCCCCATTGCCCTGCAAAAAAAAAAAAAAAAGGGAACAGTGCAACATTAGGTAATCTGATGTCTAATGGGATGAAAGATTAGAGGGGGGAGAGAGCGAATGTGTCTGTATTAAAGAAACGTGGAAGCAGTAACTGATGGACTGACATAGGGCTAGTTTTCAGATAAGACTGTGAGTTGCTTGAGCTATACAATTGTGAGAAAATTCTTTGCATCAGTCTTCAGATCTGACCAGTGTTGTGGTCAGCATAACCGAGGTCCTTAGTTAAGAGTCTTTAAGCAGCAGGTATGGGTAGTCCAGCTCCCAGCCATGCAGGGCTAGGCTCAAACAATGCACTAAGGTTTTCTCCCAATTCCCACAATTGAATAAAGTTTTCTCACAAGACAGAAACAGTTGTATTACACCCATAATTGAACGAAAAAGACTGTGCTAGCTCCAGAACTGAGTCACAAGATGGGAGTCAGTTCCATAATTAACCACTTGGTGGCCTAACCCCCTCAGCTCCAAGAAATGGAACAGTTAACATCTGTAAGAGTGAAAGCTGTTTTCCAGTCGCTTGGCATCCAAAAGACAAGAATAAACCATCCCGTCCACAACTCTGTGAAAGAATTATCCAATTCACCAATAACAAGAGAAATTGAAAAGAAAGACCCAGAAAACCGGCAAGGATGACAAAAGATGGGGATGTTCTGTGTTGGCCGGTTTGTGGGAAGATGGCACACTAATGCATGCGTGGTCACACTGTGAATTGGTGCAGTTGTTTTGGAAGTCAGTTCACAATGATGCCAGAAATGACTGACATGTCCTTGTCCTTTAGCCCAGAGCCCCCACCACTAAGGCGTACATGTGCACAACAGAATATTCCTAGGAGCACTCGTAGGGGTGGCCGAGACTGGCAGCAGTCTTCCCCATCGGCTGGGGAATGGCTAACAAATTGTGCTACATGCATATAATGGAATTTTTTTTTCATTTCTTTTTTTTTTTAATGTATGAGGTATTTTATTTTTTCCGTTACATGTAAAGATAGTTCTCAACTTTTGTTTATACATGCTTTACAATTTCAGATTTTTCTCCCTCCCACCCCCCTCCCCTAGACAGCAGGTAGTCTGATATAGGTTATATCTATATAACTCTATACATATACATATAGATATATATATATATACACACACACACATATATACACATAATAACTTTAATCCTATTTCTGCATTAATCCTGTTACAAGAGAAAAAATCAGAGCAGTGATGCAAAACCTCAAAATAGAAAAAAAAACCCAACAGCACCCAAAACAAAAGAAATAGTATGGTTCATTCAGCATCTATACTCCGCAGTTCTTTCTTTTTCTTTTTTTTCTTGGATTTGGAGATCCTCTTCTATCATGAGTTCCCTGGAACTCTTCTGTACCATTGCATTGGTGAGAAGAATATAGTCCATCACAGTAGGTCAACACTCAATGTTGATGATACTGTGTACAATGTTCTTCTGGTTCTGCTCATCTCACTCATCATCAGCTCACATAATACCCTCCAGGTTTCTCTGAACTCCTCCTGCTCATCATTTCTTACAGCACAATAGTATTCCATTGTATTCATATACCACAACTTGTCCAGCCATTCCCCAATTGATGGGCACCCCCTCAACTTCCAATTCCTTGCTACCACGTAAAGAGCAGCTATAAATATTTTTGTACATGTGGGTCCCTTTCCCCCTTCCATGATTTCTTTGGGCAAAAGACCTAAAAGTGGGATTGCTGGGTCAAAGGGTATGCACAGCTTTATCGCCCTTTGGGCATAATTCCAAATTGCTCTCCAGAATGGTTGGATCAGCTCACAGCTCCACCAACAATGCATTAGTATTCCAATTTTCCCACAGCCTCTCCAACATTTATTATCTTCCTTTTTTGTCATTTTAGCCAATCTGATAGGTGTCAGGTGGTACCTCAGAGTTGTTTTAATTTGCATCTCTCTAATCATTAGAGATTTAGAGCATTTTTTCATATGGGAATAGATAGCTTTGGTTTCTTCATCAGAAAACTGCCTGTTCATATCCTTTGACCATTTCTCAATTGGGGAATGACTTGGATTCTTATAAATTTGATTTAATTCCCTATATATTTTAGAGATGAGGCCTTTATCAGAAGCACTGGCCTCAAAAATTGTTTCCCAGCTTTCTGCCTCCCTTCCAATTTTGGATGCATTGCTTCTGTTTGTACAAAAATTTTTTAATTTAATATAATCAAAATCATCCATTTTGCATTTTATAATATACTCTATCTCTTGTTTGGTCAAAAACTGTTTTCCTTTCCAAAGATCTGATAG
The DNA here is from genome assembly GCF_019393635.1 of Dromiciops gliroides. Classification (NCBI taxonomy): domain Eukaryota; kingdom Metazoa; phylum Chordata; class Mammalia; order Microbiotheria; family Microbiotheriidae; genus Dromiciops; species Dromiciops gliroides. The sequence goes on from NC_057861.1 coordinate 6,104,177, forward strand.
GTACACTATTCCTTTCTCTCCTAATTTACCTATGGTATCACCTCTTATGTCTAAATCATGTATCCATTTTGACCTTATTTTAGTATAAGGTGTAAGATGTTGGTCTATGCCTAATTTCTGCCATACTATCTTCCAGTTTTCCCAGCAGTTTTTGTCAAATACTGAGTTCCTATCCCAGAAGCTGGAGTCTTTGGGTTTATCAAACACTACATTACTAGTGTCATTTACTACTGCATTTCCTGAGCCTAGCCTATTCCATTGATCTACCACTCTATTTTTTAGCCAGTACCAGATAGTTTTGATGACTGCCGCTTTATAGTAAAGCTCCAGGTTTGGTACCGCTAACCCACCTTCATATAATGGAATTTTAACGAAAGCCAGCACTGCAGAAGCAGTACACACAGCGAATGACAACAGCGCTGTAAGGGGACAGAACAGAGGAGCGAATTGGACATAATTCCAACAAAGCTACTTCCCTCCAGAGGGATGTGAGAATCTCCGCCAGATTTCTTCTGATAGTTGTTTCGTTACAGAATGGCTCCCCCTGCAGGAGGGTTGGGGATGGGGCAGCAATGGACAATGTACAAAATAGAGCAATAGACAGTTTTAAAGGTTTATCCTTGTGGCAGAAAACAGGAAGCTCTATGCTCATCACGGTGCTGCCTGTGGTCATGAATGATCAGTGGCTGAAGACTCCCTCTTGTCCAGACTGGCTTGTACTTAGATGGGCAGTCTTGTAGGGCTTTTCCAGCAGTGACACCGCAGACGGATTATGATTTAGCCTCAGAATTGAAGGAGAGCAGAGCAGGCTGAATTGCCCCTGGGAAACACTGGAATTCTTTTTAATGGCCCCAAGATTGTCTCTGAAAAATCTACCTTTTCAGTACCAGTATTTTTCCAGTGGCTACAATATGTTAATGACAAACATTGGTCAACCCATATGCTTCATTTACAGGTAAAATTAAGAGAATATGACATATTCTCCCTTCCCTGGACCCCCACCCCCGGCATGTGAGAAGATGTGGTTGAACAAATGTGGGTCAACTATTATCTGTTGCATTGAATATCGGTGGGATGATAAATCCATTTGAGCAAATATTTCCAGTATCTACTATCTCCAAATTCAGGTTTCACCTGTTCTCCTCCCACGTAAAGCCTCTCTTCTGGACCAGTTTTAGCCATCAGTCCTGTTAGTACAGCCATAGTATACATGCTTGGGATCGGGTGACTTCAGAGCCTGATTCCTTCCTTAATATCTTAGAGGCCCGATGGTCACCCCTTCCTTTGTGGCTTGTTCCATGGAATGGTTTTCTGTTTTCCCATAAATATTCAGTGAAGGTTCTGCCACACGTGTTGGAAGTTCCTCATCTTTTTAGTGAAGGGATTAATATATCCCTTGTATCTCTTATCTTTTTAAAAAAAGGTTTATTTGGGGGCAGCTAGATGGCACAGTGGTTAAAGCACTGGCCCTGGATTCAGGAGTACCTGAGCTCAAATCCAGCCTCAGACACTTAACAGTTACTAGCTGTGTGACCCTGGGCAAGTCACTTAACCCCCATTGCCCCGCAAAAAACAAAAAAACCCCAAAAAGGTTTATTGATGCCTTTGACTTTAACATCACATTAATTTGTTAGAAGGGTTAGATTGGTTTTTAATTTTAAAAGGGGGTATAGGAGGAAGAAAAATACATACTTGACAATCAAAAAAGAAAAAATACATTTATTTCCAAATATAGCCTTTCCCCTACCCAACAAGCCTGTTCTCTCTTGTTAGGTGACTAGTCCCATTTCCTTTCCCAGGAAATGATACCCTCCATGGTCTTTTTTTTTTTTTTTTTTTTTTTTTGCAGGGCAATGGGGGTTAAGTGACTTGCCCAGGGTCACACAGCTAGTAAGTGTCAAATGTTTGAGGCCGGATTTGAACTCAGGTACTCCTGAATCCAGGGCCGGTGCTTTATCCACTGCGCCACCTAGCCGCCCCCCCCCATGGTCTTTTTATGTCTTTTTTTGGCTGGAGATTATCTGTAATACACAGCTTGCTTATAGCCACCACGCTTATTTCTACGGTGCTTTGAGTGACTCATAATGGTCATTCTTTTGGGACCATGGCATTCTGGGAGTCATATCCAGCTAGCTTTGACAAGAGAATGTTCATGTTACAAAGATGGGCGTTTGCAGTCGAAAGCTGTTTGGGACATTGGGAATCTTGTGTCTTTTCCCAAATGCATCCCAGGCCCATCCCTCTTCCTGACTGATGAGGATGTAAATTCACAAAAATGTTTCTCTCAATCAAACTAAAAGCCTTCTGCAAAGGAGATTCTGTTCTGAGTCCATATCACATTGTTGGTGAGACCCAAGCACTTTTGAGTCTCCTGTTCCTGGGATGATGCTCTGGGGTTGTCTCAAGTGAACAGTTGGGGGATCTGCCCTCCCGGGAGCATCATTTCCCACAGATTTACTCCCTGTAACCTCTGATCCTTTCCAGGTCTTGTCAGTCTGTGTGGAAGAAGATAACATCGTCAGTTATGCCACCAATGTGCTCCAGAACCCGGAGCTCGGTCTGCGCATGGCCATCCGCAGCAACCTGGCTGGGGCAGAGGAACTCTTTGCTCGAAAATTTAATACCCTGTTTGCACAGGGCAGCTACGCCGAAGCTGCCAAAGTTGCTGCTTCTGCGCCGAAGGTAATGCGAGTCCCGGATACAGAAGCAGCTCAGGTCACTGGCCCAGAAAGACGAGTCATCCTGGGCGGCGCAGTTCCTGGGCCTAGAAACCTCAGGCTTTACCAGCGCCCCGGCCGTGATGGCGGGTGTGAGCGTCAGGTGACCCTGGTCACCCTCGAAAGCGCCACAGGCTGGGAAGGGACTGAGAGCAGTGTTCTCCAGCACACAACGAGTTAGGAAAGGGAGAAGCCCCTTCCCACTGCAGTGTCTCTGTTTCCTAGTCTCGTTACAGAAAGCGTTGGTTCTTGGAGGCCTCCAACAGGGCCTCAGTCATTCCTGATTGGGGTTGCGGGGGGCACGGCTGCCTGGTTAATAAGCTCATGCAAGCGTTTCTCTGAGGAGTCAGAGACCAGTGTCCCATTCGTTGCATTTTCTCAACATGACCAAGTTAGTTAAGCATGAGGGCAGCACAGTTGGGGCTTGTGAGTGGACAGAGGTTATGTGACGGTTGTGTGGATATCCCAGGGAGTGACTTCTCTGCCTTCGGGGTCGTCTCTGCTGCTTTAGGGAATCCTGCGTACCAGTGACACCATCCGCAAGTTCCAGAGTGTCCCGGCCCAGTCTGGACAGGCCTCCCCCTTGCTCCAGTACTTCGGGATCTTGCTGGACCAAGGGCAACTTAATAAGTTTGAATCCTTGGAACTTTGCCGGCCTGTCCTTCAGCAGGGCCGCAAGCAGCTCCTGGAGAAATGGCTTAAGGAGGACAAGGTAAGGACATGCCAGATCCCAAGTGCTGCTTTTGCCCCACCTAGCCGTGACAAGTCACCGAACTTGGCCTTCTCTCCCATTGCATGTCTTAGCTGGAGTGTTCTGAGGAGCTGGGAGATCTGGTCAAGGCCGCTGACCCAACGCTCGCGCTCAGTGTCTACCTTCGGGCAAGCGTGCCAAGCAAAGTGATCCAGTGTTTTGCCGAGACGGGCCAATTCCAGAAGATTGTGCTGTACGCCAAGAAGGTGAGAGGGCCTTGGAATGCTTGTCCAGACTGTAGGTTGTCCTTGGCCCGAATTCCTGTTCCTATACCCAAGTGTCAGTATAAGTAAAGGCTGCTGCCTATGTCTGGTAAACGCCTGTTTGTGTAGCTTTTGGTTGGGATTAGTGGCAAGTAAAGAATAATTAATGCCTGTTGCTGAGGCCTGGAAAGGTGTGACCCTTGTCAAGAGACACTGTCATAGCCAGAGTTTAAAACCCAGGTCTGCACTGACTAGTCCGTGATTTCCATCACCATCAAATGTTCATAATTTGGGACCCCCCCCCATTTGGATTTGGCCCACAGCTATGATATTCCCTCATTTGAGGTTGGTTTGCTACTGGCTAAAATTAGGGAGCTAGTTTCACACTCAGTCCTCACCTGCACCTCACTTCCTCCACAATACAGCTCACAAGACGCCTTCTCCATATAGGTTTTCCTGACTTAATTCCCCTCCCCCTCCCACTTTAAGTTCCTGCATTCCTGTTCTGTCTTCTTCAGCCCACACACAGGGTATGCTGTGGGAGAGAGGGCTTTTTTCATTCTCTGTATTGGTCTCTCCAGGACTTAGTGCAGGCCCCTTAGGCCCTGATTGTTTCTGATACAGAATCATTGTAACTTCTCTTCTTAGTAAGAAATGTGCCTATCATTAGTGAGTGAAGTGTTTGTCAAGGGCTGGGCAGCATGAGCATTTTCTTTTTTTAGTGAGGCAGTTGGGGTTAAGTGACTTGCCCAAGGTCACACAGCTAGTAAGTGTTAAGTGTCTGAGGCCGGATTTGAACTCAGGTACTCCTGACTCCAGGGCCATTGCTCTATCCACCATGCCACCTAGAGCATGAGCATTTTCAAGAGAAAGAAGATCCAATAGGATGCTTAACCTTGGGCTCTGTTTGAAAAAATATTCCACTGATTTCAGTATAATTAGTTTCCTTTGTCACCCTCTATATTATTATTTTATGCATTTACAAGCACTGTCGGTGGCTTCCCACCCCCACCCCAGCAGGTCATGCCAAGCATAATGATTGTTAAAGTTGGAAGGACGTGATCTAGAGGAATTGAGAAGCGCAGGTGCACCCTTTGTTTTCCTGAACCTGTGTTAGCTTGTTTCTGGCGCCATCCCCAGATTTCCCAAAAGGCTGTTGAGAGGGACTGACTCTAGGGGCTGGGGTCCAACAGAACTTGCCACGGCTCCTTAGTCTTTGGAATCCTCTGGAGGTTGGGAGCTGCCACTGCAGGGCTGCTGGAGGTGACTCATGGGGCCTCTTGCTGCAGTGCCCGCAGATGCATTTAGGTGGCACTGGCTGTGCAGTGGGTAACCCCTCCCGAGCCCGTGAGCTCTGGATGAGAATGACATCTGCCCTGCTGGCTCTGTTTCAGGTCGCATACTCTCCTGACTGGATCTTCTTGCTGAGGAGTGTGATGCGCGTCAACCCAGAGCAGGGCCTGCAGTTTGCTCAGATGCTGGTGCAGGACGAGGAGCCGTTGGCCAACATCAGTCAGGTGAGCAGCAAAGTGCCTCCCACACCTTGTCACCAACACCCCTGCAGGTGGATTATTAAGTGCCTCTAGGATCCCTGTACAGCGAGCGACAGCTCCAGAAGCTCTAGTGAAGCATCCTGGGGGAGCCTTCAGGGAACAGTGTCTTCAATGCTTAGACCCTGCTAAGTGGTTGGAATAAAGCAGGGCCCCTGAGTCAGAGCTTCGGTCTTTCTTTTCGCTTTATTTCCTGCTCCGTTGTTGGCAGAGGCGTCCCCGGGCTCTCAAAGACTGTGCCTGTGAAACATACATGAGGCCTGGCCCTGGTCTGGAGAAGGACCACAGGGGCTGGACCCCCAGGATGAGCTGAGCCGCTGTTAGGGCAGGCTGCCTAGGGGTGGAGGAAACAGCCACGAGTCAGGCTCCCTCAGCATGCAGGCTGGTAACAGCCCTGTCTGTGTGTGTCTCTTCGTTCGACTCTTAGGCTGACACAGGTTTGCATTTCCATCCGTGCTCCCTTTTTTATTTCTCAAGCAGTGCTGAGTGTAAAAGATGGGCGCCATTTCTTCATGGCTGAGAATGCTAATGTGACCATCTCAGTGATGAGCAGAGCAGTAGGAAAGGGGGAGGGCACCTACTGTGTGCCAGGCACTCACTGTGCTCAACATTAGTCACCAGTAATTGTCTCAGCAACTCCCGGATTTTACATTTGAGGAATCTGAGACAAGCTGCGGTTGTGGAGGGACTTGCCCACGGTCCCACAGTGAGTGGTTATCTGAGGTCAGATTTGCGCATAGGGCTTCCTGATGGCAGACCCTGCCCTCCACACACGCCGCTGAGTGCAAAGAAAGCCAGCAGGTGTGCGCCTGAGTGCCCATGTAGCCCCTTCTCTCACAGCAGAATCTCAGTAGTCTTTTCTCCCACCTCAGCACCCCCGGGGTCTGATCTCCCGGCTTTGTGCTCTGGGCCCAGGTGGTAGGTGAGGCTGGTTGACTCCCAGGAAGCTCATCGATCTCACAGCTGTTGGTGAGGGATGGGTCTGCGAGCCTGACTCTGGATGACCATCATCACAGCATCAGGAGCCCCATGGGCACGGGGTTTTGCCCAGATGATCACTCGGGTTTATCCTCAGTTACTGAGTGACTGTGGGATGACTTGCACCTCCAGGAGCTGCAATCACTGGGCTCAAAATCAAGGCCTCCTCTCCCCAGCCTGGACAGATCTAGGCCCTGGCCTCTGAGCTTTAGGCCAGGTACAAGACTGCCCTATCTTGGAGTTTGTTTGTGGAAAACGAGTGAAGCCCTTTGGGCCGCTGAATGCCCGGCTTTGGTGTCTGCTCTAAACACAGTGACCCCTTTTGTGTAGCAGGCAGTATATCAAGCAGGTTCTGACCAAATCTGGGCGTCTGAGCGAAGGCTCATGCAAGTGCAGGTAGCTAAATTACAGTAAGTCTCAAGAAGTATGTCAGCTGTCCAGAAGGAGAAAGAGCGTGAATAGCACTTATTCTGAGAGCGTAAGCAGATGAGAGGCCTCAGAGCCAGCAAGAGCTGGGTTCAGATCCCACTGCTGACACAGACTGGCTGCGTGACCCTGGCAGGGCAATTTCCTTCCCCCTGAGTGCCCTGGGGTGCAGAGAAGGTGCTGACCTGCACCAGCAGAGGGTGCTTAGCAAAGAGCCCGGATGACAGCCTTGTCTGGGGACTGTGTCTGCAGATTGTGGACGTCTTCATGGAGAACAGCTTGATTCAGCAGTGCACGTCTTTCCTGCTGGACGCCTTGAAGAACAATCGCCCTGCAGAGGGACCCCTCCAGACCCGCTTACTGGAAATGAACCTGATCCATGCCCCGCAGGTAGGTGTGGCTTGGGAGGGCCTGGTGGGAAGTCTTCCGTGAGAGGTGCTTGTGGATTCTGGATGAGTGGCATAGCCCAGCAGCCCCCACCTCCATCTGCTGATAAGAAGGGCCGGGACATTCCCATTGTACCAACCCAGCCCCCTTGGCTCAGAGAGTGTAGGCAGTGACCCACAGTGGCCCAGCCTGTGCCGTGCCTCCCTGCTCTTTCTAGACTCATGGCCTCTGTCTTTCTGGGACCTTGGGCCTGAAAGTCAGAAGTCTCTGGACACATTTGTTCTCAGAGCCCCTCTCCCTTACCAGAAGTGTAAGCAGAGGACCACAAGGGGACAGCCAGTCTCTGGCTTATCATGAAAGAGAGTGTGTGTTGTTCTTTTGGCCCTGCCTCCGCTCTCTTCCTCATTGCAGTCCATGCCAGGGCTGGAGTGCGGCTGTGCACTGTGTTTAAGTTTAAATGCCCATTGCTCCAGGGGCTTAGGGCTACATCAGTCTGACAGCCTAGAATTAGACAAAGAAGAAGAAAGGGATGTCAGGAGTATTGATCAAAAATAGGAAAGGGGCTGTGGCCAGACCTCAGCCTCTCTCACGGTTCCTTTCTCTTGGTGTGACAGGTTGCAGATGCCATCCTGGGGAACCAGATGTTCACCCACTATGACCGTGCCCACATTGCCCAGCTCTGTGAGAAGGCGGGCCTGCTGCCACGCGCTCTGGAACATTACACGGATCTGTATGACATCAAACGCGCAGTGGTCCACACTCACCTCCTGAACCCTGAGGTACGGGAAGGTTCCCTGTTGCTGCTGTGATTGACCTTCACCTCCCGCAGATCCTGGGACCCAGGTCTCGTGGCAGTGCCCATTGTTAGCTTGCTGAGGGGCTCGCTGTGCCAAGCTAGGACCATTAGTAGCCTGTGCTGACTCAGTGTTGGTGCTTCTCGGTGTGGAAGTCCCCTCTGCATCCTAGACCCCGCTGGAGAAGCAGCCGCCCAGTCAGGATCTGTTCTTCTGGGACAGGGAGGACTCATTTCCCCCACACTACATTTCTGTCTACTCTGTTATCAGCACAATAGCCAGTCACAACTCCCCTAGATTGATGATGGGGTACCCAGACCTCCCTTGATAGAACTGGGGGGCTTGAGATTTGTGTTGTGTGACTCTGCTTCCTTGTTTTGTTATGGGGTGAGGGGGTGGAAAACCCATGAACTCGTTATTTAGAAGCCCCGCCTCCCCAGGGAGAGCAGAGGGGGCCCAGGTAGGGCATGGTTGGGCCCAGCCTATTGTACGAGGTGGTGGAGATGCCAGCTTCCCCCACCATCCTCTTTTCCTGTCCCAGGTATTGGGAAATGTTCCTGTTTTTGATGCATGTCAGGAAATATGGTCTCTTGGGATGTGCCACAGTGCCAAAGGCACTGCCAGGCTCTCCCGTGGTCCCACGGCGAACCATGTTGGCTTTCCTTCTTCAGTGGCTCGTGAACTTCTTTGGCTCGCTGCCAGTGGAGGACTCTGTGGAGTGCCTGCGAGCGATGCTGTCTGCCAACATCCGGCAGAACCTGCAGCTGGGCGTGCAGGTGGCCTCCAAGTACCACGAGCAGCTGGGCACCCAGACGCTCATCGAACTCTTCGAGTCTTTCAAGAGTTATGAAGGTATGGCCTAGGCCGAGGGCAGCCCCTCTCTCGGGGCTGCATTGCCCTCCCTGGGGCACAGGACGAGGTAAGGGCTAGTGGAGGCTGAAGTGTACAGCGTGTGGCCCTTCTTCTTAGCTTTTTCTGCCATGATTCGAAGCCTGGATCTCATTGACTGCATTAGAAAGGGAGGGGTTTTGAGCAGGCCCAGCCCCAGTGCTCCTTCGTCCTGCCCCCAAACCAAGTTTCAAAGGGAGCCTCTGGCTCAGAGGTCGCTCATCTCTAGGGTTGGTGCTTTGGCAGTGTTGAGTCGAAGCCTGGCTCCCTTATTTTCTCTGATGGGCATTTTTAGTCAGCGTTTAACATCTTTAGTTGGTCTAAGCCTCCCTTTGTTCCGAGAAGTGGGCGTTTTCTGATATGTGTCAGCCCTCCTTTCAAATAAGGAGCCCACCCTGCTGTGTCCCCCTTCAGCTATCAGTCCCTCCTCCTCCTGGGACCTTCGATGACCGAGGGCTTTCTGAAGGCTTCCCACTCAGAATCCTCATAAAGTAGGACCCCCCTACCCCTTTCTGCAGGGCAGTAGTCGTGCCAAGCTCTGGGCCAAGGTGCCCAAGTGGAGCCTGCCAGTTGAGCAGGCATTTATTCTGTGCCTGAGTGAGTGAGCCCCGTGAGGGTTGTCCACCACCTTGGATGAACCTTGGGGTCTCTGGCCAGCCACACCTGCTGCAGCAGCATGGACCTGGACTAACAGAGGACCCCCTCCCCCCTGCCCCAGCCTCTGCTAACTCAGCCTCTCCTCACAGGCCTCTTCTACTTCCTGGGCTCAATTGTCAACTTCAGCCAGGATCCAGACGTGCATTTCAAGTATATTCAGGCAGCCTGTAAGACTGGGCAGATCAAGGAGGTGGAGAGAATATGCCGAGAAAGCAGCTGCTATCACCCTGAGCGGGTGAAGAACTTCCTCAAGGTGAGTGCCCAGCGGTGCTCTGCCCCTCGGCCCTTCTCGGTTCACTCTAGCGCCTCTGCTCCCCACAGTCTGCATTCACCTCAGTATTCAGTCCAGGAGACGTCGCTCTCCCAGTGTCCCGCACTGATAGCGTTTCCTTCTTGAGACTCAGCTTTGGGGGCTGGGACTAGTGGAAAACTTTGGGCTTTGCCTCATTTATGCCATCAGGTTTTAGACCGTGAAGAAGCCAACACACCGTGGCTAGGAGCTTGGGCTCAGAGCCAGACAGCAGCTGGCCGGGGTTTATTAAGTGCTGGCTATGTGCCAGGCACTGTGCTGAGCCCAGGAAATACATGGAAAGGCCAACACACAAGTCCCTGCCCTCAGAGAGCTCCCAGTCGAATGGGGGACAGTATGCAGACACCTCAGAATAAACGGGAGGCAGCCCCTGGGAGGGCCCCAGCTCAGGACTGGCCAGGGAGACCAGGAGGTAGCACAGAGGAGGCAGCCTCCCATCAGTGGCACTCAAAGGTCGGTGTTGCTGAGAATGGGGCACTAAAATGGAGCAGAGCATGAACAGACTGGACAGATGGGAGGGGGCCAGCAAGAGAGTGTTTTATGTTGGATCCTCTGGGCAAAGGGGAGCCCCAGGACTTATTGAGCAAGGGGGTGACCCGGGTGGACCTGAACTTTAGTGAGACAACTCGGCTGCTGAGTGTAGGATGGGCCGGAGGCGGCAGGATGTCTCCTTCCCTAGCAGTGGCTGCCATGGTCTGGGCATGAGGGGATGGGGTCCTGCACCTGGTAGGGGCAGGGAGAGTATTCAAGAGATGCCAAGAAGGTAGAAAGCAGACTTGGCAGCAGCCTGGAGACAGGGGTGCTTTTGAGGGAGGAGTGGAGGCTGGGACTGAATTTGCCTGCTCAGATAGCCAGGAGGGGGCTGTGATGCCCGGGCTGAGGTCAGGGTTTGGGGGGAAAGGTAAGTTTTGGATGTCTCTGGGCTATCTGGTTGGTATGTCTGAGAGGCAGCTGGTGAGGCGAGGTTGGGGCTGGGTGAGTGATCTGGCCGTCACTCGCATAAAGGGTGGGGAGCTGATGAGGTCACCAAGGGTGTTAGTGGGGAGCTGGGCTTCCTACCCAGGGGACCAGGAACTTGGCTTTTAGCCATGGTGTGATCGCTCTGCTTCTGTGGTGACCTTGTATGTTTTATTGTGTGCATTTAAAAGCATTATTCTGAGACGAGGCTGTGGTCTTTGGTACCTTAAGAGGCCCTGGTAGAGAAGGAGAAGAGAAGGGGGCCAGGGCATAAGCGGGCACACCCCAGATAAGGGACCAGCGGAGGAGAAAGAGCAGGAGCAGCCAGGTAGAGGGAGGAGGAAGGTCCAGAGAGGCAGGATGAGGGTGAGTCAGTGTTGGAGGCTGCAGAGGGTCAGCAAGGATGAGGATGGAGAAGAGACCACAGCAGCCAAGAGCAAAGAGAAGCTGCTCCCTTTGCAGAGAGCAGATGCAGGGAAACCAGATCATTGGGTGAAGAAGAGAGAGGAGAGCGAGTGGAGGTCCCTGCTCTAGACGCTGTTAGAGGGGTCTTGAAATGCCTTTTGTAGTTCCAAAGGGCAGAAGAGATAAAGGGTGACAGTTAATGGGGATGGAAGATCAAGCGAGGGTTTTCAGGATGGGGGAGAGCCGGGCCTGTTTGTAGGCAGCAGCTAAGCAGATGGTGAGTGATTGAAGCTGCATGATGGGGGCGGGGCCGTCTGTCGGAGGGCACAGAATGGAGTGGGGTCCCCTGCGTCTGTACCACATCCACACGGCTGGAGAAGGACACAGCGAGGACAGTGAGCTGGGCACGTGGAATGAGAAGGGAGGAGAGGAGGGGGCTCCAGGCCAGGGGCAGCATAAGGGGTTTGTGTCGGGCAAAGCGCTGTTGTGGTGGCCGGGGCAGATCAGCTGGTCAGCCGAGGAGGGGTCAGGATTGCTGTGCCACCGTGAGGGTCCATTGAGATGATGCAACGTAAATTTGTAGTGGGCTGACTTAGCACGGTTTTGTGCTTTTTCTCTAGTAACAGGAGTCAAGGCAGCAGGTTTGGGAAATAATCAAGGTGCTGGCTTGGAAGGTGTGGTCGATGACAGGACAAGGGGCAGGAAGACATACAGAGCTGAACCAGTTTCCTGAGGGCCACTAGAAGGGCAGAGAGTGTATCCAGTGTTGGGGGGGAGCGGGAGAGAAGGAGGGGACACAGGGCTTGGGGGTCATGGTGAGGACACAGGCAGGGTGGGGGATGCCTTCTCTCTGCATAGCTCCTGTGGGATGGAGGAGACGGTGATGGGAAGTGAGTGGGGAAGGGGTTTGAGGGCTGAGGAGAGACACTGAGGCAGGCACTGAGCCCAGGGAGGAAGGGAGGGGACGGCCTGCCACGCACCATCCAGAGGCAGGGCAACCCTGGGCAGATCCCTTGAGCTTTGAGCCTCTGAGTGATGAGGGGCAGTGGGAGGGAAAGATTTTGGCCAGCCATTGGTGGGACTGGACAGAGCAGGAGTGGGCGGGTGGCCTCAGAGCAGTGTGGCGCCAGCCTTGGGTGTGGTGATCCCATAGGACCGAGGGCATGAGCACCAGTCATTGTGTGGACGTCGGAGAGCCCAGTGTTCATGCCACTGGATAAGAGTTTATTCCTCAGATAATGTTTCAATTGGAAGAATGTTAGGTTTGGACCAAGAGGACAAATTTGGACTTGGAATTTCATTTCCACATTAGGCTGAGGGTGTTGGGTGTAGACTTCTCTCAGAGTCCTGCTGCATGCCCTGCCAGCCTCGGTTGGCGCGGGAGTTGCTTGTGCTGGGCTGGTACAAAAGACAGTCCCACAAACTCACCTCCAGGAACCAAACCCGATTCTGAGTGCAGCCCGGCGGGCAGGGGAGAGCTGAGGGAGGGGGTCTGGACCGTCAGAGGACGGGGCTCATTCCAAGCAAAGCCCAGGGCTCTTTGCCTGCTGCTTCCCTGTGAATCACGTGCTCCCACCTGGAGGCTGACGCTGGTGCATCCTTCCTTCTCTCCCTTCCACTGTGCAGGAGGCCAAGCTCACAGATCAGCTGCCCTTGATTATTGTTTGCGACAGATTTGACTTTGTTCACGACCTGGTTCTGTATTTATACCGCAACAACCTGCAGAAGTACATTGAAATCTATGTTCAGAAGGTAAAATTCTCCGTGGCCTCGCGGCTGCATGGTGGAGCCCTGCCCCAAGCTGGTAGAGCACATGCTAGGCGGGGTCAGCCTCCGTCACAAGGCTCGGCGGGCTAGAGGTCAGAAGGGTTGGTTGGGCCACGGCGGCCCTCAGGGTTGGTGTAGTCACAGATCTATTCCGGGGCCAGAGGAAGGGAAGGGAGCAACCGGGTCCCTCTGGGTGTTTGTGGGCCAGCTGCCCCAGAGAGGGCTGGGAGGAGCCGTTGGTGCCGGCGCTCTGCTGGGAGAGCTGACGGGGTGTCTGGTGCCAGGTGAACCCCAGCCGGCTGCCCGCTGTGATCGGAGGTCTGCTTCACGTGGATTGTTCAGAGGATGTCATCAGGAACTTAATCATGGTGGTGAGAGGACAGTTCTCCACCGAGGACCTGGTGGCTGAGGTGGAGAAAAGGAACAGGTAACGGCCCATTGGGCCCCACGGGCTCTCTTGTGCTTGTCCCACCGGCTCATTAAGAGGCACGGCAGTGAGAATGGGCAGCTGCTTTGATGTGGCTGTCTGTGTGAGTTTTCCCACTGGCCGGGAGTCTCGCCTGATTTCTTGGTATTTCTCATTTTCTCCTCTCCCCCTTGCCTGTCACCTGCGTGCGTGGGTGCATTTGTGGCCCAGTCTGCAAGGCTCCGGGCTGAGCTCAGGGCAGCTACGCCTCGCAGCACTGGGCACGAAAGCTGCATCAGCATCGAGGCTCTGCCGCCTCTGTGAGAGAGCCGATGCTTCTCATGGAGGGGGTGGGGGCTGGCCGTGGGCAGCTGTGGCGTGACGTTTTCTCTCCTAACCCAAAGGCTAAAACTGCTGCTTCCTTGGCTGGAATCCCGCATCCACGAAGGTTGTGAAGAGCCGGCCACCCACAATGCCCTGGCCAAGATCTATATCGACAGTAACAATAACCCCGAGCGCTTCCTCCGCGAGAATCCCTACTACGACAGCCGTGTTGTAGGTAAATACTGTGAAAAGAGGGACCCGCATTTGGCCTGTGTTGCCTATGAGAGGGGGCAGTGTGACCTCGAGCTCATTCAGGTTAGCAGCTGTTGCTTTTCATCTCTTCGACTTTATTTCACAGTGTTTAATTGTGAGGGGCCCTGGGGTTGGGCTGGGGGGTCCTGCCCCTGGGGCTGCCTGGGTGGCTTCACCATCGCACTGGATGACAGTGCCCTCTGCCAGAGCTTCCCCCTGTGGCACATGGTGTGCTCATTACCAAAGGAGCCAAGGGAGACTCCGTGTCCCTGCCCCACCTAAACTAGCACTGGTTGAGAGTGACCTTGGTTCAGGAAGGGCCCGTCAGGCAGCTCTGACGCCGTAAAGGCGAGCCACAGGGGGCACTTGGAAGAGGCTTAAGTGCAGCAGCTTTCTCATTTCTGCTTAGTCTGTCTTTGAGCCCAAACTCCCTGTGCTGTACGCAAGCCTCTTTCCTGTTTTAAGGAAGTCCACCTCTGAAGTGGCGCACTTCTCTTGAAGATAAATGAATTTTCACATAGAGCACCAAGATCCAAGCAGCCAGCACCAGGCTTTGGCTAACCGGTTCCTGACCTCCCCAGTGACCTAGGCCTGCTGCCCAATCATGTGCTTCTTTATTAACCACGGTGGCATGAAATGGTCTGGGTACACCTTCCAGGACCTTAACTGGTGTTCCCATGTCCTGGGGCACTCGGTCAAGCAGCATTTATTAAGTGATTACTGTGTGCTGAGCTTCTCTATTGGCCCTTTCTAGCTGCCTGATGACCTCAGAGCCCGTGCTTTGAATTATTCAAAGCACTTTCAAAACCCGTGTTAGGCCTCCCCAGTTCTATGCCCCCTCTAGCCCTGTTCTGATACTCTAAAGGCATCCATCCATTGAGATTGGGGGGGCGATTAAGTGCATGGAATTGGGGGAGGGGGTTAGGACTTAGGTTTTGGTTTTTCTTTTCTGATATTCCTGGTCCCTGGGAGAATCAACAGACTCCTGGGAGAACAATGTTTATGGTATAATATGGCTGACGGAGCCCATTGCTTTTTTTCCTCTTGCATTTCTTCCTCTAAATAATGCCCCTCTGCCCCTGGGATCTGATGAAAGGGGGCAGGAGCGCTCAACAGGCTGCTCATGTCTGTGGGGTGTCGGGCAGAGGGTCTTCACGTGGGCCGCAGAGCAAGAGGTTCTGAGCACAACCTTTGCTTCTTGCAGGTTTGTAATGAGAATTCTCTATTCAAAAGTGAAGCTCGTTACCTGGTACGCAGAAAAGACCCAGACCTCTGGGCAAATGTCCTGGAGGAGCACAACCCGTTCAGGAGACCACTAATTGATCAGGTATCAGAGGGGGGAGGCTTCTGACGGTCACAGACAGACATTTGGGGCCTAGGACGGCCACAGCGGCCTAGCTTTGAGTTCTCCATACGCGGGAGATCCAGGGGATGCCGGCCGGTCTGCTTTGAGGCCACTGACCAGTCAAGAACCTGGATGTGGTGCTCTCTGCTGCAACAGGGCTGTGGGTGGGTGGGTCAGTCGCTAAGCATTTATTAAGTGCCTGTTGTGTGCCAGGCCTGGTACCCTCCGGGAGCAGAGAGTCCAGGGGGGGAGACAACATGAAGACAAATACATACGAAGTAAGCCGTGTAACGAATAAGTAGGAAATAAATGAATGCGGGGATGGCACCAGAGTCCAGAGGGCGTGGAGGAGGCTTCCTGTACAAGGTGGGATTTTAGTTGGGACATAAAGGAAGCCAGGGAGGGCAGTAGTTGGAGCAGAGGAAGGAGAGTATTTCAGGCTTGAGAAGAAGGGGTTGGGGAGGGAGGGCTGGCCCAGTGAAAATGAGAAAATTCACGGGGCAGCTAGGTGGCGCAGTGGATAAAGCACCGGCCCTGGATTCAGGAGGACCTGAGTTCAAATCCAGCCTCAGACACGACACTAGCTGTGTGACCCGGGGCAAGTCACTTAACTCCAATCGCCTCACCAAAAAAATAAAAAATAAAAAAAAATTCACAGAGCTGAGAGATGGGGCATCTTGTTCATGGAAGAGCCAGGAGGCTGGTGTCATTGGACACAGGGTGGGGAGTTAGGTGTGAGAAGCCTGGAAAGGGAGCGGGGGGGGGGGGGGGGCTGGTTGTGGAGGGCTTTGAAGGCCAGCAGAGCACTCTGTATTTGTTCCTGGAGGTGCTAGGCTCCAGAGCCCTAGCACGGGTCCCCATTGCCTTCAGCTGGACCCTCTGCACCATGGCTCACCCTCAGAACTGAGCCCCGACTTCCCAGAAAACGTGGGATGAACAGCAGTTGTGGCTGTAGGGTCTTGTTGGCTCCTCCCACCTCCAAATGGCTTTTGGACTTGCTCATAGCTGTCCTTGGTTTTCTCTGGGAAAATGTGACTCCTTGCTTGGTTCATTTCCACATCCCTCTGCCTGGTGCCCTGCCCAGCGCCTGGCACCTCAGATGTGCCACTCAGGTGCTTATGGATTAGTAAGAAAAGACCGGCTGTGGCCAAGCCACAGCTGAGGGGGGCCGGTGACCAAACGAGGCCACATTTAGTCCTGTTGAGTCTCCCCACATCTTTCAAGTGGTGTTCTTTGTCAGGATCAATGGCTGCTCCTTTTGTGATGTCATTCAAGTCATTGATGTGGCTGAGTAGTATAGAACTTCGTGGCGGCCTGAGAGAGGCACGTTAGGAACAGACACTAAGTAGATGTAGAAGCAATGAGGCCAGGCACAGACGAGAGAACATTAAGGCCAGGACTTGGCAGCGCTAACGGTCAGGCTGTCTGCGCTTTCATGCCTTCTCTTTGTGCAGCTTCTCTGCCTGCTGCAGGCTTCCTTCCTCCAATGAGGCGGCCAGCTATAGCTGACCCCACGACTTGGCGGTGGAAGCCTGCTTAGAGCAGAACCTCTTCTCTCGAGAAATCCCCCTTAGACATATGGCCTCTCTTGACCGGCCTGACCTGCCTTTATTTTCTCCCCTTAAAACAGCTTGCAATCATGTCAGCTCCTCTGGACGTTTCACGTGAGATTCTCAAGTACTCCTGAGGAGCCTTCATTAGTGGAAGGCCACGGGAGGCCTCATTATTCTGCCTGTGAGCAGGCCCTCCTCGTGTCTGCATGATCCATTAGCACGATTGTGTCTGCTTCCATTAGCCTCATTCTCCTTGGTACTTGGTGGTTTCTTCAGGCTCCTTTTATATGTTCTCTGCCAGTTTATCAGCTCTCCTAAGGCAAGAGAATGTCTTATTCCAGAGCCTTCCAGGTTTAGCACCTAAGAAATACTAAATCCCCTGAGAAAGTGTGAGTCCAGAGAGCTGGTTTGGGTGGCGTGGCTCTTGCACTCCTTGTATAACCTTGGCCAGTGGCTTGACTTCAATTGGCTGGGTCTCTTAAGATGCTTCCCAGCTCTCGGTTTGGGGATTCTGGGATCCTCAGTATTGGACCAACTTTGGTGAGTGTTCTGACCCGCTCTGTTGGGCCCTGGAGCCCCATTTACCCGCAGACAGAACAGGAGAGGATTAAATAACCATACCCCATCACATTTCTCAACAAGAGCCCGAGAGAAATAAATGAAGCACCATCTTCTTTGTTCCTACTCGTCTCCTGTTACTGACCTCGATTTCTCCTGAGAAAAAAAACGCCCCGTGTGGAGGCCCCTGCTGCCCCCAGAGCCAGCACAGGAGCTTGCCTGTCGGTGTGTCTGCCTCTGTCCTCCTCCTGCCCCCCGGCTGCGTAGGGAGCAGCGCTTCCTTAGGGATAGGCGGGCCCGGCCCTAGTTTTCTGCTTGGTCTTTGTCCTCCCCTCCCTGGAGAGCTCAGCTGGCTCAGGCCGAGGGCTCTGATTCTGCTCAGTTCAGGCGGCTTCTTTGTTGCTATTTGAGCTGGTTTGGCATGTGGTGGTAGTCCGTGTCCAAGTAATGAAAGCTCTTCAGAGAGAATGGTGGTGCATGCATCGAAAACCCCGAGTCGGGAAGATCACCTGGACTGGGGACTTAGTGAGGCTGCTCGTGGAGTGTGAACAGCCTGTCTCCATTCCTAAAATGGGATTTTAAAAAATGCTTGAGGGGGCAGCGAGGTGGCGCAGTGGATAAAGCACTGGCCTTGGATTCAGGAGGACCTGAGTTCAAATCCAGCCTCAGACACTTGACACTTACTAGCTGTGTGACCCTGGGCAAGTCACTTGACCCTCATTGCCCCGCAAAAAAAAAAAGAAAAGAAAAGAAAAGAAAAATGCTTGAGGTATTCACACATCAAGTGCCTTCGAAGTAGGGGGACAGATGCACGCACGCCATCTCTGTTGGTGCACAGTGTGCCTAGCAAGGGAAAGGGGTGCTTCTGGGAGTCCTGCTAAATAGTCCTCATGAGATAGCTGGGGCACAGTGGAATGGGTACCAGATCTAGCTTAGCATCCCAGCTCTGCTGCCAGCCAGATGTGGGACCCTAGGCCAGACCCACAACGCCCTCTGACCCACAGTTTCTTCTTCGTTGTAGCGGGAATAATCTCCCTTGCCCTGTCTGCCTCACAGCATTTGAGGACCCAGGGACAGAAAGTTCGGCCTGTAAAGGGGCTCTGTGCTCCTCTAGCTCAGGGTGGGGGAGGAGCCGACCTGAGGCAGGGAGGGAAGGACGTATGAATGTCAGAGCGAGGAGCTGGCCAGGCTTAGAGGAAAAGCAGAGCCCCTGACAGTTGGAGCCTTCCCCCTGTGGCTCTGGCCTCAAAGGAGCCATCCAGGGTCCTTGCCGGACTCCCACAGCGACCGAATGTGTCCTGCTCCAGCATGATGTGGCATTGCTCTTTGTGCCTCAGTTGGACTCAAGCTGCCAAGGCCTGCTCCAACACAACAGTGGTGTTAGGGATGCTTGTGGTTACCCAGGCATAGTCAGGCACCTTCTCAGTGCCCTCTGCCCATTCTGGCCCAGGGGCATGACTGCCTGACTCCTTCACCCGTGGGGCTGCTGCTTCTCGGCACTCAAGGCCCCCTGGAAGATTCCCCCCACCCCCCCATCACAGGGTCATCAGGAGGGAAATGCTTTGTGGTCCTGCGGCTATCCTCTGGCCTGGCCTTCCCGCTGCCTGGCCTCTGCCAAGCCTGCCAGTCCTGGCCACCCACAACTTGTCTGTTTTCATCTAATCGAGTTCTTCCAAATGTCTTCAAACCAGGTGGTGCAGACGGCTCTGTCCGAAACCCAGGACCCCGAAGAGGTGTCTGTGAGCGTGAAAGCTTTCATGACCGCCGACCTACCCAGCGAGCTCATCGAGCTCCTCGAGAAGATCGTCCTTGACAACTCTGTGTTCAGCGAGCACAGGTGAGTGGGCCCCCACGGCCCCACCCTGCCCCCGCATGCTGTCTGCTCTGGCCAACCCCCCTTTCTCAGGGCCCCACTGTGTGCCGCGCTGCCCCTGCTCGTGCCACTCCCCCCTCCTCTCCATGTCCGTCCCTGCGCTCCACCCAGGTCCCGAGTCTCAGTATCGGACCTTTAGGGATGGAGCTTCCGTTTCTACCACGTGCAGTTTCCTCAGGACAGGATCATGACTTGAGGTGCCCCTGGGCCCGCAGCCTTTGGTGTGAGGCTAAGCATGTTGGGAAGGGGGGGGTGCGTTCCCGTCAACAAGGAGCATGTGCTGGCGTCCAGGGGCTGGCACTCTGGTCCAGTTCCTGTCTGTTCTCTGGTTCATGCAGGTGCTTGATGGTTTGGGTGGAGGGGATGTAAGTCTTAGCCCAGATGTGCAGGGGTCTGCATTCTGCAGGGAGGGGCAGTCAGGAGTGATTGTTTCCAGTGTCCTTGGAAACACGGGGATGTCCCAAGACCACTCCTGAGTTAGGGGACGGCTCTGCCAGGCACTGGTCGCTAGGTGCTTGTTCAGACTCTGTGCCCTCCCCCATCCTAGGGCAGAGCCTCTCCCCGGAGCCCTCAGGAGCCTGTGGCGAGCAGGGAGAAGGGTGCCAGAGACTGCACTCTAAAATGGCAGATGGTGCAGATGCTGAGAAGTCATTACCAGCGTCTCCTTGCCACTGCCATCCTCGCTCCCATTGGCACAGATGGTGCCATGTCTGCTGCAGGAAGCAGCCCCCTCCCCTCTGCCAGGCCCCACACTCGCTTGTTTCTGGGCCCTTCTCTGCTCCGCTATCCCAGAGAGACCCCTCACTCCTGTCTCTTCAGCTCTTGCCCATTGTCCACAGCCGCTTCACATGGTGCTGTCTCCTCCAGGGAGCCGTCTGAGATTGCCCTCAGAGCAGTTCCCCACATAAACACATTCTGTAACAAGCCACGGATCGAGGGCCTGCTGTTTGAACGTGTTGTGTGCACATGGATTTGTGGACCCCCTCCCCACGCACACACGCATGCATGCAGACTATGGGACCCACAGTTCTAGGAGAAGGGCCGGGTATTCGCTAGGTTCCCCAGAGGGCCCTGCACAGGATGGCTGCAGTGGGGCAGGAGCCTCAGCCGTGACAAGGGGTCAGCCCGGCCTCAATCCCAGCATCCTTCAGGAAGGCCCTCTGACCCTCTCCTGGGCCCATTCTTTCACAGAAATCTCCAGAATCTCCTGATTCTGACCGCCATCAAGGCCGACCGCACGCGGGTGATGGAGTACGTCACCCGGCTGGATAACTACGATGCCCCGGACATTGCCAGCATCGCCGTCAGCAACGAGCTGTGTGAAGAGGCATTTACCATCTTCAGGAAGTTTGATGTGAACACATCGGCCATCCAGGTGAGCGCCAGGGATACCTGGCATCCCATCATTCCCTGGGGTAAAGGCAGCCCAGAAGGGACCACAGCCAGGCACTGCTACCTGCGCCTCTACACAGGGCCAGAGGGTCCTTAGCCATAAGATGGCCATGTGTGGATAAAAGACTATGAAGATTTTAAAATGGGAAAGTCCAGCAATAAGAAACCCCCTTCCCTCCCCCAAGAAAAAAAGGTTGGCCGTGAAACCCTTCTGCTTTCTGCTTTTTGGGGGGGAGGGGGTGGGACAGTGAGGGTTAAGTGACTTGCCCAGGGTCACACAGTTAGTAAGTGTCAAGTGTCTGAGGCCAGACTTGAACTCAGGTCCTCCTGAATCCAGGGCCGGTGCTTTACCACTGCGCCATCTAGCTGCCCCCTGCTTTTTGCTTTTGATCACACACCTAGCCACCACTGTGTTCTCTGTGCTGTGCAGTGTTTCTGTTATTTCCACCTAAAGAAGATTCTTTTGGAGAACATATTTTTATAAGCCTAGTTTTCTCATCACACACTTAAAGATTTTTAAAATGTTCCCTATTGATTCAAGTTGGAATGAACAGCTTTGTGTCTCATTTGTATGAAGCAGAGACGCAGCTCTTCAAAAGGCCTTACACCATAACCACCCATTAATGAAGCCCTTGAGAAAAGCTTAAGGAAAACAGTAAGTGCTGAACTTGGTGACATGCGGTAGGAAGCACCTGCCCTGGCGGCTTGAGGTCTGCCTCCCGAGAAATGCTAGGGGTCTCCCTGTCTGGAGTCATGGACTGCCTGGCCATCCTGACAAATACTCCTTGGCTGGGCCAGAGCCCGAGGGCCCTCAATGAAGGCTTCACACCCACAGTTGGATTCAGGAGGCCCCAACTCCAGCCTAGGTCCTTCTGGTGGACCTCAAGGATTCTACGGAGAGCAGAGCATGAGATTCTTATTGAAAGAAGCACAGGCTTGGAGGCAGCTAGGTGGCGCAGTGGATAAAGCACCGGCCCTGAATTCAGGAGGACCTGAGTTCAAATCCAGCCTCAGACACTTGACACTTACTAGCTGTGTGACCCTGGGCAAGTCACTTAACCCTCATTGCCCCACCAAAAAAAAAGAAAGAAGTACAGCCTTGCTCAGAGAGCAATTCACTTAAATTGTGGATTGAATTTTTAGTTTGAAGTTATTAATCTCAATCCCCAGCTTTACAGTGGGTTACTTTCCATTCTCCCAATTGACAGGTCCTGATAGAACACATTGGGAATCTGGACCGTGCGTACGAATTTGCAGAGAGATGCAATGAAGCGGCCGTGTGGAGCCAGCTGGCAAGGGCCCAGCTGCAGAAGGACCTGGTGAGAGAGGCTATCGATTCGTACACCAAAGCAGACGACCCCTCCTCTTACCTGGAAGTCGTCGAGGCCGCCAGCAGAAATGGTGAGTTAGCTGCCCGCCTTGGGGCGTTGCCGGCCCCTGCCCGCCATGGAAGGCCACAGCCTTCAGGCGTGAGCCAACACAAGTCCGGGGGAACCCTTACATGTGGCGCTCTTTGATGGGGATCGGGGTGGATTTAGACATCACTGTGGGGGACGACCTCCCTCTGCGGCATGACAGACGCTTGCCCCTACACCATCAGGGCAGCCGTCTCTGCTGTGCCACACCCCAGTCACAGAAGGCCCGCTGTCTCAACCCCAGCTTGGCCACACTGCCTGCACGGTCTTACTTGCATGTTTCTTCCTTTAGGCAATTGGGAGGATCTTGTTAAATTTTTACACATGGCCAGGAAAAAGGGCCGAGAGTCTTATGTAGAGACGGAGCTGATTTTTGCTCTGGCCAAAACAAACCGCCTCTCGGAGCTGGAGGAGTTCATCAATGGGCCCAACAATGCCCACATCCAGCAGGTGGGGCTGCTCGTGTATCTGTCCTTTGCCAACATGGAAGGTGGTTCAAGGTCGATGGCGGGAGGGAGGGGACCTGCCCAGGCCACCTGCTGTTCGGTGGCAGCAGCAGGGCCATGAGTTCCTGTCCCTGTCACTTAGCTGGCAGATGCTATGGCAGCCCTGAGGTTCAGAGTACCCAAGCGCTGGCCCTGGCTTCTTCGGGCTCTCTGGCCTCAGCTTCTACCTAGGACAGGCAGCCCGGCAGAGCATCAGGATAGTCCGGCCACCCACCTTGCCTCTGGGCATCTCTGTGCCAGCATCGCTATTTAAAGAAATGCGCCCTCTGCATTTGAGAGAACCAGGCTGGGCCATCTGGAGGGGCTCCCCAGCCTTCCTCTGCTTTCCTGCTTCTCCCCGGGCATGGCTCAAGTAGGAGGCCACAGCCCAAGGCGTTGTTTGATTGACCACATCGACCTTGTTTGGGGGCAAGGAGGTAAATGTTATTGTGCCATTGGCCACCATTAATAATGTTAAGTGGCACACTTTCTGCATATGACAAAAGTCTCATTGCTTGTCATGGGTATATTTTCAGTTCTTTGAATCCAGAGGATCCAAATGTCTGTTTCTGGCTCAAATTAAACACGTTGCTAGAGGGGCTTCATAGAGCAGGGGCTTTGTGATTGAGCCTTATCCCTGCCCACCTCAGCCAGCCCCCCCCCCAGTTGTGTATTGAACCTGACTCCCAAAGCTGGCCTGCTTCCAAAGGCAAGGACCAAGAAGGTCTTTGTGTTTCCCAAGGGTGCGGGCGGATCTCAGGAGCAGCCACAGTTGGAGTTGGTGATTCTGGCTTTAGGACACTCAGGTTCCAGCGAAGTCCCTCCCCTGCCCCAGGAGAGAGTTTGCCAGGCCTGCTGTGGGCTCCTGAGGCCTCTGTCCTCAGTGCCTCCCCCATGGCTGTCTGTTGAGAGAGAGAGAGAGAGAGAGAGAGAGAGAGAGAGAGAGAGGGGAAGGTGTGTGTGTGTGTGGGTGTGTGTGTGTACACGCACACACATGTCAAAAGGCTCGACTAAGAGTCCTGCATGGAATTAACCAGAGGATCTCTCTAGGTCGGTGACCGTTGCTACGAGGAGGCCATGTATGAAGCGGCCAAGCTACTCTACAGTAATGTGTCCAACTTTGCCCGCCTGGCATCTACCCTGGTGCATCTGGGCGAGTACCAGGCTGCAGTGGACAGCAGTCGCAAGGCCAACAGCACCAGGACCTGGAAGGAGGTAATGCTGGGACTGTAGAAGTGGTTGACAACCCTTTGTGCCCCATCTACCATTTTTCCATTCTCAGCTATTTTCTTTTTTGCGGGGCCGTGAGGGTTAAGTGACTTGCCCAGGGTCACACAGCTAGTAAGTGTCAAGTGTCTGAGGCCGGATTTGAACTCAGGTCCTCCTGACTCCAGGGCCGGTGCTCTATCCACTGCGCCACCTAGCTGCCCCTCAGGTCCTCCTGACTCCAGGGCCGGTGCTCTATCCACTGCGCCACCTAGCTGCCCCTCAGGTCCTCCTGACTCCAGGGCCGGTGCTCTATCCACTGCACCACCCAGCCGCCCCCTGTTCTTGGCTTTTTTCAAAGACCTTGAACCTCAGTGTCCACCACTCGGTAGAGGAGGTCATTTTCCTCAAAAGAGGTCAAGGTGGCTGATGGTAGTTTCCCTTCACCTGTGTATCTGACCTGCCTCCCAGAACTCGTCAATGGGCCAGTCTGGTCCCCCAGGCGGCCGAGAACAAGTGTGAGCCCCCTTGGAGGATGGCCCTCGAGCCAGGGTTCTGAGAATGTTTGTCTCCCGCAAGGGGCAATAGCCTCACTTTCTGTCTGAAGGGCCTTGCTCGTGGTCCATCTGGGCTTGGGCGCACACTTGGGTTTCGTGGACCCCACCTGTGGGGGTATAGCCCTGCACCGTGCTCCCTCTGCCTCGCCAAGGTTGCTGGAGGAGCCGTGTGCTTCCAGGGTAGTGATGCTTGGCAAAGCCTGTCCTTGGAAGGAGGTTTGGGGAACTGTCCCCTGGCCTGGGGCAGCAACGCCCGGTTGCTCCAGTGCTTTCGTTTTGTTTTTTCTCCCAGGCTGGGCTCCCTGCCGTGGTACGGGACCCGTGTGCTGTGGCTGAGCAGGGCGTGGGGAGAGGCCACGAGGAGGCAGCTCCTGAATTTCCTTAGCCACGTCCTCCTTCTTCCTCTCTTGCAGGTGTGCTTTGCCTGTGTGGACGGGCAGGAGTTCCGCCTGGCCCAGCTGTGCGGCCTCCACATAGTCATCCATGCTGACGAGCTCGAGGGCTTGATCAGCTACTACCAGGTGAGCTGGGAGAGCTGCTGGGCGGTGTTCCAGCTGTGCTATGGAACTCAAGGCACTTGGGCAAAAGACGGACTGAAGGACAGCCGAGTTGTGTCCTCAAGAGCAGGCCAAGGGGGCAGCGAGGTGGTGCAGTGGATAGAGCACTGGCCCTGAATTCAGGGGGACCTGAGTTCAAATCCAGCCTCACACACTTGGCACTTAATAGCTGTGTGACCCTGGGCAAGTCACTTAACCCTCATTGCCCTGCAAAAAAAAAGAAGGAAAGAAAGAGCAAGCCAGGCCTCTTGTTTCCTCATGGGCAAATACAACATTTTGCTTGTTTTTAGATTCCTTGTCTCACCTTTCTTCCGGCAGCCCTCTGGTCAGTCAGTGCCAAGGCTGGGCAGAGGGCCTGGCATGTACGTGGCAAGCACTCGTGAGGGTGGGTGAGAGTAGGAGCACCTGTGCGGAAGAAGAAGGGCCTGTGCCCGTCCCCCTATGTGGGCCATGCTTCTGATCCCCAAATGGAGAAGATGAAATGGCGGGGGGGGGGGGGGGGGGGGAGGGTTGGGTTGGGAACCAGCTGAGCCCTGTTGGGGTCCAGAGTGGGTTCTTGTCATTTAATTTGTCAGCAGCAATGGTGTGCTGGGTAGAGGAAAGCAGAATGTACAGGGTGAAGGGAAGGGAAGCAAAAGCCTCCAATAGAAATCTCTTTTTAGAGATGTATGGAAGGAATAACTCAATCCAAAGGAAAAAATCTCATTGTATAACAAGGTGTAAGCAGAGGGAGGTTATGAAATTTGGTGGAGGGGTGGGGGGGGCTTCCCAGGATCTCCAAAATCACCTTGTACGGTGGCAAACTATTTCACTTACTCACAAGGCAAGAGAAGTCGGAGATGGGGGAGATGGTTTTAAGGGGGAGACCTGAATTATGTTCCCAATAGAAATTTTACAATCGCCTCGGGAATGGCGGTTAGCGATTAAGATTTCGTCATGCTTTAAAGAAGGGCCTTCTGTGGCTCCAGTCAGCAGTCCCAAAGCGCCTATAAGCCACCCTGGGCGGTACCGGGGAGGCCGAGAGCAGGCCAGGGCCGGCCCTCCATCCTGGCGGGAGCCCGTGGGTGACCGTCACGTCTGGGCCATCTGATACGGCCTCTCCCTAGAATATGAGGGTCAGAAGAGTGGCCCTTGCTCCCCTTGAAATGCCTTTGTGTTCTTTCATATGCATTTATTGAGTGCCAACTGTGTGCAAGGCCCTGTGCTGAGCCCTGGGGCTACCACAAGAGGCAGGAGCCACAGAAAAGAAGCTGGTCCCTGTTGTCCAGGAGCCTGTTGTTTCATGGGAGAAGACACGCAGGGAGCAGGCTAGAAACCAGGCCCCCCTCCCCTGGTCTGACCTACACTCAGACTCTGGCCCTGGCCATATCCATGCCCTCACCGGCCACTTGTTCTAATGGGCAAGTCCCTGGACCACTGGCTCTGCAGAAAGCAGGCTGGTGGCTCTCAGCTTCCCTCCTTAGTCTGGAAGGCCGTGACGATCTTCTGCACATACGAGTTTATTTCCCAGTGTTTGCTTGAACTCAGAAAGGCAGCGTCCACACTTGAGAGCAGAGGTATTTTCAACACCTTTTTTAAAGTATGTTTTCTCAGATCAGGACTTCTTAACATGGCGTCCATGGGCAGATTTTAGGGTGTCCATGAACCTGGATGAGGAAAAATTACACCTTGATTTTCCCACACCTCTAACTAGAACTATTTCTTTGCATTATGAACGGAAGCAGCAAACCTCAGTGAGCTCCCCCAGGCAGCCCAAAGGGCCAGAGCTGCTGCGTGAGGGCAGCAGAAGCCGTGGCCCCCTCCCTTCCTCCAGCACAGACAGAAGTAGGCGCCCTGGGGCTCTTGGTGCCAACACCATGTAGGAGCTGGGACCCTCTAGAGCCTCGGGGTGTTTTCATTTCTGTCTGTGTCCTTTTTCATGGAACAGGATTTCATAGACTTACAAGTGTCACTAATCATCACTTGGTTCATTCCCTTACAATTAGTGACTCTGAGCACTTTTGTACAAAGGGTTTGATCTGTGCTTTGTTTCTTAGAGATGTATTTCCCTAAAAGGAGTCACAGACTTTAAAGCACACCATTAGTACCAGTGATTTTCATTGTCCTCAGCGGGTCCCCAGCTCCAAGGGTGGGTGTGCCCGGGTGAAGGGTGGGCTTTGCCCGCCTCTGCCTTGTGAAGACATCCCTAGGCAGGAGTTTTCCCCAACAGCCGAGTTAGATCGATGAAGGAAGCTCAGCAGACGCTGCATGAGAGGCCAGATTCTGCAGCCGCCTTCCTCTTCCCTCACGTTCACTCCAATTCCCGGGCATGGTAGAACCCACGCTCTTTCCTACTTTGGTCTGTTGGAGTTTGCCCGTGTTGAGCCAAACTAGCATCAGGTGACACCAGCCCTTATTGCCGCTGCTTTTTATTGGTCTCCTTCCTCCAGAGTTTACCCATTGATGGGTGAAGATTTCTCTGGCTGGTGTCTGGTTGGCCCCACATCCGGCCCCACCACTGCTTGTGCTTGTGCTTGGGTTTTTTTTGTTTTGTTTTGTTTTGTTGTTTTTTTTTTTTAAGTGAGGCAATTGGGGTTAAGTGACTTGCCCAGGGTCACACAGCTAGTAAGTGTTAAGTGTCTGAGGCCAGATTTGAACTCGGGCCCTCCTGAATTCAGGGTCGGTGCTCTATCCACTGAGCCACCTAGCTGCCCCTGTGCTTGGATTTTATTTAAAAGATGTCAGAGAATTATCTTGAGAGGAATTCTCCACAGGAAAGTGAGGGGAGTCCATTGACAGAGCTGGGGGTACCAAGGACTACCACATCAGGATCAGATGGGAGAGTCCCAGCCCTGCCCCCTGCCTGGTGACAGAGCCGGCACTGGGACCCAGGGTCACCAGCCTCTTCTCAGATTGTTCTCGCTGTGTGTAGAAGTGTGTTTGCTGTGAAGCGGCTTCTCGCAGATTTCAATTCACCATCCTAAGGGTGTCCTTATTCTTTCACCCCAGGATCGCGGCTATTTTGAAGAAGTGCTGGCCCTGCTGGAGGCCGCTCTGGGTCTGGAGCGGGCCCACATGGGGATGTTCACAGAGCTCGCTATCCTGTATTCCAAATTCAAGCCACAGAAGATGAGGGAACACCTGGATCTTTTCTGGTCCAGAGTCAACATTCCCAAGGTGAGGCTGCACCAGCGGTGGGGGCTGGGAGTGGGCACAGCTTCCTGGCCTGGGGCTTCACCCCGATCCTTGCTCTGCATGCCCTCCCCGACAGGTCCTGAGAGCCGCAGAGCAGGCTCACCTCTGGGCTGAACTCGTCTTCCTCTATGACAAGTACGAGGAGTATGACAATGCCGTCGCCACCGTGATGGCCCACCCCACAGAGGCCTGGAAAGAAGGGCAGTTCAAGGACATCATCACCAAGGTAATGTGCGCCCGCCCCGCACGGCGGCCTGGTTCTGACACCAATAGGATGCCGTCCCTCGAGCTGAAAGGGGTCCCAGAGAGCTTCTCACCCACCAGCGCTCGGCTCAGGGACCTGCCCTCCCCCCACAGCCTGTGCCCCTTTTTCTGTAGCTTCTCAGTGTTGAGAGGTGCTCCCATCTTTGCCAGCCTGCAGCTGTCACCCACTGCTCTTGGTTTTGTTCTTTGAGGCCAAGTAGAATTCAGTTCAGTTCACAAACACATCACGTAACATTCCGATGTGCCAGGCTTGCTTGAAAGGCTGAGAATTCAGAGGCTCTGGCCGCAGCAATTTATATTCTGCTTGGGAGCAGAGTGGGCGGGGCGGGGGCGCACAGCCAGTCTGTCCCTTTTCAGAGGCTTGAAGAACCTGTCATTAACCCGCCCCAGGACTAGGCCACTGCCTGTTTGGGTGCAGCCCTGGAGCTAAGAACAGTTTGTTTTTAAGTAAAGGCTTACAAAAACAGGCCCCGACTTAAATCCTTCATTTTGTGGAGATGAGCCTTTTGTGACCTGATGGCTTGGGCCTTCCCCCTCCTGGCCCTGCCCCCTGCTTAGCACGGCCATTCTCAGTGGATGCCCCCCGAGCTGAACACAGCGTTCCACTTGAGCTCTGACCATGACAGAGGCCCGTGGGACTTGTCCCACCCCTGCACTGGGGGACCATTCCTCTGCAGAGCCCAGGGGCCTTTTGCTGCCACATCTTCTCTTAGTTCACTCCAACTCCCAGAGTTTTCAGATTCTTGTCTACCCCTGGGCCTTCTGTCTCATCCCTGGGACGCCGATCTTCTTGAACCCACATGTGACTTTCATCTTACTAGATTTAGCCTGGTGTCGTAGCCTGACAAGCTAGTGTGGAATCCTGATAGTCTTAGGAATCCCTTCCAGCTTCATAGCACCTGCACATTTGAGAAACCTTTGACCACATTATTATTTTTTCATTTTATTTTGAGTTCCAAATATCCTCCTTTCCCTCTCCATTGAGAAGGCTTAGAAGCACACACCCGTCACAAACATGAAGCTATGTAACTTCAACATTAACCATGTTCCACCCTCTCCCTCCCCCCAAAAGAAGAAACAAGAAAAAAAAAGTATGTTTGAATCAGCACTGAGTGCATCAGTCCTCTCTGTTTTGCTGGGGGGGAGGGGGGAGTTGCATTTCATCTACAGCTTTGCTATAACGGCATGGAGACAAGCATCTTCCAGGCCCTGCACTGAGGATCCTTAGCCAGATCTGCTTCTTTGGGTCATTGCCATTCTTTCTGTCCCAAATCCAGCTGAGGAGGGCCCACCTCGCTCCATCTCCTGCACCAGAATGCTGTACTTTGGGATGGAGAAGTGATAAAAGGCAAATATTCCAGCCAGTTCTTGGAGATCTGTCTTTGGCTTTGGTTCACTTTTGTATTGTAGGGTTACTCACGGGTGGCTTTTTTCCTGATCATCCTTGTTTCCCACCTGTAAGTTAAAAATCCACCTACAAAGGCAGTGCTTTGGTCCCCTTGAGTCTTTCATGAAGCTAATAGACCTGGTTGAGATGAATGGGGTGGGCTGAACTCTACATTCAGTTCATAAATGGCAAAGCCCTGCTCCTGTTCTCGCCATCACCTGCCTGAGTCGTGGTCCTGAGGTGCTGAGTTCCTGCCAGTTGGGCATTCGCCACAACTCCACAAGCCCTAACAGCTGGCCGTGTGCCCAGCACGGAGGTCTCTTTTTCATGAACATAACTCACAGTGACTTGGTGGTGGCCAAGGGGGTGTCTGAACGGAGGAGGCAGCTCCGCTATCCCACAGTGGCTACAACAGAAATAAAAAAACATCCCAGATCAAATGAGATCAAGAAGTCGAGTGAAAAACCACTGCAACCGACCTTGTCCATCCCAGAGCTTCATAAAACATCCGAGAGGAGGCCCTTGGACAGTGGGAAATGAGGCCTAGTGTAAGAGCTGCTGTAGCACCAGAAAAAAGAGCCAGAGCCTGGCTGGGGGTCCTGTGGCCTCTGAGAGCAGTGCACTCTTAATACTATTTTTTTTTTTTTTTGGTGAGGCAATTGGGGTTAAGTGACTTGCCCAGAGTCACACAGCTAGTAAGTGTCAAGTGTCTGAGGTCAAATTTGAACTCTGGTCCTCCTGGCTCCAGGACTGGTGCTCTATCCACTGCGCCACCTAGCTGCCCCGAGCAGTGCGCTCTTACAGGAGATAATGGGAAGTGTCGGTGACCAGTCCTATGGACCTCACTCTGCCTGGGCACCCGAGGACTCAGAGGGCCCCAAAGACCCGACCTCTGAGCTTCTGTGCAAGGCAGCCTTTGAGAGGTGGAGCAGGGTGTCTGACCAAGGCTGGGCAGAGAAGCGGGGAAGTCATGACAACAGAACATTTATTAAGTGTTTCCTGTGGGGAGCATCTGGGAGCCGATTGTAAGGCAATGCCTGCTCACAAGGAACTTGCATCCTAAGGGGGAAGGTGGCAGCATCCAGAGAGTCCTAGTGTGGGTAAGAGGAAGCCAGAGCCAGACAGGGAGAGTCTGGGTGCTGCCCACAAGAGGGGACGTGAGATGGAGAGCTCCAAAAGGAAGAGACGGAGGCAGCTTCGAGCCCGGAAGAACATGCCCTGCCACACTGGGCATCCCTGGGGCACTCGGGGCTGTAACACGTTCCCAAGGGAAGCACCTGAGCTGAGTGGGAGGTCTGAGAAAGCTGCAGAGGCGCAATTACCTGGATCCTGGTGGTGCCCCGAGAAGTGGAAACCTGTGTCTGTCCTCAGGTTCAAAGACGGGGAGGAAGAGGGCCCAAGTAGAGAGGGTTGGCCCCTCCTCTGTGCCAGGTGCTAGGGTGACAGAGAAAGGCCAGGGGGCATCCCTGCCCTCGGGGAGGAGGTGGCACGCAAAGAGCTGCATCCAGAGAAGCTCCGGAGCTCTTGGGGAAGCAGGGGCTTTAACTGGGGAGGCCTGGCAGTGGTCATTGATAACGTGTGTGGTTGGGAGGCGGAGGGTGTCTGTGGAACAGCCGGGAGGCTGGGGTCCCGAGAGCAGGGAGAACATGGTGGAGGCCATAGGGAGCCCCTGGAGTTTATGCTGTAGTGAGGTGGCACCCCACTTTAGTACCCACACTTTAGGACAGTCACTTCAGAATGCAGTGATCAAGGCATGAGGTGGTGAGGGCCTGCACCAGGACGCTGGACGTGACAGGAGAGAAAGGGGGTATTCAGGACATGCTCTGAAGGTAGAAATGCAGGGCTTGGGGGCCGAACAGAGAAAGGAGGGAGAGGGGACAAAAATGACTTGGATAATAGGACTGGTGACAAAAGGAAGGAGAGAAACATTGATGAAGCACGTGGCAGGCAGTGTGCTGAGCACACCAGGACAAGGGCCGTGCCTGCCTTCGAGGAGTTTATATTCTAGTGGGGGAAGACAACTGACCCAGAGGAATGATGGGACCCGATGCTGGGGCAAGGTTCATGAAGGCTGCCTGGGGCCACTCCTTAAAGCCAAAGCCCCCAAGGGACCCACCAATGTGGGGGCAGGGAGCAGGCCTTGCAGAGGTTTAGTCTGGGTTGAGAAGGCCCTAGAGGTGGCCGAATGTCCCGCTGTGAGGAGGCCTCCAATGCCGTGGGACGTTCAGGATGAGACTGTGACAGGCAGTTAGAGTTGTTTACTCTTACAGTCGGGAACAGGGCTGGAAGGAGAGTGAAAGCAAGACAAACTTGGAACACAGTATGAGGGGAGCTAGCAGTGGAAGATCCTGCCTGCCTGCCTGCCTTCTGCACCAAATAACAAAAGGGTCAGACACGAGCACGTGCGTGTTTGCGTGTGTGTGCGCATACACACACACAGAAAGAGACCAGAGTCAGAGAAGGGGCGAGGATGTAGGGGAGGAAGAGGGTCACATCATGCCAAGGAGGCAGTAAGTGCAGGCCAGACTCACTTGAGGTTTAAAGCCTGAAGCAGGGATTAAAAGGATAAATAAGAAAAGCAGAGAACCGAGAAGGAAAGAAGCACCTTCCCAGGAGGAATGGCTGGACAAAGGGTGTTTGTGTGCCAAACCCCAGAGCCTCCTGAAGGGCTTGGCTGGGGCGGGGCGTGAGCAGAACCAGAACGACCCTGTGCACACTAACAGCCGCATTGGCAAGAGGGCCCGTCTGAGCGGCTGCAGTTCTAGAGGCTGAGGAAGCCCGTTTCCTGCCGCCCAACTCGCAGGGTGGAGAGATACGGCCTTCTGGACATGGCCCGCGGGTGGGGATGTTTTTCTCTCCTCTACTTATTTTTTCCAAGGGTTCTTCTTTCATTTGTGGGGACAGGACTTTGGCAGGGAAGATGGGAATGGTGATGCATAAGAGGGAAGAAAGAAAAAGAAATTGAAGAGAGGCACCGCTCCTCCTGCCTCCTGGCTCCCCTGGCTCCTTCCTCTTCTGCCAGAGGCTTGTCCTTTGGACCCCACTGCTAGCACCTTCCCTCTGAGATCCCCCTGGTTTCCCCCGTCCGTGTGTCTTGTGTATGTCACTGTCTGCGTGTTATCTTCCCCAGTAGGATGGGGACTATTTGAGGGCAGGAACTGTCTCTAACCTTTCTTCGTGCCTCCAGCGTTTGACGTAGTAAGCATTTAATAAATATGTGTTGGCTAAGATTATTCAGAAAGAAGCCCAGACTTGGAAAAAAGTAACGTGTTCGATTACATAGTTGAAAAACACAAGCTTCTGAGTCGTGGTTTCCCATACAGTCCTTTTTGTTAGACTTGGTATGTGGGAAGCCTTTTTTCTTCCGTGTTCGAGTTCCAGTTTTAAAAATGGAAGTCCTTTGTATCCTCCCCTTGTTTCTGTTGGGTCTTGGCTGTGCCCTGGCTGCGCTCTCCTAGCCCTCAAAGCCACACTAACCTTTGCCTCGCTGACCTGCCCAGGTGGCCAACGTGGAGCTGTACTACAAAGCCCTCCGCTTTTACTTGGATTACAAACCCCTCCTGATCAATGACCTCCTGCTGGTTCTCTCGCCCCGCCTGGATCATACCCGTACTGTCAGCTTTTTTTCAAAGGTGAGTGTACCAAAGCCTGTGGACAGAATTACCCTGAGAAATAGCCTGAAGGGGGCGCTCTCTCACCCAGCAAGGAACGAGAGCTGGGGGAGAAGGGGGTATTTGTACCTAAAGGCTCCTACCCAACATCTCACTGATGCTCTTGTCTCGAGGCCAGTATGTTATCGCATATCAGTTATCGAAATGCTATAGGTGAGAAGGAGTTCAAGCCCCCTCCTCTGAGATTTCTGTTGAGGTAGATAGCCCACCTCCTGCAAATCAAAGGTCTCCTGGCCTGGGTCCTGGTGCCAGCTCCACAGCGGGGGATGGTTCTAAGCTCAATCACTTGATTTTTCAGACTTTTTCCCCCTCATCTGGTAGGTGAATCAGCTTCCTCTGGTGAAACCTTACCTACGCTCAGTCCAGAATCACAATAATAAGGGAGTAAACGAGGCTCTTAACAACCTGCTGACTGAGGAAGAGGATTACCAGGTCAGTTGGCTGGCAGAAAACCCTGGTCCAGAACGCCCCTTCGTGTCCTCCTCCCCCTTTGACGTGGCTGACAGGCCCGTGGCAGCCCAGTATGGTACTGGTTTGTGGTGGTTCGTTTCTGAGCTGAAGGGGAGTGCCGTACTTTGTTGCCGGCATCCTGGGGCCGGGGCTGCGGCAAGGGCTCCTGTTACTGTGACTGGGGGCCCCGCTGGCCCTGGGCCAGCATCAGAGTCAATGGGCCACTGAAATCCTCTGGAGCCCTGCAGCCTTGAAGCGACTCTGGGCTCTCAGTACAGAGCCAGTGCTGCTTTTCACAAGCACCGGCACGCTTCCCTGGGAGCTGGTGGGCTTCCTCCCCTCAGGAACAGAAGGAGCATTCGGTGTTGCACACTCGGTGTAACACTCTCCAGGCTGCTGGTGTCAGCCCCGGCTTCTTCCTCCCACCCATGGCCAGCACTTAGCACCGTGCCTGGCACACGGGAAGGGGTCTAATAAGTGTTGAGTGATCGATTGGCCCCGGGGGTCACCTCCAAAAAAAAGATTGATCGTAGTCTGTGGGTCCCAAAATGCTCATCTGCCAGGTCTGCCTTCCCCAGGGCTTGAGAGCATCTATTGATGCTTATGACAACTTCGACAACATCAGCCTGGCCCAGCAGCTGGAGAGGCACCAACTGATGGAGTTCAGGCGGATTGCAGCCTACTTGTACAAAGGCAATAACCGATGGAGACAGAGTGTGGAGCTCTGTAAGAAAGACCATCTCTACAAGGTCGGTGCCTCACCTTCTGAGCCCCTCTCTAATTGGTTTTATAAGGGCCACTTCTTTTGCCTATGCCCACATGACCCTTCTGGGCAGGGCTGCTCAGAAAGAAGGTAGAGGGGGTGGCGAGGCACTCACTGCTGGGCGAGAGGTGCAGTTGCTTGGTGATATCTTGTCTGGGGCTCATTCATCATGCTGTGATAGGCTCCATTTCTCAGCATCCCCTTGGCTTACAGCCCAGATTGGGTTAGGTGGGATCCATTGGACCTCGTGAACCACTCCAACACCACTGATGGATGAAGGGCTGACGTGGACTGAGCAGGTTTGACTGTTGTTGGGTGAATCTGCTCTAGGCTCTTCTGCCAGAGCCATCCCTTTCACTGTTTGCTTTTGTTTTTGTTTTTTGCTGGCCAGTGAGGGTTAAGTGACTTGCCCAAGGTCACACCGCTAGTAAGTGTCAAGTATCTGAAGCTGGATTTTAACTCAGATCCTCCTGAATCCAGAGCTGGTGCTTTATCCACTGCACCACCTAGCTGCCCCCCGCCCCCCCATCCCTTTCACTGTTTGCTTTTGGTTTGGTTTTGATTTTTGGTGTTGTTTTTTTTTTTTTAGCAACAAACATATTATTTTTTCCAGTTACATGTAAGGGTAGTTTTCAACACTCATTTTCATAAAATTTAAAGTTCCAAATTTTTCTCCCTCCCTCCCTCCCTTTCCTCTCCCCTCCACAAGATATGTACAATCCACAGGTGTTCTTTTTGTCAGTTCTTTCTATGGGGGTGCATAGTAAGCTTCCTCATTAGTTCCTTGGGATTGTCTTGGATCATTGCACTGCTGAGATTACTTAAGTCATTCACATTTGCTTCTTGAACAATACTGCTGTCACTATGCACAATGTCCTCCCAGCTCTGCTCACTTCACTATACATTGATGTTCATTAGTCTTTCCAGGTTTTTCAGGAATCATCCTGTTTGTCATTTCCTGTAGCACAAGACCATTTCACTACAATCATATAGCACAGCTTTTTCCATCATTCCTCAATTGATGGACATTCCCTTGATGCTCAATTCCTAGCCTCCACCAAGAGTTGTTATAAATATTTTTTGTACAATTTTCCCCCTTTTCTCTTTTTCATGATTACTATTGTTAACTGTTTCCCTTCCATCCTATTCCCTTCCCCATGATATTTATTCTATTATCCATCTTTTTCATCCTGTCACTCTTCAAAAGGGATTTGCTTCTCTCTGTCCCCTCCCCCCCTCTGCCCTTCCTTCTTTTGCCCCTCTCTCTTTATCCCCTTCCCCTACTATTTTCCTGCAGGGTTAGAGAGATTGAGTGTGTACATTATTCCCTCCTTGAACCAATTCTAATGAGATTGAGGTCTTTGAGCCAATTCTGAAGAGTGTTAGGCTCATTTACTGCCCAGGTTAAATAGATTACTCTGCCCAGTTGGGTGTGTCTGTTAGTCCCTAGGTCATTGAGCCTTTTCTGATGAGTGTAAAATTCATTTACTGCCCTGCTCCTCTCCCATCTCTTCCCCCACTCCATAAGCCTTTTCCTGTTTCTTTCATGTAGGATTTCACCTCTGCCCTTCCCCCTCCCCCAGTGCATTCCCTTCACCCCTCAATTGAACCCTAAAGATGTCATCACCTAGCTAGGTGACACAGTGGACAAAGCATCCCCCCTGGACCCAGGGGGATCCCAGCCAAAACCTGGCCTCAGACACAAGACAGTCGCCCACTGTATGACCCCAGGTATGTCCCCCAGCTCCAATTTTTTATGGTTCTCTAGGGTCTTGTATTTGAAAGTCAAATTTGCCATTCAGTTCAGGTCTTTTCATCACAAATATCTGAAAGTCTTCTTTTTCATTGAAGTTCCATTTTTTCCACTGAAAGATTATGCTGAGTTTTGCTGGGTAGGGGATTCTTGGTTGTAATCCCATTTCCTTTGCCCTTTGGAATATCATATTCCATGCCCTCTAGTCCTTTAATGGAGAAGCTGCTAGATCTTGTGCTATCCTGACTGGGGCTCCACGGTACTTGAATTCTTTCTTTTTGGCAGCTTGCAATATTTTCTCCTTGACCCGAGAGTTCTGGAATTTGGCTATAATATTCCTAGGAGTTTTCTTTTTGGGATCTCTTTCTGGAGGTGATGGGTGGATTCTTTCAATTTCTATTTTAGCTTCTTCTTTAGAATTTCAGGGCAATTTTTCCTGAGAATATCTTGTAAGATGGTGTCTAAGCTCTTTCCTTGATCATGGTTTTCAGGTAGACCAATAATTTTCAAATGATCTCTCCTGGACCTATTTTCCAGGTCAGCAGGATTTCCCAGAAGATATTTCACATTGCCCTCTATTTTTTTATTCATTTGGATTTGCTTTATTGTGTCTTGATTTCTCATAAAGTCACTGGCTTCCATTTGTTCAATCCTAATTCTTAGGCAATTATTTTCATCAGAGAGCTTTTGTACCTCCTTTTCCACTTGGGCAATTTGACTTTTCAAGCTGTTGACTTTTTTCTCATGTCTTTCCTGCATCACCCTCATTTCTCTTTCCATTTTTTCCTCTACCTCTCTAACTTTATCTTCAAAGTCCTTTTTGAGCATCTCTCTGGCCTGAGACCAATTCATATTTTTTTCTGGGAAGCTTTAGATATAGGGACCCTGATATTGACATCTTGCTCTGAGGGTGCCCCTTGGTCTTCCTTGTTACTGAAGAAACTTTCTATGGTCCTCACCTTTCTCTGTTGGCTCATCTTGCCTTTCTTTTACTTGACTTTTAGCTCCTTAAAGTGGGGCACTGTTTCCAGGCTGCAGTATCCCAAGCTTCAGGAGGTCCCAGGTGGTATGATTTAAGGAGAATCGGGTTCTTCACTAGCCTGGCCTGTTCCCTGGTCCTAGATGACCCCAGACCAACTTGCCAATCAACCAGCCTTGTGTGTTGTGGTTGTTAGCTCCAACGAGCCTGTGCCCCTCCCCCACCTGGGCCACTGCTACTCGAGCCTACCACCTGGTTCTCAGCAGGGGGGTAGAATCCAATTTCTGCCTTAGCACCAGCAGAGACCCCTGTAGTCTCCCCCCTGCCCAGGGCTCAGCCCACTCACCAGACTGTGAGCTTAGTTCCAGACAACACTGGTGCTTCAGCTGATTCAGAGGCTCTGGGGGTCTCCTTCTCTGGTGAGGCCTTCCTGGGACTGGATCTGTGTCAGGCTGACTGTGAGGTTGGGCCGACTCCTGTATCAGCACAGCAACTCCCTCCTTCTGACCTTCCAAGCCGTTCTTGGTTAGAAGATGATTTCAAGGGCAGCTAGATGGCGCAATAGATAGAGCACCGGCCCTGGATTCAGGAGGACCTGAGTTCAAATCTGGCCTCAGACACTTAACACTTACTAGCTGTGTGACCTTGGGCAAGTCACTTAACCCCAATTGTCTCACTTTAAAAAAAAAATTATTTCAGCACATTCTTCTGTGAGTTTTGCTGCTCTGGGCATTGTCCTATGGCATTATTTGGATGTGTTTTGGAGAGATCATGTCATGAGTTCGAGAGCTCACTGCCTTTCCTCCACCCCGGCAGTCCCATGTCTGTATTTCTTAAGAGACATCTCCTTTTCACTGTTAAAGGAAAGCTGGGATGGGAAAGAGAAGGGTTTGCCTGGTTTGTATTTTGTGCTGTCTGAATACAGCCGGGACTGAGCACCTGAAAATGCCTTTGCTGTCCAGACGCTCAGCCCTGCAGCTCCCCACTGAGCATCCCTGGCTCTTCCTCGTAGGAGCCACTCTGTGGGGGTGCTTCATTCTTGTATGGTTTTAGATGGAATCATTAAGACCGATGCCACGCAGGCCACAACTCACCCTGACAGACTGAATGTTACCTTGCAAATGAAGCGCCCTGTGGTCACCGTGCGCCAGCCAAAGCAGTGACATGAGCATCTAAGTGCAGCATCTCATTGAAAATGGTCTGGAATGCAGCTGCAAGCAGAGCTTCCCTGGTGCCCATTGGGCAGGAGCCCCTCACAAAGCGCCCTGAGAGGTGGTGGTCCGGGAGTGCCTCAGGCCTGTTTGTTATCTCGCTTGGTTTGCGGCAGCTTCATATTTGAACAAAAGGAGCTCAGTGTGTAAGAATGCCCCCCCCGCCCCCCCCCCACACACACATACACGTGCCTGATGGGACCAGGGCAGGGGTGTGGCCTCTGCTAGCCTCCCCAGAGCCTGTCTCACCCATCAGGATTACACGGCCACCCTCTCCACTCCAGGCTTCTGCCTGCAGAGCCCCAGCCCTTCAGTTTCAGGCCCGTGCTCAGTCGCTTGAAGTCTTCACACAACAGTGATGTTGGAATGGTCTTAGCTCTTGCCCTGTCCAGCCCCACAATCTGTTGCCTTGGCTTTTACTCACATACCAACTGGGTCCATCACCAATGAACATCATGGAGTCTTAGCTGGGCCCTCACAGCAGCAAAGCAAGCCTTTTGCTCCCCTCCTCACTTCCTCCACAGCATCTCTTCTGGTCCTTTCCATCCCTTCTCAGCCCAGAACCTGGCCTCGTAGTTTGCTGAAAAAACACTGAGGCCATTCCCTAAGACCTCCCTCTTCTCCCTCCCTCTGCACATCATGTCTCTCAGATGCTGTCCCCCAGCATTGATTGACGCCCCCTCTTCCATCCTGGCTTCTCCGGCAGACTGCCCCCCCACTTATCTCCTGCCTGCAACCATGCCCACATCTCCCTCACCCTCAAAATGTTGTTTTTCTGATTATCTCTCTTAACGAAGTCTATTTTTGCTTCTGCTTTGTCTGAAGTCATGATTGCCTTCCTGCCCTCTTCACTTCAGCTGCTGCATAATAGATGGCTCCAGCCCTTTATTTTTACTCCATGTGACTTTCTGTTTCAAGTGTGTCTCTTGTAAACAACATATAGTTTTCATCCATTCTGCCTTCTGCTTCCATTTTATGAGTGAGTTCATCCCCTTCACATTCACAGTGATGATTACCAAATGTGTATTACCCTCCAACCCACTTTATTCTGTTTAGTCTCTTTTGTCTTTCCCTTTTCAAAAGCTTATTTTGCTTCTAACAGCTGTTTCCCTTAATCTCTCCTTCCTTTTATTATCCCTCTTCCTGCCGGCCTCCCACCTTCTCTTATCCTCTGACTCTCCTATTTCCCTATTGATCCCAATATAGTTGCATTTCTATACTATATACACTACTGGGTGTGAGTACATAAGTCTATATGGATGGATGGTTATGTGTATGTGTGTGTGTGTGTGTGTGTGTGTGTGTATATATATATATATATATATATATATATATATATATAGAGAGAGAGAGAGAGAGAGAGAGAGAGAGAGAGAGTGTGTGTGTGTGTGTGTGAGAGTCTTCTCTTTTGAACCATTTCTGATGAGGGTGAGGCTCAAGCATTGCCCTCCCCCATTTTCCCCTCCAAATGAAAGGTCTTCATTACAAGTCTCTTTTATGTGAGAACAATCTCCCTACTCTACTTCTCTCTTGCCCCTTTACCCAGTGCAGCCCTCTTTCTCACCCCTTCATTTTTTTCTAACTCATCCCAACCTCATTGACTCACACCCATGACTTCTGTCCATGTAAATTCCTTTTAATTGCCCTAATGATGGTAAAGTTCTTAGGAGTTACGTGTATCATCTTGCCACATAGGAATGTAAACAGTTTAACCTCATTGAGACCTTTGTAATTTCTCTTCCATGTTTACCTTTTTGTGATTCTCTCGAGTCTTGTGTTTGAATGTCACATTCCCTGTTCAGCTCTGATCTTTTCCTCAGGAATACTCGAAAGTCCTGTATTTCGTTCTCTGTCCATTTCTTTCCTGTGAAGTTTTGCTGAATACTCAGTTTTGCTGGATCAGTTATTCTTCATGGCAGTCGTAGCTCTTTGCCTTCTGGGATATTGTATTCCAAGCCTTCTGCTCCTCTGATGTAGAAGCTGCTGCCTCTGGGGTGATCCTGGCTCCACAGCTTCTGAAGTGTTTCTCTCTGGATGCTTGCAGCCTTTCCTCCTTGCCCCAGGAGCTCTGGAGTGTGGCGATCATATTCCTGGGGGGTCTCTTGCAGGGGTGATTGGTGGCTTCT
This sequence comes from Dromiciops gliroides, assembly GCF_019393635.1. Taxonomy (NCBI): domain Eukaryota; kingdom Metazoa; phylum Chordata; class Mammalia; order Microbiotheria; family Microbiotheriidae; genus Dromiciops; species Dromiciops gliroides. The sequence goes on from NC_057861.1 coordinate 6,144,668, forward strand.
CTCCACTTTTCCTTATGCTTTCTGTGGTGCCCAGGCACTTTCTCTGGCGCACGATCACACTCATAGGTGGTGCCCGTGCTGCCAGGGTGGCCGGCACCTCGCCCCCTCCTCACCAGTTGTCCCTCTGCAGGATGCCATGCAGTATGCAGCCGAGTCCAGGGACGCCGAGCTGGCTGAGGGCCTGCTGCAGTGGTTCTTGGAGGAAGGCAAACGGGAGTGCTTTGCCGCCTCTCTCTTCACCTGCTACGACCTGCTGCACCCTGATGTGGTCCTTGAGCTCTCCTGGCGGCATGGCATCATGGACTTGGCCATGCCCTATTTTATCCAGCTTATGAGGGAGTACCTTAGCAAGGTAAGTGTATCTTGCGGGCATCCCTCTGACCTCTGGGGGGTTGCTTGGGGCCGGGTGGGCTCTTCTTAATTCCCCAGACCTTGGAGAGATGGGTCATCCACACCCCCAGTTCTTTACTGATTATTTGGAGCAAGGTTGGAGCAGAGGAGGATTTTGGCCACTACCCTCCCTCTTATAGACTTCATGGCATGCATGGTGGCCTTCAGAGGGAACAAGAATTCAGCACGTATTGAAGTCCTTTGTACGTGCAGCATGGGCTGTCCCCCGTTCTTTTTCTTAATCTTATGAGCAAAGTGTGGTTTCTGTGACCCCCAGACATTGGAGCCAGCCGTCTTTGAACCAGAGGGATAGAAAGACAAGGAATGAGCTGGGGTGGGGCGGCGCTCATAGGGATGGTCAGAACTGCCTGACAAGGCGGCTGGGGCTAGGGCTGTGGGCTCCTTTGTGGCTGGTCCCCCCCCCCCCGCAGGGTAGCTCATTTTCCTTGTCCTCTGAGACTTCAGATACTACACTCTTGACTTTTCTTGCAGGTGGATGGGCTGTTGAATAAGGTGACAGTCTCTGCTTTTCACTTTCCTCATTGCTCTTGTCCATCCATGCAGACATGCCTAGGAGTCTGTCTCAGAAGCCTAGTGATAATTGCTGCTGCCAGGCCAGCTGTGCCATCACTGTAGATGGCTTTTGTCATTTCTCATTGTTTGAGAAAGGCCACCCCCTGGCAGGAATTACCTGAAAATCCAATCGGCCCCTATGTGTTTACACTCTCAGAGAATGGGTGCCAGCTATTGGGCAACATGTGGGTGTCTACACGTGCGCTTCCCATGGGTGTTCTGAGCCAGGCTCTTAGTGGAAGCTGCTCTGGACTGATTGGGGCCACTCCACATTGAAAAGGCCCCCCCACCCCGAGGGCACACAGAGCTCATTAACTCAGCACGTGCCCAGGACCAGGCTTTGACCCTCCAGGGAGGTGCTCAGGACGACAGGTCACGCTGACAGCCTCATGCAGCTTTGATGGCCTATGCTGGACATGGGGCCTGATGGGAAGAGCTCCAGAGAGGGTGGGGCTGGGAACCTGGGGCCAGACAGAAGCCCTGCTGTCTGCCCCCTTGGTGACCTCAGTGTCCTCTGATGTGACAAGTAGGTGTTAGAACTGGGAGAGAGGGTGGGACGGAGGCTGATGAGGCAGCCGCTCTGGGTGTGGGGAGGCCACAGGCATTGTTCCTTACAACAGCCTTATGAGACACATAGGGCAGGAATCGGCCCTATTTTTTAGATGAGCTGCATGTGATTTGTGCACCAAGGGGGCTGGGGGCTGGCCACGGCCCCCATCTCTTCTATAAGAGGGCTGAATTCACTCTCACAACAAAGACTCAATGATGGCAGGAGGGGGAGGGGGTGGGGACAACACAGCTGACCCCCCACTTGCCCTTGGCATTGGTTGGGTTTGCAAGTGAGCACCATGGAGTGACCTTTCCCTGCTGATGGGTAGATACAGACCCTTCCCCGGCCGCACTAACTGCGTGTTCATGCATTAACCCTAGGCAGTATGGCTTCTGTAGAAGGGCCTGAGTGTCCTGTCTCCTAAGGGTCTGTGTAACATGAAAGCAATGTCTTTTCTGGGGACTCCCAGCACTCTTTGTGCCTCAAGGTAGTGGTCACTCTCTTCAAGAACGTGAAATGAACTCAGGCAGAAAGCTTCGGCAGAATCTATTGCAGAGGGGGAGCAGGTACTCAGCCCCAGGGTTCCCCAGCCTTTCTGCTCCTCTGCTGGCCACTTCCCAGCAGGACATGCCATCCTGCTGGGGCTGCCACTACCACTACCACATTCTAGGCCACCAATTAAAATGCTGCTGTGAGCACGATGCAGGGGGGCAGCCCCCTTTCCAGATAGAGTGTGCCGCTCCAAATGGGGTGAGCGGCCCCCATGGACCTGCCCCTTGGTGCCCACCTCGGGCATCCTCACTTCTCTCATGACCATGTCTCATGGCCTCCTTGGTCCAATGGACACAGGGCTCTGCTCTGGGCTTGGGTCAGTTCCATGTTCTCTGCCCTTCCCAGAGCAGATGTCATTGGGCTTCCTGGGAAGACAGTCCCCACAAACCCCATGAGTTGGACCAAGGACGAGCATGTGTTGGAATGTGGTCATTCAGGTGCAGAAAGCATAGAGGCTTCCCCAGCTGAGTCTTTAACCTTGTTAGGGAAGTCCTGCCCCAGTCAGTAATGGGCTGGAGGGGAGCGGGCTTGGGAGAAGGAGGCCTTAGGAAGAGGCAGTGAGTGACAGGAGGCTTTCTGCCACCCTGCCACCAGAGGGCAGTGGAAAGCAGGCCAGGCCTGCGCCCTCCCCTCCCTGGATAGGAGTGTCCAAGTTCCTTTTTTTCCAGTCAGCCTTGAGCTCTGGGCACTTGGACGCAAGCATAGGCAGCACCCAGAGAATCCTTGATCGGAAGCCCAAGGAGCCGGGTTTGAATCCTGTCTTCATGATTAATTGGCCAGGCCTCGGGCCTCAGTCTCACACCAAAGAGCTGGCAGGGTTGGAGCAGACCCCCCAAGCTCATTTCTCTGGGACCTGTGCCAGCCAGGGCCAGTGTGGTGGAGGGTGCCAGTGGGGCCGTCTCATTCTCCTTCCTTGTTCTATGCCCATGCCAGCTAATGCCTGCTGCCCTTGTAGTGACACTGTGATGCTCCATTGGAGTCCTCAAACAGCCGTAAATGTCTCCTCCTCCCTCCACCGAGGTAGAGTGTGGGAGCCATCCTGGAAGTGGGGTCTGGGAGATCCTGAGCCCTGGTGCCGGTAGGCACGGGAAGTGACCCAATGGCTTTCACTAAATGCTTGGAAGGTGGGGGGTGGGGCCCAGGGTTCTCTGCCTCCTGGCGGCAGAGATGGCTTCTGTGCCATGGGAGAGGGCGAGCCTAGACAATGAGCGCCCTAGCAGACAGGGCAGAGGAGCCTCGCCTGGTCCTTGTCTGTCTTGTCCCAGGACTGGCCCAAGTATGCAAGGTAATGGACGGGCTTGGGGCCACAGTGGCCTCCTGAGACCTAGAAGGACTCGCTCCACAGTGAGGACACCCTGGCCCTTTGGCAGAAGTCATAGGGTAGGGGCACAGCACCGGAAAGCACTTGTGTGCTCCCTCCCTTCTTCCCAAGGAAGGACATTCTCCTGATGCCCAGAGACGCATTCTTGGAATTCGTGTGAGCATTCCCATGCCTCCTGGGTTTGTTTGCGGCCTGGACGCACAAGTCTGACCCTGGACTGTTCTCATCTCTCCTCATTACTTAGGGACACGGCCCCAGAAAGCTGTGGCAGCCACGGCCTTGAGAACTGTCAGTGGTGGGGTCGGGACCTCTGCACTAACCTGGGCTTAAGTAACCTGGCAATGAAAACCCAGCTGCCTGTTGGTCACACTCCCCCAGCGTGTGGGGCCTGCAGGCTCTAATTTCAGACGCGCCACCTTTGGAGAGGGGGCTGACGGGGTGCGGTGGTGCTGGCCCAGGCCCACCCACAGCTCACTCACCCTGGTCCTTGTCTCTTGCCTCCCAGGTGGATAAGCTGGACGCTTCGGAGAGCCTGAGGAAAGCCGAGGAGCAGGGCGTGGAGCCCACGCCCATCGTTTTTGGTAGGTGAGGTTGGCAGGGGTGGTGATGAGGCTCCCCCTTGTTTTAGAAAGCAGTCGAATGCTTGCTTCTTGTGCTGCAGCCCTAGATGCTTCTGGGTGCTGTCAAATGAGAATGAGGGCGTGGGGGGGGTGTCGGGCTTGCCAGCAGAGGAGGAAAGAAGCAAATGAGTTTTCCCAGGGCACATGTGAGCTCCCAGCTGCCGGCTGCTGCAGACTGGCCCGTGCGGCCTGCCCTGTAGTTGTGACTAGTGCTTCCCTGAACAGGAGCCCAGCTCAGGCAGCACTGGCCCTGAGGCCAGAGCCCTGGCTCTCCTTGCCGGCCCTTGCTGCAGCATCCCTTCCCCCCAGTCTCTGATGTTTGCTGCTGCTGAGCCGGTGCAGCTGGAGCCTTGGGCTCTGCCCGCGACATGCTAACCAATGCCTTAGGAGGCCAGCGTGTGCATGGAGCCTGGGACCGGGGTGCTGCCAGTGTGCTGGGGGTGCAAGCGTCTACAAGGTCGTTGAAATGTGCATCTGATTTTTTTAGATTTTGATGGGCACGAATGATACACAGTTGATTCGCCTAAGTAAGTGCCACATTCCCAGCACTGGCTTTGATTGCAAGAAAGCAGCTCATCTCCCAGGACAGCCGGGGCTTGGCAGGTGTCCCCACTGCCCTGAGCTTCCAAGCACCGGCTTTCACAGTGGCTTAACAGGCCCATTGAGACCAGGCCCAGTTTGGCAGCAGAGCCTCTTGGGACATGCTGCCAGCCAGATGCCACAGCTGGCGGGGGCTCTTCCAGAGCCCTCGGCCCGTCTGCCATATGGAAGCCCCCTCCCCCCAGGGTTGCCACGGCCCCCACCGGGAGCTGTTCCTGTACCCTGGCTAGACCCAGCAGCCTCTGCTTGTGTGCGGCTTCCCCATCTGAACCACCCGCCTTCTCCCTCTCTCTCTTCTAGGCCAGCAGCTGATGCTGACGGCAGGCCCCACACCTGGAGCTTCTCAATCCAATTTTTCTTACGGATACACAGCTCCAGGATTCACCCAGGCGCCTGTTTACAGTTTCAACTTGTAAAGGGGCCCCTGGGGGCCCCTCTGAGGAGCGTGCTGCCATCCAGAGGCCCTTGGTGCCTATTTATTTGTGCTGACCCTCTTCAGACTGCCTCTGCGCAGGGACCGTTCCCAAGCTGTCACTGTTGCAGTGCCTGGCCCTGTCCTACAGGGACCGCAGCAACCTAGCCAAAATGGGAAGGCCAGCGGCCCCTTCCCACCTTACGGTCCCAGGACCCCCAGGAGGTAGGGGGCCGGTGCAGCGGCTCTGTGGGCGTGAAGCCGCACCCAGGGTGGATGAGCTCAGAATTCGTTTCTGTCACATTTCCTGGGGACATGGGACACTCACTGCCTTATCTGCCTTGGTTCCTTCTCGGCCTTGGTTGTGGTGTGTGAATGCCTGGGGATGCCAAGTCTGAGGGCTGCAGGAAGACCTGGAGGGAGCCCCTGGGGGCCTCACTCAGGAGAGCAAAGATCATTTCTGGAGGTGTGTCGGGATGAGCAAGTCGTATTTTCTGGAGGGGACAGTGGGTCGAGAAGGTGCCACATCTGTCACACAGGCCTTAGGGACCCCAGAGCTCCTGGTGCCCAAAGGCTGCCTCTGCCTGGGCACCAGGGTCACCTGGAGGTCACATGCCAACAGGGTTGTTGTTTTGTGCCCCTCTTCAAACACACTTATACCATTAACATAGGATATCCTGGAGATAGAGAAGTGCATAATTTATGGTTATGAATCTTGTGCTAATCATGAGTATTAAAGGCTGTTATAACTAAGCCAGATGGTGTGGTGTCTGTGCTGGGCAGGCTGGCGGACTGCTGATGCCCCTTTGTTTCTGAGGCTGTGAGGGTGGGCCTGGTTGCAGGCCCTGCCTCCCAAGGTGCCCCCCACCCTAGGCCATCCCCAGGCTTTTGTCAGGGCCTGCCTGAGGCTACTCCAATAAAACAGGTCCTAAGAAGGATGGGCATCTGGCTCCATGGAAGGTGTTCTCCCACTGACGTCCGTCCCAGACGAGAGATATGGAGCTGGCCTGTCCATCGTCCTGTTGGCTGCAGGATGACATCCTGGTGTTATGGGAAGCAGCTGCTTCCCATCCTCCTGTCCCTCTTCTCCCACCCAGTGGTGACTGGGGGAGGCTTTGTCCCCCAGGAAGATTGTGCTTTGTCCTGGGGTAACAAATGATTTTGGTGTAGCACTGTAATTCCAGTCCTCTGAACAGGCCCCTGGGCTGCTGAGCCCTTCCCCAGAGGGTCAGCACAGATGGAGAACTGGTCTGTGAGAACCCAGGCCCCCAGAAGCCCACACTTGGCCTGGCTGGTTCCTGCCGGTCTCCGAGATGCCCCAGAGTGGGGACAGAATGAACCAGAGGGTGGATGGGTGAGCAGCATGGGACGACCCTCCAGAATGCCATTGCACAAATGACTCGTGTGAGGGCTAAGGAGATGAGATCCCAGCCAGACCCACAGGATGAAAAGCCCAAGCCCTGGGTCCGGCAGGTTGGGTTTGAGGCAACTCAGGTCCATTCTCTGGGCCTCAGTTGCTTCAACTGTAAGAGCTCCCAAGTCTGCATCCTGTGGCCTTCAGTGCATATTTGAGGGACAAACCAAGTGGTCATGGGAGGAAGCCAGGAGGGCTTCCTGGGAGAGGCAGCTAGTAAGAATAAGTCTGTGTCGGAGCTCTGGCAGGACTGGCAAAGTCCTGGGCTGTCCAGAAAAGGGCATCAATGGGGCTGCAAAGGTAGACGTGAGTCCCTGGTTCTATCAAAGGTTCCCTCGGAAGGAAAGCCTCCCACAGAAGGTGGTATTTGATGCTAGACCACTGGTGGCCCCCTGCTGACGAGCATCTGACCAAGACTCGAGGGCCTGGCTGGCCCAGACGGGTATGGGCGACACAGGAAGCCAGCTAGGCATGGCAGGCTCTGCAGCGGGTGTACTGGAAGACTTGGGCTCCCTCCCCACAAAGCCAGGCTGGTTCATGGCTCCTCCTCCACCAGCCGCCCCACTCTCTCCTTGTCCCCTGCTCGGCCTCCACTTGTGACAGTGTAACTCCCTTAATGCTCCTCTCAGTGCCAGAAAATCACTTTCTCCAATCAGTTTCCATAGCACTTCATTTTTTTTTTTTCAAAACTCATTTGGCTGAGAGCTTGGAAAAAAATCCTTTGTGCAAAACTTTATTTCCCAGAACAAAGTGCTTTCTCATCCCCGGCCTGATCTGATCCTCACAGACAGGAAGGCGGCTGAGTTAGGGTCCTTCTTCCTATTTTCCCCACCAAGGTCACATAAAGGCAGAACTGGGCTCCAGACTCCTCCCACCATTCCCACTGTGACCCCAGGCTGCCTGCTGGCCTTCACCATCCCACTTCTTGGGGCCCTCAAGGGCTCAAGCCTGGCAGAGAACTCTCTCCCAGCCAGCCCCAGGGCCTAGACTAGCTACCCTACCCAGATGCACTCAGGGAGAGCGGCATGAGTGAGCGGGTATGTCAGCCAGGAAACACCTTGGGCCTTTGGGGAGTGTCCACTCAAGACAAACAAGCTTCTAGGAGGGTAGCGCCTTCACCTTCCTTTTGTCTTCCCAGAGGGCCATCCCTCAAGAACGGAGGATAAATAGGGGGGAGATGTGAAGGTCCCCCTGTGCCCAGAAGGGGGCAGGGATGGGGGATGGCTCTTCTCTCCTGGCCTCTGGGCCCTGCTGGGATCCAGGCGATCATTGGGCAGGTTCCAAAGGTTATGCTTTACTCACTTTACTCTCAGACATTGACGCTGGGCTGGCTGAACAAGGAGTCATGGACTCAGACAACCTGCATCCTGAAGGCTTTGTCTCCTGGCCTTTTTTTTTTTTTTTAGTGAGGCAATTGGGGTTAAGTGACTTGCCCAGGGTCACACAGCTAGTAAGTGTTAAGTGTCTGAGGCCGGATTTGAACTCAGGTACTCCTGACTCCAGGGCCGGTGCTCTATCCACTGCGCCACCTAGCTGCCCCCCTCCTGGCCTTTTGAAACTCCGAAGCTCAGAGTCTCTTATCCCTTCACCCAAAATGGAAAGTAAGATCCAAGGCAGACCAAAAATTGAGGTCTATTTTCATGAGGTCTCATGGTTCTAGTGGGGAGAAGACCCAGGGTCCCTCTTTTTTTTTTTTAAGCAACAAACATTTATTTTATTCTTTCCAGTTACACATAAGGGTAGTTTTCAACATTCATTTTCATAAGATTTAGAGTTCCAAATTTTTCTCCCTCCCTCCCTCCCTTTCCTCTCCCCTCCACAAGATTGCAACCAGGTTATACATGTACAATCCACAAGTGTTGTTTTTTTATCAGTTCTCTCTATGGGGGTGCAGAGTAAGCTCCCTCATTAGTTCCTTGGGATTGTCTTGGATCATTGCACTGCTGAGAGTAGTTAAGTCATTCACATTTGCTTCTTGAACAATACTGCTGTCACTATGCACAATGTTCTCCCATCTCGGCTCACTTCACTATACATCGATGTTCATTAGTCTTTCCGGGTTTTTCAGGAATCATCCTGTTTGTCATTTCCTGTAGCACAAGACCATTTCACTACAATCATATAGCACAGCTTTTTCCATCATTCCTCAATTGATGGACATTCCCTTGATGCTCAATTCCTAGCCTCCACCAAGAGTTGTTATAAATATTTTTTGTACAATTTTCCCCCTTTTCTCTTTTTCATGATTACTATTGTTAACTCTTTCCCTTCCATCCTATTCCCTTCCCCATGATATTTATTCTATTATCCATCTTTTTCATCCTGTCACTCTTCAAAAGGGATTTGCTTCTCTCTGTCCCCTCCCCCACTCTGTCCTTCCTTCTTTTGCCCCTCTCTCTTTATCCCCTTCCCCTCCTATTTTCCTTCAGGGTTAGAGAGATTACTCCCTGCAATTGAGTGTGTACATTATTCCCTCCTTGAGCCAATTCTAATGAGAATGAGGTCTTTGAGCCAATTCTGATGAGTGTTAGGCTCATTTACTGCCCAGATTAAATAGATTACTCCACCCAATTGGGGGAGTGTGTGTTAGTCCCTCCTTGAGGCAGCTCTGGTGAGTTTAAGGTCTTTGAGTCTTTTCTGATGAGTGTAAAATTCATTTACTGCCCTGCTCCTCTCCCATCTCTTCCCCCACTCCATAAGCCTTTTCCTGTTTCTTTCATGTAGGATTTCACCTCTGCCCTTCCCCCTCCCCCAGTGCATTCCCTTGAGGGACAGATTCTTAATGGATTCTTGGTCATTCCAAGTATCCCACAAAGAGACTTCCTTCACATGTTCTGCCGTGTCTCTCATCTGGGCATCAGCAGATGGGGCAGCCTGGGAGGCAGCTCCCCTACTCACCATGTGCTCCTGGGCCTGAGGGCTCTGGAACACAGCTGACATTCCTGCAGGCTTCCTCTGTGGCCTCTGGAGGAAGCCTGCTGTGTGAGAAGCAACCTAACCTAGGGGAGAGAGCTCTGTGTTCAGATCCTGCCTGCTGCTACTTACAGAGCCTCAGAAAACAACATTTGATTTCTTCCGGCTCCTTTGAAAGTGCCACAAACACCAAAAACCAAGCCAAGGGCAGGCTCTGCTTGCCCTTAGGAAAACATCGATCCATGTCTTGCATAAGAGAAAGGACAGCCCATCTGACCTTTGTCTGGGTGGAGGGAGCCAGGAGGGGGAGGGCCACAGCCGGCTATGGTACAGTGCCCGCGTGAGCCCTCCTGAAGGGCAAGCAGTGCCCACCTCCACACCGGGCACTGTACTGGAACTACTTCCTACATGCCTCACCCACCTCCACCTGTCAAATGAAGAGGTTGGACTGAAGGATCCTTGGTCCTCCTGCTGGCTGCCAGGCCTGCTTCAGGAGAATGTTGGCCCCAGCTGGCATGGGGACTAAAAGTTCCCATTCCTGCCTCTGGGCCCCCGTATGAGACCATGGGGAAAGGGGACTGATAGCCTAGACTCATTTTAAAAGTTAGAAAACTGAACTTCAGAGACAGTAAGTTACTTACCCAAGGTCACACAGCTCTTCTGGTAAGTATGCCCTATGGTGACCCAGACTTGAACTCTGGTGAATTTGATGTGCATCCATTAGGGAATACAGACAAACTCATCAGGCAGCAGACCCTGGGTCCCCTCCCAGCCATTAGATTGAAAGTCAAAAGGCCTGGGTTCAAATTTGGTCTCTGTTACTCCTCATCTGATGTGTTTGGCAAGTGACTCCTCTACCCTGAGCCTCACTTTCCTTGCCAGTAAAAAACAAACAAACGAGGAAATCAGGCCAGCTTCAAATGCCAAATTCTCTGATCCTGAATGTTGGATTGAATTGAGTTGTACTGAGAGGAGGCCAGAGGGACTGGCTGGGCCCTGACTGGCCTGGGAGCTGGTGTGGAAATGCAATGACCCTTTCCAGGCACACAGGGACGTGCACGCATGCATGTGCACACACAAACACACACACACACACACAGCTGTGCCATGGGTAATTCCTGCAAGATGCACATTCACACATGCATGCGTGCATGCAGAGCCATGCAGTGGATAATTCCTTTGAGATTCACGCTCATACTCATGTGCACAACCCAACACACATGTACATGTCCCCTTGCACACACACAGAGCCATGCAGCAGATAATTCCTTTAAGATTCATTCACCCTCGGGGCAGCTAGGTGGCGCAGTGGATAGAACACCGGCCCTGGATTCAGGAGTACCTGAGTTCAAATCCGGCCTCAGATACTTAACACTTACTAGCTGTGTGACCCTGGGCAAGTCACTTAACCCCAATTGCCTCACTAAAAAAAAAAAAAGATTCATTCACCCTCACATGCCCACCCAACACAAGTGTGCATGGTCACACATGCAGTCACACACATAGACATGCAGCAGACCAGCCTGGCAGGAGAGCTGGACCCCAGTTTTTCAGACCATTGGCTTCTGAGACAGAAGAGAGCTTGGCCCTCAGACATGCTCCGGCCCAGGGGGCTGAGCCAACCAAGAACATTCCCTCCTCCTTGGGTGTGACTGATTTGCAAGCTAACCAGCCAACCACCAGACCTTAGCAGCTCTCTTAGCTCTTCACATGTATTATCTCATCTGAACTCTGTGAAGTAGGGGCTTCTGTTGCCCCCATTTTACTCATGAAGAAACTGAGACAGGACGTACCATAGCCACGGTCACACAGCTACTAAGTGTCTGAGGCAGAATTTGAACTCCGGTCTTCCTAACCCCAAGTACTGTGTGCTGCCCCTCTCTGGACACTGGGTGAGCTCAGGAGGAGTCATGTGGTCTGGAGAAAGCCTGAAAGGGCCTTCAAAGCCAGGAGACCCTGGGAGCCTGACTGGCACACAGCTGCAAGCATTGGGGACGCAGAAAACAGTGTCGATCCTCAGAGAGTTTAGGTTGTAGAGGGAAACAAGTCTGCAGATGTATAGATACAATGTGTACCCTAAGGAGATACAATGTAATTGGCACAGAGAGGGCCCTAGATGCTAGGTCCAGAGAGGTTTCCAGTGGGAGGTGGCAGCCGAGCTAAATGTTATAGAGGCTGAGGGGTCTCAGAGGAAGAGATGAGGAAAGAGGGCACGGCAGGCATAGGTACCAGCCTGTGCAAACGCTCGGAGGGAGGAGGTGAACAGTAATATAGGTATAAACAGCAAAGAGGCCTGCGGGGCTGGAACTGAGGGTGCGTGGCCCTGTGTGACAGTGAGGTGGTTTAAATGCTAAACAGAAGGTTTTGTATTTGATCCTTGGGATGACAGGAAGCCCCTCCTGCTTCTTGTCCTGGGCTGACATGGTCAGACCTGGAGCTTGGATGTATCCATTTGGCAGCTGTGTGAGCAATGGCTCGGAGAGGTGAGAGACTGGAGGTGATGGGGTGTGGCGGTGGCTGCCTTTCTCTGGAGCTGAGGCCATGTCGAGTGGGGGTAATATCCCCTGGTGAGCCCTCGAGCGGGAGGCCCTCAGTCTGCCTAAGGATGGGTCTAACCTGCCCAGGCCAGAAACGCAGCATCTCCCACGAGGGCTGGAAGTAGTCAAATATGTCCAGCAAGAAGGAGGGGAAAAGGTTGTTTAGGGAGGACTTTATCGTTGTCTTCAAGCAATTAAAGGCCAGTCACCTGGAAGACAGCTCGGCCTAGAAAGTGGGGCCTGAGACAGTGGGTGAAAGGTGCAGGGGGAGATGGAGAGCAGGCAGGGAAGCCCTACATGGCCCTGCACCAGAGAGGGGAGAGCACCGAAGGAGGTCCCCGGTTGGGCAGAAATCCTTGGGAATTCGAGTTCAGGTACACGATGGCCTTGGATGTCCCTCCGAGGCCTCAGGGACCTCTGGGATTCTGGGACATGGAAGGGAAGCCTTGGTGAGAACACAGCAGGGATCCAGCAGGAGGGAGGGAGCCCGAGGAAGATAAGAACCAGAGAAGGGGCAGCGTAGGGATCTGGGCAGAAAGGCGGGGCCAGCGGAGAGAGAGAGAGCTGTGTGGGTCACCTCAGAGCCCAAATAAAGGAGAAAGTCTTTGGAAGGGATCCTAGCAAAGGCCTGGACTCCATGAGTCACAGAAATGGGGACGGGGTCAGACAGCATCTGAGGCTGGAGAAAGCCCAGAGACCGCCCTGAAGGCAAGTCTAGAAAAGGGATCCCCCCCCGCCTTGTGCCTAGATGGTGGCACACACCCCGCACCGCTGCCCTCCTGCCTTGGTCCCCAACACAGCCTCTCCTGAGGAGCCCAAAGGAAAGGAACATATACCCTGGGGTGTCGAGTTCAGAGGGGCCTCAGAACAGAAAATATCGGAGCTAGAAAAGAGACTGAGCTGGGAGGAACTGAGAACATGTAATGTCGGAGCTGGGAGGGCCCTAAAGAGCAGACGCTGTCAGAGCTTGGATGGAACTTAAGGAGCATGTATTCGAGGCCCAGCTTAGACAGATGGGGAAACTGAGGCCTCGAGGGAAAGGAACTTGTCTCCGGTTACACAAATTGCTACTATGTGGCAGCCCTGACCCTGAAACCTTGGTCTTCCGTCGGCCTGGGGAGGATCACGGAGCGGGCTGGGGGCCCTGAGGGGCGGGGAGAAGTGGGGGCTCAGCTAACAGCAGAAAATGAGAGGCAAAGCGGTGCTGGGGTGGCGCAGCATCCTCCGCCGCCAGCGGCCCGGGCTCCCCACTCGGCGAAGCGCCCAGAAGATCCTCCTGGGCGTGGGGGCGGGCCTCGGACCCGGGGCCGGAGGGCGGGCCGGGGAGGAGCCTGGGTCAGGCGGCGGGGTGGAGCCGGAGCCGTCCGACCTCAGGCGGGGGGCGGGAGGGGGCGGAGCTAGGCCCTGACGCCGAGACCCGGCCCCCCGCCCCCCAGAAGCCGCCGCTGCCGCCGCCCCTGCTCGGTCCAGTCGGCCTGTCTGCCAGCCGCGGGCCCGGAGAGCACAGAACGCCGAGCCAAGAGGCAGTCCGGAGCCCCCTCCGTGATTATGAGCACGGCCCCCGCCCCGGCCCCCGGCCGCTCGCTGGCCGCCGCCGCCCCGGCCGGCAAAGCCAAGCTCACGCACCCCGGGAAGGCCATCCTGGCAGGTGAGCACCCCGCCGCCATCGCCGCCAGCCCCCTGCCTCCGGCCCCTTCCGGGGCCCCTTCTTCCCGGGGGGCGGAGCTAGGGCCTGGAGGGAGAGGTTTCCCCCCCCCACACCCCGGAAGTTCTCCTGTGCATCCAAACCTCCTCCCCAACGAGATGGGGGGCCTCCTTCCCGCGGGGCCCCCCTCGACTCCTGCCCGGCCTTACCTGGACCTGGGGGGCACTGGCTTCCCCGGGTGGGGGGGTGGGGTCCCTAGGATTGGCTGGGGAAGGGGCCGGGCGCTTGGCTCCACGAAGCCCTGCACTCCTGCCTCCTGCCTCCGGGGCTCCCTGGGGCCCCTGCCCTGCCTGACGTAGTCCTGGGGGACACTGGCCTCCGGGCGCGGGGCGGGGGGATTGCATGGGGAAGGGGCTTTGTTTCCGTGGTCAGCTGCAGTTGCCTGTGTCAGGTCTTGTCTTGGGGCGCCCTGCTCCTCCCCAGCTTCTGGTGCAGGGGGTGGGGGTCCAGTAGCCTGCAGTTCCAAGCCTGGCTATGCCTCTTAGACCCAGGGCAAGGGACTTGCCTTGTCCCGGCCTCAGTTTCCTTCCCTGTAAAACGAGGGGCCTGGACCGCTAGAATGAGGAGGGGCAGAGTTTGAACTGAAGTCTCAGAAGCTGGTTTCGAGTCCCGCTGCTGAAGGGACCTTCCTCACTCCCAGTGTTGCCTTGGTCCTGCTCTTTGCCCTCCCTAAGCCTCAGTTTGCTTATCTGTAAAATGAAGAGTGGCCTTGGAACTCCTAGCCCCAGAGCTGGGTCACGTGACTGACAAGTCTGTTAGGTGCCTTTCATTCATCCCTCCCATTTTCCTCACTGAAATTCTAGGAGTGGAGGGGAGGGACTTGGCTTTGAATCTGGGCCCCTGGGTTCCTTCTGAAGGAGGTGTCCTGGGGCCTCTGGTGAAAGGGGCTTGGGCTGTGCCCCAACTTGGTCCAGGTTCAGGCACTTACAGGGGTAAAGTCCTGGCTAAGGTTTCCCCTCCTCCTTTCCCTCCCCCCAAGAGAATTGGATCCAGGCCAAGCCTCAGGTGAGGGGGAAACTGAGGCAGTCTACTCTGGAACTGGACTCCGGGTTCCAGAGACCAACACCTTGACACCCCCCCCCCAGCAGGGAGCTGAACTAGGGAGTCCTAAGTCATGCATTTAGGGAATGGGGAGGGGCTCTCTGGGAGGTCCCGAGACTGGGCACCTGTGGAGTGCTTAATCAGGGTTCTGTCTTTCTGCCCGTGGTGCCTTGGGCCGGTCCCTTGCCCTCTCTGGGCCTCCGTTTCCCCCCTGTAGAATGAGAGGGTTGATCTTGAAATCTCTCACTCCAAAGTCTAGGACCCGTTGGATGGCTCCCCGCCAGCTCTCCCCACCTCCTTGCTGAGTCACGTTTCCCCAGGCTGGGGAGGAGGGGCTTGGAAGATTCCCAGGAGGAGGGGGTGTGTCCCTGGGGATCAGGGCCTAAGCCCCCCCTCCCATCCCCCTCTGCCCTATCCACTGATTGTGGGCGGGGAGGGAGTTTGGATCTGTCTTGAGCCCTCCCAGAGCTAGTGGGGGCCTGGTCTTCCCCCCTCCTCTCACTAGGCCCTCTTTTGGGGGGGGCTGGAGGGGGGCAGGTAGAAGGAGCACTGCTGGCTTGGCCTGGTCTGGCCTGGCCTGTCAGGTTACTTCTGAGGCCTCATCCAGCCCCACCCCCTCCTGGAGAGGAGGGAGCCCAGCCCAAAGCAGGGAAGGGGCTTCCCCTGCATCCCTGAGGGTCACCTAAGGACCCCAGCACCCAGGCCTGGGGGGGAGGGGTGCAGAAGCCCAGCGCCCCCTCCCAGCCTGGAGCAGCACAGCCGGGGGCCAGAGCAGAGCGGGAACCCTGAGGGGGGCTCCCCCAAACTCCTGTGCCCCCCATTCCAGGCGGCTTGGCCGGAGGCATCGAGATCTGCATTACCTTCCCCACTGAATATGTGAAGACTCAGCTGCAGCTGGATGAGAAAGCCAACCCCCCTCGCTACCGAGGCATTGGTGAGGGCAGGCAAGGGGGCTGGGTATGAGGGGGCACCAGGGCAGGGGGCTGGGCATGAGGGGGTACTGAGGTATGAGGGTGCACCAGGGCAGGGGGCTGGGCATGAGGGGGCACCAGGGCAGGGAGCTGGGCATGAGGGGGGTACTTGGCAGGGAGCTGAGCTGTAGGGTGTGAGGGGGCACCAGGGCAGGGAGCTAAGCAATCAGAGGTGGCCCTGGGGAGCAAGGGTAGAGAAGTGATAACAGGGATCTCGGGGAGGGGAAGGACCTTTGAGATGGGGTGGAAGGGAGCCAGGTTAGGGGACATTAGTAGGACAGAAACAAGGAGAGTGGGTAAGGGGAGAGACAAGAGGCCCAGAATCTCTGCTGGGGGGTGGGGTGGCACTGTGTCCCAGGGACATAGCTGAGGGGAGGGAACCGGAACAAGGGAACACTGGGATAGCCAGAAGATGGGGCCAGGGAGTGGTGGGCACAGGGCTGGGCACTGGGCATAAAGAGACCAACTGTGCTAGGCCTTGTCCTTGGGGCACTCCCAGTCTGTGGGATGAGGGGGTACATGTAGGGGGAGCCTGGGGTATCACCCCCGGGGCAAGGGGCAATCAGGGAAAGGCAGAGGATGGAGCCAGGCTTGATAGACTGGCACTAGAGGCATTGATGCCCCCTGAGCCCCAGGGGGGCAAGTGCTTTAGAAACACCTGTTTGGCAGCTGTCTGCAGATTAGATTGGAGAAGGGAGTGGAAAGAACACTGACTCTGGAGTCTGAGGACTTGGGTTCAAATATTGGCAGGGGCAAGTCCATGGGCCTCAGTTTCCTTAACTATAAAATGTGGGGGTGGGGCTGGTTATCAATGAGGTTCTGGCTCAAGGATTCTGTGAACCAGGAGGCAGCCTGGAGCCCAGACCTGTCACTGAGTGCCAGGCTCAGGACTAGGAGTGTGGGGGAGGACGGGGGCAGGAAGTTGCATCA
Organism: Dromiciops gliroides; assembly: GCF_019393635.1. Lineage (NCBI taxonomy): Eukaryota > Metazoa > Chordata > Mammalia > Microbiotheria > Microbiotheriidae > Dromiciops > Dromiciops gliroides. Next base: position 6,161,197 of record NC_057861.1, read on the forward strand.
CCAAGGATCTGATGGTGGATGGGCACGGCAAGGAGCTTGGGAATGCTACTGTCCCCATCGCCCAGATGGGGCTGGCGACCGGAGGACACGGATAGGTCCGGCCTCTGTGCCTTTGCCCAGCTGACCACTCTGTGCTTTCCTCCCCAGGGGACTGTGTGAAGCAGACCGTGCGCAGCCATGGGGTCCTGGGCCTCTACCGGGGCCTCAGCTCTCTTCTCTACGGCTCCATTCCCAAGGCAGCCGTCAGGTGAGCCCGAGGCTGAGAGAGGGGGATGCTGGGACGCCTGCCTGTGTCTGCCCCATTGTGCAGGATGGGGGAGCCAGGGCTCAGAGAGGAGCCGGTGTTCTCGGGGTCACGCAGGCAGAATGGGTGGGAGCTGGGATCCAAAGCCACGCCCTTTGAGCCTCGCTGGGCCATCTCATGTCCCAGGCCACAGCCTCAGTTTCCTTATGGTCACATGGGGCTGCTTTGGGTGCCAGCTTCCCTTTCCAGAGTAATGGGAAATAAGGTCTTTGTAAACTTTCAGGCGCTCAAAAACTGGGAGCTGGCATTGCTGGTGGCAGGGGGCTGCTGGGGACGTGGGAGCCTTGGCCTCTAATTACTCTAATTCCTAATCCCCCTGCCCCCAGGTTTGGGATGTTCGAATTTCTCAGTAACCACATGCGGGATGCCCAGGGACGGCTGGACAGCACCCGAGGGCTGCTCTGCGGGCTGGGGGCCGGCGTGGCTGAGGCTGTGGTGGTCGTGTGCCCCATGGAGACCATCAAGGTGGGGCCCGCACTGCCAGGGACTGGGTGGCCTCCCTGCACCTGATTCCACCATTACGGCTTTCCCCTTGGGTTCAAGTCTTCCCAGCTCCTTTTGAGAGGCAGGCCCCCTGGGACTGAGGAAGTGCAAACAGCTTTGGAGAAGGAACCCCAGGCCTACCCAGCCCTGGGAGAGAGGAGCCAGATCTGGACAGGGGTTAGAACTGAGGGTCCTCCTGACCTCTGGGTCATCTTTCTCCTGACCTGCTCCTAGTCTCTCATCTGCCTGTCTTTCTGTCTCTCTCTCTCACACAGTCTCTCTCTCTCTCTCTCTCCCCCCTCCCTTCCTTTCCCTTTTCCAGTCCTAACTATCCTTCAGAGCCTGGGGTCACCTTGTCTACTCCTGGCTGACCTTTCACCTCTCCCTCTATCATCTTTCGCCCCCCAGGGCAGGGCTAGGTTTGCTCTCTCTCTTTCTCTCTCTCTCCCATGGCATTGCTGGGCATGTGGGCGAGGGGAGGCAGGCATAAACACCGCTGGCCTCAGTTTGACATCTCCCTGACAGCCCCAACAACATCATCTTCTGTTCTCCATCTCCTGCAGGTGAAGTTCATCCATGACCAATGTTCTGCCAGTCCCAAGTACCGTGGCTTTTTCCATGGTGTGAGGGAGATTGTCCGGGAACAAGGTGAGTGATGGGGCCTGGGGCGGGCAAGGACTGGCCGACCATGTGGGCGGCTCTGCTGGGCAGAGGTTGGGGCAGGTAACTGGGTAGGTGAGACCCCAACATTGGATAGTTCTGCATGGTGCTACTGGGGGAGCACAGTAAGAAGCTGGGGTGGGGAGGTAGGGGATCATTAACAGGGAGTCAGGTGGAGGTGTAGAGCTCCAAGGAGGGCATGAAAGAGTGGCCAGGACATTTAAGCTGGAGCCACACTGGGGTGTGAGGCGGGGCAGGGGCAGACCCCACCAGGAATGAGGTCAGTGGGGGTGGGGCTCCGCCTAATACAGAGCCCCAGGAGGGGGTGTCCAATGAGCTTGACCTTCCTTGGGTGCCACCAGGTTTGAGGGGCACCTACCAGGGCCTCACTGCCACTGTGCTGAAACAAGGCTCCAACCAGGCAATCCGATTCTTCGTCATGACCTCCCTCCGGAACTGGTACCGAGGTAAGGACCCTCACCTTGCCAGACCCCCCCCTTTCCCACCCCCCCGGGCTCCCTGCTCCCGGGCTCAGGCGGGGCCCTTTGTCCTCCACAGGAGATGACCCCAACAAGCCCATGAACCCTATAGTGACCGGGGCATTCGGAGCCATTGCTGGCGCTGCCAGCGTCTTCGGAAACACGCCATTGGATGTGATTAAGACCAGGATGCAGGTAAGGGCTGCTCGACCGGTCCCTCCTCGAGCCTCACTTCTCTTCCTGTGAGATGGGACTAAAAGGTCCTGACTCTAAACAGATCACCCCCATGGGCCGGGGTGGGCAGCAGGGGTGGGTTCCAGGAATGGCAGCCGTGAAAGCCAAGGCTGGCTGAGAATGAGGAGAGGACTAAGGGAGTGGCTTGGCCCTGTACGCATCCACCATGCTGTGGGGAGCCTTGAAAGCCCAAGTCAGAAGCTGAGAATTTATTGTGGAGGAGGTGAAGACCCACTAGAATTCTGGGAGCAGAGGAGTGGGGAGGTTGGCCCTGGAGGCTGTATTGAAGATCAGGATTGTCAAGGGGAGAAGGTTCCCAGAGAGGGGCAGGGAGGCCAGTTGGGTTGGTCTAGTAGAGTTGGGGCTGAGGTGGTGGCCAAGGGCCTGGAGAGAAGTAGCCAGATGGAGAGATTCAAGAGACAGCCTGGGCTCAGCATGGAGCCAGTGCAGAGAGGGAGGGAGGGCAGGCTTGCCTTCATTTCACAGGAGAGGAGACGGAGTCCCCCAGAGAAGCAGCACAAGCCCCAACCCCCCACAGCCAGTCATGGGGCAGATGGGCTGGGGTGCTGCCTCCCGCCTCCCAGCAGGCATGGAGGGACTGTCAGTGCGGATCCTTCCACAGTTCCTTGCCTTCCTCACCTCTCTGTGCTCTGGGAAAGCATGGAGGCAGAAGCCCTGGGTTCTGATCTTAGTCCTGCCACCCCACCCCACCCCGAGCTGGGGGATCTTGGGAAAGTTTCTGCATGTGTAAAAGGAGGGTTAGCCTCAGTGGCCACTGAAGCCCTGTCCGGCTCTATACCCATTGGTCCTGTGATCTCTCTGGGCCTCACTTTCTTCCTCTGTAAGATGAGAGGTAGGATGAGAGCCTTTGTGGGTGTCACAGACCCCTGTGGCCATCTGGCAAAGCCTTCTCAATCATTAAGCACTAATCAAGCACCCTTTCTATGCCAGGAGCTGTGCCAAGTGCAGTATAAAATAGGGGCAGCTGGTGGTGCAGTGGATAGAGCATTGCCCCTGGAGTCAGGAGGATCTGAGTTCAAATCCAGCCTCGAGGGGCAGCTAGGTGGCGCAGTGGACAGAGCACTGGCCCTGGAGTCAGGAGGACCTGAGTTCAAATCTCACCTCAGACACTTCACACTTACTAGCTGTGTGACCTTGGGCAAGTCACTTAACCCCAATTGCCTCACTAAAAAAAAAAAATCCAGCCTCAGACAGTTACTAGCTGTGTGACCTTGGGCAAGTCACTTAACCCTGATTGCCTCCAAAAATAAGATAAATGCATAAAATAGAATAACAAGATCCCAAAGAAGTCCTGGCTTCCACAGTCTCTCAGGCCTCCTTCTTCTTCCTCCTCATTGCAGGGCTTGGAGGCTCATAAATACAAGAGCACCTGGGACTGTGGCTACCAGATCATGAAGCATGAGGGGCTCAAGGCGTGAGTTGGGGCCCTCTTCAGGGTAGGGGGGAGGGGCCGGAGGCTGGGAGGGAGGCAGGCCCTCACCCTCACCTGTCTTCCCTCTGCCTCCTGGCTTCCAGCTTCTACAAGGGCACCGTGCCCCGCCTGGGCCGGGTCTGCCTGGACGTGGCCATTGTCTTCATTATCTATGACGAAGTGGTCAAGTTTCTCAACAAAGTGTGGAAGACAGACTGAACTGCAGCAGCTGCTGGACAGCCCTGAGGCCCGGCAGCCAGGCCTGGGGCAGATGAGAGGCCGGAGTCGTATAGGGGCCGGGCCCTGGGTGCAAGGAGTCCTACCCACACTTAACTTGGTCCCCAGAGCCCCGTCCCTGCTCCTCGGCGGCCGGCAGACGACCCGGGGCTGTGAGCCCGGGCTTCCCCAGGAGGCAGAGACTTGGCTGGGCCAGCCTTCATACACCGATCCTTTGGCCTCTGCCCTGCCTCTCCTTCTCCCCTCGTGCCCCATCCTTCTTCAGAGACATCCCGGGAAGCGTCAAGCTCCCCCTGCTCCCCCAGGTCTTATGATTCCAGTGTGACTTGTGCCAAACAGATGTTCTGTGTTTCCTGTCTCGTCTGGCTTGTGTGTTCCATGTCTTGTGTCTGTGTCGTGTGTGTGTGTGTGTGTGTGTGTGTGTGTGTTCACTGCCGGCTCTACCCCCATCTACCACAACCACCAATAACCCCGTGCCTTTCACTCTACAGGCCTCCCTGCGGAGGAGGCAGGGGACCCCCCCAGGGAGTTGGGGGACCCCCATGCCAGGCGGTGGTCGGGGATGCTCTCCAGGACCAAATCCCTTCTCTTTTGCTGGGCCTTGCTCAGGCGACCCAGAGAGAGAGAGAGAGAGAGAGAGAGAGAGAGATCCCAGCCCCCACCCCGCCACTCCACACACCAAAGCTGCCTCGGGGTCCAGCCTCACTGGACGGCCCCCAAAGCCATCGGTGCCCTTACCCTGGGCCTGTGGGGCTCCCCATCACTCTGGGTTGGTGGGGGCCAGGTCGAGCCACACGTCATGGGACCAAGGTCTGTGTGTGTGGTGGGGGGGAAGCGGGGGAAGCAGATTGGGTCCCCAGCCTGAGCAGGACGGGCCTCTACATAGGGGCCTGGACCTTCAACCCCAGATCCACTTCCTGCCACACTCTCAGGTTTTCCAACCATACCCAGATAACAGAATAAACCGGAAACTGGTGTCAATGCCCATTTTGTCTGTGTGAGATGTAAAAGGGGGTGGGGAGGGGGCAGCTAGGTGGCGCAGTGGATAGAGCACCCGGCCTGGATTCAGGAGGACCCAAGTTCAAATCTGACCTCAGACACTTGACACTAGCTGTGTGACCCTGGGCAAGTCACTTAACCCCAATTGCCTCACCAAAAAAATTTTTAAAAGGGGTTGGGGAGGCTGGGTAGTGTGGCCCTGGGGTCAGTCGCCAGGGTGACTATTCCGACCAGGCCTTCAGGATCCCCGAGGGGGAAAGAGATCAGGCAGGACACAGGGAGGCACAGGAGGGTTCTTGGCTAAGGCCGGACTAGAGCGTCAGGGCTAGCAAGGGGGCCCAGGAGCTGGAGGGTCTTTGAGCTTAGAGATCCTCCAGTCCAACCCTCTCATTTTACAGAGGAGCAAACTGAGGCTCAGAACTGGGATGGGACTGGTTCAAGGTCACAAAAAGCAAAGGGTGGACCCAGCAGGAACAATGGGAGGTCAGCCAGGAGCTTGATGGGACTAGTTGCAGAGCTGAAGAAGTAGAGGCAGCCTCGGATGGTGGGTTGTGCCCTGGATTGCAGTCCCTGCTCTGAGGCCTCCTGTTTATACCCTTTGTCTTGACACCAAGGTAAGTCACTAGACCTCTCTGAGTCAGTTTCCTCAACTCTAGATGAGGGTACACCCTCTTCTCTGATAGAATGTGAGCTGCCAGGTATACAATAGGTGCTTAATAAATGCTTACTGCTCAATGTATTTGAGTGCTATAGAAATAAGGCAACAAATGGGCCCTTGAATGTCATGCCCTGGGGAGTTCCTGACACTCAACACTCTATGCAGAAGAGGATCTTTGTTGGGCCTGATCTCTGAGGATTTCGTTATTACTGCTAGGCGCTATGCCAGGCACTGGGGTTGCAGAGCCTGCATGGGCGCCTCGTGAGCAGGAGGAGGCAGCTCTCAGCTTCCCTGGGGCCCCTGCCTGGGTGGGGATTATGGGAAATGATCCCAAATGTCCTTGGCCCAGCTGGGGCAGGCCCGAGGCTCCCTCCTGGATGGTGTCTCCTGTGCATACCCCAAGAGGCTTCAATGGAAACACACTTTTCATATCCCCAGCACTTAGCTCGGTGCCTGGCACACAGTCCTTAAATCGTTTTTCAGTCGTGCCCGACTCTTCATGACCCCATTTGGGGTCTTCTTGGCAAAGATACTGGAGTGGTCTATCATTTCCTTCTCCAGTTTGTTTTATAAATGAGGAAACTAAGGCAGAGTGAAGTGACTTTCCCAGGGTCACACGACTAGTAAGTGTCTGCAGCCACATTTGGTTCTGGGAAATTGGGTCTTCCCAGCTCTAGGCCTGGCAGTCTATCCATTGCATCACCTAGCTGCCCCCTGGCACACAGTGGGTGCTTAATAAACGTTTATTGACTGACAGCTGGCTCTGGTCACAGGACTTGTTCCAACCCTAGCTCTTCCCCTTACCCATCCTGGGCCTCAGCCTCATCTGTGAAATCAGGTCAGACTACACCTCCAAGGTCCCTTCAAGCTCTAAGTCCCTGACCCTACCATTCCTGACTAGACACGGCGCAGGCTAAGGTTCATACATTCATTATCTTCTTTCTTCTTTTTTTTTGCGGGGCAATCCAGGGCTGTCGCTTTAACCACTGCACCACCTAGCTGCCCCATTACATTCATTATCTATAGATCCTTGCCCGTGAGTACCTACTGTGCGCACATTTCTGTGCTAAGCCTGAAGATCAGAGGTGAAACAAGGGTAAACAAGCCCAGGAGCCCTCTTTAGAGGAGACTTAAGGGGCAAACAGCTGAGAGCCTAAGGTTGAGATACAACCCTTGGGTGTGAGCACCCCAGTCCATGCTAGTGAGAATTTCAGGCAAAACACTAGGAGAAAAGAGGGGGGGGGGGGTGTTGCGGGTTGGTGAAGGGAAGGAAGCCAGGCAGGGCCTCCTGCTCTCCAGCAGCTCCAAAGTGCGTTTGACATCTAGGGCAACAAAGGCACACGGCTGTACTTCGAGGGACTCTCCCCAGAATGATGGATTTGGGACTGGGAGGGGACCTCAAGGCCTCAGGCCAGTGGCTCGGCAAGGTGATGCAGGCAGCACAGGGCCTGGAGTCTGGAAGATGAGTTCGAATCTGGCCTCAGGCCCTTCCTAGCTGTGTGACCCTGGGCCAACACTCCAGTCTCTTTGCCAAGAAAACCCCAGGCACAAATGGGGCCAGGAAGAGGCCGAGGCACGATTTAGCCTCAGGCGCTAAGACCTCTTGGCCAAGGATGTTCCTCAGGGCTTTGTTGATTGTAAGGCCTGTGCCTGGTTATTCGTGGAGGCAAGATTGGCTTCCAGTCAGAGGGACTGAGGAAGGCTTCATGGAAGCACAGTCGGCCCCTGAGGGGAGAGAGGAAGACCCTGACCTGGCCTGGGGGGGCGGGGCAGGACGAGATGGAACCGGAGACTTAGAAGAGGCTGGCTCCTCAGGTGCCAGGGCCCTTGAACGCCAGCCTGAGGAGCGGACACTGTTAGGGAAGCTCTGGGAGGGCCCTCACAGAGATCAGTGGCCTCCTTGGTTCTAGTCTCCGGAGAGACCGGAGTTCTGGGCTCAGATCCCTGTTCAGTCACTTACAAGGTATGTGTGTATGACTTCAGCCACTTAAGCTTCCCCAAACCTCAGTTTTCCCATCTGCAGAATGGGGGCACTGGGCAAGCCCATCTGACAACCTCTGACTCCACTGGTCGTCCACCCCCTTCTGCTGCCTTCCTGTCAAGCTCCAGCCACCTTGACTGCCCCAGCATGCACTGCCTCACCTCTATCCCTTCTATCACTTCCAGTCCCCAGCTCCCCTGGGCTCAGCCCAAGGTCACCTCTTACACGAGGCTGTTCCTGGTCCCCAGGTGTGTGTCTCCTCCCCTCCCCTACCTCAGAAATGACCTGTGATGTATAGACTTTCATGCACACAGAGGCAACATGATGTGGTGGGTGGAGAGCTGGCCTCGAAGCCAAGGCCACTCAAATTCCACGAGAAATTCCACCCTGCCCTGCATACCAGCAGTGTGATCTTGGGCCAAGTCCTGGGGCTTGAGCCAACTCCTGCACTGATGGAAGGACTTTCCTCACCTGGGAGCTCAATCACAGGCCCCCCCCCCCATGTCAGTTCCCTAAAGCTGCATCTGGAGCCCTAGCGCCCCGCATACAGTGGGTACGTGTTAAATATTCACTCCCTCAGCTTTCAACTGAGGGCCCTTGGACAGCAGCCCATCTCCCAGGCAGGAGTATACCCTAAGGGAGGAGAGGCAGAAAAGCAACCCTCTCTACCTTGGGGGAGGCCAAGGGGCCAAGCTTTCCTTCCCAGGGGGGCTTTGTTCCACAGAACCAGGCCAGGTTGAGGGCAGACAGGATGTCAAATGCCCTCAACTTATGAACGACTTTTGCATGGAAAGAAAAACATCCAGTTTTTAAAAACTCATTAGATGGCAGGGCTGGGAAGGGCCTTAGAACAGGGGATGGCAGAGCTGGGAGGGGCCTCAGAACAGGGGATGGCAGAGCTGGGAGGGGCCTCAGAACAGGGGATGGCAGGGCTGGGAGGACCCTTAGAACAGGGGATGGCAGAGCTGGGAGGGGCCTTAGAACAGGAGTTGGCAGAGCTGGGGGAGGGGCCCTGGAAGAGGAGCCTTAGAACAAAAGTCAGACTTCAGCAGCGGGTTGAATCTAATTATCTAATTCCCCTCCCCCCTCAGTTTTACAAATGGAGATGCCTGGGAACAAAGGAGGGAAGGGAATCAGCTCAGGAGAAAAAAGCCAGGCCTCCCGAAGGTATTTATGGAGCCATTATCAGCTCCAGAGCTGAAGTGGGATAAACCAGCAGTCCCCAATGGGCTATAAAAGAATTTTGTTTGGGAAGGAGAGAGCAGAACCTGGAGGGGGGGGGGCAGGCCTGGGTAACTGTAACAGGTTTGCAAAGAGAGAGCTTCACAATTATTTGATCCTCACAACAACCCTGGGAGGTGGTAGATGCTATTGGGAACCCCATTCTACAGACAGAAAACTGAGGCAGAGATGAAGGGAGCAGCTCAGGGTCGGTGGATGCTCGGCCCAAAGGAACATAAATTTTGATCGCCGAAACCTTGGAAGATAACTTGGAGTTTACGGGTGAGATTTTTTTTTCTTCTTCCCCACTTATTTATTGTATCAATTTTAGAAAACTGGGACAATGAACATTTTTGCCCCGTATAGTTTTCATTACTTCCCCATCACCAGCAGAGGAACAGAGACAAACCTGGACCTGAGGCAGAGCAGGGCTGGGCCGTCCTGGGCCCTAACAAAATCTAAGGGAAGGCCCTGGCTTTGCAGAAGAGGCTGAAGGCCAGGGCCTCAGGTTGGGTGGGGGAGGTAGAGGGAGGGCCGCGTGTGCGTCTGTGGGGGTGGGGGTGGCTTCCAGTCCTGACGCAGGGCTCCCTCCCATACACCTGTTAAGAGTTCCACCCAGGGGCAGCTAGGTGGTGCAGTGGATAGAGCACCGGCCCTGGATTCAGGAGGACCTGAGTTCAAATCCAACCTCAGACACTTAACGCTTACTAGCTGTGTGACCCGGGGCAAGTCACTTAACCCCAATTGCCTCACACCAAAAAACAAACAAAAACAAAAACAAACAAACAAAAGGGTTCCTCCCAGCACACCACAGACCCATCTCCATAGCCAGGGTCCTCACCAGTCCCAGAGGCCAGGAGGACAGACAGGCAAAATCAAGATGAAGAGGGGGTCAGTGGTCCTGGACAAAGCAAGGGCCCCTTTCCTCTCTCTCTGCCCCCAAAGGAGGGCCTGCCAAGGCTGCCTGGCCAGTGTTTCTCCCATAAAAAAGAGCCTGATTCAGAACAAGAGCCAGGGAGGCAGACCCAACGCTAAGGACACCTGGATGCTTTTACTCCCCAGACCGTTGGCAGAGAACAAACAGGGCACACAGATGGGGCCTGAGAAATCTGTCCTTGTTTTGGCTTCAGGTCAGTGGGGGCCTGACCTATGATCAGGACCTCCTGAGCCGGGGCAGAGAGCTAACTGGGAGCCTAGGCCACACGCCCTCATCCCCACCTCCCGGGGCCCCAGCAGGGCTCCCTGGGACTTCTCCCTTCAGGTTCCTGACCTTACTTGGGCCAGGCAGAGCTCTGAGGGGCAAAGTATGGGCTGGGAGCCTCTAACTACCCTTCCCAGCCCAGCTCCAACAGGACTCGCATCCAGGAGCAGGCCCCAGGGAGCCTGCCCCCTGCTCCTTCCCCCAGAGTCTGGGCAGAAGTAATGAGGAGGAAGAAGAGGAGGAGGGGGTGGCTTGGCCTGGGTGGGCCCAGACAGGCACTGGAAAGGAGAAGGCCTCTGGGCACAGGCAGGTGGCTGGGCTCCAGGATCTTCTCCCCCCAGGAGTTCCGGCTTCGGGCAGCAGGCAGCAGGCAGGCAGGCTCAGGCAGCTCAGGTGCCCAGCTCAGGTGCCCAGCTCCCGCCGCAACTTGACAATCTCCAGGACCAGTTTCTCCTTCTCCAGAAGAATCTTCTCTTTCTGCAACTGCAGCGTCTCCTTCTGCAGCTCCAGGATCTCCGTCTGCAGGCGGCTCTGCTTGACCAGCTCCTCGCTACCCTTCTCTGGCAGCCCCTCGGCGCTGGGCGGGGGCCCTGGCAGCAAGTCCTCCCCCGCAGTCACCACCACCGAAGCGCTCACTGAAGGAAAACGATTTAGGAGGGGGAGAACAGACAAGGAAGTTAAAGGGGCCGAGGAAAGCCGGCCAGCCTAGCTGGGAGGGAGCACCTGGACTGGAGGCCAACTGGACTCCGGCTAGATCTTCACCCGCAGCAAGCACTAGACCCGGAATCGGAGAATCTGGGTTCAAGTCCTGGCTCCCGCATCCTTCCCTGTGGCCACTCATCAAGAAGGCAAAACCCAGTGCCCTTAGAGTCACAAGATCTGGGTTCGAGTCCCACCCCCACCATGTCTTCCTGGCCATATCCCTGGGCCTCAGTTTCCTTTTCCGTAAAATGTCGGCATTGGACTAGATGGATGTTGATGTCCCTTCCAAGTCTAGGACCTCAGCGGCCTCACTTTACCAGGAAAGGGCAGCCCCGGCAGGTGACAGGCTCAAGGTCAGGGATTCCTGGGCAGGAAAACGGACTAACTCTTACATAAAAGGTTAACAAATGACCTTATCACCAACTGAGGCCACAGAGGCCCGGGAGGGATGAGTATGGAGGCGGCTGCTCAGGCCCACGCCCTCTGTGGGCTTCGTGGGCAGGCTGGGGGCCTGCTCTCAGTGCTTGTCCAATCAGGGAAGGCCACAAGCGGAGGCTGGCAGACAAAGGAGCTCCGTGGCCTCCAGGGCTGCCTCGTGACCGCCCCCTCCCTCCTTCTCTCTTCAGACACTCACTGATGGCCACTTTTTGGCATCAGCTCCAAGTTTTACTCTGCCAATCATGGGCCTAACAAGCAGCCTGGAGTCAACCTCTCTGTGCCCTGTGCTTCCTGCCAATCCGGCCGGCTGGAGTCTGGGGAGGCCCTTCAGTCACTCTCCCTCGGGGGGGGGGGGGAGGGGGGGGGAACGACGGGACACTCAGTTTCCTCATCTGTAAAACGAAAGGGTTAGACTGGAGGGCGTCTCCAGTGCCAGCCTGGCAGTGCCCAGAGCAAGTACTTAATGACTGCTTCCTGTCACTGAAAGGTGGGCAGTAGAGTGACCTCGCAGTAATGAGGTTTCTCTCTAAGACAGGCAGGAGCGAGATGATGCGACCTGCACTGGTGGAGGGACTACCAGTGAGATCTCCCATCCTGATCACTCCAACACTTCCGCTTCCGCCATCAAACACTCCGAGGGCTGCATGCCCTCCCAGCCCAGCACTCTTGGCTCCCTCCCCCCAACGCTGTTGCTATGGCCCCGAATGCCGCCCCTCCCTCGGAAGGGCTCCCCAGCACCATTCAGGGTGTGCCTAAGTAGGTAGGGCTTGTAAGAGTCCTGCAAGTTCCCAGGTCTGAGAAATTCCCCTTTGGTGCCTGTGACATCCTGTGGGGGGGGAGGGGGGAACAGTATCTTCCAGAGAATAAATGAGGTGGGCTGGGGCTGGGGGTGCTCCTCATCTCAAGTCTCTCCTCACTCCAGTGCATCCTCCACAGAGCTGGCAAGTTAACCATCACCACCCCTACTCGATCTCCTGCAATGGCTCCCTATTACCCCTAGGAGCATCTGGTCCCCTGCTGCCTTCCCAGTTTCCTTAAGCCTCATTCCCCCTCATACCCTCCAGGTCAGTGCCAGTGGCCTTCTTGCTATCACTATTTGCCATCTCTGTGTCTTTGTACCAGTTGTCCCCCGCCCCTCCTCTGAATGTGTCTCCCCATGTGACTGAGCTCTTTTCCCTGGCATGCCCAGCACAAGGCTCCTGACAAATCAGACCGTTCCTCAGTTCTGCTCCCCCAGGGTGGGGATGGTCTCATCTGCTCTGGAGTTTAGTACCAGGCTCCCTATGGGGTCAGGGCTTAGTGTTTGTGGATGGGAAGAGGCCTGTGTGGCCGATGAGACGGCGCCTGCCCCAACAGCACCTCTCAGGGATCCGGTGAGGCTCCTCTGTCCAACGCCCCGAAGCGGCCCTCCCCCAGGCCAGCCCAGGCCAAGTATGCTGGCCTGACTCCTCCCCATCTTCTCCAGGCTCACCGGACTCCCCCCCAAACTTTTCTCCAAGGACCTTCCTCTCAGTTAACGCCATTCATGCTCCCTGCTCCCCCCTCCCGCCCCTAAGTCTGTGAGGGGCTCCAAGCATTGCAGGAAGGGTGCTGGAGATAACCAAGGAATCCTGGGATCTCTGAACAGGAGGCGTGTACCCCAATGTACAACCGAATACACTCGACATGGAGGTAATGCACCATCTGCTTAGAAACCTCTGGGGAAGGGGAGCTCATTACCTACTGGGAAGTCTGTCCCACTTTTGGATGCTCTCATTGGAGGGCAATTTTTTCTTGTTCAAATATAAATCTGCCTCTTTGCAATTTCTACCCAATGCTGCGATGTCCACAGTTCTTTCAACTGACTGGAAATGGTTCCAGGTTTTATCTCCCAGTTCTGATACTCCCTATTCTAATGCACATCCCCTGTTCCAAGGCCCCTCCAGCTGCCATTCCCGGTTCTGAGGCCCCTCCCAGCCCTGCCATCCCCTGTTCCAAGGCCCCTCCCAGCCCTGCCATCCCCTGTTCCAAGGCCCCTCCCAGCCCTGCCATCCCCTGTTCTAAGGCCCCTCCCAGCCCTGCCATCCCCTGTTCTAAGGCCCCTCCCAGCCCTGACATTTCCTGGGCCCTTTCAGCTAGGACAAGCCAAATTCTGGGTCCAAAGCCCTTCTACTGTCGCTCTGATATTCTAGATCCCAGACAAATCAGATTATCTTTGTTTCCTTCTCTCTCTCTCTCTTTTCATTTTTTTTAAAGGAGGAGACCTCTCAATCTCGCCTGTGCTGGAAGTGCCAAGGCTGCTCACTGGCCTGATGCCACCTCTGACTCCATTTCTAGCTGGGCCGTGCAGACTCCTGACTGGCCTGGCCCTCTGCCGGTGAACACGCCCTACCTGCAGACCACCGCCCCTGGTCCTTTGAGGAAGCAGAATCTAGCCTTTATTCCCCCTGGCTTTCCACACTCTCCTCTTCGGACAAGCCCTGCAATGGCCTCTCTCTGAAACGGGAGTACGGTAGTTCAGAAAGAAAAGAACGAAGCATCAAGAGACCCGGGGTCTGAGACCTGGCTTCCTGATGTCATTCCTGGGGGCCTGTTCCCAAGAAAGCGTCACCGTCACCGTCACCGACTTGCTGGCTTGTGACGATCCTAAAGCTGCCCCTACCCCCCCACTCTGTCCAATGCCTGAACTCCAAGCTGGGCAGCTGCAGGTTCAGCTTGCACTCTAGGAGCACAGGGATCAGCTAGGCTAACCTTCCCATTTTACGGACAAAGAAACTGAGGCACAATGCGGTACCACATTTGCCCAGGTCACACTGAGGTGGTCAGCAGCAGCAGCAGCAGGAATCAAGCCCAGGTTCGGGGCCTCTGCACACAGTATTCTTTCTCCCATGTCCCTTGGCTGCTCCTTCTCTTCCCTTGGCTCCTGTACCTCTCACTCAGGGCCTCTGGATGCCCGAGGCCCTGGGAGCCCCTTCCTCTGCCTCCCTTCCAGAGGTCTCTTCCTCCCTGTCCTGCTTGGGGGGAGTAGACATAGGACCTCTGACTCTGGTGCTCTGGGGCTCACACATCAGCACCCACTTTCTGCCACTGATTCCAAGCTCTGCCTCCTCACCCTAATGTGCCCTGCGAGTTGCACCCTTGGTGCTGGTGCCGCCAACCTGGCCCAGCTCAGGGAAGAAGGGGAAGTCTGTTCACAGCTGTCCTCAGTCACTCTGGCAGGCCTGATTGTCAAATCTTCCTTCCCCAAGTCTAGGCCAAGGCCAGTTGTGGTTACCCTAGCCCACTCCCTCTTGCGTCGGGGGCTAGAAGCCTGAGGCATTATGAGCTGGGGGAAGGAGGATAATGGCTCTCCCTGCTGAAGCACTTTAGGGCCAACAGACATGATCACGGCAGGGCTGGCAGGTAGGCAGGGGTGGCACGGCTGATGGGGCTGCTTTGGCTGGCATGGCACCAGGCAGGAGGAAAAACCTGGAGACCTTGAGGGAGAAGTTGGGCTTGGGAGATGTGCCAGGGAACCCCTGTGAGTAAGGTGACAGGAAAGAGGGTGTGGACAGAGCTTTGTCCATCATCAGGGAAGTATCTGCAAAGAGGGAGGGTCAGGGGTGAGCCCAGGACAGTGGGCAAGGGTATGAGGTCATGGGTGGGCCTGGCTGACCTCCAAGGCCCCTGCTGGCTCTGACATCTGCCAAGTTACAGTGGCCATCCCGGCTCTGGCCTGAGGCTTCAGGAGTGATCCCAAACTACCTGTTGCTGAGTTACCCAAAGAGTGTCCAACTTTCCCCTGAACTCTGCCCTCTCTTACCCAGCCCCCCTGACCCATTCTCAAGCCAGGAGGCCAAGGTACAAGAGACACTCACTGGCTTGTTGGGGGGTGGGGGATCAAGGCCACACCACTCCAGGTCCATCCCTGCAGGAGCTCCAGGAATAGGTCGCATCACCGCCACAGGAGAGGAGCTGCAGCTGTAGGCGGTGCCAGGCTTGGGTCTTGGGTTACCCAGGTTGGGAGGAGTCAGGTTGATGGGGTAGGGGACGGCGCCGGGGACTGACCGACATCTGGCCACTTCCTAGCTCTGCCTCGGAGCACTCTGCAGACTTCCTGCGCCCACACCACAGCCAACTCTCTCTCCTTTGTATGACTCATGCCCCTCACTCTTCCCGGGTACTATAAACCTCCAATTTCTTTTTATCTTTGTATGCCAAGGACCTTAAACACAAAGGGGTTTTCCTTGTGGTGTGACCTTGGACAAGTCACTCCCCACAGGCCTGAGTTTCTTCATCCACCAATGAGAGGCTGGAGCCTGAAATCTCAATGTTGCTGCTCAGACATCCTTCCCCTGAAATCCCATGTCTCTTCCTAGGCCATCCAGACCTGCTCCAACTCCCTCCAGGGTGAAGAGCACAGCTGTCCATGGTTCTGAAACAGTGGCCTTTCTAACCCTTGTCTCTAAAGGCACAAGAGGGCATGGAGACACCAATGGGGAGGGAGTGTGAACACACTGGACGACTGAGTCAGAGCCCAAAAGAGTCTTCCTTGCCAGGCCAGAAGATGAAACTCAATAGAGAGGAATGTGCAGTCTTGCACTTGGGGACTAAAGAGTCAGCTTCGGAAGCACAGACCAGGAGCCGCCTGGTTGGACAGCAGACCCAAAAACGGGAGTGAGGGAAGAGCCAGACATTTTGAGTACCTACTATGTGCCAGGCCAATAGCGGGCTAAGTGCTTCTGAGTTTTTAGAGGCTTTATCTCCTGTACAAATACTATCTCATTCCATCTCCAAACTCCTGGAAAAGGCGTCTGCATCAGGGGCCTCTGCTTTCTCCCTTACAATTCCAGCTTCCAGCCTCATCGTTTCACTGAAATGGCTCTCTCCAAAGTGACCAGTGATCTCTCCGGTGCCAGATCCAGCGGCCTCTTCTTTGCCCTCCTTCTCCCTGGCCTCTCTGCAGCCTCCAACGCTATCCATCCTTCTCTCCTCCTTGGTGCCCTCTTCTCTCTGGGTGTTCAGCACTCCACTCCTGTTCTCCTCCTCCCTCTCGGATGGCTCCTCCTCTGCCTCCTTCCCTGGATCCTCCTCCAGGTCACACCCTCTCACCACAGGTGTCCCTCTGGGCTCTGTCCTGAACCCTCTTCTCTGTTCCCTCTGTACTTCTTCACATGGTGATCCCATCAGCTCCTACTGATTCAATGATCATCTCCGTGCTGATGCCTCTCAAATCTACCTTTCCTTCCCTAAACACTCAACTGATTTCCAATCTTGAATCTCCAACTGCCTTTCAGACATCTCCCTTAATGTCTAGTAGATATCTTAACCCCTTGGCTTTGGGGAACAAAATGAAGCAGGGCAGAGACTAACAGATTTTTGTCAAGATAACTTTCTGGTCACAGCAAACACTCTCTTTCAACAATCCAAAAAGGCAACTTTATACATGGGCACCACCAGTTGTTATTATCAAAATCAGATCGATTATATACTTTGTAGCCAAAGGTGAGGAAGCTCTATACAGCCAGTTAAAATAAGACCTGGAACTGACCGTGGCTCAGATCACAAGATTCTTACTTCTGGTCTAAATCCCACTTGGTCATAGTGTATAATCCTTGTGATAAATTGCTATAGTTTTTTTTGCTAATATTTTATTTAAAATTTCTGCATCAATATTCATTAAGGAATTGGTCTATAATTTTCTTTCTCTGTTTTGGCTCTTCCTGGTTTAGGTATCAACAGCATATCTGTGTCAATAAAAGGAACATGGTAGAACTCCTTTGCCTATTTTCCCAAATAGTTTATATAGTATTGGAACTAATTATTCTTTAAATGTTTGATAGAATTCCTTTGTAAACCCATCTGGCATGAGCTTCTTATTTCAAAATTCAGACAAACTGAAGAAAGTGGGGAAAATTATCAGACGATATAGGTATGACCTAAGTAACGTTCCTTATGAATATGAAGTGGAGGTGATGAATAGATTTAAGAGATTAGATCTGGTAGACAGGATGCCTGAAGAAATATGGACAGAGACTCACAATACTGTACAGAAGGCAGCAACAAAAAACAACCCAACGAAAAAGAAGAGCAAAAAAGCAAAATGGCTTCTGATGAGGCTTTAAAAACAGCTGAGGAAGGAAGGAAAATGAAAGGGAAAGGGAAACATGTACCCAGTGGAATGTATAATTTCAGAGAGCAGCAAGCTAAAAAGGTTTTCTTTAAATGAGCAATGCATACTCTTTGACCTAGTAATACCACTACTGGGTCGGTATCCAAAAAGAGATAAAAAAACAAACATTTGAATTCAAAATCGAGGAGCTGTCCATCCATTGGGGAATGGCTGAACAAATGGTAGGATGAGATTATGATGGAATAATATTGTGCTATAAGAAATGATGAGCAAGATGCTCTCAGAAAGACTTACTTGAGCTGATACAAAGTGAAATGTACTGTATACAAAGTAACAGCAATATTGTAAGATGATCAGCTGTGACTTAGCTATTTTCAGCAATAAAATGATCCAAGACCACTCTGAAGGGCTTATGAAAAATTCAATCCATCTCCAGAGAAAAAACTAATGGTGTGGGGTGGCTAGGTGGCGCAGTGGATAAAGCACCGGCCCTGGATTCAGGAGTTCCTGAGTTCAAATCCGGCCTCAGACACTTGACACCTGGGCAAGTCACTTAACTCCATTGCCCCGTAAAAAAAAACAAAAAAAACTAATGGTGTCTGAATACAGATTGAAGCATAATTTTTTTTTAGTTCCTTTTTCTTAAGTTTTTTTTTTTGGGGGGGGTCTGTTTTCTTTCACAACCTTGCTAATGTAGAAATGTTTTACATGACTAAACATGTATAACATACTGAATTGTTTGCATTCCTAAGGGAAGGTTGGGGAGAGAGGGAGGAAGAGAATTTGGAACACAAAGTTTTTTAAATGGATGTTAAAATTGTTTTTACATGTAATTGGGGGAAAAATAAAATTCTAAATAAAAAAAATTTTTGGTAAATGAGCAATGCAAAGAAATAGAAGAAAACAATAGAATGGGAAAGACAAGAAATCTGTCCAAGAAAATTAGATATCAAGGGAATGTTTCATGCAAAAATAGGCATGATAAAAGACAAAAATGGTAGGAACTTAAGATGTTTTGAAGAGGTGGCAAGAATATATAGAACAAATATACAAGAAAGATCTTAACATCCCTGATAACCACAATGGCATCTTTACCAATATAGAACAAAGCCAGACATCCTGGAGAATTAAATCAAAGGGGGCTTAGCAAGCTTTGCTAACAATCAGGCTAATGGAGATGATGGAATTCCAGCTGAGCTATTTAAAATTCTAAAAGATGATGCTGTTAAAGTGCTGTAGAGTGGCCACTGGACTGGAAAAGATGAGTTTACATGCCAGTCCTAAAGGACAATGCCAAAAGATGTCCAAATTACCAAACCATTGTGCTCATTTCACATGCCAGCAAGATTATGCTTAAGATTCTTAGTATATGTGAACCAAGAATTACCAGAGGAGCAGACTGGTTTTTAGAGGCAGAGGAACTAGAGACCAAATTGCCAACATTCGCTGGATTTTGGAGAAAGCAAGAGAGTTCCAGAAAAACATCTACTTCTTCTTCACTGACTACACTAAAGCCTTTAATGGTGTGGATCACAACAAAATGTGGCAAGTCCTCAAAGAGATGGGAGGACCAGATCATCTTATTTGTCTCCTGAGGAACCTGTATGTGGGCCAAGAAGCAACAGTTATAACCAAATATGGAACAAGGGATTGGTTTGAGACCAAGAAAAGGAATACGACAAGGCTGGATACTGTCACATTATTTATTTAACTTATATCTAGAGTACAACATGTGAAATGCCAGGCTGGACTAATCAAGTCAGAATTAAGGTTGCTGGGAGTAACATCAATAATCTCAGATATGCAAATGATACCACTTTGATGGCAGGAATTAAGAAGCCTCTTTGTGAGGGTAAAAGAAGAGAGTATAAAAACTGGCTTGAAATTTAACATTAAAAAACCTGAGATCTTGGCAACTGGTCCCATCACTTCTTGGCAAATAGGAGAAGAAATGGAAGTAGTGTCAGATTTTATCTGCAGACAGGGACTGCAGCCATGATATTAAAACATGCTTTCTCCTTGGTAGTGGCAAATCTGGATGGCAGATTAAAAAGTAGAGACATCACTTTGCTGACAAAAGTCAGTCTACTCAAAACTATGGCAGTGAGAGCTGACCTAGAAGGAAAACCGAGCTCTGAGGAATTGACGCTCTTTAACTGAGGTTCTGGAGAGGACTATAGAGAGTCTCTGGGACAGCAAGGAGACCAGATTAGTCAATCCTCAGAGAGATTAATTCAGGCTGTTCACTGGAAGGTCAAATACCAAAGCTGAAGCTTAAACACTTTGGCCACAAATTGAGAAGATGGGACTCATTGGAAAAGACCCTGATGTTGGGAAAGACAGAAGCCAAAGGAAAAGGGGCCAGCTGAGGATGAGATGGAAAGAGTGTCATGGAAAGATGAGCCTGGACAGACTTGGAGAGATAGCGGAGGAGAGAAGGGTCTGGTGTGTTGTGGGCCAAGGGGTCATAAACAGTCAGACACAACTGAACAACAAGGCATCTGAAGCTCAACATGTCCAAAAGAGAACTATGTCTTTTGCCCAATCTTTCCCCTTCTCCTATCTTCCTACCATCCTCCCGGCCCCCCAGGCTCACAGCCTAGGAGTCATCCTGGACTATCTCTAACTCCCCAGATCCAATATGGTGCCAAGGCCTGTCAATGTTGCCTTTGTACCATTTCCGGAACACGCCTCCTCCTCTTCTCTGCCACTGCCTCTGGTGGAGGCACTCATTGCCTCCCACCTGGCCAATGGCTGCTGAGGTGGGGAGGGGTGTCTGCCTGCTCTAGTCTGTCCCCTCTCCAGACAATCATCCCTTCAGCTACCAAAGTGACTGTCCTACTGATAATGGTACCCCATTGCTCAAGAAACTCCACTGGCAGGGGCAGCTCGGTGGCGCAGTGGATAAAGCACCGGCCTTGAATTCAGGAGGACCTGAGTTCAAATCCAGCCTCAGACACTTGACAATTACTAGTTGTGTGACCCTGGGCAAGTCACTTAACCCTCATTGCCCCACAAAAACAAACAAACAAAAAAGAAACTCCATTGGCTCCCTACGTCTTCCAGGAAGAAATACGAAATCCTCCGCTTGGCCTTCAAAGCCCTTCATGATCCAGGCCGCTCCCACCTTTCTTACATCCCTCTCGCCTACACATACTCTTTGCTCCAGTGCCCCTGGCTTCCTGGCTGTTCACAAACAAGACTCCATCTCTCTGCTCTGGGCATTCCCCAAGCCTGAAACACCCGTCTCGCTGGCCTCCTTTATGTCCTAACTAAAATCCCACCTTCTATGGGAAGGAAGTCTTTCACACATACTGCCCCCCAATTCTGGGGCCTTCCCTCTATTAATTATCTCCTGTATCGAGCTTGCTTTGTACAGATTTGTTTACCTGTTGTCTCCCCCATTAGATCATAAGCTCCCTTATGCCTCTTTCTCTATCCCTGGGGGGTTAGGGCAGTGCTGTCACATAGCAGGTGCTTGATAAATGATTCCTGATTGTGATCACTTGATCTGGGGGTTTGAGTGGACGGTAAATTCCATCGGAGTCAGTGGGGTGACATGGCCACCAAAAAAGCTAATTCCGTCTTGGGCTGCATGGAGAGAGGACTGGCTTCCAGGAACAGGGAGGTGATTGTCCCTCCTGGGAGTCAGCCTTCCTCAGAGTGCTGTGTTCTGTTTCAGAAGCGCCCTGATAAGCTGAGGATTCCAGAGGAGGTGGCCAGGATGGTGAAGGGCCCGGCGTCCACATCATGGAAGGATCAGCTGAAGGAACTGGCCACGTTTCCCATGGAGAAGACTCAGGCAGGGCATGAGAACGGTGCTCAAGCAGGTCCCCTTTGGCCACAGAGGGGTAGTGGGGAAACGTCCCCTCACAATCCCAGCTGTGCCATGATGGGGTGGGGTGCCCTGAGGGAGGGGGTGGGCACCACTGATCAGAGCCATGGGTAATGGAGGGACTTTCTTTCATGTGTGGGTGAGACTAGTGATGGATGGTTGAGGACCCTTCCCTGTCTGTCCTCATTCTCTGACTGCAATACCGGCCTCCCAGAAGATGCCATGGATGGTCTGAGACTGCCACGGGGCAGCAGAGAGTGGACAGTGATTCCTAAGGGCTCATGTGGAGACACAGGACAGGTCGGGGCACATGAAACAGCCACTTGTATCTCAATAGAGGGTCCCAAAGTTGGAGGGCAGGAGGAAAGATGTAGGGGAAGCTAGGGAGCACAGAGTGCTGGGCCTGGAGTCAGGAAGACTCATCTTCCTGACACTTACTAGCTGTGTGACCCTGGGCAAGTCACTTCACACTCTTTGCCTCAGTTTCCTCCTCTGTAAAAGGAGATGGAGAAGGAAATGACAAACCCCTCCAGTATCTCTGCCAAGAAGACCTCAAATGGGGTCATGGAGAATCAGACATGACTGAAAAATAACTGACAGGAGAGAATACACCCGACCTTGAACTTGATCCTTGTTCAACAGGAATCCTTTCCCCAAACAGCCCTGACCAGAGGTCCTCTAGCCTCCCCCCCACCTCCCCAGGCAGCCCCTTCCACCTTGGGGTGGCCCTGATTACTAGGGAGCTTTTCCTCAGACTGAACCTAAATGCCGCACTCCCCCCACCCCCGCCCCAAGGAGAACAGGACTTGAGATAATATTTGTATAGAGCTTAGCACTGTGCCTGGGACACAGCAGGGGCTGTATAAGTGCTTATTCCCTTGCCTTTTCCCCATCCCTTAGCCCATGGAGATACTTTTTGATCTTGACTATGACCCAGGGTGTTAGCTCCCTCCCCAGGTTCTGACATGGGAAGATAGGGTAAGTCAGCATGCCTGGCCCACCTCCACCCAAGTCACTGATAAATGTTGTGTGGGTCAGATCCCTGCGGCACCCATTCCTGTAAAGGCCTCCCCCTAAGGCGGTGCCAAGGTTCTTTGGGTCCAGTCATTTGATTGGTGCCAAATTCACCTGTGCTGTTAAGAGTTGTATCATGGGGGCAGCTAGATGGAGAAGTGGATAGAGCACCGGCCCTGGAGTCAGGAGTACCTGAGTTCAAATCCGGCCTCAGACACTTAACACTTACTAGCTGTGTGACCCTGGGCAAGTCACTTAACCCCAATTGCCTCACTAAAAAAAAAAAAAAAGAGTTGTATCACACTCTTCTTGGTGAGGAAACTGAGGGTCAGAGAGACCTCATAACCAGATCTGGCTGGGTCACAGAGTTACAAAGTGTCAGGGCAGGGATCTTTACCCAGAGATGCCAGGGCCTTGGACAGGTAGCCTGGCAAACCCAAGGGAGGGGTGCCCCACTTCTTATGAATCAGTCCAAATGTCACATCTTCCCCCCAAAATCCTGCCTATACCAAACTTGAGTATGGACTATATGAAAACCCATTCTGTCTCGAGCAACAGTGAAAGGGATGGAAAAGGAAAGATGTGAACAAAAACTATAGTTATTTGAGATGACAAAAATTTTGTAAAAGCTTCTTCCAAAAATTGCATTAGCCTATCCTGTTCCCATCAGTGCAAACCCTAATCTCGCCACACGTGGACAGCCCATCTTTTAAAATACCCTGGTTTGGGCAGCTTGGTGGTACAGTGGATAAAGCACCAGCCCTGGATTCAGGAGGACCTGAGTTCAAATCTGGCCTCAGACACTTGACACCTACTAGCTGTGTAACCCTGGGCAAGTCACTTAACCCTCATTGCCTCGCAAAACAAAACAAAACAAAACAAAACCAGACAAAATACCATGGTTAAAAGAAAATAAAATGAAAAGTCATCTCCCAGGGCCAACTTGTCCCCAAATCTGCGTCATTGCTGTTTCCTGTCTAACTCTGCCTTTCCTCTTCTACCAAAACAGTTTGAGGAGGAGTTGAAATGGCAAGAACCACAGACTAAGACCTCCCAGGCTCCTGCTCAGGTTGACACTTTGTAGCATGACCGTGGGCAATCTCTGGCCTCAGTTTCCTCATCTGTAAGCTATCGGGATAAACCTGACGATCCCCAATCTGAGGGACCTCATCTTGGGACCTAGATTCTAACCAAAGCAACAAGTGGGCCCCAGTCTAACTAACGTCACTAGACTTTCCGAAGGCCCGAGAGAGCTCGGGGTTCTCACCAGGGTCGTCCATGGCTGTGTGGATTCCTTCCGTGCCCAGAGCATCCGTGCGGCTGCTGGGCGTGACCGGGCTCGTACTCACTCCCAGACAAGGCCAATCCAGCAAAGGGCTGACAGGGCATTTAATCTTAAACGTTAGAGCCGGGTCTGGGGATGGGCTTGTGGGCACTGGCAAGGCGCAGAGGTGGGGCATGTCCCCAGGCACACCGTCTGGTGATGCTGGCCCGGGGGCCACAGCAGGATGCACCTGAGGCATGGGCTCACAGTGCAGAGGCAGGTCCTTCAGTGGGTCCAGCAGCCTCTTCTCTTCATAGGTGGAGGTGTCTTCAGTTAGAGCATCCTCCTTGAATCGGGCCTGTGCATCCACAGGGGCAGGGAGGAGGCTCTTGCCTGTGACTTCAGGCCATGAGTCTAGTTTCCTGCCCACTTCAATCTGACAGAGCCCCTCCCGCTCTTGGCTGGGCTCAATCCCGCCCCCCTGGGGCCGGAGCACCAAGCTGGGGACAGGGTCCAGAAAGCCTTCCACCTTGCAGGCAGGTCCAGCAGGGCTGGGGGGACCTTTAGTTCGAAAGCCAGGCCCCGCTGGGTAGAGCGGCTCAGGGACCTCGGAGCCCGTCTTGTTGAAGAGGGCAAAGATGTTATGAAAGAGGCGCTCCTGGGGCCGCCGCCGCAGGAAGGGGTGCTTGGCGGTGGCCAGCTCCTTGCGGGCGTCGATGATCATGTTCTTCCACTTTTTGCGGACCTCTTCGGGTGTGCGCTGCACGAGGGGGTTGAGCGAGTTCACGGCCATTGTGATCTCCTCCCAAGCTTGCTGCCGGTCCATTGTGTTGCGGTAGCGGCCTGTCTTGGGGATGAGGATGTCCTTCCGCAGGCTGAACTCTTCCAAAATCACAATCTTCTCTTCCTCAGAAAACTTGATTCTCTTTGGCTTCGTTGTCATCATGGTGACCCTGAAAATGATCAAACACAGGCCCCGTTATTCCCCAAGCCCTGGCTCATCCCTCCAAACCCAAACTCTGCCCGTGGCCAGAGTCCCTTTGATAGCCTCTCCCAGAGACCAAGGGAAGGACCACCAAGGGCAGCCCCATTTGCCTGATCTGCAAGTCTGCCCATTCCCCTCCTGGGCTCAGGGAACTTCAGTGGCTCCCCCCAGACCCCTCCACAGCACCCCCCATTGCCTTTAGGACTCCATGCAGAATCCTTGGGCTGGATCCACACTGACATGCTAACAGCGCATGCTCTTCCTCCTGGCTCCAAAGTGATTCTCTCATTTCCCCCAGCCAAGCCTTTGCCAGTCCTCATGCCTCACCTGGGCTTCTCAGCATCTTTCTTTTTTCTTTCTTTTTTTTTTTTTTTGCAGGGCAATGGGGCTTAAGTGACTTGCCCAGGGTCACACAGCTATTAAGTGTCAAGTGTCAGAAGTTGGATTTGAACTCAGGTACTACTGAATCCAGGGCTGGTGCTTTATCCACTGCACCACCTAACTGTCCCTTCTCAGCATCTTTCAAGGGTCAGGCTAAGGGCTCACCTGAGGGGTCGTATTTAGGATGGGAAGCCTCCCCCCCAACTTTGATCCCCATCCCTGCCTCTTCTTGCTTTGTACCTGCCTACCCCGGGGGCCCTTTGGCCTATGGATGCTCCCCGGAAGGGCCCCAGGGGGTCCTGCCCACCCCCTCCCTGCCAGTGGAAGCACCCAGAGGGCGGGGCAGATTTCACTTTTGTGGTTCGGGCCTCCAACCATCTCCATTCATCTGATCAGAGTGGAGGAAGGGCAGCTTCCTCCTTTCCAGGTGGGGAAGAGGGGGCAGGGGGCAAGGAGGGGGGTAGTGGGTGGGGCACCGGGCCTAAGACGGGGCTTACATCCAATTTCAGACACTTGCTAGCTGTGGGATGCTGGGCAAGCCCGTGCCTCAGTTTCCCCATCTGTAAAATGGGCCATAATCCCACCTACCTCCCAGGGTGGTCGTGAGAGTCGCATAGGACGAGGAGCGCTAAGCCCAGCGAGGGGTCCCCTCCACGCCCTCCCCTGGGGGGGCGGCGCCGGGCCTCCTTCTGTGGCCGGGCAGGGCCCCGCCGCGCAGCCCGCGCGCGCCCTCCCCACCCCCCGGGAGCTGCCGAGGGCAGCCGCCCTCACCAGTGGCCGCGGCCAGCGCGCTCCCAGCCGGTGTCCGGCGGGGCGCGCGGCGATGACGTCACGGAGACGCCATCTCTTCGCGTCAACGACCGCCCCTCCACTCCGGAGACCTGGAGGGGCAGGTGCGGTTGCCCAGGGAACGGGAGGCGGGGCCGACGCCCACGTGGGCGCCGAAGGGAAGGCGGCTCCAAGGGGCCAATCTTCCAACTATCCTGGGCTTTGGGCCTCTCGGCCACGCCACCTCCTCCCGGCCCCCGGGGTCCGTCCGGTCAGACGAGCATTTATTAAGCACCAACTGTGTGCCAGGCACTGTGTTAAGCCCTGGGGATCCAAAGAAAGGCAAAGGACAGTCCCTGCCCTCGAGGAGCTTCCAGTCCGATGGGGGAGAACAAGACACTTTGAGATGTTCGGGGGAGAATGATCATGGGGGAGACGCTGGGGTTATGGGAGATCCGGGGAGGCTTCCCGGAGAGGGGGCCGTTTTACCTAGGACTGAAGGAGACCAGGGAGGTCAGTGGTCAGAGCAGGGAAGGGCCAGTGTCCAGGCACATGTGGGGGGCGGGGAATGGCCAGTGGGAGGGATGGAGGGTCTTGTTCTTGGGCCAAGAGCACGTGTAGGGGAGGGAGGAGGGGGCGGGTCATGGGGGGCTTTGAAGGCCAGCCAGAGCATTCTGTATTTGCTGCCTGAGGTGCCAGGGAGTCCCCGAGTTTACTGATTGGGGGGGGGGATTATCTGGTCAAATCTGTGCTTTAGGAAGATTGCCTTCACAGCTGGGTCATGGATTGGGGAGAGTTGAGGCAGGGGAGACCAAGCAGATTAGTGTAATAGTCATGGGTGAGTATATTTCATGTAGAGATATATATGTGTAAGTTGTGTATGTACACATATATGAAAATGGTTTGAAGGTAGAATTAACAGGACTTGGTAACAGGATGAATATGGGGGTGAGAGAGAGGGGCAAAGCTGACCCCTGGGTTGTGAGCCTGGATGACTGGGAGGAAAAGTAAGGATGAACAGAGAACTCACTTTGGGAGAGTTTTCGACTGTTGAGTTTAAGATGTCTACAGGACAGCCAGGGTCAAGGAGGCAATTACAGAGGTGAATCCAGGCCTCAGGAGAGATTAGGCCTAGATAAATCGACCTGGGAATTTTCTGCCCAGAGAGCCCAAGGCCCTGGGAGATCCCCCATCCCAAGAGTCTGCAGGGAAACTGGGAAAAGAGAAGATGGAGCAGGACAGAGCCTTGGGGACCCCCCAAGATTACTGGCCTTGAGCAAAGGAGACTGAGAAAGAGCAGAGGAGGAATTTACAGTAAGGGGCCGGGCAATTCAAGTGACAAGTGTTACTTTGTATGTAATTTGTATTTCCTTATCTATGTGATATGGGGGGAAATGCCACACCCAAGGGAGACCAGAATGAAGAGTGGGAATCCGAAGCTACCTCAGTCTGATTTGGTTCTGATTATCTCTCTAGGCGTAATCTGTCCTGGTTTAGTTTCTCCAGGAAAAGGTTCCTTTAGTTTCTCCAGGAAAAGGTGCCCCAGAGAACTTCTGCACCCCATGACATTTGTATACATTGTATCTTATCTAGATATACTGTATCTTCACCGCAGTGGAATGTAAGACTGCATCTCCAGCACCTTGCACAGTGTTTTTCCGAGCAGGGTCTTAATAAATATGGTCGTTAAGAAATACATGCTAGCAAGATCTAAAAAGGAGACAGAACCACCTCCCCACGTGCATTCAACCTAGTTGGAAAAGCCCTGGATCACTTAGCTGGGCAAGTCCTTTTCCCTTTCAGAGTATGCTTCCTACTCAGTAAAATAAGAGCAGTTGAAAGAGAGGGTCTTTAAAGACCCTTTAAATTCTAAATGCCAGGGCCTCTTAGAGCTGCTGCTGCTGGTCTGGCCTTAGGGACTCTGGTTAGAGGCTCTGTCCCTTCTCAGTCTCTTTCTCTCTCAGTCTCTCTTTCGGTTACCAGGCAGTGTGATAAGTGCAGGCTATACAAAGAAAAGATGAAAACAATTCCTTCCCTCATGGAGCACACAGTCTAATGGGCTGGGGGTGGGGGGTGGGGGTGGGGGTGGGGGAGACAAGCAGCAAACAATTCCGCACAAACAAGATATAGCCAGGATGGGTTGGAGATCCTCAGCAGAGGGAACGCTCTGGCACCAAGAAGGATGGGGATTTCCCCTGAGCCTCTGCTGCTTTTATTCATTTTCGGGATGTCTCTGCCATTGTCTCTTTCCCCATCACTTGCACACAGTAGGCGCTAGCTTCATCAGAGCTTGTTGACTTGACTCTCAGACCGTTTTTCTGTCTCCAAGTCCCCGTGTCTCTATGTCCCCGTGAGTGGTCAGGCTGGCCCTGCGTCTTTGATCCGGTCCATGTCTATCTCTCTGTGGCTCTCGGGCTCTCCGGGGTCCTTGCTGTCTCCTCCCTCCACCTCCTCCCTTCTCGAAGGCTCGTCTCCTCCTATTCCCTCCCCGCGGGGGCGTCACTGAGCCCTCCGGGCCGCAGGGGGCGCTGTCCTGTCTCATGCACATAGAGGCGCCGGCGTGGGAAAGCTGGGCTCGGTGGCCCCGGAAGCCGGAAGGGAGTCGAGAGTGCACGCTGGAGGCTCGCTCCCCGCGAATCACGGACCCGCCGGAGACCTCCCGACAGCCTGGGGCCGCCGCCGCCGCTTCCATGGGCGCCGAGCACCAAGCCCGCGCCTGTCTGGCCAGGTGCGGCCCCAACACACCGCCTGCCCTGCGAGAACTGCTGCGCATGCTCCAACGATTCGCCGGGTGAGCCAGGACCCGCCCCCGAGCCGCAAGGACCCGCCCCCGAGCCGCAAGGACCCGCCCCCGAGCCGCAAGGACCCGCCCTGAGCCTCCTGCTTTCTCCCCTCTAGATAGGTCCCGCCCCCAAGCACCTCGAGCCCCCCACCCCCTCTATCTCTGGGGAAAGGGGCCAGGGGTCTCTGGCTTTTGGTCATGTACACATGACAGGTTTGGGGTTGGGGGGAGTGAAGGAGGGAGGCCCGCAGCCTCTGCCGCTGTCTGTGAACCTGTCTCCGTCCCTGTCCCTCCCCAGTGCCCACGTCTACATCTGTGTCAATCAATAAACATTTATTAAGCACCTACTGTGTGCAAAAGCTTCATCTTCCCTTCCCTTTGTCACTGCCCCTAGTGTCCCTGCCTGAGTGTCCCTGAGTCTCTGTGTCTCCCTTTATCTTTAGGTCCCTGTGTCTCTTCTTGAGTCTCTGTCTTTCCCTCTGTCTCCATGGCTTCCTTCCCATCCCCCATCCTTCCTGCTCCCTACGGTGACCTCTGGGCTGCCTGGGACCCATGGGCTTTCCAGCCCTTGCTCCCTCCCTCTACTAGGAGAGCACGGCCCTGCCCCCCCCACTCCCAGCAGGCTCAGGCCCCACCCCTAGAAAGGGGTGCCGCTGTAGGGCTCCCCCCCCAGATCGCTGGGATGCACAGGGGGGTTGGGGGTGTGTGAGTGAGGTGGGTGGTGTTGCTGAGTCAGGGTTTGGGAAGTGAGTGGGAAGCCTTCAGTTTCAGGCTTGGACTGGGCTTGGGGGGGGGCCCAGTTCTGGGGGGCTCTGGGTCCTGGCTGGCTCAGGTAGGGTTGGGGGCTTCCTCCCCTGTGAGCAGGCCCTGGCGGGGGGGGGGGGGGGGGGGGGTGTGATGCTGTCATGCTGACTGGCAGGTCTTCTGTTTCTGCAGAACTTCTGGCCGACGCAGTCAGGAGCTGAGCCTGGCAGAGGCCGGGAGGCTCTTGCCTGCCCTGAGGCAGGCCTGGACTGAGCTGGATGTCCCCGAGGCCCAGGCCTTCCTGGGCTGCCTGCTGAGCTGTCAGCTGGAGGCCATGGGCAGCCTGGGGGCCTTCCGCAAGCTGGAGAAGGTGGGTGGAGCCAGGCAGACCAGGCTGGGTGCTTACTCTGGGAGAATGGGGGGTCGTGGGCCTTAGGCCACCCTCCCCTCATCCTCTGGCCCTGTGGGGAGTGGGGGGGAACGTGCCCCCAAACAGGACCAGGTCTGGCTTGTAGAGCCAAAGGAGACCTCCGAGGCCAGCCAGTCTCACCTGCTCATTTTACAGAGGGAGAAACTGAGGCTTATGGAGGGGAAGGGGCTGGCCCAAGGACACATGGCACTTCTGTGGCAGAGCCAGGCCTCAAACCCAGTCCCCTAGGCCAGGCACTGTGTTGGGGGATGCAGAGATAAAAGCTGAACTGTACCTGCCCTCGGGGGTGTGGGGGGGAGGGGGAGGGAGAGACTTCTGGGTGACCTCTCTGAGCCTCAGTCTCATCATCTGTAGAATGGGACGATAACCCCTGTATGACCTTACTCCATGCTGAAGTTAGCTGAGATAGGGTATAGCAGGCACTCTGTCCCTTCCAGCGCTGAACGGGCTTGTGCTAGGGATAGAAGAAGGAGCTTGAGGAAAATCAGAGCAGGGATGAGAGCCCTTTCATCTGGAGGGAGGCCATAGGGCCTGCCCCCAGAAAGGAGCCAGGACTCAGAGAGCCAGAGATGAGCAGGGAACAGCATGTGCAAAAGCCCTGAGGTAGGAGATGGACCCTACAGTGCAGGAAGGGCAGTGAAGAGACAGGGATGGGAGGGCAGATGGACGGTGGGGAGCCCGCGATAGTGGGCTAACGACACATGTGGAACTCATGAAGAGGAGCCTTCTTGGTCTGAGACTTTGTGGTCCCTCCAGGCTACCTTCCTTCCTACAGATCTTGGCCACGTTGGCTGCAGGGAGAGAGAGCGTGGCATCTGAGGAAGTGGCCAGGATTCTAGGCAGCCTGACCCAGAGCCGGCAGGTGAGGGGGCTGGGAGTTGGGGCCTGGGCTGCGCAGGGATGCCCATACTGTGGGCGCTGACGCCTACTCTTCCCTTCTAGGCCCTGGCTCTGGGAGATCTGCGCACAGGTCAGTCCCTCGCCTACCTCCCCACAGACTCATCTAGGCTGACCCCTTTAGGTTATGGGGGAGGGAGTGGCAGATGGGGGCTAATCCCCTGGGGCCTCCCAAGGCCCAGCCCAGGGTCCTTGGATCACATCTCTGGCAGTGGGGGCTGGAGGGTGAGCAGAGTTCCCGGCCTTTGTCCTCTCTGGCCATCCGCCCTGGGAGGCCTGGGAGGGAGGTGAGGGGAGGGCCTCTTTGGGGGTGCTGGGGATCTCTCATTGGGCCCCCCTGATCTAATGGGCCCCTCTGCCCAGTGTGTCTATTCCTGGAGGAGAGCAGCCTGGCCAGAGAACATTGGAGACATGCCCTGGACACCCTGCTGGGCAGCACTGCCTCCACGCTGGCCTCTGTGTTGCAGGACCCGGCTGCAGGGTCTGCAGAGCGGGCCTGCCATGCAGTGAAGGTGGGTGTGTGTCCTTATTCCCCATCTTCTCCCTGTAAAAACTGGGCTGGCAAGGGGGCATGCCTGAGCGGTCACAGTGGAGAGCCACAGGGCTCCGGGGTCCTGTATGGCAGCCACGTGGAGGGCCCGGGGTTGGGGGTGGCTTGCAGAGCCCCTGTAAGTAACCCTGTCCTGCTGCGGAGCCTGCTGGCTGCCACTGGTCTCCAGGAGGTGGGGCGTGGCCTGGCTGATGGGCACTTCGGCTGATGGACACAGTCTCTGCCCACAGCTGGCCCTCCAGCTTTTCCAAACCATGCCAGAGGAAGTGGGCGTCCTGGTCTGGAGTCCTGCAGATGACACGGAGCCCCTGGCGAGCATCCTCCAGTCCCTGGTGCAAGTGACCATGGGAAAGGTGACGAGACGCTTGGGGAAGGCTGAGGCCTAGCCCTATGGCCCTGGTTGAGGGAGGTGGGCCCTGCTGATCACGAGGCTTTCCTGCTTCCACTCTTGTCCCTCCTGCAGGTGGTCAACAAGGATGCCCGCCTCCTGGCTGGCACGGCCCTGGGCATGCTGGTGAATACTGCCCCCACACTGGAGGCAGGGGTCAGGGCTGTGTCCGAGCTGCTGGGGCTGCTCAGCCCAGGTGAGGCTATGAGAGAGAGAGCGACTGGGAGGAGAGAGAAGGCCAGCCTGGCCCCTCCTCACGCTCCCGGCCTGGCCTCTCCCCACGTCCCCAGCCCGACTTCATCTTACATCCCCAGCTCAGCCTCTCCCCACATCCCTGGCTCGGCCTCTCCTTATGTCCTAGCCTCTCCCCGCATCCCTGTCCTGGCCTGTCCCCATGTTCCAGGTCCAGCCTCTCCCCACGTCCCTGGCCCGGCCTCTCCCTGCATCTCCAGCCTGGCCTCTCCCCATGTCCCCAGCCCAACCTCTCCTTACATCCTGTCCTCTCCCTGTGTCCCCAGCCTGTTGTCTCCCTGCATCCCCGACCTGGCCTCTCCCTGCATCTCCAGCCTGGCCTCTCCCCATGTCCCCAGCCCAACCTCTCCTTACATCCTGTCCTCTCCCTGTGTCCCCAGCCTGTTGTCTCCCTGCATCCCCGACCTGGCCTCTCCCTGTGTCTCCGGCCTGGCCTCTCCTTATGTCGTGGCCTCTCCCTGATCCCTGTCCTGGGCTCTCCCTGTGTTCTAGGTCCAGCCTCTCCCCATGTCTCCGGCCTGGCCTCTCCTTATGTCGTGGCCTCTCCCTGATCCCTGTCCTAGCCTCTCCCTGTGTTCCAGTTCCAGCCTCTCCCTGCATCCCCAGCCTGGCCTCTCCCCATGTCCCCAGCCCAACCTCTCTTTACATCCTGTCCTCTCCCTGTGTCCCCAGCCTGTTGTCTCCCTGCATCCCCAGCCTGACCTCTCCCTGTGTTCCAGGTCCAGCCTCTCCCTGTGTCCCCAGCCTGTTGTCTCCCTGTGTCCCCAGCCTGTTGTCTCCCTGCATCCCCAGCCTGACCTCTCCCTGTGTTCCAGGTCCAGCCTCTCCCTGTGTCCCCAGCCTGTTGTCTCCCTGCATCCCCAGCCTGACCTCTCCCTGTGTTCCAGGTCCAGCCTCTCCCTGTGTCCCCAGCCTGTTGTCTCCCTGCATCCCCGGCCTGGCCTTTCTCTGTGTCTCTGGCCTGTCCTCTCCTAAGTACCCAGGCCCAAGCTACAGGCAGTCTCCCCTGCATTCAGTGTGGCTTGTTGGCTAACACCGAGGGCAGGCAGGGCCTTGGAGGACAGCAGGGCTCTCTGCTCAGGGTGCGATCGTCTTATCAGGGAGATGGGGATGGCTGTAACAAGTGGGCCCTGACCTGAACCTCAGGGAGCTGAATGTGGTCAAGGGAGGAGCTGGCCTGTGCTAAGCTGGGCTTGGCCTCAGCCCCAAGGAGAAGGACTGAGTGATCAGGGATAGGAGAAGCTTCCTCCTCTGAACAGATTTGTTGTCCTTAGACCCCGGGGACCAGAGGCTTGGGGGGCTGCGAGTGGCTGTGCCCCCCATGAGCCCTGATGGGCTGGAGTACCTGGTGCTGAGCCGAGGCCTTCTGACGTCCTGCAGGAGGGAGATCCTGACCTTCAGGCCTCCTGGTGGGCAGGTGAGTCTGAGCCTGGACTAGGGGAGCCGGGAGGAGGCAGTGGAGGCAAAGGTGCCCTGGACTGTGGGACAAGGAGAGGCCAAGCTCGGCTTGTCGTGCCCTCCCTCCAGGGTCAGGTCAGGGATTTGCGGGGTGTCTACCCTGCCTGTGCTAGGCTCTCCCAGAGGACCCTCTCCCTCTGCTCCCGGGCCCCGGGCCCCCGGCGGCCTGCTTTCTTCACACCCACCACTCCCAAACCCCTAGGCCTGTCTGCTGCTCAGAGACCTGATGCCCCCCATTGGCCCAGGCTGGAGCGAGAAGCCCATGGACTACCGTGCCTTCCTCCTCCAGGGTGAGGACTCCTGGGCCTGTGGGAATGTATGACGGGGGCCGCTCCCTGCCTCTAAGCAGGGCCTGCTGGTGATGGAGGCCTGCGGCCAGTGGGAGAATGTCAGGGGCCGAGGTTGGGGTCAGGAAGCAGAGAGGATGACTCAGGTCTGGAGAGTGGACAGAGAGGCCGCCCTCCAGGACCAGTCTGTCCTGGGCCGTGGGTGGGAAGTGGAGGAGGCCACAGGCAGCCCTAACGCTGGAGAGGGATCCTCGGGGAAGCAGGCGTAGAGTCTGGGAAGCAGAAGGATGTGCAGGCCTGGGAACAGGGCATCTCACCAGAGGGCCTCGGGGAGGTTTCAGCCAGAGGCAGGGGTAGTGGGGTGCCCAGGGGAGGTGGACCCAGGGCAGCCTGACTCGAGAGAGGAGCCTAGTGTTTGCTGCCCCTCCCCAGCTTTCTCCCTGTGGCTGCGGCGGCTACACGAGAGCACCCCTGGCATCTGGACGGGACGACTGCTGAGCGGGACCTCTCTGCAGACCCAGCAGCTGACTCAGTTCATCTGGATAAGCACCAAGAGCCCGGTAGGGAGCCCCGGGATCAGGCCAGGCTGGGTCCAGCCCATCTCCTCTCCGTATCTGAGTCCCTCATGCAGAGAAGGCAGCCAGACAGCAAGGCCTGTCCTGATCCCTTGGGTCACCCAGGAGGTGGCCTGGGGAAGATGGAGCCAGAGACACTGTCCTTGGCACACTGCTGGGAGGGTCATGGTCTGATACTATGTACAGTGGAAACACCCCCAAACCTCGGCTCTGGTCTCAGCACCGGGAGCTTGTGGCGGCCCCTCGGTACCTACATCTATAAAATGAGGAGGGGGTGAGGTGAGGAGAGGTGTCTGCCAAGCCCCTTGTGGGGTGATGAGCTAAAGCCCTAGAAGGAACCTGGCCTCATCTTTTTTTGGTCTTGTTTTTGATTTTTGGTGGGGCAGTGAGGGTTAAATGACTTCCCTAAGGTCACACAGATAGTGTCAAGTGTCTGAGGTCAAATTTGAACTCAGGTCCTCCTGAATCCAGGGCTGATGCTCTATCCACTGCGCCACCTAGTGGCCCTGGACCTCATCTTTTTATAGATGGGACAACTGAGGCCCAGATTGGGGAGAGGGTCACACAGCAATACAGGGACACCATAGTTGGGTCCAGGAAGCTGGGGACTGGAGAGCTGTCAAAGGGGCACAAAGGGCAGGGCCCACTAGGGAGGATGACGGTGTTGGCGGCCATCTGCCTGGCCCATGGAGTCCGCACCTTCCCCCACAGCTGGAAGTCCTGTCTGAGGCCACCCTGCGCTCCTTCAGCCTTTTCCTGGAGCTCTATGGGAAGGAGTGTGCACACTTTGGAGACGACGTGGAGCGGCCCCTCTATGACAAGCTCTTAGAGAGGGTCCGGGCTCTGCCCTGGTTGACCAAGGCCCGCTACTCAGTCCTCTGTGCCCTGCTGCCCTTCCTGGGCTCTGAAAGGGTGAGTGTTCCCTCCTTTGGACTGGTCAGAACAGTGGAAAGAAGGCTGGGGAGGAGCCTCGAGGAGTCCCAGGGAAGCTGGCTGCAGGGAAGTAGCCCTTGGTTCCCCGGAGCATGGAGGGCCAGGGCCTGGGAGCCCCAGCCTGGGGGGGGGGCAGTGTTTCAGCACCACGGCCAGGGGTGAGCTGGGGGAGAGCCGGGAGAAGCCAAGGGGTCTTCCAGGGCTAAATTGATGGGGGAGGATGGTGGAGCTTGCTGCTGGAGCCTGATAGGCAGGGGTCAGGTCACTGTGATCCGGGGGTCTTTGGGCTTCCAGAAGTGGGGGGAGCTTCCCCGGCCTCGGCATTTCTCAGACCTTGGCTCACATCGCCGGTGGCAGTGGGCAGAGGGCACAGTCCCTTCTTTCTGGGGTTATCAGGGTGGGCTTCCTGGAGGAGGCATGCCTGGGATGCAGAGCGCACTGCTCTTTCAGGTCTTGGCTGTGCTGCCGGAGCTCCCTCAGGACCTCTTGCTCTGCCTTTCCACCAATGCCCTGAGCCCCCCAGCAGTGGACACATACCGCTGCTTCCTACAAGCCCAGCGGGAGGAGTGGGCCCTCGCGGAGGCTGGCACTGGCGAGGAGGCGTTGGCCAAGCGGTGGGCCCGGCACTGGTTGCCTGCTGTGGCGGAGGCCCTGCAGTCCCCGGTGCCAGCCGTGCAGGGCCGGGCAGCCAGCTCGCTGCTCCCTCACACTCTGCAGCTCTTCCCAGCCTCAGCTGGACTCCTGGAGCAGGCGTTTGCAGGCCCAGGACTGGCCTGCCTGCGGGGGTGGGCGGCCCTGCAGAGGACTCGAAAGGAGCTAGGCCAGGGCCCCCAGGCGGCTAGCCAGAGTCCAGCCCGCCTTGCCGCGTGCCTGGCCTGTGGGGATGAGGCTGTGCGCCTGGCAGGGGCCAGCCTCTTGTGTGGGGGGCCTGGATCTGCCCAGGCCCCTGGCCCAAAGGAGCTGGCCATCTTCCAAGACTTCCTGTGGCTGAACCTCAGTGGCTCTTCAGCATCCTTCCGGCAGCTGCTGCAGGCAACTGTGAGCAGACTCCTAGGCCGGCTTCGTGACAGTGCGCTGGCTGTGCTCCGTAGCCAAGGGGCAGCAGGGGCAGGCCCACCCCCAGAGCCTCTCCTACTCACTGAAGGTGAGCCTGGGGCAGGGAGAGGAGGGGCTCAGCCCCTGTACTGCCAAGGGCATCATGGGGCCCCTGGGAAATGCACTCCCTCAGACTCCCTGTCCTCTCTTGAGCGCTAGGGCAGGGGGATGGATGCCTGCAGAGATAGGCTTTGGACTGGGAGGGTTGGGGGACCTGAGGAGGTGGGCTTTGGGATGGAGGGGATTGAGGTACCCGGGGAGTTGGAGAGACTTGGAGAGAGGTAGGCTCTGGGGGCCCCAGGGGCCGAGGGCTCAGGGAGGTGGGCCAGGGGGGCTGGGGGCTCAGGGAGGTGGGTTCTGGGCCTGGGGGGCTACTGTGAGGCAGTGGACCCATGCAGGGGGGCCCAGGGAGGGGGGCCAGAAGGGCTTGTTGGCCTGGTGTGCAGCTCCATCCAAGGTCTTCCTGGCCTCTTGTCATCCATCCTCTGCAGACTTCGTGGAATGGCTGCTGCAGTTCAGTGTCTCCCAGCTGGGCCCAGCCTCAGGCTTCCAGCGCCGAAGGACCGCCCTGCTCCTGCTCACGGCCCTGCTGGTGACGTGCACGGACAGCTGGAGCCCTGAACGGAAGAAGGGGCAGCCTCCCCGTGAGTCCTGACTCAGCCTTGTCCCCCGTGACCCCTATGGGCATCAGCCGCTCCCCACGCAGAGCCCGCCCCGGCCCCCAGCCTCGGCCTGGCTCTCCTCAGCCCTCTCTGCTGCTTCCTCCAGGGCCGACCTCCTGCCCCACTAATCCCCACCCCCTCCATTGCCCCACAGCTACCATGGCCGCTTTGCTGAGCTGGGCCAGGCGGAGAGGCCGCTGGGACTTCACCTCAAGGGCCACCTTGCTGGCCTTGCTCAGCTGCCTTCAGGACGGCACCAGTGAGGTAAGGTGCCCGATTGTCCGGGGAGGGGACGAGGAGGAGGGGATGAGGCCCCTCCATCTGGTGTAGGCCCGATGGGCCCATAAGAATGTGTGGCATTTCCAGAGTAGCTGAGTGTTTGCAGAGCCCTTCCTGTCCAGGGTAGCAGGTGCTGGAATCCAAGGCCCAGAGTTCAAATCCAGCCTCTCCCTTCCCTTTTCTGGGCCTCAATCTCTGCTTTGTAAAAGCAGATGGGACCTGGACTCGGTGGCCTGCTTTAGTGCTAGGAGACAGGCGGGGTCGCTGAGGCAGGTGACTCCCTGTGTGGAGATTATTCCTTTCACTGATAAAGCTTGGCAGCAGCTTGAATGTGGGGGGTGAGTGCACAAGAGAGGAGCTGAGGAGGCTTGGGGGTGGGGAGTGATGACACCCCTCACAGAAATAGGAGCATTCAGAAAGGGGAGGTTTAGACAAGTTCAACTTTGGACATGTTGAGTTCAAGGTCTGTGAGATGCATTCCAAGGTGTCTGACAGGCATCTGGAGATGGGAGACTGGATGTGGAGAGAGGTTAGGGCTGGACAAGGAGATTCAAATCTGGGATGAAGTCCCCTCAGGCCTCTGACCCCTGCTTCTCTTCCCCCAGATCCGGGAGCCAGCTGCCAACCTTCTGCATATCTACTTTCCTCCTGCTCTGCCCGGAGACCTGGCCGGAGCCCTGCTGGAACGGGCACACCAGGCCCTGAGCAGTGCCCGTGGGCAGGAGGTGGAAGCTGGCGCCCTCATGATGCAAACTTTGCTGCAGAAGTAAGGCTGGGGGATG
The DNA here is from genome assembly GCF_019393635.1 of Dromiciops gliroides. Lineage (NCBI taxonomy): Eukaryota > Metazoa > Chordata > Mammalia > Microbiotheria > Microbiotheriidae > Dromiciops > Dromiciops gliroides. Next base: position 6,198,678 of record NC_057861.1, read on the forward strand.
GAGGCCAGGGGCCGGGTGGGCTCTGAGCCTTAGGCCTCCCTCCCTTCCTTTCTTCCCCTGCCTGCCCTTTGGGTCTCCCCTTGACTCCAGGCCACCCTTTGCTTTACTCTGCTCTGCTCTGCCTCAGAGGTCCACTCGGGCCCCGAACCTTGGGGCAGCTAGGGTTGTTTTCTCTGTCCTGAGCCCTGAGGCCGTGTGGGTTTTCCTCTTTGTCAGAGTGGACGGTGACACCCTCCAGAACATAGTCCCCAGGCCCGAGGAGGAGGGCCCAGCCCTGGGTTGTCCCAGCCTCACGCTCATCTCCTACCTTCTCCACCTGCTACGGGAGCGTCACGTGGCAGCCCAGCAAGACCTGCTTCAGGCGGCCTCTGCCCAGCCACTCCATGGTGAGGGCTCCTGGGCCACGGGGAGCCTCCCCCCGGCCCTGCTTGCTACATCCCCCCAATCTCTCCAGCTCCTGGATCTCCCCCCCTCTGCCTCCTCCCCCATCTCTCTTCTCATGGTGGCTTCTCTGTCACTATGTGCTGCCCCATTCTCTCTTTTCTCTGTCTGGATCCTTCCACTCCCTTTGCTCGTCATTGTGTGCCCCCGTTTCTCCTCATCATTGTGTACCCTTGTTTCTCTCTTCAGTGTTAGGTGCCCCCGCTTCTCTCCTCACCATTGTGTGCCCCTGTTTCTCTCTCCTCACCATTGTGTGTCCCCATTTCTCCTCACTGCTGGTTGTCCCTGCTTCTCTTTCTTCTCCATTGTTTCCCTCGGTTTTCTCTTGTGCCAGGTGCTTTCTCTCTTCTTCCCAATCGGTGGCTCTAGTTCTCCATTTTACTCTCACCACGCGTGTTCCGCCTGATTGTGTCCCTGTTTTACTGAGCTCTCTTTCCTCCTGGATCCCCCCAGTTCTCTCTCCATGGTCTGATCTTGTCCCTCACCGTCTCCTCATTCTTCTTTGTGCCCACGGCGTCCTTTGGGTGAATTCCTCTCCGGTGGCTTCCTTGTCTGTGCTCGCTCTTCCCTCCCTCCTCTCGTCCCCACCTCTCTATGCTCCCCCTCCCCAGTCTCAATTTTCCCTTCCCTGCTGTCCTTGGCCCCTGCCCTCCTCCCCTTGACCTTACTAAGGGTGGTTTCCGGGCAGCCATTGTCTGCGGGGGCTTTGGGGAGTTTGGGGCTCCCACAAGGCTGCGCTGGGCTAGGAGATAATCGGGAGCTAGGCGGGGCTGGGCAAAGTAGGGATGAGGATGCTGGGGGGAGGGGCATAGTGCTGATGGAGGAGGCGTCCCTCTCCTAGGCCCTCTGTGCGCCCTGCGCCGATGCCTCCTAGAGGCCCCCCGCACGGGGCTGTCCATGCAACAGGCGTCTACACGGGCCTCCTGGCAGGAGCTGCTCACGATTACGGTGACGACGATGGCTGAGGTTGCCTCCTTCCTCCTGGCCGTCCTACGGGGCTCTGGAGAAGATCTGCAGCCAGGTGGGTACCGTGAGGCCGGGCAAGAGTGGCAGCCCCAGTACATGTCCTGGGCCTGGCCTTGCCCTGCTGCCCCAGCCCCTGCACCCTCTGGTGCCCTGCATCTGGGAGCCCCTCTCTCTCCACTCTTGCCCTGTGGCTGCCCTCACCGCCCCCCCCCCCCTTGTCTTGGCAGCTGCTGCCCCCTCCCTGGCCGACATGGGACTGGCCATCAATGCTGCCGTGTGGCAAGGCAGAGCTGGGGGCCTGGGGTCTGAGGAGGACGAAGAGGAGGGTGAGCCCCCCCTTCTGCTGTCTGAGGAACAGGGACGCATCCTGACCTGTTGCTGGATTTCTGCAAAGGTGAGGGGGGGTCACTGAGGCAGGACTGCCCAGGCATCGGGGCCGAGGCTTCCACCAGAGGAGGGAGGAGGCAGCCCCAGGGGGACAGGCATGGTGTATGGGAAGGACTCTGGGAGGAGGGAAGCCAGAGAGAGGGGGAGCGGAGGCCGTGTGGACATGGATCAGGCAAAAGAACTGGGAATATCAAGCTTGGAGAAGAGAAGGCCAGGGTGGGGGTGGGGGATATGACAGCTGTCCTCGAGTGCCCTGTATTCTGTCGTGTGGAAGAGGGCAGAACCAAGAACCCCAGGGGGCAAAGAGGTGGGTGCAGGGTTGAGCCAAGGAAAAATGTCCTAACGTTGAGAGCTGCTCTGAGGGGGAGGGGCTGCTGGGGAAAGGGCTCCTATTCTTGGAGGCCGTCCAATGGATGTTGGATGACCCCTTGTCAGGGATGTCAGAGTAGGTGCCAGATGGGTCCTGCTTGGTGTGGGAGGCCACTGAGCCCCAGCACTGAGATCCTGATACTCCTGTAGAGTCTGGCACAGACATAGGCGCCTTGCCCCCTGCTCCAGTCAGGCCTCTAATCTTAGACAGGCACACTCCTCCTCCTCCTCTGGGCCCTGCCTCCTGTCTGAGATGCCCCTGGGCAAGGCAGGGGGAAAGGGGAAAAAGAGGGGCCTGTGGTATGGGACACCTGTGTTGGGGCAGACCAGGCACATCGGGGTGCTTTTCCTTGGGGTCCATATTCTCCATGCCCCTTGACCTGGATAGGGCTAGTTGTGCTGCCTGTGTCAGGGGGGTTGGGGAAGCTCTTCAGGGGCTGAGTTTTCATGCCCCCAGCTGGGCTCTCGGCCTGGGGCACTCCCCTTGCTGGAGCTGGGCTGGGCCTTGTGGCCTGCAGCCTCCCTCACACCTCCGTGCTCACATCCAGGAGATAGGCCTGCTTCTGGGAGGCCTGGCAGAGAAGACTCTGCTGCTGGCCCCACCGACCACTGGCTCAAAGTCTCCACTCTTGGCCCTGGATGGCCTGCAGACCATTGTGGCCACCCTGCAGGGTCTGCTGCTCAGATGCCGCCATTGGGTGAGTCAGCCAGATGTGTCCCCCTCCCCCAGCTTGCAGCTTCCTGAGGCCGTGGCCCTGGACGGAAGGATGTGGGCGTGACTGGGGTGGACCTCAGTGACCAACATGGCCTGTCCTTATTGCCCTTTCTAGGCCTTAGTTTCCCTCACCAACCTTTTCCCATTGTGCCTCATACAACCAGGGCCCAGCCCAGGCCTCCTCCTGACCCTCCTGGTACCAGCCATCCCCTCTCCCTCCCCTCCTTCCAACAGGGAGCTCTGGAGGGCTGCGCTTCTGGCCTCACCACGGTCTGCAGGGCATTGCTGGGTCAGCCTGACCCAGAGCTGTGGGAACTGCCCCAGAAGCTGCTGTCCAAGGTACCTACCCTTTGGTTCCTCCTGTGTTGACTTCTCTTGGGCTCTGGGTTGGGCTTATCTTGTGCCCACAGGGACCCCCACAGCCTGGGGGAAGCCGAGAAGGCAGAGGGAGGGGGCAGAGCTCACCCCCGCCCATCCTGCTCTGCTCGATCCCAGCTCATCCTATCTCCTGGTTTGCTTCCGAGGGCCTGGAATTGCTGAGTGGTCCACGGAACAGCTCTGTGACACGCCGGGCGGCGGGTTTCCCCCTCTTCATCCAGTGCATTGTAGCAGGGGAGCCAGCAACCGGTGCCCGGCCTCTGTTGGCCAGCTGTGTGGACACACTGCTTGAGCTGGCCAAGAGGCCCCTGCCTCAGGCCTGGGACCAGACTCTGGACCTGCCACAGGTGAGGGGTGTGGTGCCCAGGAGGAGGGTGGGCTGTGGTCCTCATTCTTGTGAGGGCTTTGGCACAGGTCCTTGGGTAGGACAGCCCGGCCCAGAGCCCCCAGCAGGGAGCTCACGTAGCCCCTGGGTCCTGGTTATCACTAGCCCTCAGCCACATGCAGAGCTGGGCACACCCTCTGCCCAGCCATTCCCTGGAAGGCGCCACTTCTGGGATCCCGACCTCTGAGTGTCCCTGAGCTGCTCTTGAGCTTCTGTGTCACTCCGGCCTTCTGACCCCTCCCCCCGTCCTCAGTGGGGCCTTCCCCTGTGCTGGCCATGTGCTTCTCCCTTCCCCCTCTCCATGCCGCAGTGAACCAGGTCACCTCCCCCAACCTCTCCCTTACCCCCCCCCCCCCCCGCACCCCCAGCCTTGGTCTGCCTTCACTCCTCTTCTCCCACTGCTCGCTGGGCCAGAGAATGTGTCAGCGCTGTGCTGGAGGCCTGTGACACGGTGATGTTACATGATATGAGCTGCCCCCCCACCCCCCACAAGGCCATTCTTCTGCTCCCTCACTGACCACAGCGGGCACAGCTAGGATTCCTCTGCCCACAGGCTGCTCACTATGCCTCTGCCCAAGTATTTATAGGGCCCAAATGGTGGTGTTCCCAGCACCATTAAGGGCCCCAGGTATCAGACTGGGGAGACAAGAAGCCTCCAGATATAGTTATATAGTATGATTTACTGTTTGGGAGACCTGGGATCTGTCACTTCTCTCCTCCGGGGCTCAGATTCATTCTCTGTCACATGAGGATGGTCAGGACAGATAATTCCTAAGGCCCTCCCAGCCCTGCCATCACCTGTTCTAAGGCCCTTCCCAGACCTGCCATCTCCTGTTCTAAGCTGGTATGGTGCAAGGTAAAAGACCAGTGCTCTGATTATAGCAGCAGCTGGTCTGTCCCTGTTGAAGGCCTATGGTTTGGAGCCCTCCTTGCTGAAGGGGGAGGGTCTCCAAGGGGCAGGGATGTGGCCAGGTGACACAGGGAGACGGGTCGGGCACCTCTGGGGATGACAGGCAGACCACTCGCTCCCTGCAGGTCTCTGCTCTGCATGTGCTCCAGGCCCTGGTGCGGGGGACTGGCCTGGGAGCCCCGATGCTCCAGTGGGCCGGCCCGCTCCTTGAGCTGTGTCTGGGGGCCCTGGGCTCCCCTTGCTGGGCTGTGAGGAACGCCGGCACCCAGCTCTTTGGTGAGTGGGAGACGCTGCTGTTTCTCCAAAACGGGGTTGGTACAGGGGTGTGGGGGGGTCCCGGGGCCGAGCTGCTGGCTTTATGGGCCTGGATCTGCCTCCCCAGGTGCCCTGATGGGCCGGCTGCTGGGTCAGAGCCTGAGCCGGGAGGGCAGTGGCCCCCACAGAGGACTGTGCCCCGAGGCTTTCTTCACACTCTACCCTCCACTGGAGACCATTCTTCTGACCCCGCTCTCCCCACTGGGGGCTGCGGGGGAGAGCCGCCCCCACCCTGCCCTCCATGCTGTTCTTATCCTCCTGGCCAGACTGCAGCCTGGCATGGAGCGTCTGAGCAGGTACTGGGGCCTGGGGGTAGGAGGGTTTGTGGTGTCTGGGCCTACCCAGGAGAGAGGGAGGGAGGGGGCCTGGGGAGGCTGAGATGGGGGAGCCCTGCCAGGAGGGACCCTCACTCTGGCCCGGGAGCCTGGTGGCGTTTCAGGGCTTGATCTCGCTCCTCTGGGCCTGGGCCACATCGGTCTAGAGATGGGAGTACAGGGACACGGGGCTGAGAATGGCTGCCACTACTGCTGCCAGACACGGGAACAGCGGGATCCTGGGGGGTGGGGGGAGGTCTCTGTCATCTGCTCACCCCAGTCAAACCTCGTGCTTGGGGTTCAGTTTCTGTGCCAGGGGTGCCTCGGGTGCTGGTGCAGCTCCGGCCGATGACCGGTCCAAGAGTGACCAGTGCGGTCCTGAGCTCAGACAGGCCCGGCTCCCAGGCCGGAGCTTGTTAGGTAGAGGGGATTGGGAAGCCTGGGGCTCCGCGAGGGGTCGGAGGCCTCACCATGGGCTTGGCCTCTTTCCTAGCTCTGCAGCCCGGTTTCAGGAGCAGTTGCTTCATCTCTCAGCGAGTCCAGTCTATGCCACGCGGGCAATGGCTGCCCGGGCCTTGGTGCCCTTCGTGCCTCTGGCAGAATTGGAGAATGTCCTGCTACGCCTGCTGCGGGACCTAGCGGGGCCCAGTGCCCACAACGTGCTTCATGGACGGTTGCTGCAGGCACATGCCCTTCTGGCTCAGGGTGGTACCTGGTGAGCCAGTCTCAGTGGGCACAGCTTCTGCCCCAGCCCGAGTGGCCGACGAGCCTGGATGAGTCCTTGGCTTCAGGCCCTGTCCCGGAGTGGGAGGTGCTTCCCCAGTGCCAAATGGCTGCCTTGGGAGGTGGGAGGTGGGGGGTACAGAGCTCAAGGAGGGCTGTTTGGGCCCCTTTAGGGGATGCTGCAAAAGGGCTTTGTGGCCAGATGAGACTGGGGCAGAGAGTTCGGGGGCTAGGATCAGGTTCCAACTGAGATACTTCCTAGCTGTGTGGCTTTGGACCAGTCACTTCCCCTTTGGATCTATTTCCTCATTTGTCAAATGAAAGATTTGGACTCAGAACTCCCTAAGGTTGAGAATGTGGGGCCTGAGGTTGAGAGCTGAAGGGGAGCTCCTTAAGAAGCCTCAGGAGCCCCACCCTACACTTAACAGATGGGGAAACTGAGGCCAGGGGAAGCAGAGTGACTTGTCCAAGGTCGCATGGCTGGTGAGCATCCAAGGTGAGATTTGAACCTAGATCCTCTGTCTCTGGGACTGGGCTGAGTCCAGGTCCCTCATATTATAGCGGGAGAGACCGAGGCTCAGATCCTTTAAACGAGGTGACCGAAGCTGGACAAACATTAGCTGTTGCTCCTCTGCCCAGGTCGCCTGTAGGCCACACACGTCAGAGCCAGGCTGAGGGAGCCCGGGAGGAGGGGAGATTCTGAGCCTCGAGCCCAGTGCTCTCCCTCTGGATCTGTTCAATCCAGCAAGCATTGAGTAAACTCCTGCTGTGTACAAAGTCCAAGCTTGGCCCTGAGGCTCTGAAGAGGAAGACAAACCTCTCGTTGTGTGGAGGGGCAAGTGGGCAGGCAGGGTATGGCCACAGGTGATGTTCAAGTAGGTGCGTCGGCAGGAGGCAGGTCTTCTGTGGCTGAGGGGACAAAACAACTCAGGGATGAGGAGGAGGCCCCTGGGGACCTGCCTGGCCCCTTCCCAGGCCCTGGTGGCCCCTGTGGGCTGAGCCTGTGCTTTTCTCTGTCCGCAGCCGGACCTTCCAGGGCCTGCCGGCTGTTGTGCATCAGGCAGAGGCCGCGTTTTGGCTGTTCACACCTGCCCAGCGCTGCCCACTGATCCGCTCAGCCTACTTGCGGCTTCTCTCCCTGCTGACCAGTGGCTGCAGCGAGGACTTCCTGAAGCAGCTTGAGGCTGCTGTGACCCAGGAGCTGGGCCCCTCCAGGCCAGAGACTCAGGTAGAGAAGCCTGGTGCTTGGGGCCTGACTTGGGGTTCTGGGGAGGCTCCCTGGCGGGCTGCAGGCTCCCTGGGGGCAGGCACACAGGTGCTCAGGCTGTGCCAACTGATGGGCTTGGCTTGGTTCACAGGTGGGCACTGGCGTGCTGCGCCAGGAGTGTGCCAGATTCCTCTGCAGGGAGGCGGCGCGGTTGGCCGATCCCAGCCGGAGCCAGGCCCTGGCCTCCCTGCTTCGAGGGCCAGACCCAGAGGTGCGCCAGGCCCTGCTTTGCTGGGTGCTGGAAGAGGGGGGTCGCTGCAAGCCCATGGCCGGCATTCTTCGGGCCCTGCTGCTGGTGAGCCCCATCCCAAGGCCCCCACCCCGGGTCCTCCCCGTGCCCGCCTCCGTGTGACCGAGCCGGGTGGGCATGCATGTCTGCACAGTAGGACAGCAGGAGCTTTTGGGAGCTCAGCTGTCTGGGGAGGGGAGAGGAGACAGGGAAGGAGCCCACCCAAGCCCTACCTGAAGGGGCAGGTGGCCATCCTAATGGCCCAGGCAGGAGCTTATTTGTGACTCAGCATCCACCCTGTGACTGCTTGCTGAGCTGAGGCAGCCGGGGGGTCCTCAAGGGTGGGGAGCCAGGCTGGAAGGCCCAGGGGCAGTGAGACCTCACAAGGATGGCCGGGGTCTAAGCCTGCTTCTTTGGCCTCCCCCTTAGGAGACCCTGTGGCCAGTGCTGCAGGAGGGGGGCAGCCCAGAAGGCCTGAAGCTCTACCTGGAGGCGTTGGTGCACCTACACGAGGCCCCCTCTGCCCACACTGAGCAGCTCTCGCCATCCCCGCCGCCCGCCTGCCTGGATCAGCTGCTCTCGCTGGTGGAGACGGCTGGTGGCAGCCCCGGCCTCCTGGGCAGGGCTCTGCGTGCCCTCAGCTTGCTCCTGGCCCTGGGGTAGGGTTCCCCGCCCCCTTTCTGGGCACCCCATGCCAGAAGCCGGCTCACATTCCACATGCCCTTTAGGACCACCCTCTCCTGTGCCTTCCTGAGCCTCAGTTTACCCATCTGCAGATGGGGGCGTTGGGCTAAACGACGTCTCGGGTCCCTTCTAGCTCTAAGTCTGTGCCTCTGTGCTCCTTTGTCCTTGGCCTCAAATCCCAGCCCTGCCCCTCTTCACTCCTCCCGGGACTTTGTCCCTTTGACTCCCTGGGCCTCAGGGTCCTTGTCTGTAAGTTAGTTGGGTCCAGTCCGTCCAGTTCCAGCAGCTTGTGACTCTGCCACAAGCTTCCCTTTCTCTGAGACTCAGTTTCCTCATCCCTCATAGGGATTCTGTTCTCAAAGTGTTTTGTGAACCTCAGGGTGCCAGAAGAGGCGCTGTTAGTTGTGGAAGATAGACAAACCCGCTGTTAGAAACACTCTTTCATGAGAAGCGCCATGTGAGGTGGGGGCTGACAGGGAAGGCTGCCAGCACCTGGAGGGATCAGGGATGACTTCCTGGAGGTGGTGGCATCAGACTTAAGAGGGGCCGGGTGTTCTGGCCTCACTTGGCAGGAAGCCTCAGGGATAAGGGGAAGGAGAGTCATGGGAGGGGGTGTCAGGGTTCCTCTGGGCAGCCTCAGACGGTGGCGCCTGGTGTTCTAGAGAGATGGATTTAAGCTTGGGGTCTGGAAAAAACTGCTGAAACCCGAGAGCCATCCAGGAGTGGAGCAGGCTACCCAAACGGGTGGTGAGCTCCCTGTCTGTCACCGAAGGCCTTTGGGCAGAGGCTGGTTGGTGATGGGGCGATTCCCACTCTGGTGCCCGGCGAGACCCAGTGCCCCTTCCCGGTCCCTTCCGAGACTGAATCCTCTGTCTCTTGGGGGATCCGACTTGTGTGTGACCCCAGAGGCTGCAGCACTTGGAGAAGGGACCAAGTACAATCGAGGCTGGGCTGCGGGGCTGACCGCCCTACCTCCTTGCAGGTCTCCAAGCAGAGGTCGCTAGCCTGGGGGTCCCTGCTAGCTCTGGGGGCTTCCGTATTCAGCAGGCCGGGAGAGAGGCTGAGGGCATTCCAGGCACAGGAAACAGTCCACAAACATTTATTGAGCGCCTGCTGTATGCCGGGCCCCGTGCCACGCGCTGGGCACACACAAGGAGGCAGATGGCCGTGGGCCCAGGACCCAGCACGTGGAGGGTGTTGGAGGGTTGGGGTTTGGAAGGGAGAGCCTCCTTGGAGCCGGTGAGCACTGACTGCGGGGCAGAGGGCCTCCCTCTGGGCCTGGAGATGATAGCGGTAACGGCTGGTGTTCCTGTAGCGGTTTGGAGGCAGGTGCTGTCTTTTCCCATTTTACTGATGAGGACACTGAGGCACAGGCTCTCTAGGAAGTGCCTGAGGTGGGATTAACGCTGTCTTGATGAGTGTCTATGGCCAGAGAAATGGATCCCCTGGTGGATGGGCAGGTGGGCAGTGCTCTGGAGAGGGGCCTTTTGGCGCTCAGGCAGGCTGGTCCCCATCCTCATGACCTCCCCAGCCTGCCACAGTGACAGGAGTGGCAGGGTAGATAGAGAACCAGTCTTGCAGTTAGGAGGACCTGGGTTCAGGTTCTGCTGTGCGACCTCTGAGCCCCAGGCAGCAATTTTGCCCTTACATCCTCCCTACCTTTTACACTTACTCCATGGCCAGGACCACCTTTCCTTTCTATAATTGTCTTCATTGTCCATATTATCCTTTTGTTTCCCCAGCTTCTTCTCTGTATCAGCAGGCCTGGATTTGAACCCAGGTCTCATGACTCCCAGCCCGGGGTGCTTTTGGCTTTCCTACCCTGTGATCTGATTCCTGGGAGCCTGGGGGTCAGCCTGGACTGGGGATCTCTCTGTGGGCCTGCCAGGATGGCTTCGCTCCCACCATGATGGTGTCCCCCCTTTCTGTCTTTACACCCACTGCTAGGCCTGAGGACCTTCCTGCCCTGGGCCGCTGGAGCCTGGTTCTTGAATGCTGGAGTGTGCCCCGCACCTGTGAGGAGCTGAGGCTGGCAGCTGCGCAATCCCTCCGCCTGGCTGGGGTCCGGGTGGTAGTCAGGGCCTGTGCGGGCTCTGGGTCCTCCCTGGCAGCCTTGGCTCTCCGGTAAGCTTCTCTGAGCCTCTGGGGATGGGCACAGGGCACAGTGGCCATCTCTGGCGCCTGCTCGTCTGGATCTGTCAGCCACCAGAGGCTGACGGGGAGGCCTGGGAGGGATTGACTCGAGGAACAGAACTGTTTGGACATGAGAAGTGTCCTCAGAGCTATGAAGGGCTGTTACCTGGAACACGGATTAGCCTTGTGCAGCTTGGCCCCAGAGGGAAAGCTGTGCAGGGTGTCCCAGCCTGTCTGTCACTCAGCAGTTTCATCTCTGGGCCTCAGTCTTCTCTCCTGTAAAATAGGGGGCCTATAAGGGGCTTCCCAGTCCCATGTCTGGGACCTCTAAGTGATGGGGGGTGCGTCTCCAGAGGGGTAGTAGGCAGGTCTGGCTTAGATGAGGTCTCCCAGCTCTGTGCTTCCTCAGCCCTGGACTGCTCCTTGAAGGTGCCAGGAAGGAGGGCAAGCATGGTCTCTGCCTCCAGGGGCTCCCCAGCACAGCTGGGGAGAAAAACCTCATGCTTTAAACAGGGAGCAAACAGGACACTCTGTAAGGAGGTGGATTTCAGGCCAAGAGAGAGCTTCCTAGCAGTCAGATGGAGTGTTTGGTGGTGAAGGTAGTAAGTTCCCCATCCCTGGGAGGAGCCAAGTCCAGATTGAATGGCCTCTTGCCAGGAATGATGTGGCAGGGGAATTGTGCATAACGTAGGGGGCTAGGCTAGATGATGATCAGCTCAAGTAGGTGACCTTCAAGTCACGTGGGCCAAGACAGCAACGTCCAGCTATGAGGTCTAATTGTGGGAGTGAGTGCACGGGGAGAGCCTATTCAAAGGCCCAGAGGCAGGAAATGGGCATTTGGCTAGAATGAGAGGAGGGAGAACCTGGTGTGGACCAGTGTCATCAAGGAAGACTTCAAGGAGGAGGTGAAAATGCAGGTCCAGACTAGGCTCTGTTCTACACTGTTCTGGGTTCAAATCCTCCAGTCCTGGGAAGCTGCTCACCCTACCTGCTGCCTGCTGGCACGTGTTCTCAGGCAGGATGAATAAACATAGATGTCACTCTTCTCTTTAGCTGACACCCTTGGCCTGGATGTGCCCTGGCTTCCCTGACCTCACCTTTCCCCTCAGGCTTCTGAACGCTGGCATTTTCCTGCTGCAGGACGAGGACCGGGCAGTGAGGCTGGAAGCATCCGTGTTCGCCAGTCTGCTGGCCCAGCAGATGGGAGCCCAGCCCTGGGATGCCAGCATGCCCATACAGGCCAACCAGGGCCTGCTCCTTCTGCTGCAGGTCATTAGGACACACTTTGGGGCCTGTGAGGACACCTGGCCACTTCTGATGCTCCATCTCCCCCAGTGTGATCTGGAGGGCCTGCTGGAGGAGGTGGGCACCAGCCGGTAAGGGCCTGGATCTCTCCGTGCATGTCCAGTGCTCAGAGCAGGCTGCCTGCTGGGCTCAAGCTGGTAAGGCCTGGAGCCTCCCTAGAGCAAGCCAGCTTCCAGAAGGGGGCTAGCCTGGGCCAGCCTCCAGAAGGGGGTCAGCCTGGAGTAGCCTCTAGAAGGGGGCTAGCCTGGGCCAGCCTCCAGAAGGGGGTCAGCCTTGAGTAGCCTCTACAAGGAGGCTTTGGGCAGCTGAGAGGGAGAAGCAGGCCTTACCACAGGACCATGGGGGAGGAGGGGAGGCCAGCTCAAGAAGGCTCACATATTTTCTTAGGGCTGATTTGAGGGAAGTGTCCAATAAAGCTCAGGGCTCCATGCAGGCTTCCCTGCAGTGCAAGCAGGACTTGCTGAGCTCTGGGTGTGGGTCAGGGCCGGGCTTGAGGTCCCCTGGGGCCCTTTTGAGCCAGGGCCGATGTGGCTGTCCCTTCCCTAGGACCCCCAGCCTCTATGAAGAGGACGGAGCCAATTTCTTTGCAGAACCGGCTGTGTTTGCCCAGCTCCTGCTCCCCTTCTTGCTCCAACTGCTGGACGGAGCTGAGGACAGAGCGCCCCTCAGGACCCAGGCCCAGCAGTGGGCGGTGGCTCGAGTCCCCGCCGTCCTCCACAGCCTCCGGCATTGCTGCCTCTGGTGGGGTCAAGGTAGGTGGGAGACGGTCAGTCCAAGGGTGTGAGATCTCAGTCAGAAGAGTTCTCTTCTTAGTGCGGAGACCCCAGCAAAAGTTACACGCTTGGCCTGCTTGGGCGTTAGCGAGAGACAATAGATGGAGGCCTGGGCCCCGCCCTCAGGGAGCTCATAGTCCAGGGGCAGGGCAGTGGAGAAGGAGCAGATCTGGGCCAGACCCCGGAGGGTTCACAACCTGGTTGTGTCATGTGCTGGGGGGAAGACTGGGGGAGGGACAGACTGAGGCAAGGGAGAGGACGTTCTGGAGGGGAGCACAGCCCGGGCAAAGACTTGGAGGGGAGGATTCAGCACGTAGGAAGGACCTCTTCTGCATAAGTCCCTGTACTGTGTACTGGGGCCACAGAGACAAAAACAACAATCCCTGCCCGCAAGGAGCTGGCGTTCTTCAGTCATGAATTTGAATTGTGTGCATGTGCACATGTAGATTATGTACACACATGTTCATGCACGTGTGTGGATGTGTACGTGTACATGCACTGCACACATGTGCACAGGTTGATGCGTGTATATGTGTATGCAAGTGCATGTGTGGGTTGCACACGTGTATGCATGTGTGTGCACACATGTGTGCAGCATGTGCAGATGTGGGTACACATGCATGGGTGGGTGGGTGGGTATGGGTGTGTGTGTGCGTGTCCCCACGCCCATCTCTCTGCTTGTTTCAGACAACGCTGGCCCTCTGTTCCTGAAGGCCCTGGGTTGCCCCAAGGTTCACACAGCCCTCACTGTGCTGCTGGTAGAGGCTGAGCTCTTGGCCCAGATCCTGGAGGCCCCACAGGCCAGCGGGGTGACGGTGCCTGGCTCTGGCTGCTCTTCTCAGGAGCTGAGACAAGCCTGGGGGAGGGCTCGGGCTGTGCTCACCCAACACGGCATGGCTCCCCAGCTGAAGGACAGCAGGAGACTGGGGCTGGACAAGAGGCCATGTGCTCTTATCGATGGCTCCAGGTGATCGCCAAGGAGGGATCTGTGAGACCAAGGGAGCCCCAGACATGAGGACATCTGGTGAAAGTGTGAGACAGAGTCCCCTGTGGACTTCTCTGTGGCCCTGAGCTCTTCCCTGGCTCCTGTGCCCCCTCCCCCTGGGGGGGGGCATTCACCTCCATCCCCCTCCATAGCCACCCAAGACAGACTCAAATCAGGCTGATGGGCAGAGTGGCCCGGAGCCAGGGCTCCGGGCTCATCGGAGAGTTCTGCGGGTCACCAGATATTAGCACCGGAAGGGACCTTCTTTTACAGAAGAGGAAACTGAGGCCCAGGGTGGGAGGGGAAGAGGCTTGCCCAGTGACTGAGCTCTGTCATTAAGAATGATCAGTCAATCAATCAATAATAAACATTTATTAAGCACCTATTATGTGCTGCTGGAGGACGATGACACTCTAAGGCTTAGAAAGGGCTCGCTTCACCACTGTGCTGGGAGGTCCGCCAGTAGCTCGTGCTGCTCCGATCGCCCCCATTTTGCAGATGGGTGTGGCCATTTGTCCCCCCCTGCACAGGCTGTCCATGTTTGAGTCGGCTGAAAAGCCAGCACCCTCTCCCTCACGTCACGTCCTGTCCAGTGTTCACTTCTTCTCCAGAAAGTGGAGGTTGTCTCCTGGGTCCCTCCCAGGCCTGACGCTCCATGGCCTGGGGCCTCTGGAGTCTCCGCCTGCTGATGGAGGGGTGGGGCGGGGTGATCTCTAAGTACCCTTCCAGGTTCACCAACGCTGATTCTGTCCAGGAGTGGCAGGGACACGCATGAATCAGTTTTCCTGCAGAGACCAGCTGGGTCCAGATAGAAGCCGCTCTCACCGTCCTTCCCCCCACCCCCAAATCTAACTTGTACAAGAAAGAAATGGAACAACAACATTGATAGAAAAAATATATTTTATAATATGATAATTGGGTGTAATTATTCTGCAGTCTATGCCTGGATCTTTTTTCCACCCAAAGTGATCTCATTTCTTGGAGGGGGGAGGCTGTCTTGGGCCCAGGCCGATGGTGCTGCATTAGGGATAATTTAATGATTAATAAGAGCCCTTCCGCGGGGGCAGCTAGGTGGCGCAGTGGATAGAGCACCGGCCCTGGAGTCAGGAGTACCTGAATTCAGGTCCGGCCTCAGACACTTAACACTTACTAGCTGTGTGACTCTGGGCAAGTCACTTAACCCCAATTGCCTCACTAAAAAAAATAAAATAAAAATAAGAGCCCTTCCAGCTCTGACGATAGTCAGCAAGCATGCAATAAGTGCCTACTGTGTGCCACGGACTGGAGGAAGCCAGTCCGTACTTGATTATCTGCTAATGAAAGAGACAATAAGGACATACGGAAGGGTTTGCTGTGTCAGTACAAGGTGGTTAAAGGCAGTAGTTTGGGAAGCAGGGAGGTAGGGAGGGCTCTAGCATTGGGAGGGAGTGGGCCAAGAAAGCTTGTACAGAAAATGGTGCTAAAGCTGCATCCTGCTGGATTCTCTGGAGCAAGGGTGAGGAGGGATGGCATTTCAGGCATGGGGCACAGTCAGTGCAAATGTCTGGAGATAGGAAATGAGGAGGGAAGCATTTGGGGCCTGCACTGCCTCCAGGCTCTCCCACAGTGCCTGGCTGCTTTGGCTAGGCTGGCTCACCTGCTCAGGGGAGGCAGGTGGTCAGCAGTTGGTGGGATGGCTGACCCCTTCTCCACAGGAATGACCCCCCTGGATGAAGGCTGTCAGGGCTGGCTGGAGGTAGGACCGGTGGTGTGGAAGGAGTTACTAACCCCATTCACCTGCCTGTGGGTGGCATTGTTGCTGGTAGTGATAGCCAAAGTGGGCCGCTCTCCATGGGATTTTTGTCCTTGGTGATGGCTGCGGGGGCTGGACCAGAGGCAGGTTTGAGGGGGGCCGCTGTCACCAAGGCTCTTGGGCTCAGGGTCCTGGGCTGTTTCCATCAGGGTCTGAGGAGAGATGGTGGTCAAGATGGTGGGTGGGGTTTGACCTGCCTGGCAACACATGCTACCTTAGGCCAGTTTGCCTGCTTCATTCATTCAGTCATCCATCCATCCATCCATCCATCCTTCCAACCATCCAGCCATCCACCCACCCATATATCCATCCATCCACCCATTCATCCATCTATCCATCCACCCACCCATCCACCCATTCATCCATCCATCCACCCATTCATAGCCCTTTTGAACTTCTTGAGGACAGGGACTCGCTTTGCCTTTGCCTTCATTTGTAGTCCCAGCACTTAGCACAGTGCCTAGCACATAGTAGGTATTTTATACATGCTTATTGATTCACTGCCAGGTTCAGTCATTTCTCTGGACTCAGCATCTTGGTTTAAGGCCTCAGGTCTCTTCCCCTACCTTACGTTGAATGTTGGCTGTGTCTGCCTATCTTCCCATGTGGAGGCCATGCAAACCTTCATTATCTGGGCAAGAGAGAGGCTCATTATCTAGCCAACAGCCTGGGGCTTCGAAGTGCCTCAGTTTTCTTTTTTTTTTTTGGGTGAGGCAATGAGGGTTAAGTGACTTGCCCAGGGTCACACAGCTAGTAAGTGTCAATCGTTTGAGGCCAGATTTGACCTCAGGTCCTCCTGACTCCAGGGCCGGTGCTCTATCCACTGTGCCACCTAGCTGTCCCAGTGCCTCAGTTTTCTAACTTCCAATCTTGTCCATCCCCTCATGTAGATAAACAGCTGGGGAAGGGGCACAGAGATGGATGGTGAGAGGCTACTCCGTGTAGAGTGAGGTACCTGGGAGAAGACCAAGGAAGGGCTCATGGGGTCACGGGGGCCAGCAGGGACAAGGCAAGGGGCCCAGGCAGAGTGGGAGGCTATGGGGCGGGGTGGGGGGGGCAGGCAGAGTGGGAGGCAGTGGGGCCAGGGGAGGGGGCAGGGAGGGCGGCTGACTGCTTCAGGAGGCAGGATTTTTCCAAACCTATAAATTCACTTTTGACAAATGAACGGCCAAAGCAGATTAACCTTGGTGTTAAGCCTCTCTAATGGCTTCTGAATCTCTTTCCCCAACAGGCCCAATCGCGGGCTGCCTTCCCCCTCCGTGGCGGCGGCCCTACATTGTTCTGGGCCCAGCCTCTTCTTGCTGGATTTCGCTTCTTTTCTCAGACAGAGCGGCCTGAGATGCTATCAGGCTGGAGGCTCAGTAAACAGGACATCCATAATCCCTCGATTTCCCTCTCTGCTCCCAGGCCCCAGAGATGTGGGGCTGATTGGTGCTTGATTCCCAGCTCCCATCGAAAGTCCCTTTGTCAGATCTGTGCCCTAAATCCCCTAATTCTGTGATAAAAGAAGCATTACCAAGCCATTTTCTCCAGTGAAAGGGAGCAGGCAATGAAAGAAAGCAATCCCAACAATGACTAATAGCCACGTGGGCCTGGCCTGGCCTGGCCTGGCCCGGGAGGGGAGAGGGGGCTGCAGCAGCAAACAGACACACGGACGAGAGCAGAGCCGGCAACAGGGGAGGTCGAGGCAGAGAGATGGCAATGGGAGGGATGTGTGGAGAGATGGGAAACAAGATGAGAGCAAGAGAGACTGAGGCAGAGCTGGGAGTGGGAAGAAGAGAGACCAAGACAGGGAGGGAGATAGGAACAGGGCAGGAGAGACAAGAGAATGAGTTGGAAATGAGAGGAAAAGACAGGGAGAGACAGAGTAAGTACAAAAGGAAAAGGAATGGGAACAGGGGAGAGAGGGTGTCGGAGAGACAGAGAGAAGGAGGGAGGGAGAGAGATAGATGGAGAGAAAGGAGAAAGAAGAGAAAGAGGCAGAATCAGAGGGAGCAACAAAGGTTGGAGAAAAAGGGGACAGAAATAAGCAGAGGGAGGAAGAGAGAGAACAGAGAGAGAAAGGAGATGAGAGACAGGAGGGAGAGAGATGGAGACAGAGTCAGAGGGAAAAGGTTAAGGAGAGAGAGAAGAGATAGAGACAGAGAGAAGACAGAGAGAAAAAGATAGGAGAAAAAGGGGAGAGAAAGAAAAGAAGAAACAGGGAGAGATAATGAGAGAAGAAAGAGGAGACAGGAAAAAAGAAATGGAAACAGGAAAGACAGAGTGAGAGAAAGAAATAGGAGAGGAGACAGGGAGACAGTGAAAGAGAGGAGAAAGAAGAGAGACGGAGGGAGAGAGAAAGAGAGGAAGAGGAATGAGAGAGAAGAGACAGAGAGAGAGAGAGGAGAGAGACACAGAGAGATAGAGAGACACAGAGAGAGGGAGAGGGAAATGGGCAGTGAGGTGGGACAGAGGAAGAGGAGCAGGCAAATGCGATGGGAATAGGAGAAAGCTGGAGAACCAGAGGGAGTGCCAGGCAGAGAATGGGACAGGACATAGAGGGTCATCCTGGGAGGCAAAGAGGGTAGGAAGGAGCCCTGGGCAGGATAGACGACCAAAGAAGCCATGAGTGCTGGCACCAGGAGATGGGAGCAGGAGAGGGGGGATCCATGGGATCAGAGAGGGTACGTACAGACCAGGGTGGGGTGAACTCAGGAAAATGGAAGAGGGAGACACAGGGACTTGGAGGAAAGAGAGCCAGGTGCGGGGAACGAGGCAGAGGGATGGGCAAAAGAGCCTGGAAGAGGGACCCAGAGAGAGAGAACTGAGGTGGAGGTGATGGCCCGGATGGGGAAAGAGGCAGGAGAGAGGGAGAGAGTCTGGGCTGGTAAGCAGGGAGGGCCATGGGCACCCAAGTCAATCAGGAGGAAGGTGGTACCATTTTGGCCCCTCTGGGGTCCCAGCCCACCCAGTGGAGGAGGCAGCCCTTTGTCTCCTGGGGCTTCTAAACTCAGGACCTGTCTTCAGGAAGTGGTGATTCTTCTGCATGGAGGCCTCATGGAGGGAGGGGAGCAGGGGAGGCCCTTGGGCTGGGGTTGGCCCTGTTCTGGAACAAGCCAGGAGGGGGCCCTGCCTCCCCCAGGAGGACTGAGCTCTGTTCTGGGGTAGAGAAGAGAGAGGACATATCTAGCTGGGCTATCTGGGAATGGGACAGGGGTAAAGGGGCAGCAGGGAAGGCCAAGATGGGAAGTCCATCAGTAGAGTCAGAGTCCGGCCTCTCTGTCCCCTTGGGCAGCTCAGCTCTGTGATGAATACTTCGTGGTCACCATCTGAATGGTTGCTGTCTGTGAAGTGTCTAAAATTCTAGCTATACTGTCTAAAAGTCTAATGAGTGGTCACCAATAAATTAGAAGCTTTAGCAAGAGTTTAGACTTTTTTTTGTTGTTGTTGTTGCAGGGCAATGAGGGTTAAGTGACTTGCCCAGAGTCACACAGCTAGTTGAGTGTCAAGTGTCTGAGGCTGGATTTGAACTCAGGTCCTCCTGAATCCAAGGCCAGTGCTTTATCCACTGCACCACCTAGCTGCCCCCAAGAGTTTAGACTTTTAAGCCTTTATTAAGGAGCATAAGAATTTGGTGAGGAGAGAGGAAGAGGCTTAGATGCCTACATCTATCTATCTCAGGGAGCCAGCATTTCTGCTCCACTCCCCACGAGGTCCTGGCGAAAGAGTGAGAGCTCACCCCTTCTTCGTCCCACAAGCCTCCTGTATGAACCAGAAACATCAAACGTCACTTCCTGACTCCAAGGAACTGTCCTTCCAAGCCACATGGCTTGCCCTCAGACGCCTTCTCCTCAGGGTGGAGCTTTCCTACATTATCTCTCCAGCAGGAGGCGTCACTCCAGTTGTCACAGAGGTAAGCAGAAAGAGGGTTATGGGTGAGGAGTGGGGGCGGGGGGGGGGAGAGGTACCTCAGATACATGGCCCCCCTCATTATTGGCAGAAGATGGGAGGATGCCACTTCATTGAGGACCTCACCACCTCCTCTTCCTGCTTCCTGTCTCCCTTCTTTTTATGATATTATTGCCTAGCCTGGAGGGAAATGAAAAACATTTGTTCCCTTTTTTAAAACAAGTTTACTAATGTGCTATCCACATAACTTGCCTAGATTTTAGCAAAGGATTTGATGTTTCCAACAATTCTTGTGGAGAAAGCAGAGAAACGTGCACCAGTTGATTATAATGTATTGACTAGGTAATGGTTCCATCCCATGTGGCAGGCACCCCCCAGTGCAGCACCCCCATTGGTCCATTTCACACTTTTATCAGCAACTCGGATAAAAGCATAGATGGTTTGCTCAACAAAACTGAGAGGGATGATAGCAAACACACCGGATTTCAGAGTCAGGTCTCAAAGATTTTGATAGACTAATACTGAATTAAATGTATAGATGAGGGCAGCTAGGTGGCGCAGTGGATAAAGCACCAGCCCTGGATTCAGGAGGACCTGAATTCAAATCTGGCCTCAGACACTTAACACTTACTAGCTGTGTGACCCTGGGCAAGTCACTTAACCCTCATTGCCCTACCAAAAAAAAAATGTCTAAATGAACTCTGGTAGGGATAAATGTCAAGGCATACACTTGGGTTCAAAAAATCAACCTCCCAAGCACAGGAGGAGGAAGGCATGTGGTTGGTCTGGAAACTATCTGGGAGTTTTAGGGGATTGCAAACTCCATCTTAGCATAATGCCTGGCCCATAGTGGGAGTTCAGTAAATATTGATTGAGTCTGTATATTGTGGATCTAATCTGCTCCGCCGATCAAATTGTTTTGATGATAACATTTTTTTGTTCAGTTGGGTCCAACTCCATGACCCCATTTGGGATTTTCTTGACAAAGATTCTGAAGTGTTTGCTATTTCCTTCTCTAGTTCATTTTACACATGAGGAATCTGGAGGCAAGCAGGATTAGGTGACTCATTCAGGGTCACACAGCTAGTAAGGGTCTGAGTTCAGATTTGAATTCAGGAAGATGAGTGAGTCTTGTCTCTAGGTCCAGCACTCTATCTGCTGTGCCACCCAGCTGCCCTATGAAAATGACTGCTTAATAATACAGTTTAGGGGGTGGCTAGGTGGCGCAGTGGATAAAGCACTGGCCCTGGATTCAGGAGGACCTGAGTTCAAATCCGGCCTCAGACACTTAACACTTACTAGCTGTGTGACCCTGGGCAAGTCACTTAACCCCCATTGCCCCATAAAAAAAAAAGAAAAAAAATTAATAATACAGTTTAAGATCTGGTACTACTAGACCTCCTTCCTTACCCCTTTTTTTCATTGGTTCCCTTGATATTTTTGCCTTCAGACACATTTTATCATCTTTTCTAGTTATGTAAAGTAGTCCTTTGGTAGTTTGGTATGACACGGAATAAGTAAATTTAGGTAGTATTGTCATTTTTTTTTTTTTTAGTGAGGCAATTGGGGTTAAGTGACTTGCCCAGGGTCACACAGCTAGTAAGTGTTAAGTGTCTGAGGCCGGATTTGAACTCAGGTACTCCTGACTCCAGGGCCGGTGCTCTATCCACTGCGCCATCTAGCCGCCTCCTGTCATTTTTATTTTATTGGCTCATCCTGCCCATGAGCAAGGTAGTAAGTAGCCTATTTCTCCAGTTGCTTAGGTCTAACTTTATTTGTGTGAAAAGTGTTTTGTAATTGTGTGTGTCTTGGCAGTTAGACTCCCAAGTATTTTATACTATCTGCACTCATCTTCAATAGGATTTCTCTGTCTAGCTCTTGTTGCTGGTGATCTTTAGAAATGCTGCTGATTTGTATGGGTTTATTTTATTTACATGTGTGGCTGTAAGTTTGCTGAAGTTGTTCATTATTTTCATTAGGTTTTTTGAAAGTTCACTCTCTAGGGTTCTCTGAATAAGCCTTCACATCATCTACAATAAGCAAGAGCTTTATTTCTTTACTCTCTATACTTATCTGCAATATCTTTTTGTTGTCATTGCTATAGCTAACATTTCTAGCAGTGAGTTGAATAATAATGGTGATAAAAGGGCAGCTAAGTGGCACAGAGGTTAGAGTGCCAGGCCCGGAGCAAAGAAGACCTGAGTTCCAATCTGTCCTCAGACACACATTAGCTGTGTGACCCTGAGCAAGTCACTTCATCCTGTTTGCCTCAGTTTCCTCATCTGTAAAACGAGCTGGAGAAGGAAATGGCGAATCGCTCCAGTATCTTTGCTGAGAAAACTCTAAATGGGGTCACAAAGGGTAGGACATAACTGAACAGCAGCAACAATGGTGATCATAGGTGTCCTTGCCTGAAGTAACTATTCATATATGAAAACTAACCAAAGGTAAATAATTACATGGAACTGGGATGCTACTCATGAGCTCCTAACAAAGAGGGGAACATAGCTAGTAGGGTTTTGAGCTTACAGGGAAAGAGAAGAGTAATACCCCCCCAGCCCCCTCAGGTAGCAGCCCGGCCTTGGGAGAGAGGGCCAGACCTTACACTTATTACAACTCCATTATCATTTCTTCTAAGAAGAAATTAAAGAATAGAAATTCCAAATTAAAGAGTAGAACCAAAACATCTCATAGTTCATTTGATGTATATAGATAATAGAGCCACTAGGTGGCACTGCAGTGGGTATTTCCTGGCATGTGGAAGACTCAATCTCCCTGAGTTCAAATCTGGCCTCAGACACTTACTGGCCATGTGACCCTGGGCAAGTCACTTCACCCTGTTTGCCTCCGTTTTCCTGTCTGTAAAATGGGCTGAAGAAGGAAACTGCGAAACCACTCCAGTCTCTTTGTCAAGAAAATCCCAAATGGGGAAAAAAAGAATCAGACATAAATGAAACAACCAAAATAATAACAATATGGATAACATCATGTTATAGGACTTCAGCGAAAAATAAATTAGTCAGTTCTTTCATCTGGCTAAATCTTTCTCCAATGATATAAAAATAAATGCAAACTGCTTAACATTCACCCAGGAAAGATAGTTTCCTCCATTAAATTGTAAACTCCTTGAGGGCAGGGATGATCTTCTGCCTCTTTTTGTATTCCTAGCACTTAGCATAGTGACTGGCACATGGTAGGTGCTTAATAAATGTTTATTGATTGATTGAGGCAAACAGAGGGTAAGTGACTTACCCAGAGTCATATGGCCAGTAAGTAGCTCAGCTGACTTTCACAATAGCCCTGGGAGGATGATTAGCCTGGGGAAAGGAGATTGAAGGGGGAAATGACCACTGGATCCTAGTCTCGGGATAGGCCGGACTAAGTGCCTCTGTATTCCCTTCCAATTCCAAGATTCTGGTAGTATTGGCCCCGTCTTACAGATGGGAAAGCTTAGCCCAGCAAGCAAGTGTTGGGGGTGGGATTTGGGTCAGAGAGTCAGTATCACATCATACAAGGGACCACAATGTCTGCCACCCCTCTGCTCCAATATCTCACAGGATCTCGGCATCTCAGAGCGAGGGTTTTCTGGCCAATCCTGCTCATTTTACAGAGGAGAAAACTGAGGTCTGGTGAGGTGGGATTTGCCCAAGGAAGGGTGGCATTATTGGCAGGTTATCCAGAAGGGAGGAAGGACAGGTGCGAGACCCCCTAAGATGGCACAATTTTGCCATCTGTGAGGCTGGGTGGTGGAGGACTCAGATTGGGGCCTCCCTTTGCCTCTGCTTCTGTTCTGACTTCTCTTTACCAGAATCTCCCTGTTTCTGTTCAACTGGAGGCAACTAGGTAGCACAGAGGATGGGGTGCTGGACCTGGAAGCCTTGAGTGTGAATCCTGCACCAGACCCTGACTAGCTGCCTGACCCTGGGCACTTAATCACTCTCAGACTCAGTTTCCTCTATCTTCAAGGTTATTGTGAGAATTAAATGAGTTAACACGTTAAAAGGCATCAAACCTTAAGGAACTGAAGACATACTGGCTATTGTTCCTCTCTCCAGTTTTCCTTAGATTCTTGTCTGGAAGGGTCTCTCTGGCCCTCCCTTTCCTTTTGGCCTCTCTCGTCCCTCTGTCTGGAGCCAGCGGTCCTTTTCATTCTCCCTCACTATACCCATCTCTCTCTCTCTCTGTTTCTTTCTCCGTCTCTCACGTTATTTCCTTCTCTGTCTCTATTTCTCTCTGTCTCTGTCTCTCTCACTATTTCTGTCTCTCTCATTATTTCCTTCTCTGTCTCTATTTCTCTCTCTATTCCTCTTTGTCTTTGTCTCTCACTATTTCTCTCTGTCTCTGTCTCATTCTTTCTGTCTCTCTTGCTTTTTATTTCTCTTTGTCTCTCTCACTGTCTATTTCTTTCTCTCACTATTTCTCTGTCTCTGCCCCTCGGTGTCTATTTCTCTTTGTCTCTCTCTGTCTCTGTCTCTCTCACCATCTATTTCTTTTTATATTTTTCTGTCTTGCTGTCTATTTCTCTCTATTTCTGTCTCTCTCACTATTTCTCTCTGTCTCTTACTATTTCTCTGTCTCTCTCATTTTCTATTTCTCTCTGCCTCTATCTCATTATTATTATTATTAATTGTTATTATTATTATTGGTGG
This sequence comes from Dromiciops gliroides, assembly GCF_019393635.1. Classification (NCBI taxonomy): domain Eukaryota; kingdom Metazoa; phylum Chordata; class Mammalia; order Microbiotheria; family Microbiotheriidae; genus Dromiciops; species Dromiciops gliroides. Next base: position 6,222,289 of record NC_057861.1, read on the forward strand.
GGCAATGAGGGTTAAGTGACTTGCCCAGGGTCGCACAGTTAGTAAGTGTCAAGTGTCTAAGGCTGGATTTGAACTCAGGTCTTCCTGAATCTAAGGCTGGTGCTTTATCCACCGTGCCACCTAGCTTCCCCTCTCTCTCATTATTGTTCTCTGTCTCTCTTGTTTATTTCTCTGTCTCTCTTGTTGTCTATTTCTCTCTGTTTCTCTCACTGTCTATTTCTCTCTCTCACCATATATTTCTCTGTCTCTCCATTTCTCTCTTTCTCTGTCTCTTCTATCCTTCTCATTCAGTCTCTTGCCTTCTCTTTCTGTCTCTACAACTCTCCCTGCCATGTCCAGCCCGGTGTCTTTTTTTCCATCTGTCTCAATGCCATCTGATGTGACAATTTCTTCCTGGCAGGGAGCCCTCCCCTGTCCCCAGGGAATAATGGATAGAGTTTTTTAAGGCGCTAATCCTCTGGGCCCATTTCTGGCCTGGGAACGGTTCTCCTGCTGATGCCTCGGACCCAGGCTGCTCACAATGGCACCAAACACCACCTCCAATCTCCACTCGAGATGGAGAGCAAGATTTCGTCCCGGACTCATTTCGGGAGGATTAGCTAAATCTTAGATCCACGCTAACCCCACACAAAGCTACGAAGATTAGGGAGAATTTCTTTTATTCACAGGGGTCTTAGAGTTTTCTTTCCAAAGGGATTATACATCTCTCTCCCTCGATATATATATTTATATATATATATATATATATATATATATATATAAAGAGATAGATATTTAAGACAGCCCCCAGCCAGCAAGCTGGGAGCTTAGAGAGAAATACCTATCGATGTCTGTGCTCTCCATACCATAACACTCCCTAGGATAGGAGCTGAAGGGCAGCAGGAAGCTTCTTGGGGCTCCTGGGTCTGCTGGGCCAGGGGCTGTTCATTGGCTACAATCTCCTTGTGCCTCAGGACCCAGGTGGCAGCGGGGCATGGCATTGGCTGGCAGGGCTGTGCCAGGCCGGGGGAGCCTTGGAAGGCCATGTCCCTTCAGCATTGACCACATCTTGTCTAGCCCTCCCCCACCAGCCTTGCCCCTCTTTGGCCCACAGCCCCAGAACATGAGTCCTGAGCCGCCCAGGGGGTCCCACTCTCCTGGAGCCCTGCCTGAGGACTCTGAGGAGCCAGAGGAGCCAGGCCCGGCAGCTTGTGGTGTCTGCTGCTGCTGTGCCCACCATGCTGGCCCCCACAGTCTCCAGGAGCCTGCTGTCTGGCTGGGTGAGTATGCTTGCTTGGGGACTCCCAAGGGGTGCAATGCCATGGGGGTGCAGCCCATGGAGGAGGCTCTGCCCTGAGGTCACCAGAAAAGCTACAGAGAGGGAGTCAGAGGCCTTGGATCTGAATCCTGGCTGGGCTACTCACAACTTGATAATGTCTCTCGATGTTCTCCTCCGTCAAGTGAGAGGTTTGGTTTAAATAACTGCTAAGGTCCCTCCAGCTCTGCTGTTCTAGGCCCCTCTGTTATTGTGAGCTGCTGAGGGTCCCCTGGAGAATAGTCTTCTCTCTGCAGCATGGGGCATATGGACCATAGTTCCCAGCCAGGACAGGGAGGACTGGATAAAGGAATGAGCACAGCAGCATCTAATGTCCCTGGACCATAGACCTTGGAATGTCAGAGCTGGAGGGGCCTGAGAACAGGGAATGTCAGGGCTAGGAAGGGTCTTAGAATAGAGGATGTCAAGACTGGGAGGGACCTTAGAATAGGGGATGTCAAGGCTAGGGGGGCCTGAGAACAGGGAATGTCAGGGCTAGGAAGGGTCTTAGAATAGAGGATGTCAAGACTGGGAGAGACCTTAGAATAGGGGATGTCAAGGCTAGGGGGGGCCTGAGAACAGGGGATGTCAGGGCTGGGAGGGGCCTTAGAATAGGGGATGTCAGGGCTAGGAGGGGCCTTAGAATGGGGGATGTCAAGGCTAGGGGGGGCCTGAGAACAGGGGATGTCAGGGCTGGGAGGGGCCTTAGAATAGGGGATGTCAGGGCTGGGAGGAGCCTTAGAATGGGGGATGTCAAGGCTGGGGGGGGCCTGAGAACAGGGGATGTCAGGGCTGGGGGGCGCTTATAACAGGGAAGGTCAGAGCTGGGATATCATCAAACCCAACATCTCATTTTGCAGGGAAGGAAACTGAGCCTCAGTCGCTGAATCCGCTGTCACATGGTGTGAGTTAGTGGCCAAACTGACGAGGCCTCCAGCTTGTCAGTACCCGGTTCTAGGCAGGCCTCGGAGCAGAATGAGAAGGCTGAGAGAAGGGGCCATTCTGCTCCAGCAGCACCTCCATCTCCCCCTTCCTTCCACATCTCGCTGAGCCATTGGGCATCTCTCCAGGGGCCAAGCGAGAAGTGAAGAGGGTCTGGATCCAGACAAGCCTTAGCCCCCCCAGGGCCCCACTTCTCCAGGACAATACTACTAATTCCTAGTTCTCTGAAAATCGCTTTTGTCTCGTGGTCCAGAGCAGCCGTCTGCGCATGTCTGCGCACGTCTCCCCGACTAGACTGGGAGCCCCTGGAGGGCAGGACCGGCCTTGGCCTCTTTTTGTATCCCCAGCACTTAGCGCAGGGTCTGGAGCACAGTAGGTGCTTCATAATGTTTGCTGTCCTACTGACTGATTCCCCTCCCCCTAGTTTTTCCATTTTTGTCCCCTTCTGTCTGTCTTTGCTTCAGTCCCTCCTGCTCTGGGGCTCTGCCCCTGCCTCTGTCTCTGCGGCTTCTCCCACTCTGCCCCTAGCAGGGGAGCCAGGGTGTTGGCTTTCTTTCCTTCCTTCTCTTTCCATTCTCTAATCTCTCATTCTTTCTCTCTCTGACTCTCTCTTCCCTTCTCTTCTCTCCTCCTTTTTCTCTCTGTGTGTCTCCCTGTCTCTCTCTATCTCTCCTCTTCTCTAGCCATCTCTCTTTCTCTCTCTCTCTAATTCTCTCTCCTCTCCTCTCTCGCCTTCTCTCCTCTCTTTTCTTCTTCTCCCTCTCTCTCATTCTCTTTCTTTCTTTCTTTCTTTCTTTCTTTCTTTCTCTTTCCTTCTCTCTCCTCCTCTTCCTCTTCCTCCTCCATCTCTCTCTCTCTCTCTCTCTCTCTCTCTCTCTCTCTCTCTCTCTCTCTCTCTCTCTCTCTCCCTCTGTGTCTGTCTCAGTGTCTGACTTTCTCTGTTTCGGTTTCTTCCCTCTGTCTTTCCCATTTAATATTTCTATATCTTGCCCTATCTCTCATGATCTCTTTGTCTTTCCCTCTCTATGTCTCTGAGCTCCAGTGTCTATTTTTCTAACCCTTGTTCATTGGGTCCTCTTTCTGTCCCTGCCTCTCTCTTTCTATTTCTCTCTCTCCTGTCTCTCTGTCTCCCTTCTATGTCTCTGTCTGTCTGTCTGTCTCTTTCTTCCAGAAAAGTTCTATGGGAAGAGCCCTCAGATTCAGAACCAGAAGACCTGAGTTCAAATCCCATTTCTGCCACTTATGATCTGCATGACCTTGGGAAGTTGTCCAGCCTCTAGGCCTCAGTTTCCCTGTCGGTAGACAGAAGAGGGCTGGATCCGATGTCCTCTGAGGTCCCTTTCAGTCCCAGGATACTATGCTCCCACCTGCTGGACTAGGTGGCCTTGGTTCCGGGGCCCCAGAAGGCCCCCATGCCCGGGCCAGTGGGGATTGCTGGGGCTCACTTGAGCTGTGGGTCAGAACTCCGGGTGACTTTCTCTCTGCCTTTGTTTCCCTCTCCCAGACTCCAGGTTTCCTTGGCCACTGAGGCTGCTTCCTGCTACAGGCCGGGTGTGCAAGGGGCCCCGGGGCCCCCCAGCTGGGACCCTACCTCCATTCCAACCCTTGCAGAGAAGAACCCGCAGGCACCGAACCATCTTCAGCGAGGAGCAGCTGCAGGCCCTGGAGGCCTTATTCTTGCAGAACCAGTACCCAGATGTGGTGGCCCGGGAACATCTGGCTAACCGCATCCACCTCAAGGAAGAGCGCGTGGAGGTAGGGAGCTCATGGAGAGGGAGGCCAGGGTCGGGAAACCTCTGAGGGCTCAGGTAGGCACAGCACCCCCATCCTCTGCCCCGATTCTTCCTTTCTGTCCCTCCTGGATTTCTCCCCAGTCTGCTCCCACTCCTCTAGCCTGCCCAGTTCCCTTCCCCACCTCGATCCCTGAGGCATCCTCTTCTCTAAGCTTCCTCCCAGCTCCGGCAATCTGTGTGCTAAGGGACTTTCCAGTCTTGATGGGCTATGGTCCTTCTCAGCCCTGACATTCCACGTTCTAAGTTCCCTCCCAGCGCTGACCTTCCCCAAGTCCATGCCAGGCCCCCCTAGTCTGCCTGCTCTATCCCTGGGACATCTCTGTCCAGAAGCTCTCTTGGGAAGTCCCTGGGGGACTTGCAAAGCAGATCCCACATTCACCCTGAGCCCTCCTCCCCAACTCGCTGAAGAAAGGGAAATCAAGGCAGGAGTGGAGGGCAGCATGTGGGAGGTGCCTGCTCTTCCAAGTCTGACCCAAGGCTCTTGCTCTCTTTGTCCCCCACCCCTCCCACAGGTCTGGTTTAAAAACCGTCGGGCCAAGTGGCGGCATCAGAAGCGGGCGTCAGCCTCAGCCCTCATTCTGCAGGGGGCTAAGAAGGCCCCCAAGGAGAGCTGCTGAGGGACAGCATGAAAGAAAAGCCTTGGGGCTCCCTGGAAAGGATGGGGCAGCTGGCAGGGGGATAGTGAGAGCGCCTTGCCCCCTTGGGTCCCTCACCTTTTCATTCTTCTTGTACCTCACCCCTTGGCCCGAGGTGGGGACGGTCATTAGTCTTGGTGGCCAGCTTGGGGGGAGCTGACAAAGGAGACTGGCCTGCCCCCTCCTTTCCCCTTAGTCCTGGCCCTGATCCCTCCCTTTCTTCCTGAGACCCCAAGGTACCAGTCTGTCCACCCTGATGATCAAGGTTCCTGGACCATGGGCTAGGTGTGAAGGGCACAGAGAAGGGGGCCAGACCAGACAGTCCCACCTTTAGGTCAGTCAGGAGTGTAGGTAGAATCTCAGAGTTTGAAAAGACTTGGGAGGTCATTTTGTCCAAGGTTTGCAGTGCCAGGACTTTGCTTGTCAAACCCCACCCCTAACCTGCCATCTGTAGCACGCTGCCCATTATCCCTTATGAGCATCTGTGGCTGAAACTTCCCCTCACTTCCCAGTGATCACCCCTGACCTCTTGTGGCTGCTAGGGACAGCTCATGTCCATCTGTGGCCCCATTGCTTGGGCTGACTGGAGTGGTTGCCCTGGGTGCCTGGGGCCCAGCTTTGTGATTTGCCCAAGCTTGAGGGCTTGCCTGGATCCCGAGAGGAAATGCAGGGGGTGAAGCCCCTACTATGTGTTATCCTGGGCTGGCACCACCTGGGCAGGGGGATGCCCAAAATGCCAGGGCTGGGTCCTGCTGGATGTGGGTTATTTGGCAGCCCAGGGCACTGGGTCATGAAGTTTACTCAAGTGTGAACCTTTGAGTATTAAAGCCAGAGCATGGACCATTAGTGGGGTAACTTGGGGGAGACAAGAGGGGCATCACTGGGGTCTGGCATGGCTGGGAAGGCTTCCTGGGGGAGATGAGATGGGAGCTGGGCTGGACCTCACACCTTCCTGAGGGCATCCACCATCTACCCTGTGGCCCTGCCTTCTGTCTCTCTCCTCCCAGCCATGTCTCCTAGGAAGAAACTTCCTGAGGTCAGCTCACCCCTTAGCTTCAGCACTTCCCTTATGCCTCAATGAAAACTCCCAAATCTTTATCTTGCCATTTAAGTCCCACACAATTGGCTACCATGGGCCACCAGCTCCCTGGCTTACCCTAAATGCCCACTCCATCCATTCAGGCACTTGTGACTCTCACCGTCTTTCAGATATGTGACCTTGGGCAAGTCACAGTTTTGTGAGACCCCCATCTGGGTCACCTCTCTAGGCCTCTGTTTCACAGTTTTTCTTTTCCTTAAAATTTTGGATAAATTTTGTTTTTATATCATTCTCTTTCCCAATGTATCCTTTCTCCTGGTCCAGACAGCCAACTCTTGCAAAAAAGATGAAAAAAATTGGTTTAGCAAAATTGACTTCCATATTGAAAATGTCTGACATCATATGCAACATTCTATCACCATAGTTGTGACCTCTGCCATCGAAGGGGCAGAAGGACCTTCTCCTCATTCTTCTCTGAAGACAAGCTTGGTCATTGTACTTTTTGCCTGGCACATAGTAGGCGCTTAATAAATGTTTATTGACTGACCCACTGAATTCAGTTTCAGTCGTTTTGTTGTTTGTTCCACTTATAGGGGTGCAGCCCCTGGGCCACAGAGGTCTTCGCATCCATTGCATGTATTATCTCTTACAGGACAGCAAAATTCCATTAAAATTCCCTTCCCTCGTCTCCTCTCCTCTTCTCTTCCCTCCCCTCCCCTCCCTTCCCTTCCCTCCCTTTCCCTTCACATTTACATGCCATAGTTTGTTTAGTCATTTCCCAATTGATGGGTATCTATAGTCACCAGAGTTTTCCATAGGATTTAGAACTGAGAGTGAGCTTAGACATAGACTGTTACTTCATACCCACTGTGCAGCGGTGAGATGAATGACTCTAGATGCCTAGATGAAAAATTCCTCTAGGATCCAAGGACCTGGGTTCGAATCCTGCCTCTGATGCTTGCTGTCTGTGTACCCTTGGGAAGGTTAACTAAGTTCTATGGGCCTCAGTTTCCTCAACTGTAAAATGGAGTAGGTAACTTCTGAACTCTCTTCCAGCTGTACATGAGGGGTTCTGGGACGATAGTTGGTATGGCAGGATCCTTCTTAGAGGACATGTTTGAGGGGGCTAAGATAGAAATTCAAGCCCTGCCTTGAGCATTCATGCGGTGTCCCCCTCAGGGCAAGTCACTGAACTCACCTGCACCTCAGTTTCTTCACCCGTAAAGGGGGATCTCCCGGGCTGGGCATGATGAGGGTTCTTTGTGAACCTGAAGGCCTTCCTTATAGGAAGAAGCTCTTTCCTAGCTTGAGTCCCTCAGCTCAGCCCCTCAAAGCCCACAGGCCCAACCCAGGAAATGGAGTCAGAGAAGGGAAATGACTTCCTTTTGGTCAAAGGCCAGGAGGTTTCAGAGCTGAGAGGTAAACTCAATGGTCAGAGCACCTTCCCCCTACTCTCTACTGCTTCTTAGTTTAATAGGAGATAAGGCATGTCCACAGACCAGGATAAAACAGGATGGAAAATGACTTAGTGTGTAAGAAAGGCCCAACAGTGGAGCATTGGGAAGAAGTGTGTGTGTGTGTGTGGGGGGGGATGGTGGCAGAGCTGGGCTTTGGAGTAAGGGACAAAAATTGAGTAAGTCTATCAGCCTCCTCTGCCTGGGGTCCTGCCTGGTTGGACCAGACAAGGCCTGCAGCCTGTAACCAGCTCCCCAGAGACTTCCACAATGTCCCCAAAGTCTCAGGCACTGTGAAGCTTCAGTGGGATCAGTGGAAAAGTGACCACTTTTTTGAATAGCCCGTATCACTCACATAGCTGAGAAGGGCAAGCTTTGCATTTGTTCCCTCTTGGTATGGTTCTGTCTCCAGTTATACCCCACTCCTGTTGCCACCTGGTTGGCTCCTCCATTCACCATGACATCCAGAGCTTCACGGTTCTTTGGGGTGGCCCCCCTAGAGCAGACTGAATCTGATTTTGTATGCAACTACTCTGCCTCTTATCTTTATCTCTCTTGTGTCTCTGCTCCCCCTTCTAAAGGTCAAGTCAGGGTATAGCTCAGGTATATGAACTGGCTGTGAATCCACCAATCAGTCATTTTTTTTTTTTGGTGAAGCAATTGGGGTTAAGTGACTTGCCCAGGGTCACACAGCTAGTAAGTGTCAAGTATCTGTGGCCAGATTTGAACTCAGGTCCTCCTAACTCCAGGGTCGGTGCTCTATCCACTGTGCCACCTAGCTGCCCCTTTTTTGACTTTTTATTTAGAATTTTATTTTCCCCCTCAATTACATGTAAAAACAATTTTAACATCCATTGAAAAACCTTTGTGTTCCAAATTCTTTTCCTCCCTCTCTCCCTACCCCCGTTAGGAATGCAAGCAATTCAATATAAGTTATACATGTGCAGTCATGCAAAACATTTCCACATTAGTCAGGTTGTGAAAGAAAACAGACCAAAAAAACTTAAGAAAAAGAAACTTTAAAAAATATGCTTCAATCTGTATTCAGACACCAACAGTTCTTTCTCTAGAGACGGATCCCACTTTTCCTAAGTCTGGAAAGCATTTCTCATGAGTCCGTGAGTCATTCTTGATATTGTGTTAAAGGAGCAAGGGCAGGAGTCCTGGGAAGGGCTGTTCACATTTTACGGAAGGGTCAACTTCCTCAACAGATTGGTGCCTTGTTAAGGAGAAGAAAAGACACTCAGGAGGGCCATAGTCCCTTCCTGGACACAGCCTTGGCATTCTCTCTCCAGTAGAGTGAACGATAACTTCCCATATTTAATATAAAAATATTTACTTTGGATGGAATAGCAAAGAAAATCACAGGAAAATTAGGTAACAGAGTCCTTCTCAGCACCTATTCTAGACCAGGGCTTCTTCCTTTTTTAATCATAAAAATATTTTATTATTTTCTAGTTACATGTAAAATAGTTTTCGATGTTTGTTTTCATAGGATTTTTGGTTCCAGATTTTTCTCCCACCCACCCTTCCCTTCCCCCTCCCCCAAGATGGAAAGCAATCTGATATAGGTTATAGCTGTACAATCACATTAAACATATTTCTGCATTAGTCATATTTAAAAATTTTTTTTTTGTGGGGCAATGAGGGTTAAGTGACTTGCCCAGGGTCACACAGCTAGTAAGTGTTAAGTGTCTGAGGCTGGATTTGAACTCAGGTCCTCCTGAATCCAGGGCAGGTGCTCTATCCACTGCGCCACCTAGCTGTCCTGCATCAGTCATATTGTGAAAGAAGAAGCAGAACACAAGGGAAAAACCTCATAAAAGAGAAAAAAACCAGCCAAGAAGTAGAAACAGTATGGTTCAATCTGCATTCAGAATCCACAGTTCTTTCTTTCTTTTTTTTTTTTTTGGATGTGGAGAACATTTTCTATCACGAATTCTTTGAAATTGTTTTGGATCATTGCATTGTTGAGAAGAGCCAAGTCTATCACAATTGATCATCACACAATGTTGCTGTTTCTCTGTGTAATGTTCTCCTGGTTCTGTTCATCTCGCTCAGCATCATCAACATTTTTTATAAGATTTCTAGTTCCAAATTTTTCTCCCTCCCTCCCCTCCCTCTCCCTTCCCCAAAACAGCAAGCAATCTGATATAGGTTATATATGTACAATCACATTAAACATATTTCTGCATTAGTCATGTTGTGAAAGAAGAAACAGAACAAAAGGGAAAAACCTCAAAAAAGAAAAAAGAAAAAAAAGTAGAAACGGTATGGTTCAATCTGCATCTAGATTCCACAGTTCAGGGGCAGCTAGGTGGAGCAGTGAATAGAGCACCTGCCCTGGATTCAGGAGGACCTGAGTTCAAATTCAGCCTCAGACACTTAACACTTACTAGCTGTGTGACCCTGGGCAAGTCACTTAACCCCAATTGCCTCACCAAAAAAAAAAAATTAGCTTCAGATTCCACAGTTCTTTGTTCTGGATGTGGAGAGCATTTTCCATCATGAGTTCTTTGGAATTATCTTGGACCTTTGTATTGCTGAAAAGAGTTAAGTCCATCACAGCTGATCATCACACAGTGTTGTTGATACTGTGTGCAATGGGAAGGGAGAAAACTGAGGAAACATTGTTGCCACTTGTCAGAGATGGGACCTTGTCCAGTCTCGTGCAACTAGCATAGGGCAGCTGAAATCCTGAGAGGTGTGCGATCCTTCATATTTAGGTGATGAAGGAGTGTGAAGCAAGAAGGTGGACGATCATGACCATGCCCTGTTTACTTAACTTTTGATTTATTCATATTTATTTGCATATCAAGACCCAAGGGATCTTGGGCAGCTGAGGAAAACTGGGGTGCTTCAGACATAGCCCCTGAAGGGAGCTCCTGAAATGATCTGAGAGGGATGCCCTGTCTGAGGAAGTCTTTGGATGTAAAGGGATTTCCTAACCCTAAATCACATACAGGCTTGGGACAGAGATGTCCTTCATGTCAGCAGGAAAAAGTAAATTCAAAGATAGAATAAGTGAGGGGCAGCTAGGTGGTGCAGTGGATAGAGCACAGGCCCTGGATTCAGGAGGACCTGAGTTCAAATCCGGTCTCAGACACTTGACACTTACTAGCTGTGTGTGACCCTGGGCAAGTCACTTAACCCCCATTGCCTCACTAAAAAAAAAAAATAAAATAAAGATAGAATAAGTGGTTACATACTTGAAGAGCTTGACCTGTTGTGGCTCTAGGAACTATAGGTCCCTAATCACACCCACACTGCCCTGAAAACCTCTGGAGGCAATGGGGGAAATGATTACTAAGCTCTTGGGCATCTTGACAATGGCAGACTTCCCAGCTGCTTTCAAGCACATGTTGGCTAATCATCGAGAGGACTTGCTACTCGGCTGATACTGAAAACTGTAAGTGATTTCTTGGTTCTCTCCTGGCCCATGACAGCAACAGGGGCGCAGGGGGTCACAGCTGTTAAAAGGAGACATGGCTTCCAGCTGGCTCTCTTCTTTTGACACCCCCGGCCCCCAAGACCTCACATAATGCTGGGCAGGCCTCCTGGTGGAATCATGGCAGCTGCTTTTACATGGTTTTGGGAGAAGGGGGACTTCCTTAGGTGAACTTGAACCCCACCTGCCTGGACTGGGACTGTGTTTCTTTTCCTCAGGAGGTAACTGAGCATCAACCCTGAGGTGGACATTTATAGGCTTGTAGGCAACCTTGTGAATCCAAGAGGTTCAGAGGTCTTGGGCCCATTAAATTAAGCTAACTAGAGAGTTTTTTTTTTTATCAGATTACCACAGACATATGGACACCCAAGCCCCTGGCCTGGCTTGCCAGAAGATGTGGAGGGAGACAGAAGCAGAACTGAGGAGAAAAATAAAATATCTAATCAGCAGTTTTGGCAATTGCTTTATGTCCTGATGAGGTTTAAGTATCAGCCTTCTAGCTGATTGAAACAGGAGTTCACAGTTACTTAATCTTGTTTTAAGTTGTTATGTTATGTTGTGTTAAGTTGTTATTTGCCTGTGGTGAATCTTTGATACTTAGCATTTCTTTTGAGTATAGGAATAAAATACCTGTCCCCAAACTGATTCATATTGTACATGGAATACATTTTACTCTCTTTTGTGGGGAAACCTAGGCATGGGCCTCAAATCTATGTTTTAAATAATTTGCAGGATGCTGGGGTGTAGATTTAAAGAAACAAAGAGTGGGAGAAAAGGGAACCCAGTCTCTCCTTCTAATTAGGTTTCAGGCTCTCCCGACTGAACTGAGTCTGGACTATGTGCTTGGATAAAGAGCAGAGAGGCATCTTAGAGAGGAGTGGGTGCAGTGCCCTAGCCCCTTGGGACCAGCAGCTGTAGTTTGCATGAAAAACTGCTGCTGGCTTATGAGGTTGGAAGTAACCAGGAAGTTCTTCAACCCCAGAAGGCCCAAATGTTGAATTACCAGATCCTTATGTCCCCAGAAATTTGATCCCTGAGATAGCTTCTATAGGTCAATTCAGTGTCTGCTACACAGGTATGCAGATGCCATTACGGCAATCTATCATTGCATAGGCAGGTGTCAAGATAATGGAATGTGATAGAGGAGATTTAGCAGATACTCAGGAGCCCACCTGGAGATTAATTTAAACTGATTGAATTGGATAGGTGACTGACTGCTGACTGGATTACTGGCTGACTTCTAGTTAACTAGATTCTGGCTGGTACTTAAGGGTACTTAAGAAAGCATGGTTCTCAGAAGCTAACAACTTGAACTTTGACCCCCTTTGGCCCAGTCAACCAATCAGCTTGGAGAACCTCCTATTTCTGGGAGGAGAACAGGAAGGAGGAAGCAGAGGTTACACAGGGAGTTCGGTCTCTTTGGCTGTGAGACGTCGTGTGGTGGAGACAAGACTTCAGAAGGAGGAGATTAGGAAGGCTAGGATTGCCAGGTTATAGGAATTCTGTTCTCAGTCTTTCTCTTTTCTTTTACTATCTTTCAATAAACCCTTAAAAACCTAAACTAGTTTATCAGTGATTTTAGTCAGTTTTCCCCCAAAACTGGGGGGACAGATTAGAACCTACGTTTAGAAATTTAAATTACAGAGTTAGTAGTCTCTGTTATCACATGTTTAATAACTGATTCTAATACTATCACACTGAGGTTCACAAAAATTTTGGACATTAATGAGTGGTCCTCATACTCAGAATTGTTGGGAGCTGTTGGGGATTTGGGTCTGGGGTACGGCTGGGGATAGAGACTTAGGCTTTGGAGTTATCTGAGTAAAACTAGGAATGAGTAATAATGGCTAGCATTTACACAGTGCTTCGTGATGTGCAAAGTGCTAACATGTTCTTTCATTTGATCTTCACAACTCTGAGACAGGTGATAATATCTTCCTTCTACAGAATAGGAAACTGAGGCTGAGAGGTTGTGACTTGCTCAGGGTTATACAAACTACTATAAAAGTGAGATTTGATCTTGTCTTCTTGATAAGAGTAGAGTGCTCCCCACCTGCCTAATTAATTTAATTATTGTGCAGTTTGATGAGAAAGCATGCTTAGGAGAGAGTCCAAGAAGACAGCCTGGTTGAGGGGATGAGGAAGGAGGTATGCATGAAGAAAAATACTTAGGTAGGCAGGGGGGAGAGAGAGAGAGCAGAGAGCCCAGCTGTGGTCACAGGACCATCGATTTAGAGTAGGACCCTTCCTCATTTTACAAATGAACCAAGTGAAGCCCACGTAGGTGAATGGTATCAAGCATGTTAGGAGACACAAGGAGAAAGAATCCTGGGTGTCTCAGGTGACCAGCATCTGGGGAAGGGGAAGTTAGGGGTTTTAGTAGTAGAAACAACAAAAATAATGATACTGGTTTTATTTGTTATTATAAATTTGTTAGATTAAAAAAACTGATTATGATATTATAACGGGCTTCCATTTCTAGGTACTTTCCCTATTACAACTGTTAGGAATATTTGCAGAGTTAACCAATCTCCATTTTGAGGTATCTAGGACCCGAGTTCAAACGAACCTGACTGCCTCAGTTTCCTTATCTATAAAATGGGGCCTCCAAGGGTTTTGAGAATCAGATAATATATATGTAAAACGTTATACACATGCAAGCTATTGTTATTATTATTGTAAGAATTCAGCGTGTCAAAGTAGGGATTTGAACCAGCTTGGAACGCAGGGCTGCCTCTCCATCGCCCGAAGGACTACAACTCCCGGCAAGCCACGCGGCTACGTGCGGAACGCGCCCGCCCCCCCCACCCCCCCCCCGTCAGGAGCTGTTAGCGGCTACGGCCACCGCCTTCCGGAGTCCCCGCATGGCGTGGACGCCCGCCCTCGCGGCAGTGTGACGAGCGCGCGCCGGAAGTGTCGTCACCGGCGCTCGGTCTCCCGCCCTCCCCCAGGTCCACTTCGAGGCCGCACTCGAGCCTCGGGGGCCCAGCGAGATGGAGAGCCCTTGCGAGGGCAGCCCTTCACCAGCCTCCGCGGCCCGGGCGCTGGGCACCCTGCGGAGGCAAGGGACGGCCCTGGCCGGCCCCAGGACGCGCAACAAACGGGCGACCGAGACGAAGGCGAGGAAGCGGGTCCTCGACGAGGAAGAGTACATCGAGGTAGGCAGCTCCAGCTCGGCCTGCGACTGGGGCGGAGACCCGGATGTTCCGCCCTCACCCCCCCCCCCCATGCAGAGACCCGGATGTCCCCCCCCTTGCAGAGACCCGGATGTCGCCTCCCTCTCCGGAGCGGACTCCCGGATATCCCACCCCTCTTCCGCTCAGAGCCGGATGTTTCTCTCCCCAGCCTCCTCCGAGACGCGGACTTCTCCGCCCTTTTTCCTGAGGCGGGCGCCCGAATGTTCCTTCCTCCTTTCCTCCCTTTTTCCTTCCTTTCCTAGGGTGGAGCCCACGCTCCCCCTTCCCGAGGCGGAGGAGACCCGGAAATTCCTCCCTCCGGTCCCTGGGGCGGACCCGGATGTTTTCCTTTCACAGCCCGCTATGGGTCTCGGGATGACTCGGGTGTTCACCCTTTGGTTCCCCGACCCTTCCCTGCCCGCCCCCTCCCCAGCAAAGACTCGGATATGCCCCTTGACCTTTCCCAAGTAGAGACCCGGATGTCCCCTTCCCTTCCCCCCACGCCGCCAGTGGTTCCAGGTAATCTCAATGAAGAACCACAACACGAGAGCTTCCGGCTTCCCTGAGTCCGTCCCTCCCGCCTTGCCCGCGCGCTCTGCTCAGCTTCCTGAGGACCAGAGAGGGAAAGGAAGTGGCCTCCAGCCACACAGCCAGGAAGTGTCAGAGGCCGAATTGGACCCCTTGCCCTTCCGACTCTTTAAAAATGGCGTTTTGTGTCGTCTTCCTTCCAGCGGAGCCTGTCAGTTCCGTAGTCCCTCCCCTCTAACAGGAGGCAAGGGAGGAAATGGAAGGAGAGTAATTAGAAAGAGGATGCTGAGCCATCTCTGAAGCGCTCAGCGCAGGACTGGGCACACAGTAGGCACTCAATAAATGCCTGCTCCCTCCCCCTGCTTGTCGCGCCCGGGGAGGTGCATTTTCTCCTCTCCTTCTCCAGGCCAGGCTCGGTCATTAGAACGATCCAGCTTCGTGTCAGCTGTGGTTTTTGTTGCAGACGTTGTCCTTTGCCAGGGCTTCGTCCTTTCTCGTGTCGGGTAGTGCCCCCTTCCCTCACATTCCCTACCGGGTTTGTGCAGCCCCTCCCCAGCCCCTTCTGGGCTCACCCCATAGCACTGCAGCGGTTCCCTTTCCGTCTTTGGCCCCCTCTATGTGTATGCTTAGTATGGGGAGCCTGTCCTTGTTGCTCAAGCATTGCTGCCAACGGATTGTGGGTCGTCTCTGAACTGACCAGGAGGAGAGTGGGCTGGATTGCCTTTCTGGGACCCCATGTTTGTCCCTCAAGTTTTAAAGTAAAAGTGAGGGATCGTTGGGGGCAGGGGTTGGTGCCACGATGTCCTTCCAGAAATGTGTGATAAGAAAAGGCGAGGTTGAGAGGTCATGTGTTGCTGGTCCCACGTTCTGTTGGCATCTTTGTGGGGTGTAGAGAGTGAAGGGCTAAGGCCCTTAGCACTTTAGGTGGGTTTCCCACAGTGGCCCTGTGGGAGGCCAGAACAGAGATGCTCATGAGAGAGAGGCATGGATGTGTCCCAGCCTGTATCACTTTGGGGAGTGTAGCGATGCTGTCCCAGACCCACGGGGCCCCAGGCTGGCTGTGAGATCTCTGGTGAGCCACATCTCTCTGGGCCTCAGCTTTTTCCTCTCCCTCTGGATGACTCAGCCCTGTGTGGGGCAGCTTAGGAACGGCAGCTGGAAATCCAGAACTTTGTAGATTTTCACACCTCCCTCCTTCAGTGTATATATCAGAAGACCCTGAGTTACAGGGGGTGCCTGCTTTGCCCGCTCCCAGCTACACAGAAAGGTCCTGGCGTGCTGAGGCTCATGCCAGCTCTCTTTCCACCGGCCTGGCTGTCTCTGCAGCTCCTGCATTTCCTCTGTCTTGTCTGGTGCCGTGACTTACATCTTTTGGCCCTGTCACACTTTCCACATGTTGGTATCATCTCTCTCTCTCTCTCTCTCTCTCTCTCTCTCAGAGATTTGGAGGCCATGTTGTGTGTACAGGGACAGGTGTGGAGAACCTTTCATCTAGCAACAAGCACTTGGGGAAAGAGCCACTTTTGAAAAATAAACGGCAGCTATTGAGGGGCATTAGGAGCTGCTCTTATGCACAGCACGATCCCATTGCAAAGTTTACACATCATTTTCCTTCCCGGGCCTGTGAGGGAGGTCGAGCAAGCATACCTCCTGCCAAAGGCTTTGAGAGCTTCCCTGACCTATTTGCTTTATTTGTGGTTTCTTCTCCCCCAGGGCCTCCAGACCGTGATTCAGCGGGACTTCTTTCCTGATGTGGAGAAGCTGCAAGCTCAGAAGGAGTACTTGGAGGCAGAGGAGAATGGGGACCTGGAGAGGATGCGGCAGATCGCTATCAAGTTTGGCTCCTCACTGGGCAAATTATCCAGAGATACCCCCTTGCCATGTAAGGCTCCCCAGAGGAGGAGACGTGCCCTTCAAAGCCCCTGCTGACCCTAACCTGGGAGGGACTGTGGGGGGGGGGGTTCCTACCGCTTGTTAGAAGGCCCCCCCAGGAGTCTTGTGGGAAGAGGAATGTGGGTGTTGGCTTTAGTAGCAGCATCTTGGGAGGAGGACCTTCTCTGCCCCTGACAAACCGTGGCAGAGTT
Source organism: Dromiciops gliroides (assembly GCF_019393635.1). NCBI lineage: Eukaryota > Metazoa > Chordata > Mammalia > Microbiotheria > Microbiotheriidae > Dromiciops > Dromiciops gliroides. Next base: position 6,238,682 of record NC_057861.1, read on the forward strand.
GGTCAAGGGCCCTGTTTTTTCAGTGTCTTTTTTTTCTCTCTCTTCTTTCTCAGATGTGACCCCAGCCACGTTTGAGACCCCTGAGGTTCACCCAGGCACCACCTCCTTGGCAATGAAGCCCAGACTTCGTGCCAAAGGTCCTGAGGAAGGTAAGTGGCCTTGCCCTTGTCACTAATGAGTGATGCTTCCATTGGGGAAGTTCCACGGCCAGACCTCCTGCCCACAGAGCTGCTTGTGGCCATGTGGGTCCTCTCCTGTGGAGGCCCCGAGGCCCCATGAGGGTGAGCTCAGCTTCTAGGGTGCTGCTCCATGGGCTGTGCATCCCTTCCCTCCATTCAGTTTTCCCTGGAAATGACATCCCCCATCTCTGCTGATGCCCCCTGTGTGTTCTCAGAACCTCGGGCATAAACTCTGTTGCTTTTGCTTGGTCTTTGACATGCAGCAAACCAGGGGGGGCCTTGAGCAGTCATTCTCTTTTTGGGGCTTTTGCCTCCTAGCCCAGCCTGTCATCTTGCTGCTGGCTGCCGAGCAGAGATGTGCTGAACCCTGAGCAGCAGCCCTTGGGGTGGGGCCTCAGGGAGTCTCTGCTGCTCTGGGTGAAGGCCAGGGCCAGCTGCCCTCCCCCAGGGACACTGGTAGTACTCGTCAGGTCTCAGACGGGAGTGCAGATGTCGTCCGCTTTGTGCAGGGTGGCAGGGCTGTCTCCCTCTGGCTGTGACGGGCCCTGAGGGTCTGCCCAGGGTGGCAGAGGGGCTTGCTGCTGGTGGCCCCTCACAACTCTCTGGGTTCTCGTCCTTGTCAGGATCAGAAGCAGAGGAAGAAGAGGACAAAGAGCCCCTCCCTAGTCTCGATGCTTTCCTGACCAAGTTTACCAGTGAGGACAATGCCTCATTCCAGGAGATCATGGAAGTGGCGAAGGAGAAGGAGCGAGCCCGCCACGCCTGGCTCTACGAGGCCGAGGACGAGTTTGAAAAGGTGAGCAGAGGTCTCTGGGGTGTCTCCGCTGCCTTTTGGGGTCTTGGTGGGGAAGGCAGAGCTCTGGGGAAAGCCCCGCAGGGGATGCGGTGGAGGAGGGAAGGGGAGACTCAGTGTCGGCAGCTCTTCTGGGGCTCGGGCCCCAAGCTTTCTTGGCAGAGGGACCTGGGAGGCAGCAGTGTGGCGAGGGAAGCCCCCACCTCCCAGCATTGGGCTGACCCAAGCTCTTGGTTAGCCAGAAGGCACTGAGAGCAGCTGGTACCCAAAGCACCTTCTTGGAGGCTCATGGGAAGCCCACGCTATAGATTCATCTCCCACTGGCCTCCCAGCTGCCTTAGGATCCGTTACTGGGCCCCCCTGAGTACCTGGGTACCTCTCTGGGCCCCCCGGAGCCTGGGGGCTTCTGGAGGGGAGGGGTGGGTTCCCATCTGTCTTTGGGTCTTCTGGAGGCAGCACAGGACTGGCCCAACATGGGAGTGAATGAAATTGAATTGTTATTCCCATTTGCTAGAAGCTGAGCGTCCATGCTTGCGTAGCTCATGTGCTGCTAAGGCCAGCTCTGCTGTGCTCCCCGTTACCCCGCGCTGCTGCCGGCTTCCTCACCTTCCTTGCTGGGTCTCACTGACCCCTTCCAGCCTCTCCCCCTCCCAGTATGCCCCTCAGCACTTGCTTTCAGCCTTGTCGCTCCCACCATTGGAGGAGGATCCTGAGTGACCAGGGTAGCCTTTTGGAGCTCAGTTGTGATTCATTTTCTTTTTCTTTTTGCAGGGCAGTGAGGGTTAAGTGACTTGCCCAGGGTCACGCAGCTAGTAAATGTCAAGTGTCTGAGGCCGGATTTGAACTCGGGTCCTCCTGAATCCAGGATCGGTGTTTATCTGCTGCGCCATCTCGCTGCCCCCGTGATTCATTTTCAAACATGAGGCAGCCTTGGCTGGTGCCAAGGACCTGAGATTTTGGATAAAAGGACCTGGGTTCAAATCCTCAGATGTTTCTGATAAGTGTGATCTTAGGCACATCATTTCCCTTTTCTGGGCATGTTTGTTCTTGTATAAAATGAGAGAGTTGAAATGGGTGATCTCTTGAGTCCTTTTGAGCTTTAATCCTGTGGCCTGTGGCACTCCCCAGGGCTCACGGCTCATTTGAGAGGCCAGCCTGGGGACTTGAAGGGGGGGTGGGGATGGGATTTTGCTTCCATGTTTCTCATAAATTCTATTTCCTGAATTTCTGAAATCCCCCAAGTGCATTGGATGGGGAGGGAGAGGCAGGGCTTCAGGGATGCTCCCTCACACTTTGCTTCTACTTTCAGAGGCAGCAGGATAACCTGGCCCTCCCGTCTACTGAGCAGCAGGCCCTGGAGAGCAGCCAGGCTGGGGTGGAGACCTGGAAGTACAAGGCCAAGAATTCCCTGATGTACTACCCTGAGGGTGAGACTGGCTGCAGGGAGGCTTCCCCAGGGACTGTTGATCAAAGTCATGTTGCTGGGGTGGGGACATGGGATGGGAGCCTGGGATGGGGCCTGGGATGGGGCCCTGCTTTATAGGGGTTGGGTGGGTAGTGCCCTGGCTGCTCTCAGGGCATCATCTTTTCAAATATTCATTTGGTCAGTTTACTTTTTTTTTTTTCCTGGTGAGGCAATTAGGGTTAAGTGTCTTTCCCAGGGTCACACAGCTAGTAAGTGTCAAGTGTCTGAGGTCAGATTTGAACTCGGGTCCTCCTGACTCTAGGGCTGGTGTTCTATCCACTGAGCCACCTAGCTGCTCCATCAGTTTACTTTAAAAAGTAAAGGGGGGGGGTGGGTTTTTTTTTCCTTATTGGATGAGGCTGGACAGTAAACTGGAAATTGCTCTGAACTGGGAGCCAAGAGAGATGAGTTAAAATTCTGGCTCTAACATCAGCTGTTTGTCCCTGGGCAAGTCAGTCAGTTCCACTGTGCCTCAGCTTTCTTGTCAGTGAATTGGCCGTGGTCGTCTCTGCTCCAACACCAGCCGTGGCCATAGGAGGGAGCCCAGTTTTTTGGAGCCTTGGAGGAATGAGAGCGACTTGTGGCTGTGCCCGTGGGGGAGGGGAGTCAGCCTTTAGAGGCCGTCATCCCTTTTGGGCATTTCAGAAAACGAGGGTCTTCATGAGCGGCAAGTACTAGAGGTCCCTGGACTGGGCCTGGGAGCTACCTGTTGTTCTTGCCACAGATGATTATGGAAGCTGAGCTCCAGAAAGGGCATTGCTTGCACGACTGACCTGGCACGAGAACCTTGGTCCTGAGTCTGGTTTCTCCACGTATTTTCCTAGGTGTCCCTGATAAGGAGGATGTGTTTAAGAAGCCCCGGCAGGTGCTGCACAGAAATACGCGCTTTCTCAGGGACCCTTTCAGCCAGGCTCTGAGCAAGTCCCAGCTCCAGCAGGCAGCCGCCCTCAACGCCCAGGTGAGTTGATACTGACGGCCAGGCAGGCTGCCTGAGGCTGACTTAGGCATCAAGCTGAATGGGGACTGGTCTCCTCGAGGCTCCCGGGTTCCCTGCTGTGTGGCCAGCCTTGGGGGAGGACACATAGTCCATGAGCTCTGCTCTGGTCTTGGTTTTTAGCCATTGGAGCCCAGTGAGGTGCCAGCTTTTGTGGTGAATTCTCTGAATGTGGGTGAGGGGAGTAAGGCTGTGGGGTCTTGGGCTGGGAGAGCCATGTGGGGGGAACAGCACGGACAGCGGGATTACAGCAGGAATCTGCGGGGCCTGTGTCAGAAATGGAGTAACAGGCTGGTGATGGATGGTTTGGACAGGGGGTGGTGATGGTTGAGTTGGGTTAGGAAGGAGAACCTCGAGGCAGGAGCCTCACTGGGCTATCTTGAGCAAAGGACTTCCACTGTAGCAAATTGGGTGTTAAGACCCGGCTGCAGTGAGGCAGGCAGGGGGAGGAGAGGACAGAGACAGCGGAGGTGGAGGGGGGGAGAGAAGATGGAGACGGGGGCTCCCTTGAAGACTGATGATCCAGGTGTAGAGGTGAGGGCCCTGCGTTCAGATCCCAGCTCTTTTTGCTTTGCCCCTGCCTCTGAACTCGGAAAAGCCCCTTCCCCTTCTTGAGGCTGTTTTGCTGTGGTGGTGGTTGGATGTCCGTGTGAAAGTGAGAAGCCTAAGCAGCCCCATATTAGTGACCTCTGGAGATGGGAGAGCAGTGCTTCCCAAGGGCTTGGACTCTGAAGTGACCAGGGAGGCTTGTTCCAGTCTCTTCTTCCTTTTCTGGGCCTCCCTGAGGCCTAGGGCTGCTGCTCAGAGCCTGCTGGCCAGCGCCAGGAGCATCTGGGCCTCTGCACTGCAGTTGTTGTTTGTGCTGCTCACCTTTGGCCTTGTATTTCAGTACAAACAGGGTAAAGTGGGGCCCGATGGCAAGGAGCTGATCCCTCAGGAGTCTCCCAAGGTCAATGGATATGGATTCGTTGCTACCCCTTCTCCGGCCCCAGGTAAGAGAAGCTCTTGGTTTGGGTCTTTAGTTTTTGAGATGTGGTTGTGACCCAGGGAGGCTGCCTCTGGTGGGCAGGGTAGTTGTGTTCCCTTGGCTGGATGCTAAGGAGGTGAGGCCTCTGGTCTGAAAATTCAGGAGCACCGGCTTGGGAGTCAGGACACTTGGGTTCTAGTCCTGCTTTTCCCTGCCCAGGTGATCTTGGACAGGTGGGCTCCTTCCTCTGTTTCCTCACCTGTAAGCTGTGGGAGTGCCTGAAGTCATGGGCACCTTGGGCACCGTGGCACATGGGCTTGAGTTGCAGCTCAGCCTCCCCAGGTGGGTCCTTTCCCTGATCTAAAATCTACATCATATTCATTCAACCCACCTTGGACTGTCCCTTGGTCCTCTTGGGCTCTCTCTGGGGGACCAGCACACCCTCCTTTGGGATGCTAGGCTTGGGCGGCGTCCTCCCACACTCCTCCTCCTTGATTTCGAATTCATCTGTCATGGATCGGGGCTGGGTCGCACCTCCCAGCTGTGACTCCCTCACTCTTTGGGTGATCTCAGTTTCAGTCTCTGGACTGTGACTTGGCTGCCACCCATCATCATTGGGAGGACGTGGCTGTTAAAATGCTGGGCCTCTGTTGGAAGGAGAATCTTGGCATGAGGGAGAGCTCTTAAGTCTCCCAGAGGCAATCCAGCCTGCTTTCTTAATGTTTAGTTCAGGGCCTGACTCGGTGTCCATTCTCAATATCTGCCCAAGAACTATGATGCTCATGGATGCATCCAGCTGGACAGTGGGTATTCTTCATCCACGTGGTCTTTCTGTGTGGACAATGAGGCCAAACTCTTTGAGTCTTTATGGATCTCATTGAGCAGGTTCTCTAGTGTTCTGGAGCTTCATATCATCAGGAGGAGGTTTGTTAAAAAAGGGATTTGAAGGACTTAGCTTCTTGTAGGGAATCTGGGTAAGATCTCCTGCATCAGTGGAGGCTGACTGTAATGGGGACATAGCTCCTTGTTTTGTTATTAAGTGTTCTTTCTATATTGATGACCATAAGGTCAGACCACGTTTCTGCTTGCTTCCTTGCTGCTTCCATTTCCTCTCTAACCAGTCCAGAACGGAAGTTGGTTCAAATCTGGTGGCTCTACTGTCTTCAGTATGAAGAAGCTCATGATGAAAATCTCTGCAGATCTTTTGCTACATCTTTTGTTTCTTTTTAGTTTCATTTATAAATGAGATCAGGATGACTTTCTTTGGGTCTCCCTTCAGATTGTTTTTTTTTTAAAGAATTTTTTTTCCCAAATTACTTATAAAAACATGTTTTAATATTGATTTTTAAAACTTTGTGTTCCAAATTTTCTTTCTTCCTCCCTTCCCACCTTCCCCTTAAGAACTCAAGCAATTCAGTATAAGTTATACATGTGTAGTCATGTAAAACAGTTCCACCTTAGTCAGTTTGTGAAAGAAAACAGACAAAAAAAAACTTTAGAAAAAGGAACTAAAAAAAATTGTCTCAATCTGTATTCAGATACCATTACTTCTTTCTCTGGAGATGGATTGCATTTTTCACAAGTCCTTCAGAGTTGTCTTGGATCATTGTATTTGTTAAGGGTTAAAATTCTAGCTAAACTGTCTAAAATATCTAATGAGTGGTCGCCAATAAATTATAAGCTTTAGCAAGAGTTAGACTTTTAAGCATTTATTAAGGAGAATAAGAATTTGGTAAAGAGAGAGAGAGAAAAGCCTAGATTCCTATCTATTAAAGGGAGAGCACATTTCTAGCTCCGCTCTCCGCCAGAGTCCTCCGGAAAGAGCCTCAGAGTGAGCGCCAGTCTCTTCCTTCCTCCTCCCACTAGTCCGCGTCACTTCCTGACGCCAAAGAAAAGACTCCTGGTCTTGCCCTCAAGGACCTTCGTTTCATGGGCAGAACTCTTCTACAGTAAGTCTCCAGCAGGTGGCGTCATTCCAATCGTTACATATTGCTGAAAAGAACTAATTCATTCACAGCAGATCGTCTTACAGTATTATTGATATTTTGCATATACTACATTTCACTTTGCATCAGCTCATGTAAGTCTTTCCAGGTTTTTCTGATAGCATCCTGCTCATCATTTCTTAAAGCCCAATAGTATCCTATCATAATCTCATCCCACAGTTAGTTCAGCCATTCCCCCATTGGGCATCTCTTCAATTTCGAATTCACCTTTTTTTTTTAATCTCTTTTTGGATACCAACCTAGTAGGGGTGTTACTAAGTCAAAGAGTATGCATGGTTTTATAGCCCTTTGGCCATAGTTCCAAATTGCTCTACAGAATGTTTATAATAACTTTACCAAGAGTGTATTAATGTTTTATTTTCCCAGTATCCTCTACAACATTTGTCATTTTTCTCTGCTGTCCTTTTATCCAATCCAGTAGGTATGAGGTTTTGACCTGCTTCTCTCCAATCAGTAGTGAGTTGGAGCATTTTTTTTAATATGGCTATAGGTAGCTTTGATTTCATATCTTTTGATCATCTATAAGTTGGGGAATAGCTCTTATTTGAACACATTTGACTCAGTTCTCTATGTGTTTATTGTCTTAAATTGGTTTTTACTGTCTACTGCTTCTCACTGTTTTATGAAGAGCTCTTGTTCACAATCCTTCACCCTTGGGTACCATATCTTTTTACTTGGCAAGGAGGTCCAGGGTTAGCTGATTAAAGTGGTTTTTAGGTACTTTTGGTCTCCTTGCTGTAGTGATCAGTTTACATTGGTTAAACTTCTCTATGGAGTGATTAGAATCGGTGTCAGCCTTTTCCTCCATACACTTCCCATTTTCATTGGTGTGTGTGTGTGTGTGTGTGTGTGTGTGTGTGTGTGTGTGTGTGTGTGTGGTTTTTTTTTTTTAGTGAGGCAATTGGGGTTGAGTGACTTGCCCAGGGTCACACAACTAGTAAGTGTTAAGTGTCTGAGGCTGGATTTGAACTCAGGTCCTCCTGACTCCAGGGCCGGTGCTCTATCCACTGCACCACCTAGCTGCCCCTTCATTCTTTTAATAGGTCAGATTAGAATTGTTTTAATTGGATGGTTTTGCCTTTTGCTCATTTTTAATTTCTTCTAGCTTTGTGATTCTTTTCATGTTAAGCTCTAACAGGTTGGTGGTCTAACTGTATACAGACACTCATTTTGGAAATGAATCCCTCATCACTAACAAGTCCTTTCATGTCTTTCTTTTTTCTTTTTTCCCCTTTCATGTCTTAATAGAATTGGTTTCCATTTTTTGTGAACTTATTTAGTGATTCTCAGTGCCTCATGATTCTTTGGAAGAAAGAATCCCTGAAGAATAGGCGCGAGGCTTCTCTGTGGTGTACACAGATCTTTGGCCTCTCTTCTGTGCTTCAAATCATATCTCCCACCATAAGGTCATGATTTTCGAGCTGGAGGGGAGCCGAGCAGTCATCTAGTTCTGCCCGGAGAAGTTACTCTGCCTAAGGTCATAGGAGTAGGGATGATGCATTTCACCACCCTCCCCTGTGCCCAACTTGGCCTTGACGTAGTTAGTGATTTAATGGGAGGCTAGGGCTGATTCTCCCTAGGAATGATTTCTCTTCCTTCCTCAAAGTTTGCAGCTGCTGTTGGCACATCAGCCACCCTTGTTTTCAGGAGGGTCTTTTTGCAGTGGGAGATGCCCATAAACCCTCTTCTCGGGAGGGTTTCTTGTCTTTGGATGCCCCGCAGAACGAGCTTTCTTTGTCCTTCTAAGGAAAACCCCTTTGGCTGCACCTTTCTTTTGTCGCTGAGAGCAGGGGCTGCTTCGGCTTTTCTCTGGTATAGGGAGGATGTCCAGGTTAGTGTGATTGGTCTTTGGTCATTGGACTTGTTCTAGTAGCCAAGGCGGTGATATTTCTAGATGGACCGAAAACTAAGAGCTTATTAGCAGCTTCCCTCCCCCCTTCCTTCATTCTCCCTCTGTCTCTGAGGAAGCGGCCAAAGAACCCATCATCGTGGTGACTTGCTTGCTGGTGATGAGTCTCGGACAGCAGGCTCTGTCTGTGGCCAGGCCTGCCCTTGAAGGCTCGTTGGCATGCCTGCCCGTGTGTAGAAAGCTTGCGGCTATTGGCACACCATGTGAAGGGCACAACCTGTGGCGGACTGAAATAGCATTTTTTGTGAACAAATGAAAAAGCATTTATTAAATGCTTGGGGTGTACACAGTACTCTCCCCAGTGTTAGGGATAGAAAAGGCAAGGCAGCCCCTGCTCTCAGGGGGCTTGTTCCTCTTCTGATGGACAGAGATATGAAGAGCTTCTGAGATGGAGGATAATTATTGATTTTAGTGTCAGTCATGTAGTTGATATTGAGAACAATGTTTTTTTTTCTGCTCAGGATTTTGGGGAGGTTGTTGGCTTTTTGTGTGTGTTTTTTTAGACTAGAGTGGACATTATTGAGGGACTCTGTTGAACTGCGTTGCCCCCTGCTGGCAACCCTCACCACTTTTTTTTTAATCATAAAAGTATTTTATTATTTTCTAGTTACAGGTAAAGATAGTTTATAACATTTATTTTTCTAAGATTTCTAGTTCTAAATTTTTCTCCCTCCCTCTCTTCCTTCCCTCCCCCCTCCCCAAGACAGAAAGCAATCTGATAAGAGGTTATATGTGTACAATCACATTAAACATATTTCTGCATTAGTCATATTGTGAAAAAGAAATCAGAACAGAAGGGAAAAACCTCAAAAAAGAAAAAATATAAAAAAAGTGGAAACTGTATGGTTCAATCTGTATCCAGATTCCACAATTCCTTTTTCTGGCTGTGGAGAGCATTTTCTATCATGAGTCCTTTGGAATTATCTTGGATCATTGTATTGCTGAGAAGAGTTAAGACTATCACAGTTGATCATCACACTTTGTTGTTGATACTGTGTACAATGTTCTCCTGGTTCTGCTCATTTCACTCAGCATCAGTTCACGTTAAGTCTTTCCAGGTCTTTCTGAAATCTGCCTGCTCATTGTTTCTTAGAGCACAATTGTATTCTGTTACAATCATATACCACAACTTGTTTAGCCATTCTCCAGTTGATGGGCAACCCCTCAATTTCCAATTCTTTGCTACCACAATAAAAGCAGCTATAAATATTTTTGTACTTGCCTCACCCACTTTAGATAATGAAAGCTTTGGTAGACTTAGACCCAGCATTCTTTTCCTTTTCTTTGTCCCATCGTTTGTTCTCTCTCTGTGCCCCCAAGGAATCATCTCTCTGGCCTGCAGTGGTGCCTTAGGCTCTGACCCCTGGGATGGCCATGTAGGTTCATGCAGTGGTAAGAGACTGTTCCCCAAGGCTGGATTATGCCCTTGGGGCCAGAGTTCCCTAGGCAAGGGTGAGCTGTTGGGAGAAGGCAGAGGAGAAGTGGGTGCTGTGGTTAGCTGTATGTCTGGTCTGTCCCACCTCTCCCTGTGCTTTTCCTTAACCTTTTTCTATTTCTGCCTCTGCTGCTTTTCACTCACTCGGCCTTGGCCTTTTCTCTAGGTGTGAACGAATCTCCCATGATGACTTGGGGGGAGGTTGAGAGTACCCCCTTGCGAATTGATGGGTCAGAAACTCCATATGTGGACAGAACTCCGGGGCCCGCCTTCAAGGTATGGGGTATGTGTGTGTGCATGTGCGTATGTGTCTCAGGGCAGCAGGGGGTGTTGAGGGTTTGGGGGATGCTTTTGGAACACCTCCTGTGCAGATGGGGAGAGCAGTATGTGTGTGGGTTTCCCCCAAAGGGAAGAGCATGGATCCTGAGGCCTACCCTGTAGGCTCCTGAGTTTGCCTCGAGCTCCTGCTGGCAATCCCAAAGACCCAGCTTGGCACCTTCTAGAACAGGTCTGGCCAGACCGCCCTCGCTGCCTTTGTTGGCCAGCTAGTCCACCCAGTAGCTGCTCTGCAGAAGGCCCCGCCCATCACGCTTGCCCACAAAGGTCCTGAGCATTTCACCTGGACACTCTTGTGGGTCATGATGACTGAGCTCAGACCCTAGCAGGGCTGTCCTGAGCAGGTGGCATGAGCTTCCTTCTGCTCAGCCTCAAGGGCCAAGCCAGGAGCAATGCAGGAAAGGTGCTGCCCCTCTTGAGGGTGGCACCTCTCCTCTCAGAGGTCTTTCAGGTCAAAGCTGAGGGCACGGTCATTTGTTGAGCTTCTAATGGGCAGTCCTTTCAGGTAAGGTCCGAATGGACGGGATGCGGGCATGAGAGCCCCTTCAGCTCAGAGCCTTGGTGCTCCTGGGAGGGGCCTGTGTGTGCAGTCCAGGGAAGAGACCAGGCTGTGACTTTAGGCAGCAGCGTTAGGTGACATGAGTGGGGTTCAGTCTCAGAACACTGAGGGATTGTTGAGAAGGCAGAGGAGTGAGGCTGGGAACGCGGCCTGGGAAAGCAGGCTTTGAATAGCCTCTTACAGAGGACCATGAGCCTCGAGGCCCGGTGAGGAAGGCGTGTATTGGGGGCCAGATGTAGAGGACTCCAAATGCTGGGCTCAGGAGTTGGGGCTTTTCATGTTGGGCGGTGCCAGTTCTGGGTATGCCTGAAGCTGGTCTGGTCAGTGTATCTGCCCCCGCGGCCGCCCAGCCACAAAGGGCGGCACATCCCTCCTCTCCTCTGTGGTTCCGGGGCTGAGCAAATGCCCCGACAGAACCCTTGGCCACTGCACACGTCAGGGGACGTGGAGGCCTGGCCTGAAGGCAGCTGGTCTGGCCTCCCCCGGCCGTTGAGAGTGCCCATCTGGACCATGCTCGTGGAGCAGGTGCTCATCTCAGCCATCTGATGCCTCCACGTTGGCTCAGCCTGAATCTGACCAGCTCCACAAGACGTCCTCATTGCTCTTGGCCCTGCCCTTTGAGGCTTTGTCTGAGGAAGTACGTCTTGGTCCCTATGCCCAGAAGGGGGAGGCAGCCGCTCTCTCCTCAGCCTTGGGGGGTCAGGCCCAGGCTTTGCATTGAGCAGGGCTCTGGAGTCCTTCAGAGACTTTTTCTCTGACAAGGTTGTGGTTGTTGTGTCCAGGCTTCTCCTGCCTCTGCTTGGCACCAGTGCACATGTGCCTTCCCAGAATGCTCGCTGTCATTGCTGATGGCACAGGAATATTTTGTCAAAGCCACGGAGGCTCCTTTCTGGAGATCAGAGGCTGCAGGTTCTGTTCCAGGCTAGAGGCTCCAGACCTGGGGGTGGTACCAGCACAAACCTGCCTTGGCCAAGGCTTCTCATGTCCTTGATGTTGTTAAGGGCTAAAATTCTAGCTAAACTGTCTAAAATATCTAATGAGTGGTCACCAATAAATTATAAGCTTTAGCAAGAGTTAGGCTTTTAAGCATTTATTAAGGAGAATAAGAATTTGGTAAAGAGAGAGAAAGGCCTAGATTCCTATCTATTAAAGGGAGAGCGCATTTCTAGCTCCGCTCTCCACCAGAGTCCAGAGGAAAGAGCACGAGAGCGAGCGCCAGTCTCTTCCTTCCGCCTCCCACTAGTCCGCGTCACTTCCTGATGCCAAAGAAAAGACTCCTGGTCTTGCCCTCAAAGACCTTCACTTCATGGGCGGAACTCTTCTACAGTAAGTCTCCAGCAGGTGGCGTCATTCCAATCGTTACAATGTCCAGGCCAGTTGGGCAGGATGAGAAAGCTAGGAGGGTTATGGCGGCTCATGGGAAGGAACCCTCCCAGAAAGTCCTCCTCTGCTTCTTTGTTGGGAATGGGAAGGGGATTCTGCTGGTGAGAGGTAGGGCCTTTCTAACTGCACAGCTTCTAGGCCTGCCGCTGAGGCCTGGCTCAGGGCATGGGGCTGGTCCCCAGATCTTGGCTGCTGAGCCGAGAAGGGTTGATGATTCCTATCAGCTATGGCTGGTGTGGTGCCGCATGGTGGAGGGGGGACCCTGTCCTCTCTTGTTGAAGTGAGCAAGAGGCACGAGACGTAGCCAAACCAGTCTCCAGTCACTGCCTCTGGAAGGCCCTCACTGCTGATGTGTGGCCTGGTGACCATTGGACTGAAGGCCCCAGAGAGCAGAGGAAAGTCTTTCTGGTTTAGCATGAGCTCACTGAGTTGATTGCATTCATAAAGGTGACGGGGGATGCTTCAGGGATAGGTGACCGCCGAGTTGGCTGGCGGTGGGGTGACCCTGCCCAAGGTGCTTAGCCCCTCGGCTGCAGTTTTGTCAGCTGCACAGTGTGGAATCACAAAAGCACCTGCCTCCCCAGGTGGGCGTGAGGATCTCCTGAGACAATGCTGGTAAAATGCTGGCTAGATACTGGCAGTGATGAATGTCAGGGGAGGAAGAGGCTCGGGCCAGGAGCCAGCCCTCGTGTTGTGACTGTGTGCTCTGCATGGGCATTGGGAGGGTCCTCAGCACTCAGCCTGAGTTCCCCTCACCTCAGGGACTTGCAGTGTGACGGTAGAGGTGTTTACCATGTTGGTGAGACAAATTGCTACAGTCTGCATCATTAGGTTTGGCTGAAAGCCCCCCACCCCCCAACCCGGCATGTGCTCTGAGGGCCACCAGTGTGGTGAGTCTGAACCCCGGCTGCTGGGCTGTGCCCATCTCCTGCCAGCAGCCTGGCGTGAGGGGTTTGGGGAGACCCCTTGTCCCCAGGCCAGCGACTGGATGCAGTGTGGCTGCTGGAACATTGGAGGCTGGGAGGGAGGGATGGAGGCCAAGTCGACAGACACGCGGTCTGGTGTTTTGGTGCCCTTTCCCAGACCCTGACCTGGGCTCTTGTCTCTCCAGATCCTAGAGCCTGGACGCAGAGAGAGGTTAGGTCTCAAGATGGCCACTGAGGCAGCTGCCAAGAACCGAGCCAAGAAACAGGAAGCCCTGAGAAGGGTCACCGAGAACCTGGCCAGGTAAGGCTTCTTCCCCTCCTCTCTCAGGCAGCGCAGGGCCTGGCCCTACGTCTGCCGCCACAGGCAGGTGAGGATCCCTTAGCGCCATAGCCCCGTTTTCCAGATGGGGACTTGAAAGGACTTTCCCCAAGTCGCAGGTGGTGGAGGCAGGATTCCGACTTGGGTCATCTAGGCCAACCTTCTTGGACAGTTGTATTGAAGCCTTTTGCGGGTGCATCGTATTAATCTATTAATATTAATGCTGAGCCATTCCTTCCAACAAAGATTAGAAAAGGAGGCACAGATGACTCAGCAGGGGCAGGCAGCCTGTGCCGTGGCCTCTTAACTGCTCAGGGGCCTCAGGGTGCCCTGGTGGCTGGTCTGGCAGGGTCCGTGTTCTCTCGGCTCTCTTTGGGCTAGAGGCCTGGGCCGCCCCTCTGACCAGGAGGAGATTTTGGACTAGTACCCCGGCACCCTGCCAGAGCCCAGCGCCTCGGCCTGCCTTGGCGCCTCTGACAGTGGGAAAGTGATTGAGGCAGAAGGGTTTACGTGGAAAGGGGGAAGAGCAGGATGCCCCTGCCCAGGCTGCCCGACCTGCTCTTCTCCCTGGAGTGGCAGGAGGAGAACCCGCTAGACCAGAAAGGGAGGGGGGCCTAGCCTGCAGGATCCGGAGTGCAACCCTGTCTCCAAGGTGGCACGGAGTGCACTCACTCCCCAGGTCTTGGCTACCGCCCCACTTGGAGCCATTGCTTGCTTTCCCCATGCTTGTGAATCTCTTCCTTGATCCAGCCTAGATGAACCTGTTCATTTCAAGGAAGGGATCCTGCCCCTGGGTTTGCAGTTCTCCTGTGGGGGGGAGGAGGGGGTAGCCCTCCCCAGCAGAAGCCCTGGGTCCTCGGGAGTCATGGTGAGTGGGCCACAAGTTGGGCCCCCCTGAACCTCATCATGCCCAGGGTCAAGAGTCTCTGGCCTCGGCTTTCTCCTCCAAAGAGGAGGGACTTGAGGTATCTTATCTCTACACCAGGCCCTGCCTACTCTGGGTCCTGCCGTTCTCCCAGAGGCCCCTAAATGTCTGTTCTTGTCTCCTTCCCTTTGTTGCAGCCTCACCCCCAAAGGCCTGAGCCCAGCTATGTCCCCGGCCCTGCAGCGCCTGGTGAACAGGACTGCCAGCAAATACACCGACAAGGCCCTGCGGGCCAGCTACACGCCCTCCCCAGTTCACCCTGGCTACAAGACACCTGTGGGCGGTCCTCAGACTCCCACAGGCACCCCTGCCCCTGGCACTACTACGAGGACTCCTCTCACCCAGGACCCTGCTTCCATCACTGACAACCTCCTGCAGCTCCCTAAGAGACGGAAAGCATCGGATTTCTTTTGAGGACCCTGCCCTGGAGCCCTGGGCCGCCTGCCCTGGTCAGGGCACCGTCCCTGGATGTGGGACCTTTGGGGCGGTGTGGTTTCTCTCAGACTTGCTTGGCTCCCCATCCGTGGCAGCAGGACACTTTGTCAGGTGGGACGGAAATGCCTCCCGTGGTAGGGCCACACCTGGACCCAGCTGCAAGCTGGACACTTGGTCATAGGATATTATGTGCAAGTGAAAATTGTGGCCGTCATTAAAAGCTGGACCAGCGCTTCACTGGGTGCCCATCCCTGTCTGACTGCATGGCCCTCCCCTCTGGGTCGGCCACGTGGTACAGGCAGGACTCGAAGGGCCTGGATCTGGGTCAGAACCCTCCCTCCTGAGCCCTAGGAGCTTTGTGACACTGCACATGTGACACTGTGCACGTCTTAGCCTCACTTCCCTTCTCCATGAAATTGGGATGCCAATCCTTGCTCCATCTCCCTCGTAGGGCCTCTGTGGAGGAGAAAATGCTAGGACCGAGAGCTGTGGGCATGATCATTTGAGTGACGATGAATCTGAGCTCCTCCCTAGGGGCTTTAGCAAAGGGCCTAGTGGAAGGAAGACCCCAGTCCAACCTAGCATCCCCTTCATGGCATTGTTCCCACTCTGTATTGGAGCACTTAATTGTAAGAGCCCACGCACAGGACTGGACTATTAAATTCTATCTTGGCCTGTCGAATTTTTTTTGGACCTTGCCTCAGTCTTTGAACATCTTAGCCTGTCTTTGCTTCATGTCTTTGGCAGGTTTGATAACTGTGCCATCTTTGCATTTGAGTCATGATGATAAATTAGAGAATGGCAATAAGTCACATGGCCCCTGGGGTGCTCTGGATTAAAACCCTGTCTTCTTCAGTCCTTAGGACTCACCCAGAAAGAGGGATGAGACTATTCTCTTTGTCCTGGGGCCGAGTCACAGAGGCAGATTTAGACTTCACACGGGGGGCTCTCTCAGAGCAGGGAGAATGACTGGGGGTGGGGGTGGGGGGGGTCTCTGAGCAAGCTCAGGAGGGTCCTGGTAAGGCCTGGGTTGGGCTTCACAGGATCGTTGTTGTAGGCGTTCTGCCGTGTTCTCTTCCGTCAGTCCCACTCTTGAAGCCTTAGGCCTGCAACGGTTGGTGCAGAAAAGGAGAGAGACAGGAAGTCACTGGAGCTGGGAGAGCCCGGGACAGCCTGTCCTGGCAGCAGGCGGTCCACTCGTGCCTGCCCTTGGGTGTCGTTATTCTTCCAGGTCTTGGCGCTCGGCCCACATCGCCCCATCTGGCCCAGAAGGATTTCATTAGTAGCCTGGGTGCGCACCTCGGAGATGTCCCGGTTTGTTTTCTTATGCCCACAGCACAAGTTAGGCTTCACAAAGTCGTTTTTCTAAAGGTCCCTCTTCCCCTCTCATCACAGCAGCTCTGTGAGCACGTACACCCTTGTTCTCCCCAAGGTCACGTGGCTGAGATCAGACTGGGCTGCTTCAGCCCTGTGCCTGATGCTTCCCTCTCGGCATCCTTGTCTTTTTCTGTTTTCCAGTGTTTTGGGCAGGCCTAGGCTTGCTCTGCATTCCCTGTGGCCTTGGAGCTAGAGCCGCAGCCTCTCAGTTTCCCCATTTATGCAATGGAGACTTTGGCCGAGGTGCGCTCTCAGGACGCTCCTTGGGCACTGGTAAATCCAGGACCAGAATCGGGTCCCCTGAGGTCTGGTTCAGTGTGCTTCCCATTGCTCTTCTGTCTCTGTGTCTCCCTGTCCGCTCTCACCTGGCTGGTGTCACGGCCAGCATGACACACCCCACTCCATGGAGCCCCGGGGCAACAGAGTCACCCTACAGTCTCAGAGTCGGAAAGGACGAGAGGACCTCAGCCTTACCTGAGCTCTGTCCTCTCTTGAGCGCCTGACCTCGCGTGGCTGGTCACTCGGCGCTTGCTTGAAGACCCCCCAGTGAAGATGAGCCCACGGCTTCCTGAGGCAGGTAGCCACTTTGGGTTGGTTTGGGTTGTTAGTAAGGTGTCTCTGCTTTCCCTTCCCCCATCCCCCATGGCTCATGGTTTTGACCCTTTGGAGGCAGGCAGAACAAGGCTGAAATCACCCGCTGGTAAGCCTCTAAATACCTGAAGACAAACCTTCTGTTGCCTCCGTTTTATATTATTTTGTCTAAAAACTCCAAACCAAACCTGGAAAAAAAGTCTGCCCCCTCCCTTCTTTAGAGCACCCACCCTTGAGCTCTTGTTGAAGACCTCTAGGGAAGGGGAGCCTCCCAGGTGTGCTATTGCTGTCTCATTTGTGTCTCACCACCCATGGGCTAGGCAGTGCAGGGGTGGGCAGGGACTCCCCCAAAGTCCTGTGGATAAATACTGAGTGTCTCCTGACCATGCAGGCAGGGGCCAGCCACCTTCCAGGGGTCAGTACCAACAGGCTTGGCCGCTGGAGGAAGAGAGCAGGAGATGGCTCCACTTGGGTTGTGTTTGGCGACAGCTGCCTCCATGGGTGGTCTTTGGGAGGCAGGGGGTTGGCCCCCCTCGTGGTCTCCTGGGGGTGGGGATGGGGAGTTTCTAAGAGTTCATCTTCTTGACTTGGCTAAGTCTGATCTTCAGTATTGTGTGGAGTCAATGTTATCAGCGAGCCTCGAATTTAGAATCTGGATCTGGGCTGTAATCCTGACCGCTAATCTCTGTTACCTTGGGAAAGGTCTTTGTTTCCCCAATTGTATGAGGTCCTTCCCCCACCTAAATCTGTGATTTCAGAGTGGAGCAGAAAGGAAGTGGTTAACACGGATTTGGAGAAGGATAGGACCAGGTACGTGGTCAGGAAAGGCTTGGGGGGGGGGCTGCTGAGCTGTTCTGGAAGGAGGGTTTAGAGAGAGTGGAAGGGCATTCCCTGGGGGGCACAGTATGGGAAGCACCAGGGGTTAGACTCTGCGCTGGGCATAAGAAAGGTCCCATCAGCGTGTGCAGGATGGGCCGCAGTGATGGAAGGGGGTTCTAGGGATGGAGCAGAGAAGGCTGTGTCTGAGGGACAGGAGGGAGCAAATGGGTTTGGTCCTTGAAGTTTGCTTCTCGTCATCCTACACCCAGACCCCAAATCTTTTACCTTCCAGGCCCAGCTCATACCCAGACCCCCGATTTCCCTGGCTGACAGTGACCTCAGCCTCCTCCTGAAATTCTCCTGGAATACCCTGTTGGGCTATTTCCTTGGGCCCTGACATGGTTGACTTTGTATTATCTTTTTTTTTTTTAAATCTTGTGTATTATTCCCCTAGTAGTTAATAGTATTAATTCACATCTGTCCAGCGCTCTCAAGCTTACAGAGTGTTCTCTGTCTGTTCTCATTTAATTTTCTTTATTTGTTTTTTTTTTTGTGAGGCATTTGGGGTTAAGTGACTTGCCCGGGGTCACACAGCTAGTAAGTGTTAAGTGTCTGAGGCCAGATTTGAACTCGGGTCCTCCTGACTCCAGGGCCAGTGCTCTATCCACTGCGCCACGTAGCTGCCCCCTCATTTAATTTTCATAGCCACACTGTGAGAAGTGTTATCCCTATTTCATGCATGTGGAAAGTTGAAAGCCTGAGAGTAACTTGGCTGTTGTCATGGAGCTCCTACGTGCCACAGGCTGAATTTGAACTCCAGGTCCAGAATTGAACCAAATGCGGGAAGGGAAGGGAGCTTTTTGGGGAAGCTGATGAACTTGGTTTGGTACTGGGGCCATCTCCCAGGCACGTTGGCGTGGGAGACTAGAATTGGAGGCAGAATACAGAGAAACGTGGGGTAGGGGTGGGTGCCACCAGAGTTCACTGGGCCTGTGATCTGACCACCAGGGAGTGCCCTAGTTGAATAGACACCTGCTTTCGCCGACTTCTCTGCAGGCTTCTCTTGCCCCCCAGGACCCTGTCTGAGCAGACCCCCGCCCCAGCCCCACCTTGGGGAGGGTGGTGAGGCCCCTGGGCCCTGCCGCCACAGCCACATCCTAGAGAAAAAGACTCCTCACGGGGCATTGTTTGCACTTGTATAGACTTTGTGATTTATTTGGTGATTAGCAAGTAGTATCTCCGCTACTGAGTGGGAAGAAAGCTATAGAACGTAATCAAAATAGTGGTTTAATTGACAGATTTTACTTTTTCCTTGCACTTGTGCCTTCTTCTGCTCCCACCTGCCTACTTAGCTACTTGTATGGAAGCTACGTGACAGAGACTACCCTGGGGGAGAGGGGCGAGACGGCCGGCTGGCTTTAGCCGTGAGCTTTCCCCACCTCAGATCCTGGCAGGTGGTCTTTGTTCCTGGACGTCTCAGCCAGCCGATCTTCGGGCCTGGTCTCCTCGTTCTCGGGGACCACCAGCAGCCTGTGCTGGGTCTTGGCTCCCAGCTTGTGATCGGGTCTGTGTTCCTGCTTGGTGGCCGGCCTGGTGTCCAGCTGCTTATACTCAGCCCTGTACTTACCCTCCCCCTCCCTCTTGAAGGAGGCTGAGGGCATGACTCTGGGCTTGGGTGGCTGCATCCAGGAGTGGCTGAGGATCTCGTCGATGTGCAGCCGCCGGTTGACGTCAGGCTGTAAGATCCGGTAGATGAGGTCCTTGCACTCGCCCGTCAGGTTCTTGGAGCGGGGGAAGTCCACTCGGTGCTCCTTCTGGATACGTAGCATCTTCTTGATGTCAGAGTCGTCGTACGGCATGGCGCCGCAGACCATGATATAGAGAATCACGCCCAGGCTCCAGATGTCGTACACCTTGGGCTGGTAGGGGATGCCCTGCAGCACCTCGGGGGCCGCGTAGGCCGCCGACCCGCAGAAGGTCTTGCTGAGGATTATTCTCCCGTTGCCGTCCCGTACGCAGCGCTTGGAGAACCCAAAGTCGGACAGCTTGATGTTGAAGTCTTTGTCGAGGAGGAGGTTCTCGCACTTGAGGTCGCGATGGACGACGTCCAGGTCGTGGCAGTACTTGACAGCCGAGGAGAGCTGACGGAACATCTTGCGAGCCACGTCCTCGTGCAGGGCACCCCGGCATTTAATGAACTCTAGGAGGTCTCCTTGGACCCCGAGCTCCATGACGATGTAGATCCTCCCATCGGATGTTTCGAAGATCTCATAGGTCTTGATGATGGAGCGATGGTTGACCGTAGCTAAGATGTCCATCTCCCGGGGCAAGAATCGCTCCACAAAGTCAGTGGGTGTTTTTTTGCGGTCGATGATCTTGACCGCCACATTGAACTTGAGGCGCTCCGAGTAAGCGGATTTCACTTTAGCATACGAGCCTTTCCCCAAATTGATCCCAACGATGTAACCCTTCTTCCTTAGGACTGTGGCATCGTCCATGGTGCCAGAAGCAACCGATGCCTCTGACGCTGTTATCTACATCCCCTCCCCACATGGGCCAACAGTGTCCTCATTTACACTGCGGGAGAGTCCTCTGAGCAGGCTGAGCCTGGAGTTTGTTGGAGGTAGAACGCTCGGCATTGTCTCCGGAGTGACTTCAGCGTGTGAAGTCACAAAGCGAAGCTGCCAAGAGGGGGGGAACTGTGCCAGGGGGAATGGGGCTTTCGCCCCAAGGCTGTGGGCCATCTGGAACCCTGGAAGGCTAGTGGCAAGGAGCAGCCCCCCTCCCCCCACCCCAGGATGCTGGTAACTTCCCATCTTTTTTCTCTTAACCAAGGTGAGCCTGGGCAGCTCGTCCATCAGAATGGATTCTGTCCCAGAGCTCTGCCCGTCAGGAGAGGAGGTGACCCGTGGCCAGGACAGAGTGACAGGCAGGATGTCTGATGTCTGCCTTGCCCACACAGTGTGGGCTTTGACTCTCTGGCCGGGCATGTGGCCTTGTCCCACTCAAGGTGAATTAATTTGATTCCTTTGAATGTGAAAACATATTCCTTCAGGGGCTAAATATGCAAAACATTAGCTCCTTCCCTTCATGAAGTCGCGATTACCCCTGGTTTTGGCTGGAGAGACACTTGGCTACAAATAGTATTTCAATCTCTGGAAGATTGGGAACAGTTTTCTACCCTGGCCAGATGTTTGGGGGAGAAACAGAGTTTGAGGCCTGGGGTTAGGTGAAGGGACTTCAGATGCAAGTAGAGAAGAGGAGGGCAGGAGAGCATTGAATGTAGTGCAGCAACTTGGAGCAGGCCTGTGGGCCAGGACCCAGATTTACCTGGGCAACTCCTAGGTGAGGCCCTCAGGTCAAAGACTTCTTGTAATGATCTTTGGAAGAGTGTGTGTGCATGTGCATGAGGGTGTGTGCATGTGTGTGCGTGTGTGTGTGTACATTTTGGACAGTGTTGCTAGCAAAGGTTTATGGGGAACCAAAGTGTTTATGTTTCTGTCCTCCGGGCTGGGAACCCTCTTCCTCACTGGGAGAGGTGGAGACCAAGACCAAAAATCCATCCTTCCCTTGCCTGACTTTCCTCCTGACCTTGGTATAACTTGCATTTGTGAGTTGTTGCCCACATGTCCCCAAGCACACACCTGGAGGAGGTGGGAGTTAAGCTGGTCCTGGAAGAATGGGAGCATTTGAAAAGGAGAGAGAGGTGAATACTTTCCATGAGCAACAGAGGGAGTACACATGGTTATGTTTAGGGAGCGAGTGAGTGGGATGGTCTGGCTGGAGTAACTTCAGGGCAAAGGACTGTTTCATCTTCTTATCCCTAGCACTTAGCCCACTGTCTGGCAAATAGTAAGGATGGAATGGTTTGTTGGAGCCAAGTTGTAGAAGGCCTTGAAGGCCAGACTCGAGTTTGGGCTCCATCCTATAGTCCGTGGGGAATGACCGAAGTGCTTAAGCAAGGGCAGGACACCGTGATTATCGGACAGTATGTGTGAGATGGAATGGAGGAGGAGAGTCCGGTTCGAGGGCTCTTGGAGTAGCCCAGGAGGGAGGCCCTGGACCAGGATTCTCCTAACAGCTCCCATTTCTAGAAGGCCCCAGTACGTACAAAGTGTGCCTTTCAAACAAGCCTTGGAGGGAGGTGGCACAAAGGTGGCATCAGTGTACTCCAAGGATCTGTGGTTATCCCTCACAGAGGAGCTCGCTGCGGTGAGCCAGAGAGGGTTGAATGAGCAGCTGGATCCAGACTTCTGCCGATAATACCATCCAGACTGGATTGGGCTGGTCTTTGGATGGAACCCAGGACCCAGACTCAGAGTCTTGCTAGATTAGTCGGTCCCCTCCTAGCGTTGCCTTCGAGAGCTCAAGATTATCCTTATGTGGTAGAGTAAAGGAAGACTCTCCTCTGAGCCTGCTTTGTAATGCCAGCCCGGAGATGAAAGTTCTGAGGGTATTATTCCTGGTTGTTTTTTGTTCTGTGATTTCATAGATGTGGGGAAATCCTAATGTGGAAGCTCCTTTCACCAGTGCTGATGGGCAGCTCGTTCATAACTTACACCCTTAGTAGCTTGGGGGCACTGAGATATTAAGTGACTTGCCAGGAGGCTGTCAGAGGCAGGACTGAATGTTGGTCCTCCCGACTCCTGTGCTTTTCCTCCCATGCTAGGCTGGTGGCTACGTCCTTTTTATGTCTCTAATTATTTGTACTGATTTGTTTTGTTTTGTTTTGTTTTTTTGTGAGGCAATTGGGGTTAAATGACTTGCCCAGGGCCACACAGCTAGTAAGTGTCAAGTGTCTGAGGCCGGATTTGAACTCAGGTCCTCCTGCATCCAGGGCTGGTGCTTTATCCACAGCACCACCTAGCTGCCCCTGTATGCCTTTAACTAGCAGCTGTTGGGTCCAGGCCCTGGGATAGGGTGTACCTTACTAGAGTTTCACGAGCAGCCATCTTTAGGAAGAGAGAGACAATTGGGCTCAGCCCTCCAGGAAGATCAGAGAGAAGGTAGCCAAAGATCAGGGGGTTCCAGTGAACCACAAGTTCCACTGGAATCAGTCCCTCCCTAAAATAGCTAATGCCGTCTTAGGTTGTATTGTGAGGAATAGTATCTTGAAAGCAGGAGGCGACAGTCCTTCTGCCCTTGGCAGATTCCTTCTGGGGTGCTGTGTTCAGTCTTAGTTGGGTCCCACATTCCAGGAAAGACATCGGCTCACTGGAGTGTGTGCAGCACGGCCGGGAGACTGTGCCTCTGGGGATGATTGGAAGGAATGAGGGTTATTTAGCCAGCTAAGAAGGAGGAAAGGGAATGAGATGGGAGGCTGTCGTGTAGGAGGCTTTGGCCGCAGAGAGCGGAGTCTGGAGCTCTGGGGGCAAGCTTTCAGGAGATGTTCAATCAGAGGCTGGATGACCAGTGGGAGATGTGGTTGGGAGCACTCCTCAGCAAGGACGGCATTGACTCAGTGGTCCCTGAGAGCCCTGTGGCCTATGGAACAGTGAAGTTGGAAGGAACCATCCCCATGGACAGCTGACTCCAGCTCCCTCATTTTACATAGGAGTAGGCTGAGCTCAAGGAAGGGGGAGAAGGAATATCTGTACCCAGGCCTCACGACCTTTGTTCCCCTTTAGTGCCCTTTTCACTGGACCATACTGCCTCTCAGCTGAGCCCTTTCTAGGTAGGTAAGAAGGTCATGTTCTGAGGCATGATGCAGGGTGCTAGGCTCCCTTCTGTGAAATGGGAGGAGGAATCACTGGCTTCTTAGCTCCAGGAAGGATCTTTGTGGGTGTGTGATCCAGCCAACACCTGGAGAGTTCTTTTTTTTTTTTTTAGTGAGGCAATGTTAAGTGACTTGCCCAGGGTCACACAGCTAGTAAGTGTTAAGTGTCTGAGGCCGGATTTGAACTCAGGTACTCCTGATTCCAGGGCCGGTGCTCTATCCACTGCACCACCTAGTTGCCCTCCTGGAGAGTTCTTAATGGTATCCCAGACAAGTAGTCACCAGGCTTGTGTGTGGAGACCTCCAGGGAAAGGGAACCCATTCCCTACCTGGCTGGGCAGCTCTCTCCACTTTGGGACAGCTCCTGTTATTTGGAAGTTTATCCTAATGTCCAGCCTGAACCCGCGTCTCCACAACTTAGATTTGTTACTCCAGGTTTTCTCCTCTGGACCCAAGGGGAACAAGGCGAATTTCTTTTCCCACTGATAATCCTTCAAAAGCTTAGAGGTAGTCTTGCCCCTCTCTGATTTTTTTCTTCTCCAGGAAATGTCAATACTGTGTGGCCCTTGTTTAGGTAGGTCAGGTCTCCCCTGGCTTGAAGTCAGAGTCCTCTAGGAACATGGTGTTCTTAGGGCCATCTCCAAGGGACTTGGGATCCCCTAGGAGTTGGGGGGGGGCGGTTGGCTTCCCCCAGGCCTATTAGGCCTTTTTGAACTCTTGGAATGGTTTGGGGGAGGCTGTCCTCAGCCTCTTCTTCCTTCTCCAAGGTCTTAGATAAAAGGGGGTATTTCATTTTATTAAGTGCCTACTAGATATTGTTGATAAAGAGACAAAAACAAGTCCTTGCCCTCAAAGAGCTTACGTTTTATCGAGGCAGCCAACCTGTGCCAATACCCAAGGATGTCCAAAGTGTGTACAAATTGGATACATAATTAAAGATAATTTTGGCGGCGAAGGGGAGAGTCAGGAAAGGTGACAAGCTGCCCTCTGAGGGGCGAAGGTGAAGAGGGATCGGTGAAGGTAGACGCTCGAGACGGGGAGACCAATTCGGAGGCTTTTAGGATGGTCCAGGTGACAGGTGATGAATAGTCAAGATGTGAACAGAGAAGGTGGGGCATGTACAAGAGATGCAGAGTTTGAAATGTCTGTGGGATATGGTATGGAAAATGTCCACTAGGCAGTTAGTTGGTAATGTGGGATTAGCTCTTAGGAGTTGTCTGCATAGAGATAAAGCCCTAACTCCATTGGAATTGGTGAGGTGAATGTAAGGAAGAGTGTAGAAGGGGCAGCTAGGTGGCGCAGTGGATAGAGCACTGGCCCTGGAAGGAACTGAGTTCAAATCTGACCTCAGACACTTGACACTTAATAGCTGTGTGACCCTGGGCAAGTCACTTAACCCCAACTGCTTCACCAAAAAACAAACAAAAAAACCAAAAGAAAGCGTGGAGAGAAAAAGACCCAGGACAGTGTAGTTAAGAGAATGGTTTATGGATGAAAACCCAGTAAAGCAGACTGAGGAGAAGCAGGAGAGAGCAGTGGCCTGGAAACCCAGAGAGGAGGAATATTCAGTAGGAGCAGGTGGCCCCCGACCTTTCTGAGAGGTTCAAGAAGGATAAAGCTCGAGAAGAAGCAGACTGGGCAAGTAGGTTATTGGTCACGCTGAGTGGTCAAGTAGGAAGCTAGATTGCGAAGGGCAGAGGGCTGAGTGTGTGGAGAGGAAGTGGAGGCAGCTTTTCCCAAGAGTTTAGTTATGGAAGGGAAGAAGATAGAGGATGAGCACTTGAAGGGATGGCAGGATCAAGTGAAAAAATTGTTTACAGATAGGTAGCAGGTAAGGAACCAGCAGATAAGAAGAGAGATCTTTAGGGAAAGAGAGGGCATGTTATTTGAGGCAACAACCAAAAAAGACAGTAAGGGATGTGATCCAGGAGACATGGAGAAGGCTTGGCTTTGGTGAGAAGGGTGCCTTCTCTTAACCAGACGCTGGAATAGAGGGAATACAAATGGGGAATAATGCTAAGGAGCTTTGAGATGAAGAGAAGGGAGAAGAGGAAGCTCCTGCCAAGATGGCCTCGGTTTTCTCAGCGAAACATGAAGGAAGGTCCTCAGCTGAGCTGAGAAATGGTTTGGCACAGCTGCTGTGGGGAAGGGGGATTGAGTCCTCACTCAGGGAGGACACGGGGTATTGCCCCACAGCAGCGAGGGCCTGCTTGGGCTTGGAGTACACAATAGATCCTTCTTTCCTGGCCCCAAGTTTGGGATTGAGGGTCTTGGGAGAGGCAGGGATCAAACCGCACACCCGCCAGTGATTTCAGTTTGCATTTCTCTCGTGTTCTCAGGTTTACCAAGTGCCCTCTTCGTGACAGCCCTGAGGCAGATTGTGCTAGCCGGAGTCGCCACTTTTGCTTTACAGGCAGGGAGGTTGAGGAGAAGAGAGAGGAGTCATCTCTGACGTAATCCTCGCGCAGTCTTTTGGGTGCCTTGCTAGATAGGGAGGGGCCATCCAATTCAACCCTTTCATTTTAGAGATGAGGAAACTGAGGCCCCGGGAAGTTGTGACTGTTCTCGGGGAGAGTGAAGCTGGGACCAGGTCTAGTCTTTCCACAGCAGTGCTCATCTGTGTTGTGGGCTCCTCTCTGACCTGGTGGATGGGGACCACCCTCCCCAGGTTCACTGGGCTTAGCTCCCTCAGCATCAACTCTGCCTTTCTTCTCAAGAACCGTCACCTAGCCCCCTGGGGCTGGAGATGCCCAGGGCCAGCCAAGCTCTGACCTCAGGAAGGCCTCATTGGGAATCCCTATTTCCCCAGGGCCCAGGTGACCGAGGACAGGAAGCCAGACAACTCATCCTAGCAGCCCCGTGTGCTCCCAGGTGAGTCGGTGAACCAGTAGGGAACCAGGGCTCCAGTCGGGAGGGAGGGGGGCTGAGCCTGAGCTTAGAGCTGGGGGGCCTCCTGGCATGGAGGTATGTATGGTATGTTCTACATACCAGGAAGCCGTTAAGAGACTGGGCCAAGAAGGCCCAGATTGTGTAATTGGAATGTCCGGATGTGGACAGTGTGGGTGGGGCCCCGGAGTGGGGTGGGGGAGCCGGGCTCACTGGACACTTGCCTGTTCTTCTGCCTTCTGTGTGACCCACAAAGCACATCCTGTCTCTGGCAGGAGATCCTGACACACAGCAAGCCAGGGAACTGGAAAATTGGATTTCTCCTCTACTCTTTTTTTTTTTTTTTAAGTGAGGCAATTGGGGTTAAGTGACTTGCCCAGGGTCACACAGCTAGTAAGTGTCAAGTGTCTGAGACCGGATTTGAACTCAGGTCCTCCTGAATCCAGGGCCGGTGCTTTATTCACTGCGCCACCTAGCTGCCCCCGGAAAATTGGATTTCTAAACAGAGCTCCAGGCTCTTCAGGGTCACCACCAATCTAACCAAGTGACCCTCCACATCAGAGGCCTGTTAGGGTGCCTGGGGCCAGGAAGTTGGGCCAATGACTGCCGAGGCCCCTTCTGATTGAGATTCATTTGCTCAGAGAGCATTTAGAGTTGGAGGGGGCTTTAGTGACTGTTATCTAGCCCTTTTGTCTTGTATTTGGGAAAAGTGAGTGCCAGGGAGGAGAAGGGGTTGCCTTAGGTTACCTGGGCTGGGAGTAACAGCGTTCTGACCTCTTTCCACTGGGATCCTGTGATTCTATGGCCCCGATTGGCCAAATTCAGTATGGCCAGGGATTCCTAAGGTCCTCCCCACCTGCCCCATGGTCCACAACAAGTCTAGGACGAGACTTGGCCTCGGCTTCTCAGGGGTGGGCATCCCAGGGTCCAGGACTTGGGGAGCTGACACTAAAAGGGCACAAATGGGGAGGGGCACCTTGATGTTTTGTAACCATGCTAAGAAGTCTCCCCCTCCAGAGCAGGGGTGGAGTGACCTTGTAAGAAGTCAGGTGGCCTGTTCCCGGGGAGGGTTTGGGGCCCCTCTCGGGGCCATGATTTCCAGATCCTGCCTTGGCCTCCCAAGTGCCCCTTCCTGCCTCTGCCCTCCCCTGTCTCTCATCATGATCCCGGCTCTGGCTTACAGTCTGTTATCCATGGTCCTCTTCTGCCTGTTCTCCCATTTTATCCTCACAGAGGCAAGGAGAGCCAACTTTCTCACCTCCGTTTTAGAGACGAGGAACGTGAGACCCCCAGATGGAAAAAGTCTTGCTTGAGGCCGCACAGCTGGGTCTCAGAAGAGGCAGAGGTGGGGGAGGAGTCCGGGGTTCAGAACTGGAGAAGGGACCTGAGGAGATGATCGAGGCCACACTCATCTCCTGCCAGTGCAGGAAAGTCCAGGGAGCTTGAGTGATTGGCCCAAGGTCACACAGGTTATTTCTGGTCTGGGATTCAAACAGAGGCCATCTGATTCTAAAGCTATTCCTTAGCGCTGCCCATCTTCCCTCCTTCCCTACCTCCCTCTTCAGCAGTGAGGACAGCATCTCAGTCAGAGCTGCTGGGGACTGGGGCATCCCCTGGGCTAAAGGCCCCCCAAGCAATATCGAGGTTTGTGGTGGGGCCAGATCAAGGGTGAGAGCCCGGGTGGGGGGGGGTGTCATGTGGTCTTGACCTGACTGCACAGGACACGCAGCAGCGTCCTCCTGACCCTGGGCTGGGGAAGGTCACCCTAGGGTCAGAGGACAGCTGCCTGGGGACCTCCTTCAATGTGGGTTCACAAGGATCTTAGGATTTAAAACTGGGCGGGGGGACACACCTTAGAGATCAGCCTATTCAGCCCCTCTCATTCTAGAGAGGGAACAGTTAAGGTCCCCAAAGGGGAAGTGACTTGTCCAAAGTCACCCAGCTACAAAGTTATAGGACCGAGGTTTGAACCCAGGTCCCCCGACTCCAAATGCGGCTCACTTGCCCACTCTGCTGCCCTTGGCCTGGGTTCCCTCCCTCCTGGAAGTCCAGATCAGGGAGGGGCTGGGCCAGGGGCCTGTGCTCCTGGCAGCTGCCCAGGGGAATAACACTCATGCCAGGCTTGGGTTCTAATATAGTCCATGATTTATTGGTTTATTCTTTAGCCATGTGGTTACTATGTTCGAAGGAAGGGAGGAGGAATTAGTGAAAATAGCAGCTTAGAATGGACCGTGTTTACTTTCTCCTGCACGCTCCCGACCTCTCCCATCCAAGCTCCGAACCGAACCTCGGGCTCCATTTCTCTCCTTCGGGGCCCCCTGGGGCCCTGTTAGTCTCCTTAGGTGTGCACAGTCTCTGGAGGCGTTGAGGAGTTCCCTGGCTCCTTTTCAGGGGCCGGTTGGTCCGAGTTGAAGCCCAGGGTCTCAGACTGCCTCGTCACCTGCACCGACTCTTCCTTCTCCGGGGCCACCTCCGGCTTGGGCTCCTCCTTTGCTTCCACCTTGGTGGTGGATTTCTTCTCTACATTAGCCTCCGGGATCCTGAGTGTGTCCTGCACTCCCCGGGAGCTCTCGCCCTCCTTGGTGGTGGAGACCGAGGGCTGAGTCTTGGGCTTGATCTGCTGCACCCAGCAGTGGCTGAGGATCTCGTCGATGTGCAGCCGCCGGTTGACGTCGGGCTGCAGCATGCGGTAGATGAGGTCCTTGCACTCGCCTGTCAGGTGCTTGGAGCGGGGGAAGTTGACTCGGTGCTCCTTCTGGATGCGTAGCATCTTCTTGATGTTGGAGTCGTCGTACGGCATGGAGCCGCAGACCATGATGTAGAGAATGACGCCCAGGCTCCAGACGTCGTACACCTTGGGCTGGTAGGGGATGCCCTGCAGCACCTCGGGGGCCGCGTAGGCCGCCGACCCGCAGAAGGTCTTGCTGAGCATGATGCGCCCGCTGTCGTCCCGGAGGCAGCGCTTGGAGAACCCAAAGTCGGACAGCTTGATGTTGAAGTCTTTGTCAAGGAGGAGGTTCTCGCACTTGAGGTCACGATGGACGACGTCCAGGTCGTGGCAGTACTTGACGGCCGAGGAGAGCTGGTGGAACTTCTTGCGGGCGTCGTCCTCGTGCAGGGCGCCCCGTGTCTTGATGAACTCTAGGAGGTCTCCTTGGACCCCGAGCTCCATGACGATGTAGACCTTGCCGTCCGACGTCTCGAAGATCTCGTAGGTCTTGACGATGGAGCGGTGGTTGAGCATTGCCAAGATCTCAATTTCCCGGGGCAGGAACTTCTCCAGGAAATCTGTGGGGGCTTTCCGGCGGTCGATGATCTTGACCGCCACATTGAACTTGAGGCGCTCCGAGTAAGCGGATTTCACTTTTGCATAGGAGCCCTCCCCCAAATTTATTCCCATGATGTACCCTCTTCTCTTAAGGACGGCAGCATCGTCCATAGTACCAGAAGCGGCGAGTGCCTTGGACGTTGCCACCTACATGCCCCTTCCCCACATAGGCCAGCAGCGCCCTCATTGACACTGCGAGAGAGTCCTCTGAGCAGGCTGGGCCTGGAGTTTGTTGGAGGTAGAACGCTCGGCATTGTCTCCGGAGTGACTTCAGCGTGTGAAGTCACAAAGGAGCGGGGACTGCGTGGGGGAATGGAGCTCTCTCCCCGAGCCTCTTAGGCACTGGGAACCCTGCGAGAGCAGATGGGAGGAGCCCCTGGCAGACGAGGGGCCGAGGAGTAAGGGCTCAGCTGACCACCATCCTGGCCCTTGGGCCCTGAAGCTCAGGTAGGAGGGGAGATGGGCTCTTTTCCTGTGGCTCTTTCTTCCCCAATCAGGCCTAATGCTGGTGTTATCCCTGTGTAGACATTGTAGGGAATGTGAGCGGGAGGGCCTCCTACCTGCCCTTCTTGAGAGTGATTAGGCTTTTAGACTTCTTCTTCCCCACTCAGATGTAGCCCTTTTGTGCTCAGAGCCTTGCTGGGTGATGAGTTGGTTACCACTAGTAAAATATGCCAAGTTGAGGTGTTCACGACTAATAATGGCTTCTCAGAATATCTGTGTGTTTGGTAGAGGACTCTGGGGGGACACGATCCCCTAGCCCAAAGGAAGGTGCACTTCCATGGGGAGATGCTGCTAAATAACAGTTTTGTGGGGGGGAAAACGACAACCCAGAGATGAGAGCTCACCCCAAGGGCTGAATGCATAATGGTATGGGGGCTACTCTTCACTGACAGAGGTCTGGTGAGGTGACTGAGGGACGGGACTGTTGTCCTCCTTAGATAGTGTTTAGAGGACTGTCTCCTGAGGAAGGTGTTGACAAGCTCAAGTGGAGGGGCTTGGAAGGGGAAAGAGCTGGGGGCTTTTAGCTTGATGAAGAAGACTTGGGGGACAGGAAAGCTGTCTTCAAGTACTGGGGGGCTGTGCCCTGGAAGAGGGACCGGGCTTGTTTCATCTCCCACCCCATCCTGCCCCAGTAATGGGCAAGTTAGAGGGTGGGGGCAGATTTGTGTTTGATCCCAGGAATGGAGCTCAACAGAGCTGAGCAACGGTGTGCATTCATTGGTGGGGGAGAGGCAGGAGAACTGTAAGATTAGTTCTGTGAGTTCCACACGGCATCCATGGAGCATCTCAGGTGTTTGTGTATCGTTAGGGACTGGGACTGGGGGTGGAGAGTGGGAGGTCTGGATTTTTGCCTCCCAGCAGGGATATTGAGGCCAGAGCCAGGAGAGCTTCAGATGGGCATTTTCCTGAGAGCCCTTGCTCACTCTCTTTGGCAGCAAACCTTTCCATGCCTGCCTAGCTTCTCCTTGTGCTGGAGGGGATGCGATCAGCATTCTTCCCTCCGAGGATGCGGGTGGGATGGGAGCTGCCCCATTCAACAAACATCCATTGAGAGCTTGCTGTGTGGGGCCTTTGGTGCAGACACTGCCCCTCCCCCCAAATACCCCTTGGGAAAGTGGAGGATTGGACAAGGTTTTATGTGATAGTCACAGACAAGACCCAGAGGGAACTTTTGAGTCTCCAGAGAGATCCAAAGGTGTATTTGAGGGAGGAGGATGGGGCCAAGGCAGGGCTGCTGGATTTCTAGTCAGAAGATCCAGCTCTGCCCCTTGTTAGCTGTGTGACTCAGCTAATCGTGTCTCTGAGCCTCAGTGTCCTTATCTGTGAAATGGGAAGATGACCTCTGATATCCCTTCCAGCTAAATGGATGGTGCTGTCCCTTCCATCTGGGGGGGCCTGAGGGAAAGCTTTGAAAGAGGAGGACTTCATGAGTCTGAAATGAGGCATGGAGGTGGGAAGCGGTGAGAGGAGACCCCAGAAGAGCCGACTGTCCAATTTAGCCAGAGAGTAGGATGCATGAAGAAGATTCATGGGGAAGAGAACCAGAAAGGAGGGCTGGAGCCAGATTGTGGGGTGACCCAAGGCCTCCAGTGTTTTTGTGCAGGGTGGTGATCTGGCTCCTCCCCCTCAGGGCTTGCTGTAGCTGTCTGATTTCTACCTTAACACCCACTGCCCTGCAGGCTTTTTGCCTGAGCAGACACAAGACAAACCTCACCTCCTTTTATCTCAGCTTGGGTGCACTGGACATTTAAAAAAGAGATTTTGATGGGAAAATGGAGGGGAAGGCTACACAGACATCATGATGTGGAAGGGCCCCACCCTGACTGTTCAGTAGCCATTACTCAACAGGGTGTCAGTCACCAAGCATGCATTAAGTGCTGACTGTGTACGCTTGGTACTCTGCTAAGGGCTGAGGATACAGGGAAAGGCAAAAGTAAAGAGTGTCTGCCCTTGAGTTCACATTCAAATGGGGGAGATAACATGCAAGTAACCATGTATATCTCTGTATGCCTACACATATGTGTATATATTTGTGTATAGAATACACATGTCCATATGTGTGCATACACACACACATGATACACACAGTACCTGTGCATGTAGAAGGTCACCTCAGAGGGAAGGACCTAGAAAAGCCCCTGCAGAAGGTGAATCCTGAGGGAACTGGGAGGCAGAGGTAAAGAGGGAGGGCCCTCGGGGCATGGGGACAGCAGATGGAGGGTTGTGTTTGTGGAGGTGGGTCACAGATAGGACAGGAGGTGAAGTGTGACAAGGCTGGAAAGGCAAGAAGGTTTAGGACAAACAACAACAAGTTAATGAGTTTCTTTTTGATCCTGGAGGTAATGGGGCGGCAATGGCATTTATTGATTGGGGGAGGGACAGTCACCTCTAAAGATGGAGGTTTTAGAAGCAGCCTTGGCGGCTGAGTGGAGGAGGTGGAGACTGGAGGCAGGGACAACAGTTAGATATTGTAGAAGTCCAGGACGGAATTGAAGAGGGCATGAGCCAAGGTGGTGACTGGGTGAGAGAGGGGACTTGGAGACCGCTGCCCCTCCACCGTGACCTCTTAGAGCCCTGGCTTTCTTCAGAGTTCAGCGCTAGCTCCTGCCTAGTAGGATGGACACAAGGCATTCTCCCCACTTACTCTCTGTATGCTTTGTATTCCCTTCTCTGAGTAGGGATGGCGCCTCCCTAATAATAAAATCAAAGCTCCCAGAGGGCAGGGATGTCTTTTCTTTGTCTCCCCATTGCCTCGCACACAGTAGGTGCATAATAAGTGCTGGTTTGAGAGCTGAGAGGCAGCACGGCATAATAGGAGAGCCGGACTCAGAATGGGAAAGACCTGGCTTCATAGCTTGCCTCTGACGCTGAATGGATTTCTTAAGTCTGGGCCTCAGTTTTCTCCTCTGTTAAAAGAGGAAATTGGACTCAGTGGTCTCTGTGGTCACTGCCACTGTCACTGAAAAAATCTGTGATTGTTGACTGACTAGTTGACTTTCAGAACTTTGACTTCCCCTCTCCTTAGGCCAGCATCCTGTGATGTGCTTCAGCTGCCCAGCTATCTGTCCTGGAACATGTTGTCTCCGCCTCTTATTTCCTCCCTTCCCTCTCCTTGTCGCTGCTCAGTCCATGACCTTCTGACTTAGAGCCTCAGTCTTCAGCCGAGAGTGCCCTCTCCAGGCTAACTCATCTCTTCACCGAATCCATCGGATTTGTCCTCAGTACTCTTGACCTTTGCAGTCTCTGACACTTGGTCACATTCTCCTCTTGGGTGTTCTCTCTCTCTCTCCCTTTCTCTCATCCCTCTTCTTATCTCTTGCCATTCCTATCTCCTGGTCCTGGATTTTCCTGAATACTCTTTCTATGAGTGTCCCTCAAGGGTCTCTCCCCTTTCTCTCTCCCTCTCTCCTCTTGCTTCCTCCCTCCCTTTCTCCTCTTTTCTTCTCATCGGCTCCCTTGGGTTTAACTGTCATTTAGGCAGATGGCTCCCTCCTCTGCATGTACAGCTCATCTCTCCTGGAGCTCTTCAGTCCTCTATCACTGGCTTCCTCTCTCCTCCCAGTGTCCCTGTTTCTCTTGAGGGCACCGTCGTCTTACTGACTCTTAAGTTTGCAGCCTCAGAATCTTCCTTTGCACTTTCCTCTCCCTTCCCAGTCCGATCAGCTGCTGACTTGTGTGCATTCTTCTGTCACAACATTAGCTTGTGTTTAGCACAGAGCCACATGCATCGCAGGTACTAAGTAAATGCTTATTGGCTCGGCTTGGCCAGGCTGTCCTGGAGAGGACTGTTCTAGGGGGCTGTAAGGCCTCAGACCTCTGTCTTTGAGATTTCCCAGGCTTCCATTCAGTTCTCTGTCCACCCACCTGTGAGCTGAGGACCCCCAGGGTCAGTGTTAGCTTTCCTTGAGTCACTTAGTGAGAAGGGACTGGTTATGTTGGGGATGGAGATATTACTGGCCTCCCACATCTCCAAGCACATGGGTGGACTTGGCTTCTTGTCTCTCCCTGTCTGGTACTAGTTCCCTTTTAAAGGAGGAGATTTGAGAGCAGCCCTGGAGGATGAAGCTCTAAGCTAGAAATGTTGGGTACCATTTCTGCTTGTGGGCATGATGCCTCCTCTCCCCGCAAAGGGGTGGAAAAGGGTAGAACTGGACCCAGGTGGGGGAGGGGACTGGACAATGATAGGAATACTAACTTTCTCCAATATCGACAATCTCCATAGGACTTTAAAATGTGAAAAAAGTTTTTGTAAGACTAGAAGTACCGACTGGGATCAAGATTGAGAAGGGAGGAAGGTGAAGAAAAAGTAACGCGTAATTCTAACTTCCCCCACGTTTCCTACTTCTCTTTTCCTGGGGCCAACCAGCCTGTCAGACACTTGGAAGCCGGTTCTCCTAAGCTTTCCCATCTACAGAAGAAGTAGGGGAAACATGGGTCCAAAGAATTCCCATAAAAGATAGGATGTGTTTGTGCCATGCTAGCTGAGAGGCACAAGTCACGCCTTGGCGGGCTGGGGATCAGAGGGTCAGGTGAGGTTGGGCAGGTCCGGGAAGGATGTATTTGGGGAGCTGAGTTCCTGGGGTCCATCTGCCAGTCCTTCCTCCTCAGAGGATCGGCTGATGCAGGACCAGCCTGCGTTGGGACTGAACAGGACACGTAATTCTTTGAGAAATGGACAGAGCTGGAAGCCCCCAAACTACCTGCCTTGGCAGCCTTGGCCTTATCTCTGTGGGCAAACGCTTTTTACCTGTGGTTACACCACACCTGCCGGAGGAAGCTGAGCGCTTTCCTGGGGCTGTAGAAAAAGACGTTAAAAGGCACCTGCCTGCCCGCCCGCGCCCCCCCCCCCCCTCCTAGGCCAGGCCCAGTCAGGCCCATTTGGGGTGGTAGGAAGGAAGAGCTCAGGGTCTAGGCATGGCTCTGGGCTTCTGTGGACTTTTCTGATCTCTAGTGGGGAGCTGGCACCGAGATGGTCTGCCTAAAGTTAGCCTCTCCACTTCCCCATGGGGTTTAGAAAGAGGCCTGAACTGTGGGGGCAGCTAGGTGGCGCAGTGGATAAAGCACCGGCCCTGGATTCAGGAGTACCTGAGTTCAAATCCGGCCTCTTGACACTTACTAGCTGTGTGACCCTGGGCAAATCACTTAACCCTCATTGCCCCACCAAAAAAAAAAAAAAAAAAAAGAGGCCTGAACTGTGTACCAGGAACCCTGGGTTCAAATCCTACACCTGTCATTCATGACCTCTGGGTCATGGTAGCCAAGTCACTTCCTTTGTCTGAACCTCATTTTGCTCATCTATAAAATGGGAACCAACATTATTTGTGGATTTATTGCTGGAAGGGGCCTCAGAGATCACTGGATGAAGAAGTAGTCCCAGGGCTGGGACACGGCAGGGCTGGGACCGTGAGCCTGCGCCCATGAAGGACAGGGCTTTGTTGGCCCTAGAGCCTCACACACCTATGAGAAACCTACAAGAAGTCGGCGCACCATCTTCAGCCTCTTCCTTCTCTACTCTGTGGTTTCCCCAGTGACTGGGGAAAGACACAGGACCAGGACCTTCGGGAAGGTGGGGGTGGGGTCTAGGGGGGTGAAGGATCAGCTGGTGATTCAT
The DNA here is from genome assembly GCF_019393635.1 of Dromiciops gliroides. Taxonomy (NCBI): domain Eukaryota; kingdom Metazoa; phylum Chordata; class Mammalia; order Microbiotheria; family Microbiotheriidae; genus Dromiciops; species Dromiciops gliroides. Next base: position 6,274,145 of record NC_057861.1, read on the forward strand.
GAATGTGGGGTCACCTCAGTCTGCCTTTCCTCGGGCCCTTGTTGGACCAGCCTAAGAAGGACATCATGTAGGAGACCAAGGAATAGGCTTAGTTGGGCTCTCAGGGAACTAATGGGGGGGGGGGAAGGTGGGGCGGGGCATAAGACCCCCCCCCACGAATCTAAGGAAGACAGTGCTGTGTAGTAGGAAGAGCACCAGACCTTGGGCAACTCTTCCTTTCCTGGGTCTCAGTTTCCCCATCTGCAAATATCCAAACAGATGTGATTTCAACAATGTTGGTGTTCCTTCTGATGATATGAATGATGCCCCTTATGCCTCCCCACTCTGCAGCTCTTACCCGTGGTCTCCCCACAGTTCACCAACAAGAGTCTCTGCCTTCACCATGTGGCCAGCCCGTCTCTTTTGTTTTACAGGGCTTCTCCCTCATCTTTGTTGTGAGTCCTCCTCATGCCCTCCCACTGCCAGGGCCTCCCCATTGCCCTCAGGGGGACCCCCAGGGACCACGGTGGTCTCCTGATCTCCAGTCTGACTCTTGGCCCCACTCATGGTCTATCATCTGGGTGCCCAGAGGAAGCTATAAATGGCTCCACTCCATCAGGGGATGGCCAGGACGCACATGCTGAAGGACAAGCCCAAAGCCTGCCCGTCCAGCTGCCAACTGCCTTCTAGGTAATGGGCCTATATTTTTTCTGGGCAGGTGGTCGTGCATCTCATGTCGGGGGCTCTTCAGGGCTCGATGGAGTCTGAACAGTGTTATCTGCAGCCAGGAATATCCCAAGGGAAGGGATCCCTCCTCAGTGTGGGCACTGTGATGGATCCCTCCCCAATGGACATGAACCCTGCTGGTGCCTCTAGGTCTCCCCTTGCTATACCTGGCTCGTATATATTCAAAAGGGTCAGTGATGTCCCAGCTCAGGATCCCTCCCCTTCCCCACTGTGACACACATTATGGCCCCATGCATTTTGCACCAGGGGGCAGACGTGGGGCCTCCCTGATGGAGTGGAGCCATTTATAGCTTCCTCTGGGCACTGGGAGGCTGCCCCTGGAGCTGGATAGCTGTTCATCTGCCATGCCAGGGTGGTCTCAGCCTTCGGCCACTGCCATCCTCCCCTTTCTCCCCTCCTCTGAGTGCTGTAGGTTTTGTTGCTGACCCAGGATTCTGCGGTAACGGCACAGTGGAAAGAGCACTGGATTTGAAAGAGGTGGGTCTGAATCTAGGTCCTGTGTCACCTTGGGTGAGTTACTTCTCTCCAGTCTCATTTTTTGTCAGAACTAGGGACTTGGGCCAGATAATGGAGGCATCTCAGAGTTGGCGGGGCCTTGGATGGGTTCTTCCCTTTAGCATCTCTGAGCTTACATCCAACCTCTGCTTGGAGACCTCTGGTGACAGGGAATTCGATAGGTTTGGAGGTGCTCGGGTCCCTTGGGGACCTTTCCCTTACTGCCCTTCAGGGGTTTTGCTGCTCCTTGGTCTGAAGTTTAACCCCCTTTCTCTACAGCCAGTGAATGCTGTCCATCTCACAGGGTGCGTTCAGGTCTCTATCTCTTGGAGCCCTTCAGTGATCCCATGATGGGGAAAGGAGATCATGTCTCTGCAGGCAGAGGAGGATACTGATGTTCAGAAAAGCCAGGGAGCGTGACCAGCTTCACACAGTGGGTTTTTGGCTTCCTGGGGCCCAGGCTCAGGGCTTCTCTTCACTTTGTGGCTCTTGTGCTAACAGTATAGAGCTTTCTGGGGTGCCCCGGGGACCCCTTCCAAGAGCAAGAAACTGGCTCTGTGCTGAGGAGCAAACTGGACCCTGGGAGGCCTTTGCTTTTCAAAGTAGCCCTTGGGGGGCAGCTAGATGGCCCAGTGGATAAACACCGGCCCTGGATTCAGGAGTACCTGAGTTCAAATCCGGCCTCAGACACTTACTAGCTGTATGACCCTGGGCAAGTCACTTAACCCCAATTGCCTCACCAAAAAAAACCCACAAAACACCAAAGTAGCCCTTGAATCCCAAACAGCCAGAGCCCAATTCAAACTGGGGTCCCATTCCCTGCCTGGCCCTTTTCACTTATGTGGGTCGAGGTATGCCCTGAGCTATGCTGTTGAAGGCCACACTTCTAAGCCATGGTATTAACTCGGCAACAATCTTGCTTTTCCAAAGGATTCATCCCAGGATCCCTCTAATTGGTGAGCTCCCACCAGACACTAGAAGCACAAAGACATTACTCAAAGTTGGCACCGTATCTTTATCAGGCACCAGTGACTCAAGGATCTGTGATTTCCTCTACACAGACACCTGATAGCACAATCTGCTGCCTGAACTTGTGGTGACGAGCCTTTCTGTGCTTAGCAAGACGGGCCCTTATAGTGACCTCGCTGGCTGTTGGCCTCATACTTGAAGCTTTTCCAGCTTGGAAATAGCTGCCACATTAGTTAGGAGGGAGCACAAAAAGACCTCTGCAGGCTGGAGGGACATGAGGAATTTAATAGGTATAAATGTAAAATCTTATATTTGGGTTCAAAAAGTCAACTTCCAAAGCACTGGATGAGGGAGCTGTGTGTAACAGCACTCTATGTGAACAGGGTCTGGAGGAGAGTGAGTCAACAATGAGATGATAAAGCAAAGGAAATAAAAAGCTCCAACACCTAATTTGAATTGATGTTTCCTTGAGAGGCAGAGCCTCTAGAACTAGGAGGTGATCATTCCACCACTCTGGTCTGATCAGCCTTGGTCACACTACTTTCTTTTCCTTTTTTTCCCCCCCCCCCAGTGAGGCAATTGGGGTTAAGTGACTTGCCCAGGGTCACACAGCTAGTAAGTGTTAAGTGACTTCAGGGCCAGTGCTCTATCCACTGCGCCACCTAGCTGCCCCCTGGTCACATTACTTTCAACAGGCATTGATCAAGCAGCCTACTATGTGCAGTGATGCGATCCCGGCCTTTGGACACCACATTCTGGGAAGAACACCGACTGGAGTGCCCAGGGGATGGCAGGCAGGGTGAGCAGACGGACTTTGAGACCATTGGGGTACAGGAGGAGAGAAGATTTCGAGGGGCCTGGACAGCTAGACTTTGGAGTCAGGAAGATGAGTTGGAATCAGGCCACAGACACAAGCTGTGTCATCCTGGACAACACTCCCGTTTCAGTTTCCTTGTCTGCAGAATGGGGATGATGGTAGTGCCCACCTCCGGGGCGTGTTGTGAGGATCAAGTGAAATGACATGTCAGTCATTTTGTAAAACTTTGGAGACACACAGAGCTGCTGGCTGGGGGACAGCCACTTCTGCCCCTGCCCAGAGGCCTGCATAGCTGTGGAAGTCCTGGGGTGGAAGTTGTGGAGACAGACTTGGGCTGGACGTCAGGAGCACTTTCCCCAAATGCAGAGCCGCTACAGGAAGGAGTGACGTTCACTTGTAAATTCTTTGAGGGCAGGCTCTATTTGGCTTGTTATATTGCCAGTGCCTAGCACAGGGCTAGAGGAGTCATTTATTCTTTCAGTAAACATTTACTAAGCACCTCTTCGGTGCTTAAGAGCTAGAAAAGAAGCAGAAAACAGTCCCTGCCCTCAGAGAGTTTATAATCCAATGGGGGGGGGGCAACATGCAAATAAATAGAAAGCAAGCTCAATAGAAGAGAAATGGTTGGTTGGTTGTCCTTTGTTCTCAAGGAGGATGTTACTATGTTGGGGTCAAGGTGCAGTGTCCAACTGTGACTGATCAAACTAATAGAAGCTCGGAAGGTTCCGCCACAGGTTGGGCATTGAGAGTCGATATAGGAAATCGTTAACAGAGAGAAGGCACGGGGATGAAGAGGAGTCGGGAAGTCTTCTGGAGAAGGTGGGATTTCAGTTGGGACTTAAAGGAAGCCTGGGAGGTCAATGGAGGGAGTAGAGCGGGAGGGTGTACTAAGAATGGGGGGGCGGGCAGCCAGGGAGACTGGGGGGATTGTTTATGGATTAGTATTTAGTAGACACGATAAGCACCTGGGAGATGATTGAGAAGTGCTTGTTGATTGACTGAAAAGCTTTTTGGGTGACTGAAAGGTTGGGCAGTCTTTTGTGCCAGATAGGCTGTCAGTGAGATTTTTGATTTCCTGAGATTCTGTGACTTTGGTAGGACTGGCGGAGCCTGTACAAAGCCTTCAAGAGCCCAGTGTCACTTCAAGGTGCAGTAAGGCACCTGAGAAGATTCTAGTAGGGCTTTCAAGCACATCTGCCTATAACTCCCATTTCTAGAAAGCATGATGAGTTTGAAGGCCTGGCACAGAGCTTGGCACAAAGTACTTGCTTAAAAATGCTTTTACATTCATTGATCTGTCCACCCACCCACCCACCCATCCATCCATCTACCCACTTACCCAATCCACCCATCCATCCTTCCATGCATCCACCCATCCACCCGTCCATTCATCCGTCTATCCACCCGTACATCCACCCATCTGCCCATCCGTCCATCCGTCCGTCCATCTGTCCATGCATCCGACCGTTCATCCATCCAGATAGGAATCTGGCCGTCGGTGGGACGCCCTGGGCTGAGATCTCCCCTGAAGGCTTAGATTCCTTGGCCTCTCTGGGCTTCCCTTAGTTCCCCGGGGAAATGACCGGGTGTCCCCCGAAGCCCCCAGGGTCCAATAATGTCCCCATTTCACAGATGAGGAAAAGGAAGCTCCGTGTGGGGATGTGATGTAGCGGAGCCCCTGCCCCCCCATCAGACGCCAGGCCCATGGCGTCTCCCACGGGAGGCGCTGGGCTGGCCTAGGGCTTGGGGCGCTGCGGGGGGCATCTCACCCGCTGAACATCCCTCTGTACAGGCTGACAGCTTCAATCTCGGCTCCCGAGGCCCCGCCCACCCGCCTCGGTCCCGCCCACCCGCCTCGGTCCCGCCCACCCCGGGCTCCGCTCCCCCGCCCAATCCGTCTCTGTTCCAGGCAGGGTCGTACCACTCTGAATGGAAGGGGGGAGCCTCCCGCTTCTGCTTTCCCTTCTCTTCCTCAGCGGCCGCGCTCGGGGGGCCGCTGCGACTCTCACCAGACAGTTGGGTTCTGCTGCGCCTCGGCGGCCGCTGCCCCTCCTAGCGGGCCGCCCATGGTGCCCGCGGCCCGACCGAGCTCCCCTTAGCCTCCCCAGCCCGGCCAAAATGCCTTTCCCCTGGATGCAGATGAGCACCTGGGGCCCCGCCCCCGGCCGGCGCCGCGCGTGCCGATTGGCTCGGGGCGGAGGCGGGGCCGGGAGGCGGCTTGTTGTGAGCGGAGCGGGATGGCCGCCATCTTGTGCGGCGCCCGAGCCCGAGCCCGAACCTGAGCTCGAGCCTGATCACTAGGCGTGCGGCCTCTGAGCGAGGGAGCGCGGGCCCAGGTCCCGGAGGCGCGGGAGCGGGAGCGGCCGACCCCCACCCACCGCCCCGCACCGCCCCGCAGCCCCTCCCCGGACCGCGGCACAGCCCGTGTAGAGCGGAGCGCTCCGGGGTCCGGCGGGGGCCCGCGCCGCCCGCGGAGGATGAACGGAGGATAAATGGTGCCCCAGGCGGACAGCGGCGCCTTCGTGCTCCTCTTCCTGCTGGTGCTCACCGGCACCGAGCCGCTGCGCCCAGGTGAGGACTGAGGACGAGACCGAGGGCCCCACGGGCCCCGGCCAGGGCCGGGGGGCCTGGGGCCGAGGGGCGGGGCCTGAGCGTGAAGGAGGGGAACCTGAGTCTGGGGGCGGGGCCTGAGTCTGGGGGCGGGGCTTGAGCGTGAAGGAAGGGAACCTGGCCCACAGGGGGCGGGGCCTGAGCCTGAAGGAAGGGAACCTGAGCTCGAGAGGTGTGGTCTGAGCCTGGGGGGCGGGGCCTGGGCCTGGAGCTGTCCCCCTTGAGGGTGCCCTGGAGGCCCCTGCGCCTACACTGAGTGTGACCCAGAGTAAACCGTGACCCCAAAGCGAGTAGAAACAGGTTCCTACATTGGGCTGATTTGTTTTTCCCGGCATTTTGCAGAGTCGGTAAACATTGATTAAACGCCTGCTGTGTGCCGGGCACTGTGCCAAGCAGTGGGGAATGCAAAGAAAGGCCACGCCCAGCCCCTGCCCCCTGGAGCCCCTGGTTCCCCCCCTCCATGTTTTGTTTCCTTTCTTTGGCCTCCGCCCAGGCCCGGTACACAGGAGGCACTTAATAAATGTGGGATGACCTGACTTCCAGCCCTCATGGGTGCTTCCCCTGCCCCAAAGTTGCCCATGGTTCTAAGTGCCCCTCACTCATTGCCCTCGGTCTTTTCCCAGGGACCCAGCCCTGATTTGGTTTCCCCTTCCTCTGGCCCAGGATGGGGGGTCACGGGAGACCAGCTCCCAAGCCTGCTGACCACTCGGCCATTTCTTCTGCCGCCATTTCCTTTTGGTTGCCGGAGGCGCTTCGTGCTTTACCCTCTGATTTTATGTTCTCAGAAGGAACGCAGTGGAAGCCCCCTTGGCAACAGCATGCCCAACAGCCAAGCCAGCTTTCTGAGGGTTCTCTTAATGCAGTGCCTGGCATGGGACGGGGTTCTTCCTGAACGCTTGCTGACTGACTCCTAGATTGACCCCTGAGGGGATGGGCAACAGTCAGTGAGAGTCATCCAGCAGGAGAAGGGCTGCTTTGCTCACTCTGAATGTTCCCTGTTCCTGGGTCCTGGATACAACAGGGACTTCTGCATGTCCCCTCCCGGGCAGAGGGGCCGGGCTCCAAATCCCCATGCCAGTGCTTGGGAGGGACCCCCGTTGTCGGTGTGTCAGGGCTTCCCCTTGGGACACTTGGACTTTTCCCTTCAGTGAAGCTGAGTTCCTTGTGCTTGTTCCCCCCCTCCCCCCATTCCAGAGCACCTACTGTTTGCCTGTGCCTGGGAGACCACCCACCAAGGCTTTCCTTCTGTCCCTGAGGGTGTGTGATTCTGTCATTGGGGGCAGGGAGCCTCTCTTTGACTCATTCATCCCTCTCGGGCCAGTATAGGGGCGAGCCGCTCCAAAGTGAGGCTCCACATTTGGACGGTGCATAGATGTGTGTGTCTTCTCTCGGGGCCTACCTGAAGAACAACCTTCCTGAGTGTGCCCTCTGTTGGCACAGCTGAGAAGCCGGGATTGGCACTTGTCTGCCATGGGATGGAGGGAGGCTTGTACCCAGATGAGTAGGGCTGTGAGAGCAGTGTGGGGGTGGGGGTGGGGCGAAGTGATGGCCAAGTAAGGGAGGGCCCTTCTAGCCTTCCATTTCTCCAAGGGATCCCTTCTGCTGGGAGGAGGAGGACAGGAACCAGGGGCTGGGAACTAGGGGCTGGGACCTGGGGTGGGGGACCAGGGGCTGGGGGAAACAGCATTTGCACAAGGTCTTCTGAAGAAGCTGGGGTTAGAGAATCGGAAAAGGGAGGTGTTGGCGTCCAATTGGGAGGTGTCTCTTCAGTGGAGTACCTGGGGGGGGAGGGGAATTCAGAGACAGCAAGCTGAAATCCCTGCTCCACAAGTGAGCGTTCTTGGGTGTCTGCCGATTGTTTGTGAGATCTCAGCAAACTTTGGACTGTGTGGCAATGGATACATGGCATAAGGGAGACTCCTTCCTTTGTCTTTGGGAAAATGCGATTTAATCTATCGGTGTGCATTTATTAGGCACCTCTGTATGCCCAGTAACACTTTGCATTTCTCTCCTAGCACTTCATAGACTGTTTTTGCCTTGGATTAGAGTCATCCAGGCATTTGTCCTTTCACTCCCAATTGACTGGAAGCTCTTTGAGGGCAGGGACTGGGTTGTACCCCTGCTGTGCCTCTCCAAGTGGCTCGATGTAAGTAGGTGCTCGGGTGACTCTTTGGTGACCTGGGCTGCTGACTTCAGGATGGGCTGGTTTGATTTCTGGAATAGACTCTCTTCATTTTCGTAAATGAGCATTGCTTTCAGGATGTGCTGTCTGAGAGATGGCTTTTGTCTCTCATTTCTGCTCTGTGTACCAGTCTTCAAGCTTTGGGCTCCTGCCTGCCACTGAGGTCCTTCCAGGAGCAAGGCCGGCGGCATGCCAGGGGCCATGCTTCTGCTTTTGTAGGGCTTTACTCCTTGGGTTCTGACATTAGTCACAGCCCAGATTTCACCACAGCTCCCTAGAGCACATGGTTCGTGCCTGTGGGACTCTGGGGGCTGGGCACTGTTCAAGTGGGGAAGCTTCATCTGGATGAATTAGTGGGCCTTGTGCCTTGGCCTACATGACCAAAACTTTACAGTTCACGGAAAAGGTTGTATCCGAATTTGGCAGTTTCTGTACGAGCGGCCATGACATCTGCCTCCGTACAGTGAGTTCTCGATGATTTTCACAGCTTACTAGCGAATGAAGGTGTCCCAAGGATGAGGGCATTTGTCTTTTTCTGGGACAAGTTTCTTGAAGTGGCGGGGCTCTCACAAGGCCTTTCACTAAAGCTGCCTCAGTCAGGAGACGTGGAACTGGAGCCCAGAAAGCCCAGGTGACCCCTGCTTCCTCTTCCTGCTGCTCTGCTCCCTTGTCATTACCTGTATGGGTGCTGCCAGTAGTCTTCCATTAGGCCCCCTCTCCCTGCTCCCATCTGCCCTCTGTACAGAGCTAGGCACACTTCTATGTTTCAAACTGTTCGGTGATTCCCAGGGAAAGTTCTTTAGATTCGTTAAAAAATTTTAAAATAGTAAAAAAAATGGTCTGTTGAGGCTCTTCAAAACAAAACAAAGCAAAACATGGCCGTCACTTCCAGTGACTGTGAACAGCCCCTCACAATAGAGAAGTAGAGCTGAGCAACACGTTGGCCCTGCCTGAGGAGGGCTGCTCCATTCCTCACCTGTAGTCTCCCACTTCCCCACCCAGAGGTAAGATATATGCCTCCCTGTCGGTCCATTGAAGTCATCATTGGTCATTGCAGTAATCAGAATGTTGATGTCTTCAGGGTTGTTTTCCTTTGAGTTATTGTGGTCCCTCATTTCCTCCTCCTCCCCATGTTTCCCTGGATTCTTCCCATTTGCTATTTCTTTGTTGTTGTTGTTTGTTTGTTTTTGTGTGGCGCAATGAGGGTTAAGTGACTTGCCCAGGGTCACACAGCTAGTGTCAAGTGTCTGAGGCTGGATTTGAACTCAGGTCCTCCTGACTCCAGGGCCGGTGCTCTACGCACTGCACCATCTAGCTGTCCTCCCATTTGTTACCTCTAATGCTGTAGGAATCCTATTCCTGAACCACACTTTGTCTAAACATTCTCTACTCAGTGGTTCAGGGTCACGACCCTGGTGTCATTTTGGTCATCTTTGATGACGAAGGACAAGAACCAAGCAAGCCAAGCCATTCCTTCCTTTGTAGTCACTCAGAGAAGGCCGCTCTATCTAACTCTATGTATTTGAGGCCTTTCCTTCTGACTCTGACCGCCAAAGAGACTTTTCCGGTATCATTCCAAACTGGCTCCGCCAGCCAGTTCATGAGCGCGCCTCTCAAACATTGGCTGTCTGCATCTCTGCTGAGCTTATGGCTCGGGGGCCGCCTGGTTGGCAGCACTCATGTTGGCCCCTTTGTGTACCCGCGTTCCAATTAGACTTGACTCTGTGCTATGCTGTCACCCCGAAATACTGCCATTCGCCTCGGCATTGGGCACACCCACAGTCACTGGAATGGAATTTCCTTGAGGGCATGGACTGGATTACTTTTCAAATGATTGATTTTGATTCAATTATGAATAGATGTGTTTTTTGCACCACTTGAATTTTCTGGTGTATCCCTTCCCCTCCTTACATCTCCCTTCTCCAGCTAGCTCAGTGTTTTAGGGAGCCTAGAAAAAAAAAGCAAGGCGCAGGACAGACTGACGTGGCAGCTGAGTCTGATGGCAGACGCACTGTTTCCCACTCAGCCTGTCTGGATTGCGTCCCTTGTGCCAAGCCCAGTACCTTGAGCACAGGGCGTAAAGCATGTGTAAATTGAGTTGAATGCTAGGATTGTGGTGGGTTGGGTTTCCTAGGAAAGACTCGGAGGTGATGGGCCATGAAGTGTCTTTTTTTTTAAAATGGTTTTATTTTAAATTTTTTCTCCAATTACATGTAAAGGTATTTTTTTGAGTTCCCAATTTCTCTCCCTTCTTCCCTTCCCTTCCCGTTCCGAGGCCAGCTAGCAGTTTGATATAGGTTATACATTACCATCGTGTTAGACAGACTTTCACATTAGTCATGTTGTGAGAGAATAATCAGAACAACAGGGACAAAATGCAAGAAAGAATAAACAAGAACAATAACAAAAAAAGCAACAACAAAAGTGAAAATAGTCTGCTTCAGTCTGCATTCAGACCCCACAGTTCTCTCTCTGGACGTGGAGAGCACTTTCCATCACGCACCCTTTGGCATTGTCTTGGACCATTGTATTGCTGAGAAGAGCTGAGTATCACAGTGGATCATCACACCGTATGGGTCTTGAAGGGAAGGCAGGATCTGGAGAGCGATTGGAGAAGTTTTTCTTTCCTCTGGAATTTGTTTTCCTTTGAGGAGGAGTATAAGCCACAGTGGAGTTGATAAGAGGGCTGGGACCTTTGCAGAAAGGCCTGGGCCCGTGTGGGAATCCTGCTCTGGCCCTAACTTAGTGCCTCCCCTGGGCAAGTCACCGTCCCTCCATCCCTCAGTGGCCTCATCTGTAAGGTAAGAATCCCTAATAATGGCTGGCATTTCTATGGTGGCAGGCCTGGTGCTATGTGCTTTACAATTACGATCCCTCGGGGTTAGGGTTAGATGAAAACCTTAAGGCGTCAGTAGGTGTTGACTATAAGACTTGCCTTCAGTGACCCAAGTGTCCTTTTGCATATGATGCTGAGATGGCTTATTGGAGGCAGCGCCACAAGGCGGCCTTTTCACCCAGGCCGCTCACATCGGGCGATGGTGCTGCTCAGCCCTTCGTCAGGCGGGGCCTGTTGTCACCAGCGGGTGTTACGTGCGCTTTCACACACCTGTGTCCAGGATGTCGGTTTCTCTTTAAATGAGGTCAGCTGCCCCAGGGAGGAGCCTTCATCTTTCTCCCTTTGCCCTTTGGTCTCTTAAAACAATTCATTTTACTGTTTTAGCCCCGTCTATAAAGTGCCAGTTGCCTTTCCATGTTTAGCGCGGTCATCTAAGACTGGGCTCGTTATTTTAACGCTGAAGAAGCCAGGGCCCAGAGAGGCTAAGTGATTTGCCCAGCATCTCCTGGGGTGTGGGGTGCCTGCCATGCCGCCCCCCCCTACTGGCCTTGGAGTTTAGCGAGTGAGCTGGTGCTAGCCCTGAGCCCTGGGTAATTTTGCTCGCAGGCACTTTCCCTCCCAGGGTGCTTGGGAGCCCTCCAGTGCGATGGAGCACTGTAAAACCCACCAGCAGAGAGGAAAGGCAGCAGTACAAATTTAGGTGCTTCTAAGGAGAGGACAATTTCACTTTTTTTTTTTTTTGTAGGGCAATGAGGGTTAAGTGACTTGCTCAGGGTCACACAGCTAGTAAGTGTTAAGTGTCTGAGGCCGGATTTGAACTCAGGTCCTTCTGAATCTGGGGCTGGTGCTTTATCCACTGCACCATCTAGCTGCCCTGACAATTTCACTTTTTAAGTAGATATTTGGATGAAAAGAAAGAGGCTCTGTTCAACCACATTTCCCCAGTGTTCCCAGAGCAGCGATTTAGGTAGGTCTTGGCTTATCCTTCTCAGGCTTTGCTGGAGCAAGCAAGCTCAGGCACCCATTGGGTGGGCGAGGATCCGAGCTGGGAAGATGAGCAGATGGCAGCAGCCAGCCCCCAGCTGAGTAGTATAGGGTATTCTGGTTCCATTGTCCCCCGGCCCAAAGGGATAGGGCATGCAGGGTTCCATACCAATTGTCCTTCCTCTCCCCTGCAAAGAAGGGATGGAAGTGCTAAAACACCCTTTTACTGTCAGAGAAGTCTGCTTCCTTTAAGAGTTGACAGTAATTATACGCATCTCTATGACACTTGAAGGTATACAGAGGACCATGTTGGGTTTTGAAAATGCTATGGAGGCATTGTGTAAGAAGCCAAGTTGACATTTATTCTAGTAAAGGCACAAGTGGGGGTGGGGTGGGGAGGGGAGGACTCTGTCTTCTGACCTTGTTGATGGCACCTAAGTGCCTCCTCCCAGGTCTGGCACATGGGCTCTTTTTGGGGTGTGGCGAGATGTGGGTGGAGGATGGGATCCGATGGCTTAGAGACAGTGGGCTGGGGTAGGGACAGGTCCTAGCTCAGTGACTAGGAGGGGTTTGCGTGTGAAGCTGAGGCTGGACAGGGATTGCTCCTTCTCCTGTCTCATCACACAGTTCTTGACGTCAGGCCTGGTCTCTCAGTGAGCCTGCATCTCTGTCCTGTGCGGTCTGAGTTGGGATGCTCCTGTCATTTCTTTCTTTCTTTTTTTTTTTTTGCAGGGAAATGGGGGTTAAGTGACTTGCCCAGGGTCACACAGCTAGTTGAGTATCAAGTGTCTGAGGCTGGATTTGAACTCAGGTCCTCCTGAATCCAAGGCCAGTGCTTTATCCACTGTGCCACCTAGCTGCCCGCTCCTGTCATTTTTGCCTGAGACTCCTGTAAAATAAGACCCACCGTCATGGACAGGTCTTGTGCTTCTCACTGTGATAGGGAGAATATGTCCCCCAATGCTGAAGCGATTCAGCAGGAGAAAAGAGAAGGCATCGGTCCAGAGTTAGGGCCAATCCCCTGTGGGCAAGTTTTTAGAGTCTTTTATTTTATCATCTGGTCATCAGTCACTAAACATTTATGAAGTGCCTACTGTGTGCCAGGCCCTGTGCTGAGCACTGGGGATACAGAGAGGCAGAAGCACAGCCCTGCCCTCCAGAAGCTTCCTGTCTGCTGCAGGTGATGCCATAAGAGCAGTCTGCAAAGGCGGGGATGAGGAAGAAGGCACCTGGAGAGGCCCGAAGTGAGCGCAGCCAGGTGGGAGATGAAGAGATGTCTGAGGGTGGGCCTGGCCTGGCCCTTCTCACATCTACAGTAACAATTTAAAAAGAAATGACAACTCACCGGGCCAGTCCTTGGGTTTGTTAGGTTTTACTCCGGCCAAGGAGACAAAACTACGCTGTGAGTGTCCCAGCATTAAATGATCTCCTGCCTTGGGGAGCTTTGCCCATCCTGCTCTTTCACAAATAACAGCTCCTTTCTTTTCAGTTTACAACATGCTTTCCTTCTGACAACCCTGGGAGCAGGCCCTGCAAGAATCCCCCTTATCTTAGAGACGAGGAAGCCGAAGGTCCTTCAAGGAAAGTGCTTTGTCCACGGGTCCCGGGAGGGGGCGTGTTGGAAGGAGGTCTTGGGACCTCCTGCTTCTGAGGCCACTGCCCTTTGCATCATTTCATGGGCAAATGGATGGGTGATCTCATTGATCCGGGAGGACCCTGCCATGATTTAGGTCATGACCAGTCCAGGCTTGCCTGTCCAATGTCACTCTTGTTCAGATCCTCCAGAAAGTTTGTCACAGGGAATCCAGCCAACGTGCTGGAGGCCATTAATGGAAGAAGGCTCTGGCTGTCTACCACCTCTGGCTCTTGCCAGGTGACTAGTCCATCTTGTCTACAGTCATAAAATTCTCTGATGCCTTAACGTGCTTTGCCCGTGTCCTTTGGAGTTGCCTCCTGTTCACATCTACCTCGTGCCAAGCTTGCCATTGCCCCTCTCTAGGATCATCCTGTTGAATTGGTCAGAGGCAGTGAGCGTCCAGGTCTTGCTGGGAGCAGTGGAGAGGACCGGCTAATTCTCAACCCTTCCCTGGGCTTGTAAAGCCAGAGTGCTCCCTTAGAGAACTCAGTGACTCTTATGATGTTAGATAGTCTTCTGACTTTGTTTTCATTTTCCAGGCTAATGAAAATACTCTTGTGAGATACATTCCATTTATTCCCCAAATCTGTGCTCCTAATCTCATGTATCATGCTCCAGGGACAGAGCCTTTCTCTCCTCTTTGTCCCTCACTGGTAGGACGGAAACTTCTTCACTTCTTGGTCAGAAGGAGCTTAGGCAAAACCACCTGTGACCCAGTTGGGAGAAAAGCCTGGCACATCCGTCCATTCCTGTAACTTTTGTGCTCTCAGGAGTGCCCTCAGCAGGCTGGGTGGGTGGGCGGGCACCTGGAGAGGGAGGAGGCCGGGAAGGACAGAGCCAGCAGTGCAGGAAATGCCCACTTCTGGGAACACACCCGGGCTCTGCTGGTGGGTGGCCATATGCCTTTTTTTTTATAGAGACTCCATGATTTATATGTGAACACACTGGTCAATAAAGACACATTCCCAAGTGAAATCTCAGGTGGTTCTTTTTCCTAGTGCTCTCTGCTCAGCCCTGCCCATCGGGCATATGTGTTCTGTTATAAGGGCCAGGCTGACACGCAGAGCAGGCAGGAGTCAGCATTGGGCTCTGGAGCCCCACCTTGCCTGTGGCACCAAAGTCAGAGCTTTTCCCCAGAGAGCAGAGAGCTCTGGGACCCTCGTAGGCCGCTGTGAAATATCACGTGCTATGCGCACCGGGCCTAGGTGCTTCTGGTGTCTGAGGAGTCCCCAGGAGGAGACCCAGGTCCTTGGGCCTCTTTGAAGTGATAGCCAACATTGGGGTGGCACTTTTGGACTCTCAGAGTGCTTTCCCACAACAGTCCTGTGATGTGGGTTCTGCACGTACTATTTATCCCCATTTTATAAATGAGAAAGCAGGTTCAGAGAAGTGTTTTGCCCAAGGAAACACAGTTTTGTTTCAGACGCTAGTTTTAACTCCAAGTCCAGCATTCCTAGATGCTGATAGGAGGAGAGCCATTGGAAACTCTGGGGTGGGGAGAAAAAACGAGAAACCAGTAAGGACCGATTTCCAAGAACGTACCAGTAATGTCTAAGTGTGGAAAAGATAGGCCTTTGCTTGCCTTCGATGCTTGGGTCAGGAAAAGGGCATGCAGGCCCAGTGCGCTGTGCTTTGGCCCCGTCTGTCCCAGTTGTGGACACTCTCAGGCAAGCTCTCTAGGACTTGCATTCCAATGCCCTTTGAAACCTGGGTGCTGGACATTCTTCATCCCTCGGTCAGGCCAGGGAGCGGACTGCCCAGACTTGTTGGAGTCTGACCTTTTCTCTGAGGTTCTGTAGGGTCTTGGGGCTTGATGCTTTCAGCACAGTGTCACCCTCCTGGAGACTTTCCCCCACCCAGAAGATCCCTCCTGGATGTGGGCTTTGTGCTGGCTCCCCTCCGTCACTGTGGCCGATGTTTGATTATCAGAGGGCCACGGAATGGGCTGCTTTCCATCTTCCAGAGCATCTTGTGAGGCACTTGGCTATAAAAGATCTGCAAGGGAATTCCAGCCAATAAAATACTTAAAAAAAAAAAAATCAACCAGATGGGATCGCTAGTCTCTGTATCTCTTGGTTGATCACAGCATGGTAAAGCTATGCTCCCTCATTGAAGAGGCCTGTGTGTTCCCTGCTAGTGGCTTCCCCGAGCATGTGCCCAATTTGTGTATACTTTCTCATGTTGCTGCTGGTTCTAAGGTTCTCTGATTCCTTGAGCATGGATCAGCCTCTTCTGGTGCTTGGTGCTGGCAAAGACTGGCATGCACTTGTGGGCAAGATCTCACAACCTTGTCTTGGCGGTGGTTAGCCAAGATTCTAATCTCGTGAAGGAGTCTTGGGGCTCCCCTGAGCCATATTCCAGAATCCCAGGGTAGCAGAAGTTGGCACACAGCATTTTGTTCATTTTGTAAATTCTCCAGGGTACAATGTTGATGGAAATATTCTAGGTGTTGTGTTTGGCAATTTATTAGACAGCTCTGGATGACTGTGCTTAAGTGTGAGTCCCATCCCTTTCTAAAATAGCAATGATATACCTCGAAAGCAAGATTCCAGGCACACACGTTTGCAGAGCGGCACAGTGTGGGGCTCAAGCCCATGAGCTCTAATCTTAGCTCTTCTCCCAAGTCACTAGAAATGCAGGGATATTGAAGTCCTATTTTGACCTTTTGTAGAAAAGCTCCATTTTGTGTATTTTAATTTCGTGGTCATTTATTTAGCCTCTATGTGGGGCAAAGAGCTGTGTTGCTGTCTAGTGGAGGGCCCTGTCAAGATACTCAGACCTTGTCCCTGGGGGCATGGAGCTTAAAGTCAACTGGGGGAGAGGGGCTGCATGTGTGCTCGCACACACACACTCACAGACATGCAGACACACACACACACACACACACACACACACACACACCAGCAGCAGCAGCTATACAACAGCTAAAGTCCAGAAGGGAGCCTGGCAGAAGATTAGTGCAAAGTGAAGTATTAATTGTGTTCAGAGGAAAGAAAGAAAGACCATTATTGGTGTGGGGGAGTCAGTGAAAACTTCCCAGAGAAGGTGGCACTGGGGCATTTCAAAGGGCAGGGGTGAGCCATCTTCAGAGATGGGCCCCTCTCCCCCCATCCATCCTCTGATGGAGCTTCCTGATCCATGTGGATCTGGTTGTCCCTCTGCTCCAAACCTCGTAGGGACTCCTTTGTTGTCTATTGAATGAAGGTCCTCATTCCTTCTGCCGGGAGACTTTGGGGTCTGTGGGAAGAGAAAGAAGGGAATGCATTTGCATAAGAGACATGGGACATTCATTCTCTTGGTGATATGTACAAGGAATGGTCAGTAGTCCAGACTGGTCAGAGTGTAGGACCCTGGAAAAGAAGAGTGTGAGGCAGGACTGGAAATGGAGGCAGGGGCCTGGGTGGGGTGAACTACGGAGTTAAAGCCCCAAAGGTCCAAGGAGAGCATTTCTCTCTACACGGCAGCACAGAAGAAAGAGTCTCTGTGTAACTCTGAGTCTCCAGTTCAGGCTGATCCCTTTTTAAAGGGGCTTGATAAACTCTTCATGTTCCTTTCAAGACTGTCCTGCTTGTCTGTGCCTGCTCTTTAACCACAGTGTGACTTCGGACCCCTCAAGCCCTCAGTCTCCCAAGGCCATCGGCCCTGCACTGTCCACTTCCTTCTCTTTTCCCCATTTTCACCTTTTGGTAAACCAGCTCAGCTCTGCACCATCCTCAAGTCCTCGGCCCCCTTAACTGTTGACCGTTGGACTCTGCCAGGCCTCAGCCTTGGATCCTTCCCACCACCCTTTACCTTTGCTCCTACACATAGCCCGCGGAGCAGGCAACCATTCTGACAGAGCCCCCTACAAAATTGTTACACACCTCGCCTGGACCCTCACTGCTGCATGGCAGTCCTGCACCACTCTTACCACCTCCCTGACCCCTTCTCATGGTGCCTCTTCCAACCCTTTTCATCCTTCCACAGACCTCCCGGTGCGAACCCAGAGAACCTCATATTTTACTGGAAAAAACAGACCATTCGCCAAGAACTCTCTTTTTTCCTGTGTTCTATGTCTCCTAACTCTTAGATGCCTTCGGCCACTATCTCCTCCTTCACTCTTTAAAACAATTTAATAGTACTTTATTTTTTCTAATCACATAATGACAATTTTTAACATTCATTTTTGGGAAAGATTTTAAGTTCCAAATTTTTCTCCCTTCCCCTTCACCAAACAGCAAGAAATCTGATACAGGTTATACATGTGCAGTGGTATAAAATGTATTTCTACCTTAGTCATGTTGTGAGAGAAGAAACAGAAAAAAAGGGGAAAAACTGCCAAAGTGAAAATAGTCTGCTTCAATATGCATTCAGACTCCATCAGTTCTTCTGGATACGGAGAGCATATTCCATCATGGGCCCTTTGGAATTGTCTCAGATCATTGTATTGCTGACAAGAGCTAAGTTATTCATTGTTGATCATGGCACAGTGTTGCTGTTACTGTGTACAGTGTTCTCCTGGCTCTGCTCACTTCACTCACTTCACTCACTTCATTCTTGTCTTGTGAAGAGGGGGCCCTTCTCCTTGCCAAGGAAACCCTTCTTTGTGCACAAGTGATCCCATTCTATCCTGTCTTCTCCAGCATTATTGCCCGCTCTGTCCTTTCTCCCTTATCTTAAATCTCTACTGGTCTAGCGGCTTCTTTCCTGCTGCCTACAAACATGCTCATGTCTTCCCCACCCTCAAAAAACCGTCAATGGATCCTTCCATCTTCACTGTCATCCTATATTTCTCCTCTCTTTTGTGGCTAAACTATTCAAAAAGGCTTCTATGATAGGCAGACTCTCTTGTTTTTGTTTTTTGTTTTTTGGCAGGGCAATGAGGGTTAAATGACTTGCCCAGGGTCACACAGCTAGTAAGTGTCACATGTCTGAAGTCAGATTTGAGCTCAAGTCCTCCTGAATCCAGGGCCGGTGCTCTATCCACTGTGCCACCTAGCTGCCCCCCCCCCTTTTTTTTAACATAAAGATCACATAGACTTTCTCCTTAACCCCTGGCAATCAATCTGGCGTCCACCCTTATCATGCCACCAGAACTGTTCTCTCTAAAGTGACCACTGATCTCTTAGTTGCCAAACAACAGCCTCTTCCTTGGCCTCTCTGCAGCCTTTGACACTGTTGATCACTTACTCGTTCTTGATCCTCTCTTCTCTATAGTCTTCGGGACACTTCTCTCTCTCTCGGCTCTCCTCCTCCCTCTCTGATGGCTCCTTCTCTGTCTCCTTCGCTGGATCCTCCTCCAGATCACGCCCTCGCATCAGAGTCCCTCAGGGCTCTGTCCTTGGCTCTCTGCTCTTCTTCTGTATGACTTTGCTCTGTGATCTCAGCACCCCCATTGATTCATGGATCATCTCTAGGCTCCTGATTGCCAAATCTAGCCCTAACCTCTTTGCTGACATTGGGTCTTGCCTCTCCTATTAGATGTTTTAAACTTAATATGTCCAAAACAGAACTCATTATCTTTCCCCCTAAACCCTCTCCACCCAACCTCCCTGCCCCCTACCTTCTGCTTTCTCTGTTACTGTCCCTCAGGCTTCCAATCATGGACTCCTCACTGTCTCTCACCCCCCATTTCCAAACTGTTGCCAAGACCTGTGTATTGTACTTTTGCAGCATCTCTTGAATATGTTCCCTTTTCTGACATTGCGCCTGCTCTCACCTCATCATCTCTCGTTTGGACTGTTGCAATAGCTGCTGGTGGCTCCCTCTGCCTCCAGTCTCTCCCCATTTCAGTCCCTTCTCCAATTCAGCCAATAAAGTGATTTTCCTAAAGCACAGATCTCACCATGTCACCCCCTTACTCAGCAAACCCCAGTGGCTCCCTATTACCTCCAGGATCAAATACAAAATACTATTTGGCCTTCAAAGCCCTTCATAACCTGCCCCTTCCTACCATTCCTGCCAAGAACTCTCCATGCCAGTGATGCCAGCCTCCTGGCTGTTCCATGAATAAGACCCCTCCATCTCTTGGCTCTGGGCATTCTCTCTGGCTGTCCCCCGTGCCTGCAAGGCCCTCCCTCCTCATCTCTGCCTCGGCAGCTAAAATCCCATTTTCCACCCCCCTCTTAATTCTAGTGCCTTCCCTCTGTGAATTATCTCCAGTTTATCATGTTATAGCTTGTTCGTACATCATTGCTTCCATGTTGTCTCCCTCTTTGGACTGAGCTCCTCAAGGCATAAACTGGCACCTCTGGGGGAGGGCCAATGAGCCCTTTTCAGGGCTGCTCATTCGCCTTTGGTGTCTGCCCACCGCCCAACTCTCCCCTGTGCCTCCAAGAAGCTGTAGCATGCACTGCAGCCACCCCCTGGTGAACTGTTTCAGCTGACGGGCTAAACCAGGTTGAGGGTAAATGAGGGGCCTCAAACCCATGGGCAAGTTAGTGGGGGTCTACCCCACACATGTCAAGACTTCCCTGGATAGAGTGGATTTATTCCAATGGCCATAAGGCGGCTGGAGCAGGACCTGTGGAGCTTAGAGCTTGGTCTGGCATTGGAGATGCCAAGGTCGCCCACTGTGTCCCAGGCCATTGCCGGTCACCCTGGCTTTTGTCCTGCCGCTGGACTCTGATGGCTCTGGAAGAGAACCTGATGACTTTGTGTAGCTCTGCCTTCTTCAATCCAAATCACACACAAGTCAAGCTATCACCCTGTGACGTCATTGGTCCTGGGAAATGAAAGAAGAACAAGAACATCCCCAGTACTTAGCACTTAGTGTCTGGTATCTAGTAGGTGCTTAATAAATGTTTACTGACTGCTGCTTCCTTTTGGAACTTCATTTTTCTTCTGTGAATTAAAAAAAATGTGTCCCACCCCCTTCCTTTTCCTAAGGAGTTTTTGAAAAGTTTTGAGCAGAGTGGTGTCATGTCATATCTGTGCAGGGTGAGTTGGATGAATGAGAGAGATTGGTTGGTATGAAAAGTAATAACAATCAAGCAAGCAAGCAATAATAAATAAATAATCTACTGTTGGTGGAGTTGTGAACTGGTCCAACCATTCTGGAGAGCAATTTGGAACTATGCCCAAAGGGCTATAGAACTATACATACTTTTTGATCCAGCAATAACACTGCTAGGTTTACATCTGAGGGACATCCAAAAAAGAGAAAAAGACCTATTTGTACAAGAATATTTATAGCAGCTCTTTTTTTTTTTTTTGTGGTGGCTAAGAATTGGAAATCAAAGGAATGTCCATCAACTAGGAAATAGCTAAACAAGCTGTGGTATACGATGGTGATGGAATATTGTTGTGCTCTAAGAAATGACAAACAGGATGATTTCAGAAAGGCCTGGAAAGACTTGTATGAAATGATGTATAATGAAGTGAGCAGAACCAGGAGAACGTTGTGCACAGGGACAGCCATGCTGTTTGATGAAGGATTGTGAATGACTTAACTATTCTCAACAAAACAAGGATCCGAGACAGTCCAAAAGACTGAAGATAAAGCATGCTCTCCACCTCCAAAGAAAGAACTGATGCTGATTGAACACAGACTGAAGCAGGCTATTTTTCTTCTTTAGTAAACTGCCTGTTCAGATTCTTTGTTTATCAGCTGGGGAATTAGTATACATTTGAAGCAGTTCCTTATGTCTTTGAAATGAAAGAAACTTTTTTGCAAAAGCTTTTTTCCTCATTTATCTGTTTCTGTTCTAGTGGTAAAAATCCCTTTTTAATCTCACAGTCATAGATTTTTACTTTGTTTTCTGTGATTCTCTATCCTTTGGTCATGAGCTCTTCTAGTTCTGAAAGATATTTTTCATTTTATTTCTTTTATTCATTTGCTTATACAAAATGACTGATATGGTAATGTTTTACATAATTGCACATGCATAGCCCATATCTGATTGCTTACTGCCTCAGGTAGAGGGGAGGGAGGGAAGGAGGGATAAAATTTGAAATTTAAAACTTTAAATAAAAATGTTTATTATTAAAAAAAGAAAAGTACAGGGTCAGCTGTACAGACACTTAACACTTACTAGCTGTGTGACCCTGGGCAAGTCACTTAACCTCAATTACCTCACTAAAAAAAAAAGAAAAAAAAAGAAAAGTACAGCTGTTAATATTTTTTGTCCATATGGGACATTTTCCTTTTTCTTTTATCTCTTTGGGGTAGAGGCCAAGTAGTAGGGTTGCTGTGTCAAAAGGTTATACACAGTTTAATTAGCTTTTTGGACACAGTGCCAACTTGTTTTCTTTTCTTTTCTTTTCTTTTCTTTTTTTTTTTTGTGGGGCAATGAGGGTTAAGTGACTTGCCCAAGGTCACACAGCTAGTAAGTGTCAAGTGTCTGAGACTGGATTTGAACTCAGGTCCTCCTGAATCCAAGGCCAGTGCTTTATCCACTGCGCCACCTAGCTGCCCCCTTCTTTTCTTTTTTAAAAATGAGGCAATTGGGGTTAAGTGACTTGCCCAGGGTCACACAGCTAGTAAGTGTTAAGTGTCTGAGGCCAGATTTGAACTCAGGTCCTCCTGACTCCAGGGCCGGTGCTCTATCCACTGCACCACCTAGCTGCCCCTCCAACTTGTTTTCAAGAATGGCCAGATCAATTCACAGGCCACCCAGAAGTGCTTTAAGGTGCCTGTTTTTCTGAAGTTCCTCCAGCTTTTGTCATTTTACTTTTCTGTTGTTGTAACTGATCTGAGGATTATATGGTGGAACCTCAGAGTTTCTTGGATATACATCCCTCTCAGTATTGGTGATATAGAGCATTTGTTCCCATGGCTATTGATGGCTTGGATGTCTTCTTTACTAAACTGCCTGTTCAGATTCTTTGACTGTTTATTAGCCGGGAAATTACTATACATTGGAAGCAGTTCCTTATGTCTTTGAAACGAAAGAAACCTGTCGCAAAAGCTTTTTTCCTCATTTATCTGTTTCTCTTCTAGTGGTAAAAATCATCCCTTTTTAATCTCACACAATCATAGTTTCCTACTTTGTCTTCTGTGATTCTCCGTCCTTTGTTTGGTCATGAGCTCTTCTAGATCTGAAAAATATTTGTTCTGAGTCCCTCTGATTTATGTTATTCTTAATGTCTAAGTCATGTGTTTATTTGGTGCTTATCTTGATATATGGTAGAAGATGTTGGTCTATATCTAGTTTCTGCCAGATTGCTCTCCAGTTTTCCCAGCAGTTTCTCTTGAAAGATGAGTTCTTACCTTAATAGATTGGGTTTTGGGATTTATCACACACTGTTATTGTGTTCATTTGATTCTGTATGTTGCCTACCTAATAAGTTCCACTGATGGACCTCTTTATTTCTTGACCAGTGCCAAATTGTTTTAATGATGACTATTTTGTACCATAGTTTGAGGTCTGGTATGGTTAGCCCTTTTTCCTTCCTGCTTTAAAAAATTTCCCTTGAAATTCTTGCCTTTTGTTATTCTGGATGAATTTTGCTATTTTTTTCTAGCTCTGTAAAATAATGCTTTGGGGATAGTTTGGTTGGCTTGGCACTGAATAATTAATTTACTAGTATTGTCATTTTCATTACAGTTGCTCAGCCTTCCCATGAGCAATTAATACTTGTCCAATTATTTGGTTCTATCTTTATTTCCCTAAAGAGTGTTTTCTAGCTATGTTCATATAATTCCTGTGTGTTTGGCCAACACATTTCATGGCCTAGGCAAGGAGATATCTAAGTCTGTTCCCTCTTTTCCACCCTCATAGTTGCTAGCTTGTTTGCCCAGCAGCCTGGCCACCACTCCTGCAGGTGCTATAGCCCCAGCCACCAAAGACGGAGAAAAGAAAGTTTTTGCTACCAAAGTCCTTGGTCCTGTCAAATGGTTCAACATGAGAAGCTGGGAGAATTGTTGAAAAAGAAGTTTTAACTTTTTGCTTTTTACATCATGAGAATTTCCCTCAGTATCCCTTCTCCTCTCCTCCTAGAGAGCCTCTCCTTCTGACAGCATTTTTTTAAACAAAAAGAAAGAAAAAGAAGAGGAAAAAGCCAGCACAAGCTATCTATCTTGTCTGAAAGCAGGCAGTGTGTATCACTTGTGGATCCCACCTCCAGTAAGCCTCCTCACCAGTCTTTTTCCTTCAAGTCTTCCTAAAGGAAAGCTCTGATCATGTTACTCCTTTGCTCAAAAACCCTTCAGTGGCTCCCCATTGCTCACAGAACAGAGCCCAAACTCTTGAGCAGCATGGTGTGAAGACCTTGCAGGATCCGAACCAAAGTGTGCATGTGCTCAGGTGTGTGTGTGTGTGTGTGTGTGTGTGTGTGTGTGTGTGTGTGTGTGTGTTGGGGGGAAGGGAATGTAAGAAAACCAGAAAGTTAGGAAGGGTAGGTACCCTTAAATGCCAAGAAGAGATCATATCCAACCCTGGACACAATAGGGAACCGGTGGTGTTTACTGAAGAATGGGATTGATCCAGTTGGATCTGGACTTTAGGAGAATCACTTGGGCACTTGGGTGTTGAGGGGCTGGAGTGAGGAGATCAGCTTTCAGCTGTTGGCAGGGGTCCCAGGCCATAGATGCCAAGGGGCCAAACTCTAGTGGTGACTTGTGTGAGAGGGGAGAGAGCAATATTCTGAGACCTAGATGATTTGGCAACTGATTGGGTCAGTTACGGTTTGAACAGGTGGGCTGAGTGAGGGTTACACTGACTGACATTGGCGGGGACGATTAACAACCGTTTTGGAAAGGTTTCTGAAACGAACAGTTTCCTTTCTCAGCCTGCAGTAGTTATCTATAGGCTGAATTTCCAACTGCTTGAAAAGCTGATAGGAAACTGAGTAGCTGCCTGGCTTATTGCATTCTGAAGTTCCACGTGGGACCAAAGAGTAGATCATTTCGATTTGGGGAGTGAATGCTGCCTGCCCTTCTTTGATTCAGTGTGATAAAAGACTGCCTGCCTGAGGTAACAGTTAAGGGAAGAAGACCTTTTGTGGCCCTGCTTGTTAGTTAGGTGCCGAATATACATTTCACCTAATAGGTTCCTGGGAAGGGAGGATAAATTATCTTGAAAGGAATGAAACAGGTGCTCTGGCTTTACTGACGTCGTGGCAGGAGCTCATCACAACTCTCTCTCCCTGGCCACAAGAGATGAGGTCACTAGGTGCCACGGCCAATAATGGATCCCTGGACCTAAAGTCAGGAAGGTCTGAGTTCACATCCAGCCTCAGACACTTAACTGTGTGACTTTGGGCAAGCCTCAGATCAAATGAAATAATGTTTGCAAAGTGCCTTGCAAACCTTGGTGTGTATTATACATTCTAGCTATGAATATGAAAAATAAAATGAAAGAGAATCTTCAGATCCCTGACCTCTCCTGCCCATCTCTTTTCCTTTCTCACCCTCAAACATGCCTTGATGAGGAATAATGTTCTAAGCATTAGCAGTAGAGGCCTTCCCTCCCCCACTGTAAAAATGCTGTCAGCTGGGGAAGAGGTTGGTGAGAGCCTCTGCCTTGGGCTCTTGGCTGGGCCGCTCCCTGTCTCAGCAGCCCCGCCTTTTCCTCTGTGCTAATAGGAAGAATGCTGACTGCTTTCTGCGAATCATAGCTGTACTGAGAACATGCAGGGGGGTCAGACGGGGTTCCTGGTCCAGAACCCTCCTCTGCACCCCTTAATCCTGTGTGGCCCAGTGCTCCTCCTTCTCTGCCTTTTGGGTCTTTGTATTTGGGGGGTGCATATGTGAACTCATCCAGTGGTAAGGCACCTGCTGACAGCCCTGGAGAGGGCTGTTTTCTAAGGCCTCAGATGCACCTTCGTTAATTGATGTTTGCTTCTGTGACAGGTACGCCAGCCTAATTCAGTCTCATTGAGCCTTGGCCTGTCTTGGGAGGGAGGCAGTGCGGGTGGTATGAAGGAAAAAGCACCAGCTTGGCTGTCAGAGGTCATGGGTTCAAATCCTAGCTCTGCCGTGAACTCTGTTAGTTACCTTGGACAAATCACAACTTTCCTCTAGGCCTCAGTTTCCTGATCTGTAAAATAAGGGGCTTGGACTAGCTGGTCTCTGAAGTTCCTTTCAGAGCTAAGATTGATGGGGGGGGGGCTAAAGGGGGCTAACAGATAACCTCAGACTTTGATCAGTGGTAGCCAGAAGGGTTAACAGAGAAACTAACCCCTGAGTAATCAGGGGGTTACTGTCAACCAACACTATCAACAGAAGCCTGGGGAAGGTAATTAGGGACCATTAATTATTAATAGCCATTAATATTCCTAAATGACAGGACACCTAGAAAACAGATCTTAAAGAGATATCATAAACAGACCCTCTGGCTCTGGCAAATCTAAGCATGTCTTTATGCACATGTGTGGAAAGACCAAATATGTCCTTAGGTTCACCTTATGCCATTTAAACCCTAAAAACACACCCTTAGGGAAAAAGGTCCCCACCTTGGAGGGTGTCTCAGGACCCCAGGAAGTCCAAAATAGGATGTGAACCTTTCACAATGCGGAAGATTAAGATAATGAGGAGATAACATCTACTTTTCTCACTATAAATATAACAATTTTCCCTCTCCCTATTGGAGACACCTTTGGGTGCTTCTCCCTGGGGTCATCACAGTATTCTAATAAAACTTAGTGAACTGAGTCACTGAGTCTTGTAATTCTTTGGGACACTTCACGATCAATTTGATCAATTAAACCCATCCCCCACTTCAAGATCACATCCACAACCTCTCCCAGTGCCGGGCCTGATGTGAACTTTGTGGGGCCCTGGGCAAGTTCCTTTCCCCAGACAGGGCTTCTGTTTGCTCTGCTGTCAGTGAGGGTGCTTGATGAGGTGATGTCCACTGGGGCCCTTCCAGAGCGAGCCTTCTGTGACTGGAAGCTTCAGCAATTCCCCAACACTCTGTTTCTGTCGTTCCTCATGGGGCTGGGGAAGAGGAGGCACTGGTGTGGGTGAGCCGAGATGGCCCAATTTCTGCACACGCTCATTGGCCGTGTTTCAGGCTCTCCATAGCTAACCGTTTGCTTTGGCTTTTGCTCAAGGAAATCTGCAACCGCTTTGTAAGTTTCTTTTAAATTTTAAATTACAGGTCCACCACTAGTTCTGGCGAGACTTCTGTCAGGTGAGTAGGTTCTCCTGCCCGTGGGCCCCACCCCATGACGATGCTCTGCAGCACCTGGTGCCCCTTTGCCCATTTATTCCTCACAGGGTGGGTCTGAGCGTGTCCTCTCTGCTCTTGGCCTCTTGGGCATGGCTGCTTAGGACAGGGCTGTTAGCTCAGAGGGAAGTTCCTAGGCATGCTTCCCACTGGGGGTTCTAGACTGCTCTTACACCTCCCCCTACCTGATGGGGCCTCACTTTCCTCCCTTGCTCAAAGAGGAGACACATGATCTGAGGCCCTGAACATGGAGTCACGGGTTTGTAGGCCTAGTCTGGGGTCATAGGTCTAGTCTGACTCGGCCCCCTTTGAGACCTGGACTGTCACTTGAATCTTCTGAGCCTTAGTTTCCCCCTCTGTAAAGTGAGGGGCTGGGTTAGAGGATTTCTTAGACTCCTTCCAGGCCTAAGTCTCTGGTCCTAAGAAATCTGCCAGGCACGTGTAGGTTGGTATGGCAGACCAAGTGCTGGGTGCAGAGTCAAGAATGCCCCCTCTGGTACTTCATGGGTGTGTGACCCTGGGCAAGTCATGTCACCTCCATGGGATCAGATAGCATCCAAGGCCCCTTCTTGCCCTACATCTCTGAGAGGCACAGTACCTAGCAAATAGTAGGTGCTTAATAAATGTTTACTGAATGAATGACTGCTGGGATTAGCTGGCCACGGTCTGACATGGAGATCTTTGCTGTGCATGCAGCCCATAGGAGCTGCATTAGCTTAGCTGGCTTTAGTTAAAGCAGACCCTCCTGCCGGGGGCTTGTGTGCAGTGACCCAGCCGTGACGGTGGGCAGGCCAGGGCTGACTCCGCTCACTCCCCCTCCTTCCTGGGGCTTCTTCCTCCTTTGCCCCTGCTCGTGTCTGTCCTCATGGGCTCAGGCTTTCTGTTAGGGAGGGAGGGCGGGCTTGCTTGGGCCTTCTGTGCAGGTGAGCCCAGCTCTGGAGTCCTTTTACCTGTTCAGAGAGGACTGTGGGGAGTTTTGTGTAATGCAAAGCAGGAGAGTCCCCCATTCTGAGTTCTTAGCACGCGCTAATGAGAATGTTTTGTTTTGTCTAGTCTAGATTCCCTGTTGCCCTCAGGAACCTTACCAGACCACTGTCCTTTAGAATAAAGAGTTGGTTTTTTGTTTGTTTGTTTGTTTATTTGTTTTTTGGTGAGGCGATGGGGGTTAAGTGACTTGCCCAGGGTCACACAGCTAGTAAGTGTCAAGTGTCTGAGGCCGGATTTGAACTCAGATACTCCTGACTCCAGGGCCGGTGCTCTATCCACTGCGCCCCCTAGCTGCCCCATAAAGAGTTGTTTTTTAAAGAAGAGGAAAAAGAAAAGTTAGCAAAACTAATTAGGCCACTAGGTGACTGTGCTGTGGTTAGAGCAGCAGACCTGGAGTCAGAAAGGCCTGAGGTCCCACATGGCCTCTGCCTCTTCTTAGCTGTGTGACTCTGGGTGAGTCACTCACCTGCCAGCCTCCCCCCCCCCCCCTTAAATGGGGCTAATAACAGCACTTAACTCTCAGGATTAGTGTGAGGATCCACTGAGATATTTGTAAAGCACTTAGCACAGTGCTTGGCACATAGAAAGCACTATATCAATGTTGATTAAGATTATCATTATTAACCAGCCCATTGGAAAAACCGCCCTGCCCATTCTTGTCCCACACCTGTGCCCTGCCCCGTTCCTTCCCCTCTGCAGAGGAGCTGGGGGAGGATCATCTGTGGAGGCAAGCCATGGTTCGAGGGATGGGCCTTTGTATCCTCCTTTGGGTTCTCATTTTGTAAGCCGCTTTCCTGGCTCTGCATAAGTCACATTCTGTCATCAGGTCATGCCAGTCTTTGCGTGCCTCTTTCTCCACACTTGTCATGCCTCAGCACAGGTGACTTTCCTTTACACTCACGAACCATGGTTTGCTGAGCCCTTCCCCAGTCAATGGGCATCCCATACACTTTGTTTTACGATCAGTATTTTCATGTATATACAGAGATCCTCATTTTATAAATGGGAAAACTGAGGGTGAGGTGGAGCGGAATTATCTGGGGACTGAACTCACAGATGATGGGCACCACCTTCCTCCCTTTTGAAGCATCATCTTCCTAGACACTTTGGAACTTTAGAGAAGCTCTGGATCCCATGGGGGGAGGTGAGAGAGGGGGTCAAACACCTGCCACTCCTTTATATTTGGGTGGGCAGACTCCACAGACTCCCATGAGTTATCTGGTGGCACATTGCTTCTCTGTACCACCTGTGCTCATAGTTCCTTGGAACCCTTCTGCCTGGGTAGGAAGGGCCCCAGGTCACTCTTCCCCCTGGAGGCTGTGAAGCAAACTAATGGGAAGGAGTCCATCCGTGTCACTTGGATGAAGCGCTCCTAATTCATGGTTGTTTCTTACTCCTGGAAAGGGTTTAGTCAGAGGAATTGAAGGCTGACCTTCACAGCATCTTCTGCCATGGTCATGTGGGCGTCGGCAGGTTAGAGAGAGTGGTGGCCTCTATTTCCTGGTCTGTTCAAATGAAAGCAAACACACCTTATTTCTTCAGCAAATGAAAACTCAGGCAGAATCCTGAACTCAGTGAGACATTTTTAGGAGCATATGGAATTTCTCACCACAGGAGATAGAGTGGGGTCACAGTTTGTGTAAGAATGCCAAGAATCTGTGGATGGAGTAGGCCCAGTGACTTCTCTGTTTGGGTCTCCACAATTGGTTCAGTTTGAAAAGGGTTCCCTGGCTTAAAAGCAGACTTTTCATTTAATAGGAATGAGCTCTGTGGATGATCTTGGGAACCCTCACAAACCCCATTTTAAGTAGGGAGCCTACATTTTCACCCCCCCCCAACAAACGGGGGAGAGAGAGGCTGTATGGATGAGGCTGTGCCCCGGGAGCAAAGCTTTCTGTGGCTTTCTCTATTTTTTGACCAGAGTCTCCCCCATTCTCCACATTGAGGGCCTTCCTGCTTAAGGGGTTTGTGGAAGAAAACCACAACCAATCTGGGCCTTCCGCTCCTCCTTCCTGTCCTCGGATTTGCACCACCAAGTGCTGTTTCTGCATTTTGCAACAATCTTCCAAATCCCTTCTGGAGCGCCAGGATCTATTTTCTTTCAGATATAAGTGCTGGTCCCTTAGTCTTTGTATGAAGGCTTTGGCTCTGGATAGCCTGAAGCCTGGTCAACCAAGTGACACCTTTGTATGGGTGGAGTTTGTTGGCAAGACAAGATCATTTTCCCAACAAAATCCAGATGCTGTTGTTAAGCGGAATAATTTTTTAAAAGCCGCGTCTGTAATATCAGAAAGCACTTCCTTTGTACGAGGTTGCTTATAGAATTGCTAAGTGTAAAAAAGCCTCATCCACTGGGAGAAATATTGGACCAGCTGGTGGCTGTCAGTTCTCAGGCAATCAAGCGGCATTTATTCACAGTCATTTATCAAGCTGCTGTTTGGCGGCTGAGGATACGCAGATAAAAGTGAAGGGATTGCTGCACCCAGGGAGCTTCCGTTCCAGTGAGGAAGGCCTGCCCTAAGTAGATGCCTAGGGAACCCAGGGCAGCTGGGGGAAAGGCTGCATCTAGAAGGGCTTCTGGAGCTGAGTTCTTATTCTAAGACCCCAAGGTGAAGAGAAAGAAGTGCATGCCAAGGAAGGAGACTGCTGGGAAATGGAGTGATCTCTGCACGCAGGTGCTCATACACAGAGCCCCTGCGAAGAGCTCTACTTGCAGATAACAGAGGGCAAAAGAACTTGCCTGTGTCTGAAATCCTTCACGATCAATAATTTGAGAAACCCAGATTTCTGAGTTTTACCTTGCAAGTGGCCCAGGCACCAGAGCGAGTTAAACACGTTTGTTTGTATGTAAAACTGCGCCTTCTAGACATTTCCTGTGTAGAGATAGATGTAGGGGATGACATTGAAATCGATGTGGGGAAGGACTGATTGCCGGGAAAGCCTGTAGTGGCAGTGCCCCATGGAGAGAGATTTGGGGTATAATAGGTAGGTTTTTACAAATGAAAACAGTAGAACATGGGAGAATGATACTGACTGAGCTCACAGCTCTGTGAGAGTTGGGCTGATAACTAGGCCTATGAACACTTGTTAAAAATGGGACCCCTGTTGTGGTTTGGACATGCTTCATGTTTCACAGACAATCCTTGGGGCAAGAAAGGGAAGTAAGGAGCCACAGACGGGGTTAGCGTCATTGGAATAGTAAACAGATTGATGACAAACAGTCCAGTAAAAGGAAGGTTCTTGGCAAAATTGTGTGATGATGTGGGGGAAGAGGATAGGGTGCTTAAAACCCCACCTTTGTCTTCATCTCTTGTGTTTTGACACTGCCTCTTTTTCCCAGAGGTGTTCCTCTCCCTTTCCCTTCCAGAAAGCCATCCCTGATCACACAGGATGAGTAAGAGGGAGAAAACCAGAGCCAAACCAGTTCAGCTGAATGGAAGGCACACAAAGGCCTCTGTCCTTAACAGACACATTTAGCAGAGTGATTCTCCAACCCTGTAGGGCCTTCAGGGGAGGGGGCGCCCCCTCGCGTCCTTCTGATTGGCTCTTCTCTCCCCTTACACGGTTCTAGTGGGTGCAGATGCTGTTTTGCTGGTTTTTTGTTCTGGTACAAAGAGTGCAGGGAAGTGCCACTGGGGGAAGAATAAGCAGGCCCCTCCTTGAGCATCTCTGGCTTTGTGTGCAAGTGATATCCTGAGGGATAAATCCATTGCTTGACAAAAACCCCTCCTAAAATTGGAGCGTTGGGTAAATATTTTTAAAACCTGTGTACTATGAATCAGGGTGAGGTCCCTTAGTTCATACTTGGATCTAGAAAAGTCAAGTCAAGTCAGCAAACCTTTAGGAAGGGCCGGGCGTGTGCCACACCGTCCTAAGTGCTGGTGATGCAAAGGAAGGAGGCAGTGAGGACACCACCTACACTGGAGATCCTTGAAGGGCCGAAATGCCCGGAACTGCCCACCTCCTCAGGCCCCACAGAGGAAGAAGAAAGGAAGTGGAGTAGGCCATTTCAGGAAACGGAGGGCAAAGTCCAACCTCCTACAAAGCAAGCCCGACCCTGGCTGAGGAAAATGGGAACAGCGGAAAGTCATGTTTGATAGGATCTAACGCTTTCCTAACATGTGACTGTTGTGGGAGCGGTCTCTCTGTCCCTAGGGGCAGACGGAGGCATTTAGACCAAGTCTGTCCGGGGACTCGTCAGTGTTCATGCTGGTGTGATCCCCGTGGGAAAAGGAGCACTTTTATCTACTTTATCTTTGCTCTAGCAGAGAATATAGACAACATGGCCTTTCGGGGACTTGAGGGAATTGTCATTTTTGTTGTTTGGAAGGCAGACGTAGACCCATGCTATAGTCTGTGATTCCTGCCTGGGCCTTGGACGGAAGCCTGGCACGGGAGCAAATGAATGGGAAGTGCTGAATAATCCAGTGGAGAGAGTGATTAATGCTGGTGAGGAACCTTGAAACATGCAGCTTCTTGTGTTGAGCAGGTGCACATGCCTCACCTGTGTCACTGGGTAGATGCCATCATAAGGCAGCTGGTGGTCCAGTGGTTAGCTCATTGGACCTAGAGTCAGGAAGCCCTGAGCTCAGATCTGGACTCAGCACTTATTAGCTCTGTGACCTACCTCTGTTTGCCTCAGTTTCCTCAACTGTAAAGTGGGGATAGAAATGGCACCCACCTTGCAAGATTGTTATGAGACTCAATTAGGATTGTAAAATGATTAGCACAGTGACCGGCACGTAGTGGGCGCTGATAAACGTGAGCTGCTTTTATCAGTCAAGGGCTCTTTTTCCAAAGGTAGTGATTTAATTATTTCCTTGGTTTTGTCTTGTTTTGTCTTCCTCGTGCTCAAGGACACTACCTTGTGGCAGCCTAATTCTCTTTTCTCTCTCTCTTTCATCCTCTGAAGATGGAAAACTTTTGATTATGATAACTAAGCACAGGAGACTCATTATCACAACTTCAGACATCCTCGGGGTTAGGCCGCAGAGCCCTGTATTGGCATCAGAGCATGCAAGTTCCAACTCTGGTCTCCAAGCCTCAGTTTCCTCATTTGTAAAGTGAGGACACTGGTACACATGGTACCTTTCTCAGAACCGTGAGGATCAAATGAGGTAATATATGGAAAACACGCCAGCCTTAAGACACTTAAAATGCCAAGTATTGTTTTTAGCTCTATGACCTTGAGGGAGATCACTCGGCTTTTCTGGCCCTTTGTTTCCTCATGGGTGAAATGATCTGATTGGATTTGATGATCTATAAGGCCACATCCAGGTCTAAAGCCTATAAACTCCATGGCGTGACTTAGTTATATGAAGGTGGTGCTAAGTCCTCCCCAGACTCTGGCTTCAAAAAGAATTCTGCTGACCCTGAAGCAAAGATGAGCCCATCTTTCTGTCAGCTCTGGGTAGGGTAGGAAGGAAGGGTGGCCTCAGAGTCCACCCCTGTTGGCTTTTATGTTTGTGTACAAAACTTCCAGGTTGTCACCAACTGTCCACTGAGGTGTATTTGACACAAGTTCAAGTCTGCTCAGAGTGGCATTTGGAGTCTGAAGATGGTGGTGAGGTGGTGGTCAGCTGACCTTTTGTTGGGATGGTAACGTCATGAACCTCGAGTGGATTGAGTGGGGAAGGGGCTATTCCTGTGTAAGGCGTCAGGTGGGAGTGACCCAGGCAGCTTGGGGCTACAGCTGATGAGCGCCAAGTCTGTGTGAGTGCTTTTGGAAGTTCAGGTGTTTGGGGCTTGTTTTCAGAGCATGGTTTTAAGGTGGGATTTTATTTTTAAATGGTTCTTTTAAAAACCACTTAAAGTATCCCGTTCGTGAAGGAATCGATGCTCAGGTAAGAGAAATTTAACTCAACTCCCACCTCCACCACTTGCTACAGTGTGTTTTTGGACAAGTTATGTGACTTCTCTGGGCCTCAGTTTCCTCATTTGTAAAATAAAGGAAGTTGTGCTAGGTGACCTCTAAAGTTCCTCCCTGTTCTGCATCTGGGATCCCCTGTATGACCTCTGAGAATCTGGTTGGGGTTTTTCCTAATACTTTTTAAAATATAAGTTTTTTCTGCAACCTTGCTCTGCTCCCAGGTCTACCCCCCCCCCACCACAAGAAGCACCCAAGTTATTGTAATAAATACAGTCAAACAGATTTGTACACTTGCCACATCTGAAAATATGTCCCATTCTTCAGCTTAAGTCTTATTTCTCAGGACATGGGTGGCTTGCTTTGTCATTGGTCCGGTGGAGACACGGGTGGTCATTGTGTGAAGTCTTTCAGAAATGTAGTTGTTTACAAATTGTTCTCCTGCTTCAGCTCATTTCACTCTTTGTCAGTTTATGCAAGTCTTCCCAGGTTTCTCTGGAACAGTCAAAAAACATAAGAGCCTACTATGTGCCAGTGCATGATAATAATATTCCTTCACATGCATATCTCATAATCCGTTCAGCCATTCCTCAGTTGATGGGCAGTGCCTCAGTTTCCTGTTCTTTGCTGCAGCAAGAAGAGTTGTTCTAAATCTTTTGGTTCCCATGGGGTCTTTTCTCCCTTCTTTGGGGCTTAGTCCTAAGAGTGGCATCACTGGGTCAGAAGGTATCCAGTCTGATGACTTCTGGGTGCGGCTCCAAGTCACTTTCCGGAACGGCTGGCCCATCACCAGGGTTCAGTCTGCCTGTTTCCTGCAGCCCCTTCAACTCATCATTTTCCTTTTCTGTCAGCATTGCCAAACTGGCAGGTGTGATGTTTGACCTGTGAGTTGCTTCAGTGTGCGTTTTTCTAATCATTAGTCATAGCTTGGATTTCTTCCTTTGAGAACTACTTGCTCTGAGGACCTTTGTCATGTCTAAACTTTCCTTGGGTTGTCTGCTCGTTCTATTTTATATCTATGAGTTACTCATTTTGGCCTCAGAGACAGTATGGCAGAGTGGGTAGAGTGCTAGGAGTGCAGTCCAGAAGATTTTCTTTCACATCTAGCTTCAGGCATGGACTAGCCGTGTGAAACTGAAGAAATCGCTTGCCCGTCGTAGAGGGATTAGAGTCTGCCTTGGTGGGGATTCCCAAGCCTGCAGTGGCCGATGCTGCTGCTGAACTCACAGAAATCCTTTGAGTAATCTTGGCATCTCTTATCTTCAGATGGTCCTCTTGTTGCCTTTGACCATTTTCTGTCTCCCATACAGCATTTGAAATAGTGTTTCTTTTATGTGATTTATGTATTCTTAGGGCCACAGAAGCATAGAATTTCAGAAGCCAGGTCAGAGTAGAAGGCTTGTCAGAGTCTATGCAGGCTAAGCCATCCTTGAAAAGCATCTCCATGGCCACATGCCCAACAAGTGGGCCTCCAGCCTCTATCTAAAGACTCCTGATGAGGGAGAGCCCTTTATTTCCCCAAGTCAGTCAGTCAGTCAGTCAGTCAGTCAGTCAGTCAGTCAGTCAGTCAGTCAGTCAGTCAACAGGCATTTATTAAGCACTATGTGCCAGGCACAGGGGAAATCATGAGTCCTGCTCTAAAGCACCTCCCGTCGGAATAGGGGAGACTCCATGCAGAGAACTCTGTACGTGTGAAGTTTATATGGTATAAATGGAGGGAAGCCACAGTGGGGAGGGGCGGCCAGAAAAGATCTCCTGCGGAAGAGGGGAGCTGAGAGAGGTAGAGGTGAAGGAGGAGAGCGTGCCTGACATGGAGGACACCGAGGGCAAAGGTGAGGGGTCAAGACGTAGAGTGACCTGTGTGAGGAATAGGAAGGTGGCTATGGCCTGGGTTGTGCCGTGGATGGAAGGCTAGGAAGGGCCCAGGTTGGGAGGGGCTTTAAACGCCAACAGAAAATTTTGTCCCTGCTCCTCCTCTCCCTTCCTCTTCCTCTTTTCCAGCCCAGCCAACCCTCCCGTTTGGGGTGATCTGTTCTCTTCCTGCCCAGCTTGTTCTGAGCTCGAGATCCCAGGGGCTCCATGTTCTCTGTGCTGGGCTGGGTCTCTGGGGCTTTGAGATCCCCGTTTCCTGCCCTTGCTTCCTAGCTTCTGCACACAGGGGCCTTTTTTCTATCTGGCCTGCTTGGGGAGTTCTCGCTTCCTTACTGGACTTTTCTCTTTGTTTCTTCAGATTTCATTCTTATGAGGTTTCCCTTCCACACTGGGCTGACTTCCCCTCTAGGCTGGTAGTTCCTGGGATCCCATCTGTCCTTGCTGTGAACCCTTGGAAATGTGCCCTCCCAACACCCGGGGTGCATGTCAGACAGTGTCTGCCTTCTCCTTTCTCACAGAACTCGTCAGGGTGAAGGGTGGGATTCCTCCTCTCCCAGGTCCTGTCCCTTCCACTCCAAGCAGAGTAGAGTCCCTTCTGTTGGTGAGGGGAGGACATGGAATTAGATTTCCCCTTGGTGCTTTCTCTCTCTTTTTAAATTGGAGAGCCCCATGTGTACCTTGAGTCTGTGCATTGGCTTTGAAAGCCATGCCTTCCTTTCATATCTGAGTGCTGCTTAGTATATATGATTGTTTAATTTTAAACATGTCATCAATGTGTAGGCCTCATTTCCTTTGGACTCTATGCCATGCATCCAATGGTAGGGTTTTTGTTTAAATCATTGAATCAAAGATAGGAAGCCCAGAGTACTTTTGACTCGTCTGAGTTCATATGTTTGGAAGACCTGGGCACATATCCTTCCCCACTGTGTGCCTGCCTCCATTCAGATTTATTGCCTTAGTAACTTCAGGTCTGAAATAAGTGTCTTTGCACTGCACATATTCATGCAACAAACATTTATTAGAGGCCTGCCTCCCATGCCCAGAGCACGGTGGCTGCCACTAAGTGAATGATACAAAGTTTGGATAAGAGAAGTCCCTGTTCCTGTGGAGCTTTAGAGCCCAACAGCACCAAGATGCACTGGGAGCAAAATACCTTGTTGGACGAGATGTGGGGCTTTGATTTTCCTTTAGGACTCAGGTCCTCCTGAATCTAGGACCCGTGCTTGATCCACTGTGCCACCTTGCTGCCCCCAATTCGCCAGCTTTTCAGTGCAATGGGGGTTAAGTGACTTGCCCAAGGTCACACAGCTAGTAAGTGTCAATGTCTGAGGCCGGATTTGAACTCAGGTCCTCCTGAATCCAGGTTGGTGCTTTATCCACTGCACCACCTAGCTGCCCCCTCATGTCACTAGCTTAAAAAAATTTTTTTTTAAGTAATAAACATCTCTATTTATGGTTTTGGGTTCAAATTTTTGTCCCTCCTTCCCTCCTTCCCCTTCCCTGAGGCGATAAGCAATCAGATATGGGTTATACATATATGATCATGTGAAACATTCCCATATTAGTCATTTTGTATAAGAAAGTTTGAATAAAAGAAAGAAAATGAAAGAAAGTGATATAGCCTGCTTCAGTCTATGTTCCATCAATATCAGTTCTTTCTTTGGAGGTGGATGGTATGTTTCATTAATAGTCCTTTGGGATTGTCTTGGATCATCGTATTATTGAGAATAGTTGTCATTCACAGTTCTTCACCAAACAGTATTGCTGTCCCTGTGCACAAAATTCTCCTGGTTCTACTCACTTCATCATACATCAGTTCATACAAGTCTTTCCAGGCCTTTCTGAAGTCATCCTGCTTGTCATTTCTTAGAGCACAATAATATTCCATCACCATCGTATACCACAGCTTGTTAGCCATTCCCCAATGGATGGGCATTTTGATTTCCAATTCTCAGCCACCACAAAAAGAGCTGCTAGAAATAGGTCTTTTTCTCTTTTGGGGAATGTCTTTAGGATATAAACCTAGCAGTGGTGTTGCTGGATCAAAGGGTATGCACAGTTCTATAGCCCTTTGGGCAGAGTTCCAAATTCACCAGCCTTTTTTGCTGAGTGTCTCTTAGATGAGGCTGGTTCTTGGATAGAGTTATCCTGTCTTCAGCCTTTCTCACTCGGAGATTATGTTCCGATGGCTAACCCTTAGAGACCCAAAGCTTATCTCCAGATCACAGGGAGGTATTGAAAGAACACTCCAATGGAAGACTATTTTGGTTCTGAATGATACTTCTTTTCAATCTAATCAACTTTGTATTTGTACTAAAGCCTTTCATTTTGTTTTTCTTTATAATTATGTTAATTGATTTATGTCCTTTTGGAGTTCTAGGAGCCAGGACATGATTCATCCACCTTTAGAGGAGAAGTAGGAAGGAAATAGAATAGAGGAAAGGGCCAAGAGAGGTCTTTCTATTATCAGCCAATCACCTAAAAAGAAATACTTGACTCCCCATGGGAAAGGACCAACAGGTGCTTTCCTCCCCTTCACAGGTTTTTCAGGTCTGCCCAAATTGTGTTACTTTCCCCAGAGCTCTGTCTCCTCCTCCTGTATTCCTGCATCTGCTCAGACCATCCGAATCCTTAGGGTACCCTCCATCTTGAACCCCACATCCCAGAAGGCTTCTTTTCCTTGAGGCAAAGCTCAGGAGCCACGTCCTATTGAGACTTTTCCCTCCTCAAGAGTGCATCCCCTGATACCTGCTGATGTGTGGCCCTGGTGAGCTCCCCAGGAGAAAGTGGGCTTCAGGACCACCTCCCTTTTCTGCCTTTCTATCCCCAGCATAAATGGTTTTGAATTGAACGGACCGCATTGAATTTAGCTAGACTGAATCTGTCCCATCATGTTCTGTTCTGGAGTAGTCAGTTACCGAGACAGCTGGCTTTGTATGCACCCATCAGCTGATCTCCACCTCCTGAATTATTTTGCAATATTCTTGTGTTTTGTAGAATTGCGGTGCAATCCGGGCCAGTTTGCTTGTCGCAGTGGCGCCATCCAGTGCATCCCCCTCTCCTGGCAATGTGACGGCAGGGGGGCCTGCGAAGATGAGAGTGACGAGGTTGGCTGTCCAGGTGAGTGAGGACAACACCGGAGAAACATTGTTGTTGGTGCTTTAGAAATGTGGGCTGCGGTCCTACCAAAGTCCCAGCCAGCCATGGCCTGGATTTCAGATTTAATAATACTCTCAGATACCAAGTAACCAACAACAGAATGGAGACACCTCAGCAAAACCACAACATCAGACGTAGTTACACACTTTCAACCACACTTTTAATGTCCGTAACTTATTTATTGTGTTCTTTTCTGACCTGGAATGGGCTGCCTGGTGGATAGTGAGCTCACCTTCTTTCTTTTTTTCCTTTTTTTTTGTTATTTTGTTTTCAGTCAGCAAAGATCTGCTCTTTTTGGGGGGGGATTTTCAATGCAGCTTTGTTTTCATAATCTGCAAAGTATGCTTGTTATTAACTATAAGCTATTAATTCTTGCCCCAGCTCTTCCCTCTTTGCTCCTACTTGAGAACTAAAGGAAAACAAATCCTGTTATAAACAAGTCGTCAATAAAAATTAATTTACTCATTGTCTCATTCCTCACTCTTGAGTTCTTCCCTTATCAGCAAGTGGGTGGCCTCTTTCATCGTTAGTCCTCCGGTGTTGTGGTTGCTCATGACTCATTACACTGATTCAAGTTCCTCATTCTTTCAGAGTTGTTTGCCTTTACCATATTGATGTCAGAATAAATGTTCTCCTGATGCTGTTCCTGTCCCTCTGTATCAGTTTACACAAATCTTTCCATGTTTCTCTGAAACCATCTTCTTCATCATTTCTTACAGCACAGTAGTATTCTATTACATTTATATATCATAATTTCTTCATTCTTTGTCCAATTTATGGTTCCTTCATATTCCCATTCTTTGCCACCCCCAAATTTCTGCTATAAATATTTTTATATATTCTTAGAATTTGTTTTGTCTAGGAATAATATCTCTCTTAATCTTGTTGTCATTCAATTATTTCAGTAGTGTTCGACTCTTTGTGACCCCATCTGGGATTTTCTTGGCATTTCTTTGCCATTTCCTTCTCCAGTTCATTTTACAGATGAGGAAACTGAGGCGAACAGGGTTAAGTGACTTGCCCAGGGTCACCCAGCTAGGAAGTTTCTGAGGCTGGTTTTGAACTCATGAAAATGAGTCTTCCTGACCCCCGACCTGGCACCGTGTGCACTATGGCGCCCCCTAGCTGCTTCTCTTTTCCCCTTTTTTTCTTCTGTCTCTCTCTTAATCTGTTCTCTCTTTAATTCCCCTTCTCCCTCCTCTCCCTTGACTCCTATTTCCTTGTGAAGTGAAATGTATTTCTGTGCTCCACTCTGTATGTGAGTGTGTTCTTCCCTCCTTTGATCAGTTCAGATGAGAGTCAGCTGCTCCTCCTCCTTCCAGCCCCCAGATTATTTTCTCTAAACTTCTTTTCCTTCCCACCATCCTCAGTGTATTCCTCTTCCTCTTCCTCTCCATTCTTCTCTTAAGAAGGTAGTGAGCCGGGGCAGCTAGGTGGCTCAGTGGATAGAGCACCGGCCCTGGAGTCAGGAGTACCTGAGTTCAAATCCGGCCTCAGACACTTAACACTTACTAGCTGTGTGACCCTGGGCAAGTCACTTAACCCCAATTGCCTCACTAAAAAAAAAAAAAAAAGAAGGTAGTGAGCTTTCCATCCCTGACTCTTCCAGGCATTGTCTTTAGCCTGGATGACCACTTGTAGGGGTATCTCTCAGGTTGTTATGTGTTGTTGTACCCTGGTATTAGGCCATCACAGGAAGTACCATTGCTTAAGGCTGATGAAAGAGATAGATGGTACAGGAAGACATGCAGAAGGCAGGCCGTAGTATTGCCTCTGTTCTAGGTTATGTCACAGAGCTGATATCTTTCCATGATGTCGTTAAAGCTCAAATTCTAGCTAAACTATCTAAAATATCTAATGAGTGGTCACCAATAAATTATAAGCTTTAGCAAGAGTTAGACTTTTAAGCATTTATTAAAGAGAATAAGAATTTGGTAAAGAGAGAGAGAAAAGGCCTAGATTCCTATCTATTAAAGGGAGAGCGCATTTCTAACTCCCTTCTCCACCAGCGTCCCCAGGAAAAAAAAGCGAGACAGAGCACCAGGCTCCCCCTTCTTCCTCCCACAAGCAGAGGTCACTTCCTGACGCCAAAGAAAAGACTCCTGGTCTTGCCCTCAAAGACCTTCACTTCATGGGGAGCTTTTCTACAGGAAGTCTCCAGCAGATGGCGTCATTCCAATTGTTACAATGTGTTCACCAGATCTGTTAAGGGTCTTCCCAGGTCTCATCTCATCCTGGGACTCCCCTTGGGCTCTCAGAGCCTCTCCCAGGAAGCACAACACATACGAGCTCTGCAGACGGGCCCAGTTGTGGACCCAGCCTTGTAGACCACAGGGTAGGAGCCCACCAGGCTCAGGACTGGCTGCTGGTTGATAAATTGTTTTGGCTGTGGCAGCTCATCAAAATAGTCATTTAGTCCTCGATCCATCCAAGCATCTAGCAGGCATTAATGAATCACCTCCTGTATGCTGAGTACTGTGCCAGATGCTTTGTAAAATGCAGTATGGGAGGAGATGATTTCAGAGACTCCCTCAAGTTCTCAATCCGAACCTGCCTTTTCTTTCCTGGCTGAAAGGTCTGCTCTGATGCCACTTGAGATGCTGGAGCGGGGAGGCCCCTAAACAGTGACCAGGCTCCATATTGTTTTGAATTATTTGGATGGTCCGGGTAGATGGATTTTGTTAAGGCAATTAAAATATTTTTCTATTTTTTATTTAGTTTAAATATTCTTTTCTTTTTAAGTGTTGTGCTCCAAATTCTTTCCTTCCCACCCCTTCCTCTACCCGCTGAGAAGGCAAGCAATACACTAAT
Source organism: Dromiciops gliroides (assembly GCF_019393635.1). NCBI lineage: Eukaryota > Metazoa > Chordata > Mammalia > Microbiotheria > Microbiotheriidae > Dromiciops > Dromiciops gliroides. The sequence continues at coordinate 6,315,186 of NC_057861.1, forward strand.
TATACATGTTACCTAAAAAATGAATTTATCCTGATCTGTAAATTTTATAACTGTGAAAAATTATCATTGGTTCATAAGTCCCAGCTGGGTCGCGATTCAAATGTAAAAATATTTTAACTAACTGGGCCTAATCTGGACTTTTGACTGGCTATCTGACCGCTTTTAATTCGGTACGGGCTGTTTATAAAATCCCACACCGCTTCTCCCAAATTGATAAGCAAGAGATTAGGAGCCCTCTTCCAGTTTAACAGCAGAGGGTTTATTTATGAGAGACAATTTAAAAACAAGAATACAGGAAAATAAGACATACAACCTGAAACCTCGGCCAACAAACTCTCCACTTTCTCTGTCAGCCGAGCCTTTTCCGTCCTGTCTCTGTCTCCTTCTTCTACCTTCTAACTGAAAAGCCCTTTCTCCACACCGTTGTGAGCTCCCAGCATCTCTAGTGTCTCTGTACCAACCGACCTTCTTCCAGCACCCCCCTCACTGAAAAGCCCCCTGCTTCACCGCCCTGCTCCTTTCTTCTAACTCTAAGCCCTCCTCATTTTGTCGACCCCCCCCCTTTTATGTCTCCCTGTGTGTCTTTTTATTAACCTCCTCTCTCAGGTGAAACTCGGGCTGGCCACACCCAGGGCCGCTGCTGAGCCCTGTGATGCACTTGCCAGGAGCTGGGGGTTGGGTGAAGCAAACCCTGGCATCCCTCCGGCTTCTTGTGTGTCTCTCCGATGTGTGCGTGGCTGTTCCGTGCCATGCCCGGGCTGGGGTTTTTCGGTCCTCGCAGCTTACCCTGGCTCAGAGGCCACCCCCCCCCCCCCCCATGGAGGGGGAGGGGCAGCTCCACTAGCAGAGCCTGAGGCTAATTTTAATGCCTATAATGTAAATTATACATGTATAATTATATAAAACATTTCCATATTAGCCATATTGGAGAGAAACCCAAGAAAAATAAAGTGAGAAAATTATATGTCAATTTGCAATGAGTTCATGAGTTCTTTCTCTGGAAATGGATAGCATTTTTCTTCATGTGTCCTTCAGAATTTTTTTGGATCATTGTATTGAACAGAGTAGCCAAGTCTTTCACAGTTGATCATCATTACAATATTACTGTTACTGTATACAGTGATCTCCTGGTTCTTCTCACTTTGCTTTTTTTTTGTGTGTGTGTGGGGCAAGGAAGGTTAAGTGACTTTCCCAGGGTCGCACAGCTCTAGTAAGTATCAAGTGCCTGAGGCCGGATTTGAACTCAGGTCCTCCTGAATCCAGGGCCGGTGCTTTATCCATTGTGCCACTTAGTTTGCCCCTTTCACTTTGCTTTGCATCAGTTCATATAGATCTTGCCATGTTTTTTTATGAAACCACCCCCTTTGTCATTTCTCATAGCACAATAATAATTCATCATAATCATATACTACAACTTGTTCAGCCATTCCCCAGTTGATGAGCATCTTCTCTATTTCCAATTCTTGGCCTCCTCAGAAAAGAGCTGCTATAAATATTTTTGTACAAATAGGTGCTTTGCCTTTTTCTTTGATCTCTTTGGGATATAGACCTAGTAGTAGTATTGTTGGGACAAAAGGTATGCACAGTTTTATGGCCTTCGGGCCTAGTTCCAAATTGTTCTTCAGAAGGGTTGGACCAGTTCACTACTCCATCAAGAGTTCATCAGTGTCCCTATTCTTCTTTCATCCTATCCAGCATTTTTCTGCTAGGTGTGAGGTGGTAGCTCAGAGATGTTTTAATTTGCCTTTTTCTAATCAGTAGTGATTTTTTGGTATAGCTTTGATTTCTTCTTCTGAAAACTGCCCATTTATATCCTTTGACTATTTATCAATTGGGGAATGGCTCTTCTTTTTATCATTTTGGCTCAGTTCTATACTCAGTATATATTTGAGAAATGAGGCCTTCATTAGAGAAACTAGCTATAAAAATTTTTGATGTTACTTCATTGTCTGTGGTTCCTTTCAGCCAAATACCAAATGTCATTATGCAGCTGCTGCTGCTGCTGCTGTTGCTGCTGCTGCTGTTGCTGTTGCTGCTGCTGCTGCTGCTGCTGCTGTTGCTGCTGCTGCTGCTGCTGCAGATATTTCGGGCTTCTAAGCCTGGGCCTGGTGGCAGATTCATGCAGCTGCCCTCCAGCCCTTCTCACTGGACTTCCAGATGTGTTCATTCAGTTTTAGCTGCCCTTCTTCTGGAGGCTTTGAGGAAGGGCCATCAAAGGGCCACCTTCTTCTCCATGAAACCTTTCTTGAGTCTTCCTTGCCCATAGCTTCCCTGCCTCCCCACCCCAGATGGGACAGGAGCTCGCCCTACCCATGCTTCTCATTGCACACTTGGAGCCTCTCTCTGGCATTGCCACTTTCTGCCTTGTGTTAGTAATTTGTGTCCACGGCTTAGCTTCTCCCTGCCTGTGAGGGCAGAAGCCCATGTCACTTTTCATTGCTATGTTATCCCCAGGCACAGAGCCCTGCCCATTATAGGTGCTTAAGTGTTTGCTGAATTAAATTAAATGGAATTGGTAATGTGACCCTATTTTGTGCATCAGTGACTGGTAGTACAAATGGAATGCATTTAGAGCTTCCTGAAATACAGTTGACATGTTAGTAGCATTTGAACCTGCAGGATGTGATTCTCTAGAGAACTAGATTGCCAGACCATCCTCTCTTTAATTGTCTTCCCAAATGTTCTCCGAAGGGAAACAGGAAAAAGCTTATTTTCATCGATTCCGGGAAAGCTCTTTAGAGCACAGAGCAAGCTTTGGAAGGGATGGTAGCCTGACTCTTAGCTTTCATTTTCCAAGCGATCCTTCAGTTTGTTTTTAGAACCTGAAACTTTTGTGCTCTGGTGTGAAAGAAAACTGAAAGAAGCTGGCAAAAGCTGAGGCAGGCTTTTGTGACAATGAGTTAGATGGTGTGAAATGTGAGAGGAGACACCTGGAGACAAGAGTGGAGGACCTTGCTTTCATCTATAGTGTCTCAGATTCCAGGCCTGAGGGGGACCTTTCACTGATGATCAGCCTTTCCATTTCACTGAAGGGGAAACTGAGGCTCTGTCTCCTTGGGCAGTTCTGGTTAAGTGCCCTCAGTCATTTTCTGCAAGCCTCTTTTCTCCTGATTTTTCCAGGATTTTTCACCTGCCCAGCATGGAGCACTGTGCACCCCAGCCCCCTGCTGGCAGTGTACTCCTGTGCTTATGGACAGATGCATGAAGCAGGGGCCTGTGAAGAGGAAAAGGGCTCTCTGTAGCTTGGGCCACCTCATTCACACTTACAGAACTGAAGCAGAGGATAGCCAGTTACACCTTTTCTGTCCTTTTTTCTCTATAAATCAACAGGGAACCAAGCATTTATTAAGTGCTTACTTTGTGCCAGGCATCCTGCTAAGCCCTGGGAATACCAATACAAGCAGAAAGAAAGTTCCTGCCTTCAAGGAACTTACATTCTAATGAAGGAAAGAGAAGGAGGGAGGAGGAAGGTGTCTGCACAGGGGGAATGGTGGAGAAAATCTAGAGAGTCTGAAATGGGGCCTGAAGAGAAAGGAAGGCGTGCCTGGGCCTGCGCTCTCCTTAAAATGGAGGTCCTGGGAGAAACTGGCCAATCAGGGGAAGGGAAGCATAAGACTTGTTCTAGGGAATGTCTATTGTGAGTTTGGAAGCAAGAGGATGAGGGAGTCTGGGCCTGCTGTGTTTTATGAGCCAGTTCTGGGCCATCTTTGGCTGGAGCCTTCTGCAGAAACAGCTCTGGAGCAAGAGCAGCCCCTGTCCTGAAGACCCGGGTGAGGCCAGAACAGCTTTGCCCAGTCTTCTCTTTCCCTTTTTCACTCCCCCCCCCCCACTTGGCCTCTCAGTTCTACTCCCTTTCCCTTCTCTTTCCTAAGCTCCTGTTTTCTGATTCCTAGACATATCTCTCCACAGGATTGTCATAACTAAAGTGCTCTGTAAATTTTTTAAAAAAATATTTTTTTCTTTTATTTTTTCTTAATAGTATTTATGTTTCCAATGACATGTAAAGAAAGCTTTCAATATTCATTCTTTTTTTTTTTTTTGTGAGGCAATTGGGGTTAAGTGACTTGCCCAGGGTCACACAGCTAGTAAGTGTTAAGTGTCTGAGGCCGGATTTGAACTCAGGTCCTCCTGACTCCAGGGCCAGTGCTCCATCCACTGCGCCACCTAGCTGCCCCTAATATTCATTTTTGTAAGATCTTGAATTCCAAATGTTTCTCCCTCCCTCCTTTTCCTCTCCTCTCTTGAAGCCAACAGGCAATCTGATATAGGTTTTATATGTAAAATCATGTTGTGAAAGAAGAATCAGAACAAAAGGGAAAAACCACAAGAAAGAAAAAACAACCAAAAAAGTGAAGAGTATGTTTTGATCTGCATTCGGACTCTGTAGATCTTTTTCTGAATGTGGAGAGCACTTTCCATCATGAGCCTTTTGGAATTGTCTTGGGTGATTGTATTGATGAAAAGAACTAAGTCTTTTACAGTTGATCATCACACCGTGTTGCTGTCACTGTGTACAATGTTCTCTTGGTTCTGCTCACTTCACTCAGCATCAGTTCATGTAAGTCTTTCCAGGTTTTTCTGAAATCTGCCTGCTCATCCTTTCTTATTAGCACAACACTATTCCATTACAATCATATACCACAACTTGTTCAGTGATTTCCCCAGGTGATGGGCATCCCCTCAATTTCCAATTCTTTGCCATATTTTTTCCAGTTACATGTAAAAACAATTTTTAACATTCCTTTTAAAATTTTTTGAGTTCCAAAGTCTCCCTCCTTTCCTTCCCCCACTCCCATCGAGAAGGCAAGCAATTTGATATAGGTTCTATACATGTGCATTCATGCAAAATATATTTCTATATTAGTCATGTTGTGAAAGAAAACACAGATCAAACAAACCAACCCCATGAAAAAGCAAAGTTAAAAAAAAATTAGCTTCACTCTATATTCAGCCTCCAAAGCATTTTTCATCATGAGTCCTTTGGAATTCTCTAGGATCATTGTACTTCTGAGAATAGCTAAGTCATTCACATTTGATCATAATGACATTGTTGCTATTACTGTGTACAATGTCGTCCTGGCTCTGCTCACTTCCCTTTGCATCAGTTCATTTAAGTCTTCCAAGGTTTTTCTGAAACTATACTGCTTGTCATTCCTTACAGCACAATAGTGTTTCATCATGATCAGATAGCACAACTTGTTCAGCCATTTCCTGATTGTTGAGCATCCCTTCAATTTTAATTTCTTTACCATTCCTATAAACTTTAAAATGCTATCTAGTTCTTCATTATTTTGTTCCTCTTTTTTTACAAAATGAATTCCATTTTCCCTGAAGTTCTCACTCCATTATCTTATTAAAGGATTTCTCCATTATTCCAAATACTGACAAACAATTCATTTTCTCAGTGATAGTTTGTCCTTGAGGAACCTTCCCACTTGGCCCATGGAATGTCGCAGGAAGTGTAGACATCTGTTGGGGTCCTGGACTGGAAAAACATTGGGAAATTCTGGGCTAGAGTGTGAAGTAGTGAGGCTCTGGGTTTCCATGGAATCATAGGAATCAGATCTCTAAGCTCTGAGCTCAGAGGCATCTGCCCAGTCTGTGTCTGAGCCTCGAATCTTCCCCAGGATTCCCGGACATATGTTGCTCCAAACCCGTCTGGGACCATTTTGGACCCATGCTGACTGACTGTACCCTCTCCTGTGTCACATGTGTGTACTGTTCATGGAGAAAGAGTTCACGAGAGGGACTAGCCAGGCTACATTGGGAAGACAATTTACAAACCCAAGCCCTTGTGGCACTGCGGCATTGCTCTGGGGAGAGAATCTTAACGTGGAACGTTCCCCTCTCCTAGCATGTGAGCCACGAGAGACTGTGGTTGTAAATCCAGTCTTTGTAAGTGAGTTCCTTGAGAGCTGAATCTCATTATTGCTGTCTTCTGGAGGACAGAGCAAGGATCTCACTGCCTTTCCTGCAATCACATATAACAAGGTTTTCACAGTTTGCATTGCAGCAGAAATGCTCCCCCCATTCCTATGCTTTTTGAGGGTCTCCTCTCCCTTATTTTTTTCTTAGACCATCCTGTGAGAGTGAAGAGGTACTGGTACTGCCTCCCAGTCTCTCCTTCCCTGTGGATACCTCGAAATAGAGTTAGGAATTGTAGTTACCATCAGTCATCACCAAGAGATAATGGAGGATTGCTGGGCTGTTGTGAAGGGACCTCTGAGATCATTGAGTTCAACCCCCCCCCCCAAAAAAAAGCACATGAATCCTGTGGAGTTGGGGCCACAAGTGACTCATCAGCCTCTGACTCTGAGTGACAATTCCTATCTTACAGAAGAGGAGGCTGAGGCTCAGAGAGGTCAGGTGACTTGCCCAGGGTCCTACAGCTAAAGAGTGTCAGAGCTTGAATTCACACCCTTGGTTCCCAACTTCAGGGCCAATACCCTTTCATCTGTATTGCACTCTTCAGGCAAAATAGCCTGGATATCCTCCTTCCTTTCTTCCTAATGTGGCTCTCTGATGCAAGGCTCCTCTCTCGCAAAGATTGGGCTATATCCCCTTTCTGAGACTTCTCCTAAGTATTCCCCTTCCCTCCTACATTTGAAGTCTTGCTGTGCTGAAGGTTCGGCCCCTTGCCCAAGGGCCTCTTGAAACGTCTCCTTGTGCTGGTTTCCTTCCATGGGGCTCAGATGGCACTTTGTGTTATCTCGGGTGTATCCTTATAATCTGTCCTGCCTTCTCATAGAGTAGAGATTGTTTGCCTGTCTTAAGCCTTGATTTGGGCTGTTGAAAGGAACATGCTTTGTGGCCTGTGAAGGGTTCTAGAAATGGGAGCAACTCTTTGTTGTTGTTTCTTGGCAATTCCATTGGTTCCACAGTATACCTCAGTGCAACCCCCTCCCTCTTTTCTCCTGAGATTCTTGGGCTTGTTCTCCCTCCCCTCCAACCCCCACCCCCCAGTTTTTAAAGGTGATGCTTTTTTTAAAAATCAGTTTTTCCTGATTTACCAATTAAACTTTGTCTTTTAACTGATAAAAATGGTTATCTAAAACTGACTGATGAAGCCACTAAGCCTAATGTTACTGAATTCCACCCCTGTAGGCCTCCGCCTTTCCAGGCTAGAGATTTCTAGGAGGTATAGGGCATTCTGGGCATGGGGGACAGCCTGCACAAAGATATGGAGATGGGAAGTGGACTGTGTGTGAAGGACAGCTTGTAGGCCAGTCGGACTAGAGCATGCTGTGATGAGGGAGGGGAGTCTAGAGTCTAGGAAGGTAGTCTGGAACCAGATTGGGAAGGCATCAGTGAAGTATCAAAGACATAAGATTGGATTTGGGCTTAGATGCAGTGAGTAACCTTGAGAGTCAGCCCTGTGCTTGCTAAAGGAAAGTCACTTTGGGAGCCAGGTGGAAGACGAATGGGGGAGAGAAGAGATTGGAGGCAGGGAGACCACTTAGGAGGCTTCTCTTGGAGTTCCCATGAGGGTAAGAAAGCTTAGCCTCCAACTTGTCACCTGTAAAACAGCATGTGCCTTCCACACAGGGGACTTTATGATACTTTGTGATCAAGGTGCTTAGTAAAAAGCTGTTTAATTGTTCAATAAACATTTATTTATTAAGCTCTAGGCACTGGGGATTCACATCTGCAGCCTAATTTCACCTCTGCCTCCCTCCAAGAAGTGAGCCTTCTTCTAAGGGGATACAGCATGTATGGGGAGTGGTGTTGTGGCCCAGCAATGGAGCTTCGGACTCAATGAGGGGAGTCACAGGGCAATAAGAGGTCTTACGGCACTCTTGTTAGGCTCTCTGATACCTAGGGCATGAACTGGAAAGGGGTCCGTGTGGCAGCAGGGGAGAGTGCACAAGGCCCATGCTGGGCAGGCTCTCGAGGCCTTCCTGGAAGTGCTGGTGTGGTATAGCCCCAGTGCCCAGTGCCTGGAAGGCTGACAGACATTTCATGAATGCTTGATGATTTTGACTCACATGGGCTTATGTCAGGACCTAATAAGAAGTGTTGAATGAAGGCATTTCTCCAATTAAAATGGTGGCCGTCACCACTTAATTCTTGAACTCTTAACTTTTGTCATTCTGAAGCATTTTAGCTAAATTTCAAAAAGTCTACGTCATTTTGTGGTTATCGGGCATTTTATTTTGCTTCTAGATGTGCCTGGGGACCAGCGTTCTTATCATGGAAAGGAGGCCATGGATTCCCGGCCCAGTCGTGGAAGAGGAGACACAACCCGCTTCCATACGGTGAATGTGGCCCAGCCTGTCCGCTTTAGCAGTAAGTTGCAGACTTGGGATGGTCTTTGTCTTTGAGATGGGAAGGTCTGTGGACACCTTCCTGCTGGATCAGACACCCTGTGGTTTTGGCTAGGCATTAAAAGAATAATTTTGTCATAGACGTCACAGTCCTGTAGGCAGGATTGTGCCAAATACTGTAAGTATGTTCTGGTGGGGGTTGAGGTTAATTAGTGACACAGCCTAACATAGGAGAGAGAGCACAGGCTTTGGAGTCAGGAAGACCTGGGTTTTCAAGTCACTCCTTGGAAACTCCTGGGAAGTCACTTGACATACTCTTGGTCCTCCAGGCAGCTCCTTTAGCATTCTGAGTGTGACAAACACCAATAAATGCAAACATTTCCCTGCACAAAGGAGAGCAGGGCTGCCTATGGAGCCAAGAATCCCAGGCCTCCCAGGCCACACTCTTGAGACTGTGATCTGCAGGCCCCTTGCTGAACTCCACTGGTAAGTGGCAATTTGTTTACCAGAAGCTCTCTACACTAGAGAAGTTCCAGATCTGAATCGGTGGCTCTCTAGAAAAAGGAAGCAGTGGTCACGGGGAGGCAACCCATCCAGCTCCTTTAAGAACAGTCCCACCCAGACCAGGCTCATGACTTGTTTGACAGGATACCTAGACTGGCACATCAGGGGAAGACAGTGGGCATAGTTTAGCTACACAGCAAAGCATTTGACAGCCTCTTGCTTCCTCGTGGATGAGATGACATGCAGGCTAACAGTGGATTCAAAGCCTGCTGAACAGCTCACTCAAAAAGCTGTTGTTAGGGCTCTGTCTCAGCTTGGCAGATCGTCTTGAGTGGAAGATCCCAGGGCTTGGTTTTTGACTGACGCTTTGGATAAAGCTAGAGAGAGCCTGCTTTACAGATGTCTAGATGACACAAACCTGAGAGGGAGAGGCACAAGGTTAGGGTCAGGATCCAAAAAGATTCTGGCAAGCTGGAATGAAGGTTCTTTAAAAATGTTTGGGGGTTTGTTTGTTTGTTTCGATGAAGTTTAGGGTGGATTTATGATTTTACCAGCGTAGGGAATTAATTATAAGTCACAGACGAATTGTTAATCTGCACTGCTGGGCCAAATCTAATAAGGTGAAATTGAGTAGAAATAAATGTGGGTTCCAGAAATCAACATGATGAGACCAGGATGAGTAGGGGTGTGGCTAAGCAGCTCACTTGAAAGAGGTGGGGCATGTTTTGTGAATTCCTAGCATGACGGCTCCCAACCGTGAGCCACTGTAGACACCGTAGCTAATGAGGTCAGAGGCTGCATCCAGAAGGTCCTTCACAAGGCGGGCTGTAGGGCTGCTCTCCTGGGCTCAGGTCTGGGCAACACTTTGAGGGCATGGAGAAGCCAGGGTGGGGAAGGAAGGGCCTCCCTCACTGAATGTGCCCTATGAGAATGGCAGAGCTTGAGTGTGCAGAGGGGCAGACTTAGGGGGACGTGGCAGCTGCCTTCAACACGGGGCTGGAGAGCCACTGGATGTGTTCTACCCCAGGCAGCATTTTTTTAAACTAGTAATGGTGAAATCTGACTTTTATGTAGCCCTTAACATTTATTGTTGTATTCAGCTGGTATTATTATCCCATTTTCTAAATATAGAAATGGAGGCCCCGAGTAACCAGCTGTTGTCACTTAGACCAGGAGACACTGGTGGAAGTTACTGAGAGGCCGTTTTAGACTTGATACCAGGAAGTGCCTCCTCACACTGAGAATTGTCCCAGAGTGGAATGAGATGCCTCAGAAAGTGATGAGCTCCCCGGCCTTTGAAATCTCCAAGCAGAGCCTGAACAACCACTTGTTGGTGTGCCATGGAGAGGATTCTTGGTTAACTGTAAATTGACTTTGATGGCTTCTAATGCCCCTTCTAAACCCAAGATTTAGTCACTTTGGTCTCAGGTCTTTACATGTGAGCTCCCCTTTTTTGTTTGCACAGGTTTGCTTTAGGATTTTTTTTTTTTTGGTGAGGCAATTGGGGTTAAGTGACTTGCCCAGGGTCACCCAGCTAGCAAGTGTCAAGCATCTGAGGCCGGATTTTTTTTTTTAAAGTGAGGCAATTGGGGTTAAATGACTTGCCCAGGGTCACACAGCTAGTAAGTGTTAAGTGTCTGAGGCCGGATTTGAACTCAGGTACTCCTGACTCCAGAGTCGGTGCTCTATCCATTGCGTCACCTAGCTGCCCCTCTTTTAGGATATGCAGGGATGCAGGTTGTGGTTTGGATCTTGCTGGGTGGCAGAGTGGGAACTCTGATTCCTGAGGCCCTTAGGGATGCCTCAGGGCTTATGTAGGAACCATAGGATTTAGAATCCCTCCCATCCCCCCCAAGCCTGGCTCAGGTCAGAATCAGGATTCACAGCCAGGCTGCCTAGCTCCAAGGCCAGCATGTTTCTCCATGGCCCTGCTTGATTGGCACACCACTGAGGTGTGTTGGTAATTTTCCTAAATTCCTACCAGCTGAAGATTCTGCATTCTTTTGCACATCTTCCACTTCTCCCACACAGTGTTCCCTGTTGCATTTCTTTTGCAAAGTTGGGCTGGGGGACAGAAGCAAAGTCATGTAACCATGACTTGTGGCGCCATGGAGACTCACTCCTTCTAAGCCTTCGGGAGAAGGCTTGGTCAGAGATCCTGGAGCCCTTGGTGTCTCGAAGCCAGGGGTCAAGAAACCCTGAATTCTGGGAACCTTTTCCATCCTGGCCTCCAATGAAGTGTACTTTGGGGGTCTGCCAACTAGTCTGGCATTGGCCATTGTTGCTTGAAACCAAAGGAAGACTAATTAAGAGACCTTGAACTTGTGTTCTAGTAGTATCTCATAGTTAGACTGTGCTATGACCTAGGGCCAAAGCTCTCTGCCTCTTTGCTTCCAGTTGGAAAATGAACCCTGTTACCCCATAAAGTAAAATGAGGTGACGGAAATTAGTCCTCTTATTTCATGTATTTGCTGAATTTTTAAGAAATGGAGTTGTTAAGTGGAAGTGGGATTTAGGATTTATAGCAGGCTTTGTATAGAGTAGGTATTTAATAAATGCTTGTTAAATGGGGACAGCATAAAAGCCATGATCATGAGGTATTTTTCTCCCAATATCAATTGCCTACATTATTTAAACAATGAATCACAAAACTGAAGAATGGTCATTTAAAAAAAATAAACATTTTTATTTAAAGTTTTTAGTTCCAAATTTTATTCTGTCTTCCCTTCCCCCCTCCCCTCCCCCCCAGTAAGCAATCAGATATAGGTTTTACATGTGCAATCATGCAAAACATTACCATATTAATCATTTTGTATAAGAAAACTTGAGAATTTAAAAAAAGTTTTATTGCTATCTTTTTTGATTACATCACAAAATTTCTTCTCTGTCTCCTTCCCCTCCCAGAGAGCCATCCCCTTTTACTAAAATAATTTTTTTAAAAAGGAAGAAACCAAAAATCAACTAACAGATGTCAAAGATCTGGTGCTAAGGGTAGCATTCCACACCTGTTGACCCCTCTCCTCTGCAGAAGACCAGGGAGAGCTCCCATCTCATAGTTCTTGTTGGGGGCCATGCTTGTTCTTGATAATTATCACCATCAGAGGATGGGCATTTATTTCACCAGCATCTCCTGGTTCTTGGGGGAAATCTTCCAGGCACTGTGTTCAGTCAGCTCAGCAGTATAACAGTTGGTATTGATTCCAGCATGCCCATGTGCAGCTAAACAGAGTTGACCTTCTTTCTCCCTCTGGCCATACACAGTGAACTTCCAGAGACCACTTGTCATGTTACTCCTCTCCCTGAGATAGGGAACAGGGCCCCTTCTTCCGTGCCTCAGTAGAGAGTCTTCATGGATGACTGTGGCCACCCCACTGGTGCTGGTCAGAGGCATCTGGGAGCCCATCCAATCCAAACCCCTCATTTTATAGATAAAGAGACTGGTACCCAGAGAGGTCTCGGAGCTGTGGAGCAGGGCCTATAATTAATTCATCCTCTAGCACCCCCTGCCTCCAGTGGCCTCCTATCAATCTTTTTTCACTTGGGTCTAGATGGTGCTTACATGACAGATATGCCCAAATCTATGCCTAGAACCTTCCATCCAGCAAAGGACTGTCCCCAGGCACAGGAGGGGGAGGTTTATCCTAATGGGGTTTAGGAATTCTGTACCCGGAACATATCCTGTTGGACGTCTCTGGATCCAAGGTGGAGGGAAGCAGAGTCTGGGAGTTGGAGTCAAGGGATCCTAATCTCTGAGAGAAATCCTTGGGATCCCCAAGAGCAATGGAGCAGTGCTCAGCAGAGGGGCGATCTAAACATTAGAAGGCAGAGGTAGATAGTGGCAGGGCCTTGGCCAAGAGAGGAGCAGCCTGGCCGTTTCTATTTGGGCGACTCCTTGGCGCCCTAATCTCCTTATTTGTGAATAGCAGATGATGCTGACCGGTATCGTGCGCCCCCAGGTTTGTTGTGAGGGACTTTACAAACCTTTGGTATTACCAGGAGCAGCAGCCACTGCTCGGCAAGGCAGGAGCGAGGGGCCACGGGGAAGCTTTGGGAGCTGCGTGAGGCTGCCCAAGGCTTGGACTTTGCATTCTTTGGATTTGCAGGGATGACCTGGCACTTACAGACCAGACTGTTGATTTTTACCTGTTCTCATTAGGGAGGACAGACTCTCCAAGATGCCAGGTGAGAAAAGCTGGTCCTCATTTTGGCCTGCTAGCCCTAACATGGGGGACTTTGATTCAGGCCTTCCACTGGATGCTTTCAGAAAAATGAGACTCTCAATGGCACTGGGGATTGGGGTTAGAAACATTTAACTGACTAAATAAAACACCCACTTGCCCCCCTTCATCTTGTTTTATAAAGAAAACAACCAGGTCAGCTAGGAGGTATCTTTTATAATATTGAAGGAGTAGTCACCGAATCGGCTTGTTCTCGGCCCTCTGTGTCCTGAGCTTCTGAGATGTCAGTGATGCAGAAAGCCCAGATACTGCAGAGTCGCTTCACCTTCATGATGAGAATGAAAGCTTTGGTTGGGCGGCTCTTCCCTTGAGAGGTTTTCATAAAATGGTTCCTCTTGTTTCCCTTCGATGAAGAGAGGGATGTCTTTGTCCAAGTCATGTGGAATCTTGGTGGAGGAATGTAGCACAATTAGAACTAGCAGCTGGATGGGCAAGGGCGTGGCGGGGAGCGCGAGCGGCCTTTCACTTCTGTAAATCTGTTCATTTGGCGTAAGGAAAGGCATCTACCTGGTCTGGTGGAATGTACTCTGCTTGAGTCCCAGTCATCTTTGTAGGCAGCGTATGCGTGTGAGCATGCCCATCTGTGAGTGTGTGTGTGTGCAAGAGAGAGTGTGTATGGGTGTGTGTCTGTGTGAACACATGCATGTCTGTGAGTGTGTATGGGTGTGTATCTGTGAATATGTACACATCTGGGAGTGTGTATGAGTGTATGTGCGTGTCTATGTGAACATATGCATGTCTGTGAGTATGTGTGTGAGAGTGTGTCTGTGTGAACATGTGCATGTCTGTGAGTGTGTATGTGTGTGTATCTGTGAATATGTACACATCTGGGAGTGTGTATGAGTGTATGTGCGTGTCTATGTGAACATATGCATGTCTGTGAGTATGTGTGAGAGTGTGTATGGGTGTGTGTCTGTGTGAACACATGCATGTCTGTGAGTGTGTATGTGTGTGTATCTGTGAATATGTACACATCTGGGAGTGTGTATGAGTGTATGTGCGTGTCTATGTGAACATAGGCATGTCTGTGAGTATGTGTGAGAGTGTGTCTGTGAATATGTACATATCTGGGAGTGTGTTTGTGTGAATATGTGCATGCCTGTGAGTGTGCAAGAGTGTATGTGTGTGCGAACACATGCATGTCTGAGTGAGTGTGTATGGGTGTGTGTGAACACGTGCATGTCTGTGAGTATGTGAGAGTGTGTGTCTGTGAATATGTACATATCTGGGAGTGTGTTTGTGTGAACATGTGCATGCCTGCGAGTGTGCAAGAGTGTATGTGTGTATGAACACATGCATGTCTGAGTGTGAGTGTGTGTGAGTGTGAACACATGCACTTCTGGAAGTGTGTTGCTTGGTGTACACTAGACCTTGGTTGGATGATACTTTGGGGAAATGGAGCAAGGGCTTCCTGGGCTAGGAAAATGTATCTTCTTTCTGCTTCTTTCACGTTCCGGTCCTAACTGGGGGGGACTGTTTCCCTTCTGTCCTTCATGTTTCCTAGGAAAGTGCCCGACAGGCTGGCATCATTATGAGGGCACGGCCAGCTGCTACAAGGTCTACCTGAATGGGGAAAACTACTGGGACGCCGTGCAGACCTGCCAACGGGTCAATGGCTCCTTAGTCGCCTTCACGACCTACCAGGAGCTGCGCTTCGTCCTGGCCCAGGAATGGGACCTGCAGGAGAGGACCTTTGGCTGGAAGGACCAACGCAAGTGAGTCATGGAGCTGCTCAGGCTGGTGAAGGAGGAGGGAAGAAAGCGGAAAGGGAGCCAGCCCAGAGCTGTGGGAGCTGGGCTGTGGGGAGGGGGTCTGCCTGTACCTCAGCCCCCATCTGCCCTCTGCACCCCCTTTAAAGGGGCCGTCCAGCCTGGGCTCATAGACCCCCAGGGCTGGGCCAGGCCAGGCCAGGCTAGGCCAGCTACCCACACCAGCCCACTGTGGGGCGGCTCTAGGAGCTGGGAAATGTTTCTGCCTCTGCCTCCCATCCCCCACAGCTGTTGCATCTGGTTCTGTCCTCTGAGGTCAAGCAGATCATGTGGGATTCCCGCTTCCACTAGGCAGGCCTTCTGAGGCTTGGGGATAGGGACTGGGCCCCTCCTAAATCGTGTGTTCTCCTCTGGTTAAGGTGCCCTCGCTAATAGGGAGGTGCTCTCGTTGGCCTGGAAACTGAACAGGGGCTGAGGGTGAAGGGCAGCCCTAGAAGCTGAGGGAGCAGAATGAGCTCAGAGCAGGGTCCAAGTCAGTGGTGGAGGCTCTCTCCTTAGCTCACCACCTCATTTTGCATCAAGGCCCTTCCTCTGTGGGCCTTAAAATGAGTGATGCTACATCAGCTTCTGCCTTCTTAACTCCTCATCTACCTCTGAGGTTTTAGAGTGTCCTGAGGACCTTTTCGACTCTGACAGGCTGGGTTCTAAGGTTCTGTCTGGCAGGCCCATCAGGAGTGACCAGCACCTGGCCAGGGGCTATAGGAGGTAGCAGGCCCCAGGGCAGGGGTTCTTACCTCAAGGTCTGTGAATTAGGTTAGCTTTTTAAAATTATAATGATTTCAGTAGAATTGATTTCCTTTGTAATCCTCTGTTTGATCTTATGCATTTAAACATGCTATTCTGAGAAAAGGTGGTGGTCCGTGGTCTTCCCCAGAGCGGACTGCTACCCGAGGGGTCTGTGGTCTTCCTCAGATTGCTGCCCAAGGGGTTAAGGCCCTCCGGTCTAGGGCTTGGAGTTAAGGTGCTGAGGATTGAGTGTTCTCCAGGGACGGGAGAGATAGGGGAAAGAGGCCCACCAGCCTGTCCCTTCTTTAACGTGCTTAGCTCTTTGGCCTGTACGAAAGTGAATGACGGGCATCTCAGGGGATTTGTCACTGCAAGTGAGAGATCATTAGCTTCAAGCTTAGATTTCAGATCGCAGTCTTAGGGTCCAGCAGTAAGTTGCAAATCTGAAAATACCATATTGTATCCAGGCTTTTCCTTTGATTCTTTGTGGCCCTGACATGAGAGACTGATAGATATTATTATTCCTTTGGTTAAACCGAGACCCAAGAAAGCATCTATTTCGAGCTCTGTAACTGGAGCCCAAAGCTCCCTGCTACCTTTTCTTCCAAGACTTGCTAAGATTATGTGTGAGTGTGTCTTCTGCATTTTATAAATGGGCTCATGGGCCCCCCAGACTTGACAGCCCAGGGTAAGTTAGATTGGGCATAGGAGCTGTGTCTCTTGACTCAGTGGGTGTCCTGGGATCCCAGGCACGGGGCTGTTAGAACATGTGCTTCAGGGTGGTATAAGTGGGGCTTCCTCCCCAGAAGTAGCAGTGAGGTGTTTCACACTTCCCAAGGTGTGGGGCATTTACAAAAAATGGTCCTTGTACAAGCTTAGAAAATAAGAAGGTGCCTGAGGCGGGCAGGAGCCTGGTGTTCCCTCCACTTGGGAGTCGAATCTGTCATCTGCAGGAGAATAAAGCTAGCTAATAGCGTGACCAAACCCTCCATAAGAGATATGGAGAAACTATAATAGGGCTGCTTCTCCATTGAAATCACCCTGATTTTCTTTTCTCTGTCCCCACAGGTTCTGGGTTGGCTATCAGTATGTCATCACTGGTCGAAACCGTTCCCTCGAAGGTCGTTGGGAGGTGGCTCACAAAGGTAAGTGCCTGCTTAGGTGCTGTTTCATTCGTTAGGGGATGGTGGGGGGATAGCACACTGGCCTGGGAGTCAGAAAAACCTACGTTCCAATCCTGCCTCGGACACTTACGATCTGGGTAAGCCATGTCATCACCCTGTGCCTCAGTTTCCTCATCTGTGAAATGAGGGGGTTGGGCTCCATGGCCTCTTTCCTGATTGAAGTCTGTGACTGTGTGATCGTTAGGCAGATACTCCCTGGGCACCTGCTAGCTGCTTCTGAGCTAGGCCCTGAGGAGGAGGGTTGTTTGAAAGCGAAAAGGCGGCCTTGTCCCTGTGGATGGGGAGAAGTTAGGTGCTCCTCAGGTACCTGTCCTCGGGCCCCTTCTGCATCTCCAGGTGGGCTCCTGCTGCAATCTTGTGTAGAAATGATCGATTATGGCTCAGACACAGAAAGGGCGTGACTCGAGGGTTCACTTGTACCTCTGGACCTGGCCTTGGTGTTGGTTTGCAAGAAGGTAGAGGAGGACGCAGTGCTGGCTAAACAGATGTAGGCCAGTGTGGAAGCTGCCCAGGTATGGTCCTGAGTACCTGGGCATATGGGGCACCACGTGGAGATCCAGGCCGAGGAGAATGCCTGTGCCCTGGAGGGACAGCCCAGATCCTGCTCAAGACTCTGCCCAAGCTCTGGCTCATTAAGAAGGGGCCCACCCGGCAGAACCTACACCTGGGGGCCTTGAGAGACACCTGCCCATGGCACACTTTCTGGCTAGCTCTGGAGGAGAATGTGGCATCTTGGATGCTGAAGCTCGATCCAGATGCGTGTCTGCCTTGATGTGGAGGCTCTGAGGAGAGGCTAGAAGCCAGCCAGCTGAAGAGGTGGAGAAGCCAACACGGCTGGAGCCCCAACGAGGCAGGACATGTCTTCATCTGTGACCCCTGAAACATCATGGAGCAGATCCACTGTGAGAGCTAGGGCAGCAGTGGGGCCTCCCCACTCTTCCTGTTTTCTGTGTCATTCTGGGCTCATGCGTATCCAGCCTCTTCAATAAAAACCCTTTACTTCTAGAAAGACGGGATGGAGAGTAATGTATGGGGAGACTTGAAAGCTTAGGTGTTGGGTCAGGTGAGTTATGGGCTTTAAAAGCTAAGGATTTATTGATAGGGAAAGAATTTAAGACCAAAGAAGATATAGAGAACATTACAAAATATAAAATAGATAATAATGATTTTATCAAATTAAACCGCTTTTGCACAAACAAAAGTAATGCAACTAAAATTATAAGGAAAGCAGAAAACTGGGAAAGAATTTTTGCAACAAATATCTCTGATAAAGGCCTCATTTCTTAAATATATAGAGAACTGAGTCAAATTTATAAAAATACAAGTCATTTCCCAGTCGATAAATGGTCAAAGTATATGAAAAGTTAGTTTTCAGATGAAGAAATCAAAGCTATCTTTAGTCATGAAAAAATGCTCTAAATCACTATTAATCAGAGAAAGGCAAATTAAAACAACTCTGAGAAACCACCTTACACCTATCAGAGTGGCTAATATAACAAAAGAGGAAAATATTGGATATTGGAAAAGCTGCTGTAATATTTTTGTACAAATAGGTCTTTTTGGGGGGCAGCTAGGTGGCGCAGTGGATAGAGCACCGGCCCTGGAGTCAGGAGGACCTGAGTTCAAATCCGGCCTCAGACACTTAACACTTACTAGCTGTGTGACCCTGGGCAAGTCACAACTCCAATTGCCTCACAAAAACAAAACAAACAAACAAACAAAAAACAACAACAAAAAAACCAAATAGGTCTTTTTCTCTTTTGGGGGTGTCTTTGGGATATAAATGTCTATATACGTGTATATCTAGATATGTATGTATTCATCTATCCTAGCAGCTCTGACTTCGTCATACATACAGAAAAGCCGAGTGAGTCAAGAATGTGTGTTGCTCATATGCGATGTGCAGTTGGATGGTGGGTCTGGTGAATTCAAACTAGGATTGACGATAAAGGGCGCAGGCTGAAGGGTGCAGGCTTTGGGGTGGCCCTTTTAGTGGTCTCCCAACTTTCCAAACTCAGCTTCTTAATGGACGCCTCTTCCACTGGCTACTGGTCATAGAACAAAGTTTCAGTGACCCACAGGGCAGTGGAGACATTAGCGGTTGGGTGTAAGTAGTCTGTTATATTTTATTGCTCAGTATTCATGGCAGGAAGTGACCCGAGAGAGCTGATGGAGGAAGGGTGTTTGTATGATGAGAAAGGGTGTGTCAGCTTGGACTTTGTACTAGTATCCATGGGAGGAGGTGCCTCCTTGGGTGAATCCTGGTGGAACAGGTGGGTCGTGGCATGGAGAGCATCAGAGGAAGCTAATAGCAGCACCTCAGAGGAACTTGGGGGATTTGCCCCTTCTGTCCTCTGACCCTGCCCCCTCATGCAAGCCCTCGGCCCCTCACCCCAGGACACCGCGGTGACTGTTGGGCAGTGGGGGCATCTGCCTGCCTCATCTCTTTCCCCTCAGTCACTGAAGTGCTTTTCCTGAAGTACTGGAGCCGTGCCACCTCCTCCTCAGTAGGTTCCAGTGGCTCCCTGTTTTCCTCTGGGATCATATGCAGAATGTTCGGTTTGGCATCCAGGTCCTTCAGAGCTCATCCCCTGCCACCTCTCCAGTCTCGTTTCCCCTCACTCCCCAACACGTGCTCTTTGGTCCCATGCCCCCAGCGTCCTGGCTGTTCCACCTCATCTGTGGCTCTGGGCTTTCTCTCTGACTGTCCCTCATGCCCAGGATGCTCTCCCTCTTCACGTCCTTCCTTCCTTCTGCTGCCCTGAAGCCGGCCAAAGCCCACCACCAGCCCCCAGGTCAGGGCAAAGCGTCGTCTCCTGTCGCCAGCTTCTCCTCCTCAGTCACACAACTTCACACACAGCAGTGCCTAAGCTGGCATCGTAACCTGGGTCTGTTCCCAACTTGAGGAACCTGCCTCTTTGCTCCATAGCTGTTACTGCTAGGAGAATTTGAGGATACCAGCCATCCTGCAAAAGTGCCTTGGGAGTGTGAGTAGCTACCCGCTCTGTGGCTCCGGGCAGGTGCCTCAGTCTCCTTGTCAGCTGACTTCCTCATGCAGTCATGCCTCGGTGTGCTGAGCTGTGCCCACAGAGCCGGTGCTCAGACAGGTCCTCCCGAGGGCAGAGCCTTTGAGTGCTAGCCCCTCCTGGTGCCCGTCCTCATTCCTTAGACACAGATGAGATGGCATGGGCAGAGTCCCTCTGTCCTTCTCTTGATCTTATTGTGCCTGTTGGTGTTTCTCTGCCAGGTCCCTCTGAGATCTTTTTGCCACCAGACCCCATTTTTGCCTCGGCTGTGCCTGAGAATGACAACGTGCTCTGTGCCCAGCTCCAGTGCTTCCATTTCCCCACCCTGCGGCACCATGACTTGCATAGCTGGTATGCAGAGAACTGCTACGAGAAATCTTCCTTCCTCTGCAAAAGAAGTAAGCAGTGGCCTTCTCTGCCTCCTGAGCAGGGCTCCCAGGACCCCAGCCCTTGTCAGAGGGGGATCGTGGCCCTTGTTAGAGAGGTACCCCCAGCCCTTGTCAGAGGGGGACCATGGCCCTTGTTAGAGGGGGACACCCAGCCCTTGTCAGAGGGGGGCCTTGGCTCTTGTTAGAGGGGGACCGTGTCCCTTGTTAGAGGGGGGCCTTGGCTCTTGTTAGAGGGGGACCGTGTCCCTTGTTAGAGGGGGGCCTTGGCTCTTGTTAGAGGGGGACTGTGGCCCTTGTCAGAGGGGGACCATGGTCCTTGTTAGAGGGGTGCCCCCAGCCCTTGTCAGAGGGGGACTGTGGCCCTTGTTAGAGGGGTGCCCCCAGCCCTTGTTGGAGGGGGGCCTTGGCCCTTGTTAGAGGGGGACCCCTAGCTCTTGTCAAAGGGGTGACCTTGGCCCTTAGGCTGGCCCTTCTTAGAGGGGGGGCCCCGGCCCTCAGGCTGGTCCTTGTTATGGGGGGGCACGGGCTCTCAGGCTGGTTCTTGTCAGGGGGGGGTTCCCCTGGCCCTTGCCAGACAGAGGCTTTGGGCTCTTTACCGCAGGGATGATCGCTGGTTAGCTCAGTAGCTCAGTGTGGGGGAACATTGCACAACAGGGGAAGCAGGAGAGGAAGCCCTGGCCTGGGAATGCAAGTTGGCCTCAGAGTTAGGGAGAGCTGGGGTCAAAACTCACCGCTGACCCCTCCTGGCTGTATGTGCTTGTACAGGTCACTTAGACGCTCTAGGCTCTGCCCTCAGATTCCCCTCCCGGTTAACAGAGGTCCCCCCCAAAAGGGGCCAGGCCATGGCCGAGCTCCGTGTACTCTCGGGACGGTAAACAAATCAAGGCGCTGATGATCCATGACTTGCAGGTCAGGCGGGGGAAGGCGGCCCTCCCTGGGCTTACCCAAGGGGAGACACCCGCCTGCTCAGGCATTCCCGGGGACTCTCCGCCACCATAACGCCCGCCGTGCTCCCGTGTTGAGTCAAACCGCACCCCGCTTTTTCACATGAGGAAGCACGGTCACACGGAGTCAGTTGCAGGCCTAGGATCCCGACTTAGGCCCCTGACCCCACACCCTGCCTCCTTTCCATTGTGCTCCCCGCTGTCTTTTGCTTCTGCTCGTTGTGCCCCCTTGGGACATCCCACTGTGCGTATATGTCTGTCCCAGACCAAACGTGTGTGGACATCAAGGACAACATCGTGGGCGAAGGCTATCACTTCACGCCCAAAGGCAACGACCCCTGCCTGAGCTGCACCTGCCACAATGGGGAGCCGGAGATGTGCGTGGCTGCACTGTGCGAGGGGCCCCAGGGCTGCCAGCAATATGACAAGGACCCCAAGGAGTGCTGCAAGTTCATGTGCTTGGATCCAGGTAGGAGCCTGTCTCTGAATGCCAAGGCAGACATTCTGATACCCTGTACCAGTCGCAGTGTGTACCAGAGAGGAAGAAGCGGGGGGACAGGGAGAGAGGGAGGAAGAGAGGAGGGAGGAAGAGAGGAGGGAGGGAGAGAGGAGGGAGGGAGAGAGGGAGGAAGAGAGGAGGGAGGGAGAGAGGAGAGAGGAAGAGAGAGGAGGGAAGAAGGGAGGGAGGGGAGAGGTGGGGAGAGAGACAGACAGACAGGAGGAGAAGGGGAGAGGGGGAGAAGGTGGAGGGAGGAAAGGGGAAAGGGAGGGAGAGAGAGGAGGGAAGGACTTCGCTGATCACAAAGCCTGTCCACTCTTTTTTTGGTTTTAAAGTCCACTTCACCCTCTTGCTTATTACCTCCTGCCATTTCTTGACGTGAGCTGCCTTTCCCCCAGACCAGGGGCAGCGGGACCTGTGTGAGACCGTGGGCTGTGGGCCACTCTGACCCCCGGCCCACTTTGTTTTCTGTGAATTGATGGTCTTACAGGGGGTGTCTTTTGTGAGCCATTTAACAAAATGATTGCAGAGTCATCCAGACTCATGTTTAGTAAAGAGAAAATTGATGTTCTCATTCAGTTTTTTGTGGAAAGAATTTCTGTTCAAAGCTCGTGGTGCCCTGATGTACGACAAGTCCCAGACTGCTTTGTGTGGCATGAGGTCACAGGGCCTGCTCCCGTTCTCTTGGAGGTTTTCTTTACTGCTCAGCTATGGGATTCATTCAGTTTAACCAACACTGATCAGCACCTACTGTGTGTCAGACATGGGTGTGGACTGTGTGCTGGGGCTACCCCAGGAGGCAACACCTGCCCTCCCCTGGGGTGGCACAGCCTGGGGGTAACCATGGAGGTCAGAGGCCCAGAAGGGCCTTGGCTGCCCTCTGGTCTGCCCAGGCTCCTCACATACTGGAGGGCCCTTTGTCTGTGCTGGCCAGAGGAGGTATCTCCAACCTGGGGTGAGGAGCCCTTGGGATTCTCTCTCCCGCTCCCATCCCCATTGTTTACATGTTGACGTTTTAGGCGCTTATAAAGGTTCTGCTGTCAAGTGCCCAGGGATAATTCATGATCTGTCAAGGTAGCCTGTCCAGATTTATGAGCTCATCCAGGTAGGAGGCACTTCCTCTCCCAGTGCTAATGGCAGTCCATCCACACCTCTCCTCCTTTGTCACCCTTGCCCCTACCTTGTGGTGCATCCTCCATTGGGTCTGCCTCTCACACTAGGAGCCTTCTCCTGGTGGCATGCGTGATTATCTGGAGCAGCCTCCCCCCCCCCCCACTTAGCTTGGCCCTCCCCACCTCCAGGCCTTGGTGCATATGTCATGGAGGGTGCTGGGTTGCTCTTGGCAGGGCTCTCTTCCTGTCCTGGTCCTCTGAACCATCTGCAGTCCCAAGATGGTGGTGTTGGCATCCTGGGATTTACAGCAAAATAGCATCATGGAGAATATTTGCTTGAAGAGGTGCGGGCCGAGCATCATTGAGTGGCCTGGGCTAGTCAGACGTGCAGCTGCTCTTCCCAAGCCCCAGAGCTCCCACTGAGAAGTGTGCACAAGAGCATGCTTGCTTTCTCTTATGATCAGAGTAACTCGCATTTGTATAGCACTAGAAATTCCCTTGTACGGTTAGCTCACTGGATCTTCATATCAACTGTAGAAAGCAGGTGCTAGTACCATCCCAATTTTTCCAATGAAGAGACTGAGGTCTCGGTGTCATCCCCAGCTTCCCACTTGAGCTCACCCTACATACCTGTATGCCTTGTTTATATCTTGTGTGTGGTCCCTCCCCTTCTCTGCTCACCCGGTGCAGGCCCCCGGCCCATGTGTCCCTCTGTGCCACTCCCATTCAGCCTTCATTCAGCTGCCAAAGTCATTCTCCTATCCTGTAGGCTTGGCCCCGCCACTCACTCAACTCCAGTGACCCCCATCACCTCCAGGATCAAATAGAAAGTCCTCCATTTGGCTTTAAAGCTCTCACAGTCCTGTCTCTGGGGCCCAGTGACCCCGGCCTCTGGCTGTTCTTGCACCTGACACCCCCATCTTCACTCTGTGCCCCTTCCCGACTGTCTCTCCCCTGCCTGTAATGCTCTCCCTCCTTAGCCCTGCCTCCTTGCTTCCTGCTCCCTCCCCCTACCGGTACTTTTGGGTGACCTCATTTGCATGTGCACAGTTGTAGGCACATTGTCTCCCCTGCTAGATTGTAAACTCCTTGAGGGTAGGGAGAAAGTTTTTGCTTTTCTTTGTATCTCCAGTGCTTACCACAGGGCCTGGCCCATACAAGTCACATGATTATTGATTTAACAAATGTTTGTTGACTGACTAATATGGAAATAAAACTTAGGGGAGAGTTTGGGGTGGGATATGTAGATCTGGAAGCCTTTTGCAGGTGACTTACCCAGGGTCATATAGCTAGTAAGTGTCTGACACAGAATCTGCTGCCCTTTCCATGTTTCCACACTGCCTCTCCTGGCCTATACAGAGGTCAGAAAATGCCCGGGGGCCTCCCATAGGGCATCCACCATTGACCACCTCATGACTGGAGTCTTGTTAGGACAAGAATCCTTCAACTTTCCAGAATTAAAAAAAAAAATAACAGCTAGGGGGTGGGAATTCTTTTGACTTGATTTTTATGAATCATGTAACTATTTTGAAATAGATTTATAGTTTGGGGTCATTCCTACCTTGACAAACATCAACATTTAGTATTTCCATATATAAAGAAGAATCGCTATTATGTAAATCTTATTTTTTTAAAAGCGTCTAATAAATTGGGCCCATTTGTCCTGAAGCTGCCCCTCTTGTTGGTGTTCTAATTATCACATGCAAAATGTTTATTGATGTTTTCACTTTTTATCATTATCACTAGTCCCTATGGGGTAGCTAGGTGACACAGTGGATAGAGCACTGGCCCTGGACTCAGGAGGACCTGAGTGCAAATAACACCTCAGACACTTACTAGCTGTGTGACCCTAGGCAAGTCACTTAACCCCAGATGCCTTTAAAAAAAAATCCAAGTCCATCTCCAGTCGTCCTGATATATATCATGCCACCAGACCCAGATGGCTCTGGAGGAGAGAGTGAGGCTGATGGCTTTGCACAGCCCTCCCTCGCTGAAATCCTGTTTAGTGCAAGTCATGACATCACCCTGATTTTATGATCCTCTTCAAGAACGGAGGACAAACAACATCACTAGCCCCATTTCCTCTGTTTTTTAAACACCCTTATAACCCTTAAAGATAAGCAAAAAAATCCATACATTGGCCATGTCCAAAGATATATCCTTCATTTGGTGCCATGGGGCATCCTGCACCCTTGTGTACCACAGTGTTTAAGCCTTTCAGAGTCGTTTTTCTTTAGTGTTTTAGATGTCATATAAATTATTCTCTGGATTCTGCTCACTTCTTATCACATCATTCACACTAGCCCCCTCTTCATTGATGTCCCAGCCAGGAAATGAGCAAGTTTTTATCTTGGTTTCATACTCTCTGGGAATTAACTCTAACTCACTTTGTTGTTCATTTTATTTCCAAGTGACCTCTAAACAATGTCTTTGTGATTTCTCTTCCACCCTTTTTAATTTCCGCTCTCCAAAATCAGATACTTTGGAGATTTTAAAAGGTGTGTATTTCAGGTGAAATTCCTGAAGCCAGTTAGTTTCCAAACAGTGTGTTGGGCAAACTTTTTTTTTTTTTTTTTGTGGGGCAATGAGGGTTAAGTGATTTGCCCAGGGTTACACATCTAGTAAGTGTCAAGTGTCTGAGACCAGATTTGAACTCAGGTCCTCCTGAATCCAGGGCTGGTGCTTTATCCACTGTGCTACCCAGCTGCCCCCAGAGTATTCTTTCTTTTTTCTTTTTTTGATGGGGGCAGTGGGGGTTAAGTGACTTGCCCAGGGTCACACAGCTAGTAGGTGTCAAGTGTCTGAGGCCGGATTTGAACTCAGGTCCTCCTGAATCCAGGGCGGGTGCTTTATCCACTGTGCCACCTAGCTGCCCCCTGGGCAAACTTTTAAGAAGATGATCTGTGGTTTGAATTGTGAATTTTTCCGATGTTATTCAGCCTTGAGTTTCATTCTGTGATCCTTAGGAAGGTGGCCTGTCATGTTGTTTGCTGTTACTGTTGCTAACAGTGCTTTGTCAGCAGGTGGGGCTGTTGCAGTTGGCATAATTCAGCTGATTCCATTTCTCCCAGATTCTTAAAAGTAGAACCTCTGGACAGATACATCCTTTTGACTGATGGTTTGTAACCACATAACTGAGAGGTTGCCTTCTTCACAAGCGAGGGTCTCTGGTCCTTTGGTATAGTCCTAGCAGAGACACAAGGAAGAATTTACAGCAAGGGAAGTGATCCTTGACTGTTGATAGAAGCATTAGGATTTCTTTGGGGGCTCAGCTAGCCCTGAAGACATAAGGCTGGTAATCTGGAGGGAGAAACCACAGGGCCTGGCGGTTTTGAAGTTAACTCCCAGTTGCTACTTTTGGATAAGAGCGCAAAGCTTTTCTTAGGGGCAGCTGAGCATTAGGAATTGACTTGGACTGGGAGCTCAAAGGACCTGAGTCCAGATCTCTCATGAGACACATACTATATGATCCCAGATAATTCCCTTGACCTCTATTGTGCTGCAGGAACCTTGCTAAGTTGAATCCTTGGAGCTGTGGATGGCTCTAGGTATATGTTGGTGGAGGGAATACCCCACACCAACAAAATCATAGAATTTTCAGTTCTCCTCTTGTATTTGTGTCTTGAGGTTTATAGATTGCTTTCTACACAGTGACTCTCTAATGTAGGGGATTACAAGGATCGTCCTTTTTGTAAAAAGGATTCCTTTTTACAAAGGAAGAGGCTGTGAAGATTGGGTGAGTTATCTGTGGCCCTGCAGCTGGCAAGGGTCAGAGCTGAGATCTGAACCCAAATCTCTTGATTCCAAGTCTAATTCCCTTTGGACCACTGATGAGGACAGTACCCTACAAGGAGCCCCTTCATTCAGCTTTTCATTGTGGGGACCCAAAAGAGGGAGAGAAATTTTCCAGTTGGCTCTCATAAACCTTGGAATTTTGGGAGGAAAATAAAAGGTAGCATCTTCCTCTCCTCTTCTCCGAGCATCTTCTACCAAGACAAACTTTTCTCTTGGTCCTTTTCTTCACTGTCCTACTGCCCTCCTCTGGAAATCCAGACATCATCATTGTTGTCATCACCCTTTGTCCTTTTTTTCTTGGTAAATTTTGTTTCTTCTCATTATATTGAGAATCCTCAGGGTGTCACTTCTCCAGAACACGTAAGCCAAACAGTGTAAACAAGTGAATAAACTGATAGTACCTGCAACCTCACATGATGATATTTGACCACCGATTCTTTTAAAGGTATGTCATCAGGACCAGTGTTGCCCAGTGTTTTTATCTTGAATTTTGTTGCCATTTGAAATGGCATTCATAACAGAGGAGAAATAAAAAGAATTCTCAGAACTAACTATGTAGAAATATATACTAGAAAAATGGAGAATTTAAAAGAAATGGTTGAGAGAATATTAACCATCCAAATTGATAGAACAGGAAATAGACATTTTAAACAATCCAAAGTCAGAAAATAAAGTTGAATAAACCCTAAGGGAATTACAAGAGGGGAAAACACCAAGTCCAGGCATATTTAGAGGTATCAGATGTTTAAAGAGCAATTAATACCCATACTACACTAGTTATTTTGTTTTTTGTTTGTTTTTTGTGGGGCAATGAGGGTTAAGTGACTTGCCCAGGGTCACACAGCTAGTAAGTGTCAAGTGTCTTGAGGCCAGATTTGAACTCCGGTCCTTCTGAATCCAGGGCCACTGCTTTCCACTGCACCATCTAGCTGCCCCCTACACTAGTTATTTTGAAAAACTGAGAAAGAAAACACTATTAAGCTTTGATAAGACAAATGTAATCCTAATCCCTAAACTAGGGAGGGATAAATAAAAGAAAGAGAACTGTAGAACAATATTACTATCCACTATCACTGATGAATATGACACCAAAAATTTTAAATGATGTCTTAGCAAAAAGTCTATAGCATTAGATTTAAAGAAAATAATTCACTTTGACCAAGTTGAATTTATACTAACTACAGAAAGATGGTTCAACCTTAGAAAATAACTATTGACATAATTAACCATATTAAAAACAAAAACACTCCTAATTACATAAATAGGTGGATAAAAAGCCCCTGGAAAAGTACAGCAGTCATCTATGCTAACAACCTTATAAAGGGAAGGCATAGAAAGATCTTTTTTTTCCATATAATAAAACTATATATTTCCATATATATCTATATTTCCAACTACACGCTATTATTATTTGCAGTGAGCAAACACTAGAAACTGTCATAATAAATATCGTGCTAAAGCAAGTTTCTTACTGTTATTTAATGTAATTATAGAAATGTCAGCATCAGTAGTGAGAGAGAAGACCTCAAAAACCTACATATTGGCAGTGGGAAACAAAACTCTCCCTTTTTGCTCACAACATGATGTTTTACTTAGCCCCAAGAAAACAACAAAAAAAAACCTAATAAAAAATAGTTTTGGTAAGGTAGTTGTATGCAAAACAAATCCACAGCAACCACCAACATTACTATTTATTGTTATTATTAAGAATAATATCTGAAAGGAAATAATGGAAAAGGAAATTCCATATAAAATAGCTTCAAAATGCATAAAATAGGGGCAGCTAGGTGGCGCATGAGATAAAACACTGGCCCTGGATTCAGGAGGACCTGAGTTCAAATCTGCCCTCAGATACTTGACACTTACTAGCTGTGTGATCCTGGGCAAGTCACTTAACCCTCATTGCCGCCCCCCCCCCAAAAAAAACTCTTCCAAAATGCATAAAATATCTGGGAATTCATCTATTAAGATATGCTTAAGACAAATACAATGACAAAACTCTCTTTAAAGGTATAATAACAAATAATTGAAAGGATATTCATTGCTCCTGGTTGGGGTGGACCAAAAATAATAAAAATGACAAGACTGCCTAAATTCATTTATAGATTTAATGCTATGCCAATATTAAATTCCTAAAGTAGAGAGGTGTGGGTGATTTTATAAAGCTTGATGAAATAATAATTAATTTGGAGGAACAAAAAGTCTAGAACTTTAGGGGAAATAATGGAGAAAAAATTAGAATTGAAGGTGGAATAAGACTTCCAGCCCTCAAATTGTACTTTTCAGTAGTAATAATAAAAACTTTCAGGTATTTTTTACAAAATAGAGAGTATGTGAGTGGAACTGAGTAGATAAGAACAAATCAGAAGCAATTAAACTCAGTGAACCAGTATTTGATAAACCTGAGAATTTCAGTTACTTGAGGAAGAACTCCCTATTTGACAAGAACCGGGAAACCTGGAGAACAGATTTGTAAGAATATGGATGAGCCCCACATCCTGTACTGTGTACATGTCACCCTAGTCAACAAGCATTTAGTAAGTACTTATTGCTATGAGCCTGAGCCCTGGCTTCCAGGAACTCCCATTCTAGGGGCAGACAGTACTATGTACAGAGAAAATAGAGGGGAGGCAGAAGGTCATCCCAGAAGAAAGCCACAGGAACAGCCTCCTGAAGAAGGAAAGGCTGGAGGGGAAAATATATATATATATATATATATATATATATATGTGTGTGTGTGTGTGTGTGTGTGTGTGTGTGTGTGTGTGTGTAAAATCATAAACATTTTTATTTCTAGTTTTGGGTTCCAATTTTTATCCCTCTCTCCCTCCCTCCTCTCCCCGCTCTCAGAGGAGGCAAATAAATATGGGTTATAAATGTATGATTATGTAAAACATCACCATATTTGTCATCTTGTACAGGAAAACTTGATTAAAAGAAAACAAAATGAAAGAAGGTGACAAATCGCCTGCTTCAGTCTGTCCCATCAATATCAGTTCTTTCTTTGGACATGGGGTATGTTTCATCAGTAGCGCTTTGGGATTGTCTTGGATCATTGTATTGCTGAGAATAGTCAAGTCATTCACAGTTCTTCATCAAACAATATTGCTGTCTGTGCACAATGTTCTCTTGGTTCTGCTCACTGAGCAGAATCTTTTTAAAAAAAATTATTAATTATTTAATCATAATGAAAATATAAATAAATAAGAATATATCCACAAACCACATTTATGAAAAATATAATGATAAAATATACAAACATTATATACATATAATTATATTATTAATATACAATGTATTATGTTATATAAAATATAAAAATATATTTATAAAAACAAATATAAATTTATTACAAATGATCTAATCACATTTATTTAAATCAGGTGATTTGTTATTAAATATTTTATTAAATCATTTAGTTATTTTATTTAAATTGTTTTATTATTAAATTGTGTAATTCTTTTTCTCAATTACATGTAAAAAAGAATTTTTTAACGTTTATTTAAAAAAAAATTTTAGTTCCAGATTCCCTCCCTCCAGATTCCCATCCCCCTCCTTGAGAAGGCAAAAATTTGTTAAATATTACACATATGTAGTCATGCAAGATGTTCACCTCGTGATGTCATTGGTCCTTTTTCAAAACGAAGGATGAACAGCAACAATTTCCATAGTAGTTCTGTTGCAAAAGAAAACCACATAAAAAATCCCAAGAAAAATAAGGAAAGTGAAAAAAGTATGTTTCGGTTTGTATTCAGACTCCATTACTTCTTTCTCTGAAAGTGGATGGCTTTTTTTTTTCATCATGAGTCCTTCAACATTTTCTTGGGTCATTTTATTGCTGAGAATAGCTAAGTCTTTCATAGCTGACTACTGTATAATATTACTGTTATTGTATACAGTGTTTTTCTGGTTCTGCTCATTTCACTTTGTGTCAGTTCATATAAGTCTTTACAAGGTTTTTCTGTGTGAGATTTAAAATTGGATATTAGATCATAAATCTCCCCTACTTAACCCTTCCCTTAACTCATCTCCCAGACTAGTAAATGGAAGAAGCTTCTGGTTTTCTAGATAGAGCCTTTATTGTATATAAGGTGTTGTTGATTAGAAGGATAGGAAAACAGAAATACAGTACAAATCGTCTTAAATCTAGGCTTAGTCTATATTCCTTATAAAAACTCACCAAACCGATTTAGGCCACCTTTGGAGTGAGTCAGACCGTCTGTGCCGTGCCGCCCGGAGTCCCGCCAAGCCGGCAAAAAAGGCTACTGCCCTTCTCTCCACCCCGGAAGTCAAAAAACCCGGCAGGCAGTCTGACATGCGCAGCAGGCGGACTGTACCCGGCAGGCAGTCTGACATGCGCAGCAGGCGGACTGTACCCGGCAGGCAGTCTGACATGCGCAGCAGGCGGACTGTTCATCTCCTCCCCAAAAGGGTGGTCCTTGAAAAACTGGCGTCTTTCAGTTATCCTAGCCGACTGTTAAAAACTTTCATATTTTACCACATTTCCCCCCTTTGCTTCCTCAAGAAATGGAATGTTTCCTTGATGGAACAGTAAAAAGAATATAATAACTTCTGCTGACTAATAATATGCGAACAACAATACAGAAAAGGAAGAGAGGAAAGTTTTGTCCAGAGGGACGATTTTTTTTCTTTCCTCATGAACCGACGCTTTGACATTAGTCTTGCAAAGGGAGAGCCTCTGCAGAGAGTACATGTTACAGATAGTATATAACAGAAAGGAGATAGTAAAAGCTAATAAAGCAAAACAGTTCATATAAAGTCTCTGAGTTCTCTTGTCTTCTTGAAGTGGTAAGATGTCATCAGGAGGAAACTGGATTCTGGTCTGGAAAACTGGATTCTGGACTCTGGTCTGGATTCTGGATTCTGGACTCTGGTCTGGAAAGCTGGATTTCTTCTTTAACTGTTTGAATTGCTGTATTTTTTTTTTTTTTTACTAAACCTTAGCATAGCATTTTGCAATCAGTAACACTTTTTACCACCATGTGTCTGGATCAAAGTCAAATTTAGTATGTGTTCATGACACCTGAAAATGTTATGGAAAGGTTATCATACCATATCTCATGGTTCCGA
Source organism: Dromiciops gliroides (assembly GCF_019393635.1). Classification (NCBI taxonomy): domain Eukaryota; kingdom Metazoa; phylum Chordata; class Mammalia; order Microbiotheria; family Microbiotheriidae; genus Dromiciops; species Dromiciops gliroides. Next base: position 6,346,727 of record NC_057861.1, read on the forward strand.
GACAGCCAGTGATTGTGCTAGGCCACAGGTGAATTCAACTGAGTGAGATAAAAAGATAAGTAAGTTCAGTTAAATTAGGTTAAATTAGGAGGGAGAGAGGATGAATACTGGACTGTGCCTAGTAATTGTGCTCTACATAGTCACCATCATAAGCAAACCATGGACTTATGTATACCTGTCTCTCCTTTTGTTGCACATATATTCTCTCCAGGGCCTGCATCAGAGTTCACAGCAAGTTAGTCTCTGAAATGATAAGTTTCCATATTTCTGAAATCTCATTAATTTCACCAAAGACAATATGATGGTAAAAATGTGTGCTATGCTGCATAACTGAGAATATATTAGTGATATATACAATAATTCCAAACCATACCCAGAGTATAATGACATATAAATAATAAACGAATGTAAATAGCTGATTATATTAGACATTGTTACATAATCTTCTTTTAGACATTATTACATAATCTTCTTTTAGCAATTAGACCACATCATCTTATACATGAATTCTCTAGTATAACAGTAGCAGATACTTAAAGTGGTGATTAATTCATCAAAAAGAAATAAGACTTCAATAAGCAAGATTCAATATTCAATAGCATATACTTAAAATGCCTTTGAAAAGTCACTTAGTTTACAAAATCGGGTTTTTAAAGAAAAGCAAAAGAAACAAAAGTAAAAAAAAAAACAAAGCAAAACCAAAAACCAAAAATAAAAGGCAAAAGATTCGCTAAGCACCCTTTTGTGCTCTTAAAGAATTTAAAGGTGTGGTGAATTCCAGGTCTTTTCAGTGCCTTTCAAAAGTCAAAACAAAACAAAAAGCAAAAAGGATAAAAAAAAAAAATAGGTATAGGGTAGGGAAAAGGGTGGGAGAAATTGAGGTGGGCCAGAAAACTAGGCCATGTGCTTCAGTGCTTTTGCCTGTGGAAGGAAATGCTTGTTAAATTTTAAGGTATTTAAGCTGCTAGAGTTTGGGGTATGCCACATTGTTTTAACTGGTTCCCCAATTCTCTGCATGCCAAAGTGGCAGGGGTTTCTGAATTGTCATTGATCTTTCTAATGCTGTCATAATGTTCTTTATGGTAGAAAATGTGGAGTTCTCTAGCATCAGTTTTGTCTGTGCCACTGATTTTCAATAAAGGCTGATTTAATTGATGAACCACAACATTCAGCTGATGCTGCTTAGCAAATGCTACAATTGAATCATTTCCTCCCCACTTTCCAAATTTCTTTAATTCATCAACATATTCTTCAAAAGGGGAGTCATTTACTATAAAAGACTCAAACTCTTGTCTATGGTTAATCATATAAGAAGCAGCTTCTTGTCTGTGTCTGAGATGATTTCTACAGTGACCTTCTAGCTGGTCTGCTAAAGCCCTAAAAAGGCAATTTCCGTCTCCTGATACTTTACGAAGACTGAGTCCCAAAGCATTTAACTGATCAGTGGGATTATTAAATGGGAACTGCCTTTTTCCTCTGAACTCTCTTTGCTCTTTAACAGTTGCTATCTTTAGGGTTTTTACCTCTTTAGCGTCTACCTCAGGTCTATCTGAAATCTCTTCACCTATGAATGGTGCAGGCTTTATATGAGAGCAATGAATCCATGAGTCTTTTTCACCAATTTTAATGGCAGTAGGAGTTGTCAATAATACCTGAAAAGGTCCTTCCCAGGCAGGTTGAGTTCCACTGGTTTTCTGAAAATTCTTTACATATATTTTATCTCCTGGGTTGAAGTTATGCAATGAAAAGTCTAATGGTCCTGCCTGGACCACAGCTCCTGCCTCATGGAGTTCACGTAGCCTGGTCTGTAATTCCTGTATATAGGAAGCAACAGAAGTATCACCTCCCACCAGTGATGTATAAACTGGGGAAAAAGTTTTAGCTTGGATAGGAGGGTGACCAAAAAGCATTTCATAAGGAGATATATGAAGTTCTCCTCTTGGTCTACTTCGTAGATAGAATAATGCCAATGGTAGAACATCAGGCCATTTCAAATGGGTTTCAGTACATAATTTGCCAATCATACTCTTAAGCTCTTTATTCATACGTTCGACTTGGCCTGAACTTTGTGGATGGTAGGGCGTGTGGAATTTTGGAGTCACTCCCAAGAAAGAATAGATTTGGGATAAAATCGAATCAGTGAAATGTGTGCCTTTGTCAGAATCGATGCGGGCTGGTGGGCCAAAACGAGGTACTATCTCTTTAAGAAGAATTTTGGCAACAAAGGCAGCTGTGGCTCGGGGGCTGGGAAAGGCCTCCACCCACCGAGTGAGCTGATCAACTATAACAAGGCAAAATTTATAATGTCCTGCTTTTGGCATAGTAATATAATCAATTTGTAAGTGCTCAAAAGGTGTATATGCTAGAGGACGCCCTCCATAAGCTTTGGCCTTAAAAGCATACTGATTATAAGACTGACATGTGGAGCAGCCCGAGCAGATTCGAGATGCTGTATTAGTCACACCTGGTGCTATCCAGGTTCTCTTAATAGAGTCTACAATGCCTTGTGTACCAAAATGGCCTTTTCTGTGAACAGAGAGGCATACCTGGTGGTAGAATTTCCGGGGAAGAAATGGCTTACCTTCCGGAGACACCCAGATGCCATTGATCTGTTTCGCCTTAAATTTCTTTTTCCACTTTTCTACTTCAGAATCGTCATAGGTTAGGTTGGAAGGAATATCCTCAGAAGGTGAAAGGTTAAATACATGTTCAGGAGCTTCTAATGCAGCTAGCTTGGCTGCAGAATCGGCTCGTGCATTTCCCTTTGAAACAGGATCACTATTCCCTGTGTGGGCAGGGCAATGTACAACGGCTAGGGAAGAAGGCAGTTTTAGGGCATCTAAGAGGTCCTTGATAAGGTCCCCATTGGCAATAGCCTTGCCCGAGGATGTTAGAAAGCCTCGTTGACGCCAAATCATACCAATAAAGTGGCATATGCCAAAGCCATATTTCGAGTCAGTAAAAATGGTGGCACTCTTATCTTTAGCTATATTACAGGCCTGTGTAAGAGCCACAAGTTCAGCAGCCTGTGCACTAAAATGGGAAGGCAGAGAAGCTGCCCAGAGGGTGTCATAATCAGAAACTACAGCAGCTCCAGTAAAACGGGTTCCCTCTCTCATAAATGAGGAACCATCTGTATAGAGGACAAGATCAGGATTTTCTAAAGGTGTATCAAAAAGATTGTCACGGGGTTTTTCAGCCATATCAACTAAAGAAGCACAGTCATGCAACGGTTCCCCCGAGAATGGTAAGTTAGGGAGTAGTGTTGCTGGATTAAGAACTGTGCAGCGTTTTAAAGTGATATTCTCATTACCTAACAGGGTTATTTCATACTTAGCCAGCCTTTGATCTGAAAAGGCTTGTGTCCTGTGACGTAGTAAGAGAGCCTCCACTTCGTGAGGGCATTGCACAGTTAGAGGGTTACCTAGGACCAAATCAGAGGCTTTTTCTACCAAAAGCGCTGTGGCCGCCACTGCTCTAAGGCAAGGTGGCGCTCCAGCCGCTACAGGGTCCAGCTGAATTGAATAGTAGGCTATAGGACGTTGGTTAGGCCCCAGTGACTGAGTCAGGACTCCAGAAGCCACCCCCCTTTGTTCATGCACAAAGAGAGTGAAAGGCTTACTATAATCTGGCAGTCCTAGGGCAGGTGCTGATAACAAGGCCCGTTTTAATTCTTTTATGGCTGAGAGATGCTGGGGATCCAACTGTAAACTGTCTGGAACAGAACTTTTTGTAAGAGCTATGAGGGGTTTAGTAATTTCACCAAAAGAGGGTATCCATTGTCTACAGTACCCAGCTGCTCCCAGAATGGCTCTCAACTGCCTCTTAGTAGTGGGGGCAGAGAGTTGTTGAATGGCCTGGACTCTCTTAGAAGAGACAGAGCGAGTTCCAGCAGCCAAAATAAATCCTAAATATTCTACCTGGGGCAAACACCATTGTACCTTTGTCTTGGAAACCTTGTGTCCTCTCTTGTGCAGCTCCAGCAGTAAGTGACGGCTATCTTCCTGACAAATTTCAGCATTAGGAGAGGCCAAAAGTAAGTCATCAACATATTGTACTAGTATGGAGCCCTTAAAGGTAATAGAGGCCAGATCCTGCTGTAAAATTTGGGAAAATAATGTGGGACTGTCTACAAATCCCTGTGGGAGTCTAGTCCAGGTCCACTGTCTATTTTTCCAGGTAAAAGCAAATAAATATTGGAAGTCCTCATGTACTGGTATGGAGAAAAAGGCAGAGCAAAGGTCTACCACTGTGAAACATGTAGATTCATAGGGAATCGATGAAATTATCGTAGCCGGGTTTGGAACTATGGAATGTCTAGGAATAACATAATTATTAATCGCTCTAAGATCTTGCACAAAACGATAAACAGGTTTACCATCTGGCCCAGGCTTGGGTTTTTTAACTGGCAAAATGGGAGTATTGCATGGAGAGTGATGACATGGAATAATAATACCCTGGCTTTTCAAAGCCTCAATTATAGGGGTGATCCCTTCTATTGCTTCCCTAGACAATGGATACTGTGGAATGGAGGGGGGTGGTCCCCCCTTAACTTTAAAGGTAACAGGCATGGCAGACTTAAGGAGCCCCACCTCATTAGGGGATGAGGCCCATAAAGACTCAGGAATGTCAGAGGGGATTTTGGATACCTCCCCTGCTGTTCCTTGAGCTTCTGTAAGTAAAATTGGTAATAAATGAACAGTATCCTCTGGCAATTGTAAGGAGACAGCCCCATCTGGAGCACAAGATATGGTTGCTCTAAGCTTGCAAAGGAGATCACGACCTAATAAATTTACAGGGGCATCAGGCATGAGTAAAAATGAATGTTCCACTGTTAAGGGCCCCATAGATACCATGCGAGGATTCAATTTTGCCACTCTCTGGCTCTTTCCTGAGACTCCCACTACATTCAAAAATCCTACAGGTCTACACCCAGCATCTGGTTTGCTTACTAATACTGATTTAGAGGCTCCTGTGTCTAGCAGACAATCATAATAAGTCTCCCCCACTTTTAAGGTGACATGTGGTTCATTACTCTGGGGAGGTGAATGGACTGGCACAAGTGCATTCAAAAAATCCGGATCTGGGAATATATGGCTTTCATTATCTATGTTCCATTCCTCCCCAAGACACCATCATTCCTGTGTCCTCTTCTGAGGGGGGTCTTGGTTACCATTATTCTGGTACTGCCTTTCTGTATTCCTCCAAAAAGATCTATTTCTATTTTGATTTCGCCTGTAATTAGAATTAGAATTTCTTCTCCAAGTCCTACATTCTCTCAATTCATGCCCCTCCTTACGACAGTAACAACACACCTTAGTGTCCTTGTTCCGGTGTCCACATGGCTGACTAGGAATCGCTGGTGCCAGAATGCTCTGTTTAGGGTGATCTGGATCTTCCTCACGTGAGTCAAAGACATAATTTGCAAGTTCCTTAATTCTATCTACTGAGAGATTTCTCCAGTCTGGACATTGTTTCAGAAAGTATCTGCGTATTTCTGGCAGTGAATTATAAACAAATGTGTTGAGAATGATACAGGAATCTCTTAAATCTACTGGATCCAATCTGGTGTACTGTCTAGCGGCCTCACAAAGTCTATCATAAAATCTGTTTGGTCTTTCATTAGCCTCCTGAGGTAGGCTTAAAAATTTCTGCCAGTTTTCCGGTTTTCTAGAGCAAGATTCCATTCCCTTCAGAAGTGTTTCTCTAGCATCTTTTAATCTTTGGAAATCCCTATCATCATTATAATTCCACTCTGGATCCTTTAGAGGCCATTCCACATCGGCCTTACCTTTCGCAACAAGGGCATTTCCTGCTGAGATAATATCTGTAATCTCAGTTGGGGACAGTAAAGTTTCCAAAAGGCAAGTAACATCAGCCCAACTGGGTTGATATGCATTAAATATAGTCCTTAACTGTGAAATTACAGTGTTTGGATTTTTCTCAAAACTAGGGATGATTGATTTCCATGCGCTCAAGTCACTTGGTCTAAAGGGGCTATATTTTCTGACTTGAATTGGCACTCCCTTCTTACTATGTTCTATAGCTTCCTGCAGAGGGAGTAGTTTCTGCTGATCTGATTCTGAACTTGGATCATCTCTAGTAGAAACAGCCATTTTGAGGTCTCTCTCCATATGTGAGAGTTTCCCCCACATCATAACAATGATAATAACAAAAACAATGATAATAACAAAAACAAAAAAAAAACAACAAAAAAAAATAAAATCCTTAGTCGTATGAACTATGGATGTGGTATTAAAAGGTATTTCAATTGCAGGCATAAAATTTCTACTTATATTAAACGTATTTTCCCAAAGATTCTCACGTATACTATTATACAAAAAACCTTTTGCTGCCTGAATGAGGAAAAAACCAATAATGTTATGAAGGACCATTGAGTAAACTATTCCTCTAAGTCGGGATGTTATGCTGTCCCAATACATTCCGATGAGAAAAATCAAAGGGATGGTAGAATATTCGAGCATCTTGCCCTTTAAACTGGGCTGGCTTTTCTGTTTAAAGCAAGACTTTTAGAGGCTTAAAGTCTTTAAGGGAGATTAGACAAAGGGAAAGTCCGCGGGGGGGGGGGGGTATTTGGAAAATCCACCGAATTAGCCGGCTTATGGCCAAACTAGGGAGGGTGGGAGGGTCCTTAAGGTCCCTTCGGGGTCGCCAAACTGTGAGATTTAAAATTGGATATTAGATCATAAATCTCCCCTACTTAACCCTTCCCTTAACTCATCTCCCAGACTAGTAAATGGAAGAAGCTTCTGGTTTTCTAGATAGAGCCTTTATTGTATATAAGGTGTTGTTGATTAGAAGGATAGGAAAACAGAAATACAGTACAAATCGTCTTAAATCTAGGCTTAGTCTATATTCCTTATAAAAACTCACCAAACCGATTTAGGCCACCTTTGGAGTGAGTCAGACCGTCTGTGCCGTGCCGCCCGGAGTCCCGCCAAGCCGGCAAAAAAGGCTACTGCCCTTCTCTCCACCCCGGAAGTCAAAAAACCCGGCAGGCAGTCTGACATGCGCAGCAGGCGGACTGTACCCGGCAGGCAGTCTGACATGCGCAGCAGGCGGACTGTACCCGGCAGGCAGTCTGACATGCGCAGCAGGCGGACTGTTCATCTCCTCCCCAAAAGGGTGGTCCTTGAAAAACTGGCGTCTTTCAGTTATCCTAGCCGACTGTTAAAAACTTTCATATTTTACCACATCTGAAAGCATCCTGGTTGTTATTTCTTATAGTACAACAGTATTCCATCACAGCCATACATCACAGCTTATTTAGCCATTCCCCAGTTGATGAGTATCTCATCAATTTCTAATACTTTTATACCATAAAAAGAACTGCTATAAATATTTTTGTATATAAATGTTCTTTTCCCTTTAAAAAAACAAAAACATTTCATTGGGATATAGAGTTAATAATGGTATTGCTGAGTCAAAAGGTATACATGGCTTTATAGTCCTTTGTTCATAGTTCCAAATTGTTCTCCAGAATGGTTGGATCAGTTCAAAACTCCACCGACAGTGTATTAGTGTCCCAGTTTTTCCAGTCCCCTCCAAAAGTTGTCATTTTCCTTTTCTGTCATATTAGCCAATCTGATAGGTGTGAGGTGGTACTTCAGAGTTATTTTAATTTGCATTTCTCTAATGAATAGTGATTTAGAGCATTTTTATATGATTATAGGTAGCTTTTATTTCTTCTGAAAACTGCCTGTTCATATCCTTTGACCATTTATCAATTGGAGATTGACTCATGTTCATATGAATTTGACTCAATTCTCTATATATTTGAGAAATGATGGCTGCATCAGGGAAACATGTAAAAATTTTTTCCCATTTCTTGCTTTCCTTCTAATCTTGGTTGCATTGCTTTTATATGTGCAAAACCTTTTTAATTTAAGGTAATCAAAATTATTCATTTTACATTGCATAATGTTCTCTGCCTCTTGTTGGTCATAAACTCTTTCCTAGGGGGCACCTAGGTGGCACAGTGGATAAAGTACTGGCCCTGGATTTAGGAGGACCTGAGTTCAAATCCGAACTCAGACACTTGACACTTACTAGCTGTGTTACCCTGGGCAAGTCACTTAATCCCCATTGCCCTGCCAAAAAAAAAAAAAAAAAGGAAAGATAAATTCTTTCCTTATCCGTAGCTCTGACAGGTATATTTTTCTATGCTCCTCTAATTTGCTTGTGATATCACCCTTTGTGTCCAAATTATGTACCCATTTTGACTTTATCTTGGTATGCAGTGTGAGATGTTGGTCTGTACCTAGTTTCTACCAAACTGTTTTCCAGTTTTCTCAGCAGTTTTTGTCAAATAGTGAGTTCTTGTCCCAAAAGCTTGGGTCTTTGGGTTTATCAAACTCTAGATTCTTGTGGTCATTTACTACTATGTATATTGTGTACATAATATATTTGACTGATCCATCACTCTATTTCTTAGCCAGTACCAGATTGTTTTGATGATTTGTGATAGTGTTTGAGATCTGGTATGGTTAGTCTGCTTTCCTTCACATTTTTAAATCGATTCCCCTGATATTCTTGATCCTTTGTTCTTCCAGATGAATTTTGTTATTATTTTTTGTAGTCCTATAAAATAATTTTTGGTAGTTTGACTGGTATAGCACTGAATGAGTAAATTAATTTAGGTAGAATTGTCATTTTTATTATACTAGCTTTGCCTACCTATGAGCAATTAATATTTCCTCCAGTTGTTTAGATCTGACTGTGTGGAAAGTGTTTTGTAGTTGCGTTTATATAATCCTTGGCTTTGTTTTGTCAGGCAGACCTCCAGGTATTTTACATTGTCTACATTTAAATGGGAATTTCTCTTTCTATTTCTTCCTGCTGGCAGTATATAGAAATGCTGAAGATTTATGTGGGTTAATTTTTATCCTATGACTTTGCTGAAGTTGTTAATTATTTCAACTAGTTTTAAAGTTGATTCTCTAATTGCACTAAATCTGAAAGAAGTTGTACACACTAAAAAACTGGGGCCGAGGAGCAAAGCATTGCAGAAATATAGCTACTCCTGGGAGGCAGGTGATATTTTGACCTCCATTTTTACAGATGAGGAAACTGAGACTGAGAGGAATGGATTGGCCCAGAGACATTGAGTGAAATGCCTGAGGCAGAATTTGAATTCAAGTTCTCCTGACTTTAAGTCCAGTGCTCTCTATTCATGGCATCATTCGGCTGCCATTCCAGAACATTCCAATACAAAGACGAGGAGTCAGGAGATGGAGTGTTGTGCAGAAAGAACAGTTAGTTGGTTGGGCAATGTACCTGAATTGGAAAATTCATGCAAGGGAGTAAGGGATGGAAAGGTGGGAAGGGATTAGATGATGAAGGGCTTTGAAGGCCAACCAGAGCATTTTGTATTTGATCCTAGAGGCCACAGGGAGCCACTGGAATTTACTGAGGAGATAACATGGTCATAGCTGAGCTTTAGGAAAATCACTTTGGTGGTTGAATGGAGTATGGTTGGGAGGGGGGAGAAACTTGAGGCAGCACTCAGCAGCAGGCTATGTCAATAGTCCAGGGGTGAGGTGATGAGGGTCTGCACTAGGGTGGGGGCAGGGTCAGAGGAGAGAAGGTGGTGAATTGGAGAGATACTGCAGAGATGAAATTGATAAGAGATGCTGCAAAGGTGAAATTGATGAAAGATGCTGCAGAAGTGAAATCCACATGAGATGTCACAACAGTGAAATGGATAAGAGGTGTTGCAGAGATGACATTGACAAGTCTTGGCACCAGCTTGGATATGGGAGTTGGGGTGAGAGATAGTAAGGAATCTAAGATGACTCTTAGTGTGTAAACTTGGGGAATTAAGAGGAAGGTGGTACTTTCAGCAGTTAGAGGAAAGGTAGGAGAAGGGGATAGTGTAGGAGAAAAGTTAATGAGTTCTATTTGAACATGTTGAGTTTCAGATGTCCACTGGACATCCAGTTTAATATGTCTAATAGACATTTGGAGATGCGATATTGGAGATTAGGGGAGGGGTTGGGATTGGGCATGTGGATCTGGGCATCTGCATAGTGATGATAATTGAATACATGGCAAGTGATGAGGTCACCAAGTGAGATAGTATGGAAGGAGACAAGAAGAGGGCTCAAGACAGAGCCCTGAGGGATACCTATGTTTAGAGGGTGTGATGAGAATGAAGAACTAGAAAAAAAGCACGAGAAGGAGCCATCAGCCAGATTGGCAGTGACCCAAAGGAGAACAGTATCACAAGAGAAGAGAGGATGAAGTATTCAGAGGTATTTAGGAGATCAGCTGTGTCAAAGGCTTTAGCAATATCAAGAAGAAAGAAGATTGGGAAAAGACCAAAATGAATGCATGACCTGAATAGAATAAGTCATACTATTAGAAAAAAATGATTAGATACCACTGAAATGAGGTCCCTTTCACAATTATAACAAGGGTTAGAGATGGTCTCAAAAGATGTCAGATTTTGCACAGAGAAAATCAGTGCAGCTAAGATGAGATGGGAAGGTGCCTCCTGTGATAAAATCTTTTTTTTTCATATAAATATTTTATTATTTTCCAGTTACATTTAGAGATAGTTTTCAACATTTGTTTTTATAAGATTTCTAGTTTCAAAATTTTCTCCCTCTCTCCCCTCTCCCCAAGACAGCAAGTAATGTGATATAGGTTATATATGTACAATCACATTAAACCTATTTTTGCATTAGTCATGTTATGAGAGAAGAATCAGAGCAAGAAGGCAAAACTTCAAAAAAGAAAAACAACAACAACAAAAACAAGAGAAATAGTATGGTTCGATCTGCATCCAGATTCTACAGTTCTTTGTTTTTTTTTTCCTGGATTTGGAGAGCATTTTCCATCATGAGTCCTTTGGAACTATCTTGGACCATTGTATTGCTGAGAAGAATCAAGTCTACTATGATAAAATCTTTACACCAAATATCTCTTAGGAAAGCCTAATAATTAGAAAATTGGCACTCATACCTGAGACCAAGAACCATTCCCAGTGGATCAGCAGTCAGCAGATAGGACCAAATAGTTCTCAAAAGAATTTCCAGCAGTTAATCACCATATGAAAGGATTCTCCAAATCCCAAGAAATATGAGAGATGCAAATGAACTCAAAGCTGGAGTTTCATCTCACTCCTAGCAAATTGGCAAGATTAGAGAAAATAGGAATAGTTAAATTCATAAAAATAGTTTTTGTGGTTGCAAAGAATTATAAACAAACCAGATGACCATCCCTTCGGGAATATCCAAACAAGTTGTGGTATGTGAATGGAATGAAATATTACTGGATTATAAGGAATGATTTATAGGAACTCTTGCAGAGTCATCCACACAGAACCAGAGGAGCAATAAATTCAAGGACTTAACAATGGAAAGAAGGAAAAAAATGAAGCTGAATGTTGGATAATTATAACAACCAAGCCTGACCCCACCTAAGAGTTGGAAAAATGAAGAGGTGTGATTGTGATGATGAAATACAGTACGTACTGTCAGACACAGTGATGTGTTCATTGGTTTTGGTGAACTGCCTTTTTTTCCTCTTTTTTAAATAATATTTGTTTCAAGGGATGACTTGCTGGATATTAGAGGGAGAAGGAAATATTCAGAAATGAAGGCAATGTAAAAATAAATTATAGGAATGAAACGTACAGAAGGGTGTGTGTGTGACTTTTTGTTTTGGTTCTACTTCGTTCACTTGGCATCATTTCTCCCCTTTGCTTAAAAGTTATCCTATTTGTCACTCCTGATGATGTAATGAGCATATTCCATTTCATTTACACACCCAGCTTGTATAACTGCTAATCACTGAGCTTAGTTTGTTTCCAAATTAATATTTAATTCATTTGGTTTTTTAATATTTTTTCAACTTTTCCTTTCTTCATCTGGGTACTTGTTAGTATCGTATAGAACAGCTGATGGGGTATGGGGGCAATATTTTGTATCCTATTCTTTTGCTGATTGTTAGGTGATTCTCTAAGGCTTTCTAAGTTTTTTTTTTTAATGAGAGCTCATTTATGGCTTGTTTCACTTGATTTCTGGTGTTGGGAATTAGGATATTCCTGTTTTGTAAAAATTTGTTTTAAGTTTTCAATATTATTGAGAAATTTCTTTGTTTCATTTTTACTTGTGAATTCCTTCTTTGGACTTTTTATTTTGAGTCTTCTATTTAAAAAAATCAAATTAGTCAGTGGTCTATCAGTTTTGTTTGTATTGTTTTTTTAAAAAAGCTTTTTATTTTTTAAAAATTCAATTTTGGGGGCAGCTAGGTGGTACAGTGGATAGAGCACTGGCCCTGAAGTCAGGAGGACCTGAGTTCAAATCTGGCCTCAGACACTTGACACTTACTGGCTGTGTGACCCTGGGCAAGTCACTTAACCCCAATTGCCTCACCAAAAAAAAAAAATCAATTTTGTTTATTTCATCTTTCATGTTTGTGCTTTTTTGGAATGTTAATTTCTTGGACTTTTAAGTTTCCAAAACTGTATGCTTCATTCAGTTGTTCTCTCTTCCTCTTTGGTTAATATGTGTTTACGGATATCAAGTTTCTTCTTAAGCATTGCTTTTGCCACTTGCCATTAATTTTGTTATATAGTATCATCATTCTACCTTTATTGTGTTCATGTGGAATCTTTTTGTGAAGTTGTCTCTTACCTTTTCCTAACTCTAGCTCCTTTGCTTAAGAATTCTTCTCCAGCTGTAGTTTAGAATGTATTTGTACTTGTTTTCTTCTAATTTTGTTATGATGTGTTTTTTTAAATTTTCTTTTATTGTGATTATTTTTTTTTACATATAAGGTATTTTATTTTTTCCGTTACATGTAAAGATAGTTCTCAACTTATGTTGATACAAGCTTTACAATTTCAGATTTTTCTCCCTCCCTCCCCTCCCCTAGACAGCAGGTAATCTGATATAGGTTATATCTCTATATCTATATATCTACATCTACATCTATATATATACACACACACACACACATATATATATATATACACATAATAACATTAATCCTATTTCAAGAGAAAAAATCAGAGCAGTGATGCAAAACCTCAAAATAGAAAAAAAAACCAACAGCACCCAAAACAAAAGAAATAGTATGGTTCAATCAGCATCTATACTCCACAGTTTCAGCATCTATACTCCACAGTTTCTGATGTGTTTTTGATGAGTTGTTTTGTTAGTTTTCCTGCAAGGTTTTTCCTATGAGGGGTTTCTCTTCCTCTTTTTTTTTTTTTTAAGTGAGGCAATTGGGGTTAAGTGACTTGCCCAGGGTCACACAGCTAGTAAGTGTTAAGTGTCTGAGGCCGGATTTGAACTCAGGTACTCCTGACTCCAGGGCTGGTGCTCTATCCACTGTGCCACCTAGCTGCCCCTGTTACGGTTTTTATTTTGATTTCTTTGGTGCCTTTGTCTCACTGTACTGGGCTTAGTTGTGACCTTTCACTTTTTGGAACTCTTTAGACTTATCTTTGTGAAGACAAGTAGTGTTAAATCAGTGATACGGAATGGATGCCCCAGAAAGACTGGATTGTCTGAGAGGTAACCTTCCCCATTGTCAAAACAGGGCCTGTTGTACCTTACCTGTTGGGCAAGCTGGACTCATCCTGAAAGACATTTAATGGCTACAGTGCTAAAGAGGAAGGGAGCTTGTGTCCTGTCTTCCACATCTGAGTTTGAAGGAACTTTCCAAGTTTCCAAGGTTTTCTTTTTTGTCTACCCTCAGGGACTGCTGCTTCCTTCACCAACTTCACTTCTCTCTGCTCAGATGAGAGACCATCCTTGACCCAAGGGTGCGAATGGCTGCTTCTCCATGAAGGGGCCTCCGTGGCTGAAATGATGGGATGAAGCCAAGAAGAAAAGTCATAGGGTCAGAGGTCAGGCTTTAATTGGGGTTCAGAGTAAGGGCCATAGAAGTATCAGATGGGTTAGACAAGCCTAGAAGGCAGTTCGGGTGAAAAAATCTTGGAGTTGAAATGGACAACTAGCTGGTGTAGCCAGTAGTGTCCTGTGGGAGCTACAAGCACTACAATGATTTTAGGGGGCCTTGGTGGAAGTGTGGCATCATGCACAGAATGAAGAAAGGGCCACTTTTAGGGTTAGGGTTAGGGTTACGGTTAGTTGTGCCTGGTCCTGAGCTTACGGCAGAAACCTGGAGTAGGTGGTTACTTCTGGAAAAGGAGAGAGAACAGCCCTATATGGTGAGCAGACTGGGAAGGGTCTGGGGAAGGAAGAAGTTTAGCCTGGAAAGGGGATAGCAGAGTAACATGCAGTATGGCTGTTGTCTTCTAGTGTTTGAGGAAGAGGCTCGGCCCAAGGGCAGAGCTAGGAGCACTTGGCAGAAGTGTCAGGGATCCAGTTTTATGAAAGGGCAGGGAGAAGCATTTAAAAGTAAGGGTGGCCACAACTTCAGGGACTTGCCCAAGGTGACAGAGCTTCTAAGTGTCTAAGACAAGATTTAAACTCGGGTCTGACTCCTGAGTCCAGGGCTCCCTCTGCTGTCTAAGTGTCACTGGTCTGGCGGTCTTCCAGCAGAGGTCATATGACCCCTTGGGGTGCTGTCCAATCAATTCATGATTCTTTTTTTTTTGGTGAGGCAATGAGGGTTAAGTGACTTGCCCAGGGTCACACAGCTAGTAAGTGCTAAGTGTCTGAGGCCAGATTTGAACCCAGGTCCTCCTGAATCCAGGGCCGGTGCTCTATCCACTGCGCCACCTAGCTGCCCCCAATTCATGATTCTAAGATCTTTGACTAGGTAGGAACCTCGAGGCTCTTTCCAGTTCTCAGATTGTATGATTGTCTGTATTGGAAATATTTCAGTTCTGACTGAGGTAACAGGACCAGACTACAGGGAAGAGATGTTCCTTGCATACAGGGCAGCTAAGGAGCTCTTCCCAATGGCTGGCTGGCTGAATAGAAGGATGGATGGATGGACAGACAGATGATGGATGAATGGAAGGATAGTTGGATGGGTGGAAGGATGGATGGATGAGTGAAACGATAGATTCATGGAAGGATGGTTGGATGGATGGAAGGCCTCATTTTGGATGGATATCTTAGGATAAAGCATCTCCTCCACCCCATAAAGGATGGGAAGGAGAAGGTTTGTGAAGGTTTGCCCCTGGCTCCTACCCAGCTCATCCCTGATCCCATCTTGAGGCTACTAGTAGCACAAAGGGCTACCCAGTCATAGCCAATATTTCTCTCTCTCTCTCTCTCTCTCTCTCTCTCTCTCTCTCTCTCTCTCTCTCTCTCTCTTTTTTGTGAGGCAATTGGGGTTAAGTGACTTGCCCAGGGTCACACAGCTAGTAAGTGTCAAGTGTCTGAGGCTGGATTTGAACTCAGGTCCTCCTGAAACCAGGGCTGGTGCTTTATCCCCTGTGCCACCTAGCTGCCTAATATTTCTCTTTGCAAGTTTTATAAAGCACCTTACACGTGGTACCTCATTTGAGCCTCACAGCAGTTCTGTGAGGAAGCTGCTGTTTTTATCCCCAATTTGCAGATGGAGAAACTTAGGCTGAAGGCAGTTAAGCTGCTTGCTAAGGGTCTTAGGCAGGATTTGAATTCAGGCCTTCCTGACTTCAAGTGTAGCTGTGCTCTTTCCACTGCCCCGCCTTGCTGCCTCACCCAGCCTTACTACACATAGTAGGGATGGAGTCTCTTTCCAGGGCAGTGTCTCCTCTCCACTCTGACCAGATGGGGCGGCTTGAGTGGCTGCCAAGCCTTCTTGGTGCTGTCTTCACTGTGCCCACCATAGCCCTAAAGAAGCCTGGAAATCCGCTGCCCTGTGGGAACTCTACAGTCACTGGGCCCTTGACGGGCCAGGTGAACTGCTTGCCTCCCCCTGCCCTGCCCGTGCTTCTCTCTGCCAGCTCCCAGGCTCCCTGCCAGTCACTAAATAGCAGTGCCAGGAGGGACCTTGGAGATCATCTAATCCAGGCTCCTTACTTTGCAATTGAGGAAACTGAGTCTGGACAGGTTTCGTGCCCGGCCTCAGGTCATAAGGGTAGTAAAGGACTGAGCCAGCAGCCCACGTAGAGCTCCAGCTCCAGTGAGAGGAGCCGAGGGCTCTTTCCCGGTATCTTGCAGCCTCTACCATGTACTTGGGCCTAGCTCCCGGCCCTCCCAGAGTGCATAGGCTGGGAACCTACCCTGGGGGGTGGGGGGTGGAGAGCCTGGCGGCCGGGCCCCCATATTCTGAGATATAGCCGTCCTTCAGTCCTGTGGCCTGGACCAGGAGAGACAGAAACAAACACTGGTCTGCCCCGAGCCCGAGGGAACCAGCGGCCCCCAGGTCAGGTCGCCTTGGTGGCAGGTGGAAGCTGGATGGAAAGGTGGTATTTCCTGTCAGCCTCCAGCCGGGAGCCACAGATCAATAGGGGCTAAAGGCAGCGGCCTGCTCCGAGCCTGCAGCAGAGCTTTCAGACGGCTGGAGTCAGAGGCTGACCTTGGGAGAGCCCAGCCGTCCTGCCCCCCGGACCCCAAAAGGAAAGGGGGCCGCTCGGGCGGCGCTGGGCCCTGGGGGAGGGGCCGCTTCCGGGCATGGGTGTGCTTGGGTGTTCTTGACTTCACTGAAGCGCTTGTGCTATTTGTGGGCAGCTTCCTGCACGGCTGCTTGGGTTGTGGCTGCCTGCCGCCTGAGCAGTAGACCGTTGGACATTGGGTTCTTGTTTCTGGGGGAAGGCGGTCTCCACTGTGTGTGGGTGTGGCGGGGTGGGGTGGGGAAGGGGACAGTGTCACGTGCGAAACCTCTCTCTCCTCCTCCCCGCGCACCAAAGGAAAGCCGGCCTGGGTTCTGTGGACTTGCTGTGCAGTTGGGGTTCACAGGGACCCCCAGGCAGAAGGGTCCTTTCATTCTTGAGGTAGGTAACATCAGCACCTACCTCCCGAGGTGGTTGTGGGGACCAAGTGAGATTATTTTCATAAAACACTTTGCAAACCTCCCGGTGCTGTGTCACGTCTGGACCAAGGCTGTCTGCCCAAACCGGCCTTTCTCCTTTCATTCCTCTATCCTCTCCTCCCACCCCCGGAAGGACACAAGGCACGAGCTGGTGATGAACAATGTTGGAAATGGTCAGGCCTCATTCTGTCCCGCCACCTCCCTCTTAATCCCCGTTGGCCTCCTTGATAAATATCATCACAGGAACCAGCCTTTTGGTGGGGAAGGCCGAGGGGACACCGGAAGCTGCCTCCCTCCAGTGGCCTCGGGGCAGCTGCAGCACATTGTGCCAGATCCAGGACCATTACAAGGAAAAGGACACTTCCCTCCCAGGGTTAGGGCCAGAATAGAGGGTGATGTTAGAAACGAAATGCTTTGTACGTCTGATAGCAGCCTGGTAGTGAGGGCCTGTTGTAGGCCACCTCCCCTTCCCTGACTGTTAGCCACCTTCCTCTCTTTCTCCGCCCTGCTGGTTCACCCATCCCCCGAGGGTACCATGGCCACCCCATGCTTGGGATTGCCTCTCCACCCACCGCTAGCCTCTCTCCTCAGAGATGCAGGTCCATTAGCAGGTGTGCAGCAGATTCTTCCTGAGGGCAGTACTTAATGTTGTCCTCCCTTGTCTTTGGGTTACCTGTCTTCCTCTTTCCCTTTTAGATTTTAAGCTCCTTGAGGACAAAGGATTTGTTGTATGTCCCTATATCCCTGCACTTGGAAAAATGAGAGTCCCACCATTTCTGAGCTGGGAGGGGCCTCAGAGGCCTGGCCTATCCCAGAGCAAGTGACTTGGTTGCAAAGGGCTTAGATCTCTTTGGAGGAATTAGTGGGACTGGAACATCGCAACCACCTAATCTGCAGTTTACAGAACAATAAACTGAGGCCCATGGCAGTAGGAGCTGGACGGGAGCCCCTTGTCTGCAGATTCAGTGTTCTTCTGACCACATACAGATCAATGCCAGCCCTGTGCCACCTAGTATCAGGGATTAAAATGAATGTGCCAAATCAGTGGGTGTCTTACAGCCCTCATCAGAGGCTCTGAAATGGCTCATGGACTGGGCAGCTAGGTTCTTGGAGTAATTAGGGGGCGCAGTGGGTGGAGCCCTGGTCCTGTAGTCAGGAAGAGCTGAATTCAAATCCTTCCTCCTCTCCCTCAGCTCCCTCCTCTGTGAAATGGAGATAATAATAGCACCTCCCACTCAGGGTTACTGTGATGATGAAATGACCTGACACATGGAAAGCACTTTGCCAGTCTTAAAGCCCTGTGTGAGTGCTTGCTGCTCTGCTGCTGATGGTTGTTAGAGAAGTCATTAATAGTTCATTAGTTAACCAGAATGGGCAGCCTTTTCTGAGCCAGCGAGTCAGTGAATCCAGGGCTGCCCATTCCCCACATAGGCAGGAACAAATTGTTCCCCCATCAAAGAAAGGAAGCTAATTAGTGAGGAAACGCAGCCTTTTCTCATGTTCCCTTCTCAAGCTCTTGTGAACCACAAACGGGCCTATTTTAAGGAGCTTTCTCATCATGTGGTTAGAAAACAGGAGGGGGCCTTGGCAGCCGGCCTGGCTCGGTGCACTGGGTTGGCCAGCCTCATTCAGATGCACTGGGGGAAAGGCCCCAAGAGACGAAGCAGGGTGCTTGGCACCCACCCGGGGGCTGAATAGCTGTGGGGGGAAGTCTCCCTGCCTCAGGTCTCTCCACTCTAATCCATCATCCTCTCAGTTGTCAAAGCAAGCTTCTGAAAACTCAAGTGTTTAGTCCTACCATGCCACTCCCCTAGTCAGTAAACTCCTGTGGCTCCCTAGTACCTCCAGGATCCAAAAAAGACCCTCTTTTTGGCTCACAAAGGCCTTTGTTAAGAAACATTTTTATTCATAGTTTTGGTTTCCAATTTTTATCCCTCTTTCCCTCCCTGAGATGGCAGACAATCAGATACGGGTTATATATGGATGATTATGTAAGACATCACCAGATTTGTCATTCAGAGGCCCCCTCCCACCGTCCCAGTCTTCTCATACCTCACAAGTCACACTGCCCCCTCCTCCACTTGTTCTTTCGTCTTGTGGCCCTGATCTCCTGAATCTTCCTTACACAAGAAGGTGCTCACTCCATCATCACTGGGCCCCTGTAGCCTCCTGGCCGGTACCTATGACTCAGGCTCCGCCCCCTCCCTCAGCTCCTTCTCCAGTCAGCTGCCCCAGAGATCTGACCGCGCCATCCCCTTATTTGACCCCCACATTTCAGTGGCTTCCTGTCACCTCCAAGATCCAATGTCAGATCTTCTGTTGGGAACAACCTGCCCCCTCGCCCTTTCTGGCCCCCTTACTCCTCTCTTGTCCCTGTGTGCTCTGGCATCCAGGGACACAGAACAAGATGCGCCATTTCCAGACTCTGGGCATTTTCTCTCTCTGTGCCCTGTGCCTAGAGAGCTTTCCCTTCCTAGCTCCACCTCTTGGATTCCCTGGCTTCAAATTTCACTTTCTATGAGAAGCCTTTGCTATTTCCCTTGAATGTAGTATGTTCTCTCCTCTTGGTTGTCTCTAATTTATCCTGCATGTAAAGTATAAAGGTAGATCTACAGATATGTGTAGCTCAGGTAGACTTGGGATTTCCCTGGTTCTTTAGCGATACAGATTGCAGCCTATCCATGCCATGCACATACACACACACCACACACGTATGTACAGGTATACACACAGACACTTATACAGCAAATCCTCAACATTTGCATGTTTAACTTTTGCAACTTAAAGCATTTCACATGGTTTTATTAATAACCTCATTTTCATTTTCTTTTTTTTTTTGGCGGGGCAGTGAGGGTTAAGTGACTTGCCCAGGGTCACACAGCTAGTAAGTGCCAAGTGTCTGAGGCCGGATTTGAACTCAGGTCCTCCCGAATCCAGGGCTGGTGCTTTATCTACTGTGCTACCTAGCTGCCCCCACAGCCTACCTTCTTAAACTATGAGTCACAACCCAATATGGGGATCCCTATGTGGGGATCACGAAAAATATGGGAGCAGTAAAAGGTTATATATACTTATTTTATATACCTATATACCTGGGGTCACATAAAAATTTCTTGGGCAAAAAGGGGTCATGATTGGAAAAAGTTTAAGAAGCCCAAATACACAGTACAACCCGCTCATACTAACCATCAGACACGCTGGAAGGTAAGATTCAGGATAAAAAATGCTTTAGTTCCAAGAGTTCTATTTATCATACAGTATTTATGGTACTGTATATTTCATGTGTTATGAAAAGTGAATATTGCCTGAAATAAATTTTTAAAAATTGAAATGTTATGACTAATGCAGAAATATGTTTAATGTTATTATGTGTGTATATATATATATATATATATATAAAACCTATATCAGATTACCTGCTGTCATGGGGAGGCAGGGAAGGGAGGGGAGGGAGAAAAATCTGAAATTGGAAAGCTTGTATAAACAAAAGTGGAGAACTATCTTTACATGTAACAGGAAAAAAATAAAATACTTAATAAAATTTTAAAAAATTTGAGATGTTAGCACAAAAGGTCGCAGAATTCTAGGGAATTACTAGTGAGAAAAATGTTTTGCGTGTTAGTAATTTTATTTTGTATACTGCATTTTATGGGTTATTTCATGATTACTGTGTTAGGAAAAGTGCATATTATCAGAATTAATTTTTTGTTATAAAGAGGTGTATTTTCATCAATGTCTAGTGGAAGATTCCAGTTTTTGGCTAGTCACAGGAACCTAATTTCCTAATTCCCATAGGTTCATTGTAGCAACATTTGCATTTTTTACTTTCACCCTATTTTCTGGGAAAAGTTGAGCATTGATGTATATCTTTATCTAAAGTTGTTTGCATTTTTGTTTCCTCATTGGACTGTGAGTTTCTTGGAAGCAGGGACTGTCCTTTGCTTTTCTTAGTATCCCTAGTTCTTAGAAATGTGACTTGCACATAGTTGGTGCTTAATAAATGTTTCTTGACTGACTCCATGCATTTCTACTGACTTTCCTCCTTGCCTGGAATTCTCTCCTCCATCTCCTGGCCTCTCTAGCTTCTTGTGAGTCCCAGCTAAAATCCCACCTCTTCAAAGAAGCCTTTCCCAATATCTCTTTATTCTAGTGCCTGTCCCCTAACAAACATCTACCATTTAGCCTGTTTATAGTATGTTTGTCCATAGTTGTTTGAATATAGTCGCCTTCAGGGGAGTGAGTGAGCCTTACTCTCATCAGAATTGGCTCAAAGAGGGAATGACATAAACACTCAAGTGAGTATAGTCATATATTGTGCCCTGAGGGAAAGTGGGAGGGGAAGAGGATGGGAGTGGGGAGAGGCAAAGGAAGGGAGGGCAGATTGAGGGAGGGGACAGTAAAAAGCAAAACACTTTCGAGGAGGGATAGGGTGTAGGAAGATAGAAAACAGAGTAAATATCAAGGGAAGGGAATAGGAGGGAGGGTCATACAGTTAGCAATAGTAACTGTGAAAGAAATGGTGAGCAGGATGCCATCAGAAGGATGTATGAAAAATGCAAACCATCAGCAGGAAGAACTGATGGCATCTGAGTTCAGATGGAAGCATAATTCTCTTTGTTTGCTCCTCTTTCTAAAGGTATTTTGTCTGTTTTCTTTCACATCCTGACTGATGAGAAGATGTTTGGCATGACTGCACATGTATATCTTATATTGAATTGCTAGATTTCTTAGGGAGGGGTAAGGAGGCAGGGAGGAAGAAAATTTGGAACACAGTTTTAAGAAAAATCTGTGTGAATATAGTTTCCTTCATCAGACTGTGAGCTTCTTGAGCGCAGTCCTTGTGAGGTATCTTTTGTCTGTCTTTGTGTCCCCAGTGCTTAGTACAACACCTGGTGCAATAGCAGGTGCTTAATAAGTATTTGTTGATCTGATTTGACTGGGAAGAATTGCAGCAGAAGCAGGATTTCATTCTTAACCTCAGAGAACATCTTACCTACCTGTAGAAATCAAGAACAATAAAAGTACTGCTTTTCCTTTGAAGTTTGGGCGGCTCTAAGCTCCCTTCTCTGATGACCACTATCACTCTTCTTATCTTGTGGGATTCTTGGTCATGTCTTCATAAATGCACCAGAGAGGATATACCCAAGATGATAGGGTCCTTTCTTTGGTCCTTTGAGTATGTCAGAGGTCTGTCTGTCTGTCTGTCTCTATCGCTATGCATCCATCCATCCATCCATTCATCCATCTACCCATCCATCCATCTTTGTCTCTCTGTCTCCATCCATATCCATCCATCCATCCACCCATCCATCTTTGTCTCTCTGTCTGTCTCCATCCATATCCATCCATCCATCCATCCATCCATCCATCCATGTCTCTCTGTGTGTCTCCATCTATATCCATCCATCCATCTTTGTCTCTCTGTCTCCATCCATATCCATCCATATCCATTCATATCCATCATCCATCCATCCATCTTTGTCTCTCTGTCTCTATCCATATCCATCCATCCATCCATCCACTGATCTATTTTAATGATAGTTAAAGAAGGTCCCTTCTAATGCTAATTACCAGCTTTTCCGTAGCTGTAAATAGAAACACAGACAGTTTTTATGCCATAAGCTGGTGCCCAGAAACACTGTCAAATAGCCCTATGATTTCTTTGATTCTGGAGTCCTTCCAGTGATGCAGATCATAGCCCGTCCATGCTCTGTTGCTCTTGTGCATGCCCTCCCGTAAGTTGGCCACATGGGGTCCCCTCGTGAGTTCTGGAGGCCTTCCTTATGCCCTTACTGTCTCCATGCCATCATCCCTCACTCTGCATTTGACCAGCCTACCTCTGCCTATCAATCATACCATCCCTGTTCTTCTACAGAGTACCTCATTGGTTATATGGTAGAGCCTACTTGTACCACACATTTCCAAAAATTATATGACAACAATATTAGCTACCACTGCTCACATTTCTGTAGGACTTTTCAGGTTGCCAAGGTATTTTATTTGAAGACCCCCTTGGGAGTGGGAACCCACCACCTCCTAAGGCAAGCCATTCCATTTTTGGATAGCCCTCATTGTTTATCTGTTTGTTGGCTGGGTTTTTGTTTTATCGGAGAGTCTTCTCTCGATGTATGTGGTGTTTCATTCACTTTTGAGGTCCTCCCCCTTTATTGGTGAACAGACTCTGAGGCTAGGCTGAGGCTTCTTTGGCCTTCTTCCAATGGGAGTGAATGGCCTGGGTCCCAGCCCTGACTAACCTGGGGTCAAGCGGGTAGTGCAGGACCGACCTCAGTTGGGTTTCCTGTCCCTTCAAGCCCACCCTGCCCATTTCCTCCTCTGGAGGGAGTCAGTGCTTGGTGCTTCTGGGGGCTTCTTGCCATTGGTGTATGGAAGCTGGGAGGCAGGGAAGGGCACCAAGTTAGATGTTTCGGTATTAAAATTCTCCTGGGTTAATCCATAATGTTTCTATCTTGTGGATGGGAGTACAGTTCTGTCTCCTCCTGTGCTAACTTTAATGATTTGGCATCTAGTGAATAATTTCTTCTGTGGTTCAGGTTTCCAGAAAGCAGCTCATTTGCCATCTTGCCAGTCCTGTGACTCAGCCCTGATTGACAGGGAGCTTTTCCTTATACCCCCTGAAGCTGCCTCTCCTGAGCTTCCCCCTCTCCCCATTTCCCAATTCTACTTTTCCACAAGCAGCCCTTTTCAAATTCTTGAGGACAGCTTGGATGGCTCCCACACAGTCCTTGCCTCTCCTCTGTGTCTGAGAGTGTGTCATTAGAATCTTGTTATGCAAATGAGGTTGAAACATTAGGTAGAAATTCGCCTAGTCCCAGTGGCAGGCTTTTCTACAGCTGGTTTGGGCCCAGCGTCGTGTGTCCAGTCCCATGGCAGACCCTGGGTATTCTCCCAAATAGGCCAATGAGGCTTCATTTCCTGGGCAATGGACCAGTGTCCGCAGATGGGAGGACTTGGAATAAGGGCAGGGACCAGTGTCTCCTGAAGAATTGTTGAGATAACTTGGGGGTCTTTAGCCCAACCTGGAGATGGTGGAGGGGGAGGCACAGGATTGAGAAGGGAAGTAATAGAATTACCTTCAATTAGCTGAAGGCTCATCATGCAGAAGTAGTACTTCTCTTATTCTGATTGGTCCTGAGGGTAGAGCAAGGGTTGGTGTCTGAGGAATAGAAGGGAAGCAGATTGCAGCCCAGTTTAAGAAAGGCCTTTCTTGTCCCTCTGCATCCTCTCTGTCAGTGTGTCTGTCTCTCCCCTTCTCTCCCTCCCTTTTTGTCTCTGTCTCTGTGTCTTTGTCTTTCCCCTCCCCTGCCATTCCCCATGCTTTCATTAATTAGTCTCTATGCAGATGACTCCCAGATGCCTATATCTAGTCCTAGCCTCTCTCCTGAACTTCAGACCTCATCACAGGAACCCTCTAACCAGATGTCCTGAAGGCATCCCAAATCCACCATGTCCAAGCAGGACTCATTTTCTTTTCCTTAGGAACACTTCCCCGACCTTCCTAACTTTGCTATTTCCACTGGTGGGAAGCCTCCACCATCTTTCCAGTACCGCCGGTTCTTAGCTCAGGATCCTCCTCCTCACCTCATGACCACTCGGTTTCTTCCTCCCCTCACAACATCTCTTACAGCCATCCTCTCCTCCCACTCACACCGTTAACCTCTTAGTTTCCAGCCCTCCCCACCTCTCACTTAGACTTGAAGTACCTTCTTAATCGATGTCCTCCCTATATCCAGCTTCTTTCATCTATGATCTCTCTTTCTAAGGCACAGATCTGACCATTCCCTTCCCCTGTTCAAAAAAAACCATTTTCATTCTTCCTCTGAGATAAAGTGCTGCCTCCTCTGTGGCTCTCAAAGCCATGCTCAGTCTGGCTCCGGCCTTCTTTTCCAGGCTGATTGCCCCTTCCTCTCCTTCACACCTTCCTTGTCCAGCCAATTCAATCTGCTTGTTTTTCCTCATACGTAACATGGATTTTGACTTGATGGTTCTTATCAGCTCCCATTTATTCAGTTATTTCTCTGCAGATGATTCTTTTTTTTTTCTTTTTTTTTTTTTTTAGTGAGGCAATTGGGGTTAAGTGACTTGCCCAGGGTCACACAGCTAGTAATTGTTAAGTGTCTGAGGCCGGATTTGAACTCAGGTACTCCTGAATCCAGGGCTGGTGCTCTATTCACTGTGCCACCTAGCTGCCCCTCTGCAGATGATTCTTAAATTTATTTTCCAGCCCTCACTTCTCCCCTAACCTCCAGTGTCCCATCTTCAGCTATCTTGGACATCTTGAATGGCATGTCCTGTAGACCAAAGCTTCTTAAATTGTGGGTCGTGACCCTATATGGAGTCATATAACTGAATGTGGGGATCGTGAAAAACTTGGCATCAGTAAAAGGTTATATATGCCTATTTTATGTACCTATCCACCTGGGGTTGTGTAAGAATTTCTCTGGCAAAAAGGGGCCCCAAATGGAAAAAATTTAAGGAGCCCTGCTGTAGATATCTAAAACCTACCAAACTGAACTCATTCTCTTTTCTCTAATTTATCCTGTTGATATCTTGCATGTAGGTATGCTTTCTTGTGCATCATCTCCACCGATTAGAGTATAAGTTGTAGTTTTTTAAAGTATTTTATTATTTTCCAGTTACATAAAAGGATAGTTTTCAACATTTGTTTTCACAGGCTTTTAGTTCCAAATTTTTCTCCCACCCTCCCCTCCCTCCTCCACAAGATGGAAAGCAGTCTGATATAGGTTGTATATGTACAATCACATTAAACATATTTTTACATTAGTCATCTTGTGAAAGAAGAATCAGAGCACAAGGGAAAAATCTCAAAAAAGTAGAAACAGTCTGGTACAATCTGCATTCAAAGTTCACAGTTCTTTTTTCTGGATGTGGAGAACATTTTCTATCATGAGTCCTTTGGAATTGTCTTGGATCGTTGCACTGCTAAGAAGAGCCAAGTGTGTCACCATCATTGTTCATCATACAATATTGCTGTTACTGTGTACAATGTTCTCCTAGTTCTGCTCCTCTCAGTCAGCATCAGTTCATGCAAGTCCTTCCAGGTTTCTCTGAACTCCTCCTGCTCATCATTTCTTTTTAAAATTTTTTTTATTATAAAAGTATTTTATTATTTTCCAGTTACATGTAGAGATGGTTTCAACATTTGTTTTTATAAGATTTTTAGTTTCAAATTTTTCTCCCTCCCTCCCCTCCCCTCCAAGATAGCAAGTAATCTGGTATAGGTTATATATGTACAATCACATTAAACATGTTTCTGCATTAGTCATGCTGTGAAAGAAGAATCAGAGCAAAAAGGAAAAACCTAAAAAAAAAGAAAACAGCACCAAAACCAAAAGAAACCGTATGGTTCAATCTGCATCCATATTCCACAGTTCTTTTTTTTTTTTTCTGTATTGGGAAAGCATTTTCCATCATGAGTCCTTTGAAACTATCTTGTATTGCTGAGAAGAATCAAGTCTATTACAATTGATCGATATGCAGTGCTGTTGATACTGTGTACAATGTTCTCTGGCTCTGCTCATTTCACTCAGCATCAATTCATGCAAGTCCTTCCAAGTTTCTCTGAAATCTTTTGGCCCATTGTTTCTTTTTTGGTTTTGTTTTTTTGGTGAGGCAATTGGGGTTAAGTGACTTTCCCAGGGTCACACAGCTAGTAAGTGTCAAGGATCTGAGGCTGGATTTGAACTCAGGTACTCCTGAATCCAGGGCCGGTGCTCTTATCAACTGCACCACCTAGCTGTCCCTGGCTCATTGTTTCTTACAGCACAATAGTATTCCATTACATTCATATACTACAACTTGTTTAGCCATTCCCCTATTGATGGGCATTCCCTTGATTTCCAATTCTTTACAACCACAGAGAGAGCAGCTATAGATATTTTTGTACATGTGGGTCCTTTTCCCTTTTCTATGGTGGGAGCTGTAGTTTTTGCCTTTCTTTATCTCACCAGCACTTAACACAGTGCCCAGCCCATAATAGGTGCTTCATAAATGCTTGTTTTGTTTCCTCTTTGCCTATTCTAATTCCTTTAATTTTTCTTTCTTCTCTCATTGCTGTACCTAACATCTCTAGTACAGTATTAAATAGTAGAGGTGATAATCAGCATCCTTGCTTCCCCCTTGATTGTATTGGGAAGGCTTCTAGGTTATCCCCATTACAGATAATGCCTGCAGATGGTTTTAGATAAATACTACTTATTTTAAGGTAAGCTCCTTTTATTCCTATGCTCTCTAGTGTTTTTAATAGGAATGGGTGCTGCATTTTGTCAAAGGCCTTTTCTATGTCTGTTGAGACATAAATGCTTGTTGGCTTTACAGCAGTCCATCTCTGCCCAGGCTGTTGCCTGTGCCCCTCACGCTCTTCCTCCTCCCCTCTGCCCTACAGACTCTCTGTGCTTGTGTCATGCTCCAGGAAACTCCTCCTGATCCCCCTCATTCCTAGTGCCCCCTCTCCCAAAGCACTCTGGCACAGTGTGTTTGTGTGTTTTGTATACACACACATATAAATAGGTACTCACACATATCCTCCCTCTCCCTGAAATACAAATCAGTCATTGTAGATAAGCTCTGGCTTTGGTGTCCATCATGTTTCCTTCCAATAGAATAGGAGCTCCTTGAAGACAGGGGCTGTTTCCTTTTTAGGCCTAGGGTCTAGCTCAGGGGCTGGCACTCAGGCGGTGCTTAATAAATGCTTGAGAAAGAAATGAGTAATCATTGAATGATTTCTGAAAACAGAATTGAGTTCCATGTGAGATACCGAGTTCCCTATTAGAGAGATGACTGTTTGTTGGGAATGGCTTGGAGGGGATTCTTTCATTGGGCAGGTGGTTGGACCGAGTGACCTTGGAAGCTCTTTGCACTCAAGGCTTCTAGGATGGTCTCCAGATAGATCATCAGAAGGAAGACCTGCAACTCATTCCTGCTGGGTTCTATTGTCTCCGAAGGGCAGGGGAGCCAGACGTGACTCCCCACAGATCTCCACGCCTTCCTGGAAGGGCCGATGTCGGCTTTCCACCCATCTCTCTTCCAGGGAGTGTGAGCTCTGGCCTCCTTCCTTGTCTCTCAGGAAGAAAGGGAGATGATAGCCACATACACTTCTTTTTTTTAAAGTAATAAACATTTTTATTTATAGTTTTGGGTTCCAATTTTTATCTCTCCTTCCCTCCCTCCCCTCCCCCTTCCCTGAGGCAGTAAGAAATCAGATATGTATTATACATGTACGATTATGTAAATCATTACTATGTTAGTCATTTTGTATAAGAAAACTTGAATGAAAGAAAAAACTGAAAGTGAAAAATAGCCTACTTCAGTCTATGTTCCCTCAATATCAGTTCTTTCTTTGGAGGTAGAGAGTGTGTTTCATCAATAGTCCTTTGGGATTGTCTTGGATTATTGTGTTGCTGAGAATACCTGTCATTCACAGTTTTTCATCAAACAATATTGCTGTCTCTATGCACAAGGTTCTCTTGGTTCTGCTCCCTTCACCATACATCAGTTCATACAAGTCTTTGTAGGCCTTTCTGAAATCATCCTGCTTGTCATTTCTTAGAGCACAATAATATTCCATCACTGTCATATACCACAGTTTGTTTAGCCATTCCCCAATGGATGGGCATTTCTTTAATTTCCAATTCTTAGCGACCACAAAAAGAGCTGCTAGAAATATTTTTGTTCAAATGGGTCTTTTTCTCTTTTTGGGGATGTCCTTGGGATATAAGCCTAGCAGCGCTATTGCTGGATCACAGGGTATGCACAGTTCTCTAGCCCTTTGGGAACAGTTGCAAATTGCTCTCCAGAATGGCTGGATCTTTCCACAACTCCACCAACAGTGGATTAGCGTCCCAGCTTTCCCACGTCCCCTCCAGCATCCAGTATTTTCCTTTTGTTACATTTGCCACTCTGATAGGTGTGAGGTGGTACCTCAGAGTTGTTTTAATTTCCATTTCTCTGATCAATAGTGATCTAGAGCATTTTTTTCATATGATTATAGATAGTTTTGGTTTCTTTGTCTGGAAACTGCCTGTTTATATCCTTTGACCATTTATCAATTGGGGAATGGCTGTAATTTTTATAAATTTGATTCAGTTTTCTGTATATTTGAGATATGAGGCCTTTATCATAAATATTTGTTTCAAAATTCTTAGTTTTCTGCTTCCTTTGTAATCTTGGTCACATTAGTTTTGTTTGTGCAAGCTTTTAAATTTTATATAATCAAAATGATCTATTTTATATTTTGTTTTACTCTCTATATCTTCTTTGGTCCTAAATTCTAACTTTGCCCATAAATCTGACAGATATACAATTCCATACTCTCTCAATTTGCTTATGGCTTCATCCTTTATGAGTAAATTATCATGTATACTTCTTTAGGAACTTCAAGGCATGTCTTAATAAACCTCTTTTTTTTTTTTTTTTTTTTTTTTTTTTTAGTGAGGCAATTGGGGTTAAGTGACTTGCCCAGGGTCACACAGCTAGTAAGTGTGTGTTAAGTGTCTGAGGCCGGATTTGAACTCAGGTACTCCTGACTCCAGGGCCGGTGCTCTATCCACTGTGCCACCTAGCTACCCCTTTAATAAACCTCTTAAAAGCCTAGGTATCAGGAGGTCCAAGGTTTGGTCCTGGCAAGAATTTGTGACTCCACCACCTTCTAGTAAAGTGACAGGGTCATTCTAATGGTCTTTTCAGGCTCTTTCTGAAGCTCTCAGGCTGTGCTCTAATTTCTGAGGGGTGTTTCCACACTTAAAAAGAGGCATGAATGGGGAATGCATCGTGGGGGGCAGTTTGTCTCAGATCTGTGACCCTCCTGCTTTGCACGAGGCCAACCCTGATTTCTTCACTTTCATGCAACCCAACTCTTTCTGTCAGTGAACTGATTTTGTTCTTGACATATCCCTTTCCGAGCCCCACAGACCCCTGGCCTGTTCCTTTAACAAAACAGAGCTCAGATAGCGTTATTCAGTTGGTGTTTGCCATTCATTAGCAGAAAGGAAGGAGGGATGCTCTAAAATCAGTTACCGGGATGGCTGTGAGCCAGTGTATTCTCTCAGGAGCCTGGCATCGTGGGCTGGCACTGTCTTCATTGATGTCATTGCCGTCAGGGTACAGATGGTTCTCTTGGTCTCCTTTGTTCCTCAGCATCGTCATTTCATACACGTCTCCTCATGTTTCTCTGAATTCATCTTCACTGTTTATCAACGCCTTTTCATTCATTGATTCTTGTGGTGCAAAGAGAATTTCATTATATTGCTGTGCCGTTGTTTCCAATGGGCGTGGGTGTGTTTCCTGGCTAGACTGTAAGCTCCTCAGGGCATGGGGAGGGCTTTACCTTAGTGTGTGTTTGCCCATCACCTAACAAAGCGCCTGGCTCACAGTAGGACACTAGCTAATTGGTTGGTTTAGTGGAACAGCCACATGACATTTCCTGCTTTGAATATTTTGGTACAAATTGGACTTTGTTCTCTGCTAGTGACTTCCTTGAGGTATGAACACAGTTGGGGGGGGGGGGGTCACCGGATCAGAGTCTAGGCACATGAAGAACTGTCTTGCCTAGCTTGCTGCAGTCTGGCGCCCCGGTATTCCTGTCTGCCCACGTTCTCCCCACCACTGACGATTTTCATCTTCTACATCTTGGCCAGTTTTAACGGGGTGGTGGGCTGCTGTACCTGGTGGATGAGGCTGTCAGTGAATGCCACTTTGGGGCTGGTTGTTGGCCTGAGGTAGGGCTGGCTAAAGAATTTGCTATTTCCAGGTCAGTTCATCCAGCAGTGTGGGGAAGAGGGAGGGAGGAGCCATGTATTACAGGTGTTAAAAAGGAAATCATGAGAAGGGAGGCCCCATGAGCACCAGCAGGGGAAGCTGGATTCTCTGTAGAGGGTTAGCCGATCCCCAAGGGACTGGGGCCTGTGCTCTTTGACACGGGGGCTTTCTGTGACTTTTGGCCCTGACGTTCTATGTCCCAGCGTCTGTTAAGGTTCTCACTTGGTGTGTTTTTCCTCACTAAGCTCTGGGCGTCCCTCCTTGCATGCAAATGCCGTTTAGGCCATTCCAATTCAGAGCCCCCTCACTGCTCTGTGTGGCATGATCGGTGGCGGCCGATTTAAGGGACTGCTGGACTTGAGTCGCCTCAGCCTCAGTTAGATGGTGGCCCCCACCAGCCAGGTAACTTCTTCAGTCCCGTCTGCTCAGAGGCAGGGAGAGTAGGAACTTGGCCAAAGAGCAGAGGAACGCTGCGGCTGGAGTAAGGAGAAGCACCGCCAAGCACTGGGTTTGCTTGTTTTCTACACTGGGGCTCCCTATCTCATCGAGGCTGGAAATGCAGGGAGCACTCATGAGCTGATTCTGACACTGATCAGCAAGGAAGCTTGACCTGCTTGGCTTTGCCGACCCCTTGTTAGGCAGCCTTGTACCCCCTCTGTTCTTGGGGGCTCACCCCATCGACCGCTGACTCAGTACGGACACTCGACTGCAGCTACCCTGCTGGAGCTCAGTACTGCCAAGCTCAGTGGGTCTCCCAGTAGAGCCTTCCCCACTGCTCCTGGTCCAGCATGCTTAGCAGGCATGGGGCCTCTGGCCCCAAGACCATCCCTGGACATAACCACCGTCCCCTTTCTTCTTAAGCTTTTGTTTGTTTGGAGGGATTTTTCTCCATAGCTCCCACAGTCTCTCAGTCTTACAGTGGAAGTCAATCAGGAAGCAGGACTCTTGGGACAGAAACTTGCTTTTGAGGCAGCTTTGCTAGAAGACAGAATCTGTACTGCAGGGGATGTTGGAATGGTCAGGCCGGGCAGTGGGCAGTGCAGCTTTGGGCGAGGTGGAGGGCTGGGGCCCCCAGAGTGTTCTGTGGATGCGCCGTCCTTCTCTTGAATGGCTATAAATAGAGTCTTTGTGCAGAGCCCCCAGAAGGAGCCCGGCTTGGCTTTTAAGGCACATTAATAATGTACTTCCTGAAAATAGGCCGCCACTGGCAGCTTTGATCAGCCAGAAACAGGCTGGGCCTGGGTTTTCAGAAGAGGAGTCTGGCCATTTGTTTGCAGGAGCCCCCCCATGTAGGCCTTCAGACCCCGACTGTGGGTCTGTTGTTCTTGTCTCTCTTGGGTGAAAAGCTGTTTCTCCTGTCTGATGTCCTCTTCTTAAAAATGATAGTTCAGTAAAACACTGTATGAGCCTTGAAGCCCCATCGAAATGGAAGCTGCCAACACCGTCATAAAGAGGAGACTCCCTAGAAAAGCCTCGGGATCGTTCTGGGAGGACAAGCTCTTTGGGCAAAGCCGAAGTTAAGAGCCCAGCACTCTTTGGCGCTCTCAGCATCATAGATGAACAAGGCAGCACAATGGCCCCTCACGAGCCCAGAGCTAGGACTAGGGCAACCTGGGCCTGTGGCGTGAGCTGCCAGAGCCCTTGGGATGGGATCTAGGCCTAGCGCCATTCTGGGGCCCTTGACGAGCGCAGCATCAGCAGTGCGGTCTGCCAGTGTCAGGAGATCGCCGAGGGCCCTTAGTTAGCAGCAGGCCTGGAGCCTTTCCCAGACCTTCATTGGTTTCTGATTTTAGGTCCTTGGACTGAAAGACGTGTCTTTATATTTGAACTGAGGGGCTCAGGTTTGGGTGACAGAAGGCAGCACAGTGTGTCTTGAGTGTATAAACAGTTGGTACCCATGTGGAACTTGTCTCCAGGGTGTGTGTGTGGGGGTGGGGAGGGACAGATAAGGAGGGAGATAGATAGATAGAGAGGCAGAGATTGAGAGAGAGGAGGAGAGAGGAGGACAGGCCCTCGATCCTTGGGCAGCCGTCACTGACTTTGCTTTTCCCTGCCAGACGGCAGCAGCTTGTTTGACTCCATGGCGAGTGGGATGCGCCTCATTGTCAGCTGCATCTCCTCCTTCCTCATCCTGTCCTTGCTGCTCTTCATGGTCCATCGGCTGCGGCAGAGGCGCCGAGAGCGCATTGAGTCGTTGATCGGCGCAAACCGTAAGTAGCCTGTGGGGCTGTGGAGATTCCAGGGGCTGAGGGGACAGTTGGTCCAGACCTTTCTTCCTTTTGAATAGCATTGCATCTATTCTCATTGATGAAATGAAGTGGCCCTCATGCAGGGCCCTGGGGATGCAAAGGGAAAGGAATTAGGCCCTGCCTTCCAGGAGCCGGGAGAAGACAACAGATATACAGACAGCTGAGTACAGAGTCCATGCGGGATAAATACCAGTCTGTGGAGGGGCCGGGGAAAGTCTCCAGTGTGAAGTTGTAGCTTGAAGGGCTGCCCAGATGCCAAGGTGGAGAGGAAGCAGGAGAGAGTGATGGGCCTTGGGGACGGCCTGGGCAAGGAGATGGGAAGAGGGGAGGCTGGAATGTCTCCTGGTGAGAGAGCGGGCAGAAATTCATCCTAAGGAGAGCTTGGAACCAGTTTGGGATGGTTTTAAATCAGGAGGTCAGGCAACAAGCAGGCATTGCAGAAGTGCTTGCTTACTCTGCCAGTGACCACATTGATGAGGCCGTCCACATGGAAGCTGCTGCTTGGGAAGGGCCGGATTTGGCTCCAGAGGGGAGAGAGGAACAAATACTCCCTTGCCTCTTTGCAGGGTGGGGGGCTATGGGGCTGTGGCACTGTAGACACATGTTCATTTGTTGGCTGGTTTTCCTTTTTTTGGGGGGGTTCTTTATTATAAAGAATGATTTTCTGGGCAGATGTGGGGGGAGGAATACAGTGGAAAATGTAGATGATATATAAACAAAAGATAGCAGAGCAATTTTATTTACAAAATAATGGAGCGGAGGTTCCAGCTTGCACAAGGGGAGGGTAGAAAGGACTTTGGGACAGAGCCAGGGGAAGGGCAGGGCCGGCAGGCAGCAAAGGAAGGGGAATTTTCATTTCTGCAGGATCTGAGCCGGATTCTAATTTCAAATCACAGGGAAATTTTGTCAACCATCGAGCAGTAGGTGGCCGCACACTTTCTGATCCAGAGCTGATACCCAGACGGGCTCTTTATTTGACTACCACTTCCTGCACAGGATGGGGTGGGAGCTAAATCCTTGAGCTCCTGATCCCAGCCAGTCCAGGTGGCCAGGACTGGTGTTGTGGGGCCCGTCTGGGAAGCATCGGGGCAGAGGCCTAGTATCGGCCCTTGGGGATCGCCCTCCCTCAGCTCGGACAGCTGCGTCCCAGGCCCGAGCTTGGACGTCGGTTTGATGACACCCTCTAGGTAGGCCCAGAGCAGCTGATCCAGGTCAGAGGGCCACAGGCCTGGCTTGGGGTGCAGGAAACTCCCAAGGGGAGCAGGCCTTTCCTCGATGCCCCAGGACATACACCCCAGGATGACACAGAGACTGCCCTTGAGGAGGCTGGTGTGTGACGGCCTCTTGGTACAAGGGAAGCATAGGGTGGAGCCCGGGCCAGAGACTCCACTGGGGTGGCCCAGCCTTCTTGGGCTCAGAGGAACTCAAATATTGGGGTTGGGGGAATTGGGGCAGGACTCTCCCCATAGCCCTCAGGCTGGGGCTATTGCCCAAACTGGGTAAGGCCCATCTTCCTCATGGGCTTCTGGTCTTTGTTAGTGAACAAGGGGGCGGACATCAGGGTGCACTGGAGAGCATGCTGCTCTGGAGTCCAAAGGTCTGGATTCAAATCCTTCAACAAGCAGCTTCTGCTGCTTTTACTTGGGGGGACTGTGGGTGTTCACTTTACCTCCAGGGGCCTCCATTTCACCTAAATTTTTTTTTTTTTTTGCGGGGCAGTGAGGGTTAAGTGACTTGCCCAGAGTCACACAGCTAGTAAGTGTCAAGTGTCTGAGGCTGGACTTGAACTCAGGTCCTCCTGAATCCCGGGTTGGTGCTTTATCCACTGCGCCACCTAGCTGCCTCCCATTTCACCTAATTTTTTAAAAAATTCAGGTTTCTTTTTTCAGCTCTAAATTCTTTCCCTCCCCTTTCTCTTTCCTCCCATGGTAAAAGCAAGAAAAGCAAAGCCTGCTACAAAGTATCTATGTACATGTATACATACACGTATTAAAAAACCACACTCCCAAACCAAAGCTAGGCCGTCCTCTGAGCCCATCGTGTGTCTCTGGAGGAGGTGGCGTATTTTACCGTGAGACCCTGGAATTTTGTGCTGGATCCTCGTGTTGATCAGAGTTCCTGAGCCTTTCCAAGTTCTTGTTCTTGTGTAAATTGTTCTCCTGGGTTTGCTTTCCTTCCTCTGCATCAGTTCAAACACGTCTTCACAGGGTTTTCTGAAATCATCCCCATCATTATTTGGCCATTCCCAACTTCGCCACCTCGGGGCTTGTTTTCCTCTTTAAGCTCTTTGGGCCCTGGAGGGAGGAGCAGGACGGCGGGGACGAGGACACGCGCAGCTCAGTGGCTTTTTGGCCATAACCAGAGTGGAGCTGTGCATTCCTGTACCCATTTTCACACAGCCACTCCAGCATTTGTCATCTGCTAGGTGTGAGGCAGAACCTCGGGGTTGTTTAATTCGTGTGTCTCTAATTACTGATGCAGAACATTTTTTCATGCAGCTCCTGATAGCCAGGGTTTCTTCCTCTGAATACTGCCTGATCATGTCCTGTGATCAGTTAGCAATTGGGGAAATCCCTCGTATTCTTATGAATTTGAATCTGTTCCCAGTATATCTTAGAAGTGAGACCTATCAGAAAATCTAAGTGCAGAGATTTTTCCCAAGTGTTCTAAGGTCCTTTCCAGCTCTAGAGTCGTGTTCCTGCGAGGGGCCCAAGATGAGGAGATTCAGAAGAGCCTAAAACGTGTGTGTGTGAGTGTGTGAGTGTGGGAGTGTGTGCTTGCACGAATATGTGCGTGTGTGTGTGTGTGTGTGTGTGTGTCTTTGTCTGCTCGCTGCAATTAGAGTGTTCTTGTGAAATATCGATCAAAACTGTGTCATGGGACGTTCACTTCCATTTATTTTGATTCCGGGAGCTCAGATTAAGCTTGGAAGGTGCCAGGCCCTGCTTGTGCTTGCAATACAAAGCTGGGGAGTTTACAGTCTCTTGGGGATGGGAGGGGGGGTGCAGGTCGCAGAGCAGGGTGCAGGTCTCAGTAGGCCCCCCTGCTGTGCTCTCTATGTATGGCCCAGAGTCTTTGGGGGTGGGGGCGGTCAAGGACAAAGGCGAGGCACTGCTTGATTTGTTCCCCGTTCTCCAACAGTGCATCATTTTAACCTTGGACGGCGGATCCCAGGCTTCGATTATGGCCCTGATGGCTTCGGGACGGGCCTTACTCCGCTGCATCTCTCTGATGATGGGGAAGGTGGAGCCTTTCATTTCCACGACCCTCCCCCACCCTACACGGCTTACAAGTACCCAGACATCCAGCACCCTGACGACCCGCCACCGCCCTATGAAGCCTCTATCGACCCCGCCACAGCGCTCTGCGCCACTCCAGGTGCTGCCCCTGTCTGGGCTGGGTGGGTCCCTTCCCTCTGGGCTTGTGGTTTTAAAAGGATCTAGAATTTAAGGGGGTGAACGATTGATTCCCATCAGCTTTCTGTTACCACTTTAACCTCTGTGTCCTCCTCCCCCTCCTCCTCTCCCTCACCTCCTCTTTCCCTTGGTCTTTCCTTCTCCTCCTCCTTCCCCTCTTCTTCCTCCCTTCCCTCCTCCTCCTCCTTTTCCCTCTCCCCTCCTCCCTTCCTCTTCCCCCTTCTCCTCTGGTGGAACATTGTTTTCGCTAACACTCTCCCAGGTAGCTCCCGTGACGCTTGCTCTTCAGTGGAGAGGCGATCCCTGGGCATGTTGGCAGGTGCTTGTGCTCAGGCCCTTAGAATAACTAGCACTTTGGTTTGTCTTCTTGCAGCCCCTCTGTCTCCTCTGCTCCCTGACCCTCACTCACATGTAAATACGATTTCCCACTTTGAAAACCATCCCCTCAGGAGCCCGTTCGAAACAGGATTGTCTGTAGGGTGCACGTGCCCGGCTGCTCCCAAGACTTTGTCTGCCAGGCCCCCATTTGAATGAGGAATACCTGGGAAGCGGGTTCTTTGTGGTCAGTGGACATTTTGAGAGTGCCCTTTGTGGGCTGCACTGCCGGATGTCATCCCTGTGGACAAAGCCTCGGGGCAGAGTCTAAGAGGTAGAAGGAAGCTTTGTGGTGCTGTGGCCCTTCCAGGGGGAACACTGAGGCAGAGGGAGGTGAAGGCACTTGTACAGGCTCCCCCTGACACTGAAGGGCAGAGCGGAGGCTCGCTGGCGACCAGCGGGTTTGGACCAGCTGATCCAGCTGGCCCAGCAGGTCCTGTGCTAATTGTCGACCCTGGACGGATGGACAGCTATAGGACAGTGAAAATCATTCATTCTGGTTTCTAAAAACATCTAGTTGGCCCAGCTGGGCTTACTAAGGGGGTGAAACTTGGGGGTGTTAACTTGCCACTTGGGGCAGCCAGGTGGTGCTACAGTGGACAGAGCACTGGGCTTGGAGTCTGGGAGACCCAGCTGGGTGACCCTGGGCAAGTCACTTTACCCTGTTTGCCTCAGTTTCTTTGTCCATAAAATGAGCTGGAGAAAGAGATTACAAACCACTCCAGTGGGAAAGACCCAGATGGGGTCAGGGAGGGTCAGGCATGACGGCAGCCTTCTGGGCTGGCTGCTGCAGAGCTCTGTGACGTTGCAGGCCCAGGCCAGGCCGGCCTCGAGGGCTTCCTTTGTGAGTCGCTGATGCAGGGGTGAAGGGAAAGGGCCTCCCCGCTTGCTCAATGTCAGTCTTTGCTTCCTTTCCTAGATGGTGTTTGTCCCCAGCCAGCTCAGGGCAGCCCGCCCTCCCTAGGAGACAGCGATGCATCTCCCCCCCTCCCCGAGGGGCCTCTCCCGCCCTCGGCGGGGCCCTCCGCAGCAGAGCTGGATGACTCAGTAGATAGCAGCACCCTCCTCGTACCTCCGGACACACCCCTGAGCGAGAGTGGGCCGGCAGAGACTCTTGGGGGCAGCCGCCCCAGCCTCTGCTCTCTCAACACCATCGTATAAAGGGGTGGCGAGCCGATAGCCTGCCGGTCGGAAATCATCGGAGCAGCTGTTTGCACACCACTGGACAAAGAAACACGGCTCCAGGCGCCAGGCTCCGCAGGGAGCGCCCGCTCTGCCTTCTCTCTTCCAGGCTGGCATCACCCCCCCATTGTGCTGGGCTGGGTTCTGCCCTCACTGCATTCACCAACTGGTTTATTGTGTATATAGGAAGGGCAGCTGTGGTCAGGCTTCTTGTCTTTAGTCATGGGGGAGGGCCTGGGTGACTCCCTGGGGTAGAGATCGGGCTGCGGCCAGGGCCGCGAGGGCCGGCGTCTCCCTGGATGGCCGGCTCCAGTGTAGCACTTGCAGGTGTCCACAGGACAGCCGCAGGTAGGGCTGACTGGGGGGACGTGCTACTCACACACGAGCTTAGGACCAGGGAGGCCCTGGTGGCGAGTGTGCCGGCGGCCAGCGCTGCAGCTCCGTCTCGAGATGGCAGAGAACTAGAGGGAAGGGGTCTGCAG
This sequence comes from Dromiciops gliroides, assembly GCF_019393635.1. Taxonomy (NCBI): domain Eukaryota; kingdom Metazoa; phylum Chordata; class Mammalia; order Microbiotheria; family Microbiotheriidae; genus Dromiciops; species Dromiciops gliroides. Next base: position 6,385,130 of record NC_057861.1, read on the forward strand.
AAGGTTTGGCCTTTTAGGCCTTGGACGCAGGGGGTACTTGGAGATCCTCGGGCTTCAGGCTGTGGGCTGAGCAAGCACGGCCGAGTGGAGCAGGCCTGTGTCATCTGAGGAGCCCCACTGGCAAGGGACCTCTGTGCAGAGTGAGGAGGGGGCTGGCCGCTGGCAACCGTCCTGTGGCTCCTCTGTTAGGATGAATTCCTGCATTCAGACCTGCCTGGGTGAGAGCAGACAAGAAGAAGGGAAATGGCACCTTGGGTGCTGGCCTTGCAATGGGATTGCTTCTCCACCGGGGTCTCAAACTGCAGACTGATGGCCTCACCGGGAGACGGTGTGGCCCAGGCCCAAGGAGGCTCTGTGGGTCATCATGCTCCTTGGGACCCACCCCTAACCTCCGGTGCCTCCTCTGGAAACTGGGGCCCCTTCTCCCAGGCTCAGTCCTCCCTGCCTGTGAGCCCCTGAGGATCCCTCCGGGGGAGTGGCTGCCCTTTTTGATGCCTCTGGAAGCAGAGGCTTTGGGGCAGTGGGCAGCAGGAGGGCTTTTCAGGGCATTGGAGAGCACCCACCAAGATGCGTGATTGCTGCTGGTGTAGGCCTCAGTCTCCTGGGTGAGGGGGTGGTGGGGATCTTGGCACACTCGGTGATGGGGGCTCCCTCTCCACTGAAAACTAACAGCATCTTAGGGATGGGCCTCAGATGGTATTTCACTTATACCTAGACCTCTCAGTATTTCCCCAGGCTCTCAGCCTGAGGAGTGCGATCACTGGTGTCTGTCCCCACCTGTCTCTCTCCCCTCCCCTGCAGTTCAGTTAGTGGTTTACCCTGGTAGGAATTCTGGGGGGCATTCGGGGGTAGCTGTACCATGTGTTTGTCTCCTGCCAAGGTCGGGCTGATGCCTCCCGGTGGGTGAAGGTGCCCCTGGGCTCAGCACGAGGGAGTGAATGCCCGTGGTCAGTGGCTTATGGTTGTTCAGCAGAGGCGAGATACTTGTGGTTCTATCTCCCAGCACCCCCGTCCCACCCTCCAAAAGGCCAAAGCTACCTGCCTTGGGGAGGAGAGGGCTGGAGGCTGGGCCCGCCTGAGCAGGGCATGTCCATTTTGGCCCGTTCCTCCTTCCTCAGCCATGACCTGCACGGCGTGTCTTTGGTCCCGAGCACCCAGTGAAGGGAGTGGGGGATTTCTCTACATGGTGTGCTCCCGCTCATGTTTCAGAGACTCGGACGGCCAGAGACGGTAGCCTGTGGACAGCAAGTGTTGCCCAAGTAGGAATAATAAAGCGGGTGTTGTGCACTTTTGAGCACATCTATACATTTTCTATACATTGTATGTACTGACCGTGTTTCCTTTAGTTTTATTTGGGTGGTCGAGTGTGTGTGTGTGTGTGGGTGTGTGTGTGTGTGTGTGGGTGTGGGTGTTATCACAGTAAGGTGGATGCCCACCTGAGGAAGGAAGGGCTGGGATGGTTCAGGTAGGAGTCCCCCGAGGAGGCTTGGAGCAAGTGCTGCTGGGTCAAACCATACTGGGCATTCATTCATTCATTCGTTCAGCCAGCCATGTTTCCTTGGGCTAGAACCAGCCACCTTGTGGGGGCATCATTCAGTCTCAGTTGAGTGATTCAGATCCTGGGTTGTCACCTCTCAGAGAAAGAGGGAGAGTCCCTGCAGCTCTTCTCTCTGGGTTCCTCAGTCACTTGTGGCTGTTTATTTCTCCTGTCCTAGTGCAGATGAGGCCCAGGACTTTTCTCCTGTGGGCATGTGAACCTGTTTTTAGTCCTTTTTCTCCTTCTGTGCAAGGAGGGCTGGATGCCACTGGGGCTCCTGCCCTAAGCAGACCTTGTTGACACTCCCCCCGCCCCGTGGCACTGGCTAGCTGAGGGGGGGAAGCCTCGGCCTCTTCTTTAGACCTGGGCAGGGCCGCTGGTAGCATCACTCTTCCCTCTTGCCAAACGGTCGATGTGGGAAGTGTTCATATTTTTTGTTTTTTAAAGAATGATGACATCATCTATTTGCACATTGAATTCCCCATTCTGGTTGTTCATTAAAGTCACAAAAAGCTTTTGGTTGCTGTTTCTGGAATATTCTTTGAGGTCTGCTGGGGAAGAGTAGAAGGCTGTGTTTCAGAATGGGGAAGTGCCCATCGTCTCCTCACGTGCCTCTCCCTTGTATTTTCACCGCGTCACCCGAACCCTTGGACGGATGGGTTCTTTCTCATTTTTAAACCAGTAAGACGCTAGAAGCACACTGAGCTAACCAATCTCTAAGGCCCCTTCCAGAATCAGTGCTGTGATCCACAGCAACCAAAGGGGAAGGAAAGCCACTGGTCAGCTTGTTTGCTTTCAGCTCCTGACCACTGGGGAACCCCGAGCAGGGAAGCCAAGGTGGTCTTATCTGAGGTGGCCTGAGGCTGGGCCTCCCTGAGAGAGGCCTGCCCCTGACTGGTTCCAGAGCGGTCCCCTTCGACCTGAGGGCCTGTAGGGAGAGCAGAGGCCAAGGTAATTGTTCCTGAGAGCCAGGCAAGGTGCCGCTGTGGACCCAGGGCCGCAGCTGAGACACATTTCTGCACGCTGGAGTATTATAGGTAGCAAACCTCCCTTGTAGCTTCCCTGAGCCTAGCTCAGCCCCTCCTTGGGTGGGTTGTAGTTTTTGGTAGAGACTTCTTCCTCCCTCCTCCTGACACAATGCGGTGCCATTTGAAAACACTGGATCGACCCTTTCAGAAATACTTAGTCATGGGTGTCATTTTTTCACTGGATAGAATGACTTCTTGCCAATCAATAGCTTAGTTCTGTATCGGGTGACTTCAGCTCCTGAGGCCTGGGAGGGTAGAATCAGCATTGGAGGGCCCTCCCCCGCCCCCAACACACTTTCTAGCTACAGCCTGAGCCTGGAGGCCACGCAAATGAGTGCCTTTCATTCCAAGCTGAGGCCCAGGGCCTGGGTGCCCAGCCTGGCCCTGCCCTGCCCCATTGTCTTGTAACCATCTGCTTCCCTGAGCCACCCAGGGTCTGCAGCAGGAGAGTGTGTGGGTGAGCCTCTCACCATAGTACTGCCTGTAGGGGTGTGGCTCTCCCTGGGGAATCCCAGACTCCTATGCAGGGTGGTGGCACATCACCTCAGAACTGACTGAGCGGCTGTGTGGCTTCCTTCTGTGAACATGGGACCCCACCCCCTTGGAGAGAGCCACTGGGGTCTTGGTCCCCATCCTGCCTCCTTGCTTGCTCAGAGCGAGGACTAGATTCTGCTCAGTGAGATTCACATGGGAGCTTCCACATGGGTCAAGCCTGGGAGGCCCGTGTGCTTTCTGTCCACAGAAGATGCTTCCACATTCTTGGGGGTCGTCAGGAAGCATGACTCAGTGCTGAGACTGGGGCAGAATGTGCATTGGCCCCCTTCTCACCCTGCTGAAAATCGCCACCCTCTCCAAGGATTTAGGCTCCAGACTTGACTGAGTACCTCACCAGGGGAGGGGGAGTTTGTATGGTCCAATAAGGGAGGGGAGGGTCTTTCCCTTTTCCTCACACTCCCTGCCCGAGAGGTGGAATGCCCCACTTCCCACATGCCAACATGCCTCCCCCATTCCCAGGGCCAGATTCTGCCCTTGCTGGGGAGTCGGGATGGAGAGTGAGGAGGCCACCCTCCCCTCATGCCCTGACCCCTGTGGAGTTGGTGATACTCTACAGCCTTGTATGAGGGCTTCTGGTCTTCTCTGAAAGGAAGGACCGGCACTGGACACTGGGGACGTCCTGAAGACTTTCTTGCTTTCACAGAGGGGGTTTTAATTGTTTGGACTGTTTGGGTTTTGTTGTCCAGTTGGCACTAATCTTTTTGTCCTCAAGCTGCTGTGAGAACTGTGTCATCTAAATGCCAAATAAATTTGTGTTCTGGCCACAACTCCTTAGTTGTCGGTTTGTTCTAGGACCTGCAGAAGAACAGGGCTGCCCCCTTGGAAAGCTGGGCTTGTGGATGGGAGGGATCGTGGGCACCATCTTTGGCACGCTCTGTAGAGGCATTGCCCTTGATGCCCTTGGAAAGCTGGGCTCTCATGGATGGGAAGGATCATGGGCACCATCTTTGGCATGGTCTGTAGAGGCATTGCCCTTGATGCCCTTGGAAAGCTGGGCTCTCATGGATGGGAAGGATCATGGGCACCATCTTTGGCATGGTCTGTAGAGGCATTGCCCTTGATACCCTTGGAAAGCTGGGCTTGTGGATGGGAGGGATCGTGGGCACCATCTTTGGCACGCTCTGTAGAGGCATTGCCCTTGATGCCCTTGGAAAGCTGGGCTCTCATGGATGGGAAGGATCATGGGCACCATCTTTGGCATGGTCTGTAGAGGCATTGCCCTTGATGCCCTTGGAAAGCTGGGCTCTCATGGATGGGAAGGATCATGGGCACCATCTTTAGCACGGTTTGTACAGGCGCTGCCTGAGATGCCTTCAGGCTGCTGGTCCGCAAACTGGGCCAGGCAGGCCCAGGGGACCAGAATGAACAAACCAGCTCACAGACTGTGCCCTGTTGAACCACAGGGGACTCCGTCTCCATGATTGCTGATATTTGTGTGGCACTAAGAGGTTTATGAACCACTTGGCTAAACACAACCCAGGGAAGTAGTTGTATAAGCATTATTCTTCTTACTTTACAGTTGAGGAAACTGAGGCTCAGAGTATTAGTAGAACCAACTAAGAGTTGTAGCTTAAGGCCAGCACTCTGGTTAGAAATGAGTGTGACTCTGGGCCTTTGGGGCCCTTTTGTGTATTCTTCATCCAACCCTGGGGATGGGGAGAGGAGGATAAATAAACAATCACAGAATTTTAGAAGGAAGAAACCCCAGTGTGAGTATAGTCCAACCCATCCCTGAAAAGTAATCCCCACAAGAGTGAATGAATGAATGAATGAACAAATGAATGAATAGAAAATAATTTGTTAAGCACTTAATGTGTGCCAAGCACTGTGCTAAGTACCGAGGATACAGATATGAAACAAAGTCTCCTTATCTCCAGAAGTTTGCATTCTAAAAGGGAGAAGATAAGGAGTGATGGTCAAGGAGAGATGTTTTGGTTGGTTAAGCTACACTGACATTGAGCAGACTGCGGGAGAAAATGAACTGAGCCTTTCCAAGAGCAACGACAGCTCATTTCAAGAACTGGAAAGAGGAGGCAAGACCAGGGAAGCAGATCCTATAAAAATTGTGGGGAGGAGAGTACAGGGATGAGGGGCAGATAAAGAGGGCCTTTCCTCTGGTCATTCTTTCCCACGTGTAACTTGCTTCCTTTTGTATCCCTGGCTCTTAGCACAGTGCCTAGCCCATAGTAGGTGCTTAATAAATGTTGATGGGACCATCCAGTCGGGCTACATGGAAGGGGGAGCATTTGGTTGGGACTTAGAGAATAGATACCATTTTATCAGAGATGAGCAGGAAGGGCGTAGGAAATAGCATGCACCAAGGCAAGGTGGAATGGGAGCTACTTGAGGGCAAGGTCTGTCTCACTTTTGTCTCAATATCCCCATCTTCTAGCATTTAACAGACGATTAGGACATTAACACAGGATTAAAGGGAGCCTAGATCAGAAATGGCCGGAAGGTGGAACCTAGGAGGGAGGCCCAGTGTAAGACTAGGAGCTCCCCGAGGGCAGGGACTGTTTATTGCCTTTCTTTGAACTCACAGCATTTAGCACAGTGCCTGGCTCACACTAGGTGCTTAATCGATGCTTGTTGACTTGGGAAGGCTGGCTAAGGCCATCTTGTTAAGGACCTTGAATGCCAGGCGAGGGAGTTTGGACTTCTTCATTCAGTAGACTATTGAGTGACATGACTAGATGGGTAGCTAAGTCTGGCAGCCAAAGGAAGGATGCATTGCAGGGGAAAAAGTGGAGGTGGGAGGATCCATTATGGGGAGATCACAGTAGTCCAGGTGGGTGGTAATGAGGGCCTGGGCTGAGGCTGTGACGTGAGATTAAAGAGGAAGGGAATGGGGTGAGGTGGAATCGAGTGTGGAGGGGAGCGACCAATGGTACTGAATATAGCCAAGCCTCGCTGCTGCTACCGAAAGGGGATGCTTAGAGGAGGCGTTGTCTGACAGATCATTCTGGGTCAGGGAAGCTGAGGAGACTCACGTGATCCAGATGGGCGAGATGACTTTGGTGCTTCCTCCAGACTTGGGAGTCTACACCCCTAGTGTTCTGCTGTCACTGTCCTCCCCAAGCATCCTTCTCCTTTGCCCCACCTGCCCAAAGCTTCTTGCAGGTGATGGATTGAGAATGCTTAGGTCAAGCCTTATAGGCATGGGACTGAGCAAGAAACACAAGAAAAACGATCCCTCTTTCCTTCAGGAGCTCGTCCGTGTGTGTGTGTGTGTGTGTGTGTGTGTGTGAGACAGAGACAGAGAGACAGTGGGGAGAGAGGAGAGACAGAGACAGAGAGATCAGAGCACCTGGGTTGTATGAGTTTGGTTTTGCTTTATATTCTGATCATTGTATTTCATTGTAACTGGTTTACTTTGTATCTTTTCTTTCTTCTTTTTTTTGGGGGGGGGGAGAAATGGGGGTTAAGTGAATTGCCCAGGGTCACACAGCTAGTAAGTGTCAAGTGTCTGAGTCGGATTTGAACTCAGGTCCTCCTGAATCCAGGGTCAGTGCTCTATCCACTGTGCCACCTAGCTGCCCCTTCCTTTGTATCTTATTGGATGCATTCACAAATGTGGTTCTGAGAAAGGGTCTGGGTGCCAGAGGCATCCATGACAAAAACAGGTGAAGATCTGTTAAAGTTGAAACTTCCCAAGCCTCAGAGTCGGAAGACAGATTTGGGTTCCAGCTGGCCGTGTGACCCTGGATGAGTCTGTTATGTTTAAAATCTAAATGTGTGGTCGCCTTAAATGAGAAGCTTTAGCACCAGTCTTAGCTGATTGGTGTAAAAAATAACAGAATATAATACCCTATGCTGACAAACAGTATGTTAATAACAACATAGAAAAGGGAGAAAGGAGAAGTTTGTCCAGAGGGGCGGTCCCTCACGAACCCTTCAGAACTGCCTGTGGAAAGTGGTTTCTCCTGCTGACCTCAGCAGCATACGTCACTTCAGGGCAGGCCAGGTGTGGCCCTTCCAATCAGTCAGCCAAATTCCAATAATCTTGCCACAAGTTCCTTCCTGCTCCAAGCCTCCTCTTCTTCATGGGTAAAACACAAACCTAGATTAAACTCCTACTGTGTGCTGGGAAGTGTGATAGAATTAGCTACAGTGTAGCTTTGTTACGAGAAAAGGGATGTGTGAGCCATAAAGTGCTTTACAAATGGAAACCATTGGCCTCTTTTGGGAATGCTGGCTGGTTGGAGGGAGAAACCTTTGGCCTTGTATTCTGGGCTGGGTCATCAAGGGCTTCTCCGGGGCAGCTGCTCCTCAAAACCTCTTCCCACCTTCTCATGCTTCATCTTAGAATACTTGACGTGGAGTCAGGAAGACCTGAGTTCGAATCCTGATTGAGCCACTTACTGGCTATGTCTTCACTTAGCCGCTCCCTACCTCAGTTTCCCCTTTTATAAAATGGAAATATAAATAGAACCTGCCTCCTAAGTTGTTGTGAAGAACACGGGCCTTGCCACCCACCCGGCTGCTGCATCTTGGGTCTTCCCAGTCTCTATCTGCCCTGAGGCAGAACTCTTTTATATGTTGCTCCCCCACTTAGACTGTGAGCTCCTTGAGAGTGGGACCATCTTGGTTTTTCTAATTAAGCCCAAGTGCTTAATACTGTGCTTGACCCACAGTAAACACCAAGTGCTTTTTCATTCTTCAGAGAAGAGGCAGATGGCTTGGACCACTGTTCAAGGCCTAGAAGGTAGGAAATGAGATCAGGAACAGTGACACCTCCCTGAGCATGAATTTGTCAGTCACTTCAATGGGGTGAGGTTCTGCTTGGTGGAGAAAGGCTCTAAGCATTACACAATCTGAAACCTCACTCAGAGTTCCCTTGTCTAGGCCCCCGCCCCATTCCAAGGTCTCCTTCACAGCATCCCTAGACCCGAGGCTTGGAACCTGAGGCTGTGGATGGATTTCAGGGGGTCTGTGAACTAGGGTGGGGAAAAAGACTCATTTTCACTCACCTCTAACGGCCATGTAACCATCATTCATTTAAAATAAATCATCATTTAGTGATTTAAAGCCATGCAAGGGGCCATAGGCTTCTGCAGACTGCCAGAAGGATCCACGTCACAAAGATGATGCCCAAGGCCTAGCCTGGGCTCAGCTTTGATGCCTCTGGTGACAAGGGAGAGGCTGCCCATTCACTTTCTCCTTATATCAAGCTGATGCCCACCTCCTCATAACGCCTAGTTATGTCCTCTGTGGCTAAGCTACAGAAGTCTAAGCTTTCATCTACAAGGCAACCCTAGATAAATTCGAAAACCGGGATGATGTCATGTCTCCCCCAGGTATCTTCAATCTCTTCAACAAATTCTCCATTGGCAAGGTTATAGGGGAAATTAGGTGGCGCAGTGGATAAAGCACCAGTCCTGGATTCAGGAGGACCTGAGTTCAAATCCGACCTCAGACACTTGACACTGACTAGATGTGTGACCCTGGGCAAGTCACTTAACCCCAATTACCTCACCACCACCCCCAAATTGGATGGGATTAAAAATATTTCTATATATGTATGTATATATGCGTGTATGCACGCAAGCATGTATGTGTGAGCTATAACTGGTTCCGTTGGCAAGGTTGCAAGCCCCCTCACTCACCAATCCTGGTTGTCCTCAACAGAACCCTCTCCAGGGTGTGATGTCTGTCCCAAGGTGTGGGATCCAGGCCTGCTCCCACCATTCCAGGTGTCATGTGGCCAGGACAGGGGCGTGGGAGGAATAAGAGCCACAAGGCTGACGTGTCTGACTTCATCACTTCTCTGTGCCTGAGTGAATTAAAATAGTTCTGGGGAAAGCCATGGCCCGTGTCTCTCTCTGCTGTAACAGCCAACTCCACGGTTTGTCCGACAGGACCCGAGGGAGGTGCTTCAGGAGAGGTGACCCAGGGTGAAGGAGCAGACAAGATTGAGTTTGAGACCTGACACAGTCACCAACTGGCCTTGGAACACTGGCCGAGTTTTTCAATTATACACTTATTAAGTGCCTATAAGAACAGCTAGTGTTTCTGTAGTGTTGCCAAAATGTGTTACGAACCTCTCATTTTATCTTCACAACTATGGGAGGTAGGTGCTATTATTATTCCCATTTTACCATGAGGAAACCGAGGTAGATGGAGGCTAAGTGACTTGCCCAGGGTCACACATTTTGTCTGAGACAGAGTTCAAACTCAAGATTTTCTTGACTCCCGGCCCACCAAGCTGCCTGGGTTCCTCTCTCTTCCTGGCTCTGGACACACAAAGACAAGAATGAAACGTTCCCTCCCAGCAGTTACAAAGCAGGTAAAAGGCTTTATAGAGGAGGTGGCACCCAAGCTGAGTATTGAAGGAAAATAATCAAAGAGCATTTTTAAAGCACCTACTATGTGCCGGTCACAATGCTAGGTTGCTGGGAGTGAAACAGCAAGGGCCTACATGCCACGCACGGAGGCAGGGGATGGAATGGACACTGGAGACAATTTCTCCTGCAATCCAAGCTTCCTTGTCCGTTAATAATTCTCTCTTCGGAGGGTCAGTTTGGGAATTTTCTCTTTGATCAGAGCCCCATAAATGCAAGGTCTACAAGCCATATCATTTGGAGACTCAGCTCCATTTATGGCATGGGGGAAAGACCCCCGAAGTGGGAGGCAGGACCCCTGCTTAATCTAGTCTAGACTTGAGCAAGTGCTTTCCTGTCTTGGGGCCTCGGTTTCCCGTCATCTGTAAAATGAGATGGCTGGATTTCGTCTCTAAGGCCCCTATCGGCTCTGACTCGACTTTTAGGATCCAGCGCTGGACTCACAGGAATCCTTCATTTTTAATTTTTCAGGACTGTTTGGTTTTGACCCCAGCAGCTGTCTCTGGGGACAGGCTCGGGCTTTGGGCTCAAATCGGGTCAATGGGGTCTCAGCCATCCCCTTGTACTGCGTGACGATCAGACTCCACGTGAGAGGGGTGTGGGTGGACCACGGTCCTTTCCGACTTGGAATTCTGGGATTCCCTGGGGGGGGGCAGGGTTGACAGGAGGTAGATTTCAATTTGGTTTAAGGAAGAATTTCTGGCCGAGTTGCCCATTACTGGAATGGTGAGCTTCCTGTATCTGTCATCCCATCTTTGAAGAGAGACTGAATGACCCTGTGAGGGGATGTTGTGGCAGGAAGGTCTGCTCAGCTGTGGGGAGCTCCCTGCCGGCTACGATTCTCTTCCTCTGCTCCTTGTGACACTCCAGCCGTGCTTGGTTTAGCCTGGTTTGGAGTGGTTTCCCTGGGGTCTAGCCTAGGTCTGCCTCTGATGAGGCCCTGGTGGAGTCTACAGGACAGGCTCCCTCCCCCAGGACTGGGCTAGCCCCCTGCCTGCCCCTGGGACCCGGCTGCCAGAGGAACCAAACGTGTCAGCCTGGGTCTCAGGGGGTTGGTCTGGTTGGTGAGCAAGGAGGCTCAAAGGACTGGTCAGATTGGGGCCTCTGGGAGCCTGGCTGGGCTCTTGGCTTAGGGTAAGAAATTGATCTCTTAGCAACACACTCAAGAGGCAGCTGGAAGAACTTTTAACTGGAAAGTCATGGGTTGGACTCTAGGTCCTGCCATTTAACAGCTGTGTCTCAGCCTCAGTTTCCTCATATGTAAAATGGGTGTGAGCCTTCCACACTCTTCCTCCCTGGATTGTTGTAAGCCAGCTTTGTAAAGTTCAAGCCCTAATTCTTCCTATTCTGCCTCTGGTAGCCAGGCCCACTTATTGCTGTGGCCTGCCTAGCCCCGCTTCCAGCCCACCCCTTCCTGCCTGGTTTTCATTTTTTTTATTTTTGGTCTTCGCATCCAAAGCCCTTAGCATCTCTCTCCTCCCTCAAACTAACATTTTGGAATTCGAATTACGGACATAAGGGTTGGAAAGCATTTCAGAGGTCATTTAGTCTAACCCTTAGCCTGATGTAGGCAGGCACTGCTATTGGGCCTGGGATCCTGGACATATTGCTGAATGAACTGAATAAATGACTGGGTGTCAGAGAGATTCACAGAATCTTCGAGTTGGAAAGTCTAGCCCAACTCCCACCCCCAAAGGATGAATCAGCCTCTGTCTATGTTGGTGTCATTGTCACATCCCGGAGGGATGCAGACCATGTTGTTCATCACTTCCAGAAACCATCCAGATCCATTTTGGGAAAACTTGTTCTTAGGAAACGGTTCCTTATGCTCCATGGAATTTGGCTGCTTGTAACTTCTTTTGGTGGCTAGTCCTTCTCTATGGATTCACACTTAACTTTCCATATGAAAGCCCTTCCAAAATTTGGAAGTCAGCAAGCATGTGTCCGTTCTACCTTCTGTGGACAGTACACAAAGTGCTGCTGAGCCTTGGGTGCGGTAGAGCTGTGTTCAGATCCAGCCTCACTTAGTAACTCTGGGATTTGTCACTTCACCTCTGTCTGTCTCACTTTCCTCAACTGTGAAATGGGAATAATAATAGCACCTACCTTGCAGGGTTGTGGGGATCAAATAAGAGAATGTTTGTAGAGCACTTACCATGGTGCCAGCGCATAGTAGGCGCTTCTTCCCTTCCCCTTTTCTTTTCCAGATTCTGTGTTCTAGGTTCCCTAAACAGATACTCCCAGAGCATAGAACAGTCCTCTCACCATTCAATTTGCCCGCTGGACACTCTCCACCCTGCCCGTGATGGTCTTTCTGACCAGAGCGTCTCATGCCTCTATCAGTATAGTCCTAGATCACATTGTTGGCTGCCGTATGGAGGAGTGGATGAGAGCATTGGTATTGGAGCCAGGAAGACCTGGGTTCAAGTCTTGCTTCTGATATATTCTGGCTCTGGGCAAGCCGCATACCCTTCAGTGCTCTGGGCAGCTACCGGGATTAGAAGTTGGAGGAAAAGAGCCAAACTGCATTGGGAGAGAAAACTCCCTCACTTGAAACTCTGCTCTCTATAGCACAATCTAGTCCCTATCCCCCTGAGAGGTGGATACCAGCATCTGAGGAGATCAAGATAGGCTTCCTGTAGGTGTTGCTAGAGCTGAGTCTTGTTCTTTTAGCCAAATGGCGCTTTTGCTTCTGATCTTTTGAACCCAAATGTAGGACTTTACAACTTATTCCTATTAAATCTCATCTTGTTAGACTTGGCCCAGTGTTCTTCCTCACCGAGTTCCCTTTTTCACCCCAAGACTGTTAGTTTGTTTACTATCCCTCCCACCTTTATATCAGGGCTGTAAGGGCACTGTGGGCATCATGAAGGCTAGAGTGGGGGCATGGAGGGAGAAGATAGAGCTTGGATGAGGGTCTGACAGACCCAGACTCTTCGCTACATTCATCTATATGCAGATCAGTGAGACGTGCCTTTGGAATGAATCCAGCTTGCCTGGGAGATAAAGTAATCCTTGTTTTATCTTTTTTCCTTTTCCAAATTTTTGAGGTGAGAAGGAGGGTCACTGGTTAGTCAGCCTTGTCATTCTAAGCATTCAGGCATCGGTGAAGCACTTGTGTTTTAGAAAGATTTCCACACAAGTGCAGAGATAGAGAAGGCTTCATTAATACAAGCTTAGTAAGGGTGGGGAGTGAGGAAAGGAGAGAATAGACTTGGGTAAAGCAGAACAGGAAGAAGAAATCAGTTGCTTTTTTCTCAAGATTCCACAGGTCTACAATAGACCCTACAAATTAGGGACCATTTGTCTCCCCAGTTTTTTGTTCATCCCATGAGTAGATAGTGCCTAAGTTGGGATCCCTTCACTGTGTGGCTACAGGCAAGTCACAACTTCTCTGAGGCTCATCTCTAAAGTGGGGAAAATAACATCTGTGGTGCATATCACATGGGTTTGTTGTAAGACTTGAATGAGGTGATGTATGTAAAATTCTTGTCATGCCAATGTCACTGGAGGTGGTATCAAGAAATCTGGGTTCAAATCCTGACTGATACTTACTGTGGTTGGGTGACCATAGGGTTGGTTCCTACCTCTCAGGGTATTGGGAGACAAGTTCTGAGCTGTATCCATGGTGGAGCTGGAGCCAACTTAAGCTAGCCCCTTAATAGTATTTTTTTTCCAGTTACATGTAAAGATAGTTTTCAACATTTGTTGTTGTTGTGTGTGTGTGTGTTTTTTTTTTTTTTGTGGGGCAGTGGGGGTTAAGTGACTTGCCCAGGGTCACACAGCTAGTAAGTGTCAAGTGTCTGAGGTCGGATTTGAACTCAGGTCTTCCTGAATCCAGGGCTGGTGTTTTATCCACTGCGCCACCTAGCTGCCCCCTCAACATTTGTTTTCATAGAATTTTTAGTTCCAAATTTTTCTCCCACCCTCCCTTCCCTCCCCCCTCCCCAAGATGGAAAGCAATCTGATATAGGTTATATGTCTACAATCACATTAAACAGATTTCTGTATTAGTCATATTGTGAAAGAAGAATCAGAACACAAGGGAAAACCTCAAAAAAGAAAAAAAATAGCCAAAAAGTAGAAACAGTATGGTTCAAACTGCATTTAGAACCCACAGTTCTTTTTTCTGGATGTGGAGAACATTTTCCATCATGAATCCTTTGGAACTGTCTTGGATCATTGCACTGCTGAGAAGAGCCAAGTCTATCACAGTTGATCATCACACAATGTTGCTATTACTGTGTACAGTGTTCTTCTGGTTCTGCTCATCTCACTCAGCATTGGTTCATGTAAGTCCTTCGAGGTTTTCTGAAATTCTACAGCACAATAGTATTCCATTACATTCATATACTACAACTTGTTCAGCCATTCCCCAATTGATGGGCATTCTCTTGATTTCCAATTCTTTGCCACCACCAAGAGAGCTTCTATAAATATTTTTGTACGTGTGGGTCCTTTCCCCTCTTTTATGATCTCTTTGGGATACAGACCTAGTAGTGGTATTACTGGGTCAAAGGGTATGTGCAGTCCCATAGCCCAAAGATAGTTTTTCAAAATTCGTTTTTATATGATTTTTAGTTCCAAAATTTTCTCCTTCTCTCCCTTCCCTCCCCCATCCCCAAGACAGCAAGCAATCTGATATAGGCTACATATGTAAAATCATATTAAACTTTAAACTAGCTCCTGAGAGCCAATAGTTAAAATTTTACTGTGAGCATTTATACTGTGAAATCTGAAAACTCCAAAAGATATAAATCAGAGTTTTATTTATTGTTTCACTGATCATCTAGCCTTGAGAAGTGATGGAGAAAATGTTAACAATGAAGACTTAAACTTCAAAATGTGGTGTATAGAAATTTTTTTCCCTGGAGAGCTACTTGTTAAATATTTAATAGCTCTGGATTGGTTTGTCCCTGCTTCATTGCTTTCAGGGAGCTATGATTGGTTCCAAGTGAGTTCTTCCTCCCCTAACACAGACTAAAGCCCATCTATGCCCTAATAGATAGTCCTCCAGGGTTGCTGGACACGTGGTGGTCAAATCTCTGGTGATAAAGTGACATAATGATAATAATTCTTGGTATAGTCAGAGAGACAGCATGGTATAGAGGATAGAAAACTGGCCCTGGAGCCAGTAAGGGCTGGGTTCGAGTCCTGACCCTGACATACACTGACTGTGTGACCCTACACAAGTCAATCCCTGTATTCAACTCTCTTAAGACTCCAAGTTTCACTATGGCCAAAGGGCTATAAAACCCTGAATACTCTTTGACCACTACTAGGTCAGTATCCAAAAAGAGATAAAACCCCAAAAAGTTAAAGGACCTACATGTACAAAAAAGATTTATGGGACAGCTAGGTGGCACAGTGGATAGAGCACTGGCCCTGGAGTCAGGAGTACTTGAATTCAAATCCAGCCTCAGACACTTAACACTTACTAGCTGTGTGACCCTGGGCAAGTCACTTAACCCCAATTGCCTCACTAAAAAAATATGGCAGCCCTTTTCTGGTGCAAAGAATTCAAAACTGAGGAGATGCCCATCAATTGGGGAATGGCTGAACAAACTGTGGGATGAGATTATGATGGAATACTATTGTGCTTTAAGAAATGATGAGCAGGATGCTCTCAGAGAAACCTGCAATTAGGGATGCTGATGCCTGTAGCACCCATTTATTTCATAGTTTGAGGATTAAATTTGAGAACAGCTATGAAGTGCTTTGCCAACTTTAAAGGGCTATGCCCATGTCAGTTGTGATTATCAATCGCACATTTCTTCATGGAGCCAGTGTGAGGCAAAAGCGCATACAGATTGTTTTTGTCATTTAAGTGATAAAGTATTCACTTCAAAAGGGACCAGACACAGATTTCTTTTCTGGCAGGTCTGCATGGTAAAAAGTGGATTGTTTTCCCCAGCATTCTCAATAAGTGGCTTTCCACCCCCATTGGCCAGTGCGTATACATGTGTGTGTGTGTGTGTGTGTGTGTGTGTGTTACTCAATCACTGACAACATTTTTCCTGAGAATTAAAGACATCTTCCCCTGGAAATTGAGAGTTCTTCTCTTGTCTGTAATACTTCAGAATAGCAAAGAAGAATCTTATAATTGTACTCAGTTTTTTTATTAAAAGAATTCCTTAACCTCTCCCCACCCCGACAACCATAGCATAGTATTTTGGGTGAACTGGGAAGGAAGTGCTCAGCCTCATTTGTATGTGATGATGATGAAGACAATACCTGACAATGCAGCATTTTAAAGTGTGCCAGGCACTTTCCAAATATGATTCATTTGTGACTCCCAGTGACCCCATCAGATAGGAAATACAAGTACCTTCATTTGATAGTTGAGGAAGTAACTTTTCTAAAGCCAAGGGAACTTGCCCATCTGCAAAGACTTACTTGAGCTGATGCAAAGTGAGATGTACTGTATACCAAGTAGAAGCCACATTGTTAGATGATCAGCTGTGAATGACTTGGCTATTCTCAGCAATGCAATGATCCAAGACAGCTCTGAAGAACTGATGAAAAGTTGTCCTTTCCTGAGGTTAAGACCAAGACTGTAGCAACTCCCTGACACTGCCTCTGATGCTTGCTCCCTGTGTCGCTTTGGGCAAGTCAGATCGCTTCACTGGGCCTCAGTTTCCTCCTTTGTAAAATGAAGGGAATGGACTCTGTGGCTTCTGAGGTCTCTTCCATTTCTTTTCTTTCTTTCTTTCTTTCTTTCTTTCTTTCTTTCTTTCTTTCTTTCTTTCTTTCTTTCTTTCTTTCTTTCTCTCTCTCTCTCTCTCTCTCTCTCTCTCTCTCTCTCTCTCTCTCTCTCTCTCTCTCTTTCTTTCTTTCTTTTTGCGGGGCAACGGGGGTTAAGTGACTTGCCCAGGATCACACAGCTAGTAAGTGTCAAAGTGTCTGAGGCCAGATTTGAACTCAGGTCCTCCTGAATCCAGGGCCGGTGCTTTATCCACTGCGTCACCTAGGTGCCCCGGTCCCTTCCATTTCTAAAATCCTGTGGTTTCTGACATGGATGAGCTTTTAAGTTTCCAATCTTAGGATCGTGAGAATTAGAGCTAGAATAGACCTTCAGACATCACCTGGTCCATCCCCCTGATTTTACAATGGAGAAAACCAAGGCTAAAATGGGAAAAGTGACTTGTTCTTGGTCACATGGTTAGTTTGTGTGCACAGTCTAGAGACTGAGTCATTAAGGTTGTTGAGCCTTGTGATTGTTCAGTAGGATACAGTGTAGCATGGCAGGAATGGGAATGAAGCACCTTGTTCATTTCACTTGGCAGTTAACAAGAGTTATTAGCATGTCAGGGGACCTGATCGATGACTTCAAAGTCTCCTGGAAAATATGGAAGCTCACACAGACCCAGGTAATTAGTATAATCATTACACATGTCATGTCGATTGATATGGGAATTATAGCTTCTCACTACAATAGCCCCAAGGATCTCACCGTAAGAGAAAAAAGACCAACACATATATAACAGCTTTTTTTTTGCAGTACCCTAAGTTAGAGACTGAGGTGGGGTGTCCATTAAGAGGCAAACAGCTGAATAAGCTTATGGTATATGAAGGTGATCAAATACTATATTGTACTCTATGAAGTGGTGGCTTCAGAGAAAAGTGGAAAGACTTGTATGAACTGATGCAGGGGAAGGCAGCAGCAACAGGGGAATAATTTCTATGGTGGCAACATTATTGTAAAGATACACAACTTTAAAAGACTTAGAAATTCTGGTCAGCATTATGACCAATCATGATTCCAGAGGACTTCAGATGAAACTTTCAACCCACCTCTAACTGAAGAGGTCATGTACTCAGAATACAGATTGAAATGCACACCGGCATTAAGATGTTTTGTTGGGGGCAGCTAGGTGGTTCAGTGGATAAAGCACCGGCCCTGGATTCAGGAGGATCTGAGTTCAAGTCCAGCCCCAGACACTTGACACTTGCTAGCTGTGTGACCCCGGGAAAGTCACTTAACCCTCATTGCCCCGCAAAACCAAAAAAACAAAACTAAGAAAACAGAGGCTGCAAAACAAAGCACATGTTAAGGGAGTCATGAAACATGTTTTGTTTTCCTTGGTTTCTCTACGAGGGGGGAGATAGGAAGGAGAGAATTTGGAGATGAAAATAAAATTGAATTTTTACCAGAGAATCCTTCCTATAATCTTCTTTCCAAGTACCCCAACCCCTTCCCCACTCCCAGCTTCTGCTTGGGCACTTCCACTGGGGGTCAGCCCATTCCCTCCTGAAGCTGCCCGGTCCCCTTCTGGATATTTGTTAGGGAATTTTTCCTGACATCAAGCTTGAGCCTGCCTCTCTTCACACTTCCCACTACGGATCCTCGTTGTGACTTCTAGGACGAAGCAGAATCCAAGTGACACTCCTCCAAACATTCAAAGTCTTCTCTCCAAGCTACACACCCCCATTGCCTTTGACTGGTCCTCATTTATAGTATATTCTAGCAATAATAATAGCTAGCAGCCCGGCGTTGGCCAGCGAGAAGCTATTCCGTGACTCACCATCCGCCCTCTCAGCGCTGTCCTCCCTTCCCTCCCTCTCCAGCTCACACACACCCGGGAGATGGCGGCGGAGGCGGGGGACTCGGACTCCTGGGACCCGGACACGTTCTCGGTGGAGGAGCGGTGAGGGGGCGGTGTGGGAGACTGGGCAGGGCTTCGGGGATCGCTGGGAGGGCGGTATGAAGTATGACGATGTCAAGGAAAACTGAGATGATGCTGAAGAAAAAGAGCACAGAGATAAAGAATAGGAAAAATCAAAGAGAAAGAAGAGCAGCTGAAGAAAAGACAAGAAATGAAGAGAAGGTTATATATAGAAGCCTGAAGAGATTACACCAGGAGAACAAAGAGCAGATAATCTACCTCTAAAGAAACCACAGGAAGAGACAGACCTTGAATTAAAAAAAGAAACCTTTGGTGCTAACAACACAATCTGTGGCACAATTACTGCCGATCCATCTTCTAGAGATGAATTCCCAGTTTGTCAAGTTCCTAAAAAATACAATTACCCAAAGTGCAAAATCTCGATCTTCTGCCAGTTTCTTGGAAGCCTTAGTTGGAGATGTGTGTATTTCATTGGAAATTGGTGACTTAAGAAAGATGACCAATGCATTGGCAGTGTTATGCAGGGAAAACAGAGATGAGGAGAGCCACCTCCTCCAAGAAGAAAGGCGTGGTTCCTGGGGGTGGGTGTTAAAGGCTACAGTGGAAGATAATCTTGTACTCTATGGTGGTCATCATATGGAGGATGTTGCAAGACTTTAAGACTTCATGTGTGGGGGCAGCTAGGTGGCTCAGTGGATAAAGCACCAGCCCTGGATTCAGGAGGACCTGAGTTCAAATCCGGCCTCAAACACTTGACACTAGCTGTGTGACCTTGGGCAAGTCACTTAACCCTTATTGCTCCGACCCGCCCCCCCCCCAGACTTCATGTGACATTGTATCGTCTTCTGTTGCCCACAGTTCCTTCAACACTTAACACAATTTGCTTTCCTTTCAGTTCTGGCAAATGCTACAATCAAAAGTGCATTATCTTTGTACTGGCTACTTAACCCCTTGACACTTAAATGCTAATGCAATGGGGAACTTGGTTTTTGTTGCTGGGGGTTACTAAATGATCATAAAAGAAATCCTACTAATGTTGTCAATATTGCTATCTTGTTCCAGGGCAGCAGAGTCACTAAATTGAGCACAACAGCTGCAACATGATCCCCAAAGTGTAGTATTTACCAGCCTCATTCAGTAATGTAGCCTTAACCACCACCAACAAAGGCGGGATGCAACAAGGGCATGTGAGTGTGCACCTGGCATTGAAATCACTTTGTCTTAAGGTGGAGTATGAGGATTTAAAAAATACATTGCAAAGAAGGCTGTTTATTTCAGAGTAAGGATATTGTGCCTGAAATGGCTATTAGTTTGACATTAAAAACATTAAATGACCCAAACCCTCCAATCTTTTTTTAATTAATAAAGTATTTTATTTTTTTCCCATTACATGTAAAGATAGTTCTCAACTTTTGTTTATACAAGCTTTCCAATTTCAGATTTTTCTCCCTCCCTCCTCTCCCCCCCTCCCCTAGACAGCAGGTAATCTGTCATAGGTTATATATATATATATATATATATGTGTGTGTGTGTGTGTATATATATATACACACACATAATAACATTAAACATATTTCTGCATTAGTTATGTTATAAGAGAAAAATCAGAGCAATGACGAAAAACCTCAAAATAGAAAAACATCAGCACTAAAAACAAAAGAAACAGTATGGTTCATTCAGCATCTATACTCCACAGTTCTTTTTTTTCCCTGGATTTGGAGATCCTCTTCTATCATGAGTCCCCTGGAACTCTTCTGTACCATTGCATTGGTGAGAAGAATCTAGTCCATCACAGTAGATCAACATTCAATGTTGGTGATACTGTGTACAATGTTCTTCTGGTTCTGCTCATCTCGCTCATCATCAGCCCACGCAAGACCCTCCAGCAAACCTTCCAATCTTGAAGTAGCAGAGGTAATGCCTCCATGATGGCATTTGACAAAAGCCAGCATGTGATATTTTGTTTATCTAAGCAGTCTAGTTTATATTTATGGGAATATTTCTACTATTTCAGCTCTTAAGGTGGGGGGAGTTCTTGATCTTTTTTATTTTCTCGATTTAAAATATCTGAGAAAGAAAACTTCTTTTGTTCTCCTAGACTGAAATGAAACAATTTCCACAGGGTTATGGCTTTTCCTTTCCTTTAAAAACATGCTTAGCAAACTACAACAATTACTCCAGTTCAGTAAATTGTTATATGAACAATTATGGCATCTGCAATGTTTTGCAAAGCAATTAAGTTAATAAAATCACTATTGGGAGGACTTCAAAAATAATGATACTTGGCATTTATATAGAGCTTTAATATTTGAAAAGTACTTTACATATGTCAACTCATTCAATCTTCCCAACAACCCTGTAAGGTAGTTGGTATTAGCCCCATTTACAGATGAGGAAACTGAGGCAAGAAAGGTTAAATGTCTTGTCCAGAGTAACACAGCTAGAAGTGTCTAAAGCAGGATTCTAACTCACATTTTCCTGTCTCCAAGTCCTTCACTCTATCCACTGCCTCACCTAGCTGCCTGGAGGAACTAGGGGAAGATTTCCAGTTCTCTCCCCTATTCTAGTCCTCCTCGGGATGAACTCTAGCCTGTCGATGTACTTTCGAAAATAGAAGATTTAGAACTGGAAATGATCCTTCAGAAGGTGTCTGACCCCCAGGATGAGTCCTGGTCTTGGAAGACAAGAGACCTGGACTTGAACCCTGTCTCTGCTGCTGTGACCTTCGGCATTTGTGGCACAGGTTGATTAAAAGGTCCCCTCTAACTCTAGGGTTCCATTACTTCTCCTGAGGTCTCCTTCCTTCTCTGGGCCTCAGATCCCAGGTCTATGAGGGCGTGGTTGTTAACTTCCTTCCCTTCCAGGGCTGATCTTCTATCGTGCTCTGTGCCCTTCTGACTGGTTGGTGTAATCAGAGTGAACACTTTTTCTGGGGGCTTGAGGGAAGCAGGGCTTCTAGGATCTCTGGAGAGGCTGCTGAGGGGTTGGAAGGAGGGGTACACTTGTCAGCTTGAGTTCTCTGTTCTGGGGTGAAGGAAACCTGGCTCAGCTTCCAGACTCCCCAGTGTTGCCCGATCTTCAGAACCATGGAGAGCTCCCAACCCCCTTCTGGCCACCTCCAGAGGGCACCCTCAGCTGGGAGTTTGCTGGGGAGTGTCCAGGCCAGTCAGTCATCCTGTAGAGAGCTCATTCCAGGTCTGTGCTGTAGCTGGCTTCCAGATAGGGGTGTGTGTGTGTGTGTGTGTGTGTGTGTGTGTGTGTGTGTGTGTGTGTGTGTGTGTGTGTGTAGGTGAAGCCAGGTTTGTGAGTCCTGATCACTGCTGTGTTCCTGTTCCCCTCCCCCCCATATGAGTAACATTCCTTCCCCTGCACCCCCCCCCATCAATTACCCTACACTCACTCCTCCCCCAAACTTTCTAGTGACCATTCCATCATGGGAGTGGACGTATTCCTGGGCTTGCAATCAGAGAAGCTGGTTGGGAATCTTGGTTGTGCTGCTGCCTTGGGAAAATCACTACTTTTCTGAGCCTCAGTTTCCCCATATGTGGGTTAAGTTATCCCTAATATCCCTTCTAGCTTTGAAACCTGTGGGTCTTCCATCTCTTTCAGGCCCTACCATCTCTTTTATGGAAAGAGTCCTCTGCATTCTCCTACTCCATTGCTCCCCCTTTCTCAGCCTCTGGCTTCCACCCCCCTAATAATATTGAAGCAACTTTCTCTGAAGCTAGCGATTGGCTGCTAATTGCCACATTCAGTGGACATTTTTCAATCCACATCATTGACCCCTTGGACAACATCAGAGCTAAAGGTAGGGAGGAGAGGGGACTTTAGAACAGACAATGGCAGAGCTGGGAGGGCTCTTAGAACATAGAAAAATAAGAGCTGGGAAGAACCTTAGAACAGAGACTGACAGAATGTCCATAAATAAATCCTAGAATGTCCAATCTGGATGGATTTTAGGATGGAGAATGAGGATCAACAAGCATTTGCAATCTGAGAACACAGAAAGTCAGAGCTCAGAGTGGGGTAGGGGGTTGTTTGTCCTTTGTTCTAGAAGAGAACATCCGGGCAATGTCATGACTTCCAGTGAATTGGATTTAAGTGACAGAGGGCTGTGCACACTTGTCTCTACCTTTGTCTCTCAGTCCTGGTCTCTGTCTCTTCAGGGCTGTGCAAAGTCACTAACCTCGCTCTCTCTTTCAGAGCCATCCCAGTCCAGCAGAAAGATATAATAGGACGGATGTTTAAGGCAAGTGGGATTAAGTGGCTTGCCTAAGGTTACACAGCTACTAAGTGTCTGAGGTGAGATTTGAACTCAGGTCCTCTTGACTTCAGGGCCAGTGCTCTATCCACTGTGCCACCTAGCTGCACTGGGCTCTGGGGGTACCTTAGAACAGAATGTCAGAGTTGGAAGGGACCTTACAAATCACCTTGTCCAAACGCTCATTGCCTGTGGATGGCTCACCCAGGTCAACAAACATTTCCTAAACCCCAGGGAACAGTTTCTGCCCTTCAGGAGTTTGCGCTGTGCTGTACAAAGAACTAGATTCCGGATCACAGAGTGATGGGACCGAAGGAGGGGATAGGGCAGAGAAAGGGAACCCTAACCAGGGGTCGAGGAGATCAGGGAATGCATCCCTGGCAGAGGGGGCACCTGGAGGAAGCTGGCCAAGAAAAGAATTCTAAGACGCAGAGACAAGCTAGTGGCAGAGCAAGGACTAGATCTCCGGCAGCTTGGCCTCCTCCCAACCCAGGACTCTTCTTCCCTGCCCCGAGGGCACAGCTGCCTCCGGCTTTCGAGTGAATCACCACCTCCCCCTCCTAAAGGGTCCCCCCCCCCCCACACACACACTTAGCTTCCACCTGTCTGGAGCATCCTCCCGGCCCTTCCCGTTCGATGTGGGCGTCTTGGTCCGCTCCTTTCTCCCTCCAGTCTCGCTTAGAGATAGACTCAGTTGGCGGCATGAGTACCCTGGGGCCCTGTGTGAGGCCCATGAGCAGGATGGGCCGACTGAGGCTGGGCGCCTCAGGAGGGAAGGAGTTAACTCCCCCACCCCTCCCCGCCCGGGCGAGCCAGCGCTATTTAAGAGGCGGCATAGGCAGCAGAGGCGCTAGTCGGTCAGTCCCTCCATCCTTCATCCCTTCCGGCAGGCAGGCAGGTCTGTTTGTCCAGCTGTCAGTCGGCTTCTGGGGCTCAGCCTCGCCGGGGGGGGGGGGAACCTAGGAGCCCTGCACCCCTATTTCGGTCATGCAGCCCCCGGGAGTACCGTTCGCTTGGCTCACGCTGCCCCTTCTTGTCCAGGCGGCCCCCGATGGTGAGTGGCCAGAGGGCTCCCCCCTCCCCCCGCCCTCCTCCCCCCAATCCGAGCCCTCAGCGGTCTCTACTTTTCCCGTATGTGTTCAGTCTGTCCCAGGCTCAGCGAGCGTGCGTCTCTGGCTGTGTGCGTTCCGAGTTTGGTTCTTTCTCTTTTCTCCTACACTTACTTGTCTCTACCTTTGTCTCTCAGTCCCGGTCTCCCTCTGTCTCTTCAGATTTCTATTTCTGTCTTACTGAGTCTCTCTATGTCTCTCCCCCCACCCCCATACATAGCAGCGTTGCTTCATGTGGGCATTCTTGCCCCGTTCCCAGGGATCTGCAAGAGCCCGAGTCTCTCCCTTAACACCCCACCCCTTTCCTCTGGGTTGCCTCAGCCAAATGAGCCCCTTCTGCCCCTGTGGATCCCTCTCCCATCCCTTCCTCCCCTCTCCTCCTTGCTGTTTTTCAGGCTCTTTCCCTTCCCTCTAATGGCATCCTCCAGCCTAGGGGCAAATGACACCTTCCTTCTGGACTAGAGCAGCCGGACAGGAAGAACCTCCACTTTGAACCTGCCAGTCTCTGTATCTATCTCTCTGGTGGGGGTGGGGGCAGGCTGGGGGGAGAAGGCAGCCGTCCAAGGACAGGGACAGAGGCAGAAAAGCAGCCTGACAAGAGAGGGGTAGAGACATACGGGCTCCTTCTGTGTGGGGCCACCTCCCCCCTCGTCTAGGAGAGAACAATGTGTGTGGGGGGAAGAACTTCAGCTCTAACCCCCCACCCCCATCTGTCTTCTACAGGCTCTTGGTGCTATGATTCCCAGAATCCCCAATGTGGTGAGTAGAGCGATGGTGGGGGTGTCAGTGTGAAGGGAGGGGTGTGTGGTGGGGGAAGGTACAGACAGACAACTTGAGGAAGTAAAGGAAAACTTCCTCCCAGTGATGGCTCCCCAAAAGGGGATGATGGGGTCACTTCTGGAGATGGTGAGTTGGCCCTCATTGAAGGTTGGAAGACCATCAGAGGAGAATGTTGTCACTTAAGGGGATTCCTGTGTAGATATGGGTTGAGCCTGACGACCTCTGGACATTCCTGCTCCACTTGTTGGGTTCTGTGACTCTGTGTGTGTGTGTGTGTGTGTGTGTGTGTGTGTGTGTAGGTGTTAGGAAGGTCTGACCCCTGTGGGGTGTGAAGAAGCAAGCCAGGGCCACCTTCTTGGTAGCTTCCCCAAGATGGGGCTCTGTGAGGTTGTCCGTGCATCTTGGTGACTGTGGTGGGAAGAGGGAAAGCTGATGCACCAGCCAGGCTTTGAGCATCCTGGTGTCATCGTCATCGTGATCTGCTCTCGTCTGTGGTGCCCCCATTTTTCTTTCCTCTTTCCCCCTCTGCCTCCAGGCCCTTCACACTGGAAGGAAATAGCCCACACCTGTGGGGGCTCAGCTCAATCACCCATTGACATTGACCGGCGCCAAGTGAAGATGGACCCGAGCCTGGGCCCTTTTGTGTTTGAAGGATATGACTCAGCACCCCCAGGTCCCTGGCAGCTCCTGAACGATGGGCACACTGGTCAGTCACCCCCAACAGGCAGAGCCACATGGGTCGGGCCCAGGAAACCCCGGTGGAGGAAGGTGGGCAGGGGAGCCAATCACGCCCTTCCCTCCCCACACACTCGTTTATGTATTCAGTCCCCGTCAGCCCATTCTGAACACCTACCAGGAGAAGCCTTTGAGGAGGACAAGGACTCTTTCCCTTTAAGGTTGGGGGTCTCTGCCCTTCAGGGACTCAGACAAGTTTAGGAAACACCGAAGAGTTAGCGCTGAATAGTGCCCGCTAGCGAGGCTGAGTGTGTGGTGATGAGGGTGGACAGTGAAGAGCTGCCTGAGAGCTCTAAGTGAGAATCAGCACAGGGGTTCTTATCCAAGGCCGGCAGCCCCTGGGGCTCTTCCTAGTCTGGGTCATGCTGTTCTCCTTGTCCCAGTGGCCCCCAACCCCACAGAAGCCAAGCCCTCCGAGGGCCTCAGTTTTTCTTGATAATGTAGGTGAGTCGCCACCCCTCTCTGGGCCTGCATTTCCACGTCTCTCCAAATTAAATTCGACAAACATTTATTAAGAGAGACACCTCTGGGGGCAGCTAGGTGGCACAGTGGATAAAGCACCGGCCCTGGATTCAGGAGGACCTGAGTTCAAATCCGACCTGAGACACTTGACACTTACAAGCTGTGTGACCTTGGGCAAGTCACTTAACCCTCATTGCCCAGAAGAAAAACAAAAACAAAAAAAGAGACACCTTCCCCTTGGAGTATCTCTACCTATCTGTATCTATCTGTCTAATGGGCATACCTGTAACTCACAGCAGAATATAAGCTCCTTAGGGGCAGGGACCATTTCATCTCTGTATCCTCAGCATTTAGGAAGTGCTTGTGGACTTGAATGGAATTAAGTGCCTAAGTGATTGAGGTGCTGTCCAGGGAGGTGGATTAGAGGTCCCTCCCAGGGGTCCCTCCATGACTGAAGAAACTTTGATGGCAATGCTGGGACTATCGCTGGCTTTGAGGGATGGTGGGGATTGAGGAAGGTCCCAGAGGGGGTGGTTTAGGCACGGCCACATGTTTCTGACCCTGTCTTCAAACGGGCCCTCCCAGGTGGCTCTAACCCAGCAGAGTATGTATGGAGAGGTGGGCTCCTGTGTCCTGGGATAGACCCTGGATAGAGCATGTTGTGTGTGAGTGTCTGTGAGAGTGTGTGTGTGTGTGTGTGTGAGAGAGAGAGAGAGAGAGAGAGAAAGTGTGTGTGTGTGTAAGAAAGAGAGAGAGAGAGAGACAGTGTGTGTGTGTGTGTGTGTGTGTGTGTGTGTGTGTGTGTGTGTGTGTGTGTGTGTGTATGGAGGGTTTCAGGGCATACCACAGAGCCAGGCTAAGTCCTACAACAATACACTGACCTCCTGTATGTCTGGTGCCCCCTTCCTCCAGTGCTGCTGAAGCTGCAGGGGGCCCAGAGCCAGGGCCAGGGCCAGCTGTGCATCCGGGCTGGGGGGCTGCCCCACACCTACTGTGCCCTGCAACTCCACTTCCACTGGGGCAGCCCCACAGGCAATGGCTCTGAACACACTCTGGACGGGCAGCGTCAGCCTATGGAGGTGAGGGCCCGGCCCAGGGCCCAGGAGGGGAATTCGGGGGATGGGGCCCACGGTGGAGGTTGAGGAATTCTCTCACTGCAAGCAACCACTCAGTTTCCCTGTTGATGCAAATGAGGGGGTTAGGTGGGGTGGCCCCATTGGGTTCCACCCAGCAGGCCCAGTGGGATATGTCGGTGTCTCCTCCAGATGCATGTGGTGCACATGAACACCCTCTACCAGAATCTGCAGGAGGCCCGAGGCCACCCTGGTGGCTTGGCTGTGTTAGCCTTCTTGTTCAAGGTATGGGGAAGACTGGGGAGGGCTGCTGTTTCCACTGCTTACTGAAAGGAGAGGGGGTAGGCATGAAAAAAATCAAGTGGGGAAATTGGGTGGAGACAGCCTATGTGGGGGAGTGAGCCAGGGTGGAGAAAGAGGGAGAGACGAGGGGTGGGGGGGGTGGGGGTGGGGGTGGGAGGGAGAGACAGAGGGGAGAGACACAGAGACACAGAGACAGAGAGAAACAGAAAGAAACTGAGAGAAACAGAGGAGGGAGAGACAGAAACAGAGAGAGAGAGAGAGAGGAGGGAAAGAGAGAGACAGAAACAGAGACAGAGGGGAGAGACACAGAGACAGAGAGAAACAGAAAGAAACTGAGAGAAACAGAGGAGGGAGAGACAGAAACAGAGAGAGAGAGAGAGAGGAGGGAAAGAGAGAGACAGAAACAGAGACAGAGGAGAGAGAGAGAGAGAGGGAGGAAGGAGTGAAACAGCCCATGAATGAACGAATGAGCTTGTATCATGACTACCAACGAGGCCCATCCTGCCTCCCCTGGGCAGGTGCAGAATGAAGCCAATGCCAACTACAACACCATTGTGTCTGGGCTGAGGAACATTTCTTACCAAGGTGAGAGCTCTAGAGGGAGTGGGGCAGGGAGCCAGGGGTCAGAAGTAAGGAGGTGAGGTAGGGGCGACCGTGGAGAGGGCAGGGAAGGAGGGAGTAGACCCGGGGGTGGTGGGCGGGGAGGGAGGGGTGGTCTGGGCACATGGGGCTTCTTCCATCTCCACCAATCAGGGGAGTTTGTCGAATTGGCCTCCACCTTCCGCCTGGACAAGCTGCTGCCTGAGCCAGCCCTTCTCTCCCGCTACTACCGATACCCCGGGTCTCTGACCACACCAGCTTGTGATGAGGTTGTCTCCTGGACTGTCTTTGAGGAGCCCATCCCCATTGGCAGGGCTCAGGTACCGGGACGCCTCCCGCCCTGCCCCTCTCTCAGCTGCCCGTCACTCATCTACTGGAGGAGTGTGGGGACAGATGCCTCTCCCCCTGTGTCTGACGGGAGGTGACTTTCTCTCCTCTTCCAGCTGGCCCAGTTTGTGTCCACCCTTCAGGCCAGTCCCCCGGATGCTCACACTGTGAGCGTGATGGTCAACAACTTCCGCCCAGCCCAGCCACTTGGGGCCCGAAGGGTCTTGGCTTCCAGGGACGCCACAGTCAGCGGTGCCGCAGCCTTCTCCCTCCCAACAGAGACGTGGGTCCTGCTCTGCCTGCTCCTCAGCCTGGGGTGTGGTCCTGGCTTTGGCGGAGCACTCTGACCCTCTTCACACTTGAATTCTGGCCCAGCCCTTCCCCCACTCTCACTGTTCTTGGTGGCTCCCCAAGTGCTCCCTAGCGGGAGTGTCAGTGTGGGGCAGGGGAGGTGCTGGCGACCACCACTGGAGCTTGCTCTGCGACTTTAGGGAAATCGCTGGATTCTCTGGACCCCAATGTCTTCATCAATCAAATCTGGGGAAAACACCTGCTCTAGGGTGACTTGACAGGCTCACTGAGCAGCAGGTTCAGTGATGGGTCTAAAAGTTCGACACCTGCTAGAGAAGCAGTGAGACATAATGGGAGGGCGTTGGTTGGGAGTCTGGAGCTGAGCCCGAAGCCAGGCGGCCTGTGGAAGCCTCAGCATTCCACGATGACCGCAAGGTTTCTAACGTCTTTTCATGTGCCCATATTCCTAGGGTTACGGGAGGGACATAAGGGATTATCTAGTTCAACCCTCACATGTTCTAAGGCTCCTCCCAGCTCCGACATTCCCTGTTCTAAGGTTCCCCCTGATCTGACATTCCCTGTTCTAAGGGCCTTCTGGCCCTAATATTCTGTTCTACATATAATCCCACCTCCTCCCTTTTGTATTTATCCTGTGGCTTCAGCCATGCCAACCACATCCTGGGCTCAGCCACACCTGCCTCCTTTCTTCCCCAGTACCTTATAGTGTCTTCACCTCATCACCCCCCCCATCCCTTCCTCATCCTCCATCCTTATTGGTCCCCCACAACATTCCCTCAACAACAGAGACTACCATAAGTTATACTAGCCCTTCCTGGGCCGGGACCCTCAGGGTTGCTCATTCCAATTCTGTGCCCAATGAGCTGACAGGATGGCAGCCTGGGCTTGTGTCTTCCCACCCTTCCCTCTGTCCCCCCAGTGCTGGGCTGACAAGGAGGGGAAGCCAGGTTTTGTTAATAAAATCCATTTATCAACTGATGACTTCTTACAGACTTCATTTCCATGGATGGGGTGAGGGCATGTAAAATCCTCTGGGGTCAGATTGTGAGTCTGGGTGAAGATAAGGGTCTAGGTGACGATGCCCAGCAAGACTGAGAAGCTGGGCAGTAGTGATGGCCAGTGAGAGGCTGATAATCTGGGCAGTGCTGGCTCCAGGGAGTCCTAGGGTCTAGGTGAAGCACTGTGCTGGCTGGTCTGAGGCTGACATTCTCCGGTCACAGCTGCTTGGTACATGGCTGACACAGCTGCTCCCCTCAGGCTGTTCCCTCTGCTGGTCTCAGCAGGAACTAAAGACAATAGAATTCCAGTCATAAGTAAGAGCCTGGCCAGAGACTACCTAATTTCCTACCTCTGTGGCAGGCATCAAATACCCCAGGCCCAGCTGAAGGAAGACATGGAGACTTGGAGAGAGGAAGAGAAGCCAGCAGACACAACACAGACCCCTTGGCTCCAAAGCCAGCAGGACTCCAGCCACATATGGGGTAAGGTGACTGGCATGGGCCTCTGGCCCTAGGCCACACAGCCACTGTCCTGGCTCCCTGTTGTGTCCGTGGCACAAGGACTGAGCCACCCTGAGTCATACCCATTCTTCTTTTTTTTTTTTTAGTGAGGCAATTGGGGTTAAATGACTTGCTCAGGGTCACACAGCTAGTAAGTGTTAAGTGTCTGAGTATGGATTTGAACTCAGGTACTCCTGACTCCAGGGCCGGTGCTCTATCCACTGCACCACCTAGCTGCCCCATACCTATTCTTCTTGACTCCCTTGGAAAGACTGAATGGAATGGATGCCCCTGGAGACCAAACCTGAGTTTACCAGGTCACTTGGGATGGAAGCCATCGCTTGAATCCCACCAACCCTGCCGCCCCCCCCCCCCCACTATCTTTAAGCATATGAATCTCAGACCAGTCCCATCTCTTGTCTGGGACTCATTTCCTTAACAATAGGGACAATAATCCTTGTGGGGAAGCTTCGAGGAAATTGCTTTTAGAACCTCAGAGTCCTGGAGAAAGGGGAGAGGAAGAGGACCATCTTCTCTTCTTCCAGAGATTCAGTCCTATGAGTTGGAATGCCTCGCATATCTCGAGGGCTCTCGGCATCCATAGCCCACCGTCTCTTCCCCTTCTCTTTGGCTCCCCAGGCCCCCCTAGCCAGGCCATGCTGGAAGAGGGGAGTAGGGAGAACGTTAAGGTCCCTGAGCCCGGGCTCTCCAGATAAGGGGCAGTGGCCCCCACCCTTTTCAGGCCTCCACATAATGGCGTGGGATATGCTTCTAGGAATGCCTCAGCTGGGCACCAGAGGACAGAACAGTCTACCTCCAAACCAGGTCTTCAGTCTCACTTCACATTCCTCTCTTTAGCCCAGTGGACCAAGTTTGGGCCAAACTGAACCACTGGGGGGGGGGGGAGGCTTGCCTCAGGTTTCCCTCCCTGCCAGCCTCCCAGAGGCCCTCTCTTTACAGACAATCATGGGCTCTCAGACTCCTTCTCCGAGCAGCCTTCCTTGCCTATCGTCACATGGTGCCAAGGACATCTCCCTCCCTGGGCTCCTCAGGCACACAAGTTGGGCCCTCTCTTTAGTACTGATCTCCCTCTGCCTTGCATTCCAGTTAGCGGTCACAGCCTCACCAGCCTCCTCATTTGGTCAGTAGCTCCTTCAAGACAAGGCCACTGCCATGGCATCTTTGGGCACGGTCAGTGGGCACATAATACATCTTTGTCGAGTTCAATTAAAAGTTGATGCAGCCCATTCTTCCCAATAGCTGCGTTTTACAGATGAGGAAACTGAGTCCCGGAGAGGGCCAGGGCCTGCTTACCTGGGTTCCTGATGTGTGCTGATGGTGGGGCAGGAGCCCCTCAGTCTCCTTCGGGCGGTGGGCCAGTGGTAGGGGGCGCTGGCGACTTCTTCGGAGTTTTCTTTTCGGGGGGCTCGGCGCCTGCTTTGGGGGAGGTGGCGGCCGTCAAGGCGTTGACGGTACCTATGGCGCGCAGCAGCGCCTGGCCGCGCGCGGGGGCCGGGGCTGGAGGCGCGTCCTTGCGGGGACCAGAGGGCTCGGGGCCTGCTTTTGGGGAGGTGGAGGCACTCAACGCATTGATCGTGCCAATGGCCCGCAGCAGTGCCTGGCCGCGGGCGGGGGCCGGGGCCGGGGCTGGAGGCGCGTCCTTGCGGGGACCAGAGGGCTCGGGGCCTGCTTTCGGGGAGGTGGAGGCGCTCAGCGCATTGACCGTGCCAATGGCCCTCAGCAGCGCCTGGCCGCGGGTGGGGCCCGAGCCTGGGGCTAGGAGCGCGTCCTTTCGGGGGCCAGCTGGGGGCCGCCGGCGGCCGCCGGGCCCGTCCTGCTGGGGCTCCTGCTGCTGCTGGGGCTGGCGGCCCAGGGCTTCCCGCAGCGCGGCCAGCTCGGCCGCCAGCTCGGCGCGTAGCGCCCCGAGGCCGGCGGTGAGCTCTGCGCGCAGCCCGGCTAGGCCCGCTTGCAGGCGCTGCTCGCTCACCTCCAGCACGCCGGCCGGGTACGTGGCGCCGCCGCGGGGCTCCCCGCACACCGAGCACACGGAGTACGCGGAGCCCGGGGAGGGCGGCCCGGCCGCGGGGCCCCCGGCCGCGCCCACGCGCTCCACCAGCTCGGCCAGCCGCGGCCCCGACGGCTCGTCCCGGCCGCCGCCCCGCGCGCCCCCAGGTCCCGCCGCCTGCGCCCGCAGCTGCCCGCGGAGACGCGCCAGGCGGCCCGCACCCCGCGGCTCCTCGCCGCTCTCGGGCCCCGGCTCCGCCTCCTTGCGCCGCCCCGCCGGGGCCCGTCGAGGTCCCAGTCCCGGGGCTCCCGGCCTGGCCACCTCCCCGACCCCGATCGCCACCCCGGCCCCGGCCATGTGCCCCGGGCTTAGTCTTCAGCCGCGTCCGTCTCGATGAGGTGCGCAGCCCTGGGGGCTCTGTCTCTTCCCGCAGCGACCCGAGCCTCCGGAGCCGCTCCCAGGAGCCGCGGGGCCGGGGGCGGAGCCGGGAGAGCCAGCCCGGAGCCCCGCAGCCTTAACAACCGGTCCCCGGGGCCTGGGGCCCGAGGGACAGGCGGTGGGAACCACTGTGTGAAGGAGGGGCACGCGGGTACGCGCTGGGGATAGGGAGAAGCGAGACCCGGGGGAGGCCCAGCCCTGCCCCATCACCTGGAGCAAGCCCTTTCCCCTCTCTGGCCCTCAGTTCTCTCCTTTTTGAAACGAGGGAATTGGAGTCGAATCCTAGGTCTAGATCTGGCCGGACCGCAGAGGCAACTCAGCCCGACCTCCTCCTTACAGATGAAACTGAAGCCCAGGGATGACTTGCCCAAGGTCATACACACAGTATTGGAGAGAATTGAACCCAGATCCCTGCCCCCAAACGAGCGTCATCATCCTTTCCAGCTCTTAGGGCTTATTGTCTTGTGATTCGCTTCGGTGAAGGCGACTGTGGGACCCAGGGTCCCTCTCTCAGGGCCCCTGGGAAGGGGGACTTTTGAGGGGAATGGGAGCCTGGAGAACAGGCTGTGAGAACAGTGAAGGGAGGGAGAGGAGACCTCGGAGTTCCTGGATAGAAAAGACAATTACGGGGAGGATAGATTTTGTCATCCCCAAACATTTAATAATCGCTCCAGTGCAATATCTCATTTGCTTCTCAGATTAACGGGGGCGGGGTGGAGGTGGGGAAGGAGAGGTTGAGGAGGGATGATTGTCTCCATTAATTGGGCTCCGAGTCAGTCAGAGGACGACATCTAGCCCGAGCCCAGCTTCCGCTTTTATGGAAGAGGAGACAGGAGAGAGGAAATGCTTACCCCGGGTAGCTGGGCCAAAGCCAGGATTCATTGATCCCAGGTCCTCCCATTCGAAAGCCAGGGCTCTCTCCAAGTTCGAATCCTGATAACTGAACCTACCTTAGTAGACTTGGAATATTCCAGTTAAGGAAGTGACTTCCCAGTCACTTCAAACAAGGGCAAATTTTGGGTCATAAGATCATAAATTTAGAACTGGAAAGGACGTCAGAGGACCTTAGTCTACCCCCTCATTTGCTAGAGGAAGAAAATGAGGCACCGTGGCTTCTGCCATCAAGACTCAGACAGGTGAAGGGGTTTGCTTGGGGCCACATGGCTAAGATCATAAATGTAGATTTGGAAGACACATCAGAGGCCATCTAATCTAACCCCTTTATTTTACAGGCGAAAAGACTGAGGTCCAGGGACACTGTGACTTGGCCAATATCATGTAACTTGGCCAATATCAAGTAACAGAGGCTAGATTTGAACACAAGCCCTCAGACTCCAAACCATCTGGTCTTCCCTCTCCTATGATGCCTCACTTGTTTGAGATGCTGCAGAGGTATGACCTGCACTACATGACCCCAGTGGTCCTTTCTAGTTCCAGGCATCAGTGAGCTGAGACTAGCTCCCCTAACACATGGTCTCTGGCCTCTCTTTGGCACCAAGACTCTTCTTATCCACCCTGGGGGTCCTACTGAGATTGCAGAGCCCTTTGGGGGCTGGGAACAAGCAGAGATTTTCCTCTCATTCTCAGCCTGCCCCTCTCCCTAGCTGTGCTTTGTCCCAGCCCAGCCCAAGCACGTTGGGGACATGAGGGGAGGGGGGAATCTCTGAGGTGTGTATAAGATAATGAGGTGGAGAGTTTAACAAACACTCCTCCCTTTACACATCAAGTGAGCTCTGGCCCCTTGAGAGCTCTGGGGCTTATTCTAGGGAGCCTGGCATCACTGTCAGGGCCTTCTCTGGGAATTACCTACAGGGCCAGGTTAGGAGTGGTACAAGAAACTTCTCCCTGCTGTAGAGTTAGCTGAGCCTGGACAGGCATTCAACTATGGTGCTCTCCCACCCCTGCTTCTGCCTCTTTCTCCCCCCGCCCCAACCCCAGCCCACAAAGCTTTGAACTTTGGGGCATAAACTTCCAGTAAAATAAAAACTCCTTGGGGGTAGCTTTGGCTCTGTGTCCTCACTATCTTCAGAGTGCCTGGCACATCTTTGTTGTTGTTGAGCCATTTCAGTGGTGTCTGACTCTTCATGACCCCATTTGGGGTTTTCTTGGCAGAGATCCTGGAGTGGTTTGCCACTTCCTTCTCCAGCTCATTTTACAGATGAGGAAACTGAGGGTGAAGTGACTTGTCCAAGGTCACACAGCTAATAAGTGTCTGAGGCCAGATTTGAACTCAGGAAGATGTCTTCCTGTTTCCAAGCCCATCGAACTGTGCACTGCAGCGCCACCTAGCAGCCCCAGTACATAGTACTTAATAGATGCTTCTTGAATTGAACCGCAGGAAAGGAAGCCCCCTATTGAGATGGAAGAGAACCTTAAGTCCAAACAGTCCCGTGGTTCTCAAACTGCAGTCAGGATCCCCAAGCATCCTTGAAAGGGAGTCTTTGAAGGCAAAACGAGCTTCCTAATAATACTAAGACATTTAAATGTCTAATATGATAAATACCAACTGGACATAATCTACATAAACAAAAGCTCTTCTGTGGGGGTCCTCACTAATTTTGAAGAGTGCAAAGGGCTCCTGAGTCCAAAATTTTGAGAACTCCTGACCTAGTCCAACCTCCTTACTTTATTTCTCTTAGACTTTATTTGGGGGATATCTTTTACTTCTTATCATTTTCATTTCCTCATACTTCTCTTCCCTCCCCAATTCAATTAATCATCCCTTCTATCAAAGAATACAAAAGAAAGAGAAAAAATAAGTTTGGCAAAACCAATCAACAGACCGATGGCTATCTAACAGTATATATTAGACAATATTCCAGGCCCATAGTCCCCCACTTCTGCTAAGAAGGGAGAGAGGTGCATTTTCTCAACTCTTTCCTCATGCTTCTCAATCGTCTCATTTTATTAGATGAATTACAGAGTTAGAAAGTCCCTCAGTAGCCATTGAGGCCAACCCAAAGGGAAGCCCCATTAGCATATGCCTCCTACAATGGCCATCCAGCTTCTGGCTAGAGATTTCTAAGGAAGGAGACTCCACATTTCTGGAGGCAGACCTTGTGCACAGTTCAGAAGTTTTCCCCAACATGAAGCCCAGATTTGCCTCTATAGCTTCTGCCCATTGGGTTTCAGATGGGAAAACTGAATCTCAGAAGGGAGAAGAGACACACCCAAGATCATACAGGGAGTTAAAATCCAGGTCCTTGGACTCCACAGTCCAAAAATCTTTCCAGGATACTGTGCTCGAGTCATCACTTTGGATTATAGAGAGCAAGATTTCCTGCAATATATCTATCTGCAAAATTAATAAATGTGTCTATGAAAAGCCATAGGTCAGGGGGCAACTAGGTGGCACAGTGGATAGAGCACCGGCCCTGGAGTCAGGAGTACCTGAGTTCAAATCCGGCCTCGGACACTTAACACTTACTAGCTGTGTGACCCTGGGCAAGTCACTTAACCCCAATTGCCTCACTAAAAAAAAAAAAAAAAAAGAAAAGCCATAGGTCATAGAATCATAGAGTCAGAGCTGGAAGGTACCCCAGAGGCCAGAGAGTGCAATAGCTTCATTTTAGAGATGAGGAAATAGAGGTACTGAACTTGAGAGTTGGCAAGGACCTTACCCCCACTATAATGTACTGAAGAGATTGAGGTATAAGTTAAGTGACTTGCCTACAGTCAGCCAGTATCTGAGGTAAGATTGGGACCCAGGTTTGGTGATTACAAGTCCTGTACCCTATCCACTACACCAAAGGGTCCTTCCATGTTCCCAGTATGTTGTGCCATAGGCAACTGTCTACAATTCCAACCACTAGTTCTACCTCTCAGTCTCAGACTTCATCTACTCAATGGGAAGTTGTAGTGGTGTGGAAATCTTGGAATCCCCACCTTGTCACTGCTGGATTTTGCATCATGGACAAAGCCATTCCCTCTCTGTGACTTATCTCTACAGTGGGAATAATTATTCTATTGCCATCTACACTTTGATGAATCAGACACTGTTGAATGTATGAATTTCATGGGCTTATTCTTGGCAAAGGGCTTTGTAAAGCCCCTTTTCCCTTTTTCCCTCTGGGAAATGGGAGTCTTCTATGGTGTGTGTGTGCCTGTGTGTGTTGCTAAGTGGGCTGGGGTATGTCACCCAAAATGACTTATGGGATCAGATCTGGCCTCAGAGACTCACTGGGGAAATGTGTGATCACAAGAAGAGGTGAACTGGTCATGTAGGAAAATACCTCAACTGGACTGCCCAAATGCCACATGAATGCCCATGAAGAGAACTTCTGGGGAAGGAAGGTGCCCAGTGCTTTGGGGGAATCCTGCATGGATAATTTACAGAAAAGCACAGATCAGATTCCCATTGGATAAGAAAGCCTTGGGGGAAGATCAACATGGAGGGTATTACCAATAATAATGAACACTCTAGCCAGAAGTTCTCAAGAGCTGGGGCTGCAGGTTTGACTCAATTTCCTCACAGCCTTTAGAATAATAACTAATGTGAATATAGCATGTAAGGTTTGCAAAGATCAAATTATATATATTATCTCATATAATCCTCACAACAATCCTGTGAGGTAGACTACATTATTATCCTCACTTTACAGATAGAGAAACTGAGGCTGAGGAAGGTTAAGTGACTTGCTCAGGGTTACAAAGCTAGCAAGTGTTTGAGATAGGATTGGAACCCAGATTTGCTTGATTCTTTATCCCCTACACTAGCTAGCCAGAATAACTGTAATAAGACAGATTCTCACACTGACATGTCAGATACCCAGAGGACAGCTAGCCATGTCTCCCTCTCAGTAGCATGTCTTTAAATGCTATTTGCTCAAGTCCTCATTCTGGAGTATTTTATACAATATCAATTACCAGATACAGTAAACATCTCTACTAGATGATTGATTGAATCAGTGATAAGCACCTCATTGTTAATTTAACCAATTATCATCAATTAGCTTTTACAAGTGGACATTTATGAGAAGAGAGAGCAAGAACAGAAGAACAAAACATTTTTTCCAACATTGGAGGTGGGGCTGACACTTTCCCCTTCCACTATCTCGGTCTCTGCACAGAGTAGGCTCCAACATCAAAGTCGTTGCTACAATGCATTCGAGGCACCAACTTTACTTCCAAATTTGGCATGGCCCTTAGAAGACTTGCTCCCTCGTCATAGGAGGCTGTGTCCCTGAACTGCTGGGCTGGATCCCAAAGGTGGATCCTCTGGGCTTTATTCCTCACCAGACTTGGCTTCCCACAAACTCTGGCACGGATTCCGTGTCCTGGACCTCTGGCAGCTCCTTCCTTCAGTAAGGTTTGCATCTCCTCTCTTCCTTCATCCAAGAACAGGAAAGAACTTGACAGTAGGATGTGGCTGCTGGTGGGTCACCTCTCTCCTCACCCAGAGGCTGACGGCAGTTATTGCCTCAGACACTGGCAGGAAATGGGGAGCTCTGATGAAACACTTGCACACTCAATTCTGCTTTTTAGTCGATCGAAAGGCTCCCTACTCTCCACCATGAAGTAAGCAGATGGTAATGGTCTGAAGGTGCTGCAGAGAGGAGAGCAGGGCTTTCCAGCATATAAACCTAGAAACAAGCATACCCAGCATTCCCATGGAGGCGTGAGGCTCACAGAGTACTCACTGAAGGACTGGGCTCTCACCGACTGCTCTCTCTTCCCTCGAAGCATCCCTTCTCTCCTCTGACTCTGTGACCACCCAGGTGCAGGCCCTCATTACCTCATCCCTGGACTGCTGTAGTAGTTACTCTGCCTGCTTCAAGTCTCTCTCAACTCCACTGTAGCCCCCAGCTAGCCACTCGAACGATTTTCCTAAATCATACCCTAAGCCCCTGTATGATCATGTCCCCCTCCCCACCTCAATAAACCCCAGTGGCTCACTATCACCTCCAGGATCAAATACAAAATCTGTCTGATTTTTGGAGCCCTGCATAGCCTCCTTCCTACATTTCCAGGCTTCTCACACATTACTCCTCTGTGTCCTTTCCCATGCAATGACACTGGCCTCTTTGCTGTTCCTTGATCAGGACACTCCATCTCCCTAGATGGGGAGTTTTTGCTGGCTGTTCCTCCCCTGTACCTGGAAGCCTCCTGGCTTTCACCTACAGTCCCACCTATATCAGGAAGCCTTCTGAGTCCTTTCTCTTAACACCTCCCCTCTGAGATGGCCTCAGTTTACCTTGTATCGATCTTCTTTGTACATTGTTGCTCTCCCCCATTGGACTGGAAGCTCTTTGAGGGAGGGCACTGTCTTTTACCTTTCTTTGTATCCCTAGTGCTTGACACAGTGCCCTGTACCCAGTAGGTGCTCAATAAATGCTTGTTGCCTTCATCATTCACAGCCACAAAGCATCCCTGGGTGGTTGTTGATATGCACAGAACAGCTTCTGTGTTGGGGAGTCTTGGGAGAGCCTGACTTCCTTCCATTTACTAACTGCAATCCAGCTTATGTTCCTTCCCACCTGTTCAACTCTGGGTCCAACTGCTGTTTTTGTTATTCGGCCATTTTTCAGTTGTGTCTGACCCTCCGTGACCCCAGTTGGGATTTTCTTGGCAGAGACCCTGGAGTGCTTTGCCATTTCCTTCTCCAGCTCATTTGACAGATGAGGAAACTGAGACCAACAGGGTGAAGTGACTCGCCCAGGGTCACACAGCTAGTGAGTGTCTGAGGCCGGATGTGAACTCTAACCTCAACTGCTGACCTAGACATAGAAGTTGATTCACTCATTCATCCCTTCACTCCATAAAGCATTTATTAAGTGCCTACCATTCACAAAGCACCGTCATGGGCACTGAAGGGTGAAAAGACCAAAACAAACAAAATCAGGTGCAGGGTAAGAGACAGAACGTGTGCATGGGGACATCGAGCAGACTGGTTTGAGGGAGGGAGACCCTAGAGGATGAGAGAGAGCGCGCGTGTGATATGAACCCAAGCCTGGGAAAGTGGAAGGGAGCCAGACTGCAGAGAGCCTGAGGATTCTCAGGTGGCTATTCATAACACTGTCCTGGGGGGGGTGTTAGGGAGACAGACCGCTTTGGCAGTGGTGCCAAGGATGCATCTGGCACAGGAGAAAAGAAACAAATTGGGGGGAGTCAAGAGGCTCCTGGAGAGCTGAAGGATTTATCAACATGAAGCACAGATAAGGAAACTGAGGCACAGGTGAATTTTCTTGTATGTGGTGGCACCCCCAAAATAGAGTGTAAGCTCCTTGTGGGCAGGAACTGTCTTGATTTTTCTTTTACTATCCCCAGCATTTAGTACAGTGCTTGGAACATAGTAAGCACTTAAATGCTTTCCATTCATTCATTCATCCATCCATCCATCCATCCATCCATCCATCCATCCATCCATCCATCCATCCATCCATCCATCCATTCACTCATTCATTCATAGAGATGAAATGACTCACCCAGGAACAAGTTGTTTGTTACCCATGCCCTCGGACCCTAAATCTCAACTGTGAGGTTACTTTGATCTCCACCTTATCTTCTTTCCTCTCCATTCCCCCATCTCCATCCCCAGGCAGCCTCAGCCTCTGCTGCAGGAGGAGGTGAAACCAGCACCTACCCAGGCTCAGGAGTTATTCCCAGGAGTGTGTGTGTGGGCTGCTCAGCCTGTTGCTTGTCCTGAGTGGTCCCAGAGGAGCTGGGCCATGGAACTGTTTTCCCTGCCACTCTCCAGGGGCTCCTTGGGGCCCTCTAGACCACCTCCCAGATGAGCCCCCACAGGCCCCAGGCTCCTGTACTCAGATTTTCAGGGCTATGGGAGAGGGGCAGCAAAGCAGGACCTGTGGACACAGCCCACAGGACATTCCCACATTTCAGAGGAGAAGGATAACATGCCCCTAACTCATAGCAGGGACTTCCACTACGCCATGAGCTCTCTAATCTGTCTTTGCTTGGGGAGGAGAATCCCTCCTTAATAAAGACCCCTGAGAGGTCACAGCTCTCAACCGCCAAAGGCTATGGCTATCACATGCCCAGAGTTCCCAGCAGCCCTCGCTTTCCCTGGTCATCAGGAATTTAAACAGAGAAGTTTATAATATGTAAGAGAAAAAGTATCCCTGGATACTGGGCTTATTTGAATCTTGTTTCTGCCACTTACCACCTATATGATCTTTTCCACTTTGGGCCTCAGATCAGGCTGACTTTTCTTTTTTTTAATCATAAAAGCATTTTATTCTCTTCCAGCCACATGCAAAGATAGTTTTTAACACTCGCCTCTACAAGATTTCTAGCCCCCAACTTTGCTTCTCTCCCCCTTCCGCCCTCCCTGAGACAGTGAGCAATCTGATATAGGCTATAGATGTACAATCACATCAAACACATTTCCACATTAGTCATGTTGTGAAAGAAGAATCAGAACAAAAGGGAAAAAACCTAGAAAAAGTAGAAACAGTCTGGTTCAATCTGCATCAAGATTCCACAGTTCTTTTCTCTGGCTGTGGGGAGCACTTTCCACCACAAGTCATTTGGAATTGTCTTGGATTATTGTATTGCTGAGAAGAGTTAAGTCTGTCACATTTGATGATGTAGGGTGACCCTTCTAAGGTTCTCCTCATCTCCCCATCCCTCCAGAGCCTCCCTCACTGAAATGACCTTCGATTTACTTTGTAAATCTTTCGTCCGGATTCTTTCCCTCAGCAGACACTGTAAGTGCCCCTCGAAGGTAGGGACTGTTTGATTTCACCCTTGTATCCCAATAATTCAGGCCACTTGGTGGTGCTGTGGTGGATAGAGCGCTGGGCTTGGAATCAGGAAGATTTCCTGAGTTCAAATCTGACCTCAGATACTTACTAGCTATGTGACCCTGGGCAAGTCATTTACTCCTCTTTGCCTCAGTTTCCTCATCTGTAATAATGGGCTGGAGAAGGAAATGGAAAACTGCTCCAGGTTCTCTGCTGAGAAGACCCCAAATAGGGTCAGGAAGAATCTGACTCTCTGCTGAAATGACTGAACAACTTTTTCTGTCTTCTTTCCTATTACTCCCCTTTGTTCATTCTCCATTCTAGTCAAACTGGCCCACACTCTGTCCCTTGTTCAAGACATCCCATCTCTCATACATGGAGTCACTTCCCCAGGCCTGGATGGCTCTCTTCCTCAGCTCCACCTCTTAGAATCCCTCCAGAGCCCCACTCAAGGGCCTCTCCATCTAGGGCTTTTTCTGGTGCTTCTGCATTTCTACCTGAAAAATGATAAAAGTACCTCAGCTTACAAATGTTTGTTGACTTGACTTGACAACAGAGGTCTCAGCCCTGGCTGTGACTGACTGGGGCAAGGGGCAGGATGACTGAATGGGTGTGTCTAGAGTACATGCCTGGTTAGAGCTTGATCTATTCCTCCCTTCTTCTGCCCTCAAGGTTACCTCCAAGGTCCCCAG
Organism: Dromiciops gliroides; assembly: GCF_019393635.1. Lineage (NCBI taxonomy): Eukaryota > Metazoa > Chordata > Mammalia > Microbiotheria > Microbiotheriidae > Dromiciops > Dromiciops gliroides. The sequence continues at coordinate 6,426,513 of NC_057861.1, forward strand.
GGAGCCTGAGCCTGAGGTCCCCAAGGCCCCAGCAAATCTGTCTTCAAGGGCAGAGCCTGGCCCCTTCCTGCATCCCTCCCCTAGACTCTTGTTCTCCCTGCCCTCCCCCAGGTTTTCTCATTTGGGATGATTTTATTAAGGGATCTTAATTGGGGGTTGGTGTGTGTGTTGGGGGTGGGGGAGGCTCTAATGAGTCCACTGGGAGAGGGCACAGCAGTTGCCTCTGGATCCCAGGGTAGAGGGTGACTCAGCAAAATATGGAAGATATAGGAGAACAGAGGCTGGAGGGACCTGGAGGGTGGGCAGTCCAAGTCATGGGACATCAAAGCTGAAGACCTTTGAACTCAGAACAGAGAATGTCAGAGCTAGAAGGAACCTCAGAACTCAGAACAGATAATGATAGTGTTGGGAAGGTACTTAGAGCAAAGAGTATCAGAGCTGGGAGGAACCTTAGAACAGGGAATGTCAGAGCTGGGAGGGGCCTTAGAACAGGGTATGTCAGAGCTGGGAGGGGACTTAGAACAGGGGATGTCAGAGCTGGGAGGGGCCTTAGAACAGGGGATATCAGAGCTGGGAGGGGCCTTAGAACAGGGGATGTCAGAGCTGGGAGGGGCCTTAGAACAGGGGATGTCAGAGCTGGGAGGGGCCTTAGAACAGGGGATGTCAGAGCTGGGAGGGGCCTTAGAACAGGGGATGTCAGAGCTGGGAGGGGCCTTAGAACAGGGGATGTCAGAGCTGGGAGGGGCCTTAGAACAGGGGATGTCAGAGCTGGGAGGGGCCTTAGAACAGGGGATGTCAGAGCTGGGAGGGGCCTTAGAACAGGGGATGTCAGAGCTGGAAGGGGCCTTAGAGCAGAGGATGTCAGAACTGGGAGGGGCCTTAGAAATCATTTAGCCCAACTCTCATTTCACAGAGGAGGGAAGTGAGGTCCAAAGAAGGACTCACAGCCACATATCTAGTAAATAGTAGAGCAGGGATGTAAAAATAGATCTTTCCCCTATCTCCAAACTTCACTCCTTTGCACAAGCTTTCCTCAGTGTTTAGCACACACTCCTACCTCACTTCTACTCCCTAGAACCCCTAGCTGGCTTTAAAGCTCATCTGTAATGCCATCTCCTCCATGAAGCCTTTCCTGATTCCTCCACTTGATAGGTTCTGCCCTGCCCCCATAGCTTCATATTTATTGTGTATCTATTTTGCATTTCCTTATCTGAGTACATGTTGTTTCTCTCATTAGAATAGAAACTCTTTGAGGTCAGAGATTCTCTGGTTTTTATTATTCTCTTCTGTTCCCAGCACCTGGCACAGTGCCTGGGACTTAGTTGGCATCACCTGGACTAGGGATTCTTCACTTTTTTTGGTTCCCATTCCTTGGGTAGTTTAGGGTGGTCAGGAGACCCTCTTCAAAATAACACTTTTCAATGAAGAAGATAAAATACATAGGATTACAAATAAATCCAACTTTGCCTAAATACGGTTAACAAAATATTTTTAAAAATAAGTTCACAGGGGCAGAGCCAAAATGGCGGAGTGCAGGCAGCAACCCAGTTGAACTTTCCCAACATTTCCCTCTGAACAACTTTAAAATAACCCTTCAAATCAAATTTTGGAGCAGCAGAACCAACAAAAGGTCAGAGGGAGACATTTTTCCAGTACTAAGACAACTTAGCAGGTCAGCAGGAGAGAGGTCTGTGACACTGGGGTGGGGGCTGGCCTGGAGCACACATGACAGTAGCACTAGCACTTGGCCTCAGAGGCAGCTTCAGGAGGTCTCAGCACAGAGACAATAAGGGGGTCAGACAACTGGTCAGAAAGAGATTACAGGGGACCCTTTTCTGCCATTGGGTACAATGATTGACAATTCTATTGCCAACACACAGTTCTGGGTCACAGGTCCATGTTGGAGAGGAGCACTTGTGCTTGGTCACAGGAGTGCAAGGACACTGGTCACATTTCCAGACTAAGAGGAAGGCTAGTGCTTGCTGCTGCAGGGAAGCAGGGGCCTTTCCTGGTTAAAGACCAGAGTGCAGACTAGGAGAACAGTGACCATGACTCTCCCAGGATCATACCACTTTGGAAGCAATACAAATTTGCAGATTACAAGAACTAGCTCTGAAAATAGCAGCATGAAAAAACCTGAAGTTTGAGACAGTGCCTCTCCACCCCCAGGTGAGCATAGACCAGCTTGAGCATTAAGTCCAAAGTCAAGAAATAGACTAGAAAAATGAGAAAATCATAAAAAGGAACTTTACCATAAAAAGCTACCGTGGTGGCAGGGAAGAACAAGACAAACTCAGAAGACAACACTATGAAAAAAGTTACAGGTAAAGCATCAAAGAAGAATGCCAATTGGATCCAAGCACAACAAGAATTCCTGGAAGAGTTAAAGAAAGAGATAAGAATGTTAGAGGGAAAATTGTGAAAAACAATGAGAGTGATGCAAGAAAATTATGAAAAGAGAATTAACAGATTGGTAAAAGAGGCACAAAAAATACTGAAGAAAAGAGCTCCTTAAAAAGCAAAATAGGCTAAATAGTAAAGAAGGTACAAAAATGCACTAAAGAAAAGAACTCCTTAAAAAGCAGCATTGGGTAAATGGAAAAAGGTACAAAATCTCACTGAAGAAAATAATTCCTTAAAAATCAGAATAGGACAAATTGAAGTTAATGACTCCACAAGACATCAAGAAACAATAAAACAAATTAAAAGGAATAAAAATAGGAGAAAATGTGAAATATCTCATCGGAAGAAGGATTGATCTGGAAACTAGATTGAAGAGAGATAATTTGAGAATTACTTGACCACCTGAAAGTCATGATAAAAAAATGTAGTCAACATATTTCAAGAAATTATAAAGAAAAATTGCCCTGATATCTTAGCTCTTGAGGGTAAAATAGAAATTGGAAGGCTCTACCAATCACCTTCTGACAGAAATCCCAAAATGACATTTTTCAGAAATATTACAGTCAAGTTCTAGAACTCCCAGGTCAAGGAGAAAATATTTCAAGCTGCCAGAAAGAAACAATTCAGATATTGTAAAGCCACAGTCAGGATCACACAAGATTTAGCAGCTTCCATGTTAAAGGATCAGAATACCTGGAATATGATATTCTGGACTGTAAAAGAGCTAGGATTACCACCAAGAATCAACTACCCAGCAAAACTGAGTATAATCCACAGGAGGGAAAATGGACATTTAATAAAAAAATAGAGGACTTTCAAGCATTTCTGATGAAAAAACCAGAACTGAATGGAATATTTGATACTCAAACAGAAAACTCAAGAGAAGCATAAAAAGGTAAACATGAAAGAGAAAGCATAGGGAAATCAATAAAGATTAAATGGTTTATATCCCTATATGGGAAGATGACATATGCAACTCTTAAAAATCTGTATCATTGGGGAAACTATGTGGTGCAGTGGATAAAGCGCTGGCCCTGGATTCAGGAGGACCTGAGTTCAAATCCGACTTCAGACACTTGACAGCTAGTACTGTGTGACCCTGGGCAAGTCACTTAACCCTCATTGACCTGCAAAAAAAAAGAATCTGTATCATTGTTATTTTATATCTTTGTCATTATTAGGGCAGTTAGAAGGACTCTGCATAGACAGAGGGCACAGGTGGTGAGTCGATTATGTTGCGATGATCATCAAAAAAAGAATGTAGTAGTGAAAAAAGGGATGCGCTGGGAGAAGTGGATAGGGAGAGGTAGAAGGGGAAATTCTACTCATGTAAAGAGGCTTGTAAGAAAGAGCTTTTATAGTGCAGGGGAAAAGGGTGGGGTTGGGTGTTGGGCAATTCGTGAACCTCACTCTCATCAGACTTGGTTCAAAGAGTGAAGAAAAATATATATAGTATGTATACACACATATGTGTATGTAAATAAACATTCAGTTGGGTATAGAAATCTATTTTACCCAATAGGGAAATAGGAAAAGGGGAAACAAGGTATGGGAGGAGGGATGATAAATGGAAAGGTGGATTAAGGGAGGCAGTGGTTCAAAAGCAAAATAGACTTTTGAGGAGGGACAGGATAAAAAGAAAGAGAGAGAGAAGGATAAACAGAAGAAAATAGGATGAAGAGAAATTACACAGTAATCATAACTGTGAATGTGAATGGGATGAGCTCACTCATAAAATAGAAGCAAATAGCAGAGTGGATTAAAAACCAGAATCCAACAATATGTTGTTTACAAGAGACACACTTGAAACAGAAAGACAAACACAGAGTTAAAACAAAGGGCTGGAGTAGAGTCTATTATGCTTCAGCATAAAAGGCAGGGTAGCAAACATGATCTCAGACAAAGAAAAAGCAAAAATAGATCTAGTTAAAAGGGATACCCAGTGAAACTACATTTTGTTAAAAGGTACCATAGAAAAGGAAGTAATAGCAAAATTTTTACAGCAAGTTTCTCTGATAAAGGTGTAATTTCTCAAATATATTGAAAACTGAGTCAAATTAATAAAAAATAACAGTCATTCATTCCCCACTTGATAAATGGTCAAAGGACATGAACAGGCACTTTTCAGAAGAAATCAAAGCTATCTATAACCATATCAAAAATGCTCTAAATCACTACTGATTAGAGAAATGCAAATTAAAACAATTTTGAGGTACCATCTCACACCTATCAGAAGTGACAAATTGGTTGGAGGGGATGAGGGAAAATATGTGCACTAATAAACTGCTGGAGTTGTGAACTGGTTCAACCAGTTCTTTTTGTTCTTTCTTTTTTTTTTTTTTTTTTTGCGGGGCAATGAGGGTTAAGTGACTTGCCCAGGGTCACACAGCTAGTAAGTGTCAAGTGTCTGAGGCCAGATTTGAACTCAGCTCCTCCTGAATTCAGGTCCAGTGCTTTATCCACTGCGTCACTTAGCTGCCCCCTGGTTCAACCATTCTGCAGAACAATTTGGAACTATGCCCAAAGGGCTATAAAATTGTGCATAATCTTTGACTCAGTAATACCAGTACTAAGTCTGTATCCCAAACAGTTCAAAGAAGAATGAAAAGGACCCATATGTACAAAAATATTAACGGCAGGTTTTTTTGTGTTGGCAAAGAAATTGAGGGAATGCTCATCCATTGGGGAATGGCTGAATAAGTTGTGCTAAATGGTTGTGATGTAGTACTGTTGTGCTATAAGAAATGATGAAGTGGGAGTTTCAGAAAAAAGATGGCAAGATGGGTATGAACTGATGTCAAGTGAAGTGAGCAGAACCAGGAGAACATTGTCCACAGTAACAGCAGCATTGTATGAAGATCAAACATGAATGACTTAGCTATTCTGGCCAATATAATGATGCAAGACAATTCTGAAGGGCTCGTGCTGAAAACTGCTATCCACTTTTAGAGAAAGAACTGATGAACTCTGGGTACAAAGTGAAGTATGATTTTTTGGGCTTTATCCTTTTTGGGTGATGTGGCTAATACGGAATTCTGTTTTATGTGATTTCATATGTATAATTGATATCATGTTGCTTTCCTTTTCAGTGGGAGAGGGAAAGTTGGGAAGAAGGGAGAGAATTAAAAAAGAAAATGTTAACAATAAATGAATGATACATTTATTTTAAAAAATGTAATAAAATTCAAGGTAAAATAAAAATAAGTCCACAGACCCCAGGTTTTAAGAAGCCCTGATCTAGTTCAACCTGCTCATTTAACAGAGGAATTGGGGTGGGGTGCAGGGACAGGACTGGGCCTGAAGCCCAGGTTTCCTGACTCCTGCCCCTGTGTTCTCTCTTTCTACTACCCTGGCTGCCTGCCCGTGACTGAGGAATTAGGACTTTGCTTTTTGCAAGGACACTTGAAGAACTCTGTCCAGCACAGCTGCAGGGTTGTTTGTGCATTGCTATGTGAGGAATAGGGGTGGGCATGGGGGATTTGGGAGGCTGCCCTGGGAAGGCCTCTCTTGCCAAGTCCATCGTGGATGGAGAGGCTGGCAGGCTTAGTTTCTTAGTTAGGGGACAAAGAGCAGGTGGGAGGACCTTGATGGTCAGCCCTAGTTCCTTAATTACTGGGGACACAGGCTCAGCTTGGGAGAAGATGAATATGGACTGAGCAGGACTCCATGCAAAGGCTTTTGGGCCAAGAGAGGAAAGGCCTGGGGTACCTAGACAGCTGATCTATCCAGCAGAGAGGGGCAGATTCCAGCTCTGCCCTTGGCTAGTCCCTGCCCCTCATATCACTGAGCTAGATGCCATCCCTGCCTTTCCCAGAATCCCAGTGTCCTACTCGGAGACCAGACTGCCTTGGGAGGGTGAGATCCCTTAGTGGAGAGAGGCTGGATGCTCATTTGTCAGAGTTGTAGAAGGGACTCCTGTTCAAGTGCCAATGCGCATTAGAATCAGCTCCAGAGCGGGCCTTGAACCCAGCGGTCCTGAGTCCTGGTCCTGACTCCTGGTCCGATGTTCTTTCTACATTGCTTCCTGATGCCCTAGAACAGGCCCTCATCCTGACTCTTGGTTATAAGCCTTTGGTTCACACAATCCTGGGTTGCTCAGCCTAAGGGGGCATTTGTGGAGGCCCTTAGGGCTCCCCCAAGGCCTGAAAGGGACATAGACCTGACCAAAGAGAGGAGAAGACACTCTTCAGGACAGCAGAGGGATGGGAGGGTCTGGACTCCAGTAGGGGAGCCTGGGGGAAGTGGGAGGAAAAAGAACTCCACTGGAGAGGGCAGATAAGGAAGGGAATGCTGACTGACAAAGGAAAGAGGGGAACAAAGATGTATGAAGTGCTTAGGCAGGCACTGGCCAAGCAAGTGCTTTATAAATATCTCCTTTGACCTCCACAACAACCCAGTGGGGTAGGCACTGTTATGACCCCCATTTTACAGTTGAGGAAACTGAGGAAGACAGAGATCAAGTGGCTTGCCCAGAGTCACACAGCTAGGAAGTATCTGAGGCTAGATTTGAGCTCAGGTCTTCCTGACTCCAGGCCCAGCTCTATCCACTGAACTGCCTCTAGAAAGGGAGACAGAGACTCACTGGGTGACCTTGAGCAAATGACTTCCCCTCTATGGGCCCCAGTGGTTTTGATCTATAAAGAGAGGAGGTTACTTTTGCTTCATCTCTACTACTTTTTGCTTCTAGCAAGATGGAGACAGAGCAGCCAGCCAGTGGAGTAGGACTGAGGGTAAGTGCAAGATCTCTTTTCGTTTATAAGCCACGGTCTGGGGCACACAAATACACGGATGGTGAAGCTATGAACTTGTCTGACCATTCTGGGAAGCCTTGGAACTATGCCCAAGCCCTATATAACTGGGCACACCCTTTGACCCAGCAATGCCACTGCTAGGTCCATACCCAAAAGAGATCAAGGAAAGAGGAAAAGGACACACATGTATAAAAAAAATTGATAGCAGCTCTTTGTACAAAAATATTTATAGCAGCTCTTTTCAAAAATTTATTTATTTATTTAGCAGGGCAATGGGGGTTAAGTGACTTGCTCAGGGTCACACAGCTAGTAAGTATCAAGTGTCTGAGGCTGGATTTGAACTCAGGTACTCCTGAATCCAGGGTTGGTGCTTTATCCACTGCGCCACCTAGCTGCCCCCTAGCAGCTCTTTTTGTGGTGGCAAAGAGTTGGACGTGAATAGGATGGCCCTTGATTGGGGAATGGTTAACAAGTTATGGTATATGTATGTGATATATTGTGCTGTAAGAAACGATGAAGGGGATGTGTAATGTGTATCGTATTGCCTTCTCAATGAATGGGGGAGGTGGTGGAGGGAGGGAAAGAATTTGGAATTGAAAATGAAAAATGAAAAGGAATATGAAGGACATGGTTTCAGAAAACACTGGGGGAAAGTCAAGTGAGCAGAAGTGTGAAAACACTGTATACAGTGACAACAATGTTGTAAATACAATCAATGGTGAGAGACTTACCAACTGATCAACATGATGATCCACCATAGTTCCAAAAGACTCATGATGAAACATACCATCCACCCCCAAAGGCAGAGCTGATGGACTCAGTGTGCATATCAAAGCACATTTTTTTCTCTGCCTTTTTTTTTTTTTGGTGACATGGCTTGCTTGACTATACATCTTTTTAATATGTTTTATTTTTCTTATATTCTTATTGGGTAGGAGAGGGGGTAGGGAGATCAAGAGAATTTGGAATTGAAAAAGAATTTAAAAGATCTATGCTTTCAGACCTGATAATGGGATGGATTAAGAGCAAATGGAGGGGCAGCTAGGTGGTGCAGTGGATAGAGCACCGGCCCTGGAGTCAGGAGTACCTGAGTTCAAGTCTGGCCTCAGACACTTAACACTTACTATCTGTGTGACCCTGGGCAAGTCACTTAACCCCAATTGCCTCACTAAAAAAAATAAATTAAAAAAAAAAGAGCAAATGGAATTTCGTCCCTCCCTCCTTTCTTCCCTCCTTCACCCTCCCTCTCTCCCTTCTTTCTTTCCTTTCTTCCCAAACATTTGCTAAATACCTGTTAGGCTCTTTGTTAAGTTCTGGGGAATACAGAGATAACTCAAGGATGTAGAACCTAAAATGTAAGAACTGAGAGAAATAGGTGCCCTTTCTCAACCTGTAGGCCAAGCTGCTGAGAAAAGATGGCTGAGGTTGTGTAAATCTGTATCCACTAAAATCAGTAGCTCATGAGCCCGAAGTGATGTTAATCTTTTTTTTTTTTTTTTTTTTTGCTGGGCAATGAGGGTTAAGTGACTTGCCCAGGGTCACACAGTTGGTAAGTATCAAATGTCTGAGGCTGGATTTGAACTCAGGTCCTTCTGAATCCAGGACCAGTGCTTTATCCACTGTGCCACCTAGCTGCCCCCATGTGTTCATCTTTAATAGCAAACCAAAGGAATCTACTGTTGGGGGAGCTGTGAACAGATCCAACCATTCTGGAGAGCAATTTATAGCCCAAAGGGCTATCAAACTGTGCATACCCTTTGATCCAGCAATACCTCTGCTAGGTTTATATCCCAAAGACATCCCCAAAAAGAGTAAAAAACCTATTTGTACAAAAAATACTTATAGCAGCTCTTTTTGTGGTGGCTAAAAATTGGAAATCAAAGGGATGCTCATTAATTGGGGAATGGCTAAACTGAATATTATTGTATTTTAAGAAATGACAAGCAGGATGATTTCAGAAAGGCCTGGAAAGACTTGTATTAACTAATGTAGAGTGAAGAGAGCAGAACCAAGAGAACATTGGGCACAGTGATGAAGAACTGTGAATGATTTAACTATTCTCAGCAATACAATGATCTAAGACAATCACAAAGGACTCCTGATGAAAGATACTATTTACCTCCCAAGAAAGAACTGATATTGATTGGACAGACTGAAGCAGGCTATTTTTCACTTTCTTTCATTTTTTCTTTTATTCAAGTTTTCTTATACAAAATGACTAATACGGTCATGTTTTACATAATTGCACATGTATACCTTATATCGGATTGCTTACCACCTTAGGGAGGGGTGAGGGCAGGGAGGGAAGGAGGGATAGAATTTGGAACTCAAAAAGTTAAATAAAAATATTTATTATAAAATTAACTAGTTCAAAGCAAAGGTATTTGACAAAATGACTTAAAACAGTAGCAATGCAACATTTTCCCCCAAACCTGAAGCATACTCTCTCACAAATATCAGTGGAAAGAGCAGACACTTGTAAGGAATATATTAAAGAGCACATGTGCAAGGAACCAGTGTGGCCAGGGAGCGTGCATGGAGGAAGGTGCACATTTACAGGCTGTGTGGCCAGAGCATGCTGGGGGAGGGGCGCGGTACCTCATGCTCCCCACAGTACATAGTCACGGCCTCCCCGGGATGTCATCTCCCTGCCTCCCATGGGCCTGTTCTTGCAATCTCCACATTAAGCAGTTCTGCTTCCAGGTTCTCCTTACTCAAATCCATCTTCACGCAGCCACCAAAAAAGACACAGTTCTGACCACGTCCTCCCCTACCCCTTTACTCAGTAAACTCCAGTAGCTCTGTTACTTTCTGCATCGAGTATAAGAGCCTCTGCTTGGAATTTACAGGGCCTCACAACCTGGCCCCGACCCGCCTTTCTAGCCTTAAGACTTAACACTTTCTTCCACAGAGTCTCTCTCCGGTCCCCCTGACCTTCTTGCTCCCTCCCCCCACGACATTCCTGCCTGCCAGCCTCTGTACTGGTAGTGTCTCCCCACACCCTCAATACTTTTCCTTCTCATCCCCACCTTTAAGAATCCCCAGCTTCCTTCCAAGATCAGTTTCTCTATCCTTTCCCTTTCCCCAAGTGTTCTTGGGCTTCTCTCCGTGAAATTGCCTTCTGTTTACTTTGCATGTATTTTCTCTTTGTTTATATACATTCACGTTGGTCCCCCCAGTAGATTTTGTCTTGGTACTCTCCACCACAGTGCCCGGAGCACAATAGGTGCTCAATAAATGTATGCTGATTGATTGATTCATTGCTACTTACCCATCCGCACAGTCTCAGAATATGGGGCTCTTCTTGTGGCTGCTGTCATCCGTTTGGGCTCAGCTGACATCCTGGACTCTTGTTTCCTCAAGAGAACTATGGGCACTGCCATGCTCTTGTAGCTTAATCCTTGGAAGCTTCTTCCAGTGCTTTTTAGAAAAGGCAGAAATCCTTGCCCAGGCAGGACCAACAAAAATGCTTTCCCCCAGGTTCTTTTATGGCTACTGAAGCCTATTAAATCTCCCTCTTTGGAGGTTCTCAGTCTCACATGTCAAGCTGTTCAAAACAAAGAGGCAGTGAGGTGACTCAGTGGATGGATCACAGACCCTGGAGTCAGGAAGACTTGAGTTCAAATGTGATCCCAGACACTTATTAACTCTGTGACCTGGGCAAATGATGTTAATCTCTGTCTGCCTCACTTTCCTTATCTGTAATATTGGAATAATAATAGCAGTCCCTCCAGGGTTGTTGTGAGGAACAAATGAAATAAGGTAGGTACCACACTGTGCCAACCTTCAATCATCATAAAAACGCTAGATATTTTTCATGAAGAGCAAATGAGCGATTCTCATTAGCTGGTTAAAGCCTGAAACGTAGTCTTTTCTTTGGGTGACTCTTCCTAGGGGCCCAGGTCTCTGTACGAGAGCCCTCCCCTACCTTATTACATCTACCTTCCAATGTCAGTTTCTGGGGACCAGACTAGAGACCAGGGGACTAGTTACTTTCTTATTATCTGCTTCACAGTCCTGGGATTCAGTGTTCTTCAGTTTTCCAACTCTAAGTGCTTCTCTCCTATGGTTTAGATGAAACTCTGCACAGGGAATGGTCATTGAGTCTTCTACCTACTCGATCACATTCCTGTCGTCCCCTCCCTCCTCTCTTTCTCTTTCTTTCCTTTTTTTTTTTTTAATTAATTTTTTTTTTTTAGTGAGGCAATTGGGGTTAAGTGACTTGCCCAGGGTCACACAGCTAGTAAGTGTTAAGTGTCTGAGGCCGGATTTGAACTCAGGTACTCCTGACTCTAGGGCCGGTGCTCTATCCTCTGCGCCACCTAGCTGCCCCCTCTTTCCTTCCTTTTAAAATACATATTAATTTTTTTCCAATTACGTGTAAAAACAATTTTTAACATTTGTTTTGTTTTGGAATTTTTGAATTCCAAATTCCTTTTTTCCTTTCCTTCCTTTCTCATTGAGAGGGCAAACAATTTAATATAGCTTATACGTGTGCAGTCATGCAAAAATATATTTCCATATTAGTTGTGTTATGAAAGGAAACACAATAAAAAACCAAGAAAAATAAAGTAAAAACAAAGTCAGGGGATAAGTGACTCAAAGTAAAGATGACATCAGGGAATGTAGAGACACCCCCCCCCCCAACTACTCAAGCTGACAGGATGGTTCCCAGCTAGAACTGGTTCCTTCAGGCCACATCTCATCAGTAAAGTCCTTCAGCTTATTTAGACAAAAAAATCTGTCTCCACCTAAGGCTCCTTTGGTGAGCTTGGGCTTGGGGTGGGTTTGACCCAGGGAAGATTGGATAGAATCTCTCCGGGAGAGCTTGCCTTTGAGTGGAGGGGAAGGAGAACTTGAAAGAGATCTCTAGGTCCTCCAAGATATTGATCATTAATTATTATTTGTCATATTGTGATTCCTTTGTAAGTGTTTTGGATCATTGTATCGCTGAGAATAGTTCATTCATTCACAGTTGATCGACATAAAATACCGCAATTATCGTGTACAATGTTCTCCTGGTTCTGATCACTTCACTTTGTACCAGTTCATATAAATCTTTCCAGATTTTTCTGAAACCACCCTGCTCATCATTTCTTTTAGCTCAATAGTATTTCATAACGTACACAATTCACAATTATATGCCACAGCTTGTTCAGCCATTCCCAATTGATGAGCATTCCCTTAATTTCTAATTCTTTGCCAGCACAAAACAATCTGCTATAGATATTTCTTGCATTAGATCCTTTCCTTCCTCCCTTCCTTCCTCCCTCCCTCCCTCCCTCCCTCCCTCCCTTCCTTCCTTCCTTCCTTCCTTCCTTCCTTCCTTCCTTCCTTCCTTCCTTCCTTCCTTCCTTCCTTCCTTCCTTCCTTCCTTCCTTCCTTCCTCCCTCCCTCCCTTCCTTCCTTCCTTCCTTCCTTCCTCCCTCCCTTCCCTCTCTCCCTCCTTCTTCCTTCCTTCTTTCCTTCCTTCCTCCCTCCCTTCCCTCTCTCCCTCCTTCTTCCTTCCTTCCTTCCTTCCTTCCTTCCTTCCTTCCTTCCTTCCTTCCTTCCTTCCTTCCTTCCTTCCTTCCTCCCTCCTTCCCTCCCTTCCCTCTCTCCCTCCTTCTTCCTTCCTTCTTCCCTCCCTCCTTTCCCTCCCTTCCTCCTTCTTTCAGTGGCTGACAAGCTGAAAGAGCTTAGCTTCCTCTCTGAGGGGCAGGACATGGAGTCCCCTGGGCTGGCAGCTCTATCCAGTGCCAGCCCTAGCTGCTGGATTTGAGGACAGAAGCCAGGCCTCAGATGCTCCTTGCTTAGGTTTCAGGGATACCAGGCCCAAACTGGCCTTTGTACTGCCCCCTCCAAGCTCTGACCCTGCCTGGTGTCTCATAGCCTTGTATACCCTGCTCCTTCCCCCAGTAACTGACCTGGGGTAGCTGGACCTGAGCTGAAGAAGGGAAAGAGGTTCTGCATGGCTGACCCTCAGTAATAAGCTCATTAGCTCAGGTAATAACTTTGCCTGACCTCCCGGTAATTAGCTCATTATTAGGTAATGCCCTTGTTTTTGTCTGTGCCCTGGCATGCTCTCACGGCAGGGGGTACTTGAGGTGCACTGGGCCTCCCCAGGAGTCTGGGGTTAGCGTCTAGGCTCAAGCCTCAGCCAGACCAAACAGCCCCCTCCCTGCTCAGAGTGTGTGCTGGGAGCATGGGGGTGGGGTGCTGCTGCCCTGGGGAACAGCCTATGTAGTTCCCATGGCCACTGGGCCCTGCTGAGAGGAGTGGACAGGGAACCTTAAGTAGGCCCTTCCCCTTCTCCCCCTTCTCATCCCCCCAGCCACCAAAGCCTCCAACTCAGCATCAGAGCTATGGTCTCCCCCAAGAAGACAGGTGTAGGTGTTGGGGGGCTTTTGGAGAGATGGAGAGAGGCTGGGAGGGGCCAGAAGCTCACAGCCCCCAAGTCCCAGAAGGTTTCCAGAGCTCTGAGAAGGGAGCAAATGACTACAGATGAAGAGAAGGAGATTCAGAGAGCCCAAGTGACCTGCTCAAGGCCACACAGCATACAAGCCTAGGCCAGGGCACGTGGATGATGTTTAGACTGGAGAAATAGAAAGCTTGTGGGGGGGCTTGTGGGGGGTGGGGGGGCATAATACCATAGCTGCTTTGGGGTATTTGCCCAAACAGACAGAACAAATTTACTCTGTTTGGCCCTGGAGGGCACAAGTAGGATCCCACGGCAGAAGGTGCAAAAAGGCCAGTGGAGGCCGGGTGTCAGGACAAACTTCCTACCCTTCCCAGCCAGGACCAAGAGGGAGGAATGGGCTGCCTCAAAAGGTAGTGACTTCCTCACCATGGAAAGGCTTGGGAATCCTTGTTTGGAAACAGGTGAGAGTGCGGGCCTCTGAGGTCCCTTTCAGCTCTGAGAGTCTCTGAGATGTTTGAGATGTCTGAGACTGGGCTTAGATTAATTCAATTCATTCTGGTCACTTTTATTAAGTGTCTGTTCTAAGAATACAAACACCAACAGAAAAAAACTCCCTGCCCGGGGCAGCTAGGTGGCATAGTGGATAAAGCACTGGCCTTGGATTCAGGAGGACCTGAGTTCAAATCCAGCCTCAGACACTTGACACTAGCTGTGTGACCCTGGGCAAGTCACTTAACCCTCATTGCCCCACAAAACAAAAAAACAAAACAAAAAAACCCTCCCTGCCCTCAAGAAGCTTACATTCCCCCTTGGAGGAAAATCAGCACAAGCATAGAAACCTAAATAAAAACCATACACAACCCCTCCCCCAACAACAAAACACATACCAAGTAATTTGGGGGCATGGAGGAGGGCACAAGTTCAGTAAGAAAGGCCTTTTCCTAACATTAGCATAGTGGTTCCAAGGGGGACAACTGAAGGGTAGGGTGAGGACGTTAGGGGACCAGACGGAACGAGGCTGATGCAGATTGTGACTAGCAGAAAGCAGTGGACAGGGAAGGGAGCTTCTGCCCAGACAGTCCAGGCACAATTACAGGAATCATGAGCAGAGCCAAAGGGCAACAGAGAAGTGTAAAATCTTTCCAGGGTTCAAAAAATAAACTTCCTTATGCTTCTAGTGCATAGAGTGCTGGACCTGCAGTCACAAATACTCATCTTTCTGAGTTCAGATCTGATCCCAGTCACTTCCTGGCTGTGTGACCCTGGGCAAGTCACTTCCCTCTGTTTGCCTCATTTTCCTTATCTGTCAAATGAGCTGGAAAAGGAAATGGGAAACCACTCCAGTATCTCTGCCCAGAAAACCCCCAACGAGGTCACAAGGACATGGACACAACTGAAGAAGACTGAACAATAACAGTACAAGGTGGGGCAAGCAGAGCTATGGAGCAGGTTGTTTGTGAAAGCTGGGGACTCCGTGAGCTGCAGACCCTGTATGAGTCGGCAGAGTGACATGGCAGCCTTTTGGGCCGAGCGTGATCTTGGGGAGCGCTAAGAAGCTGGGCTTCCAGAACAGGGAGGGGACCATCCCACTGCCGTTGGAAGACGTCAGTGGGATGCTTGTGGTCACTACGGTTCAAAGACACGGTGGACTGGAGAGGATTCCAAGGAGGGCAATCCTGAGTCCATGGTGTAGGAGGTCAGAGGTTGACACTGGACAAGAGAAGACTCAGGGGGCTGTAGGAGTTGTTTACAAGGATTCATGGGAAGGATGTCTTAGGCAAAGGACTTAGGCTTGTTCTTTTTGGTCCCAGAAGGCAGAACTAGGAGTTGGGGGGTGGGTTTGTGAGGAAAAGGGAAATGAAGAGGTGCATTTAAGTCTGACTCAAGGAAATATTCACAATGAGAGCTGCCCAGATGTGGGACAGATGGGCTCTCTTGGGAGGTAGTGAGTTCCCCACATTTGGAGGTGTTCAAGCAGAGACTCGATGGCCACCTTGTCAGAGGCCACTTGTACAGGGATAGAGGTTGGACTTCTGTCCTCTGAGGCCCCTTGGAGCTTCTGTGCTTCTGGGAAGTGTTGGGCCTGAGGCTGGACCCAGGTCTTTGGCTCCAAGATCAGTTCTTCTACTGCACTGGGCTGTTAATGAGCTGGAAGAATGGGCCAAAGAAGTATAAGAAGTTAATTAATAAACCACTGGTCATACGTCAAAGCCCATGGGAACTTCTGCTAGGGCTGGAGGAGGTCACAAGAGAAATGAAGCCTGAGGCTGACTTGGGCTGGGGCTGGGGGGGGGGGTGCCTCAGGCCATGCAGCAGGGAGGACTAGAGCTCAGCTGGCTTCTGCATCTTTCTCCCCATCCTCATAATCCTTGGTGGCTGAGGGTCCAAGGGTCCTGCAAAGGGTCTGACTACCTGGGAACAGGGGAGCCCAGGCCCCTTCCTCAGGACCAGTGGCCCCATGCCCAACTTTCCCAGGGAACTTCTTTCTTTTTCTCCTCTCCAGACTGATAAAGCTCCATGGCGGAGGATTTCTGCAGGGGGTCCCCAGTGTAGGTGCTTTGGGGCCTTCTGGAGGATTTCAAAGTCATCTCAGCATGGGGGTATGGTGGTACAGCTGTCCCAAGAAGTGGAGGTGGGAGATAGAGAGGACATAGGGGTTCCTAGAGGGAGGGATGCAGGGGGTAGGGGCTGGACAGGGTGGGACATGGAGGGAGAAATGAGGGAGTGGGGAGACAGGGGCAGGAGTCAAGATAATGGGAGCAGGACCTGGGACAGAGGGAACGTGTGTATAAATTGTCAAGGCAGGGATCTTGAATGAGAAGGATCTTGGGGGCAGGGCTCAGGCTGAGAGGTAGCAGGTCTAACCACTGGGAGGGTGGGGGAAATAATCATTACAAGACCTGATTTTTTTCCACAGCACTTGTGATGACAAATTACCTCATTTAAGATGAGACTAGATAAATCCCGGAGCCCCTTCCAACTTGAGAGCTAGGATTTTGTGATTCTAGAACAATCTTGGGAATTAGGAATCCCCCTTTGACAGAGGAAAAGCTGAAATTCAGAGGGGGAAGGGACTAGTTCAGGGTCACACAGTGAGCAAGTGCCCAAGGGGGAAATTCTAACCCAGAGCCTCCCTGAACTCTGTCCAGTGCCACTTCCCCTTTCCCCAGTTCCTTATCAGCCCAGTGATGTCCCCTTTCCCTCCCCCATCATACCTTTTGTGTCTCTCCTCCAGGCATATAGAGAAAGTCAGAGTTATGTGTACATGTTAGATGACTGAGAACAGACAGAGATTTAGCTAGAAATTAAACAGGTGGAAGAGAGAGGGAGAGATGGAGAGAGACATGAGAGAAGCAGCAGGAGAGCAGAGACAGACAGACAGACAGACCCCCACACCGAGATTATGAAATGTTTACTCTGTGCTGGTTCCAGCCTTTTCTGCAGGGCCCCTGTCCTATTTTTTTTTTAAATTTATTTATTTAGTTACATGTAAAAAAAACCAACAATTTTTTTCACATTGATTTTTTAAAACTTTGTGTTCCAAATTTTCTTCCTTCCTCTCTCCTCACCCCTCCCTAAGAAATCAAGCCCCCTGGCCCACACCCAGCCAGACCCTTTCCCTCCGAGACTCCTTCCCCACTTTTCTTGGCTTCTGCACCTCCTTCCTCTTTGAGATTTCCTTTTTGAGATTCCCGTCCTTTCTCCCAAAGCAGGGAGGAGCAAGGGGAGATCGCGGGCTTGGGCTGGGGACGGATGGGAGGAAGGAGGGAGGGATCCATATGGGATGTGCGATAGGGACGCCGAAGGGGGAGAACACAGAGGAGGGGAAGGAGATAAGAGCCTGCAAGAGTGGGGCAGCTCAGGCTGGAGGTGGGGCGCTCAGAGGCACAGATGCAGCCTGGGAGGGGGGAGAAGGACTCTAAGAAGGTAGGGAGTAGGGCCAGAAAGGGAGGAACAGTCTGCAGGAGAGGAGTGTCAGGGGGAGCACAAGTTCGCTGGAGGGAGGCTATGGCAGGGCGGGGCGGGGTGGGGCCAAGGGAGTGTGTGCAGCGAGACGGGAGTTCTAGGTGGAGGAGGCAGTGGCCACCGGCAGCGAGAAAGTTCAGGCAGCGGGAGGTCCAAGCAGAGCAAAGTTGTCCAGGGGCTCCTCCTGCTGGCCAAGCTGGATCCTAAGCCCAGCTAACCCCATATCTGGGTTGGGACTCTGAATCCATTGATCCAGGTTGGGGCTGTGGGTGAGACACTGGGGGTCTGGGTGGCTTTGTCGGATCTCTCCCCCAGATCCCCAGTGACCATCTTGGTGAAGACTCAGACACCACCCCCGGGCTTTGGGAACTTTGTCTAATTGGGAATCACAATAAAAGCATCCATTTCTAGTACTTTAAGGTTTCCAAAAGCACCATCCTCATACATCACCCTGGAGCAGGTAGTGTAAAAAATGAGGAAACCCAAGATCAGCAAGGGAAAATCACTTGCTGAAGGTCACACAGCTAGGAAGGAGTCTGAGGCAGGAAAGGCATTGAGGTATCTAGCCTCTATTATGAGACCTGCAAAGAAGAATATGAGATAAAAAAGATCTCCAACTCTCACTGTCAGATTGGAAAGGCTGCTCTGGTTTCAAGGTCTGCATTCTGTCTGTGGGTCTGCATTCCTAAATCTTCAGTAGTCAGCCAAAGAATACACTTAGGTCAAAGCAAAGGCATTTATCGACATTGCAGGGTTTCAACTCCAAGATATTTATTCCACTCTGGCCTTTTCATCAGGAACGCTTGGAAGTGTCCTGTTTTGTTAAAGGGCCATTCCCCTCCTCCCCCCTAGTAGTTTATATTCAGTTTTGATGCGTAAACTTTTTTTGGCTAATAAGCCAACCCTTTTGCCTTCTATAATAACGTATCCCAGCCTCTCCACTCTTTCATACCAGTGGCTGCCAAATTGTGTGTGATCCTGGCTGTTTGCTCCTTGGTACTTCAATTCTTTCTTTCTGGCTACTTGCATTTTTTCTTTAACCTTGAAACTCTAGATTTTGGGAATAATGTTCCTAGGGGTTTCTATTTTGAGGTTTCTTTCAGGTGGTGATCATTGAGTTCTTTCTATTCCCATTTTGACCTCTGGTTCTAAGAGATTTGGGAAGTTTTCTTTTAAGATTTCTTGAAATATAATGTCTAGGCTATTATTTGCATGTGATGGATTTCAGGTAGCCCAATTATTCTTAAATGTTTTCTCTTCTGTTTTCCAGGTCAACTGCTTTTGCTATGAGATATATTACATTTTTCTTTTTTTCAGTGTGTTTACTTCATTTTAGTATTTCTTGTCTCATAACATAGTTGGCTTCTATTTGGTCCATTCAAATTTTCAGGGAGTTTGTTATCTGTGCGAGAGTTTGCACCTTTTGTACTGAGCTGTGAATTTTCTTTCCAATTCCTAACTCTCATTATGGCAATTCATAGCTCTTATTTCTTTTCCATCCTGACCCCCTCCCCATTCAGTGCTCTCATTTAATTTATAAAAACATTTTAAACTCTTTAAAAACTCATACTTCATGAACAGTATCAGAACATTTTGCACAGTAATAGCAATATTGTAATGACTGTCAACTGTGAATACACTTATCCAAGACAATTCCCAAAGACTCATTGTGAAAAATGCTATCTACTTCCAGAGAGAGAATTGAATAATGAATTCTGAGTGCAGATTGAAACATACTTTTTCCACTTTATTTTTCTTGTTTTTTTTTAACATGGTTATTGTGGAAATATGTTTTGTATGCCTTTACATATATAATTGGTATCATACAGCTTGCCTTTTCAATGGGTGGGGGCAGGGCAGGTGGGAGAGAGAGAATTTGGAAATTAAAAATTTAAAATATGAAGGTTTTAAAAAGTATAATTATTTAAAAAACACAAGTTTTTACTTTACTTCTTCCAGGACTTCTACTTGACTCTGTGTCCCACTTGTGTTTTTCTTTGAGGCTTTGCTTGTAGATATTTTGTAGTCATTCTCTTCTTCTGTGTTTGTGTCTGGTGGGACTCTTTTTTTAGTTTGCTTATATTTTCAATCTACCTTTGGACTTTGGACTTGATTTTAGGTTCTGTATACTGCTGGAGGTCTAGGATAGTACTGTTTGTTTGTTTTCTTAGCTGAGTGTTATTCCAGGCTCTCAGAGACAGTTTAGCTTGGAGACATGCAAGCACTGAGAGCTCTCAAAGTGGTCTGATCCAGGACAAAGTCCGATCACTGCCTTCCCTGTTATAACTCTGGGAGTGAGGATGCAGCTAGGTGGTACAGTGGATAAAGCACTGGCCTAGGATTCAGGAGGACCTGAGTTCAAATGTGACCTCAGACACTTGACACTTACTAGCTGCATGACCCTGGGCAAGTCACTTAACCCTCATTGCTCAGAAAAAAAAAAACAACAACTCTTTGTAAGTGGCTGACTTTGGTTTGGTTCTGAGGAAGAGAACAGAACAGAACAGAAATCTGCTGTTGGATTTAGCCACTTTTAGCCTGCCCCTGGTTATTTTCCTGTGAGCTTCAGATTGGGCTACAAGTTGAAGCTGATACTCTGCTTTGCTCTTGGGGTCAGTCACACTGCTGCTGCTGCTTCTGAATATATTTTCTTGGTTGGTGAGCAGGACAGCATCCAGGATGACAACTCACCCTGGTACCCAACCAATGTCATGCTGTTCACAAATCCCCTCCTCATTCCTCTCTGAATTTCTGACCAGGATGGGGGTGGTTAGTGACTGAGCTGCCAACTGGCACCTATTCCCACTTCCTTGTCAGGTCATAGAACACTGGTTTAGGTCTGGGACCTCCTCTTTCCCTGATGTCCAGCTTTGTTGGAATGATCCACACCCCCCAGGTTGCGCCTTGCCAGAATTATCCTTGGCGTCCAAAAACCTGTCTGTCTTTCTGTGCTGATCTTGCCTGGAAAAACAACTCACCAACATGTAGTGCCCATATCAAAAAAGGCACTGTGCTCTATGGGTGAAGCAGAATGGCAGTAGCTCAAATGAAATGTGAGATGTGCAAATTTAGGGACATTCCCACTCCAAATGTTCTTACGGGCTATTTGTGCTGACCTGTGGGAGAGCCTTCCAAGTTTTTATTGGTCTGATCAGCCACAGTTAATTGCACTTAACCCCAACATAGTGATGTCATTTTGATCCTCTGTGAGAAGGAAGGACAACAACCGACAACCATCAGAACGTTAGCAACTCCATCTTCATACAGCACCTTCTAATTGATCAAATAAATACCTTTCTAAGTTTCTCTGTACACTTGCGTTTGTTTTTCAAAGTTCCTATTCATCTCTGGTCTTTCCATCAGACATGCCAGAAAGTACTCTATTCCATTAAAATTGATTGCCTCCCAGTAGGTTGTAAGCTTATATCTTTTGCCTTTTGGAATGCTGTATTCCAAGACCTTCTTTTGTTTATAGTTGAAGCTGCTAGGGCTTGTGTGATCCTGACTATGGTCCCTTGCTATTTGAACTGCTTTTCTGGGTGCTTGCAGCATCTTTTCTTTGAAGTGGGAGCTCTGGATTTTGGTGATAATTCCTGGGATTTTTCCCTTTGAGGTTTCTTCCAGGAAGTAATCTGTGGATTTCTTTCTCACTTTACTTTGCCCTATGATTCTGGGCCAGTTTCATTTTTGCTATTTTTAAACACAGTGTCCAATATATAAATATATTATAATATATATTACATATATAGTATATATTATCATGGCTCTCAGAGAATTCAACAATTCTCTGATTATTTCTCCTTGACCTGTTTTTGAGGTCAGTTGTTTTTGATAGCAAATACGTTACACTTTCTCCTATTTTTTGATCTTCTGATTTTGTTCTAATATTTCTTGCTATCTCATGAAATCATTGATTTCTGCTCAGTCTAGTCTGGTAGACTTTTTTTTTGGGGGGAAGGGCAGTGAGGGTTAAGTGACTTGCCCAGGGTCACACAGCTAGTAAGTGTCAAGTGTCTGAGGCTGGATTTGAACTCAGGTCCTTCTGAACCCAGGGCCGGTGCTTTATCCACTGTGCCACCTAGCTGCCCCTACGGTAGACTCTTAATTGGGCAAAGCTGACCACCTTTTGTTCTAAGATATTTATTCTCTTTCGGATTGCTTCCTCCAGAACTTTTATTTTTTAATCACTCGAGTCATTTCATCTGGGCATTCATGGAGTCCAAAGTACCCAATCCAACCAAAGTCCAGGACAAATGGGAAATCATTAGGAGGAGGAAGCCAAATGGGGATGGTCGCCACCCCACCCTTACACTGAGGTGGGGAAACTGAGGCCCAGGGGCTTTAGCCCCTACCAGGGCCCCCGCTGCTCTCAGGCCATGGGCAGGCAGGGGTTCGGAAACCCCCCTGTCCTTTCTTGAAGCGCCGCATCCATAGGAGATGCAGGAGGAGAGAGGGCACGAGCCCTTCTCCTGGTGCCCAGCACGTGGTCAGCCCGCCCAGCGCTGGAGCGGGGTTGGTGCAGAGGAGGGGGCCGGGACTCGCGCCTGCTCACTAGGCGCACGTTGGGATCTGTTGGGGGCGGGGTTAGTGAAGAGGGGGGTGCCTGCACTTCCTGCCTGCTCAGGGGGCTCCCGCTAAAAGATGGAGGCGGGAGTACGGAGAGGGAGATGTCCCGTGAGGCGTGAGCGTGGGCGGGGCTCCGTTGGGGGCGGGGATTAGTCAAAGGGCGGGCGCTCCGGCTTTGCGCCTGCTCAGTGGGCGCGCGCGCACAGGGGAGGGGCGGTGTCTCGGGGTGTGTCGCCAGCTCCAAGGGGCGTGTGCTTTGCGTTGCTAGGCAACGCGGGACGGGGGCGGGACCGAGGGGCGCATTTCCTGGGATTTTCGGGCCCGTGGCGGAAGTCTCTGCCGTCGCCTTGGCAACTGTACCTCCAAGGGGACGCTCGGTCCTGGGCGCAGGTTGGTCCGGCCCGGGTCCCTGAGCCCCGAGGCCCAGGTGAGGCTGAGGCAGCGGCCGCGGGAAGCGGCCCGGGGCCCTCGGAACTCCGGAGTTCCCAGAAGCCCTGGGCCCGGGAGACCCCCTCGAATGCGCCCGGCTGAGGATCGTGGGGTTTAGGGCTGGAAAAAAAAGAGGGCTTACAGGCCCTCAGCTCCAATCCCTCTATTTTACTGATGGGGAAACTGAGGGCAGGGGGGCAGGGGGCCCGCCCCAAGTCACATACACCGGGGACCTTAGGATGCCGGTATAGGGCAGTGGATCTAGACCAGGGAGAAACCTAGAGATTGTCCAGCCCCACCACCTCCTTTTAGAAAGAGGGAAACTGAGGCATCTGTCAGGTGGAGGACTCAGGCTGGGGAAACGGGTGTGAGCCTCAGCTTTACCGCGTGTTAGTTGTGTGACTTTGGACAGGTCACTCACCTCCTCCGCAAAAAGGGATAATAGCATACCACAGTGTAGCCTCAAGGGTTACTGGGGGACAGTGGATCTAATGGGCTGGTCTTGGACTGAAGAAGACTTGGCTCTAGCAAGGCACGGCCTATCAGAGCCTCAGTTTCCCTCTCTGTAAAGTCAGGATAATAAGAGCCTCCTCCTCACGGTGATGTCGTGAGGGTTGAATGGAATAGTGTAAGTGAAGGGCTTTGAAAATCCCCCATTAACGTGAGAGCCCCAGGCCACTCTTTTATTTATTTATTTATTTTTATGGGGCAATGGGGGTTAAGTGACTTGCCCAGGGTCACACAGCTAGTAAGTGTCAAGTGTCTGAGGCCGGATTTGAACTCAGGTACTCCTGAATCCAGGGCCCTTGCTTTATCCATTGTGCCACCTAGTCGCTGCCCCCCCCCCCACTCTTTTAAGACCATTCAGAGAGTTTGGATCTGCAGCAGTGGAGGGAGCTTCCATAATTGGAGTTCCTCCCGTGGAACCAAAAATAAAATCTCTGTCTGCCTGGGTTTGGGGCAAGGATCAAATGGGGGCAATGACACGGCTTAGCAACTGTGAACTGTTGGGTAAATGTCAGCCGTTAATGGACCTGCAAGCACTTATTTAGGGCCTACTAGGGGCCAGGCACAGTGCTGCGGATACAGAGACAGAAGTGAAAGTCTGCTTGTTCTAAATGGGGGAGGCAACATGTCTGTAAGTATATGTAATAAACACGAAATAAATATAGTGTTGATAATAATAAGGTTGCTTGAGGTTACCCAGCCAATAAGTATAAGAGGTAGCACTTGAACCCATATCCTATGACTCCCAATTCATGGTTCTTTCTTGGGTCCAACTTTCAGGCTCTAAATGTTTTTTCTCCCTTTCAAGTATATTCAGAGCACCCAGTGCCTTGAGTAAATGGGTTGTCTCCATTATTTGATCTCCCCAAAGGAGGATTCCTTCCCCGCTGGTAGGCCTGGAGAAGCCTCTTGCTTGGAGAGATGGCAAGTCCGCTGATTTCTCAGTACCTGCCTCCTGACATCGACCCTACCAAAGTGTCCATAGCCTATGGACGCCGGGCTCTGCCGAAGCTGAATGAGGAGCTCCAGTCAGAGGATCTGCTGACTCGGCAGAAGGCCCTCATGGCCCTGTGTGACCTGGTGCATGATCCTGAGCACGTGTATGAAGCTATCAGCATAGGTGAGGGGCTGCTTGTGTTAGCACATTGGTGAGGTGCAGGGCTGGGACGGGGACCTCGGATGGCAAGGCCTCCCCCGTGGGGAAATCCCTTCTGAGCCCTCCATCTCAAGGGAGGGAACCCTCCCCGATCCAGCCCTCCTGGGTAGCTCGCTCCATTTTGGACAACTCTACTTTTTCTTCCAAGCCTGTTCCTTTGCCCTGTCTCCCCAATGTCCCTACTCTCAGAGACCTGCAGAGTGATGGTGGCCCCACAAAGCTTCTCTTCAGGGTAAACTACCTCAGTTCCTTCAGCCAACCCCCTGGGCCATCGTTTCTAGATGGTCAGTCCTCCAGCTTGGGGTCCCTTCCTAAAGGGGGCTCTCCATTGACCGCCAGATTCCAAAGGTGGTGGCAGAGAGAACAAAGGGATCGATTCAAACTCCCTTTGTTCTTGGCCTGGAGAATCTCGGATGGTGGGGGCTGATTTTTTTTGCATAGCTGTGGAGGCTTTGGGCTCCTATGCAGGTCTCTTTCATATAAACTGGGGTCCCTTCCTGCCAGCCGAGGGGCTCTGGCCTCTGACCTAAGCTGGCCCTCCCCATCTTGGGCCTGGGAGGTTTCTTTTCTTAACTCCAGTGCAGAACGCCACACTTTCCCCTCTTAAATGCCACATGTTAGATGCAGCCCAGCATTTGGGGGGCTGTTGAGGTTTCTAGATAACCCTTCTGGCCCTAGTTTGTCTTCTGAGATGGAAAACCAACCCACCAGGTCTAAATGCCAGCCCTTGACAGAAATGCTGGGCTGTCCAGGCAGAGGACAAAGGTGCAGGAAGGGATCTTTGTGGTGGAATTGCCCTTGGGGAATTCCCTTGGAGGGAATCACTCGCATGAAGACACTTTGGCCATGTTTATCAGATGTGCACTGGATCCCAAGCTTGAGGTAGGACGAAGAGGGGACCGTGGCCCAGAATTGGGATCATCCCGGGTATGGTGATTAGCTAGAATGTGGGGCTGACTCAGTTAAGGTGAGTGTAAGGTCCTGTCCTGTTGAAGTTGAGTTTCTGAATCCAGGTAGGGAAGGTATAGTTAGATAGCAGGGCCCTAGGAAAAGAATCCTCACATTAAAGCTAGCTGGGAGCTTGGAGATGATCTGCCCGGAGTGGGGGATTTAGATGTGCTTCAGAGGCCGAGTTGGAGTGGTAGTGAGGAAGGAACGAGTGCCCATAAGGAACTATGGGCATTCAGAATGTTCGGCCTATGGGCTCCTCCTATGGGTGGGCTCCTCATATGACCTGGTAAGTGGCTAGGAGGTGTGAGGGGCTGGGGCAGAAGGCACTAGTTTAGCAGCCTGAGAAGCGGCCTGCTCTTTGGACAGGCAGACCAAGGAAATGGAACATGTGCCCAGTGTAGCTAAACTACACTGCTGCTTTCGGGTGGGGCTGGGCGAGGGGAGGCTGCCCAGAGGAGACTCTCAGGGAGGCCGCTTTTTCTTTCCCCAAAGGGAAGTAAGTCCCCTCCTGCACTTGGAGCTGCTCACTTGGTTCACTGGGTGAGGAGCAGTGACATTCTATGACCAGGCCTTTTTAAAGTGCTTCCTAGGGGCCAGGCAGGGTGTTAAATGCTCGGATACAGAGAAAGGCAAACTATGGCCTTTGTCCTCGGGGAGTTCCCGGTGTGGACACTGGTATCTGCAGAGGAAGAGAAGGCAGTAGGAGCTGGGGGGGGGATGGGAGCCCCAGAATGGGTTTCTGCACAAGGTGGTGTTTGAGCTCAGTCTTGGTGGGGAGTGAGAGCATTCCAGGCGCGGCACAAACAGTGCAAAGGGGCTGAGGTGGGGAACTGCAAGAAGGCCAGTTTGACTGGGTCATAGAGTTGGGGGGGGCGGGGAGCAAAGTGTAAGAAGACCGGGAAGGGCTTTGAATGCCGAACCAAGAAGTAATAGGGAGGAACCAGTGGAGGGGAGGGGAGCTCTGCAGGTGGATGGAGGAGGGATTAGAATGGGGAGAGATGTGAGGCCATTAGAAAACTAAGTAGAAGACTAAGGTAATCATCCAGGCAGGAGGTGATTAAGGCTCCTCTTTTGTTTATTGTAGTTAAACAATTGCCTGCCCTCCTGCTGATCAGAGGGATAGCTCAGGGTCCCGGAAGATCAGATTTCTCTTCTTTGGATCAATGCCTGGAGCCCCACCCTGAGAGACACCCACACTGTCTCAAAGGAGGACAGCTTGGGACTGACCACCCCATACTGCAGGGTTCCTACTTACAGTCCTTCGGGCCAGGCCCGCCTCCCTGGGGATGTCCTCAGATGAGTTTTCACTGTGGAGCTCCCAGCTCCCAGCCCCTCACTGGCTCACAACTCTCACCATATTGGTTCAGATGGAGTCCACAGCCCTCCCCCAAGCCTGGCTTGTGTGAACTTGAGGGTGGCTCCCCCTTGAGTGGTTTTTGTCCTCCCACCTCTAGCAGGGGCAGAATGTGGAACTTAGCCCCTTCATGACTTTTTCCTCTTCTTGGATGTGTCTCTGAATCAGCTGACGGAGCCTTGGGTCATTCTGGGATCCCTCCTCCATCTGTCTGTGGTAAATGTTTGTCTCTAAATATTTTGTGTGCCTGTTTCTTCCACTAAAACCCTTTTATGGTACCTTGTTATGATACAGAGATAACTGGACTATGGACCATCAGGCAGTGAGGTGGCCTAGTGGGTAGAACATTGACTTGGGGGCAGGAAGGCTTGGGTTTGAATCTCTCTTTAAACACTTACTATCTGTCTGAAGTAACTTAACCTTTTCTAGCCACAGCTTGTTCACCTATAAAGTGGGGATCCAAGCTGGATCATAAGCTTGGCTTTTTGGGTGATGGATTTCTCATAGACTGCCCACTGAGGTGTCTGTGTTAGTAGGGGAAGTAACAGACCTGAAACATTGGAGTAATATATCTCTCTAGCTACATTCTTCCACAGTGATCTACAATTCTGGCATTTCAGTGGGGACCTCGGGGAGCTTGCTGCCCCCCCCAGCCTGGGTGGCACTTTGTATTTCCCCAGGGCCTCAGTTGGGGTGCCACAGCCCTTCCCCCCAGGGCTCTTCAGGAGCTTCTGGGAAGCCCCACGATTTTACTCTTGATCTGGGCAAACCGCTCTCTTTATTAAAAGAAAAAAAAATTGTATCAATACCATTTGTCTTTAAATCATAGTCATTTCTGGCAAAAGACCCCCCAGCCTATCCCCACTGCTGATGGAATCCTCCTTTGGAACAAAGAAAAAGAGCTGATGTTGTCACCAGTCAGACCGTGTATATCATATTCTGCCCAAGCAACCTCCCACTTTTCTGCTGTGAGGAGGGAACAATGCTTCACTTTCTGCTTCCCATAACCATCTTTGGTTTCACAGTTAATCAGAATTTAACTTCCTTTCAGTACCTGAAAACATTTACATTGTTGCAGTTATTGTATATATTATTTCTTTGGGTCTACTTATTTTATTCATCAGTTCATACAGATTTTCCCATGCTTCTCTGAATTCCTCATAGACCACCTGTCTTATTTGCTCAATTCCTTTACATTTACATATCATAGGTTTTTTTAAAAGCCTTTTTCCTAATCAGTAGGTTTATAGACACCCACTTTGAGCCACCACAGGCAACAGAATTGAAGAGGGGAAAGAGAAAGCAGGATTGTACTTTGGGAGCTGTGTAGCCCTTTCAGTGACTCCAGGCTTCTCCCTCAAATTCAAACCCATCGCACCAACATTCCTCCATCAATGCATGTGGTTCCAAATCAGAGACTACGCCCTCTCCAAAGACCCCAAGACTGACAGACTGCCTTAGGGTACAGTAGGCAGGCTGCCATCTATGGCCCAAAATAACTTCTCTGCCGCCACCAAAGACTGTCGTCCAGTATTTTGCTCCATAGCGGGCCTCTGTTCTGTCCCGACTTCCTTGGAACTAATGATCAGTAGTGGAATCGCCGAGTCAAAGGTCGTCTACAGTTTAGCCATTTTGCTTAATTCTAAATCGATTCCGGCACAGTTGGACCCATTCCTAGCACTCTCGATAGTGTCTTGGTGGGCCTGCCCTTCTGCAGCTCCTCCAACACTGATTATTTCTGGTTTTTATCATCTTGTACAGAGTGAGGTAAAGTCTTTTAAGTTATTTTAATGGACATTTTCTATTGGATTTGGAATTCAGTTTGTAGTTTGGCTTTTGAAAAGCTGTTCCTATGTTTTACATGGTCATGCACCCCCTGATGATCTCTTTCATGGTGCTTCCCATACACAACTGATTTGGGGTTATAAGTGGCAACCTGCCTGCCACCACCCGACAGCCTTTCGTTGCATTTTGGGCAACCTGCAATTTGGAGTCTTTGAAGATGGTGGTATTTTGTGATTTGGAACCATGTGTACTGATGGAAGAATATTGGTGATAGAAGTTTTTACTTTGGGGAGAACCCTTTCCCCTCTAATTCTGTGGCCAGTTGATGGGCCGGCTCAGTGAGCTGCCCATCACTAGGCATTCTTCATCCACTTAGTTTTTCAGATGTAGATTGTTAGGTCAGATGACTGCGAGTCAGGAGGCTCCGTGGCAGTGAGTACAACGCCAGCAATAAGCGTCTAAGAATACTGCTTTAGGACCGCTTGCATGATCTCCTCCATGACAAGGGCAAAAACTTAGCTAGCATTTTAGTTAATATCTTGTTTGCTATTAATGAGAACATTGTTGAATAAAATTAATTCTGCTGTTCCGTCTGTTAGGGGACAGGCAAAGGGTAGAGCATGGGATTGGGACGCAGGAAGACTTGGGCTCAGACTTACCAGTTCCTCCATCTGTGTCTGATCCATTTCCTCAGCTGTCAGAGGAAGGGGTTGGAGCTGGGATCTTGTGATTGGAACATGTGAGGAGGCCCTTTGCTGGAGGAGAGCTGTCACACGGCATTTTGTTCTCCTGAATCAAGCGCTTTTTATGGTCACAACACAGTGTCTCCAGGGTTCCTGTATTCTCGGGACCTTTCGGTTGGTGGTTTTGACCGTGATGTAAATGCAGGGCATCCCAAAAGTTTCAGTGCCGTCTTAAGCTATTTAAGCAAAAACAGCACCAAGACTTTTGGGACGCCCAGCATTGTTGGTGAAAGCCTCGCCGGTTCCGTTGCTGTGTCTCCGAAAGGACGCTCCCCAGATGGTGCCGAGCTCATTTTCAGAAGGATGCTGTTCAGGTGGCTTGTAGATCAGCAATGGCCTCTCCATTTCCTTTTTTGGTGCTAATACCCTCAGGGATTTTTCTAATCTCTCAGTATTTTCCCTGCTCTCAGATAGTTTTGCAACCAATCCCCAATTCAAAACTGTGCCCCTTTCATTCTGGGCCTCCTTTCTGGTACCTTACTGCCCTTAGTTAGCTCTCTGAAGTCTCTGGTGTCAGTGTCCAAGTGTGGTGACTCTTCTGTCATTGGGGAAGACAAAAGTTAATTGTGGACATCTTGATTTCCCTCCTACCCGCCATTTTTCTTTGATTTGTTCTTTTCCAGCTTCATTTTTAAATGCCCTTGGGACAGTCTGGCTTCACTGGCCCTCAGGCCATACTTTGTTTTCCCCATCTATTATTTCTCACAATTTTTGGAGCTGATATTTCTCATAAACTCCCACCATCCTCTCCTCTAGGGTTTGGCAAGTGCATGATATTCCAAACTGGAGTGGTCCTTAGCTATGGGGAGAGCACATTTTTGCTGGCTTTGGGAAGTGCTAGTTTAAAAAAAAAATCTTCTTTATTATGGCATTTGCTTTATATTACATTAACTCCTAGAAGAAATGGTGGTAGCTTATAGTGATATCACCTTTATCTTTTATCCTAAATTTCACTGACAGTAATTGGTTTAAATAGATCAAGTTGTAGTTATTTTGAATTTATTCAGTTATCTTCTCATTTTTGTTTCTCTAATTTGGTGGTCGATTCTGATTTTTCCTCTAAAAATTTGAAATTCTACTTTCTATGCAGACATTTTATTCATAAATGACTTTCAAATTGCTAACTAGTTATGTCAAATCTCCAAGATACAGTCAGTTTTGTCTGTAATGGGGAAAAGCTAGAAGCCTTCCCAGTAAGATCAGAGGTGAAGCAAGTATGCCCACTATCACCACTACTAGTCCATATTGTACTAAAAATGTTAGCTGTGGCACTAAGGGGAGAAAAAGAAATTGAAGGAATTAGAATAGGCAATGAGGAAACTGCACGATCCCTCTTTGCAGATGGTATGATGGTATACTCAGAGATTCAACTAAAAAACTAGCTGAAATAACTAACAACTTCAACAAGGTTACAAGATATAAAATAAACCTACACAAATCATTAGCATTTCTATATATTACCAAAAAAGTCCAGCAGGAAAAGACAGAAAGAAAAATTCCATTTGAAATAACCACAGACAGTATAAAATACTTGGAAGTCTACCTCCCAAAACAAACCCAGGAACCATGTGGACACAGTTACAAAACACTTTTCACACAAATAAAGGCAGATCTGAACAATTGGAGAAATATTAATCGCTCGTGGGTAGGCCACACCAATATAATAAAAATGACATTTCTACCTAAATTAATTTACTTATTCAGTGCCATACCAATCAAGTTACCAAGAATGTTTTACAGTGCTAGAAATATAATAACAAAATTCATCTGGAAGAACAAAAGGTTAAGAATATCAAGGGAATTAATAAAAAATGTGAAGGAAGGTGGCCTTCCCCTTAATCAGATCTCAAACTATATTACAAAGTGGTAATCATCAACACAGTCTGGTACTGGCTAAGAAATAGAGTGGTGGATCAGTGGAATAGATTAGGTACATAATACACAGTACTAAATGACCATAGTAATCTAGTGTTTGATAAATGCAAAGATCCAAACTTTTGGGACAAGAACTCACTATTTGACAATGATTTATGGGAGAACTGGAAGGTAGTTTGGCAGAAACCAGAGACAGACAAACATCTTGTACCACAAACTGGAATAAGGTCTAAATGGATACATGATTTAGACATAAATTGATGTAATAAGCAAATTAAGGGAGCATGGAATATTTAATTGTTAGATCTATGGATAAGCGGAAAATTTATGATCAAACAGGAAACCATTATAGGATGTAAAATTGATAATTTTGATTAGATTAAATTAAAAAGTTTTTTTTCACAAACAAAACCAATGCAGCCCAAATTAGGAGGAAAGTAGAAAACCGGGAAAAATTTTTTACAGTGCCTCTGATAAATGCCTCATTTCTCTAATGGGTAGAGAACTGAATCAGGTTTATAAGAATACTAGTCATTCTCTAATTGAGAAATGGCCAAAGGATATGAACAAGAAGTTCTTAGATTAAGAAATAAAATTTATCTACATATTCATATAAAAATGCTTTATATCATTATTGATGAGAAAAATACACATTAAAGCAACTCTGATATACTAATATGACAGAAAAGGAAAATTACAGATGTTGGAGGGGATGTGGAAAAATTGGGATGCTAATGCATTGTTGGTGGAGTTGTGAATTGAGCCAACCATTCAGGAAATCAATTTGAAACTATGCCCAAAAGGCTATAAAACTGCATCTATCCTTTGACCCAGCAATATCATTGGATCTTGTTTGTATCCCAAAAAGATTAAGAAAAAGGACCTATATGTGAAAAAAAATTTAGTAGCTCTTTTTGTGGTGGCAAATAATTGGAAATTTAGGGGATGTCCATCAAATGGAGAATGGTCAAACAAGTTGTGGCATATACTCTTGTGTCTATAACAAATGACCAGTAGGATGTTTTCAGAAACCTGAAAAGACATGAACTGATGCAAAGTGAAGTGAGCAGAACCACAAGAACACTGTACACAGCAATATTGTACAATGATAAACTATGAATGACTTAGCTATTGTCAGCAATAAAGTGATCCAAGACAATTCTGACTTATGAAAAATGCTCTCCTTTGGGGCAGCTAGGTGGCAAAGTAGATAGAGCACTGACCCTGAAGTCAGGATGACTCAAGTTCAAATCCAGCATCAGACACTTGCCATTCACCCTGGGCAAGTGACTTAACCCAATTGCCTTGCAAAAAAAAAAAAAAAAAGGCTATCTCTCTTCAGAGAAAGAATTGATAAAGTCTGAATACAGATTGAAGCATACTTTTTTTTAGCAACTATACTTTTTTTTTTGGTGAGGCAATTGGGGTTAAGTGACTTGCCCAGGGTCACACAGCTAGTAAGTGTTAAGTGTCTGAGGCCGGATTTGAACTCAGGTCCTCCTGACTCCAGGGCCGGTGCTCTATCCACTGCGCCACCTAGCTGCCCCGAAGCATACTATTTTTAAACTTTCTTTTTTTCTTCTCTCTTTCTCCCTCCCTCCCTCCCTCCCTCCCTCTTTTTTGCAACATGGCTAACATCGAAATATATTTTGCATGACTGCACATGTATAATCTATATCAAATTGCTTGCCTTCTTGAGGAGGGGGCAGAGGAAGGAGAGAGAGCATTTGGAACTCAAAATTAAAACAAAAAGAATGTTAAAAATTGTTATTACATGTAATTGGGAAAAGTGAAATACAAAAATCTCCACTTTAAAAAAAGATATAGTCAGTTCTATTTTTTGTGACATTGAGAGAAAAGACCAAATTTGGACTTTTCTCAGAACCCTGAAGATAGCCAGTAAGTTTAGTTCCAAGCCCTACAACTTTGTTGCCCTGAGCTTCCCAGCAGGGGGCTTCCCAGAACACAAGGCTCTGAGAAGCCGAGGCCTCTGGGCCTTAGGCCCGGCAGGGCCTGGAGCGGGTCCTGCACTTTGTGGGAGCCAAGCTAAGCCGGGAGTTCACCTTGAGGCACCTGAGGTGATTCCCATGTGACCCCAGAGTTCAAACTCCAACTTAAGTTTTGTTTCTTGACAATTTGTGTATGTTAACACAGCACTGTCCTAGTGAGGAATTCTTGCCCAGAATAAGGTTATGGCCTAGTGTTGCAGTCTGATTGGTTGTTACAATTACTATAAATGGGGGGGGGGTTGGTAACATATGCTGTGATTGGTTGTTTCTGTAATGCTGTATGTAAATGGAAACTGTAATGTGATTGGTCTAGAGGGACCCTTGGTAGGTATAAATAATGGTGCAGGATCTCCCTTTGGTGAACACTCTGGCACATTCAGGAGAGTGCCCATCTTCTAGAAGTTGAGTAAAGAAGCCTTCAGCCACACTCTGCTGCCGGCTTGGATTCTTTGAGCTGCTAGCAACACTTGAGCTGCTAACACTTGAGCTGTGCAATACTATTTGAGCCTTTAGCTGTATTGCTAACAACATTACTCAGTTCTTACCAGTGCCCTTGGACTCTTGTCTTGAAGAAAGTATTTAGGGATGGTCCCTTGGAGAGAGAGGTGCTTTATGGGGAAACATCTGTTATAAAAACAAAAGACTTTTTAAGAAAGACAGCAAACAATGCTATATATGTACAAGCCCCTGACCTCTTTCATCCCCCGCCCCAGATAGATAGTTTCCACAATATTTTTCATTGCCTTCCCTATGCTTATCTTTGCAGTGAAGTCACTGAAAATTAAAGCATATGTGGATTTTGAGGAAATAAAATTAAGTCAAATTGCCTAAGCTGTGTTTCTTTGTCTCAGAGTTAGGTTCAGAAGGTCAGCTTTCTTTTCTGACCTAAGTTGTTCCATAAATCACCTCAATTCAAAGAATGATGTTGTTTCTACACATCTTACTGCCCATGTATAATTAAGGGAGATCTGTTACCTACTAACAAGTCTTGCAAGATGTAAGTGGGTGCCAGAAAGTCTGTTACTTCTGCAACACTAGCTGTCCTTCAAGAAAGTCTGGACTATTATCCACACAGGTGGACACCACTAATGGGCTTTCCCTAGCAACAAGTTAGAAGGAGGGGTTGTTACTAGTTCTGCATTCTTTTTTGTGTGTGAGGCAATTGGGGTTAAGTGACTTGCCCAGGGTCACACAGCTAGGAAGTGTCAAGTGTCCGAGGCCGGATTTGAACTCAGGTCCTCCTGAATCCAGGCCTGGTGCTCTATCCACCGCGCCCCCTAGCTGCCCCAGTCCTGCATTCTTGACTTCCATATGGTCATATTATTTGATGTTTCCTGTTCTTTTTTCTCTTGTCCTTCCTTGAACCATATGAAAGCTAATAAGTCCTACCTCATGGTCTTTTAACTGAATGGAGAGTCAAGAGACCCCTTTTATTGGTAATTGCTAGCCTTACAAATAAATAGATTGTGCTTGGAACTTTGGGCTTCAGTTTACCTCAATTTCATTTGGGGAGTCCGTATCAAAGTCTTCTTCTGATTTTTCTTCTCCATCCTCTGCAACATCAGCTTCAGGTGTTTTCATGGAAGTTCTCTTGTTTACACACTGGCCTGTGAGGTGACCACAGTGAAAGAGTGTTTCCTGTTGCCTTTGGGAGTCCAACAAGTTGAACTCTGTGAAATGCTTTACTTGGGAGAAGCGGCCTTTCATTGAGCTGTAGTCGCCTCAGAATCTCAGGTTGTGTTTGGAGTGAGAATGTCAGTATTGCTATGATTGCGTCCACAGTGCTCTGCCCGCTCACTTGTTGGGCTAGGGTCTCACATGCAGACAATTAATAGGTATGGACATTGGCTTGTTAGGTTCACAGGGAGGCCGAGCCTGGTACATTGAATTCAAGAGGGTTAGAGCTGTAGCCGACTAAAGCCAACAGGGTGTCTGCGCTGAGTCCAGCACCGATATGGCCAGAGAGCCACCAGGCCACCTTGGGAGAGGTGAACTGGCCTAGCAATAGTGCCTGAGCTTCAGCCTGTGAAAGTCAGTCTATTTCTTTAAAAAATTATTATTATTATGAATGTTCATTAAAAAAATTGAGTTCCAAATTCTCTCCCTGCAGTCTCTCTTCCACCCACTGAGAAGGCAAGCGATATGATAGCGATTTTACATGTGAAATCATGCAGAACATATTTCCATATTAGCCATATTGAAAAAAAAATGAGAAAGTTATTCTTCAGTTTGCACTCAGAGTTCATCACTTCTCTCTCTGGAAGTGGGTAGCACTTTTCATCATGAATCCTTTGGAATTGTTTTGATCAGAATAGCTAAGTCTTTTACAGTGGATCATTTTACACCATTGCTGTTATTGTGTACAGTGCTGTCCTGGTTCTGCTCACTTCACTTTGCATCAGTTCATATTAGAGAGTCAGTCATTAAAACAAAACCAGACTGCACGATTCTTTTCGTTGACTGATGGTCATTTTGGCCAGCCTGCCAAGTCAGTGAAGAAGGAGATGCAGGATCCTCGTGTCTTTTTCTTTCCTTCATAGATTGCCGTGGCCAAAGTATTTATCATGGTCTGGTGGGCTCCCTCTGGGCGGTGAATCTCCACTTAGCCGGGCTCCTTCCTGGACAGTGGATCTCGGTGGCAGGGAGGGTTTTCAGTTTGGTGGAAGCTGCCAGAGCTGGCGCCCCAGTGGCTTAGCCGCGGTGAGTCCCGGCTCGCATCCGTCGTGCGTGTGCGCAGGCATCCACTGATGATGTGTGCACTACAGCCCCCAGTAGACTCGTTTATTTTCTGTTCTTTCTTTTACTGGCTTTTAATGTGAACTCTGAATCTCATGAATGCTCAAAGGTATTTCTGATTTCCAGGGTTTCTGAACAGCTTGAAAGTGCTGCTGCGGGACCCGGACAACACCGTGCGGCAAAAAACAATCGAAGTTCTTTACATCATGTCTAATCACAGTGTGGGCAGGTGGGTATGGCCTTCAGGCCTCAGCGCCTTTCGTAATCACTGCTGCTTTACTCAGCGTCAGGCGCAGTTGGGAAGAATGCTACACTGGGGGTCAGAAGAGCTGGGTTTGGGGCTGGGCCCTTTTTGCTTCTCCCTGCTGGCACGGCAGGTCCCTTAAGCTCTCTTGCGTCAGGTTTTCTGTTGTAAGATGAAGGGGTGGGATTCCCTCAGTCAGAGGCCTCTCCCAGCTTCAGCTCCTGCGACGTTTGCTGTCTTGTGGAGGTGTCTGTCCTCAGGCGCACGGGACAGTTGGATAGAAGGAGCATCGTGCCTTTGGAACTAGGACCTCCTGGCTGTGGATGGGACTTGGGGCCAGTGACTGGCCTCTCTGAGCCTCAGTGTCTTCTTTGTAAAGACCAAAGGGACAATCTTGCCTGTCCCAGCTGCCTCACACGGTCCTGGCGGAGGGGAGGGGGGGCAGGACATGCTTGTTGGCCTTAAAGCACAGTACCCAGAGGGCTCTTGTTCTTGTTCTTGTGGAATTCAGTAAATATTTATTGAATTACATCGAACAGAGACATTCTAAAAGAGAAGGCTGAACTGTCTTAGAGGTGAGAAACTGTGGGTTCTGTACACTTTAGAAATAGAGATTATAGATTTCGATAATCCCTAAGATTTCTTCCCAGCCATTTATTCTACAAAACGGTGATCCAGATCAATGGTGCTCAACCCAACTGGAAATGGGGCCCAGCCCTCTTGACGTGAGGATCCCCAGGGGCTGCCTACGGACTGTGTGAGCATGTGATGTCGTCGCTGTCCTACTGCGCTTTTGTTTATTTGGTTAAATACTCTCCAGTTGCATTTTGATCTGGTTGGGGGTGGGCATCATTTCACAGATGAAGCTGTTGAGCCTTAGAAAGCTGCAGTCACTTGCCCAAGGCCAGTAGCGATGTTGGCCGGCATTCTGTCGACAGCCTTCGTTTCCTTTCTCTTCTCTCCATTTTCCTTGTCCTCTCTCGTTCACACTTTGCTTAACGTGTGGTGGTGTCTTTGTGTGCCTCCCCTTCCTCCAGTATCAGCCAGTATCTGCCTTGAGTGCAGAGACCCATCTTTGTTACCCCATATGTGTTTCAGGAGGACAGAGTTGGGGCTCGAAGGACCCAGCTTCATACATTGTCCATTTAAAGGAGACACCCTGGGGCAGCTAGATGGCTCAGTGGATAAAGCACCGGCCCTGGATTCAGGAGGACCTGAGTTCAAATCTGGCCTCAGACACTTGACACTTACTAGCTATGTGACCCTGGGCAAGTCACTTAACCCCCATTGCCCTGCAAAAAAAAAAAAAAAAAAAGGAGACACCCTAGAAGGCCGAGAGAAGGGCAATGAGGGCCTGCCCTCAGGAGGTGGCCATGGGAGTAGAGATAAGGGGACATCTATCGGAGAGGTTGTGGAGGGGAAGAGGAGGTTTGGCAACGGAGTGGATATATGGGATGAGGGAGATTAAGAAGTTAAGTAGGTCCTCTGGACACGAGGTAGAAAAAGTATCTTTTGGATACTTTGATTTGGATATGCCTGTGGAATGTGCAAGTAGAGACTCCCGTGGGCTTTCGCTGCTGCTCTGCCGTCTTACTCCACCTCCCTGCGAAAACTCTCCTCCCTATCCCTCCCTCCCTTCGCAAATCTCCCATAGCTTCCTCTCCTGCTCTCTTAACTGAGAATCCCGAGAATCTCATATTTTACAGAAAAATCGAGGCTCCCTGTGAGCTCCCTCTTCTTCCCTCTTCCCCATCTCCTATCATTCATGGACCTTCTGTCACCTTCTCCTCCTTCCCATATCTCATGCGATAAAGTGGCCTTCCTCCTAACCAAGGCTAATCCCTCTACCTGATAAAGTGACCTCATTCCATCCCATCTCCTCCAACAGATTGCCCCCTCTCTCG
Source organism: Dromiciops gliroides (assembly GCF_019393635.1). NCBI lineage: Eukaryota > Metazoa > Chordata > Mammalia > Microbiotheria > Microbiotheriidae > Dromiciops > Dromiciops gliroides. Next base: position 6,464,292 of record NC_057861.1, read on the forward strand.
GTTGTCTCCACACTCACTTCTTTTCTTTTCTTTTTTTGCAGGGCAATGAGGGTTAAGTGACTTGCCCAGGGTCACACAGCTAGTAAGTGCCAAGTGTTTGAGGTCAAATTTGAACTCAGGTCCTCCAGAATCCAGGGCCAGCACTCTATCCACTGCGCCACCTAGCTGTCCCCACACTCACTTATTTTCAATCTCTCTTTGCCTTCTGGCTCATTCCCTACAATCTGCAAACACAGCCATGTCTTCACCGTCCTCACAGAGCCCTCCTTGATCCTCTTGTTCCCAGTGACTGGCCCTGGGTCTCCCCGCCCTCAGAAAGGCCGGTTATAACAGGTGCCTCTGCTTTCTCTCCTCTCACACTCTTCTCAGCCCTAAGGTGTCTGGTTTCTGACCTCATCATTTTGCTGAAACTGCCAAAATTACCCAGATCCCCTAATGGTCAAATCCGGTGGTGTTCTCCTAGTGCTCATTCTCCACCTCTGCAGCCTTGGACGCTGCTGGTCACTGTCTCTTGGATCCTCTCTTCTTTCTGGGTTTTTAGCACCGTGCCCTGCTGGCTCTCCTCCTTCCTCTCGGACGCTCCTTCTCTAGCTCCCTCCAACCCTAGGTGTTCCTCAGCTCTCCTCCCTCTCTACCACTTCACGGGGTGATCTCACCAGCTCCTCTGATTCTGAAATCTCCCTTTCCTGCCCCAGCCTCTCTGCTGACCCCCAGTCTCCAATCTCCAACTGCCTTTCAGACCTCTCTCTCCCACTGGATTTCCAGGAGACTTCTTAGACTCGGTATGTCCAAAACAGACCCAAATCCTCTCCCTCTCCTGCCTTCCCGGTGGGTGTCTAGGGCATCACCATCCTCCCGGTCCCTGGGGCTCCGAACCCAGGCCTCATCCTGGGCTCCTCACTATCTCTCCCCATCTTCCCCCACCATATCCAAGCTGCTGCCAAGTCCTGTGGAGATTTCACTTTCCCCAACATCTCTCTTTTGCCCCTCCCTCCTGTGTGTGCCGCTGATGCTGCCCCCACTCGGGTGCAGGCCCTGTTGCCGTGGCCTGCTAGCGGGTCTGCCTTCCTCAAGTCTCTCCCCACTCCGGTCCACTTCCACTCAGCCACCAAAGGGATTTTCCTAAAGCACAGGCCTGGTCATGCCACACTCCTCCTCAGTAAACTCCTGTGGCTCCCTATTGCTGCCAGGATCATGTACAAAACGCACCGTTTGGCCTTCAGAGTCTTTCCAGTCTTCTCACCCCTCACTCCCTGACCCATGCTCTTTGATCCAGGACCCCGGCCTCCTGGATGTTCCAGGGACAAGACCCTCCCGCTCTCAGCTCTGGGCATTTTCTCTGGCCATCCCCATGTCTGCAATGCTCTCCCTTCCCTGTAGACTTCTCTGAAGTCCCAGCTAACGTCTTATCTGGACCTGGGACATTTCTTTTAAAGGTTTCTAAAGCCCCTTTACATTAAGAGTTTTCAAAAAATGGATAATCATTTGTTTTTTGTCCTTGCCTCCTTCCCTACCAGGAAAAAAAAAGAAAACCAAAAGCCTTTTTACAGACCGCCATCACCCACAGGTAGTGAGGCAGAGCCCATTCCCACCTTGATGTCCCTTGTACTCCTGCGTCAGGATGGTCGTATCCTGGCCCGTTGGGCCCTCCTCTCCATTCCTGTGACCCCACGCCATCTCTCCTCTTCTGGGGCTCTCTACGTCCCTCGAGTGCCCTCACACGGTGGCAAGCACAGGGTTTGCCAGGAATGTTTGCCGGTTGTCTCAGCATTGACCTGCTTAGGTAGGAAGGCCCAGTGGTTCCCTGGCCTCTCTAGGATTGAATCTGACCTCCTGGCCAGTGTGGCTCTGGGCTCCTCCCATGGAGGACCTCTGGGGCCTGGCCCGACCAGCCACCAGGGTGGCAGACTGCTGTCTCCTCTCTCCATCTGGCCCCAAAGCACCACCTTGTTTGTCCACGAGGCCCGTCCTGATCCCCTGCCGCCGGCACTTGGAAGTTCCTTTACATTTACTTTTTATGTGTGTATGTGTGTGTGTGTGCGCTCACACACACGAGGGTGTCAGTGTCCTCGGGAGCAACCCCTTTGCTTTCCCCCCTGTCTCCCAAATATCTCGCAGAGGGCGTGAGCCAATGGCGGTGTCTGGGGGAATAGACGGCACTGCAGGAGGAGATCTGGCGGAGGGACGGCTCCCTGTGACGGACTTTCATTGGCGGGCCACTCTGCTGCTTCCCAGAGTGCCCTGTACCAATGAGGCACTCAATCCTCGTCTGTAGAATTGAATTATATTCGCCGTGCCCTTCCTCCGGATCATTAAATAAAATAAATCCGATTGGAGCTTCCTCTTGGCCTGTGTTGCTGAGACGTAAGGGGTTTCATAGAAAAATGAGGTGACCTGGTCTCCGCAGACATCGGCAGGCCCGTTGATTTGGTCCATTTATGTGAAGGCTGCAGACTCTCTTGAGGGTGACAGAGGGACAACAGAGGAAGGATTATAGGCTTTTTGCCCTAGAACAGACCCCCCCCCCCCACTGGGGCCAGGAGTGACCCCTTCAGAGGAGCCCAGGAAGGTCAGGGAAAGGAGAGCCCGAGCCATGGCATGCCAGGCCATTGCAGGAGGAGGATGGTGCCTCCTGTTCTGCTCTGGTTGGCCGTCCTGGGTCCGTCTGCACTGGGGCGTCAGGGCTGCAAGTGTGGGCACCTGCTTGGGTGGGTCTGATTGGTTTCCCATCCTGGAGCCAGAAAGATGCAGTGAAGCTTCTCCCCTGGAAGCATCCAGGTGTCAACTCCCAGGTATTGGGGGGATGGCTCAGAAAAAGGGAGCACAGACGGCTCATTGGACGTCTAAAGCATGAGCCCTCGTGGCCCGTGTGTGACCTGCTTGCCTGTGCAGGTGTGCGACCCTGTGGGGCTCATCCAGTGAGCCGGAGGCCACGCCTCAGTTCTCTGGAGCAGGGTGCAGTCTCCCTTCTAGCCACCAGAGGGGGCTCAGCCGGCGAACACCTGGGCTGGTTGGTGCTGTGGGGGAGCTGGCCATATGAAAAGAAAGCCCAGGAAGGCTGACGGCAGAATTGGAACGAGGGGCTGATAGGACATCAGACACCCAACTTGGGAAGCCTGGGGTTCCCACTGCCACCCCAAAGGTTTCCGGGACAGGCTCTTAGCCAGCCCTAGCACGTTTGTGAAACACGGGGGACAAGGAAGGCTCAGGGCCTTTGGAGCCCTTTCGGAGCCCCTTCTGAGCCCCCTCGGAGCCCCTTCTGAGCCCCGTCTGAGCCCCCTCTGAGCTCCTTCTGAACCCCTTCGGAGCCTCCCTCTGAGCCCCTTCGGAGCCCCCTCGGAGCCCCTTCTGAACCCCTTCGGAGCCCCCCTCTGAGCCCCTTCTGAGCCCCGTCTGAGCCCCCTCGGAGCCCCCTCGGAGCCCCTTCTGAACCCATTCGGAGCCTCCCTCTGAGCCCCTTCTGAGCCCCGTCTGAGCCCCCTCTGAGCCCTTTCTGAACCCATTCGGAGCCTCCCTCTGAGCCCCTTCGGAGCCCCCTCTGAGCCCCCTCTGAGCCCCTTTGGAGCCCCCTCTGAGCCCCCTCTGAGCCCCTTCTGAGCCCCGTCTGAGCCCCCTCTGAGCCCCCTCTGAGCCCCTTCTGAACCCATTCGGAGCCTCCCTCTGAGCCCCTTCGGAGCCCCCTCTGAGCCCCCTCTGAGCCCCTTTGGAGCCCCCTCTGAGCCCCCTCTGAGCCCCTTCTGAGCCCCGTCTGAGCCCCCTCTGAGCCCCTTCTGAACCCATTCGGAGCCTCCCTCTGAGCCCCTTTGGAGCCCCCTCTGAGCCCCCTCTGAGCCCCTTCTGAGCCCCGTCTGAGCCCCCTCTGAGCTCCTTCTGAACCCCTTCGGAGCCTCCCTCTGAGCCCCTTCGGAGCCCCCTCGGAGCCCCTTCTGAACCCCTTCGGAGCCCCCCTCTGAGCTCCTTCGGAGCCCCCTCGGAGCCCCCAGCCGCTTCTGCTCCTTCGGGAAGGGCAGGGCGGGAGTCCCTGAGAGCCTCGTCATTCTGGGAGCTCGCTCACCCTCGGATGGGGTTCTCTCAGCTCTCAGTCCTGCCCCGTTGGCCGGTCTCCACTCTGTGGGTCTCTCAGGGTGTGCTCAGCTCCTCTTCTCACCCTGCGGAGCGCTGGCGGGCAGAGCCCTGGGCCCCGGGGCGGCCGCCGCCGCGGGAATCAGACGCCGCCGCAGCCCAGCAGCGCCCCACGGCAAACGGAAAGGCTCTCGGACGCTGCGACGGGAAAAGGACGCTGGGCTGATGCGCTCGTCCCGAGCTCATCCCTCCTTGTTTCCAGCTCTGCTGTTTCTTCTCCTTTGGGAGGAGAAAATGGTAGTGGTTAGAAACTGAGGGATTATCAAGACCATGCCCTGGCTTCTGGGGGGGGGGCGGTACAGTGGCGTGGGCAGAGGTTACAGTAGAAAAGGCAAAGGCTTCTTAGAAACGCAGGACTTCCCTGGACAAATGTGTATGTTCAGTGTGCGAGCGCACACACACACACACACACACACGTTCTCTCTCTCTCTCTCTCTCTCTCTCTCTCTCTCTCTCTCTGCCTCCTCCTCCTCTCCTCTTTTCTTCCTCCCTTCCCTTTCTCCCTTTTCCTTGCCAGGGCAAACACACACAAGTGATTTCCTTCCATCCTGTCTTCTGCAACAGATCACTCCCTCTCTCCTCCTCATCTTCCACTTAACCTTTAATCTCTCCCTGTCAGCTGGCATCTACCCTGTTGCCCCAAACACGCCCTGGTCTCCCCCATCCTAAAAACTCCCACACCTGATCCATCCATTCCTGTTTTCTATTGTCCTACACCCTTCCTCCCTTTGGTGGCTAAACTTGAGAAGGCCAGAGGTGCCCCATTTCCTTTTCTCTCACCTTCCTAACTCTTCTCATTCTGGCTTCTGACATCATCATTCAACTGAAACTCTTGTGGTCACAGTCACTAACGATGTTGTCATGACGAGATCGAGTGGCCTTTTCTCAGTCCTCATCCTCTTTGCAGCCTTGACACAATTAATGTTGTTGATGAGCCCCGAGCTGTTCTTAGCATTCTCTGCCTCCTTTTCTGTAACTCTGTCACTGCTGCTGCTGGAGGGGGGTGGGGGGTGGGGAGCTGTGTGGGGGGAGCGGGGGGTGGTGTGCTGCATCAGTCTTTGTTTCTTGGCTTGGCATGGCCAAAGAATGCATTACCCAGTGGTCAGCCAGTAATGGACCTCTCTAGATTTTAGCCAAGGCACTCGTTGTCTTGGTAAACCTTACCAGGGCTCCTGGTACTTACACAATCAAGGCGAGCCCAGGGCTACTTCTGTGCTGTAATGAGATGTCAGAGCAAGATTTTTGTTGAGGGTGGAGTTCTCCTCCCCCTTCCTCCTCCTCCTCCTTCCTCCTCCTCCTCCTCTTCCTCCTCCTCCTCCTCCTCCCTCCTCCTCCTCCTCCTCACCTCTCTCTCTCTGTTTCTCTCCCCTCATCTCTCCTTCACCTCCTCTCTGTATATATGCATGAGCACATACGTGTCTTTCTATGTATATTTCCCCTCCCTCCAGGCTCTTGGTTGAGGGGAATGGCCTCACTTTGGAGAGCCCTTGAGCTGGGAAGGCCGCACCGCCAGCCTCTGTGGGAATGTGGGCTGCGGTGCCAGGACGTGTGAGTGCTGCGCTGTCGCAGTCCTCGTCCTGAAGCCAAGCTCTCTGTTTCTCTAGAGAAGGCTTTTTGAAACACCAGATCATCCTTGCCCTCTCCAAGATCCTGGACGACCCCGTGCTGTTGTGCCGCAAGTTCCTGCACATGACCTACGCGAGTGTGGCCCAGATACCCAGAGGTAGGACCCTGTCGTTTTGTTGCTTCTCCTTGTGTTTGCTGTTGGTCGTAGCGTGTGCAGTGTTTTCTTTATAAGAAGCCCCTCGGTGGGGCAGCTTCAGTGTTATGCCCCTTGGCTGTTACTTAAGCAGGTGTCAAGGAGAGAAACTGAGTCAGGGGTTGCCGCCACCCATCACCAGCGCTGCCTGTTGTTCACACAGTCCCCTGTGCTCTTCCTTCATGCCCGGCCCCTCTTTTCCTGCCTTCAAGGTTGAACACCAATGTGGCTTCCTCCAGGAAGTCTTCCTTGACCTTTTCAACACTCCAGGTGAGAGAGATCTCTCCTTTAAATGTCTTTGCTACCATTCCATTCCTCCCTGGTTTCACACTTATCTGTATCCATATCATGTCCTTCCTTTTGCCCTCAATTAGAACGGGAGCCCCTTGTGGGCAGGGCCTACTTAATTTTTTTTTTTTTGTGAGGCAATTGGGGTTAAGTGACTTGTCCAGGGTCACACAGCGAGTAAGTGTTAAGTGTCTGAGGCCAGATTTGAACTCAGGTACTCCTGAATCCAGGGCCGGTGCTCTATCCACTGCGCCACCTAGCTGCACCCCCTACTGAATTTTTTGTTTTGTTTTGTTTTTTTGTTTTTTTGGTGAGGCATTGGGGTTAAGTGACTTGCCCAGGGTCACACAGCTAGTAAGTGTTAAGTGTCTGAGGTCGGATTTGAACTCAGGTCCTCCTGAATCCAGGGCCAGTGCTCTATCCACTGCGCCACCTAGCTGCCTCCCCCCTCCCACTTAATTTTTTATTTGTGTATCCCCCATGCCTAGCCCAGGGCCTAGAATGCAGTAGGCGTTTAATAAATGTTTGGTACCTTGGTGATGCTTGGTCAGCTTGTCCCCAGAGACATGATGCAGAAGGCCCTTTCATGGGGTCTGCATACAGTAGGAATTTAATAAATGTTTGGTATCTTGGTGATGCTTGGTCTGCTTGTCCCTGGAGACATGATGCAGTGAGATAACCTCTTCAGGCAGGCTGGTGTGATTCTTAGAGAGTTGGCCAAGAAGAGGGCCCTTTCATGGGGCCTGCATGCAGTAGGTGTTTAATAAATGTTTGGTACCTGGGTGATGCTTGGTCAGTGAGATAACCCCTTCAGGCAGGCTGGTGTGATTCCTGGAGAGCTGGCCAAGGAGGATCCTGCTCCTGGGAAGGGCAAAGATGGATGGGCAGCAAAAAAACCAGTCAGACAACACCCCCTCCCCCTAAGAAAAACCCCAAACCACCCAAGACGACAAAGCAAGACATGACCCCAAGCTCTTGTTGGGTGTTTCTGTACCTTCTGTTACTTACTGGTTTTCACTTTTTTATCTCCGTCATGACTGTAACTGTGGTTTCTGCAGCATTCCAGGGCTCTCAAAGCCGTTTCCTCAGACCTCCCCTTGAAGTTGGGGGTGTGAAGATCAGGACCTCATTTTGCGGAGCTCTTAGAGGGTCACCCCGCTGCCCTGGGTCCAGAATTCCAAGAGTAGCCCTTGAGGATAGTGCAGGGAAGGAAGCCGGTCTGGCTGCTTGGAGGGGTCTGGGCCCGATGCTCTTGAGGTGATCAGACGCCAGGCCGCTTCCTCTGCCAGGTAGGACCGGTGCTTGCTGGAGAGGGCTTTGTGGCCGTCTGTGTGGAGGGACCTTGGAAAAGGAAGCTCTGGGGACAGGTTGTCCAGGAGAAGACACTGCAGTGTCTGGGAGAGGGGATGAGGCCTCCCAGCATGCTTGTGGCTAAGAGAGGGGAGACATGTGGCCTGAGCAGACTTGACCAGACATGGCAACAGAGGAAGGGGCGAGGGTAGCCGAGCTTGTGACCCTGGGGGCGTGGGGGGAGCTGGTGCGCTTGAGAGGAAGGGACTGTTTGGAGGAGGGCAGGTTTTGGCTGCCTGCCTAGAGGTACCCTGGGGATTCGCAGGGGCAGATGCCCGTGGGAGGCCTTTGGGACGTGGGCCTAGAGCTGGGGCGGGCACGGCCAACAGGGTTAAGATGTACAGAGAGGTGGGGCCAGACAGCCGAGTGTAGAGGAGAGAGTGTTGGATTGGGCAGTTAGGAGCACCTGGAGGGAGCCGCCTCATGGGAGTGTGGACAGCCTTGGGCAATGAGGAGGAGGCCTTTCTCGGGGAGTCTGACTGCCCACGGGAGGCCAGAAGGAGGCCCATCCCTTGTCTTCTATGTTGCCAAGGCCGGGGAGAGGCCTGGGCCTGCCACCTATTCATTTGGTGCAATCTGAGCTGCTCTTATTTAATGCCTACTGTGTGCAAGGCACTGGGATGGCAAGTGAAAGGGGGAGGCCACAGAGGGGCGTGCTTCCAGAGCCGATAGGAGCGGGCAGCCCTGGCAGAGAGGAGCAGGGCGGCAGAACTCCCAACAGAGATGTTTCCTCAGCCTAGACGAGGGGGAGGGGGCCATCTGGCTGTGAAGATGGTATAGGAGGCTCTGAAGTGGGATCCTCTGGAAGGGAAATTCCCTGTCCAGGGTCTCCCAGCCAGTCACGAGACATCGCCTGTTCACTGCAAGCAGAACCGATCTCCACCCTTCCCCCAACCCTCCCTTGGGCTGAAGTTCCCTGGTACTGCCAGCCCCCAGAGTCACACCCTGGGAGTCCTCACCCCCAGATCCAAGCTGGTGCCAAGGCCCATCGAGGTCACCACTGCAGCCTCTCCACAGACACTGCTGCCTCCCTGGTGCGGGTCTTCATCACCTCACATACGGACCATGGCCATTGTCCGCTGGGGAGGTTGTGCCCTCCAGTTCGTCCTCCGTTCAGTCTCTGAAACTAAGATTGGACCATGTCATGCTGCCCTCCTCCTCCCTCCCTCAATAACTCCAGTGGCTCCCTGTCACCTCCACAGTGCAGTCCAAAATGCTCTGTTTGGCATTCAAAGCCCTTTACAGCCTGGACCTCCCCCCCCCCGCCCCCCCAGCTCTCCAGACATCTTATACCATAATCCACAGACACCGGCCTCCTGGCTGCTCCTTACCCAGGATACTCCCCAAAACATATCCCTAATAAATGCCTGTCGACTCACTGATAGACACATATACACGGATAAAACACATACAAAGTAAGTCTAAAGTCATGTAGCAGAGAGCGCTCAGAGCCTTGAGGGGGGCCATGACCACGGGCCCTACAGCCAGTCCAGTGTGGGTCGGAAGCTTACCTTCCGTCCAGGCTGGCTTTCCCTTCACCCCATGTGTGCTCACGCTCATGCTCACACTCTTGTGTGCGCTCTCTCTCTCTCACTCTCTCTCACTCTTTCTCTCACTCTCTCTCTCTTACTCTCACTCTCTCGCTCTCACTCTGTCTCTGTCTCCTGTGCTTGTCTGCTTCTGGGCCCCAGCTTCCCTCTGAAATAGAGGACATTTTGCCGACAGTAGACATTCTATGGACTGGAGCAGAATGTTTGGAATCGCTATCACAAGGGGGATGTGAAAACCCCAGGGCCCAAGGGGTCGTATGGGTTTCTCATCATCTGGTAGGCTTTTTAAAAAATTCAAGGGCAGGGAGCCACGGAGACTGAAGAAGCCTGCACAGGTGAGAAGGGGGAATCTCCTGGGTAGGGGAGACTGCCTGCGTAAAGCCGGGAGGTAGCACAGGGTACCTGGGCCCTAGAAGGGACAGGTAAGAATGGGTCCTGGTGTGAAGAGCCTGCAGTGGCAGATGGAGGCCTGTGTGATGCTAGAGGTGGGAGGGAGCTTCAGGACCGATATGGTCAAGCCTGTGCTCAGGGATCATCGCCGGTGACTTTGCTAGTCCAGGTGAGAGGTGATGAAGGCCTGGGTTTGGGAGGGGGCTGTTTGGGTGGAGAGAGAGAGATGGGAAGGCAGAAATGGTAAAACGAGATTTGGTGGTGGATTCACTCTGGAGGGTGAGAGTGAGCAGTGGGGGTTGGCCAGTCGGGGTGCCTCTTGTTGGCCTTGCCAAGAAGATGGGCTCCCTCTTTTTCCCAGACTAGAGGAAAAGGAGAGGAGGGTGGCTCAGGTCAAGTAGATGAGGAAGACACAAGAAGGAGCTGAGTGTCGGGGGTGCTTTTCTCATTAAAGTAGGAGATGAGATCAGGGCTGGGGGGGGTAGGCTCAAGGAGAGCAGACTTGGGAGCTGCCACCGGGCTCTAAAGCTGGTGGACGCTTCCACGGTTTGTGCCAAGGGGGGGGGGGGGCTGGCCGGTCAGGGCCAGAGCATCGTGCAAGGCTAGGGGTGGCGGGCCTGGGGCTGAGGTGCCCGGGTGGGAGATCCACATTTGGAGCAGAAGCCAGGACCCATAGCCCCTGAGGGAGGGGCGGCCAGCAAGGGGTTCACTTGGGCAGAGAGTGCCTGGCTCTGCTGCCACGCAGCCAGCCTTTCCCTGGGCACCCTGCTTCTCCTTGGTAGCACCAAGGTCGGGAGAGCAGCAACCTCATATCTCTGCCCCAGTGCCCCGGACCCAGCTGCTGCTCCTACAGTAAGCCCCAGGGCAAGGCCTCACTATTTCTTATTCTACTGCCACCAGCTTCCTCAGGCCTAGCTTTGCAGAGAATGGATGTTCAGACACAGCCATTTCTGGCCTGGCTCCTGCTGACATCCCTCACTTGCTCTGCCTGCCACTGAATGGTGCTCCTTGAGCATCGTCTGGGGGAGAGCTGTTGGGGCCTGGCAGGCCTCTCCCTGCACCCTCCTTGGCGATGGCACGAGGGGTGGCTCATGAGCACCCTGGGGCTGCTTTAGTCCCACCAGTGAGAGCTAGCAGCCAGGGACCCCAGACAGCCTGCAGGAGATCCTTGTGCTCTCACTCAGGGCAAACCCTCAAGCTCTCGAGACCAGAGGTGGGAGCCACTCTTTGTTTCCTAACATAGGATGATTCTAGAGAATCCTGGAATGTCAGAACTGGCAAGGGCCTAGCCTAGATCTCGCCCGTTATGTACCAGACACCAGGCCGAGTGCTGGAAAGGTGGCGGGGGTCACGTGGGGAGAACGTGACCCGCTGAGCAGGGAAGTTATAGGGGGCCATTAGATTTGATGGAGTCAGGGATTGATTAATCAAGCAGTAACCATTTACTTAAATGACTAACATGGGCCAGGCATTGTGCTAAGTTCTGGGAAGAGAAGAGGCAAAAGACAGCCCTCACCCTTAGGGAGCTTACAGTCTAATGGGAGAGACCATATGCAAATAGACATGATGAAGCAAGCTCTCTACAGGATAAATAGGAGATAACTAACTGAGGGAAGGCCCTGGAACTCAGGAAGGCTCGAGGGCTTCCTGCAGAAGGTGGGGTTTTAGTTGGGACCTAAAGGAAGCCAGGGAGGTCAGTGGTCAGAGCAGAGGAGGCAGAGGCTTCTGGGCATGGGGGATGGACAGAGAGAATGCCCAGAGCCAAGAGATGGAGGGTCTTGTTCATGGAACAGCCAGTCGGCCGGGGGGCACTGGATGGGAGAGTAGGACGAGTATGTGGGGAGGAAGGTTTAAGGAGACTGGAATGGTAGGAGGGAGCTTTGAATGCCAAGCAGAGCATTTTGTATTAAATCCTGGAAACGACTGAAGTGAATTGGGCTGGAGTGGTCGGGTGGTGGTGGTGGTGATGTGATCAGACCTGAGCTTTAGGAAAACCACTTTAGTGGCTGAACGGAAGATGATCTGGAGTGGGGAGAGACTGGAGACAGGCGGGTGGGTCTCCCCCTCCCCTCTCCCCAACCAGGAGCCACTGCAATAGTCCAGGTGTGGAGAGATGCAGACCAGAGCTGGGGGCAAGGTCAGAGAAGAGAAAAGGGCGTATTGGAGAGATGTTGCCAAGGTGAAATCATCAGGTCTTGGCCACAGCTTGGTTATGGGGGTGAGAGGTAGTAAGGAGTCCAGGATGACTCCTAGGGTGTGAGCCTGGGGGGCTGGGAGGGTGATGGGGCCCTCCTCAGTAATAGGGAATGCAGAAAAGGAAGACGGTTTAGAGAGTTCTGTTGTGGACATTTAAGTTTAAAACATGAGTCTACTAGACATTCACTTCAAGGTATATGAAAGGCAGTTGAATATATGAGATTGTAGGTCAACAGAGAGTTTGGGGCAGGAAAGGTTTGAGAATCATCAGTTATAGAGATGGTCATGAAATCTTTGGGAGCTTATAAGATTTCCCAGTAAAGTGGTATAGAGGAAGTGGAGAAGAGGGCCCAGGGAGGAGCCCTTAGGGGTGCCTTTGGTTGGAGGGAATGGTCTGGAGGGGGATCCAGCAAAGGAGACAGAGAAGGAGCCGTCAGAGAGGGAGGAGAGCTGAGAGAGAACAAAAACAGTACCAAGGAGGAGAGAGTGCTCACCATGTCACAGGCTACAGAGATGTCAAGGAGGGCGAGGACTGAGAACAGGCCATTGGGTTTGGCCACTAGGAGACCCCCAGTAACTTTGCAGGGAGCCGTGTTGGCGGAATACTCAGGTCGGAAGCCAGATCGTCAGAGGTGATTGGTTAGAACATGGAAGCCCAGTGGAGTTAAGTGACTGGACTAAAGTGATTCAGCCAGTTGAGTCAGGGGCTGATCTGGGACTCAAACCCAGGGCATCTGAAGGGGGCAAAGGGATGGAGAGAGAGTAAGAGAGGCTGCAAGGGGCTAAGTATCATTATTAGCCCCACTGGCAATATTGATGAGAGGCAAAAGGGGAAGATGACTTTAAAGGAGACGGCCTTGTTGGAAAGGGCATTGGATCAGAAGACCAGGGTCTGAGTTCAGTTTTAGCATTCTGTGATCATGGGCAAGCCTCTGACCTCTCTGGGCCTCAGGGTTCTCCTCTGCAAAAGGGGCCTACTGGTACCTTGTCTACTCTCAGCAGGTTGCTGTGAGACTCAGATAAATCCTGTAAAGGGATTGTGTTTATGCTGAAGCAAGTATAAGAGATTGCCGCGTCTGATTGTAGAAAGGGTCCTAGAGCTGCTCACAGAGCTTGGAGTGAGAAAGGATACCTTACCCCTCGCATTGTGGTGTTTGAAGAGAACAAGTTTTGGCCTTAGAATAAAAAGTCTGAGTTCCAGCTGCATCTCAGCGTGTAGCCATGACAAAGCTGCTTCACCGAGCTGGGTCCATTTCCTCATTGGCAAGACGGGGGATTGGTCTAGATGAAGTGTAAGGTCCCTTCTAACGTTAACATTCTGTGACTTTCCAGATAATGAGATGGAGGCCCCAGAAGGGTCAGTGACTTAGCCAATGGCACAGTGCTGATCCGAGGGCGCCGTGTAGAGAGGGAAGAGAAAAGGAATTGGGATTGAGTCTTGGGGGAACCCCGTGTTTACAGGGGTAAGAGATCTGTAAAAATCTGCAAGAGGGGCCTGAGGAATGAATGGTCAGAGAGATTGGAGTTGAGTGTGATGGACAAGCTGAGGAACGAACACCATCTAAGGATGGGTCAGGAGAGGCAGAGTGCCAAGGATTAGGGAAGGCACGGGGCTCCTGCTGAAGTTTGGGTCTAGGTGGCTCAGTTCTGGTTAGCCCACACTGGAGGATCGTGTTCAGTTTGCAGGGTCCAAGTTAAGGAAGGACATTGATAAACTGGAGACTCTCCAGGGAAAGGTGACCAGGATGAGGAAAGAATTTGAGATGATGATACAGGAGGATAAAGCACTAAGAATGTTTTGCCTGGAGAAGAGCCCCGGAGGCCATAGGAGAAACCTTCTGCCATTTTAAGAAGGACTAGACTATTCTGCTTGCCCTCAGAGGGATGAATTGGGAGCAGTGTGAGGAGGTGACAAAGAGACTTCTTGGCACTTAGTCCATTCTCTGCCCAGGGAGGCCGTGAAGTCAGCAGTCACTGTAAGTCTTCCAGCAAAGGCTTGGTGGTCACACACTGCACGTGTGGTGGAGAGGATCCTTGTTTTGGAGCGGGCTGGACCAAATGACCCCCAGCGGTGCTTCCAGATCTTCCGTTCTGTGACGTGGGTCATGGAAGTTGAGGTTGACAAACTGGAAGACCAAGGTATTCTAAGGTACATCACCGTCCCCAAGGGTGGAGGGCAGGGGCTGGGGCAGAAAGGAAGATGGTGAGTCAGCTACGGAAATCCTTAAGAAAGTAGACGAGTGGGCTGGACATGTCTGGCAGCGCGGGTACCATTGCTGTGGCGCAGTGAAGATGCGCAAGTGGCGGTGAGGAGTCTTCCTGGTCTGTTTGGGGGCAGAGATGTGGCTTCCCAAGAGGAAGGCCCTCAGCACTGAGGAGAATGTCCATGGGACAGCTGGGCAGGAGGGCTGAGCTGGGTAGGGATGGCAGTATAAGGAGAGATGGCGGGGCAGAAGAATTTGTCCCAGAGAACATAGGATAAGGGAACTCATTTGATTGGGGCCAGGGCTGATGATAATGGGCATCCTGAAGATGAAATGGCAGAAGAAGCCCCACCCCAGGGCATCATGGGGCTTGGGCAGCCACTGAATTCTACTCCTCCTTCATGGTCCTGGTGAGTGGCAGCTTCTGGCCCCTGGTAGGTTAGTTGGGTGCCAGAGGCGGCTAAAAGCCTGGGCACGAGTCCTTCCTCTCTCCTTGGGGCTGGGGACCCTTGGCCCCGTGGCCTGCGTACAGTGGCAGGAAGCAGGGTGGCTCCTGCTCCCGCCAGTGTTTCTAGTCCATTGCACAAAGTGGCCAAGCAGGACGTTGGGACCCTTCCACAGTTGTCAGTGGCAGCTGGTGGTGGTGGAGAATGCAGGGAGGAGGCAGGGCTGAGGCAGCAGCCGTGGCAGGGACAGGGTGGTGGCCCGAAGGTCGTCCTCCCTGTACAGTGGGGAGCTGTGGTGTAGTTGGCCTCATTTTACAGGTGATGCAGTGGAGAACTTGTGGCTTGCTAGTAGCTCCTGCCTCCAGGGTCAGTGTCTGTTCCATTGCGCCATCCCTGCCCTTCCCTAGCAGTTTCCAGTTGACGGTGAGGCCATCCTGCCGCAGGTTCCAGCAGACAAGGAGCGGGGATGGGATATGGTGGTGGGGGCACAGGCCAAGAGGTCCCAGGACATATCTGAGGCCTCGCAGAGACAGGAGGAGAAGCGCGGTGGCTTTCACTTGTGCTGGTATGTCAGCACGGTCTGGATCAGGCCTGGGGTTCTCAGGAGCTGTGGGATTTTTGGAACAAGCTTCAGAGGGGAGCCGGTGAGGGGCTGAGTTTGTGGTGTGAAGGCCAGGCCATTCAAATGCACAGAGACTCATCTCCAGTTCAGATGGGCCCTGGGCTTGGAGGAGAAATGTCACAATCCCTGCCCTCCAGGAGCCGACAGTCTAATAGGGCAGATGGGCACCAATGAGTATACCACCAAGGAGAAGGGAATGGAAGCCCAGGATGACCCTCGAGGAAGTGACACCAGAAGGAGACCTTGAGAGAAGAGCTGACCCCATCAGAGGGGGCAGAGGGGGCAGCCTCGGAGAGTACACGGAGGCACAGAGACCAGACTGGGGGAGCAGCAAGCAGGCTGACGATCTCGAATAGTCGACGTCTGGCCGAGGTGTGAGGGTCAAGGCAGATGGAAGCAGGCCCAGATGGCGGCCAAACGTGAGTCCTGGGAGCTTCGTTCCCAAGCGTCATTGGGGAGCCTCCAGACTTTGTGCCCAGGGCCTGGCATGGAGCACAGGATTAAGATTTTACAGTTGCTGAGGTTCTTAAATCATCCAAGCTCCAGAGAGTGCCTAGGACTTGCCTCAGGTCACCCAGAGAGTAAATGGCAGTCAGCAGCATTCGAACCCAGGGCTTCAGACTGCAAGTGCAGGCTCTTTGTACTGCAATGCCCTGCCTCTGAGAAGGGTCAGCAGAACCCCGGGGAGAAGCTTGGCATCGAGGCAGTGAATCTTTTGGTCATGCAGAGCAGCTTGTGCAACATGATGGTGCAGGCCCCGACAGCTCAGGGTACCTGGAATGGCCCATTGACTCAGGTCCCCGGAAAGCCTGGGGGGTTTTGTGTCTTCGTCAGCCCTGGCAGCATTGGGCAGCATTGCCCTTGTCAGATTCAGAGTCTTTGGCGCCTGTTGTCTCCGGTGCCCCTCCTACCATACATAGTGGTGGTCAGGGGGTGGCTGCTCCCTTCATGGTTGGCAGGAAGAGCACAAAGCCAGTCCCAAAGTCCTCAGGCCAGGGCGCTTTCCTTCCAGAGCCCATGGAGGGACTCCAGGTCCCCCCCCCAGGCTTAGGGTGTCTGAGGGCAGCGGAGCAGGAGCCTCCCCCTCCCTAGAGACCCTCATTAACGCTCCCAGAGAGCAGCATGGCCTCTCCTGGGACCTCAGCTTGGGAGGGCAGTGACTCCTCACCTGCTGGTGAGACACAGAGCGGCTGTTGTCCCTGCCCTCAGGGAGCTCCCAGTCCAGGAGCAGGGAGTGGCGCACCTGGCCGGATAGCTGGAGTACCCACGTAAGAGCAGACCATACGGAGTCACGCCGGCCATGCTGGGCAGGGATGTTAGCATGGAAGGGCCTTTGGCTGAGCTTTGGAATTTTACAGAACTTGTTCCCCACTTGAACCAGGTCATAGGACTCCCCTCACACGATCTCAGAGTGGGAAGCGACCCCTTAAGGAATCTAGTTCAGTGCAGACCTGGAGGACTCTCCAGCATCCCTAGTAGTGTTCTTTCCTTCTTCCTGGGTTGCTGCCTATTGCTGGGCTGCTCCAGGTATCTCCCTTCTCTGTAGGGGGGCAGGGGAGGGAATTGGTCATGGCTTGGTCATTTGGCTCAAGTCCTTTGAGGCTGAGTTCACTAACTCCACCCCCCTCCCCCATCCAGGAGGGCTGTGTAGCTAAGGAATCGATCTCTTTCTAATACTGGCTATCATTCTCTGAAATTTCATGGGGTGAAAATTTATGCCAGGTCTGCCTGCCGGAATCTCGTATGAATAGGAACCAGAAATAGTTATGGGACACATAAAGGTGTAGACATCTGAAGTCACTCCTATTTTGTAAAACAGCTACCGTGGTCACAAGCACTGGAGCTCGGGGTGAGTGCGGTCGGCTGGCCAGGGAAGGGGTCCAGGGGCACTGGACAGAGGCCCTTTGATTGGCAGCTCTCAAGGGAGGTTCCCAGTAACAGGCCAGGGATGTCTAATGGAAGCAGGGGAAGTTGTGTTGGGTACTGGGAAGGGCCTTGGACTTGGAAGCAACTCATGTTCTACACACATCTGTTAAGTGCGAGGCACTTTGGGTCAGAGATGGACCAATTCCTGCCCTCAGGAGGCTTACATTCTAGTGGATAGTGGAGGAACAGAACGTGGACGCCCATAAATAGGAAACAAAGTAGAATGTGAGATCCCGACAAAACGCTCAAGGAGATTTGAGTCCGAACAAGGCTCAGTTCCTGCGTGTCCCCTTGTCATAGCTTCCTCATTTATGAATTGGAGGCGAGCCGCTCATTCGTGTACCCCAACCTCACAGGGTATTGTGAGGAAAGGCCGTGCCCGTATGTGCCGCTCTCATTAGCTGTGAGGCTGGGGGACCTTCCCATGGGGCACTGCTCCTGCTCCAAGCTCCAGACCTGTGCTGTTTGCTTAGTAGCTGCTTTATAAAGGCTGAATAGAACGGGACAGAAGGCCAGGCCAGTTTTAGTTTGCCTCCATCTGAGGAATACTTATGGAGTCACAGATTTGGGACTGGACGGGGTCTCGTTGATCATCCAATCCAATCTTTTCATTTTCCAGAGGAGGAAACTAAGGCCTAGAGAGTGACTTGCCCAAGGTCACAGAGGTAAATAATAGCAGGACTGTAATCCCCCCTCCCCCAACTTCTTCTTGTACATTGCCTCCCAGTGGGGAAAGGGCAGGAAACCTTCAGCTTGCACTTCAAGGGCCTCCTCTCAGTGCTGGAGCAGGCTGTCTAAGGGACAGACTGGGAGGGAGCTATGTCATCTGCAAAGGGATGCGCGGACCGAGGTGTGTAAGGCAAAGGCTAAAGGCCGGGGCTACAGGATGAACCAGAGAAGGCTGCTCGGAGGAGGTGGCGCTGAGCTGGGGCCGAAGGAGGCTGGCACCGCCTCCTTCACGTAGCTAGCATGGCAACCGCGGCCGCCATGGCTAACTGGGACCAGCTCGCTATGCTTGTGTCCAGATTGCATCAGTACGATTTCCTCACGCTTGCGTTGCCCCAGAGAAATGGAAGAATTTTTGTTCTTTCTTTTAATTAAAATTCTTTGGGGGAAACTTTGCTGCTCATTTGCGTGCACAACCGCGCCAGCCCGTGTGAGCTGGTGAGGAGTGGGCCGGTGAGATTCACGCCTCCTCCACAGCACACCGTCAGCAGGCAGCTCGCCTGCTAGGGAAGTGGGGGGCGGCCTCCTGAGTGGAAACTGTCACTCCTCCGAGAATGAGGTGCTTTCTGGGTCACTGTCTTCTTTCAGAGAGAGAAACAGTTTGGGAAACAAGGGCTCACTAGGGAGAAAAGGTGCCTCTTCTCGGTGTTCTAATTTACTGGAGGCAACTTAGACCACCGACTCTCACGCCAGCCGCTTTTGAGAGATGGGGCGGCATTCCAGAAAGGCCACAGTGTGAGTGCCAGACTCCCTTTCCTTCTGGCTCGGTCCCCAATACGTAGATGGCTAGAACTGGCCTTCCCTTTGGAACCTGGACAACCCCACTGTTTGTGGGTGGGCACACCAGGCCCCAGGGGAAGGTCTTAGGTCCCCAGCTCTCCAGACCTGCACCCACCATGCTGCTGCACGCGGCCACAGAGTACAAACCAACCAAACAACCAGCATCATTTGGATGATTTTATTTTCTTAAGGTGGACAACTTCTGACTCGGATTGGATCTCTTCCCTCCCTCCCACTTTTCTGAAAGCCCTTGTCTGAATCCTCACCCTCATCCTGGACCACGTGGGAGGGAACAAAAGGAGAATGAAGATTTTCACTGGGCTGGCCACTTCAGCCATGGCTGGACATGCATTTGTACCACCCATTTCTTCCCAGACA
The DNA here is from genome assembly GCF_019393635.1 of Dromiciops gliroides. NCBI lineage: Eukaryota > Metazoa > Chordata > Mammalia > Microbiotheria > Microbiotheriidae > Dromiciops > Dromiciops gliroides. The sequence goes on from NC_057861.1 coordinate 6,483,029, forward strand.
AGTCTGAAAACAGGCTTTTGTGGTGGGGCTGTGGTGGGAGGAAGGATGGGATGATGGGAGGGTGTGTTTCTTGGTAGAGTCCCCATGGTATACTCTCATCTTCCGTCAGGCACCCAGACTCTCTGGGCCTTCACAAGAATTGGGGCTGCTCAGTGTCAACCTGTGATGATGAGATGATGTTGGGGAGCCCATCCCTAATGGAACCGAAGAGCCAAGAATTGGCTCTTTTACACACCAAAACACTTAGTTATTGTTCACAGTGCTCCCACATTAACCTTCATCAGATACACTGTTTTAAAAAAGAAAAACAGAACCAAAAGCCTTGGCAGGAACAAATGGACTTTTGTAGGGGCTTATATTCTACACCCATAATGTCAGGAGCCCGAGGAGGCTGGTATGGTCGGACCACGTTTCCCAGAACTTCCTTTGAGGATCCAAAGCTATCCAGTGGCTGTTTTTATACTCAGCAAGCCAAACACACAAACAATCCTCTGAGAAAAACACACGCGCGCGCGCACACACACGTACACACATACACACACACACAAAAGCCAAAAAACTATCGTGCGATTTCTTTTTGCAGTCCACATTTTAAAATGAACACTCATTTGCTTTTTTTGGATTTTCTGTAATTTTCCCCCTCATCTGTAAAACAGCACAAGGTTTGCCCTCCCCACCCTCCTTCAGAAAGTCAAAGAAGAAAGCCCACATCTGGATGTAGAAAAGTCCTGGCTGATCCAAGGATTGCTGGTCCCTTTTTTGGCCCGCTTGGCTCATCGGATGCACGTCTTTTGAAGCTTTTGTGAAGAGCTCCAAGAGGGTGACCAGTCAGGTTGGGAACCTTAGGCTAGGGCTATGCCATTGGCTCCTGAAGGTTGTGGAGGGCACCCGGGCTGAGCCCTGGGCAAAGCAGAAGCCGCCATGTCTAGCCTGTGTGTACCCCCAGAGCCCCTGCTCACCCGGGTGCCCTCGCTTGCTTGCCTGTCTTATCCCAGAGGCCTTGAGGAATGCTTTGCCTTTCTCCTGGAAACCGAGTACCAAGTGGGCCCACGATGCCTCTTCTCTGAGGTGGTGAGACGGCCCCAAGGCCGGGTGAACGCTTGTCTGCTGCACAGGATGGAGCTGCTCTCCAGAAAGCCCGATGAAATGGATGGCTGGAGCATTCAGTGACTATGGTGAACACCCTTCAGATCCCTCCAAAAGCCCTCTTTGGGGAACTTTGCAGATGTGTTTATATATGTATATGTCTAGCTAGCTAGCTACCTACCTATCTAGATCGCTCTATGTATCTGAATATATATATGTACTTTTGCAAAAGATGTGGGGGGAGGAGAATAGCAGGAGGTGTCCTCCACCTCGCCCCCCACATTTTCTCCTTTGGCCTTCAAGGGCTGCCCCTCGGGGTGGCGGTGGGCTCGTCTCCATTGGTTTCACCACAGGCAAACAGATGCATCCATCCCCAGGCATTCTTAGCAGAGGCCGATGTACTTGAGATTGTTCTGGATAATGACATCCGTGACCGCATCAAAGACAAACTGGATGTTACTGGTGTCGGTGGCGCATGTGAAATGCGAGTAGATCTCCTTGGTCTCCTTGTTGCGATTCAAGTCCTCGAACTGGCGCTGGATGTAGACCGCCACCTCCTCGTAGGTGTTCTGGCCCTTGTACTCGGGGAAGCAGACGGTGAGCGGGATGCGCCGGATCTTCTCGGCCAGCAGGTCTTTCTTGTTCAGGAAGAGGATGAGAGAGGTGCTGATGAACCAGTTGTTGTTGCAGATGGAGTCAAAGAGACGCAGGCTCTCAGCCATCCGACTCTGCAAGGGGAAGGAAGCATTGGGGTTTAGTCAGAGCCACAGAAGAAGAGAGCAGCGCAGCCTCCCCTGCTTCTGGGGACCAAGGCTCAGGAGAGCACGCAGGAGGGGACCCTTCCAGGGACAGGCGAGGCAGCTCATCCCCCACTGTTGGCCAGTCTCTCACATTGAGCTGAAACTGGCCTCCCCAGAACCTTGTGCCGTTGGTCCTGGTTCTCTGGACCCACGGGGACAATGGAACCTTCAAGCACGTGAAGACAACATGTCCACTTCCTCCCCTCCCCCCAGACACACACACACTTCTCGAGGTTAAGAATCTTGGAGGAGAGAATTCCATAGGAGAGAGCAGAGAAAGGCCTGCTCTCTCAAGTGGCCTTCTCATGGCCTGGTCTCCGGGCCCCTTCCCATCCCAGCCACCCTCCTCTAAGTTAGCTCCAGCTTGTCCGTGTCCTTCCTAAAATGTTGTGCCCACAGCTGGACGATGTCATGCTCCAAGCAGGACTCAAGACTGCGGAACCATTGTTGCCCCTGTTCTACCCATTGATCACATTGTCAGCCGTTTGCTGCCCTTCCTAGACTGAGCCTGTGTTCAGCAGGAAGGCTCACATTTTTTCTGCCAGAGGAGAAGCCACGCTCTAACCCTAAACTGTGCTCAGCAAGGGCCAACCTTGCCGAGCGCTTGCCTCACAACACCTCTGGGCAGGCAAGGGTTACTGACCCCACTTGACAGAGGAGCCGACAGGTCTGGGAGGAAGCCATTTGCCCGACTCAGCTGTCGAGCTTGGGAGTCCAAGACTTTTCCATCACAGTCATATCATTTATGAAGCACCTTCAATGTGCCAGGCATCATGCCAAGTGCTAGGGATACAAAGAAAGGCAAAAGAAAAAAGAAAAAAGCTCAAGGAGCTCCCAGTCGAGTGGGGCAGACGGCACGCAAAGGATTATGGGTACACCAGCTAGGCACAGGAGAGGATGGATGAGAACGGCACTAGAGTAAGAGGGACCCAGAAAAGAGGGCGTCCCGAGGGCCGGTGCGGCTTTCAGCTTTGATAGCTCCAGACCGCAGGGAGACTCTCGGAACAGTTTGTCGACCCTGTGTTTGCGGGGCCGGGGCTCTGCCCTGCTGGTCCTTGCCCTTTCCTTCCCCACACTGAGTCTAGAGTTCATGGGCTGGAGGAGCCAGGACTCAGGGTCCCTCCTCTGGCTGTACACCATGGCCTGGAGCTGGGGCCCGGCCTGGATTCCTGCAGAGCCAGGGATCTTCAGGGCCAGAGAGGTCCTTGGCGAGTGTATGTAGATTATTTCACCGTGAATGGTGTCCCTTGTTGTCCTATGTATTGTATTTTATGCATTTAAAACCATTATTCTAGGACGGGTCCAGAGAGTTCACCAGACTGCCAGAGAGGCCCATGGCAGAGAGAACCCCGATGTAGTCCAGCCCTTCCATTTAACGGATGGGGAAACCAAGGCCCAGGAAGTAAGTCATAGCAGGAGTAAATAACAGACTTGGGATTCTCAGACCCCAAATCCAGTGTTCAACCAGAGGGAGGCAGCAGCTGCCCATGATTTAGTGATGTCTGGTCTGTTGCCCAAGGGTTGCTGGGCAAAGCCACCCAGAACAAAAGCTCTGTGTTTCGGGCTGTGTAGTATTTGGTCAGGATGGATACTGGAGGGCTCTCATAACCTGCAGAGGCTCCCACTAGCATCAGCCATGACGCAGTCTTACACTACGCTAGTAGAAATATGGCATCCAGAATGAGGAAGATGATGGCCCGCTGTCCTTTGCCCGGATCAGGCCACAAGTGGCCTCTGGGGCCGTAGGAAGTGCTCAGGATAGCACCGAGCTGACGAGTGTCCGGAGAAAGGTGACTAGGATGACAAAGGGCCTGGCTCAGGCCATGGCAGGACCGGCTGATGGAATAGGGGACATTGAATCTCGATGTGAGAAATCTTAGGGAGAACATGGACTCTCTCTTCAAGCGTATGAAGAGTTATCATGAAAGATTGGTCCTGCTTGACCCCAAAGGACAAAGCCATAAATGTGGAAGAAGTTTTAGGCCACAGATTTCATCTTCCTGGAATGAGGAACTTCCCATCGGTGAGGTCTTCCTTCTACCCTTGGTCTTCAAGGGGATGGTTGGGGATGCTTTGCAGAGGATTTCTGCTCAGGCTCCTGTGGGATTCAGTGGCCATTGAGGTCTCATCCTGCTGCTCTGCGACCCTGGGATTCCTTTGAACTCCATGAAGGACTCTGGGAAATGGGATCCTTGGCACAGAATAAAGGCTGTTCCAGGGTTGGGGTACCAACATGGTTGTCTTGACATCCGAAATGATGACTCGTTGAAATAGGAGGTGTTACTATTTTGAACTGTAACTTGGGAAACGTTTCTACTGTTGTAACACTTTCCCTGGGGCAGCTAGGTGGTGCAGTGGATAGAGCACGGGCCCTGGATTCACGAGGACCTGAGTGCAAATCCAGCCTCAGACACTTAACACTTACTGGCTGTGTGACCCTGGGCAAGTCACTTAAAGTCACTTAACCCCAATTGCCTCACACATGTGCGCGCGCACACACACACACACACACACGCACACACACACACACACACACTATGTTTGGGGCAGCTAGGTGGCGCAGTGGATAAAGCATCAGCCCTGGACTCAGGAGGACCTGAGTTCAAATCCAACCTCAGACACTTGACACTTGCTAGCTGTGTGACCCTGGGCAAGTCACTTAACCGTAATTGCCCTGCAAAAAAAATAAACCAACCAAACAAAAAACCAAACAAACACTTTCCCCATTAGTGATGAGTGATTTCTTCTCTGGGTTTTAGGCCTGCAGGAGTGGGGCACATCCCCCCCCCCCTTCTCCTCTCTGCTCAACAGTACCCCATTCTGCCTGGCCAACCTGACCTCCTTGCCCCAGACCTCATGTCTGTTCCATTCCAAGCATCCCAGCCCCTTCTCTGTGGTCCTGGAAGCAGGGAAGGGAGCACCTGACTATTGGTTAATAAGCCTGGCGTGGTGGGAAAATAAGTACTGGCTTTGGAGTCGGGAACTGGATTCAAGCCTTCACTAGCCCATTTACTAGCTGTGTGACCTGGGGTAACCACTTCCCCTCAGCCTCTGTTTTTAAAACGAAGGGGTTGGCCTAGATCATTTTTTTATTTTTTTTGGTGAGGCAATTGGGGTTAAGTGACTTGCCCAAGGTCACGCAGCTACTAAATGTTAAGTATCTGAGGCCAGATTTGAACTCAGGTACTCCTGACTCCAGGGCCGGTGTTTTATCCACTTTGCCACCTAGCTGCCCCGGCCTAGATCACTTATAAGGCCCCTTTGAGCTCTAGCCTGACGTATCCCTTCCCTCTTCTCAGAGCTAATCCCTCTGGGAGAAATGAGGGTGAAGCAGAGATTGCTTTTGCACAGGTTTTTCCCCAGGCCTAAAGGCTCTCTCTCATCTCACCTGATCTCAGTTGACCTTATAGTTATTAACTATACCACACACTTCTTTTTTTAATGTATTTTATTTGGACTCTCAGTTTGCTAACAAGTAGCCCTGGGCAGGACACACACCCTCCCTGACCCTCAGTTTCCTCATTTGTACAGTGGTGACCGTATAGCTGCTGTGAGTAGACTGCTTTGTGGCCCTCAGAGTGTCGTGTTATTGTTATCATTGTCTCTCTGGCAGTGCCTTGCATGTAGTAGGCGCTTAATAAATGTCGACGACACTTGAACGCCTCTCCCCCTCTGCGATCCCGGAGAACCAGTGAGAAGTCGCCTCCATGCACATCTTAATAAAAATGAGATAAACCACTCCCACAGGGCTGCTCTCCAGCCCTTCCCCACAATCACCCTGTGAAACCACTTGTCAGAAGGCCGCTGTAGCCTCTTCCTAGATGAGGAAACAGATCTGGGGGATGGAGGGTCTTGCACTGGCTGCCTGTGGACATCCCACGTTCACCAACCTCAACCCCCAGCCACTTCTCGCTTTTCTGCCGCCATCTTCCCCGCAGCAGTCACTTCAGATCTGCCTGCCATCGATCCATCGACACCAAACTGAAACCAGCCTCCGCCCCTTATAGAACACTTGTCAGTTATTTAGTAGGGCCCCCGCCGCCAGGGTCTGACGCCTACTCGCCTTTTGGCCAAAGTCCATGCCTAGGAATTGGGTCTTTCCGGCCAGACTCTTAGGTCAGCCACCTATGGGGGGGAGAGGGGTCAAGTTGACCTCCCCTCTTAAGTTTTTCCTCTTGAATGGTTCTTATTCATCTTTCCACAAAGATACTTAGATCTTTGCAGTCCTAAAAAGCCCTTCCGCTGACCACACGCACCCTTTCCTCTCTACACCCGTGACTTTGTGGGCTGCTGGACCAAGCGAGGTGTTTGGAGCCAAGGATTCCTGACTGGGTGAGTAAGTGCCTGCGTGGTCTCGGACAAGCCCCTTACCTGCCCTGGACCCATGGGCTTCATCTTCAGAGGGGCTGGATTAGATCTCAAAGGCGCCTTCCCCTTGTCTCTGGTGAGATGTGCCAGCACCTGGCACTGATGTAACGCTGACAATGAGTACAAGCTTAACCAATGGTCATCGAGGCAGAGAGGCTGGCTTGTGATGGGAAGGGAACGGGCATTTATATAGCGCCGACTATGTACAAGGAGCCTCTCTACACGCCTTTTACAAATATCTCTTTGGATCCTTACAACCTCCCTGGGACATAGGTGCTGTGACCCTCATTTTACACTAGAGGAAACTGAGGCAAAGAGAGGTTAAGGAACCTCCCCAGGGTCACCCAGCTGGTGTAGGAGGTCAGGTTTGAACTCAGGTCTGTCCGACTCCAGGTCCAGTGCTCTGCCCACTGCCTCACCAGCTGCCCAGGGTGTGGGGGGGGTCAGGGCCGGACTGGAGGCAGAAGGCCTCCATCGGTCACAGATGAGCCATGTGACTTGAGACAGCTCACCTAATTCCCCTGAGCCTTAGTTTCCCTGTCTGTGACCCTTGCTGTCCCTGTTGGATTGATAAGCCTTAGCAGGAATGGATGTTACTGTCACAGATCATGTCATCCTTTCTCTCTCTCTATAGCAAAGTGTGTCACTGTCGTTTGCCCTTTGTTCCCAAAGAGGTCATGACAGGGGGTGATGTCATGACATGCAGTGAATTGGACTGAAGTGAGGGAGGGCCGTGCAAAGTCACCAGCCTTGTGCTCTCCTCCAGATCCATCTGGGCCCAGTGGCAAGATATAGATCAGGACCACTGGGGATGGTCTTGGATGTTTTAAGGCAATTGGGGTGAAGTGACTCGCCCAGGGTCACATAGCTCGTGAGTGTCTAAGGTGAGATTTGAACTCAGGTCCTCTCGACTCCAGGGCCAGTGCTGTATCCACTGGGCCACTCAGCTGCCTGGGGACCATGGCCTCCTTGGATGCCTGCTCCTTGAGGCCGGGATTGTTTTGCCCATGCTTAGTCAGTGCTGTCGACTGCCAGGCTGGAGGTTAGGCCTGTAGCTCTCAGCAATGGGCTCCTGTCCCCTGGGGGGAATGCCCACTATCTCAGGCTCCCGAGGCCAGCATAGAGTGGATGGCGGAGGCAGGATGAGAGTGTAAAAGCCACCAGCATTTGAAGAAGGAAGAGGTCATGGGGACTGGTGCAGTCCTCAGAGGCTTCATGGAGGGGGCAAGACGTGAGCTGGGCCTCGAATGCCGACCAAGAGGCAGGCGGAAGCAGGGCTGTGCAGGAGGCCAGCTTGGCTGGCCTAGCAGTTTGGGGTGGGGGAGCAGGTGAGGGCCTTCTTGTGGGGGGCCTTGAACACCAGGGTGAAAGGCCTTGAAGGGCTTAGAGAAGTAGGCAGGGCCTGGATTTGGGAGAGCCCTGAATACTGGGATGAGCAGCTGCTTCTGAGTTGGATGGAATCTCTGAGGTCACTGAATCATTTTACAGATGAGACCTTGTGGGCAGCATGGACACAGACAAGGGGATACAAGGTGCTGGCCATCTAAAACGGGCTGGGAGTTTTCATCTAGTGCCCAGCGCCCTGTCGACCCTCAGCCCACCCTTTCAAGGCTGGGCAGAAAGGCTTTGGTGCCCCTCAAAGGAGAAGCATGAGTTCCTGTGATCCCCACTGCTCCCTCCTGGGGGGCTGGGCCTGCCAGGGCCCTTGGCTGGCAGCACCCATCCTGCAGGCGGCACGAGCTGAGTTCCTTGGTTGACCCGGGTGGCCAGGCTGTTCCGCGTCCTTGCCCCGGAACCTCTTTGGCCCTCATGCTCCTGCCCTCCGCTGGTGCCACACTGACCAGGCCCAGGGAATGGATGGGTCTACGTATTGTTTAGTGCATAGTAAGCCGGTAGTGAATGCTTGTGGACTGAATGAGTGACTGATTGGTCAGGCAGGGTGCACACAAGGCATCATGATCACCACTTGTGAGGGTTAGTAGAAAGAAGTGGGGATGTTTAACTTGGAGAGGGTGGGTGGCAATGGGCCGCCTGCAAGGCGGGGGAGCTCCCCATCCCTGGAGGTCTGCCATCAGAGGCTGGGCACCCCCTGGTTGGGAGTCCCCAGCTCCTGATGCGGGAGCCCCCGGGATGGGGGGGCACATTTCTCCTCCCCCCTTACCCAATTCAGAGAAGAGAGACTGCCTAGTTTCTACCCTGGGGTGGGGGCACCTCCCGAGCCTGTTCCTGCCTCTTCTACCAGGCCCCTAACTCAGCAAGTCGCTCCCCCTCTCTGGACCTCAGTTTCTTCCACTGTAAAGTGCAGGGGTTGGATTCACTTCTCTCTCAGCTCAGCACCAGAAGCCCAGCAGCGACTCCAATTCAGAGTCCAACAGTCAGGGTAGGGTCTTTACCTGCCTCAGACTGTGGCTTCAGAAAGGACAACCAAGAACCACAACATGCCGGCACTGGGGGGCCCTCCCCCACATAGCTGCCAGGGCCCCAGGAGGTTGGCCAATTAGGGCTGGCCTTGGGGAGCCGGGGAGCGCCTTCCTTCAGAAAGCACTTATGGGGCCTGGTGGCTTGTCAGAGCCGGAGGGACTAGGCCTGAGACGCTAATTAATTAAGGGCCCCACCCCCGCTGGCTTCTTGCTCTGCCCAGAATAAATTTGGAGTCTGTTTGGGAGGCTGGCTTCCATTCACCCATCCCGCGTTCCCAGGCGGTCCTAGCCCAGTACACGGCTTCCCCTGGCCTGTCAGCTGGAGCAAAAGAGAGCTCAGACTCGGACTCTCACAGATACCTTGAAGGTGGCCTGGGGCCTGAAGCACGAGCCCTCTGAGGCATTGGCATATGGCCAGGAGGTCCCTGGTCTTGGACAGTGAGGCCCACTCTGGCCACTGGCTGTCTTGGGTGACTCTGGGCAAATAACTACCCCCCAGCCTCAGATGGAAAGCACATTCTGCCTCATTCTGCCCATGGGTCTTGGTAACATCTCCAGCTCAGTGTCTTTCTCTTCTCCAAATCTACCCCTTCTGCACACTTCCCTCATCCTGAGGAGATTTCCATCCCTCTTGGTACCCAAGCTTGCAACCTTTCTCACCACCCATATCTAGTGCCAGTGATTGCGGAACCAGATCTCGTCAGTTCTCTTTGTACAGTCTCTGTCCCTGTCTCTTTTTCTCTCTCATACACTCTCCTTCATCCCTGTTTCTCCACCCACACAGACACTGTCCTGCATCAGCAGTGGTTGCAGAAGTGTAAGGGGACAAGCGCTCCTGGGTGTGCTTGATGCCAGGCTGCTCCGGGGGGCTGGCATTTCGGCTGAGAAGCCTTGGAGCCAGGGCCTGAACCAAACCGGGTGGGAGGTCTGTCAGTGACAGTGACAAGGACCTGGGTGGGATGAAGGGACCGTGGAAGGGCCAGAGCCAGCTGCAGAGGGATGGCAGTCGTGGAGAGAGGAGCTGTCTCCCGGACTCTCCCCAAGCACCGGCAGGAGCATGTCAGACCCTGTACAGGAAGCATTCTTTACTCCCTCTTGCTTCTAGGATCACCTTTCATGCCTGGTTGGTGTTTAATGTCTTCTGTCTGGCTCCAGCCTGGCTTTCCAATGCCCCCTTCTCAGGGTCCTGGTGCTCAAAATCCCCTCTGTGCCTTTGCTGGGCCATCCCCCTCCTGACCCAGAATGTGACTGGTCTCTCCTTGCTCCCTTTGGGGCTCACTCGCCCCACCCCCAGCTCTCCTGAGTAGTTCTCTCCCTTCCTGGTCCAAGTGTCATTGTGGTCTCCCCGCTCCCCAGCAGAATAGGAGCTCCTTGAGGGCAGCAGAAGGGAAGGACAGAAGCGCTTACACTGCACCCGCTGTGTGCCCGGCTGTGCCAGGTGCTTTACATGCATAGACCGGCAGCCACCCGCCTGTCTCTGTGCTCCCACACTCAGCACAGTGGCCTGGCCCGCACTATATCCTCACTTAGCTTTTGTGGAATTGCATGAAATCATCAAGTACCATCCAGCTCACTACCTGACCAGCTAGCCCATTGGACGTGGGATGTCTCTAACCCTCCCCTCTGTATCCTCCGGCCCGCAGGGGACATGCACACAGACATACACACAGACACACAGCGTGTACACACATACACACACACTCATAGGTGCGCGCACACTTGGCCTCTCAGATATTTGAAGGCAGGGATCCTGCCCCACCTCCCGTCTTCTCAGGAGACTAGACATTTACCTTTTCAGGCAAAGCAGGGGAAATGCTTATGTGCCCGGAGGGGGTGTGATTGGGCTCAGTGTCTGCTGGGAGCCCAAGTCCCTTCATCTCTGGGGCGGGAGTGAAGAAGAGAGTCCCACCCTGGGAGCCGTTGGATCCTGCCTCGGTCACTTGCTCTCCCTTGGCCTCAGTTTCCTCCTCTGTACAGTGGGAATAGTCATCCCCGCCCTGCCCTCATCATAAGCTTGTTGGATCATAGATGGAGGGCGCGATGACATCTGAGCTCTCCCTGTTCTCATTAGGATATGGGGAGGAGAGGACACGTGCTGATCGGCTGGTTCTCCATGGGGACGGCTCAGCTGTGGGGGGAGTGTGGGGGGCGGCGCCGGGATCAGTCCTTGCCCTCCCACAGCTTCCTCGCGTGCCAGTGGAGCAGGGCTAGACTTGATGGAGCAGGGCTAGACTTGAAGGGTTTGTTTGCTTGTTTCTTTTTGGGCTAGTGGCTAAAATAAGGCGGCCAGTGTGTATTCAGATGCTTCTTAGGGACGTGAATGGGTCTGTGGCAGCCTTCAGAGATGTCTGGAGGAGAGTGCTGCCGGGCTCTGTCATGGGCTCTCTCCTGGTCAGCATCTTGTTCGATGACTGAATGGAGGCATAGACGGCGTGCTTGTGCACCTCACAAAGATGGAGGCAGAGACAATAGAGATAGGAGCCCGGGGCCTGGAGCAGTGGTTTGACTATAAGGAGGTGGTGCTTCAGGAGCCTGGGATCTTGTGGACAGTTAGAAACTCAGACACCACTCGGTAGAAGGCCCCCCAGAGGGTTTATGGTCGCAGACTTCTTACCCGGCCCTGAGGCTCTCTGAGGTTTCCTGGCTTGGTACTTGGATGAGGCATATACAGTATTAGCTGGCATAGCCGACGAGAAGGTGTTGAGGGGAGTGGGGCGGATGCCCGAGGATCGCTCGCTTGAATTGGAGAGCTCTAAGCCGCTGGGCTGGCCTGCTGACCCAGACGACATCCGGCCCCTACCGCTGTGGGGAGCCCCCAGGAGCCCAGGGCCAAGCAGGCGGACAGTGGAGGAGAAGAGCAGCCGAGGCAAGGGAAGCTTGCCTGCTGACCAGTACTGGGGGTAGCGGGAGGACTGTGAATGGCTGCTGCCCTTCCAGCCTGGGAGAGTTAGAGACCCAAGGAGCCAAGGATGGGCTTTGGAAGCACCAGGGGAGAGGACTGGAGAAGCACAGCTGGCCTCGGTCCAGTGTGCGGGCAGCTCCAGTCATGCGGCCTGTGTCTGAGCGTTGCGGAGCCGGGCCCTAGAGGGTCCACTCTGCTCGCCCCTGCTCTCACATCTCCAGCCATTGGGCGCCTTGAACTGGAAAGGACATAGACATCCCAGGACCGAAGCAGGAACTGTGCTCTTCCCCTCACACTTCCCACTCTTCCTGACCTCCCTGTTCCTGGCAAGGGCACTGCCATCTTCCCGGGCACCCGGCTTGGTTCCTCACTTTCTCTCACTCACTCTGTCCAGTCAGGCGCCAAGCCCTGTTGATTCTGCCATGGCAGCATCTCTGCTCTGTGCCACTCCGTGCCCCTCTGCCCCAAGCCCTGGGCACAGCCTGCCTGGACACTGCCCTGGGGTCACTGGTTCTTAGGCTATAGCAGCAGGGTGGATGGCAAGGGTCAGGGGGTCAGAGAGAGATGCTTGTGGGTGTGGAGGGGATAGTAGGGAGCATCAGGTAAAGCCTGGTTCCCATCTTCACCACTTCCTAAGGCTTGTATCAAACCATTTGACATCTCTGGGCCTCAGTTTCCCCATCTACAAAATGGGAATCCTTCAGGGCAAAGAAGCCTGGCTCTGGAGCCAGAAGACTGGAGTTCCAATCCTGCCTCAGAGATCTGCCCCCTGTATGGCCTTAGGCCAGTCACCTAACCTCCCTAGGCCACAGTTTCCTCAAGGGGCTGGACTGAAGGATCCCCCCCGCCCATTTAAGAGTGAGGGCTGCTGTGGAAGAGAGATTGTGGCTGTGCAAAGTGAGAAGGGAGATGGAGGAGGGGGCATTGGGGTTCCCGTTCCCCTCGTTACTGCTCCTCTTGTAGCCGATGGGAAGGGAACCTGTGGCTGACTCGCCTCCCAGGAGGCTACCGGGAGGAAGCCAATTGTAGGCCGCAGGGATGGGAGCTGCCAGAGAGGCCTCTGGGGGCCCGAGGCAGGAGCTGACGGAGTCCGTCTCTGGCTGTTTACGCCTGGGGCCCAGACCGACACTGCTCGCCCTTGGAGGAAGCTGGCAGGCCATGAGGCTTGGCTTGGTTATTTCTGGAATTCTTTTTACGTCTCTTTGTAGAGTGTGTGAGTGTGCGGCGTGTGTGTGTGCATGCGTGCATGCGTGCGTGCACAGGTGCACCGCTACCTGATCTCCTAGCTGTTGAGGCTTCCTGCGTGTGTGCATGCGTGCATGCACAGATGCACCGCTACCTGATCTCCTAGCTTTTGAGGCGTCCTGTCTGTTACAATTAATTTGTGTTATTATTGGTCTAACTCACATAGCACTGCCTAAGTCTGCGTGGCGCCGGGAGGCAGCTACCGTTATTATCACCTTTATACTGGTGAGGAAGCTGAGAAAGAGCGAGGTTCAAGCCCCTTCTCTAGCTGCTTCGAGGCTTGCAGGCCACTTTGACCCTCCCTACAGAAGTTATTGTTATCCCCATTTTGAAGGGGAGGAGACTGAGGTGAAGAGTTAGGCTGGAGCAGCAAGCGAGTAAGCGATCCCCAGACATCCCGGGACGGTTTGTTTTGTTTCCATTTTCTTGGTGTCTCTGTGTCCAAGGTGCCGAGCACTGGGTGAGAGCTTGTTATATTGAAGGAGGAAGGTGTTTCCATCCAGCACAAAAGACCTGGCTTGGGCGTCATCTCGGCCCGGCTGCTGTGTGCCCTCCAGGCCTCGGTTTCCCCCTCCATAGGCTGAGAGGGCCGGACCACGTGGCCTGCAAGGTCCCGTTCCTGCTCTTCTTCCTTTGCTGCAGGTTTTCAGGCTCCTCCCTGTCCTATCTGAGGTCCACCATGGTCTGTGCTGAGGTCCCACTGTGTCAGTGACGCTGGCATCACTGATGTTGTCAGGACGGGGCAGTGCCCTTGGGGACAGACCCACCACTCAGAAGCTGGTTGGACCTTGAGCCCCTGCATCTCTCTCGGCCTCCTTCAGAGAGGGGACTAACTGTGTCGCAGTGGGGCTAATGTGGTGTGGGGACCTCGAAGTGCATAGAAATGGGAGTGTTCTGGTGGGAGGAGGCTCCCTCCCGGTGCCGGCCAGCTCCGGAGGCCCACTCTTCTTGATTCTGCCTTGTGACCTCCTGTGTTCTCCTTGGCCAGAGTGGACAGGCAAGTCCCCAAGAGGGGAAGGGGCCCCTGCAGCCCCGGCTCAGGAGGCCAAGACTTGTTCTGGGCCACACCGTCTTGGTCCAGAGGCCCTGCGAGCTCCGGCTCCTGTGCTTCTGGCTCAGCAACTGACCACGTCACTGTTCCCAGCCTCAGTTTCCTTCCCAGTCTTCCTTATGTCTTTGAGGGCATGAGGAGTCGTGCTAAGGAGGCGATCAGCGCTCTGCTCTCCCTATTAACTGCAGGGCTAGGAACTGCTTTAATACACACCTTCCCTTCGCCTCCCTGGCTGGCTCTCACCTCCTAGGCCTCTGCTGGAGAAATTTAAGCTGCTGCCCAGGCAGGCGGTTGGCGGACAGAAGCTTCCTCAGAGCCATTGCCTCTTGGGCAAGCCTGGGAGAGTCTCTGTTCCAGTCTCCAGGCTCCGCCTCATGAGGGAACTGAATGATAATGAACTGGGCTTTCTCTTGGCTTCCTTGGAAGGGTTCCAGTCTCTGAGGGGGACAGGCCACATGGCCCCGACCTGGGGCCTGACAAGTGGGCATCCAGTCTTTCCTTGGAGACCTCTGGGGAGGGAGAAGGGAATAGAAGGGAGACGGATGCCTGCCCTCCTGGGCATGTCTCCCTCTTGTTTCTTGGTCTCCCGTCTTGGCCACAAGCCCAGATGCATCGTGGGGGCCTCGGCTCCTGTTTCAATGCCCTCCATCCAACCCCCCCCCCCACCTCCCTGAAGGCCTCCTCTCCTGGCTGTCTTCCCCAGCCTAGGCCCAGGAGGCAGCAGAGGGGAAAGAGAAGCGGCAGGTGGGACGGGGCAGGGTGGGGCAGGGTGGGGCAGGGCGGCGTTTTGTCCCCTGGCAACTCCCAGAATGAGCCTGGTGTCAGGAAGGCGCCTGTCCCACAAGTCTCCCACACTCCCTCAGCACAGCTCAGCCCCCAGAATGCCACATCTTTTCAGCAGCACTCGGCCGTTTCCATGGAAACCCAAGTTAGAACCCTCACATGAGAGTCTGGGGGAGGGAGAAGGAATCTGCCCATCCCCCTCCCTTCAGGCACCCAGCCCGAGGAGCAAAGTGATCCATCAAGGTGCTGCTGCACTTGGGCCAGTCATTGCCTTCTCTCAGCTTTGGTTCCTCATCCGTCCCATAAAGGGGGATGGAGGGAGGGTAGCCCAATGATGGCCAGCTCAGCCAGTCAGCGTGCCCTGTCCAACAGCGAACCCTTACTAAGCACTGCTGATGTGCAAGGAAGGCGCTGGGCTGGGCAGTGGGAGTGTTCTCAGTCTCCTCCCACCTCCGACATTCCCTCTTCTAAGGCCCCCCCCCCCCCATCTGACATCCCCTGTTCTCAGGCCCTTCCACTTCTTAACCTCTCGGTATCATTTTTTGCTAGTAACCACTCTTTTGTTTCTCAATACAGTCCCCTTCTGTGAGACCAGCTTCCTCTTTTTCCCTTTATAACGTCTCTTCCTCTTCTTGATCACTCATGGTGGGCATCTCCCACTGTGTGGGCTCACTCTCTGTCTCTGACTCTGTCTCTGTCTCTGTCTCTGTCTCTGTCTCTGTCTCTGTCTCTGTCTCTGTCTCTCCTCTCTGTCTCTCTCTCTCCTCTCCTGTCTGTCTCTGTCTCTCTCTGTCTCTCCTCTCTCTGTCTGTCTCTGTCTCCCCTCTCTCTCCCCTTCAAACTGCTTACATCTTTGACCCTTCCTTCTCCCTGGTCCCTCAGACCCAGTGATGCTAATTCTGCCTCCAGAATTTCCATCTCATCCATCTCCTTTCTATTCCCACAACCCCCACTAGAGGCCAGACTTTCATCATTAGCCATTCGGATCATCACCACAACTCCTGCCTTAACCCTCCCCCAGCTGCCCAGTGCATCCTTCACACCTTGACCAGAATCTTTGCTGCGCCTCTTGGTTATAGGGTCTCTTGTTGCTCTGCAGTCATCTGGTCTGGTCTCAGGCCCCTCATTTTACAGGTGATAACACTGAGGCTCAGAGAGGGAAGGGGGCTTGCCTGAGGCCACTCAGGTGAGAAGAGGCTTTCCTGGTGTCCTGTGGTGATGCTGTAATTGTGTCACTGATCTCCCCGTCCAGGGCTGTGCCCCCTCTCACGGGATGCCGCATCTTCCCCTTCCAGGCTTACTTCTGCCCATCCCTTTTAGCCAGGGAGCTCGTGAGTAACCAGCCTTCCCTGTTTCCCACCTCTTTGCCTTTGCTCACACTGTTCTGTCTGAGAGGCAGAACCTCTGAGCCTTGGGAGAGGGATGCTCTTTTGCTACATAGTGCTAATGCTCCCTTCTTCCCGGGGCTGCTGTGAAGCAGATAGAGATCCTGCAGTTGAGGTGCTTTGGCAACCTCTCGGCACAGGCGCAGCCGGCATGCACAGCACACGTGGGGTCTTCACCTGGGACCCATCCCTGGCGGGAGGACTTTGGGGCTCTCTTTTCACCTCCCCAAGCAGCCTGATGTACGGCGCTCCTAGGAAGCCCTCAGTCACACTGACGCTTGTTGAAGTGTTGTTGTTTGTCCTTCCTGAGGATGATGTCATGACCTGCACTGAATTGGATTGAAGTGAGGGAGGGCTGTGCAAGGTCACCAGCCTCACTCTCCTGCAGTGGGTCCAGTGGCAAGATAGACATCGGGATGACTGGAGGTGACCCAGGATGTTTAAAGCAGTCAGGGTTAAGTGACCAGCCCAGGGTCACACAGCCAGTAAGTGTCTGAGGTGAAATTTAACTCAGATCCTCTTGACTCCAGGGCCGGCACTCTAACCACTGCACCACCTAGCTGCCCTGATGCTTGTTGAATTGGGTAGGGATGTCCCCCTCCCATTCTGCCTGGCAAGATCTAATCCATCCTTTAGCCAACTCCCCTAACCCTGTGCTGTCCGACTCACAGGGCTCTTCTAAACCACATCAGGAGAAATTTCTGAACTTTGAGGGGCTGTCACAGTGTGAGTCCTTGTTCTTGGGAGTTGGGACTCTGTCTCCCCCCCACCCACAAAAGCTTCCTATGGGGAGGGGCCGTGTCTCCCTCCTGTTGTAGCTCTCCCAGTGCCTGGCCCAGGGCTCTGTACCCAGTAGAGACATACTGCACATTTGGTCAATTGAGCTGATGTGAAGGAGGAAGTGGCTAATGCTTAATTAATGACTGACTCTCTCTCCTCCCCAGAAGGCAGAATCCCTCCCCCACCCTTCCCAGATTAAATTTTGCTAAAGGTCTGCTCTGCTCACTAGTGATCACGGGCATTGCCGAGATCCCTGTCAGCAAGCAGTGCCTGACATCCAACAAGGGAAGCAGTGGGGTTGGGCGGCCATTTGGTGAGGATGCTAGAGGGAGCTCATGGCTTCTGAAGGTCCTTCCAGCCCCAGAATCTTGGGTTTCTACTGCTAGCGAGGATCCTAATAATGCCCACCTTCCCAGGTGCTTTGAGATCTGCATCTCCTGCGAAGGGGAGGTGGACGTACAGACTCACGCCTCTACAAGTCCACGCTTCTGCCCGAGAAAAGGGGCAGGGTGGGCCAGGAAAGCTATGTGCGCCCAGATTGGGCAGTGGTGGCAGGGGCACCCGTGGGCTGCCCCAGGGTGGTTACTCGGGAATAGTGACCCCATGGTCCGTGCCGCCTGCCGGCAGTAACAGCTCCCCCTCAGGTGACTGAGTTCTCAAAGGCTGTGCTGGTGGAATGCAGGCCCTGGCAGATGTGTCCAGCTGGCAGGACTTCATGCCCAGCCTGATCTGAGCATGGGCCTTGTTATATGTAGGGGGTCACCAGTGGGAGGCTGGGCACCTTGTGGCCTGTTTTGGGCCAGAACCACTGCAGAAGGCCTGCCTGCTTAGATGCAGTGATGGGGGTTTGTACTGGTAGAGTGTGTTCCCCAATTAGGGTTCTCATCAGTTGGGAGCTCCCCTCGGGGATGCCAGTTACAACCCATCTCTGCCTGCCCATCGTGTGCCACCGTTGCCCATGCCCCTTCCAAGGTTTGCCGCAGCACGTCCACCCTCACTCCCCGCTACTGCCGTGCACCTGCCAGCCCTCCACCTCTCCACTGCAACATGCCGAGTCTTCTCTCTCAGTCACATAGCCTCTCGCTGACGTGCTCTGCTCTTGCTTTTTGGAGTTCTTGGCTGGCTTCCTCACTGGAGTGGGCTGCGGCCTCCTCCCACCCCTGCTGCGCCTCCCTTCTCCTTGCCAAAGCACACCTCTCTACCTGTGCATCATCCTCTGGCTCGTGTTCATCTTGGGGGGCACAAGTCTGGCTCACAAGATGGCCTTGGCTGTCCGAGGAAGCTGGAGATCCGTCCTCCTGCTCTTCTTGCTGCAGTGAAGGGACTTCCCAGCCCAGACCCTGCCCTGCATCTCTCTGGCCACGGTGATGGATGGCTTTGGTGAGCATGCCGCTCTGCTGTGCGCCTCACCTGGGCCTCAGTATCTGAGGGCTGCTGAGCAGGGTATTTCTAGTGTGATATCTTCCAAGGAATCCTCACCGATCCTGATCCTTGGAGATACTTGGACCAAGCACTTGTAAGGTGGCGGTGGGTTGTTCTTCCATAATCACACACAGTCAGCACGTCCTCTCCATCTTTGTGTCAGTCTCGAGGCGGTCAGGATGGGGTTTGCCTCCCGCTCGCTCCCTACGGCTCTCTCCGCCACGCACACAGATGGCCAGACTCGTTGTCCTGCCCTCCCCTCCTACCACTTCCATGCCCAAGAACCCTGGAATTCCCTATCTACTGGCGGTCTGTTGTCATTCTCCCTCCCCCTCGGCCTCACTATGACCCTCGGCCTCTTGACCCTTTGGTTGTTCCCAGGCCATCCCTCCTGCATATATCCCTGCCCCATCTCGACCTTTTGGTGAACCATTTGCCTCCACAGTGCCCTCTTCTCTGGGGTTTTGTGCCTCCTTCTCATCTCTCTCATCTTGCCCTGCCAGACCTTGACCTTGGGTCACTTCCCCGCCTGTTCCCTTCTCTCCTACATGGCTGCTGAATGAAGCTAGAGAAAGCCATGAAACTGTGTTGACGGAGCCCACCACACACGCTGGGTAGCTTCAGCCAGCCTCAGCGCCTTGGGGCAGTCTTTCATGCCTCCCTCATGTGCCCGCTCACTGTTCCCCTCAGCCCTTTCGTACTTTTTCATCTTTATTCAAGCCTCCCGGGGCTCCCCCTCCCTCTGCCCTGTCAGATTAGAATGTCACCTAATTCGTTGAAAGAACAGAGGCCATTGGCCCAGAATTCCCTTTCCCGCCTCACGTCAGGTCACCCAGATGCCTTGTGTCACTGTCATCTTCTTCACCCTTCTCCTTGCCAAAGCATACCCTCTCCCTGCACACATGACCCCATCCCATCATGCCTACCGCCCTCTCACTTACCCACAAACATGCCCACGTCTCCCCCACCTTCACAAACTCAGTCCTTCCTTCCTCACCATCATCCTAGATTTCTCCCTTTTGTGGCTAAACTCCTTGGGAAGGGGCTTCAACAACAGGGGCCTCCACTTTCTTTCCTCTCACTCTCTCCTTGGCCCCTTACAAGCCACTCCCCAGAGCTGCTCTCTCCAGAGTGACCAGTCGAGTCTGAGTACAGAGGCCTTTTCTGGATCCCCCAGAAAGCTCTTAGAAGCCTTGGACACTGTCAGTCACCCTCTCCTTGATGCCCCTTTCTCCCTGCATTTTCTACAGGTCCCACTTGTCTGACTGCTTCTTTCCCAGGCTCCCACCCTCACTCCATGTGGGTGTCCTCCAGGCGTCTGTGCTGGGGCCTCTCCTCTGCTCCCTCTGTACCACTTCACGGCGGGGGGGCGGGGGTCTCATCCACTTCCATGGATTCAGTGATCATCCCTGTGCCCACGACTCAGATCCACTTTCCAGCCCCAGCCCTTCTCCTGGCCTCCATACCCCCTTCTCCAACTGCCTGGGGGATATCTTGAACCCAATAACCATCTTAGACTCCACATGGACAAAGCTGAACTCATCTTCCCCCAAAGTCCCCCCACTCCCTAGATTTGCTGTTTCTGTGGAGAAGAGGACCAGCATCCCCCTGGGCACCCAGGGCCACCTCCTCCTCCCTCTGCTCACAGCCTGGATCCAGTCTCCTGCCAAGTCCTGCACACTCTACACTTGCGCCTTCTCTCCTCTGATGAGTCACTGCTCTCGCCGCCTCACTCCTGGACTAGGGCCATCGCCGCAAGTCTCCCCCCACTCCAGCCCATTCTCCATTCATCCGTCAGATGGGTTTTTCCTTCCTTCCTTCCTTCCTTCCTTCCTTCCTTCCTTCCTTCCTTCCTTCCTTCCTTCCTTCCTTCCTTCCTTCCTTCCTTCCTTCCTTCCTTCCTTCCTTCCTTCCCCCCTCTCCCTTCCTTCCTTTTTACTTTTTTAAAGACATTTTATTTTTCCTAGTTACATGTAAAGACACTTTTTAACATTCATTAAAAAATTTTGAGTTCCAAATTTTCTGCCTTCCTCCCTCCCTCCCCACATTAGTTTTCCTAAAGCGCTTGCCTGAGAATGTTACCTCTTACTCACTAAACTTCAGTGGCTCCCTAGCACCTCCAGGCTCCCATAGGAAATCCTCTCTGGCTTGTGAAGCCCATAACAGCCCGCACCCTCCTGCCTTTCCCATCTTCTTACCCTCAGCATCTCTGTGCTCTGTAACTCCATGACCTCGTGACCCCTGGCCTCCAACATCACCCTCTCCTGACTCAGGGCGTCTTTAAGAACTGTCCCTCATGCCCGGAGTGTTCTTTTTCCTCCCTGCCGCCTCCTATGACCCCTCGATTCTTTCAGTCTGGCTCCCGGAGATCGCTGCTGCCCCTTCCCCCCAAATTAAGTTGTGTTTGCTTTGCTGACCTATTTTGTATCCACACAGACACGGCAACATAGACACATACACACACGTGCGCGCATACGTGCACACTCGGCCTTTTCCTCAATAGCAGGTGAGTTCTGTTAAGGCAGGGCCTGCTTCTGCGTTTGTGTTGCTGGAGCATCCTCATCTCTGCCTCTCGGTTACCCAGATAAAATCCCACCTCCCATCAATCAATAAGCACCTACTATGTGCCAGGCACTATACTCTATGCTGGAGATGCAAAAAGAGGCAAAAGACAGGCCCTGCCCTCAAGGAGCTGACAATCTAAAACTGCATCTCAGTCTGGACTGTTATTTACCATGACTTTATCCAAGTCACTTGACACTCTGGGCCTCAGTTTTCCTATCTGTAAAAGGGAAGCCCCACCCTGAATCCCTCCCTGTATTACCGTGGTAACAATTGATTGAACCTTGCATTGATTACTAATCATTATTATATCAAGAACAACATATATACGATGCTTTAAGACCTGTAGTGTTTTACATACGTGAAATCTAATGATGATAATGGCTGGCGTGTATATAGAGCTTTACGGTTTGCAGTATTAACTCATTCGATCCTTACAACAACCCTGCGAGTAGGCGCTGCTATGATTCCCTTTTTCCAGATGTGGAAACTGAGAGACTGAGGTGGGTAAGTGCGTTGCCCAAGGTCTCTCTCTCACACACACACACACACACACACACACACACACACACACACACACACACACACACACACACAGAGTCAGTGTCTGAGGACAGAACTGAACTCGAGCCTTCCTGACTCCAGGCCCGGCGCTCTACCCACTGGACCATTATCTGATGCAGGTAACATTTCTCGTGCTGTCTGTGTTAATAGACCTTAGGCTCATTGACTTTCATGCCCCTAGAATCTTAGGCTTTGTGACTCCTCTAGGCCGCTTTCCTCATCTTCCAGGTGGGGAATCTGAGACCAGAGAGAGAAAGTGACCCCACCCATGTCACACGGCAAGTGAGTGACCCCCAGGAGGAGGCCTCAAGTCTGCTGCCTCCTGGGCCTTCTCTTGCCTTCTGCGCCGTCGTTTTGAAACATGACTAAGTGTCGCATTTTCAGAAGTCCCAAGGCCATCTTTTCAACTGAAAGCCAAACCGCTTTCCTGTTGCTGTTTTTCATGAAATATGTCCTGTTTACTGCTAGCCCCCTGATGTCCGTGGCGGGGAGGAAATTGGCAAACAGCAGGCAAACAGTCTGGGAGCCGTCCAAAAAGATGGCGGATCCCAGACCCTTCATGGCCCGCAGACACTTAGCCTCAAAGGCATTGGCCGCCGTCTGTGAGCCAAATGCCTTTGGTGGCATCATTCGGAGAAGAATTAGGAAATTCAGAAAGGCCCACCAGCTTTGTCTGCTTTCCTCTGTGGCTGTAAGGACAAAGACATCAACCCTCCCTGGCGTCCAGCCACTTCCTGCTTCTTAATGACCTTGCCCACTCCCAAGCATGTCAGAGACCATCTGGGTAAAGCTCCCACTTCACAGAGGAAGAGGCTGTGGCCCAGGTTAAGTGCCTTGTTCAGGCTTACACAGCTGGGCAGCTGCAGCAAAGCCAAGATCCAAAGCTGGATCTTCTGACGCCATCTTGATAATCCATTCGTCTACACCACACTGGATTCCCTTGTGGGACTGGATCAGCAGTAGGCTCGAGCTCGTTGAGTGCAGGCACCCACAGAGATTCCAACTTTAGGACAGTTTGACTCCTGCTTACAAGGTAAACTCCCTCATTCCTATGAGAATTATAGAACACAAAAGGTTGCCGATGTAAGGGACCGGAGAACAACAGATCACAGAATGTTGGAAGTCACAGGGACCTTAGAGGCAGCGTATCAGGAAGAAGCACAACAAGCTCCCCTCCCCACATGGATCCAGAAAATGGTGCAGATCACAGCCTTATGAAGAGTCCAAGAAACCCACAGTGAGTCATTTATCCAGTCCAGGGTGGCACAGGCAGAGAGGTCTGTGGCTACCAGTCTTGGCATGTGGCCAGGAGCACTCCGCCACCCAGAGACTGCGCCCAAGGGCAAGAGGAGGGGCCAGATCCATCCCGGGGCACCTAGATCTTATGGAGAGGGTGGGAACAGGTGCCAGCCGGGAGCTTTGTCTGTCACTTGTCGGTTGTGGGTCACAGATCCAGGGCAGGGTCAGGAGGGGCTCTGTGGCATTCTGGGGTGAAGAGAAGTCATGGGCCCCAGCCTGTGTACTGAGAGCAAGGAAGAAGCTGCAAAGCTAGCAGCAGCAGGGGCTCAGATCTCAGGAGCAGTGTAGGATCTCCGTTCCCATGCCAAGCCTAATCTGAAGCCTGTGGAGGAATACAGGGCAGGAATACGAAACCAAAAGGAAGCCTACAGAGCTTCTCAGCTTTCTGCTGTTGCTCAGACTCAAACCCAGGCCAGGAACTTGCTGAGTTCAGACCGGGGGGGGCGGGGGGAGGGCAGCAATCCATGAGATAGCAGGAGATATTAAAACAAAGTCAGAAGAGTGAAAAAAATAGAAAAAAATGTAAGGTATCACCTAGCAAAAACAACTAAGATTGAGGAAAAAATATGGAAAAGTCATTGGACTGGGGCAACTGGGTGGCACAGTGGATAAAGCACTGGCCCTGGATTCAGGAGGACCTGAGTTCAAATGTGGCCTCAGACACTTGACACTTACTAGCTGTATGACCCTGGGCAAGTCACTTAACCCTCATTGCCCCACCCTGCCCCAAAAGAGAGTCATTGAACTGTCTGAATATTGTCACCAAAATAAGAGTCTCGATATGATATTTCAAGAAATCTTAAAAGAATACTGCCCAGCTCTCTTAGAACCAAAGGGTAAAGAAAGAATCCACTGCTCACCTCCTGAGAGAAACCGCAACACAAAACCTCCCAGGAGCATAGTCAAAATTCAGGGCTTCCAGGTAAGAGAAGGGGCTTTAGAATGTAGACTATAGAACGTCAGAGCTGGAAGGAGTCTGAGAAATGGAGGCTAGGAGCTGGCAGAGCAGCAGCACGTCGCAGAGCTGCTTAATAGAAAACTGCAATACAGGCCTGCTGGTGTCTCCCCAGTAATCAGATACAACTGTGGGAGAAGGGGGGAACGGGGTTAAAGAAGCAGGACAGGAAGGGTGGGAGAGAGAGAGAGAGAGAGAGAGAGAGAGAGAGAGACAGAG
Organism: Dromiciops gliroides; assembly: GCF_019393635.1. Lineage (NCBI taxonomy): Eukaryota > Metazoa > Chordata > Mammalia > Microbiotheria > Microbiotheriidae > Dromiciops > Dromiciops gliroides. The sequence continues at coordinate 6,506,870 of NC_057861.1, forward strand.
AGAGAGAGAGAGAGAGAGACAGAGAGACAGAGAGACAGAGAGACAGAGAGAGAGACAGAGAGACAGAGATAGAGAGACAGAGACAGAGACAGAGAGACAGAGACAGAGAGACGGACAGAGAGACAGAGACAGAGAGACAGACAGAGAGACAGAGACAGAGAGACAGAGAGAAACAGAGACAGAGAGACGGAGAGAGACAGAGAGACAGAGACAGAGAGACAGAGAGAAACAGAGAGACAGAGACAGAGAGACAGAGACAGAGAGACAGAGAGACAGAGAGACAGAGACAGAGAGACAGAGACAGAGAGACGGACAGAGACACACACAGAGACAGAGACAGAGAGACAGAGAGAGAGAGACAGAGAGAGACAGAGAGACAGAGAGAGACAGAGAGACAGAGAAACAGAGAGACAGAGACAGAGACAGAGAGACAGAGACAGAGAGACAGAGAGAGACAGAGAGACAGAGACAGAGACAGAGACAGAGACAGAGAGACAGACAGAGACACACACAGAGAGACAGAGACAGAGAGACAGACAGAGAGACAGAGACAGAGAGACAGAGACATAGAGACGGCCAGAGAGACAGAGACAGAGACACACACAGAGAGACAGAGACAGAGAGACAGAGACAGAGAGAGAGACAGAGACAGAGACAAAGAGACATACAGAGAGACAGAGACAGAGAGAGACGGAGAGACAGACAGAGAAAGAGACACACACAGAGACAGAGACAGAGAGACAGAGAGACACAGAGAAAGAGAGACACAGAGAGAAAGAGAGAGAGAGACAGAGAGGGAGACAGAGACAGAGAGACAGAGACAAAGAGACATACAGAGAGACAGAGACAGAGAGAGACGGAGAGACAGAGAAAGAGACACACAGAGAGACAGACAGAGAGACACAGAGAGACAGGGAAACAGAGACAGAGACAGACAGAGAGAGAGAGAGAGAGAGACAGACAGACCTGGAGGGGAGAGGGGTGTGTCTGGAGACTCCAGGAATGGGAAGGACATTCTGCACCACCAAGCTTGGCTTCCACACTGTCTGGTAGACACAGAGCCCTTTGGCAGCTGCCCAATCAATGGCTGGGTGACCTTGGGAAGATCACCTCCTTTCTCTTTGTTTCCTCCTCAGTAGAATGAAGGCCCTTGTAGTGCTCATGTGGTCAAGTGGTCAGCCATTTGCTGAGGCCAATCTGGGTGGTCCTCTTGGTTGAAAGGACAGAAGAGGACTAGAGGTGCTGAGTCTCCAATATGCTAATAGATCCAGGCTCGATCACTGTGTCAAATGGTTTCGCTTGGTCTTTTATTTTGTAATCAGGAGGAATTCTGGGTAGGGAGGGTATATCTGGAAAAGACTGCTTTTAGAAAAAAAATGTATTGGTAAACCTTTAAAAACTTCATTCAGAAGGATCCTGACATTCTTCTTGTGAAAGAGAATAATTTGTTAGGTTATATAAGGCTACCTTGGAAATTATGAATCTCTGAAAATAAGACTGAAGATGAAACCCCCCCACTAAGATTCACAGGCGTTTATGAGATTCTTGCTGGTTATCTGCCCCTTGCTCATGAGTGAGATGCTACTCTTTCTGGGAAGGCTCAGCTTCAAGAACAAGGGTTGGGAGGCCTTCGGTGGCTTTGCCAGCTTCCAGGTCAGGCTGGGCATTCACTGAGTGCTCTCTAGGAGAAGTGGCGTTTGCATTCTAATGAGATTTCCCCGAGCCATTGGTTGGAGAGGGAGCTCTGTAACAAGAGGCCCGTGGCCCGGTCAGGGAGGAATCTAATAGAGCAGGCTTGGCCTGGGCTTCCCTGCACTGCGGGGAGGTTCCCTGACCTCCCTTGTGTTTTCCAACTCTGAGCTTGGTGGTTTGCACCACTTGGCGATCCCAGAATTCCAGGGTTTGAGACGTTCATGACGCTAAGATCTGGAAGCCCTGAATTTTGACTTATTCCCCTGTCTCCCCTCATTCACAAAGCTGTGGTCTTTCCTGAGACCACCTGTGTGTGTGGTCTGATCTTTTGAGTGCTCCTGATAAGCCTAGGTACTCCCTGAGGAGCGCTGGCCATCTCTAAAGCGTGGAGAAGGCCCTTTTCTCGGAAATGGCTGAATCCATCTTCCTCCAACTTCCCCCAACGGCGTCATCACAGGACTAAAAATAATCCTGGGAAATGTCAGGCCGGAAAGTGTTCGAACAAGAATTGACAAAAATCGAGAGTGCTTCCTTCCCACCCCCAGGAGCCATCTGAACATAAGCTCTGCAAAGCCTGGGGGCAAGGGGAGGCAGAGTGAGAGGAGGGGCTGTGGGGAGTGGGATGGATGGGCAGGGGGAGCACAAGCAGCTGCTCCTCTCCGCCCCATGGGGGACCGTGTCTCATGGGGGAAGAAAGGCAAGCAGACAGGTGCAGTGGGAAGGACCCTGGCTCCCCGGGGAGGAGACGGAGGCCTGCTGCTGCCTTCGCTCTGTGGCTGCCTGTGTAGCCCTGGCTAAGACCAGAGGCTGATAAAGAGCAGTTTCAGAAGGCCCTTCCAACATTTTATGTGATGTCCCTTTCAGTCCCAGCACTCTGTCCCCCCCCCCGCCCCCGCCCCAGACTCTCTAAAGTTATAGACCAGTCAGGATTGATTTTGGTGGAGGGGCTTCCTCCACTGGGAGTTCCAACACGGACGAGCTCGCAGGGCCTCGACTTACTGACTCATGAGAAGACTGGGGAGGGAGGCAGGCAGGCTCGGGGAGAGAAGCAAGATTAGGCTCGTTCTACCTGGCCCATGAGGCGAGAACTGGCAGCGGCGGAGTGAGGGTCGGTGGAATAAAGAACTCTAATCAGAAGAGGTGTCCTTCTTTCTTTTTTTTGTGGGGCAATGAGGGTTAAGGGACTTGCCCAGGGTCACACAGCTAGTAAGTGTCAAGTGTCTGAGGCTGGACTTGAACTCAGGTCCCCCTGAATCCAGGGCTGGGGCTTTATCCACTGCAGCGCCCCCTAGCTGCCCCTGAGAAGAGGTTTCTAATGATTGGAGGAGGGTGCTTCACGGTGCACTAAGATCCTCAAACTGAGCCTGGAGGAGCCTCTCTCGGGAGGCTGTTGTGGGGCCTTAGGTCGGGGCTGGGGGTTGGTTGGGCAAAATAAATGAAGGAAAAGAATTTATTTAGCACTTACTGTGTTCTGGGTGCTGTGCAAGCAAGAGGGGGAACATCATGCAGAGGGTAGCGGTCAAGGAGGCATGTTTTGGACAGGGAGAGATGTCTCTTGGACTGTCATGGCTCATCGGGCAGCTGATGAACAGGTGTGGGAGGGTTGATTTGCTTAACAGGGGCCACTAGGGGGCACCAGAGCGCACAGAGCTAGGGGCTTGGAGTCAGGAAGATTCATCTTCATGAGTTCAAATCCAGCCTCAGACACCTACTAGCTGGGTGACCCTGGGCAAGTCACTTCACCCTGTGTGCCTCAGTTTCCTCAGCTGTAAAATGAGCTGGGGAAGAACTGGAACTCTCAGGAAGTGACTGTGGTAGGCCTGGGTCCAGGGGGTGTAAGCTTGAGTTCCTGGACAGTCTGTGAAGAGGTAAAAGAGCAGAAAGGACCCTGTCCCTCTCACTGTGGTCCCTGATAAGGCTTCCTGGGCGTGCTGCCACTCCCTACCTTCTCCCCTTCTTGTCCCCTTCTCCCTTCTTCAGGAAGCCTTGGCTGGGCCTCCCAGAACTTTCCCCATTACAATTCCAGACTAGTGGTTGTGTGGTTGTATCTTCTGTAGCCCTATTAGACTGTAAGCTTTATGAGGGCAAGGACTCTGTCCTACCTAAACTGTGTATTTCCTCCAGTGCCTGGAACACAACCCTGACCACAGCAGGTGCTTAATAAACATCAATATTTATGATTAATAATTAATAGATAATATATTAATTGTAGCCATTAGTAAATATTGGTTAAATGAAGGAAGGAATGAATGAAATTCCTGGAACCCTGGCACCTCCTCCATGAAGCCCTTCTTGACTTCCCAAAATTGAAGTATTCTCTCCTGCCTTCACTTCACTCACAGCACTTTTCCTGGAACTTTCCCATGTTTCTGAAGAACTGATCTCACTCAGTATCGTGTCATAGTTATTTTGTGCTGTCTTTCTTACCCAGCAGATGGCTAAGGTCTGCGTTCAAATATTCTTTGTGTTCCCATTGCAAGCACAAGACCTTGTGCCTAGTAGGTGCCTAGTAGGCCCTTAACTGATCCTTATTAGAGCTTCCATTCTCTGTCCTCCTGTTCCCTTCTTAACTCCTGTAGCCTGGTTTCTTCAGTGACCTCCTAATGGCCAAACCAAGCGGTTGCTTCTCAGGCCCTGCCCTCCTAGGTGGCTACAGCCCTGCTCTTTGTGCTTACACACCTTGGTCCCCACTGGGATTTCAGGGGGACTTGAGCTTTTCGAAGTGTTGATCCTAGAGCCAAGGACTAGAGTGTGCCTCAGAGAGAACAATGAAGAGGAAGAGAAGAAGGATGAAGGTACTGGGCTATGTGCAAACAGGGAAGAAACTGGGGCATCTTGGCATGGAGGAGCAGTGACCCAGTGGAAGCCTGGCATTAACTGGGCTTCAGATCCTGAGGCCTCCTTTTTTGTGAAGCAGTTGGGGTTAAGTGACTTGCCCAGGGTCACACAGCTAGTAAGTGTCAAGGTTATGAGGCCGGATTTGAACTCAGGTCCTCTTGAATCCAGGGACGGTGCTCTATCCACTGAGCCACTTAGCTGCCCCACCTCTCCCCTGAGGACTCTTGTAGGGAAATGGCAAGAGACTTGTTCTAACTGAACCCAGACAGAGAACTAGGAGGGAAGAGTGGAATTTGCTGAGAGGCTCCGCATAAAGAAAAATGGCCTAACAATCAGAGCTGCCCCAACGTGGACAGAATCTACTGCTGCCTCTTCCAGGAAGCTTCTCCAGATTTCCTACCCTGCGGCCACCCCACAGATGCTAGGGAGCTCCCACCTGCCTACCAGCCACCTTGGATGTGTTCTCTCTATAAAGTTGTGTACAGATGTTCCCCATCTTGGATGTGTTCTCTCTATACCCTTGTGTGCAGATGTTCCCCATCTTGGATGTGTTCTCTCTATAAAGTTGTGTACAGATGTTCCCCATCTTGGATATGTTCTCTCTATACCCTTGTGTGCAGATGTTCCCCATCTTGGATGTGTTATCCCTATACCCTTGTGTGCAGATGTTCCCCATCTTGGATGTGTTATCCCTATACCCTTGTGTGCAGATGTTCCCCATCCTGGATATGTTCTCTTTATACCCTTGTGTGCAGATGTTCCCCATCCTGGATATGTTCTCTCTATACCCTTGTGTGCAGATGTTCCCCATCTTGGATGTGTTATCCCTATACCCTTGTGTGCAGATGTTCCCCATCCTGGATATGTTCTCTTTATACCCTTGTGTGCAGATGTTCCCCATCTTGGATGTGTTATCCCTATACCCTTGTGTGCAGATGTTCCCCATCTTGGATGTGTTATCCCTATACCCTTGTGTGCAGATGTTCCCCATCCTGGATATGTTCTCTTTATACCCTTGTGTGCAGATGTTCCCCATCTTGGATGTGTTATCTCTATACCCTTGTGTGCAGATGTTCCCCATCTTGGATATGTTCTCTTTATACCCTTGTGTGCAGATGTTCCCCATCCTGGATATGTTCTCTTTATACCATTGTGTGCAGATGTTCCCCATCTTGGATGTGTTATCCCTATACCCTTGTGTGCAGATGTTCCCCATCTTGGATGTGTTATCCCTATACCCTTGTGTGCAGATGTTCCCCATCTTGGATGTGTTATCTCTATACCCTTGTGTGCAGATGTTCCCCATCTTGGATATGTTCTCTTTATACTCTTGTGTGCAGATGTTCCCCATCTTGGATATGTTCTCTCTGTGATGGGTAAAACTAAATGTGTGTGGTCACCTTACCTGTCCCCAGTGTGGGGAAAGCCAGCTACACATCTCTATACCCTTGTGTGCAGATGTTCCCCATCTTGGACGTGTTATCCCTATACCCTTGTGTGCAGATGTTCCCCATTTTGGATGTGTTATCTCTATACCCTTGTGTGCAGATGTTCCCCATCTTGGATGTGTTCTCTCTATACAGTAGTGTACAGATGTTCCCCATCTTGGGTATGTTCTCTCTATACCCTTGTGTGCAGATGTTCCCCATCTTGGATGTGTTCTCTCTATACCCTTGTGTGCAGATGTTCCCCATCTTGGATGTGTTATCTCTATACCCTTGTGTGCAGATGTTCCCCATCTTGGATATGTTCTCTTTATACTCTTGTGTGCAGATGTTCCCCATCTTGGATGTGTTCTCTCTATACCCTTGTGTGCAGATGTTCCCCATCTTGGATATGTTCTCTTTATACTCTTGTGTGCAGATGTTCCCCATCTTGGATATGTTCTCTCTATACCCTTGTGTGCAGATGTTCCCCATCTTGGATGTGTTATCTCTATACCCTTGTGTGCAGATGTTCCCCATCTTGGATGTGTTCTCTCTATACCCTTGTGTGCAGATGTTCCCCATCTTGGATGTGTTCTCTCTATACCCTTGTGTGCAGATGTTCCCCATCTTGGATATGTTCTCTTTATACTCTTGTGTGCAGATGTTCCCCATCTTGGATGTGTTATCTCTATACCCTTGTGTGCAGATGTTCCCCATCTTGGATATGTTCTCTTTATACTCTTGTGTGCAGATGTTCCCCATCTTGGATGTGTTCTCTCTATACCCTTGTGTGCAGATGTTCCCCATCTTGGATGTGTTCTCTTTATACTCTTGTGTGCAGATGTTCCCCATCTTGGATGTGTTCTCTCTATACCCTTGTGTGCAGATGTTCCCCATCTTGGATGTGTTATCTCTATACCCTTGTGTGCAGATGTTCCCCATCTTGGATATGTTCTCTTTATACTCTTGTGTGCAGATGTTCCCCATCTTGGATGTGTTCTCTCTATACCCTTGTGTGCAGATGTTCCCCATCTTGGATGTGTTCTCTTTATACTCTTGTGTGCAGATGTTCCCCATCTTGGATATGTTCTCTCTGTGATGGGTAAAACTAAATGTGTGTGGTCACCTTACCTGTCCCCAGTGTGGGGAAAGCCAGCTACACATCTCTATACCCTTGTGTGCAGATGTTCCCCATCTTGGACGTGTTATCCCTATACCCTTGTGTGCAGATGTTCCCCATTTTGGATGTGTTATCTCTATACCCTTGTGTGCAGATGTTCCCCATCTTGGATGTGTTCTCTCTATACAGTAGTGTACAGATGTTCCCCATCTTGGGTGTGTTCTCCCTATGCCCTTGTGTGAAAATATTCCCCATTTTGAATGTATTCTCTCTATACCTTTGTGTACAGATGTTCCCCATCTTAGATGTGTTCTTGTGTGCAGATATTTCCCTGTTAGAGCGTGAGCTTCTGGGGCAGGGACTCTGGCTTAGCACAGTGGCTGGTAGTAGATGATTAACAAATTCTCGTTGCTTGACTGTTGCTTTGAGAAGTAGTGAGCTTCCCTCTCCTGGCAAATCCAGCAAAGCCTGGATAAGTACTTGTGGGGGCAGTTGTGGAAGGGGGGCCTCATCGTCAATTACAGGTTGGACCCAGTGGACTCAGAGATGACCTTCCGACTCTGAGAGTCAGTGAGCCTTGTGAAAATCAGCATTTGAATCCCAGTTCCCATGTCTACTGGCTGTGTGACTCCAAGCCAGCCACCACAGCTTCCAGAGATACACGTTCCTAATCTGTGAAATGGGCACCATCCTCTTGGCACCATCTGCCTTGCCAGGGATTGGGAAGAAGATGCCTTATGAAAGCAAAGGGCCTCAAAGTGTGGACTGAGAGTCTTCTCATGTCTTTTGTTTCCATTGACTTTTCCTCTTGCCAACTAATCCTTCCCTCTTTTCTGCTTACCATCCTTGTTTCTGCATCTTCCCTAAATCCCTCCCTTCATCCTTTTCTTCACCTTCTCCCAGTACTGCGCAGAAGGGAAGGACAACAGCTACTTAGTACACACTAATGGAGGGTGGCCAGATGCCCAAGAGATTAGTTTTTATTTGAGAGGGGACTTGAGACTGAAGATCACCCCTAAGAGATTCTCTAGTCCTGCTGCCCGCAGTCCAGTGTCCCAGGTGAAGGGCTCTGGGAGGCTCTCTCTGGCGCTCATAGCGGCTGAGAGCTCTCCTTGTAGTACCTCACAAAGCAAGCTCCTCTGTTTCTGGACATTCTGGTTGCTAGTAAACTTGGCCTTCCGTCGATCTGAAATCTTCCTCTCTTTCCCTCCTCGATGCCCTGGTCCTGCCCTCTGAGTTGCTCTTTCCTATGGTGGTCCCTTGGGGAAAGGAAGGCCTGGGGGATGTTGATGCTAGGAGCCCCATATCCTCGTTGCTGGACCAGGGTCTCCAGATTCCATAGAATCGACCCACGGTGGTCACAGTGAAGGGTGATGAGAGCCTCTTTCTGGAACAAGTCAGCAAACTCTACCTGACCCTTGAACTGGAAGAACATGAAAACACTCAGATAATCTGAAGTGTCCACTAGAGCTGGAGTGGGAGCGGTGTGGACAGAGGAGAACTCTATGGCAGTGTGGCCACAGCTCTCCCCACTCAAGGCAGGGGGGTGAGGGGGTGGGGAGTGGCAGGGGATGAGCGCTGGCCTTCAGGCAGAGGCCTGTGAGCCCCTTACTCTGTGTGACACCTCATTTCCTCATCTGCAAAACGAAGGGTGGGGGTGGGGGTCGAGAGCAGGGCTGCTTCAGGTTTTCCCACTCCCCACCCTTTTTGCCTGAGAAATGTTTACGCGACCCTGGGTATAGCAGTATATAAAACAGGGATACCTGGCCTTTTCCTGTTGCCAAACTTTTCACAATCCCCACATCCAGTTATGACCCCAGTTGGGGTTGTTAGGGTCTGGAAGACATGGAGAGTATCTTCTAGTTCTGACAGACCGTGGGGTGCCTGGGTAAATCTCTTTCCTTCTCTGGGCCTTGGTTTCCCCATCTGTGACCTCTATGGAGGGAGAGCCCAGCCCCTGTAGAGGCGGCTCATTTGGCTCTGTTAGCAAGCATTTCCTTTCACTGAGGCTCTTGGAAATGTCCACCCACACCCCCTAACTCCCGGCTATGCCCTCTGGGACCATGCCATGCAAGGAAATCTCTCCCTTCAGATCCGAGGCAGCTCGGAGGTGTAGTGGTCAGAGCACTCTGACACAGACTAGCTCCCCAGCCTGTCCGGGAGCAGCACAAAGCACCGAGTCCCCCTGCAGCCAGGGGATCTTCCCAGTTGGGGCCGTCAGCGGTGAGGCGTCCAGGGCAGGGATGGGGCCAACAGCCAAAAGCTGGCCACGCTTCGGTTTGGGCAGACACGTGGTGTGGGAGAAAGCCAAGGTCACACAGGACGTGGGGCAGGCTGGCAGCTGAGGTTAGCCAGCATGTGCTTGGGGTGAGCAGGTGGGCTGGGGGAAAGATGAGGCCAGGCAGGACGCATTTGGGTCAGATGGCTGGTTTAGGCGCTAGCTGAGGTGAGACGTGACGTGAGCTGGGCAGGCAGCTAATACCTGAGGCATCTGAGGTCAGCCAGGGCACCATGGGGTTAGCTGGGGCCAGGCAGGGCACTGAGGGGGCAGTTATAGTACAAAATGCACCTGCAGTCAGAACAGGCAGGTGGTAGAGGGGTCACCCAAGCTTGTAGGTCAGGACAGGCAGATGGTTTCAGAGGCAGCTGAGTTCAAACAGGACATGGTGTGGGGGGTGTAGGTACCATATATGTGGGTCAGACAAGGCCAGGAAGCATTAGGGCCAGGCAGCTGATGGGGGGCTTCCAGGTTTAGAGAGGACAGATGGGAGAGCCAAGGCAAGAAGCTGATAGTGGAGGTCGCCGAGACCAGACCTGGCTTTCTCACAGGTGCTCCTGCTGCTCAGGTCAGCCTCCCCTTCCTTGCCTCTAGCCCCTACCATGGGCAGCGGTTCCTAGCCGCTTTAGTTTCCCATTCCATCTGGGCCATGCCGGCCCACGTGCCAGCTCACCAGCACACGGTGCCCTGTCCATCCTTCAACTCCTGCTTTCAGGAAACGCCATCAAAGTGCCTCATCCCTGCTTTGGGATGGGGGCCCAGAAGCTTCCTCCACCCTTCCACTCAGCAGCCTTGAGTAGAAAACTCTCTGGGAGGGGAGCCGGCCTGTCTGGGTGTGGGCCCAAGCATCCGCAATGATAGCAAATAGGATTGTGTGAGCCCAGTCCATTCTAGGCCCAAGTGTGGCTCTCTGGAGATGGCTTCCACCTCTCTCAGTTCTCTCAGTCTCTCTCAATCTCTCTCTCTCTCTGTCTGTCTCTCTCTCAATCCCTGTCTCTGTCTCTGTGTCTTTCTGTGTCTCTGTCTCTCACTCTCTCTCTGTCTCTCTCAATCTCTCTCTGTCTCTGTCTGTCTTTCTCTCTGTCTGTCTCTGTCTGTCTGTCTCTCAATCTCTGTCTGTCTCTCTGTCTCTCTGTCTGTCTCTCCTGACTTACAAAATGGAACTCATTTTATCTCCCCCAACTCATATCTTTTTCTGACCTCAGTCAACAGTCACTAAGTTCAGACTGTGTCCTTGGCACTGTGCTCACTTCTGGGCAGACAGAGAGACAGGAACGTGGTGTCTGCCCTCAAGGGGCTCTTAGTCTAGAGTGGGGGACAACCTGGCTCTTACAACCTGGATGCAAACAAGAGATGCACAGTTATCCTTTCCACCGTGCGGGTTAGGGGCACAGTGCCCACCGATCTGGAAACTCCACCTAAGGTCCCCAGGGGCAGACCCTTCCCCTTCAGTGTCCTTGAGGGAATCCTAGAAGGACACAGCCTTTTCTCATATGTGCCAGAGTCTACCCGAATGCCCTTATGAAATAACAATCCTGCATTTCTGAGTCCCTGAACTTCCTGTCGTCTGCTGGCCTTTGAGCGTTGGCTGCAGCTCCCGCAAAACTACCAAGAAATTCCCATTTAATTTCTTATGCCGATCCATGAGTCATGGAAACCACAAGGGGGAAGGTCATGATTTGGAAGGGACAACTGTCCAGTTTGTTGTTCATTCATTTCAGTCGTATCTGATTTTTTGTGACCCTATTTGGAGTTTTCTTGGCAAAGATACTGGAATAGTTTGCCATTTCTTTCTCCAGCCCATTTTACAGATAAGGAACAGAGGCGAACAGGGTGAAGTGACTTGCCCAGGGTCACACAGCTAGTAAGTGTCTAAAGCTGGATTTGAACTCAGGTCTTCCGGAATCCAGGCCTGCACTATAGAGCCACTTAGCTGCCCCATACACAGTGTGGATGGAAGGTCATTTCAGAGGGGACGGCGTTCATGAAAGGGAGACAAGGACCAGGAAAGGACTCCTGCCAAAGGTGGGACTTGAGCTGGGACATGGAGGATGCTGGGGAAAGTCAGAGGCAGAGCCTGGGAGTAGTGATGGAGGCTGGTACTCCAGGAAGAGCCAGCTGGGGCTGGGCTCTGGAGGACTCGGAGTACCCTCGAGGCGCTCTTGGGCACTTCATCGGTGTCAGCGGAATGGCGGCTGATGGGAAGGATCTGGTGCTGCCCCTCTCAGTCGGGCCCATGCAGAATGCAGTCTCCTGGCTGTCCCTCACCCTGTATCTGATCAGCTGCCTCGTCTTGTCGGTCCTGCCTCTGTGACACGGCTCAGGTGTGCCCCTTCTCCGGTCTCCCTAACCCCCCCAATCCGTGCTCTGCCCCCTCCCAAATGGACAGTCCTAAAACATCCTCCGACTCCCCTCTACCATGCTACTCTTTCCACCCTCTGACGTCCCTGCCTCTGCTCAACAAGCCTTTGGGATGGGCTGGCTCTGAGTCATGTGCTGGGCTGCATGTTGATGCTGCTCATACAAAGAATGAAGCCGGGTGCCACGGGGCAGGACATGGTGCAGAATAATGCAGAATGAATGAATTATAGACATAGCTGTTACACACCCTGGCGGCGGGAGAAGCGGGAGACACCCCCCCCAGACAGAACCGGGGGACCTCAGAGAGCTAGTGGAGCCCAGGCCTTGTTGGACCAAGGCCTTAGGAATGTGGGTGGGGGGTTCCAGGTCACCGGGCCCTCCAGGAGAGGGGCTTCCTCCTGATCCATCCTGGTGCGTCCCTAGCCTGGGGCAGTAACATTGAGGCAGGGGAGGCGCAGAACACTTCACAGGCTTGTGAGGAAGGTTCCCTATAGATGGGGGCTGGCATCAGGGATGGTAGCCAAAATTCTTGAGTCTGAGTGAATCTGGCCTGAAGTGTCGAGGCCCTGACCTTGTTGGCACCAGAGCCCCTAAGCCCCTTAGATGTTGGCTTGCTATTCCTGGGGGCTGCTCTGCCATCTCTCCTGTCTCTGCCTCTTCTGCTGCTGTTTGCCACGTCTTTCAGACCACAGGCTGCACGTCCTGGGATTTGCTCACCAGGAAGAAGAGTGCGTGTGCTGTGAGAACACAGGATGAAAACCGTGTCAGCCTGGCCTGGCGGGGAGGCCTCACCTACAGTTTGGCCTAGACACCTCCCAGAGCCAGGCCCCAGAGAGCAGAGCAGATGGCACTCAGACATCCTACAACACCCTCCTCTTTGACGTCTTCATGAGGCTCAGGGCTGGGAAAGGCCCTAGAGATCATCCCTTGCCTACAAGTCACAGCAAAGAGCCAGAATTCAAACCCGGGGAGCCTGCCACTGACTGCACTGGCCTCTTACCGTGAAGGCTAATATTTATTATGCACCAACTGCGTTCAAGTGCCCTGTGTTAGGCCCTGGAGGAGAAGCAAAGTTGAGAAAGGAGGGGCTTTGGAGGGGGTCCTGGACCAGCAGCACCTGTGCTAAGTTGTCGGTTAGATCCCGGCTTATTTTCTAAATGCCCTGTGCTAAAAGGGAGTGCTGTCGATTATTTGATTTCCCCAGAGTGAGTCATGATGAATCAGGAGGGATAAGTTATGTATCCAATTCAAGTGGAGCAAAGCTGGGGCCCAGCGTGAATGGGCACACCACACCGGGAAGGCTGCCTGCTGCTCTGTAATGATGGAGTTACCATGTTAATGTGCCACATGGCGGGTAATGCCCCAAATGTGCATAGATAGCCACAGGACAACACAGTAATTCATGACCAGCAGGTTAGACAGGAGCAAACCCAGAGCCTGGTGAGGTGTGTATATGTGTGTGTGTGTGTGTGTGTGTGTGTATGTCAGGGGGTGATTCCCAGAGGCCTCATGGATCAAGTGGCCTTTGGGTGGAACATGCAAGAAAAGGCAGGGCAGAGCCAGAGAGCTGGCCCAGAAGGGGAGGGTCTGAAGCAGGACCATTTTACCTCTAAAACACTGTCCTGTGCAGTAAGGAGTCGACTGTGCTTTGCTAAGATGGGACAGTTCTAGGAAGGCAGACCTTCCTAACCTTGGCTGCCCCTCCACCAGGGGAGAGGCTGGGCTAGGGCTATTGGAGAGGAACATGATTGGGGTTTCATCAGATATCCTCCTCTTTGGAGGAACTCGGACCTCAAGCTCTCACAGACCCAACTCTCCTCTCCTCTCCTCTCCTCTCCTCTCCTCTCCTCTCCTCTCCTCTCCTCTCCTCTCCTCTCCTCTCCTCTCCTCTCCTCTCCTCTCCTCTCCTCTCCTCTCCTCTCCTCTCCTCTCCTCTCCTCTCCTCTCCTCTCCTCTCCTCTCCTCTCCTCTCCTCTCCTCTCCTCTCCTCTCCTCTCCTCTCCTCTCCTCTCCTCTCCTCTCCTCTCCTCTTCTTTCCTCTCCATCCTTTTGCTAATTATTACATCCTCAGATCCTGCCGCTAACCCCCACATAGCTTTCTTTCAATTATTGAGCATTTTCCTCCCTTCTACCTCTGTTTCTCCTCCTCCAGAACAAAAACCAAAACCTTGTAACAAATAAGCAGTCACACAGAACATCCAGTCTCAGCTTCCTCATCTCTAAAATGGGGATAGCAATAGCCCCTGCCTCCCAGGGGTGTGAGGATCAAATGAAATCATGTATGGAACGTGCTTTGTAAACCGCCAAGCCATGCGGAGTGTCAGCCCATCACCCCATCATCACCATGGTCACCCCCACCTGCCCAGCGCCTGCCGCCAGCTCCAGTCCAAGATCCATACAGCTGCCACCCGCTTGTCCGCCCTACCTCCCATCTCCAATCAAATCAATCGACGTCCTCCTGCCATCTTCCTGAAGATACCCTATGAGCTCTTCAGCATGGCCTGACATTGAACACCCTGTGGCTTTAGCTGACTTTTGGAATCAGCTGGGGTTGCTCACAGTGCTGGGCTTGGAAGTAGGAAGACCTGACTTCAAATCCAGCTTCAGGCACTCACTCACTAGCTGTATGACCCTGGGCAAGTCACGAAACCTGTCTGCCTCCCTTTCCTCAACTGTAAAAAAGTAAGGCTAATTACAATGGCGCCTTATCTCCCAGGGTTGTGGTGAGGACCAAGTGAGAGGGTATTTGTAAAGTGCTTCGCACAGCCCATAATAAACGTGCGTTCCCTTCCTTTTCCACTGCCTATTCCAATTCACTGACCCATTCATGGCATCTGCTTTGCTGCCTCCAGATCTTTGCACAAACTGGTCCCAGGGCCCGGAATGCTGTTCCTTTTTTTTTTTTTTTTGGTTGTTGGTTTTTTTTTTTTTTGCAGGGCAATGGGGGTTAAGTGACTTGCCCAGGGTCACACAGCTAGTAAGTGTCAAGTGTCTGAGGCTGGATTTGAACTCGGGTCCTCCTGAATCCAAGACCAGTGCTTTATCCACTGTGCCACCTAGCCGCCCCCTGTGCTGTTCCTTTTTACTTCCTCATCTTGGGATCCCAAGTTCAGGTTAGAGACTCCCCTCTCTCCTTCCCCTCTGACAGGTCTTTCTTGAACCTCCTCTTCATTTGTGCCTCCTCCTTCAGTTGCTTGATTATTCTCATTAGGATGGAGACTCTGCCAGAGGCCTAGTGAGAAGATTCTCTGTTGATGCAGATCAGCATCTTTCTCTGGAGAGGGAGTCACCAGGGATCCATCCAGATGAGGTCCCTCAGCCTGTGGGGATCGAGCCTCCCTCTTGGAATTGGCTTTTTCCCATCTTGCAATGACGTATTTGCACACCAGTTTTTCTTCCCAGGCCTCCAGTGAGCTTCTTGAGGGCAGAAAGGTTTGATGCTCTTGTCTTTGTATTCCAGCACCAAAGCAGAGGGTCTGATACACAGGTGGTGCTTCATAAATGCTTGTCATGTTGCTGGGTTTAAAGCAAATCGGATCACGCGTTCTGTGGAGAGAGCTCGAGGGGTCCCTGGACTGGGTATGTTTCAACATAGTTTCCTTTGTACTCAATGTATTCTCTTGGATGCGTTTCACAGCCTGATTCAGGGGGTCCGTGGGCTTTAACAGATGCCAGAGAGGGGCCACAGCACTTGAGGGGAAAACCCTTGCTCTGGTTTGGAGATGGGGGCAGTTGCCGGGCCTTGCAGACTCAGTCGGTGGCAGAGCTCAGGGTGCCTTGAGCCCAGACCTCTTGCTTGGCAGTCTAGGGGGGCGGGATGCCCTCACTGGGCTCTTCTGTGATCTCCTTGGAATCTGGGGCTTGTGTGTGGATTCAGGGTGGATGCTGCCACCTGGGGCCACAGAGACATGCATCACACAGAGCCTTTGTGCCAGGCTGCTGGTGACTGCTCTTCCGGGGAACAGGGTGAGGAGAGGGCAGCCTGGTCCCTCAGGGCCTCCACCCGTCTTTGGTTTTATTAATGAAATTAGACAAAGTGGATGGAATAGCAATAATAAAAGCACTAACAACTGGACTGAAATGAACATAAATAAAACGTTTGGCCAGGCTTGTCCTCTTTCTAAATGTCAAAGGAGATAGAACTTGGTATTTCTCAGAGCTGTCTGATGAGGGAATAGTTTGTCATGTACAGGTAATGAGTGCCCTGTCACTGGAGGTATTCGAGTGAAGGATGAATAACAAATGGAGAAGAGACTCCTGGATGGGGTGGGAGGTCGAGCTTTCTTCTAGCTTTGGGAGCCATGAGTCTGCCAGAGCAGAGTGTGATCTGGAGGGGTGTGTGTTTGGGGTGGGGGGAGGTAGGAGTGCTTCTCTCACAGTCCATCTATCCCATCCCTATGATGTCTCCTCACCTCCAGGATGTCTCTTGCTCTCTCTCTTTTTTTTTTTTTTGGTGAGGCAATTGGGGTTAAATGACTTGCCCAGGGTCACACAGCTAGTAAGTGCTAAGTGTCTGAGGCCAGATTTGAACTCAGGTCCTCCTGACTCCAGGGCCGGTGCTCTATCCACTGTGCCACCTCGCTGCCCCTAGGATGTCTCTTTATAGCCTTCCAGGGCTGTCCTTTCCTCCTGAAATCTTACGGTGCTTGAAGGCACCGCCAGCCCCATCCACCCTTAGCCCTGGCTCATTGGAAGCTATTCATTGTTTCTTGCTGGGTCTGACCTGAGACTTCACAAAGAACAGAAACGTCACCTTCTCTTAACTTCCCACAGCTCAGGTCTAGACCAAAGCTTCTTAAACTGTGGCTTGCAATCCCATATGGGGTCGCATAGCTGAATGTGGGGATTGTAAAAAAAATTTGGCAACAGTAAAAGGTTATGTGTGCCTATTTTATATACCTATATACCTGGGGTCGTGTAAAAATTTCTTGGGTAAAAAGGGGTCGCGAGTGGAAAAAGGATAAGAAGCCCTGCTCTAGACAAGCCCAGGGCTAGGCTCTGAAAATACTATAGACTTATAGGAGCAAGGCACTGACTCTGGAGTCAGATCCTGCTTCTGACCCTTCATACCAGTATGACCTTGGGAAGGTCATTTAACTTTCCTAGGCCTCAGTTTGCTCAACTATAAAACAAGGTCTCTTAGGTTCCCTTCAGCTGTAAATTGATATCTATGATTTCCATTTCTGTTTGGGATCCATGAATTTGTATTAAAATTTTTTTTTGGATCACTTCTTCTAATACAATTTGTATTCTTTTGTCATCCTTTGTATTTTATTTTATGCATTTGAAAAGCCTGTTTTTGAGGAGTCCCTAGGTTTCACTGTCTGTTGTTGCCAAGACCTGTGATTGTTGCCTCCCCAAAGCCTCCTGCATACACCCCTCACCCTGGCACAGGCCCTCATCACCTCACCTCGAGACTGTTGAAATAGCTCCTGGGCAGGGTGGGGGGCAGGATCTGCCTGCCTCAGTCTCTCCCCACTTCAGTCCATCCTTCACTCAGCTGTCGTCTGAGTGTGCCATTCCCCTCCTCAGTAATTCCAGTGGCTCCAGTGGCCTCCAGAGCCCCCTCTTCCCTTTCTGGTCTCCTCACATCTCAGACCCCGCCCATCTGCTCTTCCATCAGTGCCAGGCCTCCCGGCTGTTCCTCCCTCTCTCAGCTTTGGGCCTTCTCTCTGGCCGTGCTCTGTCCTCATCTCTGCCTCCTGGTCTGCTCCTCCAGCTTCCTTGGATCCCAGCTCAAATCTTGCCACCTTCAAGGAGCCTTTTGGACGCTTCTGCATGCTCCTGATTAGAGCCACCATCTCCTCGGCATCTCGTTTGTTCGCAGTGGTGCTCCTGTTGTCTCCCTGGTTAGATGGTGAGCACCTCGGGGGCAGGGGCTCTCCTGCCTTTGTATTCCTAGTGCTCGGCACAGAGCCTGGCACACAGTCAGCACTTGTAGGAGTGTTGGCCTAGGGACTGGCTGACACAGGGAGGCTAAAGCACAGGACCCAGATGGTCTTTGTGGATTTCCACCCGGAAAAATCTCTAAATGTGAGTCTATTTCACATCGGTCGGGTTTGATCTGTGTGGCGCCACAGTGTGGGTGCTGACGGCTGGTGGAAGCCCATGTGTGGCTGGCCGCCAGTGCGGGCCCCATCACCTCTGACTCGGATGTGGCAATGGCGTTCTAGCTGGCCTCCTGGCCTCAACACCCCACGCTAACTGTCTACCATGCAGCTGCCAAAGCATGGGTCTAATCACATCACTCCCCTTCTTGATAAACTGCAGTGGCTTCGGAATTCTCTCTAAGACCACATATAACTCCAGTGGTTGGCATTGGAAGGCCTTTGTAACCTGGCCCTGGCCTGCCTTTGTAGCCTTAACACATGTCATTTCACTTCACATAGACTGGGACCTGACAGAGCCACCATGGGCTTCCTACCACTGCCCACACCTTGGAGATACTTCTCCTCACCCCTACTTGTAGAATCCCTTCAATACTCCAGCTGAGCATCAGCTTCTCCACGAAGCTGCCCAGCTGCAAGTGCCCTCCTACCTAGGCCTGCCCTGCCCCAGCCAAGTCACCCGCTGTCTGCCCCAGATGCCCCTACACTGCCCAGCATGTGCTGCCTGCCTGAGAGAGGGGCCGGTGGGGGCAGGACCGTCTCCCTCTGTTGCTGAATGAACGTGTGGACCGAGCACCCTTGGAGGTGTTGAACTTAGAACCTCTCATCTTCTAGCTGAAGCACCTGGGAGCCAGAGAGGGAGAGGGACTGGCCCAGTCTGTATGTGTGTGAGCATGTGAGAGCATATGTACACGTGTGTGCACATGTGTGTGCATGTGTGCATATGTGACAGGGAGACAGAGCCGGCTGCCAGGTTAAGCAGCAGAAGCCAGGCCGAGAGCCCCTTCCGGGGAGTCTCTGGTGAGCTGCTCTGCAGGTGAGCTGGGAGCTGTCCCTCAGCACCTGCTCTGTGCCTTAGGAGCCCTAGCATGGCATCCACCGCACTGAGCTGCCCCAGCCTGTGCCAGAGGCAGGACTTGGGAGTCCACTGACTCCGGAGCAGCTGCCTCTCTTCCTGCTGCCTCTCGGAGCTGAGGATTCAGTGGGGAGGCCCTCAGAGGCCCCTCTCACCCCTTCGAGTCTCTGCTTCTTTGACATGTGCACACAAACACCATACACGGTGGCGTGTGATGGGGGCAAAGCACTCTGAGTGACTGAGGGGAGTGGGAGCCTTGTCACCTGAGGCTGTCAGGAATGCCATCATCGGGCGTGTGTGCGTGCTTGTGTGCATGCGTGTGTGTGTCTGCATGCGTAGCTGAAGGACAAACAAGGATCCCACCAGGTAGAGATGAAGGAGGAGTGCAAAGGGGCAGAAGATGGCAGGTGTGATCCAGAGACAGCCAGGAGTCCATTTGGAGGAGAACACAAAGTGCATGCAGGGGATGGGGTGAAAGTAGTCTGGGAAGGCTCAAAGGCAGTTTGTGTTTGATCCTCTGGGCAGTAGGGAGCTACCGAAGGTTTTTGTTCAGGGGACTGACAAGGTGGGAGCGGTGCCCTGGGAAGATGATGTGGGCATCTGTGGAAGCAGGACAGTGAGGAGACTAGCCTAACACCCCAGGAGGGAGGGCATGAGGCCCTGCAGCAGGGCAGTGGCTGTGGGAGTGGGGAGGAGGAGCAGGTGGGAGAGGCCCAGGAGGCCTTGGGGTGTTTGAGCCAGGGTGCCTGGGAGCCTGAGGATGCTGAGCAGAGAGCCAAGTTGGTGGTGGAATGGGTTGGGGAATGACTAATGGGGCCTGCTTCAGACAAAATGGAAAGTCTTCCTTCTCCTCTCTTGAGTTTTTGGAACCCAAATGTAAGACCTTACACTTATCCCCATTACATTTCTCTCTTAGGTTTGGCCCATGTTCCAACCTATTAAGATCCACTTGCCTCCTGAGCCTGTTGTCCAGTAAGCTAGCGATCCCCCCCAGCTCAGTGCCCCCTACAAACCAGCCAAGTCCGTCGGGTTTCCCTTTCCCCTGTCACTGATAAAAATGAGACACCTCAAGGTCAGGGATCACTGTGTGGTCAAGCCACTCGACTGCTCTGCCCCAAAGGAGGAAGCCTGCTTGGGGGCTGTTGTGATGATGACTGAGTGGGGTTCTGGCAGTCCGGCTTGCGGATGGATGCGCCTCATGTCCTGGGTGTAAGAAAATAATGGGCTTTTGCCAGTGCCCAAAGGCCCCAGATTGATTTGGACTGATTGGATTGGCTGAGAGTGACTGACTTGGCTGATTAACTCACTTAAAGTTGATTTGATTAAAACCATATCTGGGGGCAGCTAGGTGATACAGTGGTTAGAGCACCGGCCCTGGATTCAGGAGGACCTGAGTTCAAATCAGGCTTCAGACACTTGACACTGACTAGCTGTGTGACCCTGGGCAAGTCACTTAGCCCCAATTGCCTCACAAAAAAAACCCAACAACAAAAAACCCAACAAAACAAAACAAAAAAAACCACAAAACAGCAACAACAAAACCATATCTGCCTGACTCCTAAGAGGGACTGTTCTCAGAGGGTGTGAACTCTGACCTCAACACAGGACCACCCTCAAGTCCTGTGAACCAATAGATTTGATTGATGCTAGCCAATGAGCTTGAAGCAGTGTGTAAGGACTGCCTCTCCTGCGGACCCAGAAAAAGCTTCCACACACAGTTACTTGGCAGTTTGTTGCTCTAAGGAGCTCATGGTGGAGGACTTGGGAGAAGAAGCAGGCCAGGCTGAATTCTTATCTCTGCTCTAGGGTAGATAGGCTTTTTCTTGGCTTTCTGACCCAGGTGTTCTCTTTTTCACAAGTAAATGCTTAATGCCCCAAACTGGTGCTAAAGCTTCTAGTTTATAAGTAAGCCTTAGCTAGTTTTCCCTACACTAGAGGCAGGAATAAGGTGACCACACATTTAGTTTTACTCATCATATGGGGCAGCATGGCATAGATGTCACTGATGGGTGGATGGCATCTGCTCCACACCACACCTTGTATGGCATCATGAGAAATGTTTGCACTGTGCACCCCCAGTGTTTGTCTATCAAGTGTGATAAAATAGTGGAATTTGTCAGGTGCCCAGGGGTTCCACCTGATTGATTTAGTATTGTTTGAGAAACCAACTAAGTACCTACTTGGGATGGTTAGATATAGGCTACACCTGGCCTGCCCTGAGTGACGTATCTACTGACGTCACCAGAGGACCACTCTCGGCCAAGCAACTTGAAGGACCTCCCTTTTGGGGGAGGGAGAGAAAAAGTAGAAAAGAGAAGGCTGAGGCTGGGAGCTCTCTCTTTTCCTGTTGGTGAGCATCCAAGAGTGGACTGGACAGGGGCTGCATAGCTGACTCCCATAGAGACTCTGGACCCCAGGTGGTGAGTTAATAGAAATGAGGCCAGCTCTTTGGATTAGCTGAGCTAGAAGCAAGTTTGGGGATTGTGTCGGTCTTTGCTAGAGCCAGGGAGCTTATCCATTTTTCTCTTCCTCTATTCCCTTGTCATTGGCTTTATTAACTTGACCTTTATTGTCTATTTTATTCCCATTAATAAAACCTGATTTGTTTGTGGAAAAGAGGCTCTTGATCTCCTTTCTTATTAGCCTGGGAGAAATAACAAAAAAGGCAGTTTGGAAGAGAGAAACTTTGGACCTAGGGGTCCCTCATTATTTTCTGAACCCCAAGATTATGGCGACCCACCCAATTAACTCTCCCCATATTAAATTTGGCCCCTACACAAGCAATCGGTGTATAGGTTATATACCCATGCTACTAATAATGATGTACAGGATAAAGCTGACACAAAGATAGGAACTGTGAAAGGATGAGATAAAGATGAAATAATGTTTGGCCAAGTGGACTGCCAAGGTTACCGAGCAGGAGAACAGCATCATGGGTGGGCCTGACCTTTAGGGTATTCACTGGGGCAGCTGTGTGGGGAGAGCCTGGAGGCAGAGAGACTGCCTCATGATGAGGCTTGAGGTAAGGCAAGGGATGCTGAGGTCCTGAACTAGGGTGGTGGTTGAACCAAGTAGAAACAACGAGGTTTGGCAACTTGTTAGATGTTACACCTGCCTCCTCCCTCCCCCCTCCCATGTTGGTCAGTCATTTTCAGTCATGTCCGATTCTTTGTGACTCCATTTGGGGTTTTCTCAGCAGAGATACTGGAGGGGTTTGCCATTTCCTTCTCCAGCTCATTTTACAGTGAAGGAAACTGAGACAAACAATGTGAAGTGACTTGCCCAGGGTCACACAGCTAGTGAATGTCTGAGGCTGGATTTGACCTCAGGCTCCTGACTCCAGGCCCAGCTCTCTATCCATTTTGCCACCTAGCAGCCCCATAGTAACAGGGAAGTTTTAAAGAGAGATGGCTTTTTGGGGAAAGATAATATAATTAAATCTGCAATGCAGATCACAAACCATTCAGGCCTGGTCATCCCATGTGACTCGCTGTGTCTTACCCAACTCTTCCCTGGAGTGCAGAGCCAGCAATGGTGCCTACTGTAGCCATGAGATGATCTGAGGGTTAGGGTGCCGAGGTATGTTTGTGTGTGTGTGTGTGTCTGTGTGAGAGTGTGTGTGAGTGTGTGTGTGCATGCAAGTGCCCAGTGACACCTACTTGGTTCCTGGTGTGGATGCCTGGGCTGGGCTTGAGTGGCAGCCATGCAGAGGGGCCCATGCCAGGGCAGAAGGGGTTAGTTGGGGCTCTTGCTGAAGTGTCAGAGGATATGGTTGTGTTAGAGACCAGGCCTGTGATTGGCTGTCGCAGGGAGAATGGGATTGTAGACTGCCATTGTTGGGGGAAGAACGTAACCTTCCTTGTTGGGATCTGTGGTGTGGGAGACAACAGAGATCCTCCTGGGGGGTGGGGTGGGGGGTGGTGTAAAGCCACTGGTGGGCATCCATGGCTGAGGCCAGAGTGGGGCTGATTGGGAGCTGCCCTGGTAAATTCTTTTTTTTTTTTTCAGTGAGGCAATTGGGGTTAAGTGACTTGCCCAGGGTCACACAGCTAGTAAGTGTTAAGTGTCTGAGGTCAGATTTGAACTCAGGTACTCCTGACTCCAGGGCCAGTGCTCTATCCACTGCGCCATCTAGCTGCCCCCCCCCCCCCCGGTAAATTCTTCATGTAGAACCCTCTTTGGCTGCTCTGCCCTGCTCTGGGGAGAGGAGATGGAGGAGAAGCTCACCTGTGCACCCAAGCTGTCCCCTAGTCCTTCCCTCCAAGACCACTGCCTAGGGAAACACCAGTGTCTTGGGTCACTTCTCCACTTCTGCCCAAGGTGGTCCCTGGCGCCCTATGGGCCTGGGATTGGTTAGGCAGCCAGAGAAGGGGCTGAGGCCCCAGGACTTGTGGCACAACTTGTATGGGAACCTGGGGCTCTCCTCAACACGTAGCCGGTGTCCTCTGGATCTGCCTCCTCCCAACTCCTGCTGTCAGCACCCAGGGGTCTCACAAGCACTCGCTCCCTCCCTCACTCACTCGCTCCCTCACTCTGGCTGCTTCCCACAGCAGCTCACCCTTTGTAGGCTGCCAGATCTGGGCACATCGTGCTGCTCTGAGCCCCCTGTTGCCTAGGAAGTCTCTGCCTGGTCATGAGAGTCCTGCAGCTCGTCCTCCCTGCCTCCTTCCATGTATGGTCCTTCCTTGAAGATGTTACTGAAGCGGGGGCTCCTTTCCTCTTGGGCTTGGATGGGGTGGCCTCTGGCTCTCCAGTCCTATTGATTATCCTTGCCTGTTTAGATCAGCTCTGTCCATTCAAGCCCAACTCAGCTGCCACTTCCTCTGGGAAGTCTGACCTGCTCTTGTCTGTGCAGTGACCTCCCCGCTCAGGAACCTCACTGAAGAAGCCCCTGGCCCTGTTCAGTCACTTGGTAGTTTACAGTTATCTGTGTATGTGTCCTGTTCCCCGTAATATCTGTCTGAGCCTGGGGCCCAGCACCCTGGTCTGAATGAAGAACGCACCTACCAGGAAGGTGCCCTTGGGTGGGGGGCATAGGGGACCAGAAAGGGCTAGTGTTCTTGTCGTCTGTCCTTCCACCTCTGTCAGCATCCAGGGACAAGAAGCCATTTCCCCTTGGCCTCCTGCCACCCCTTCTCTGCCCCGTGTTGCCCTCAGAACAAAGCTCTGTTTGTCCCTTGTATCACCCTCACTGAGGGAGAGTGAAAGCCTGGGTGAAGGCTGTGGCTCCCACCTGGATGTGTCTTTGTTGTTCTAGGCCTGGGCTGAGGATGGAGGGATAAGAGTGGCGTGGCCTTGAGGGCTATGGCAGCAGTTCCTTCTGCCAACCGTGTGGCCTGGTCTGCCCCGCGAGCTTTGGAGCAGCTGGGCCCTGGGGCGGCCACAGAATCTGGGAAAAGCAGAGGGCAGTGCCTTGCCTGGGCTGCCTCATTGGCGAGGCAGGGAAAGCTATCACCCACGTGGTGCCTGGGCAAGAGGGCAGGCTGTGGACCGGGGAGCCCTCCTGGCCTATGCAGGAAGAGCCGAGAATCAAGTGTCAGAGCAGAGCGGGCCCTGGAGGCCCAGAGAGGACCTGGCTCAGCCGGGGCTCCCCACTGGCTTGTGGCACAACTGTGTGTGAGCCTTGGGCTCTCCTCTCCTCAACCCTGCTTTCCTCAGCAGCCCTGCCTGAGGGTCCCCTCCCTCTTCTCAGCCATAACCAGTCTTCATTCCACTGGGACCCTTGGAGTTATTAGACTCATAAGTTTCCATGAACTGAAGGGGTAGGAAAGGAGGGAGGTAGAGAAGGTGTTGGGGCAGCTTGGTGGCACAGGGAAGACCCGAGTTCAAATCCTGCCTGAGATACTTCCTAGCTGGGTGACCCTCATCTGTCAAATGAGCTGGAGAACGAAATGGCAAAACTGTGTGCAGGGACTCCTCCCTTTGTTGATTTAAAAAAAAAAAGATTTTTCATTTATCCCTGTTATAGTGAATCTTATTCGGTTTGGCCCAATATCTAGCCTATCCAGAGTTTTTTTTTTTTTGTTTTTTTTTTTTTTGGTGAGGCAACTGGGGTTAAGTGACTTGCCCAGGTTCACATAACTAGTGTCAAGTGTCTGAGGCCAGATTTGAACTCAGGTCCTCTTGACTCCTGGGCCAGTGCTCTATCCACTGCGCCACCTAGCTGCCCCATCCAGATATTTTTGAGGCAGTATTGAATAGTGGATAAATTGAAATCAGAAAGACCTGGGTTTGAATCTGACCTGAGCCAGTCACTAGCTCCTCTGGGCCTCTCTTCCTTTGGCCTCCCTGTCCATTGTTTTTGGTCCCTTTTGCTGAATCATCTTCCCCTTGCATCTGTCTATACCCAAGTCTCTGTCCTGGGTCCTTTTCCCTTTTTTCCCCAACACTTTCTAAGACTTCCATCATTACCCCTGGGCAGAAACCCTCTGATGACCCCCCTCCCCGCAGCCAAATCTATCATGTTCAGCCCTAACCTCTCTCCAGGGCTCTGGTCCCTAACTTCCCCTGTTTTCTGGGCATTTCCCACTGGCCAGGTCGCTAGCACCTCCAGTTTAACAGCCCAACCTTTAGTTCTTCCCCTCTCTCAGTCTTCCCCTGCTCTCAATTTCCTGCTTCTGTCTAGAACACTCCTGACCTCCCATTGTCACCCAGGCTCAACACTTGAAAGCATCTGACTAGGCTCAATCCTGGCAACTCTACCTCTGCCATGCTCTCTTCTCTGCTCCTGGTTAGGCTTGGGCCTTACGCCTCACCTGGGCTATTGGCCTAGCCTCCTGGTCCATTGTCTCCCTGCCTCCGGACTCTCTGCTCCTTCCCCTTTCCCTCTCTCCTGCCAGACTAATCCCCCTAATGCAAAGTTTCTTAAACTGTGGGTCTTGACCCCATATGGGGTCATGTAACTGAATGTTGGGGTCATGAAAAATTTGGCCACAGTAAAAGGTTGTGGATCCCTATTTTATAAACCTATGTACCCGCGGTCGCATCAAAATTTCTCAGATGAAAAAGGATGGAGAGTGATAAAAGGTAAAGAAGCCGGGGTCTAATGCCCTGAAGTGCCCCCTGGGTAGAAGGCAGCCTCATTGGCCTGGCATTCACGCCCTACCCGACATGGCACCAAATTCCCTTTCCAGCAGGAGTCGACCCTACTGCCCTTCACCTAGTGTGGCTTGTAGCTAAGCTGAACTGCTCCCCAATCTCTGGTCCTGAAGGTCTCCCCACATTTCCTTTGAGGGCAGACAGTGCAGGCTCTCTGCACTGTGGAGAGATGAGGCTCCACACACACTCTCAGGAGGCCCTAATCGGCCCCTTCTCTCTGGTCTCATGTCGCCCTGAGATGTCCCCCTCCTCCCCTGTGGGCTTTGGGCCACATCCCACCCCTGAGGCTTCCTGACTTTGTGACCTTGGACAGATCCCTCAGCCTCAGTATCCTCCTGTGTCCCTTCCAGGACAGAGTCAAGCACAAATCCCTGTGACACCCTGACCTCCATCCAAATCCTTTGCTAAAATGTGGAGGCTCTAGCCTGGGGCCTGAAGCCAGCAGGGCCTGTCCTCATGAACGTGGGCGTCTCCGCTCACTGCATTTGGAATCAGTCGAGCAGAGCTCCTTGCTGGCCTAAAGTTTGCAGCCCCCTCCCCTTCTCTCTTTGGAGCAGCAGGACACATGCCTGTTCCAGAGCCTCTTGTGGTTTCCAGGGCACCTCTTCTTTTTCTTGGATGCTCCATGATCTTCCCAAGGGGCTCAGCACCTTGGCCAGTTCTCCCAGCTCTTAGAGTCAAAGCCTGCAGACTCTCTGAGGCCAGGGAGGCCTCCTGCTGGGCTGAGATCAGGGATTGACCCTTGGAGGTGTCTGTGGATCAGGAGACCAGGCCTCTACCACGAGCTTCCTGAGCTTGCTCGTTCTCTCTCTCTCTCAAGGGCAACACAGTGGATACAATGCTGCCTTGGAGTCAGGGAGACCCGCATTCAAATCCTGCTGCAGAAATTTACTGTGTGACCCTGGGCAACTTCGCTCAGCCCCAGTTCCCTCATCTGTAAAATGGGGCAGTTTCCTTTGATGACCTCTCCGGCCCCTTGGCTCTATGTCTATGCTCCTATCACTTCCAGCATCATATAAATGGCTACATAAATGGGCTGGCTGGGGTAGGACCCTCAGTCCCTCTCCTTTGCTTGTGCCCCTCTCACCCAGAGAGAAAGGACTTGGGTCATTGGCGGGACGCCATGCTAGTGTGACAGCTTCCCCGTGGCCAGGTCATCTCTACATGGGGGCACCAGCTTCTAGATCTGAGTCCTCGCCACAACCTGATCCCCGAGGACCCACTCAGAGTTTAGCTGACTTGGGGCTAGATGGACCCACAGAGTTAGATAGTCACTAGTCCCATGAGCAGGGCTGCTGCCGGGCCAATCTCTGGTGTCCTCTACACTCTCCAAGCTCCAGTGGCCCCTGGAATTGGGCTGCCACCAAGGTGCCACTAATAGGCTAGTGTGAATTAGGGTAAGATGTTCCCCCTCCCAGGAGGAGGTGAGGAGGGGAAGGTCCAGGGCTAGAGCTACCCTTGAGGGCAGGTAGTTGGGAACCTCGGGCCATCTGGGTCCTGTTCCAGCCTCCAGCCCTGGTGGCCCTTTGCTAAGGGGATATGTCTCCCAGGGCACCCTGGGAAATGACCCATGGCATGCTTGCTGGCCTGTAACCCAGCCCTTGCCAGCACCTCCGCTCTTCCTCTGTTGGTTTGGACCTCTCAGGGTTCCAGCCTGGAACGTGGCTC
This sequence comes from Dromiciops gliroides, assembly GCF_019393635.1. NCBI lineage: Eukaryota > Metazoa > Chordata > Mammalia > Microbiotheria > Microbiotheriidae > Dromiciops > Dromiciops gliroides. The sequence continues at coordinate 6,534,315 of NC_057861.1, forward strand.
CGGACCCAAAGAGGCTCTATCCTGTGCCTCATGTAGCTCTAAGAGCTGGGGCTGATGCTGCCAAGTGTGAGAGCCCCTTCTTTCTTCTGGGTGCTCACTCTGAGTGCTCTTTTTCTGCCCAGAGATTCTTCTCTTTGGCATCTGCCTGGGTCTTCATGGCGCTTTGTGCCGGCAGACTCCCAGGCTCCTCTTTTTCTCCTTGGCAACACACTGACGCAGGGGGAGGCAGCTGGGGCAGATGCTGCTCCCACACCCACCTGGCTCTGTGGGGAAAGGTTCTATCCCGAGACCTCAGCAAAGGGAAGAAATGTTGCTGGGACCCAGAGGACGAGGCCTTGCTGGAGGGAGCCTGTGGCTCCCTGGTGCCCCGTTACCCGCTGTGCAGCTGAGGGAAATCTGCCAAGCCACAAGGGAACGTGGCAGGACCACTGCTGAGGCCAGCCACCCAGGAATGGTGTGCCAGAAGCCACAGTCCTGGGCTGGCCTCAGGGAGGCCTATAGTCTGAGCTCTACTCCTAACCTTTGTCCCTGGCCTCGGGTCTATCCCTGGCCCAAGCTTTGCTCCTGTCCCAGCTGCCTCCTTGTCTTGGCTCAGGAAGGAGTTACTGGTGGAGGGCTAAGGGACCTCATCAGAGATATGACAAATGTCCAGGCCTGTGGGAGCCAGGGGCACACGTGCATGCACATACATGCACATGCACATGCACATGCATGTACACACATGCATGAATATGTGTACATACACATGCACACCCCCTACACACATGTAAACCTACTTATATACACATACACGGTGAGGTAACCGAGGCTCAGAGAGAAGGTGCCAGAACTAGCACAGGTTCAAGGGGTCCTGAATTTGGGGGGGCCACCCCCCAGGTGCTCACCAAGGCCCACCTCCTGTTGCCAGGTGTGATCTGGAGAGAGTGACTGCTTCAGCCTGCCTGCTCACAGGCCTCTGACGGAGGGCCTGTGCTGCTGTACTTGTGTTTGTATCCCAGGGGCAGGCCCTTAGGGGGCCCCTAAGGCAGCTCCCTCTCTTAGGAGTAAGGTTCTAGAACTGGAAGCTGGCCTCCGAGGGGACCCTGGGAAGGAGCCTAGCCCTGAGAGCACTGCAGGTTGGAGCATGCCTGAGAGGCCTTGGGAAGAAGAGCAGCTCGGATGTCTGCTCAGCTCACAGGCTCTAGGTCCTCCAGCTGGGAGGCTCGTCAGAGGCCCTCAGGGCCAGCCACCTTATTTGTCAGGGTTCAAGGAAGCCGAGGCCCAGGGAGGGGAAGCGACTTGTCCAGTGGCACACAAGCAGTCAGCAAGGCATAGGGTCTCTATTGGACAGAAGAAGAAACTGAGGCTCAGAGAGTTGCCTAAACCCACGGAGCAGGTAGATGGCACATGACATTAGAACACAATGTAGCAGTGTGGCAGAATGGTTAGGGTTTGGGGCTGGCCTGGGGGCCAGGAGGCCTGGGTTCAAATCCTACCTCAGACCCTTACCAGCCATATGACCCTAGACAAGTCACTGGACAGCTCACAGCCTCAGTTTCTCCTCTTGTAAAGTGTGGGGGGGAGTAATCCTCACACGACCTATTTCACAGAGTAGTTGGGGAGAAGGTGCTCTGCCCGAAGATGCTTGGAAGCACGAGTCCTCCGTCAAACCTGTCAGAACCCAAGGGCCCTTGGAGGTGAGAGCTGGGGCTTGGGGGCAAACCCTGAAGCTCAGAGTGCTCCCCTTCTAGGAGCGGTCACTGGGGAAGGGAGCAAGCCCTTGCAGCTGGTTAGCTCAGGAAGGCTTCTGGGAAGAGCCGGGTTTGATTTAGATGAGGCTAAGACCTGGTGCGGAGAAGGGTGTGCACGGCAGGCCGCCGGGGCCCCAGGGGCCGGGGACACTTCCTGTTAGATGGGGCAGCCCGGTCGGGAGGATGCCAGGGCTGCCTCCTTGGACTCTTGGAGCGTGCAGGCTCCGCATCCCCAACCACCGCTGAGGGCTTGGCCGGGGAGTTCGTATTTTAGGGTTACTTGGCCGGGACCATGGAGAGCACCTTAATCATCCTACTGGGATAAGCAGGGGGGAAAAGACTTGGCCAAAGTCACAGAGGTAGGAAGGGAGAGAGCTAGGATTCCAACCCAGGCCTTCTCTTCCCACTAGGCCATGTCTGCAGACACAAAACCAGTGCTCGGCCGTGCGTGAGACAGGGAGGTACAGAGGGGTGTCGGCCTCATGCCTGGGGCCCGCGCTGGCAGAGCTCCCATCTCCTTGGCTTGTGTCCCCCCGCTCTGATCTCCCTGCCGACGCCCCGCAGGGACGACCCAGGCTAGAAACACAAGAACGCGGAGATCAATAGAGACAGAGCAGGGCGGTCTCCGGCACAGGCTGCGCTGGAAGAGAGAGCGGACATGGCTCGGCCTCCCCACCCCCTAGGCAGCACTCTGTGCATGCGCCATCTTATCTTTGCTAGAGTAAAATGGGGTGCTCAGAACTGGACCCGAGGGTCCAGTTTGTGGAGGCTTTGAGCAGGACAGCGGCTGCTGGGCCCAGCCCACCCCTCTTTCAGGACACTAGATGGTTATTCAGCCGAACCCCTCCAGGGGTAGAGGGGATTACAGGTCATACTTGTGACTTTACTTGAGTGTGGTCCACTAAAGCCCCCAGTTCTTCTTCCTTCACTCGAATTGCTTACTATCCAACTGCATCTCCCTGTCGGGGCAGGGTGGTGGTGAGATGGGGAGACAAAGGGTTGAGGACACATGCATTTTTCTCCCCGGTGGACTAGAATCCCATCTATAGGACTGGGCGTCAGCACCCGGGAAGGCCCAGTGGTCATGCTAGGAGAAGTTCTGTGCTGGAAGCTAACTGGCAGCCCTGGGTCTCTAAGGGCTGCTGCTACTTTATGGTGACCCCTCCCCCCAACTGTGACTTAGGAGAGAGCAGACACCTGGCTTCTGGGGCCTTGGGAAGTAGCCACCGGCAGGACATGGGAAGGAGCTGCATCAAGGGGCAATTTAACGGCCCAATTCCGAGAGCACCTGAGCCAAAACACGCCTTTACTCCCCCACCCTCCCAGCACCAGCTCCCCACGCAAGGGCCCAAGGGATCCCTCCCTGCCTTGTGTCCCACTGCACTCCTCTCAACAGACACTCGACTCTTTTGTTCAGTGCCCTTTCCCAGTGACCTTGCGGAGGAGGTGCTTCGAGTTGTCAGTGTTTCAGAATCGCAGACACAGAAGCTGAGGCCCAGCAAGGAGGAGTGACTTGTCCGAGGTCACCCAGCGAGGTGGTAGGGGGAGCTCAGATTTGAACCATGACACCTCCCAGGAGGGGAGTCCCAGCAGCTTGCTTAGTGCCTCTGTCCAGGCCCACTTCATGCTCTGGCTGCTAGTAATAAACCAGTATGTTCCACCACCATCAGCCATCCCCCCATTATTCCCATCACGGCCCTACAGAGCAAGCGCGGCACCTTTCCATGGGCTGTTGGGAGAAGGGAGAGGCGTTTAGGGCCCACAGACGGTGGCATGAGGGCTCTGGGCTCCGGGATGGGGCACTGAAGAGAGAGACAAAAGAGCACCTTTGCTTTCTTTCCCTGACACGGGAATCTGCAGCCAAGGGCCCAGGCCAAGGTCCTCCCGCACCCACTGTTTGCCTGCTGACCCTGAGGTATAGCCTGCGCCACTTGAGGGTTTGAGTGAGACCTCTGCCACGCATGCACCTTCTTCAAGATTCCTCTCAGCTGTGATCTTCCATGTTCTAGGGTCCTTTCCTTCCCCAGATTCCATGGCCCATGGCCCCCAGGCCTGACTTCAATCCTCTTATTCTACAAAGGCTACCAGCTATGAGGACACACCAGAATATCAGAGGTCAGAAACCTGGGCCACACAGACAGACAGATGGAAGGACAGCCTACCAGTCTCAGAAGGCCTGAGGGGAAGAAAAGGCTCTCAGGGTCGTTTATTTGGTTCTTGACAGATTGTGATTCAAGCTGAGGGTAGAGGTGACTTGGGCAGAAGGGAGACTAGGAGATGGCTCTAGAGGGCAGATCCCAACACCTGAGCAGGCGGGCCTTGGGGGAAGTGGGGGCCTCCATTGGGCAGCCTCCTCAGGAGGCCCCAGGGGAGCAGGGCCCTTCTCTTACTGTGGGACCAGACGCGAGAGTCCTCCCAGCTTGCTGAATGGGTTACCACTGCAAGGACAGAGGCATGTCCTTGCCTTCTGATCCAGCTGTCTAGTGCTTTCCCATCAGCACCCCCACACAGCTGTGTTTCTCAACACAGCTAGTGGACACTGTGGGCCCCAGGTCAAGGCACAGTGGGGCACGGAGGGAGGCAGCAGATACGTGGTGAATGGCTCAGCATGGAAGATCAACTGGGATGGGTGGCTCTGTGTGTGTGTGTGTGTGTGTGTGTGTGTGTGTGTGTGTGAGAGAGAGAGAGAGAGAGAGAGACAGAGAGAGAGACAGAGAGATAGAGACAGAGAGACAGACAGAGAGACAGAGACAGAAAGAGAGACAGAGACAGAGAGACAGACAGAGACAGAGAGACAGAGAGAGACAGACAGAGAGACAGAGAGAGACAGAGAGACAGAGAGAGGTGGAGGGAAGCACGAGGGCAGGAAGCCTCAGGGTGGCAAGCTTGCTGTGTGACCCCCTGATGCTGCCCTGCTGGTCTTGGGCTGTCGTCCAGGGAGGGCTCTCTGAAGGAAGTGTGGGTGCAGGGGGAGGGGCCAGGACCTTAGGGGAATGACTGCTTTACCTTGGCTTTCCAAGGTGAACAGTGCCCAGCATCAGTTTAAGTAGGTGCTGAGTAAATCCTAGTGGGGCAGCCTGGTATGGTTGGGGAAAGTGCCCAGTCCTGCCCCATAGCAATCTCGTGTCCTCAGGTAGGTCATTTCCCTTTCCCTTTCTGGTTTCAGTTTGTTGAGCTGTAGATTGGAGATACAGGGGCATCAAGGGAGTAGGGAGAGTCCCCAGCCTGGAGTCAGGAAGACTCCTCTTCCTGAGTTCAAATCCTGCCTCAGACACTTAGAAGCTGGGTGACCTGGGCAAGTCACATCACCCTGTTTGCCTCAGTTTCCTCATCTGTAAAATGGGCTGGAGAAAGACATGAGAAACCCCAAACCCCAAATGGGGTCCCAGAGAGTCCGATGCAACTGCAAAATGACCAAGAAGTGTAGACCATCAAACCTGGCTTCCAGGGCAGCTAGGTGGTGCATTAAGTAGATAGAGCACTGGCCCTGGATTCAGGAGGACCTAAGTTCAAATCCAGCCTCAGACACTTAACACTTACTAGCTGTGTGACCCTGAGCAAGTCACTTAACCCCAATTGCCTCACTTAAAAACAAAAACCAAAAACCTGGCTTCCTTTGTGTCCATCCCAGGCAGTGCTGTCTGCCTCCCTCAGACCTCAGGGAACACAGCTGTGCCTTCTCTAGTGCACTGTCTTACTTCTCTGTGCTCAGGGTCAGCCCCCTCGCAGCCAGTGCTTAGGAAAGGGTCCTTGAATGACTGGCACCCCTCCTCCAGGCATTCCCGGGGTGGAGTGAGGAAGACCTTTGTGAAGCTTAGGCTGCTGAGACACAGGTTCAGGGACTTGACCCCCAAGGGGCCCACAGGCTCTGCCCTGAGTTCAAGTCCTGAAACCTAGGGAGGACCGAAAACACCGGACTAGGCTGGAATCAGGAGACCCGGGTTCGAATGCTGGCTCTGTCCCTGATCAGCTGTGTGACGTGGCACCAGTCCTTGCTCCTGACAGTCACCTGCCCTTGGGCTCCTCAGCCTATGCCCGTGCAGTGACTAACCTGGGGCCATGAGGAAGTCAAGGGTCAGAGGAAGGAGGAAGGGCATGAACAAGAGGGGGAGCGTCCAGCTGGGGAGACCTCCCCATCCTCCTGTGCCAGCTGGGGGAGGGCAGCCTTTGGCATGGGGGGAGGCAGGCTGTCAGGGCCCAGGGACCACTAGCACAGGCAGCCAGTAAACTGGCAGAGCTCAGTGGGGCAGGAGATGGCCCTGGTTCCAGGCTTGGAGCCTTTCCTGGGGCTGGAGGGGGGCGGGGAGGACGCTCCCCAGCTGAACAACTCTTTATGTCCCTGAAGTGTGGGTGACTTCAGGGGGCTCTCCCTCAGGGATTGCCTTATTACAGTGTGTTCCCAGCAGACCGCACACGTGCCCCCACCATTCACCTCGTCACACTCCCAGAATCCTGCCAGGCCTGCGCACTGGGCAGGGAGGACTGGAAAGAGGCCCTCCCCAAGACCCAGGCCTTGTGGTTGGGTGGGGAACAGTGCCTGCTAGGCAGCCCCTGCGGAGTTGGCGGGGGTCTCTGTGCCCTGGCTCTTCTCCCTGCGGCTCAGCCGCTCCCTGGGAGAATGGATAAGCATGGAAAACAAAGGGAACGGGAGCCGGCGGCAGGAAGAGCCACGGGGGCCGCAGCCCTGGTCCTGCGAGCGGCGCCACCCTTTCCCTCCAACGCGCCGCCCTCCCTCTTCCCCCAGTGCGCCGGCCGCCGGAGCCTTAGAACCTTAGAACGAGGACCCTCTGCCTGGCCCGGGCCGCCGCAGAACGATCACGCACACAGACCGCACAGAGCATCGCCGGGCCCGCGGGCTCAGGTCGCGCCATACTTACCGTCTGGTTGTCCTCGTAGAGCTTCAAGTCATAGCCGCTGAGCTCCACGCAGAAGATTATTGCTGTCACTCCCTCGAAACAATGAATCCATTTTTTGCGCTCTGACCTCTGGCCCCCCACGTCCACCATTTTGAACGTCAGCTCCTTGAAGGTGAACTTGTTCTCCACAATGCCAGTGGTCATGTCCCGGGAGCGCAGAATGTCCTCGACCGTGGGGATGTAGTCCAGTGCGGCGATCCTTTCGAGGTCGTTCAGGTAGTAGGCCGCATTGTCCTCCAGGTGGTACTCGCTGGAGCGGCAGAAGCACTGCTGCACCCCTGGGTCCGCCCAGAGCCGCTTCATGACGCCCAGCAGCTCGGGGGTGATCTCCCCGCGGCTCTCGGCGGGGCCCGTCAGGGCGAAGAGCTGCACGGCATCGTAGGCCCGGTCCGGGTTGTGGAACTCGATCTTGAGAGCCGCCAGCGCGCGGATGATGCGCGTCAGGGAGTCGATGGCGTTGTAGACGATCAGGGGCTTGTACTCCTTGCAGGCCTCCAGGTTGAAGCCCCCGCTGTGGATGATCTTCATCTGCTTGACGATGGTGCTCTTGCCCGAGTTACTGGTGCCCAGGAGAAGCAGCTTGATCTCTCGGCGTTGGCGCTGGCTCTCTGAGCGCAGGTGGCGGTCAATCCTCCTGGACCGCCGGGCTGCCTCTTTGTCCTCCGAGCTTTGCCGACATCCCATGGTATAGCAGCGGGGAGCCGGCCGAAAGGGCGGGGAAGCTGAGACGGGATCTGGCTCTGCCTCTCCCTCTCTGGCTCGCCCGCTCCTCGGTGCCTCTGCGTGGGGAGCTGCAGCGTCTTTGAGTCCGCGTGTGCCAGGTGCACCTTGTGGAAAAAAAGAACAGAACTCTCCAATACCCGATGGGCCAACAGGTCTGTACCAACCAGCTCACTCCCAGCAGGGGGGTGAAGACCTGCAGACGGGCAGCCACAGACGGACTGTTTCTTCCCCGCCTCTCATGGTGCTCCCCTGCCCACAGAAGGAATGGTGGCACATTCCCTTTAACGAGAAGACACGTCCCTTCTCCTCGGCTTGGCCCGATCTCTCAGGGACCCCTTCCTCTTCGGCATAATGATTTGCCTTCCTTCGGGCCAAAGGTGAAGAGCTGCACAGTTTGGGCTCGGCCTCCGTTTGCCTGTCTTTTAACTCTATTTTCTTGTTGCTCTGGAGATGTTGCCAGGGTCGGCTGGAGAGCCTCCCGGTGCTGCTGCCGCCGCGGCTGCTACAGTGCCCTCTTCGCCCCTCCTGGATCGGGCTCTTGCAGGTCAGATCTGGGCATCCTTGTCCCCCACCTGCCAAACAGAGAGAAAAAGCAATGAGTGCCGGAAGGAGCAGCCTCGCTCTCTTGCTGCCTGCATCTTCCTGCATCTTTATCACTCCCGATCACCACCAGGCACCCCCAAGCTGCAGATAAGAAGCAAAGGAAGGCATTTCTGAGAGTCCAAGCCTGATAGCCCAGCCAGAAACACAGGAACAGCTGATGTCTCCTGGCCTCGGAAATGTGTTCCCCAAACAATGGTAAATCAAATGCCCTTTTCTTTCCAGCCTGCTGTGGTGTTATTATCCAAACCCACAGGAAAACAAACAGTGTCTCGCTGTGTCCCAATTCACTCCCAGCTAGAGCCAGCCGCCAGCCTGCCCAGCCCTGTTCTGACTGGTTTGCCCCAAGCAAAGGACGAGAGGGAAGGGTGGAGGCTCAGTTGGGCCTCCTCAGCCCAACCCACTGTGTTTACTGTACCATTCATTCCCTCCCTCTACTCCTGGCCCTTGGGTCCCTCTGAGCTCCAGCCTGGCTTCCCGTCCGGGCCCCACCCCTTGGATTTGCACAGGCCCCACCATTCCTTGCAGGGTATTGCTGAGCTTGGAGGAGACAACCTTGACCCCCCTCCCCTGCCCTTTTATCTTCCTTTGGGGAGAGGAAACGGATTTAATAGAAAATTCCCTGAGCTTGGATTCAGGAACTCTAGGCTTGAGTCAGAAACACTGCTACTGAGTGCTGGGGTGACCTTAGGCACATCCCTCTCCCATTTGTCAAGGAGGGGGAGGTTGGGTCACAGGGATGGGAAGGGATCTTCTCAGTGTGGTTCATAGTTCTTGGAGGGTGAGTGAACCAGCTGGGGCCATGAGAGTCCCATTGGACAGCTCACTCTTCTGGAGCACTTCACAGTTTACAAAGCACTCTCCTCACAGTGATCCTATGGGACATTCAAATGCAAGAGGGGTTTGGAAACATCTACTAGTCACAAGGCACTTTGCCAAGCACTGGGGATACAGAGAAGCTTACATTCCACAGGGTGGGGTCCCATCATCACCTCGTCCCAGACAGGGATGATGCTGAGGAGAGACTGAGGGGCACCAAGGAGAGGTGGGCCCTAGGAATCTTGTGTGTGTGTGTGTGTGTGTGTGTGTGAGTGAGAAGCAATTGGGATTAAGTGACTTGCCCAGGGTCACACAGCTAGTAATTGTCAAGTGTCTGAGGTTGGACTCAAACTCAGGTCTTCCTGAATCCAGGGCCAGTGCTCTATCCACTGTGTTACCTAGCTGCCCCAGGCCCTAGGAATCTTTAATGAGGGAGTGGTCATTGACATCTGGAGGGGGACCTAGCTGGCTTCATGGAGCCTTGAAGGGGGATTCATTTCATTTCCACCAAATTGTATTACACATGCAAAGCCCCATGCTGGGCGCTGGGGATATTCTGAAAGACAGTGATGAAGGGGGACGTTGAGGCATGGGATGGTGTATCCAAATGCAAAAACAGAACGTCAAGTCTAGGCATTAGCCAGAAATGCAGTTGTTCTGGGACTCGGAGTAGATGGAGAGTAACTCAGATTAAGGCTGGAAAGGTGGGTTGGAGCCCAATTAGAGGGTCCCAAAATGCCAGGCCGAAGGGACTGTACTTGATCTGAGGGCCAGTGGGCTTGCCTGGGCCAAAGGTTTTGGAGCAGGGGAATGGCCTGGTCAGACCTGGTGCTTGGCAGTTTGGAGGATCGTCTGATTGCCAAGAGATTGCCAAGGTCCAGGCCAGGAAGAATGAACACCTAAGTTGTGATGGTGGCCCTAGGAGGAGGGGACAGATTTGAGGGATGATGCAGGTGTCCTGATTTTACAGGTGAAGAGCCTTGAGCTTCAGCGTTGAGTTCAGATGCTGGGCGTACACAAGTGACCAATGACAAAATGAGGAATGACAATCCATACTCATAGATATTCAGAGAAGGAAAGATGAGAAGGCTTCTTGGAGGAGGTCAGGCTTGGGTTAGTTTGGCTTAAAAGGGGGTGGGTTTAAATATAAGATCTTAGATGGGTTAAGAAAACAACTTCTAAGGGGGCAGCTAGGTGGCGCAGTGGATAGAGCACCATTCCTGGATTCAGGAGGACATGAGTTCAAATCTGACCCCAGTCACTTGACATACTTAGCTGTGTGACCCTGGGCAAGTCACTTAACCCCAACTGCCTCACCAAAAAAAAAGAAAAAGAAAACAACTTCTCATGTACAAGAGAGGGGAGGCTGGTCTGAAAGAGACAGGGGAAGTTCAGCCCCCCCATCAGCAGTGTGATATGGCACCCAAAGGTCTGTGGGACCTCCGCCTACAGTTAGAGTGTCCAGGACTAGGGAGGTCACTTTCCTGCTATCCTCTGCTCTGGTCGGCACATTCAAGGAAAGGCATGGAGTGTCTGGAGAGGGTCCCAATGAGGACAACTGGATGTTGGATGGCCTTCAGTGGAAGGAACTGAGGAGGGTTAGGTTTTCGTAATGGCCTCAGAGAGGGAGTGGGAGCTGCAAAGGGGCAAATGGAAGCTTCCTAAAGGGAGTTGCTACCTTGGGAGTGGGGGGAGTCCCTGGAGTTGGGGGAGTCCCTGTCACTGGAGGGCTTCAAGCCAAGACCAGACGATCACTTGGGGGGGGGGGAGGTATGTCATAGAGGATGCTCTTGTACCTTCCCATCCTGAAGAAGAAGAAGAAGGGGATTCTAGGTGGACAGAGGGGCACACAGGAAGAAAAATATAGGACATGTGTGGGTGTTGCTGAGTGGTTTCCTCTCCAGTTCTCCAAATGTTATTCAGCAGGTGTAGAGTACTGGACAGTGTGGATTCTGGGGAAGATAAGATATAAGCACCTTGGCACTCAGCCTTACATACACCCTCATACTGAGCCGCTTTATGAGTCATTTGTATCCATGCAAATAGAAGACATTTAATTAAGTAGCAAAGTGAATAAAGAGATAAGAAAAGATTTCCCTATGCACACATGGGTTAAACTCCCACAGGTTACCTTACCACCGACTGGGGAGGGCACCACACAAAAAACATGTGACAGTTGAACATACATGTAAGGAGTGTACGTGAAAGAAGCATTAAGGTCAGGGAGATGCCGGGAACCTGAGTGGCCAGAGTGTGTGTGGGAGGCATACATATTAGGGACATGCATGGCCAGGGCAGTTCACACCTCTGAGAATCTTCAGGGCTACTAATGTCCTCTAGTGACATCACACTCTCTGCTGGGCTCTGCTTTTCACTGGGCATGTTGTCTGCCTTAGGTACATTATTTCCATGCTGGGCACTATATCTCCACTGGACACATTTGTTGAACATCTCCAATTTTCACCGCTCTATGGACACTGAGTTTCTCTCTTTGCCACCTCTTCAGACCTATCTACTGATCCTTGGCTCCTATCTACTAAGTGTGATGACTAGAAAGCCTCTCCCTGATAAAAGAGGGCTGGACTCTTTTACTCTAGTCAACGGCAGCTGAGTAAAAGTTATCCAGAGTGCCCCAGCCCAAGATTAAGTCTATTCTTTTGACTGCCAGTGTCCAGGCGTGATTTAAAGTCTCTTGTTCCAGACATCTATTTGATAGGCTTAGAAAATTCTTTGTAACTTCTGTTTAAACCCAAATGGATGGGGCAGCTAGGTGGCACAGTGGATAAAGCACCGGCCCTGGATTCAGGAGGACCTGAGTTAAAATCTAGCCTCAGACACTTGACACTTACTAGCTGTGTGACCCTGGGCAAGTCACTTAACTCTCATTGCCCCGCACTAAATAAACAAACAAATAAATAAAATAAAATAAAAATAAAAAAAATAAACCCAAATGGATTTCCTGTTCCCTCAAATTGAGTACTTAAAAAAAAATCCTTTACAGGAGCTAGATATCAGCTGGGTCTTTGAAATTTGTTCCAAGTTCTTCTTTGATGGGCATTCATATGAAGTTGAGCAAAAAAGGCAAGGGCGTTGCTGTCCAACTCATAGCCCACATTCTTGCCTTTATCATGTATACATTGATGCTCACTATGGAACATTCCTCTACAAGGCCCACCCCACTTCTCCCTAGAGCCTCTGTTGTGAAGGGGCCAAGGCAGCCTTCCTTCCTTCCCCTCTCAGCCCAGTTCCAGACTTTCTGGACTTTGAAATCATGCTGGGTACTTTGGTTCCCCCATCCCCACCCCCCTGATTTTTTAGCTCCCTTTTGTGTGATGCTTATTAATGAGGAGGAGGTTGGTGCTGTCTTCCCCCATATGTCAGCAACAAAATGACCCTGCCTTTTGTGAAGTATCATCCCGGGCTCCTTATATAAAGTTTAGGGGTCCTTGCTGTCGACATGACATATACAATGCACGATGAAGGAGGCAAGTGGTAAAGTGGAAAGAATACCAGATTTAGAGTGCAAGGATCTGGGTTCAAATCCTGACTTGGCTGGATACTACTTGATCAAGTCACTTCCCTTCCCTGAGCTTTAGTTTCCTCTTCTGCAAAATAGTGAGTTGACCTAAGCTAGTGTCTGAGGTCTCTTCGATCTTCAAATTTTCAGATACTTTGGATTAAAGAACATCATGTTGGGTGTAAGCAAGGTTTAGACTGTCAGTGCTTTGGAGGCCCAGTGAGGGGTATGGGAAATCCCTTCCTCTTCTCATTGAAAGATGCTTGGGGTGGGAGAGGGAGGGATCTGGGGGATCAGAGTCATTGATCTGGAGTGGAAGGTGGCCTACGGGCTATCTAGGTCAAACCTCTGATTTTCCAGGTGAGTGAGAAAGCAGAGGCCCAGAGAGATTAAGTAATTTCCCCCAAATTGGGAGGCCAAGACCTTCCTGCTGGGCCAGACGGTGCCTTTCCAGGGCCTTGTGCACTCTCTGGCCTGCCTGCCTACCGGGGAGGAACACTTGCTAGCTCATAAAGTCTGCTTCCCCTGCTTGGCTGACCTTGGCCCAGCTTGCCCAGTGTGCCTTATTTCTGTCCTTGACTTGTCTTTCTTTCCCCTTCCCCACCTCTCCTCTGCTGCCTGGGCTCCTGGTCAGAGCAGTCTCTGGGCCTGGACATCGTGAGTTTCAGCTCCAGCCTGGCCTCGCTTTTGCAGGTGGGTTCCTTCCAGGGGCTGTGGGCCGGGCAGCCTGGCTTGTCCCTCAGCAGGGAGTGGCCCAGTATCATAAACAGGACTTAATATGGAGAAGGTCTCAGTCCAGCGAGGAGCTTGAACTGTCAACAGGCTCTCCCTTTTCTAGGTCTCGGGTGGGCATGTGACAAGAAGATGGATCCGAGAGCTGTCAGAAGCAGTGACGTTGGGAAAGAAGTGAAGGAGGAAATCTCAGGACACGAGCAGGAAGGTTTTGTTTCCTGGCGAGGGCGTGCCAAGGAGGAGCCTGGCTCGGACTTCCTGAGTCGCCTCCCCGTTGTGGTTGTGTGTCTAGCTTAACAAGGTGTTCAAGTGGCTTGATGAGGTTAGACTTTGACACTACAAACTGCTTGGCTCAGACCATTGGTGCCTTCGCTCCAGGAACAACACCACATTGAGAGTGATTGATGGATTCCTGGCCCATTTCATAACCTGGTCTTTAGAAGAGAAAGCCGGGACACAGATGTCTACTTCTGTCACTCTGTGACCTCCCTTGCCATCATAGGAAAGACCCTGGACCCTGACTCAGAGCACAAAAAGACACTGATAACAACTCTAGGGAGAATTCCTACTTATCTTGCACTCGGCTTGCTTTGTGTGCTATTTGTTTGCATATTGTCTGTCATGATAGACCCCAAGCTCCTTGAGGGTAGGACTCTTTTTTTTTTTTTTGCAGGATAATGAGGGTTAAGTGACTTGCCCGGGGTCACACAGCTAGTAAGTGTCAAGTATCCGAGGCTGGATTTGAACTCAGGTCCTCCTGAATCCAGGGTCGGTGCTCTATCCACTGCGCCATCTAGGTGCCCCCAGACTCTTTGGATTTTTTGTATTCTCAGAGCTTAGCACAGTGCCTAGAACGTAGTAGGCACCTAATCAATGTTTCTGATTGGTTGATTTCTTTTTTTTTAATTAATAAAGTATTTTTTTTCTGTTACATGTAAAGATAGTTCTCAACTTTTGTTTATACAAGCTTTACAATTTCAGATTTTTCTCCCTCTCTCCCCTCCCTCCCCCCTCCCCGAGACAGCAGGTAATCTGATATAGGTTATATATATATACACATAATAACATTAAACATATTTCTGCATTAGTCATGTTATAAGAGAAAAAATCAGAGCAATGATGAAAAAGATTGGTTGATTTCCGAGAGATGAGAGTGAGAGACAGATGCAGAGAAGGCTTACCAAGACAGACCCAGGCTCAGTCAGTTGAGAAACATGGATTAAGCACCTACTGTGTGCCAGGTATCTGAGAACAGAAGCAAAGTGGCCCCTGTCCTTGAGGAGCCTACAGTCTAGTCAGACAACACAACAACACAACTTGGACATTTGAGGCATATATACTCAATGTATACAAGGTGCTTTGGGGGATGGGGGAGGAAAGACACCTGCATGAAAGACTTTGACGTATGAGGTGGCTTCTAAGTGGGGGAGGTGAGGAAGATGGGCCCTCTTCACAAGGTCATGAAGATGGCGTTCTATCTGGGGGCAGATCCCTCCTTTGATGGGGGAGACTTTGGGCAAGTCATTTTAAATGTCCCTATCTATAAAGTGAGAGTCGTCCCGATGATCAGAGTGAACGTTTGGTCGGGGGGGTAACAAGCTGGAGTTTTGATGCGGACTTCTTGGGATGGTAGGGACTCGAGGGGGATGCTCAGGCTTGTCTGTGGGCAGCTGGGAAGAGGCCAGCCAGTGGTGACAGAATGAAGACAAGGGAGAGGGGAGCGTTTTGCTGAAGATGCATGGAGCAGGGCTAGCCTGGGAAGAAGAGTCGTTCCTGCATCCCAGACTGGAGCTGCGGAGGAGAAGGGAGGGGGACAACTTGCAGAGAAGGGAGAAGAGGGAGCTCGTAGGGCCTGGCCCTGGCCTTCTTAGTCAAGGCTGGGAGGGTTGGTGACAGGCCGCCCCTGGGAGAAGTGTGGTAGAGTCACTCAGGGAACCTCTGTCTCTGTGGCTGCAGTGAGGGCCCAGTTTAGATCAGATGGTCAGCCAGGTTGTGTGAACTTCTCAAGGCCCTGTCGGCTAGGGACTGAGCAGGCATGACTGTAGGGTTGGGGTTCTGGCAAGGCCCAAGGGGCGACAGGATGAGGGAACAAAGGATCCAAGAGCGGAGGAATGTGTAGACCTGAACTGGGTAACTAAAGGGTTGGGGCTGGAAAAGAGGCAGCTTAAGCTAGAAGCAGGGTGAGAGTCTGGGCGGAACGGAGGGGTGAGGGAATGGCCGCTGTGGTGCAGATGACAGCTGGGCTAGGAGAAGGGAGGCACAGGAGTGAGCTAGAACGAGAGGATGCTGGCCCTGGATAAAGTCGTTACAGGCTCAGACTCGGGGCAGAGGTCATCTGGTCAAGCTGGCACTTGAAGCATAGCCCCCAGCATAGGCTCCTGTCTTTGTTGGAAGACCTTGGAGGGTGGGTGGGCAGAGAGCTGACCTTTGGCAGGGCTTCTTCCCTTGGGGTGGACTTGCCTCTGTGTAACCTTCGCCCCTGAGCCCTGGTGCCACTTGCAGTGAGTCTATCTCCTCTTTCATGGAAGTCAGCAGTCCTTGTCCCCAGGCTAAAAGTCCCCAGTTTCTTCAGGTGATCTTCCAGTGAAAGCAGGGCCTTTCCCCATGCAGATTGATTCCCTCAGATACTCTCCAATGGTCACTAAATGCACTCACCCAAGACAAACCCAAAATGGCCACCAGGGAACCTGAGGCCCAGTCAGCTGATGGTCAGGGAGCCGGCCAGCCTTCCAGTGATCTTTGAAAGACCATGACTGTATGCTTGCCAGAAGACTGGAGAAGGGTGTGGGGATAAATAATTTGAGACATATTTTCTGGGTAATTTAATCATTTTATTAATAAGGCCAGCAGGTTACTAATAAAAGGATGGTCATTTGGCCTTCTCTCTTAGACTCAAGACCCCTCATGGTGGGGGGGCTCACAGTTTATGTGCCCTTCAAAGAGTAGGTGTTCAACTCTATTTGGATAACACCATGGAAGGTGAGCTATATTAAAATGAGGGTCATGGCATACCAGACTTTGGCCACCCAAATCTTAGTCAAAGAGACATAAATTTCCATTTCACCTGTTTTGACAGTAGGGATACTCAACACTCTCCCAGACCTGTCTGAGCAAAAACAATGAGAAATTGTCTACCCATTAGGCCAACTTCGAATTTCTCTTACTGTCGCATTCAGTCTTGACAGGGGGAAATCTTTAAGAGTGATTTCCCACACTGGTTGGTTTCTGGATGGATGAGGAAGTAGAAAAGGGGAAAAACCTTGGCCCTAACACAATCAGTTATTCAAAGCAAGGGCAGGGAATGAAGGCTACAAAGGATAGGCTGGGGAGCGAAGAGCTGGGGAGGAAGCAGGGACCCGAGAAATCTGGCCAGGCTCCGGCTAAGACCAGGTCATGCCAGAATCACCTTGTTTCCCTTAGCAGTCTCTGGTCACAGGCAGTGCTGTGGACAGGGCTGCCCTAGATTTGAGCACGGCCCTTTTACCAAAGTCCCTTGTGCCATTTTTGTGGAGGAGAGAGAGATGTGGGGGAGGTTGGTTCAGAACCGGCAGAGGAGCCAGACCTAAAGAAGAGTTCACTGCTGAACGGTGCCCACCCAAGGGTCTCCAGTAGAGTGCTCCAGGGATCTGCGCCCGCCTCATGCTATTTCACACGTATAGACAGCCCTGGCCTGCTCGATCTTAGACGTTTGATGAGAAACGTTCAGATGAGAGAACTGAGTCAGGATCTGGGCAGAGTGGTGCACGAACTCTGTTAGGAGGAGATTGGATAAGGGCAAGAGCAGCATCCCAGGACTCGAGGAAGAAGATGTGGCTAGATGGCAATTGGTCTGCTGGCAGAGACGGGCTAGGGGCGGCCACAAGCTCTAGGGGAGCCACGAGTGTTCTCTTGTGGGCAGCCCCACAGTCTGCCGAGAGCACAGGTGAGATTGGTAGGTGGGAGAGGAGCAGGGGTCCCCCTGCACCAAGCCCCTTCTGTGTTCCATCGGGTCCAGTGCCAGAGCCCCCATGAAGCACCTACTGTGTGTGAGGCACTCATCTTGGCGCCATGTTCTGAGAAGGAAGTTGCTAAGTGGGGAGGGGCATCTCGGGTTGAAAGCACTGGCTGTGGTTGTCACAGTGCAGGTCCCAAATGCCACTCCCCCACTGCCGGCTGGGTTCCATGCTGGGTGCTGTGCTAGGACTGAGGATACAGAAATGACTCTGGCCAGCGGCTGCTCGGAGGAGTTTCCATTCTCCCTGGGGGCTATGACACATGAGCCAGTCTGCACATGGAGTTCTGGAGTCTTTGGCAGACTGTTGGGAGACAGAGGGACCAGGCCCAAGAGAAGCAAATTCAGAGGAATGGGCCGAAATGACAGGCGAGTCCGGTCTTGATGTCAGGAGACATTTGGTGACAAGAGTGACAAGTAGGCAGCTTCAGGAGATAGGGAGCTCCCAGGCCTCGATGGCTACGTGGGGTGGGGTAGAATGATGGGGAGGGGATTCTTGGTGAGGTACAGCTCCTGAGACCCCCTCCACCCCAGAGATCATCTTTGACATGGAAGGATTCTGTGATGAGGAACGGATGCCCATGGCACTGCCAAGGGCAGGAGGGACCTGTTGTTTCCACCCTCACTCACATTACAGCACCCAGGAGAATGGCTGGTCCAAAGCAGGCAGTTAAACGGTGCTTGATGAATACTTATTAATCACCTGCAAATTCAAAGCACCTGCCTAGGGTTGTCTTCCTGCCATAGCCTGGGCACAGATTCTATGGTGAGGAGGCTTTGTTCAAGCCTGGGGGCCCCGGCCTTGTAGGATGAACAAGAAAATCCAGATAGATCAGTAATCAAATGCTTGGGGAGCCCCAAGCCTCACAGAACACAGGATGTCAGAGCTGGGATGGCATTTAGAGCAGAGAATGTCAGAAGAGGGACCTTAGAAAAGACAAAGAACTGGCAGGGGCCTTAGAACATGGAATGTCAGGATTGGGAGAGACTTAGACAAAGAATGTCAGAGCTGGGAGGGGCCTGAGAACAGGGGATGTCAGGGCTGGGGGCGGGGGGGGGGGATGTCAGAACTCGTTGAGTAGCAGAAGAAAAGCAGGAGGTGCAGACAAGCTGAGTCCGAGCCGTCTTGCAGGAGGAGGTCAGCGGTTCTGGAAAGGTTACAAAGGGTCTGGTTTTCATGAGTTCTCTCATTGGGATTCCACAAGGATGACAGAGGCAGCTACTACAGCCATTCTCATTTCTGCTCAGGACTGCAGTGGGAAGCATGCTGGATCAGGAGCCCAAAGCCCTGGGTTCAAATCCTGACTTCCACTTATTGCCCCTGTGATCTTTACAATGCAAATGTTGGACCAGGAGACCTTTAGGTTCAGTTAAATCTCCGGTCCTGTGATTTTATAATTGACCCTGAGGAGGAAAACTGGGGATGGGGAAGGAAGGAGCGAGCAATGGATGAAAAGTAGGTTCTTAGAGCTTCGACTTAGAGATTATCCTTCAGTTGTCTTGTTTCCTTCTTCCTCATTATTTTACAGATTGGGAAACAGGCCCATCTAGTGCATGCCATCAGTGGTATGGCAGAGGCCCTGCTGTCCTGGCAGACGCTTGGGCTGTGGAGGGCAAAGCGAGTGGGGGTTCCTAGTGCTCATGGCCCAGCTCAGAGGCTGCCTCTTCTGGGAAAGCTCCCCCCACCACACAACTGGGAATGACCCCTATCCTCTCTGAGCTGGCTTTGTCTGTCCCACACATTTGGTGCCCAGCCTTCACAGTAATGCCTCATCTATCCAGCATCATGGATAATGGAGGGACATTGGAAAAACTGCTGGGCTCAGGAGGGACCTGGGTTTGAATTCTGCCTGGGTGGTCAATCCTTGGCAAGTCACAACACCCTAGAGCTTCAGGCTAACGTCCGTCCTCCCTATCTCTCCGGGTTGTAATGGTGCCTTGACCCGCATAGATAGACAGGTGCCAGATGATGCCCCATGGGCTTCATGAGTCGCTCTGACTGCCCTCGTCTGCTTTGCAGATGTGGGCAGACAATCCCAGCTAACTCCCCCCCAACAGTGGTTTACATGAGCCATCCAAACCCGCCATCTGGACAGGAGTCGCTACTGACTGCCAGGCTTGTGCCACACTGGGCCCCCTCGCTCCTCTCGTGTCTCTACTCGGTTCCCTGGGGATCTTTTCTGCTCCTGGGGAGTTGGTTACCATCTCTGTGCAGAGGACTCTCATTCCCCTCTTCCTGCCCCATCGGCCTGTTGGATATTCCTGCCTTGATGGAAGATCAGCATCTCAGACTCACCACACTCACACTTTGCCCTCCTCAAGTCGCCCCTCTACCAAACATCTCTCTTTTGGTTGAGGTCACCACCATCTGGGCACAAAGTCACCTAGCCTTGTGACCCCCTTTCCCTGACTCCTGCCCCTTGTGTACCTAGTTCTGCCCTACCCCTCCATCCAGTCAATCAGCAAACTCTGTCAGCTAGAGGCAGCCTAGTGGTTTGGTGAATACAGAACTGGCCCTGGAGTCTGGAGGATCTGAGTTCAAATCTCACCTCAGACACTCCCTGTGTGACCCTGCTCAAATCACTTAACCTGAATTGCCCCAAACATCCAGGGCCCCTCTCCAGGGATGTTTGTCTATCTTGCGACGGGACCCAGATGGTTCTGGAGGGAGAGAGTGAGGCTGGCGACCTTGCACAGCCTCCCTCACTTCAATCCAATTCACTGCAAGTCATGACGGCACCCCGAGGTCATGGCCCTCTGAGAATGATGGATAGCCAGCAGCAACAATGTTCTGTCATCTAGACAGTGATGGGCCTGGAGTCAGGAAGTCCTGAGTTCAACTCTGACACTTTCTGGCTGTGTGACTCTGGGCAAGTCATTTAATCTCTGTTTGCCTCAGTTTCCTAATTTGTAAAATGGGGGTAATAATAGCACCTACCTTGAAATGTTGTTATGAGGCTCAAATGAGATAATAATTTTAAAGTGCTTGGCCTAGTGCCTAGTACATAGTAACCATTATATAATGTTATCTGCCACTACCACCACTACCACCATCCCTGGGAAAGCCACTTAGTCCTTGTGCCCCAGTTTGCTCAGCTGTAAAATGCAGTTAATAATGGCACTGACTTCTCAAGGTGGTTGTGAGGATCTAATGAGATAATGTGGTACACAGTACGTGCTTAATCAATGCTTTCCCCCTTCTTTACTCCCTCTCCCTCCACAACCTCATTTGTATCATCCCTTTCTCTTTACTATCACACCTACCATTTGTGCTATGGCAATAGACTTCTTTTTTTTTTGTTTGCAGGACAATGGGGGTTAAGTGATTTGCCCAGGGTCACACAGCTAGTAAGTGTCAAGTGTCTGAGGCTGCATTTGAACTCAGGTCCTCCTGACTCCAGGGCCGGTACTTTATCCACTGTGCTGCCTAGCTGCCCCCGCTAATAGAATTCTAACAGATGTCCCTCCTCCATCCAGCTGCAACGATAACCATTCCAAAGCACAAGTCTGACATGTCATTGGCTCACTCTCTTGCTCAAAAAACTGGCGAGTTGACTGTGTTAAAACCTGAAGAGTCTCTTTAGCCATTGGGGGTGGAAACGTTTCCAATCTGTATCACATCCTCTTCCTTCCCTGCTTTCTCACGCAACAGACTCCACATCATCTACCTGGTCCTTGAAGACTCCGGGATCTCCCTCAGGAGCATGCGTTGTTGGGCCCTGGCCTCGGGGACTGTCTGGTTGTCCTTTCATTAATGGGAAGGCT
The DNA here is from genome assembly GCF_019393635.1 of Dromiciops gliroides. Classification (NCBI taxonomy): domain Eukaryota; kingdom Metazoa; phylum Chordata; class Mammalia; order Microbiotheria; family Microbiotheriidae; genus Dromiciops; species Dromiciops gliroides. The sequence continues at coordinate 6,555,108 of NC_057861.1, forward strand.
GAGCTATCAGCTCTGGGTGTCTCCTCCCCCAACCCTACCTCCTACTGGCTGCTTTATCTCTGTCCCGGGAAACCAGAGATCCAATCTCATCGCAGCAACTCGTGAAAAAGATAATACTGTCAGAATCAGGTCTGAAATAAGGGCTCTTTTAGCTGGCTCTGAGCAAAATGAACGAGCCTTGGAGAAACCTGTTTTTCTCAACAATCTCTCACGGTCTTCCCTTCCCTTCCCTTCCCTGTCCTTTTCTTCCCTTCCCTTCCCTGTCCTTTTCTTCCCTTCCCTTCCCTGTCCTTTTCTTCCCTTCCCTTCCCTGTCCTTTTCTTCCCTTCCCTTCCCTGTCCTTTTCTTCCCTTCCCTTCCCTGTCCTTTTCTTCCCTTCCCTTCCCTGTCCTTTTCTTCCCTTCCCTTCCCTTCCCTTCCCTTCCCTTCCCTTCCCTTCCCTTCCCTTCCCTTCCCTTCCCTTCCCTTCCCTTCCCTTCCCTTCCCTTCCCTTCCCTTCCCTTCCCTTCCCTTCCCTTCCCTTCCCTTCCCTTCCCTTCCCTTCCCTTCCCTTCCCTTCCCTTCCCTGTCCTTCTCTTCTCTTCTCTTCTCTTCTCTTCTCTTCTCTTCTCTTCTCTTCTCTTCTCTTCTCTTCTCTTCTCTTCTCTTCTCTTCTCTTCTCTTCTCTTCTCTTCTCTTCTCTTCTCTTCTCTTCTCTTCTCTTCTCTTCCCTTCCCTTCCCTTCCCTGTCCTTCCCTTCCCTGTCCTTCTCTTCCCTTCCCTTCCCTTCCCTTTCCTTCCCTTCTCTTCCCTTCCCTCCCCTCCCCTTCCCTCCCCTCCCCTCCCCTCCCCTTCCCTTCCCTTCCCTTTCCTTCCCTTCCCTTCCCTGTCCTTCTCTTCTCTTCTCTTCTCTTCTCTTCTCTTCTCTTCTCTTCTCTTCTCTTCTCTTCTCTTCTCTTCTCTTCTCTTCTCTTCTCTTCTCTTCTCTTCTCTTCTCTTCTCTTCTCTTCTCTTCTCTTCTCTTCTCTTCTCTTCTCTTCTCTTCTCTTCTCTGCCCTGCCCTGCCCTGCCCTGCCCTGTCCTTCTCTTCTCTTCTCTTCCCTTCCCTTCCCTTCCCTGTACTCCTCTTCTCTTCTCTTCTCTTCTCTTCTCTTCTCTTCTCTTCTCTTCTCTTCTCTTCTCTTCTCTTCTCTTCTCTTCTCTTCTCTTCTCTTCTCTTCTCTTCCCTTCCCTTCCCTGTCCTTCTCTTCTATTCCCTTCCCTGTCCTTCCCTTCCCTTCCCTGTCCTTTTCTTCCCTTCCCTGTCCTTCTCTTCCCTTCCCTTCCCTTCCCTTCCCTTCCCTTCCCTTCCCTTCCCTTCCCTTCCCTTCCCTTCCCTTCCCTTCCCTGTCCTTCCCTTCCCTTCCCTGTCCTTCTCTTCCCTTCCCTGTCCTTCCCTTCTCTTCCCTTCCCCGTCCTTCCCTTCTCTTCCCTTCCCCGTCCTTCCCTGTCCTTCCCTTCCCTTCCCTTCCCTTCCCTTCCCTTCCCTTCCCTTCCCTTCCCTTCCCTTCCCTTCCCTTCCCTTCCCTTCCCTTCCCTTCCCTTCCCTTCCCTTCCCTTCCCTGCCCTTCCCTGCCCTGCCCTGCCCTGCCCTGCCCTGCCCTGCCCTGCCCTGCCCTGCCCTGCCCTGCCCTGCCCTGCCCTGCCCTGCCCTGCCTCTAAATGGCTCTCTATCCTCATGGCACTCTGATTCTCCTTAACATGGCTGACTGGAGAAGCTGTGCCCGTTTTTCCTCTGTTTAGAAATCTTCAGGGGCTTCCTGTTGCTGACAAAGTCTAAACTCCCTTCTCCTGGTTTTCCAGGCCCTACACCATCTGGCCCTTGCTGCCTTTCTAGGGTTATAGTTTTGCTGCCTGGGATTCCCCAAACAAATCGCTGTGTTTCCTTCATCTGGGCCTCATGCAGTTCCTTCCCATCCATCATTCAAGGCCCAGATAAAATGCCCCCTTTTTGAGAAAGCCTTCCCAGGTACCTCATCTGAACTTCTGCCAAAAAGTGCTCCCAGATAGGCTGGGTTCATTGATGTAGAGTGTCCAGAATCAGGGAGGTGAGTATCGCCCCGTCCTCTGCCCCTGTTAGATTCTAGCTGGAGTACGATGTTCGGCTTAGTTTTAGGAAGGACATTTTATAAACTGGACCTTGGGCAAAGGAATCATCCCCATTAAAGTGATAAACCCTTTGGTTGAGCGTACATCTGTCTCCCTGGTTTATGCCCTGCCTGATATTTATGGTCACGGGGATATTTCTGTTCCTGTGTATTTGATGACCAGATGGTGAAGACCTTGTTGTTTTGTTTGAAAAATACCTTTTCATCATCGATGAACCATAAGAAAAGTGGGGCCTCCTATTCCCCACAGCTCCTGCACCATGAGCCTGCCACCTTGGGCGTCAGAGGACCAAGGTTCAAGCCTTGGCTCTGTGAGCTCTAAATGTCTGACATTGGGCCCACTCCTCTGCCCTCTTGGGCTTGGCATGCCTTCCAGACCCGTGATCCTCTCCTTACCCTCCTGGAGGACATCGAGTCGCGCATGGATGATGCTGTACACACAGGACCAGGCCTGTCACTGCTAGTGTGCGGCACCCGCTCATTTACCCCTTTCCACCTGGATGAAGCCTGAGGTTCTTGGCTGAGCCTTCAGGATCTGTACCCTCTCTGCACTTAGCAGCCCCGCCTTGTTCCCTCTGTCTGGTTCTGTCCCTTGGTTCTCCTTAGTGCCGCCATCCCAGACCCCGAGGTTCTCACTCATAGGGAAGGGCAGCAGCAGCATGATTTCTGTCTGAAGGGCCGCCATTGGGAAAGATTACACTTGTTCTGCTTGGTCCACAGGGCATAACTAGGAGTGACAGGACGGAGCTGGAAGGACACAGGTTTAAGCAAACTGAGGCAAAACCTCCTGACTAAGGGGGCAGCTAGGTGGTGCAGTGGATAGAGCACCAGCCCTGGCCTCAGACACTTAACACTTACTAGCTGTGTGACCCTGGACAAGTCACTTAACCCTCATTGCCCCGACAAACAAAAAACAAAAACAAAAACAAAAAACCAAACCTCCTGACTGTTTGGGATTCCCTGTATACTGTCACATAAAAGGGCATGTGATAAGTACATCAATGAAGTGCAAACCAAGTTTTGTTCCAGCACTGTGGGTGTAGGGGATGGGGAATTTCTTCTCTAAGAGGTGATTGGTGGCCCAGGGGATAGAGTTCAGGGCCCAGAATCAGGAACACCTGAACTCAAATCCAGCCACAGATGCTTCCTAGCTGGGTGATCCTGGGCTAGTCACTTAAACTTTGTCAAAGCCTCAGTTTCTTCAGCTACAAAGTGGGGATAATAATAGCACCTGTGTCCCAGGGTTATTGGGCTGTTTATAACATGCTTAGCACAGTGCCTAGAACATAGGAGGTCCTTCATAAATCCTTTATCTCCCCCTCCCTTCTTCCCTCTCTCCTCTCCCTCTTTTCCTTCTCTCCCTCCCTCCTTTTCTTTCCTTCCTTCTTTCTTTCTTTCCTTCCTTCCTTCCTTCCTTCCTTCCTTCCTTCCTTCCTTCCTTCCTTCCTTCCTTCCTTCCTTCCTTCCTTCCTTCCTTCCTTCCTTCCTTCCTTCCTTCCTTCCTTCCTTCCTTCCTTCCCTCTTCCCTCCCTCTTTCCTTCCCTCCTTTCTTCTTCCCTTTCCCTCTCTCCTCTTCCTTCTTGGATTTTCTGGGCCCTCTCCTCTGCTGTCTTACAAGAGAATGAGGGGTTGCTGTTTTATAGCAGATGAGACCACCAGTGGGACGTGCCCAAGGTCATTGAAGGCATCAGTGCTGAAGCCAGGATAAGGCCTCAGATCTCGTGGCTTATCAGCTTAACAGGCTCCTACCAGCTGCTGACACACACTCCAAAGCTCCCTCTGAAGGAATTCTGAAACTCTGGTGCCCCGGTGATGCCCCGGTCCTGATCAGACTCTTCCCAGAGCTACCATTTGTGGGTGTCTGGAGTCCTTCTCCCAGTGTCCTGGGAGGATGAGGCTGGGGTCTCTCGATAAGCCTGCTGGGCCCTGGGGACTGGGGAGAGCACCATGGGGCAGAGGGTCAGGGCCAGAAGGGCCTGTGGAGGTCGTCCTTTGCAGCCCTCTCCTTTGGCTCAGACACAAAGACTCAGACTGCCCCGGGTCACAGGGTGGGTTAGTGACAAAGTAGATTCAGTCCTGGAGGAGCCATGGCATCATCGAATCAAGATGCATTAAGTGCCTGCTGTGAGCCAGGCCCTGTGCCAAGCTCTGAGGATACAAAGAGAGGCAAAAGGCTGTCCCTGCCCTCAAGGAGCTCCCGGTCTTATGGGGGAGACAACAAGCAAACGCGTTTGTTCCAACAAGCTGTAGATGGGAGAGACGGGAAATAGTGAACATGGGGAAGGTCCAGAGGGAGGAGGGTTCAGGAGGGCTTCCTGTAGGAGGGGGCTTTAGTTGAGATCAGGAGTCAGAGAGGAGGAAGAGGAGGGGAGGAGGAAGGAGAGGAGGAGGAGGAGGAGGAGGAAGGGGAGCACTCCAGGCATTGTAGGGGGGGCTGGTGTCCTGGATGGAAGATGGAAGCATGTGCTTTGCACGATGAGGTGGGAGAAGGCTGGGAAGGTGGGAGGGGGCCAGGCTAGGAAGGGCCATAGGGAGCCACTGGAGCTTGTTGGCAGGGGATGATGTGGTCAGATCTGCACTTTAGGACAGCCACTTTAGTGGCTGAATAGAGGATGGATTGGAGAGGGGAGAGGCTGGAGGCAGCAGAGCTCCCAGCAGCTACTGCAGTGGTCCAGGCCAGAGGTGACGGGGCCAGCACCAAGGTGGGGGGCAGGGTCAGAAGAGAGAAGGGAAAGGATGGATTTAGAGTCAGGAGAGATGTGGATTCGAATCCTGCTCTTCATCTGTAAAATGGGAATAAGGACCTCACAAAACTATGGTGGGATAATGCGCTGGTGCCATCTTGGCCACGCCTCCTGCAGGTGTCTCCAAAGGGATGGAGATGTGGGAAAGGCACGCCTATAGGCTGGGCAGAGATTTCCCGAGTCCTCCTTCTCCCACGGACCAGGAGGCGAAGAAAGGTGTGGGAATGATGCAGGAGGAGGGGAGGAGGCAGAGGCCAGATGAGTGAGATATGGAGAATCATGGGGGAGGAAGGAGCAGGAGGCAGACTGGCCCACGGAGAACCAGCAAAGGAAGCCGGCTTCCTGGAGGAGGGAGCTGGGGAAGCCGGCAGGGGGAGATGAGGGTCATAGCCAGGGGAAACATATGGAGTCTGGAGATGAGAGTGTCCTGTGGGAGGACAGGCCAGGAAGCCAGGGTCACTGAACTGAGAAAAGGATGTTGGGGTGCCGAGAGAGGGAGGGCTTTAAGTGCCCCAAAGAGGGGCCTGGAGAGCCTGGGGAGGGGCCCCCGGGCTTGTGAAGGACAGCCTGGGGTAGACCATGGTTCAGGAATGAGGTGATGAGGGCGGGCACGGGGGTGGCAGAGGCAGAGCAGAGAAGGGCTTTACCAGAGGTGTCCCAAAGGTACAAGGGACAGTCCTTGGCGACAGATTAGATAGGGAGCGTGCGAGAGGGGGATGGGCAGGTTTCAAGCCCGGGAGACCGGAAGTGGTGGTGCTCTTGACAGCGGCAGGGAAGTTCAGAAGTGGGGGAGAGCTTTGGGAGAGAGGAATCATTCACTTCTGGATATTTTTAGTTCAGAATGTCTGTGGGACTTCCAGGTGGAGATGTCTGACAGGCAGCTGGAGATGTGAGACCGGAGGTTGGCGGAGAGGTTAGGGCTGGATAAGTAGAAGTGAGAATCATCAGTGTGATGATTCAGTGAACTGGCGGCTCAGTGGATAGAGCACTGGATCTGAAGTCAAAAGACCCGAGTTCAAGTCCAGACTCAAACACTTCCTAGCTGTGTGACCCTGGGCAAGTCATTTGGCTTCGAATGGCCCGACAAAAGGATCTACTGGATCCACTGGAGAAGGAAATGGGAAACCACTCCAATATCTTTGCTAAGAAAACCCCACAGAGGGGGGCAGAGATGGTCATGGAATCCATGGGAGCCAATGAGGTCACCAAGGGAAGCAGTACAGAGGGAGAAGAGAAGAGGGCCCAGGACAGAGCCCCCAGGGACACCTGTGGGGAGGGGGCATGACCTGGAGGAGGAGAGCAGGAGGGGGGATGCTGAGGAGGGGAGAGAGGGATGGGCAGTGTCCGAGGCTGCAGAGAGGTCAAGGAGGAAGAGGAGGATGGAGGAAAGGCCAGTTACTAAAAAGGTCAGCGTCCAGCTCATGGTCAGAATGCTTCCCTCAGTTTTGGGGGGAAATTGGCCTTGAACAGCACCCAGAGTCTTTGCCTTCCGGTTGTCACCTTGCCTCGGTTTCCACTGAAAATGAAGGACACTGAACCTAGACCTTTAATAGGCTTCCTCTCGTGGGAGAGAAAAACCAGCAGAAACGGTTTGGGGGCTGTTGAGTTTCCCCCTTTCTGCTAAGTCCTGTTTCCCTTGGCTCTTGCCTAAGACCTCTTCCCTGCTTCTGAGGAGGTCCTTTCCCCCATAATCCTGTGAGGCCCGACTGTACAAGGGTTATTGGTCCCATTTCACAGACCAGGAGACTGAGTTTGAAAAGAGCTGTGCCCCTTCCTGCCAGTTCTTAGGCCCACTCTCTGGAAGATGAGCCAGGCCTTCCTTCCATTTTGCTGTCACTGCTGTGTTCTTCCAGCCCCTGGCCTGCTCCCGTGCTATGTGTGCTCCCCCCCAGCCAAAGAACCTCACAGCCCGAGCTTGAATGGACGGCCATGCTGAGGGGTCCAGCGGTATCTGGTTCTGCTCTTGTGTTCCCAGTGTGCGCAGTGGTGGGGCGGGGGGGACATGGTGGGGGCAGCCCACTCTCGCCAGGGCTCAGCTGAGGTGCCCCTTGGCTCCCTCGAGGCCTCTCCCGATCCCTCTTGCAGCCCCATCGCCTCCTATTTTCTCTGTACTCTGCCTGTGCTACTCCCTGCTGGCTCTGGCCTCTGGGATCAAAGGCCAACCCCTGAGATGTGGCTCCAGCCTCTCTTCAGGCTTTTACATGCCAAACTGCCCTCTGGTGCTGTTTCCTCTATGGGACATTCCATAGTAACCTTCCCTCCCCCCATTCCCATAATGTTGGTCAAACTATTGACAAGTCCTTCTGACTGCTTCCTGCCAGTGTTCCCTTCTGCTTTCCCATCCATCCTTCCCATTGGGCCCAACCTCTCATGTCCATGAGGGCTTGGCCTGGTCGGCTTGGTCCCCCAAGGTGGAGCTGGGAGCAACATAGAAAGCCCAGGGTCACAAGACTTCCTCCCCATTTGAGGTCTGGAAAGTCTAGAGAGGCAGTGAGGGCCTGAGTCATCATAGCTCATCTACAGAAAGCTCACACACACACACACACACACACACACACACACACACACACACACACACACACACCCGGGGCACTTCACCTCCCAGCCTGCCTCAGTTTCCTCATTGCACCCATCTCGCAAGGTTATCATGTGAGGGCTTTTACTCATCTCGAGGGGCCCCAGAAATCCCAGCTATTGTTTTTCTCTCATCGGGATATGTTGTAGTGAGGGTCCCTTGGGGACACTTTGCACTCTTCTCATTTGGTGATATTCTTGTTTGGACACAGACCTGCCATGTCCCTTCTCTGCCCAGTGAGGCCACAGGGGCACCGCTGCCCTCTACGACAGGGCACCACCTTCCTTTCCTAGTTCTCTTCGGCCACAGTGGCCCCATCTCTTTCCACAGTGGCTGCCTTTGGTTAGGCCGCCCCTCGGGCCTAGAAGCCCCCTCTCCCGCCCCAGCATCTCTGCCTTCCCTATCCTCCCCCTCCCCGTCCCAGCGCAGGTGTTCCGTCCCCTGTGGGACTCTTCTGTCCTTTCTCTCTGCCTTCCCTAATTGTCCAGTCATCCCCCCCCCCCAATTCTCATCCAGAATAGGAGAGTCTGCTTCATCTCCTGCCTTGCTTAGGGAAAGCCCTTCCCCTTCCAGAGTCCTGAAAACCCACACCATCACGGGGTTGTCATAGCAGGAGGCCCAGCCAAGTCGAGGCCCCGGGTGGGGGAGCCCAGAGGTTGCTGGGGGCAGACGCTGGAAGAAAAGGCTTTGCTTTGGGGGCAGGTGTCCACGAGGGCAGAGCGTGTGAGGGCTCTGCTGCAGGCCTTTGCCCTCTGGCAATCACCCCAGGCCGCACGCTCTGGGTGCTTCTCCTTTCATCTCCAGCCCTTTCCTTTCCCGATGCTCCTTGGAGCCGGGCCCCTTCCTGATGGTGTCCCTGGCCTCCATTCCCAACTCTGGCTACACTTTCATTTGTTCCCGCCAGTGCACTGGTCGATGCGAGAGAGCCGGACGGTTCCACGCTCCCCATTGCATTGGAGAGCCCCATGCAGGCTCTCTGTCTACCACCATCACGCAGGAGCCTCTCCTCACTCAGAATCCTAACAGACCCCCAGTTCACTCTTCTTCCTTCTTTAGTGTGTCAGTCCTTTCTCTCCTCAGCTCCTTCCCTCATACCAGGGACTTCACCTCACACACCGTTCCTCCCCCAGCCCCCTGACCTTACAGTTCCTCCACTTAAATCATTCCCCAGGACCTTCTCTTGCAGTTCTTCTCAGTCACACCCAAAGATGGTCACGCCCTTGATCTTGCCATCACCCACAACTGCACCACTTCCATGTTAATCTCTTGTCTGATCACATCCTATTGTTATTCCACTCCTCACTCTGATTTGCCCTTCAAGTCCTCACTGTCCCTCAACCCCTCAGTCCTTTCTGTGGCCTGCACTGGCCACACATTCCTCCCTTTCCCATCTTGACCCCTTGGCGAACCAGTTACTTCCACACTGTCGTTTTCCCTTGAGTCCCTCATCCCTGTATCATGTCATTGATCTTGTCCTGCCAAGTTTCAACTCTGGAACACTCTCCCCATTCACTCCTACACAAAAGTTGCCGAATGAAGCTGGAGAAAATCATGAAACTGTGCTGAGTCCATCACAAATTTATGTGGCCTAATCTCAGCTGGGCCCTCACTGCTGCAAGGCAATCCTGTTGTGGCTCACTATTCCACTCGACTGCCATGGCTCTTTCTGATCTTTTCATCCCTTCTTAAACCTCCCATGGCTCCCCCAGCTCCACTCACTGAGAGCTCCTTTTTCTCCCTCCTCACCTCAGATCACCCAGACATCCTCTGCCACTATCACCTCTTTGTCTCCCATGAAGAGGTGGCCCTTTTCTTTGCCAAGGCCAACCCTTCCACCTGCACAAGAGATCCCACCATCTCATATTCTCTATCCAGTTTCCTCCTCCATCATATCTTCTTGCATACTGGCTGCATCCCTACTGCCTACAAACTGTCTACACCTCCCCCACCCTTTAAAAACCCTCACTACTTATCTTTCTTTATCTGTTTTCCCTTTTGTGGCTAAACAGTCAGCTGGGTGGTGTGGTAGATAGAACACCAGTCCTGGAGTGAGGAAGACTCCTTTAAGTGAATTCAAATCTGGCTTCATACATTTCCTAGCTGTGTGACCCTGGACAACTAACTTTACCCTGTTTACCTCAGTTTCCTCATCTGTAAAATGAGCTGGAGAAAGAAATGGCAGAGCACTCCAGTATCTCTGCCACGAAAACGCCAAATGGGGTCACAGAAAGCTGGACACAACTGAAACAACTGAAGACTTTGTGTTAACACTGCACCAGGTACATAGTAGGCATTTAATAGGTGCTTATTGACTAACTTACTTGAGGTTAAGGACTCCTGTACTAGTTCTCTGAGGTATTTTCTAGCTTTTCAACTCTTGACATCCCATGTTCTATTCTAAAGTCCCAGACAACTTTTGAGTCGATCTCATCCATCATCCTGTGTTCTAAGGTTCCTTCTAAGTTGTGGCAGCCACTGCTCCATGCTGACAGTCTCAGCTGTGCCACCAATCCTGTTCTGAGGACTTGTTTAAAAAAATCAGCTTCCTCCTTTTATTAATTCATTAGCAGCTCCCACCATTTATTAACACCATGTTATTTAACACAGACACCAAGGCTTATCCAAAGTACTCTTGATATACAACCTCCTCATATTTTGTCAGTTTTCTTTAGCAAAGAAACCAGGAAATGGACAGTCAGATGGATGTAGTCGACAAGCTTGTCACCCGTCATCTTCATGTGACCAGGAGCCAGCAGCAACCCCAGTCCCTTTCTCATCTGAAACCTGATAGTGGATTTAACCTCACTGACCTTCGCCACCATGTTCTCACTATGGCTGATCAGAGATGGAAACCTGCCAGCTTTGTTTAAACCAGGACCCAGGAGTGGAGGGGTTTGCTTGATCAAGGACTCAGAGGCCCAAAAGAGCCAGCTTCTTGACCGGTTTCTTGTTCTTGTTTAGCTTCCTCAGGGCCTCAGTGCCAGGCCATGGATATCTATGGCCTTGGCCTCACCCCGGGGCTGCTGCTCTCCCGGGACAAACACAGAACATTTGAGACTAATGGTGCCAGAGAAACGTTTGTCCTTTGGGGAATTGTGGTTCTAATGGCCAATCTGCAGCTCCACACTGGGTTCCACGCAGGCCCTCTCACTCAGTTTCCTAGAGAACATTATGAGAGACCTTGCTTCTTGTGACTGCTTATGACTGCTCGTCACAAGTCGGGAGAGGCTCTGACACACTGTGGGTCTACAACCCTTCGAGCAGTATAATCTCCCTTACCCCACCGAGACCAGATGGAGGCATTACTGAAGTAAGATTGAATCAACTAGAGGAAACGAGGCATTTCTTTGAGCTGAGAGAAGTAAAAAATACATAAGCACGAAGGCTATGAAAGCTATGGGGAGGGGGAGAAGAAATAATATAGCCTGGCAAGAGGCTCGGGCCTTCATTAGTGAGCCAAGTCAAATGGTGGCCCATCTTTAGGGAGAGATCAGCAGTCTTCCAGTAGCCACTCAAACAGTTTCCATGGTGAATGGACTTGCTGATTTAAATTCACAACTATCACCTTTTTGGGGTGGCGGAGCAATGAGGGCTAAGTGACTTGCCCAGGGTCACACAGCTAGTAAGTGTCAAGCGTCTGAGGCTGGATTTGAACTCAGGTCCTCCCGAATCCAGGGCCAGTTCTTTATCCACTGCGCCACCTACCGGCCCTCTTTCAACTTTTTTGATGGCACACCCCCCCATATATGTATATTATTTATAATTATTTGCATGTACTGCTGTACCAATAATTATGTACATTTTAAAACTGAAACAAAAATATAAATTAAAAAAAGAAGATGAAATAACATTTTATCCTAAAGTCAGTAGGGAGCTCGTGGAGTAGGAGAATAGCACGGTCAGACCTGTGGAATACCAGGGTGATGGCTGGGTGGGGGAGTTAGAAAGTTATTATAGTGTTGCTGGTGAGAGGCAATAGCGAACCTGAACTGATTGGGGAGGGGCTGATCTTGTAAATGGGAAGGGAGGGTTGAGGCAAGAGATGCTGTTTGTGAATGTGGAGTCGGCCAGATTTGGCATGGTGGGAGTGATTCGAATACTTGAAGATGACACCAAGGTTATGAACCTGGGTAGCTAGGAAGACAGTGGGATGTCCCATTCTGTAAGAGGGATGTTTGGAAAAGGGGTAGGTTATACTGTGATGGGATCTGCCATCCATGCCCACTTGTTCCATGGGGTCAGTCATTTTGTGCTTAATGCCTCCTGCCTGCGAGTGCAGATCCTGGCGAATGCAGGACATTATCGGGGGAGGGGGGAAGCAGCGGATATTCTGCCTGTCCATCTGCTGGTCTGGATGCCCAGGCAACCATTAGGTTATGGCCAATCTGAGGGCCCAAATTCTAGAGCAGAACTTCTGTCTAGGCATGAGAAGCCAGGGACGGAGGGGATTGAGAACAGGAATGTCGTTGGGGGATGATGATGAAGGTTGGGGAGGAGTTTGTGGGAGACGAGTCCCATGATGGGCTATTTTGGGAAAAGGTGGGGCATGAGGATGTGTACCCACATTTTCTCTTTATAATTGGTTCACCCTTCAAGGACATGCCATGGCTTACTGGGGTCCCAGGAGCCTCCACTTTGGAGATTACTGCCTAGGAGCCTAGAATGTCTGAGTTGGCAGAGAACTTAGGACACAGGATGTAGGATGTCAGAGGTAGAAGAGACCTTAGCATATAGGGTATGGAATGTCAGATGGAAGAGACTTTGCCAAGTATTGAGAAGTCCTTCTTTTCCAAATCATCCTCCTTTCTCAATCTGCCTCTTGGCTCTTCTTTCTGTCCTCTTTTATTTTCTACCTAGAATGAATACTTATTGATGATTGGATGCCATTTCTTTTCTTTCTTTTTTTTTTTTTAGTGAGGCAATTGGGGTTAAGTGACTTGCCCAGGGTCACACAGCTAGTAAGTGTTAAGTGTCCGAGGCCGGATTTGAACTCAGGTCCTCCTGAATCCAGGGCCTGTGCTCTATCCACCGCGCCACCTAGCTGCCCCTGGATGCCATTTCAAGAAGCTTTAGAACACAAAATGGCAGCACTAGAATGTTAGAACTGAGAGGGACTGGAGTTAGAATATTGAATGAGGGAGCTGTCAGTGGTCTTAGAGTATAGAATTGGAGAACGACAGCGCCAAGACTTGGATCACAGATGGAAGGGACCTCAGACCCCCTAAATCCAACTCCCTTTACAGATGAGGAATCCCTTGGAGGGACCACGGTCACATGGCGAGTGGAAGACAGACAGGAGCAGATCCCGTCTCTTGACATTGAGCTCAGGGCTTTTCCTACCAGATCAGCCTTGGAAAGGATTCAGTTGTCCCTACTATTGGATCTCTCTCTGGTCCCTTAAGCCCAGCCTCTATCTTGGTTCCATGACAAAGCTCTGGGAAGCCCAAGTCTCTTTTCTGAGTGCTCCTTCTAACTCTGCCTCTTGGCTTTTCTCTCTTCCCCCTCCTCTTCAGCCTGTCTAATTCTCCATCTACTCATGATGGCTTCCATTTTTCTCCAAACTGAGGATGAGAATTGTTCTTTGCTCATCGCCTTTCTTTAGGATTGCATGACCACTGGTTGTAAGAGCTGACTTTTCCCAGAATGCCAGGGGGAGAACGAATCTGCTCCTCCTCCCCCCTCATCTTACAAAGGAGAACCTTAAGAGCCATACAGAGGAGTTGACTTGTCCAAGGTCACACTGCTAGTAAGTGGCAGAGCTGGGACTTGAACCCAGACTTGTGATCACATGACTAACATTCTTTCTAATACATCGAGCTGCTCTTCATGAAACAGTGTGTTGGATGGGAGGAAAGGAATAAGGAGGGCCTCAAACAGTGGCATCGGAAATGTAGCTGTCATTGACCTTGTGGCAAAGTCACCACTGCCCATCCCTTTGGCATATAATGTGTTTCAGGCCTCCAGCTCCTCCCAGTACAGGCTGGTGCATAAGACTTTCCCCAGGGACACAAACAAGAACAACACAAATCTGGGAACAAAGGGGAGGCCACCCAGGTAACCAGACACCTCCTGGCTGCACTGCTTTGCTGCAGTGGGCTGGCTCATTCATTCACCTTCCTCGCAACCCCCTCAGGGCTCCAGCCACAGTCTAAGAGCCAAGTAAGGTGCAGTGGCCCAGGGCTGGGGGTTCCACCTGTCAGTGTAAGCTGTCTCTGGGCAGCTAAGGTGGGTGTCCACATCAGGACCCTTACCCACACCGGCTGCCTGCCTGTCCCTCTAACAGAATTGTTCAGTTAGAATTCTTTCTGGAATAAGTCATTTCCCCTGGACTTTAGTTACTTCTTGCTCCACCACAGTCTGTGTCCTTGACAGAGAGTTACAGACCCAGACCAAGACTTGGCCTACGGATCTCTATATGGCTCTTCTGGTTGATGAGAGCCCGTTCCCTCTGCTGGCTGTGGACCTGACCATGCTTCCCCTTGGTCACCTGTCACTACCACAGCCTCCAAGTGGGGCCTCCAGGGCACCTAGAGGTGCTTTGGAAACCTGGCCTGGACCTACATCATCCTGATGGGGGAGAGCCTAGGATATCTGGGCACCCCATCCCGAGAGCAGTGGTCAAATCAACATTTCCATTGCTTCTGATAAAGGCATGCCAATCAACTGCCCCTTGCTTCATTCACTGTCCGTATCCCCTGAATATGTTATCGTGTATTAGAATGCAAGCTCCTTGAGGTCAGGGGCTGTATGGCTTTTGTATTTGTATCTCTAGAACTTAGCTCAGGATACAGCATAGTGAGTGCTTCATAAATGCTTTCTCTCTATCCATCCATCCATTCATCTATCCATCCATCCACCCACCCATCTTTGTCTCTCTATTTGTCTCCATTTATCCATCATCCATCTATACATCTTTGTCTGTCTCCATCCAACCATCATCCAGCCATCCAGCCATCTATTCTTGTCTTTCTGTCTCCATCCATCCATCCATCCATCCATCCATCCATCCATCCATCCATCCATCCATCCATCCACCCACCCATGCATCTTTGTCTCTCTATTTGTCTCCATCCATCCATCATCCATCCATCCACCCTTATCTCTCTGTCTCCATCCATCCATCTATCCATCCCTTCATGTGTTAATTCATTGCTCATTTTATCCAGCACCCTTGGCAGGTGGGGGTCTAGCGAATAGTCAATGCCAATTGGCGGGATATCCGCCCAAGTTGTTATCTAGTTATGGGACTCAGGTTGTGTGAATGCCCCGAGGTCACCCAGCTTGCAAGCAGCACAGCTGGGATTGAATGTAGGATTAGTGGTACTAAGCACACGGGGGAGAGGAGGGGATAGAAGGTTACTGAAGGCTCAGGGATTTCTTCTGAGTCTTCCATTGCCCAACTAACAGCTCTAGGTCAGTCCTGCAAGCATCTGTGGCCTGCCCTAAATTAACCCAGATCTCAGCCCCTCTAGGACCTCATAGGTGATTGTGGTAAAAAACAAAACAGAAAAGCAGTTGATGCCCTGCCTACTGGCGACAGTCTGCAGTGCAGCCCGGCCCATCCAAGAAGCCTTTCTACACTTTCCTAAACCCTGCTGCAGCTTAAGCCAAGATGCTGCATTGGAGGAAGAGGACATTGAGGTGGGGGGAGAAGGGGTGGAGGCGGAGAGAAAGCCCTTCCAAATGCCCCAAGTCACAGGCCGGCAGTGTGGGAAGGGGGCTTTCAGGGAGAGGGGGAAGCTAGGGTTCTAGACCAAGGATGTGTGTGTGTGGGGGAACAAAGTGTGGCTGCTACCTCATGAAGTAGAGCACCTCTCATTGATGGAGATATTAAAACAGAGATGGTCAGTTGATAAACATTTATTAAGCATCTACTATGTGCTAGGTGCTGGGCCTGGAGTCAGGAAGGCCTGATTTCAAATCCAGCCTCAGACATTTCCTAGTGCTGTGACTCTGGGCAAGTCACTTCACCCTGTCTGCCTCAGTTTCCTCACATATTGCCTATCATCTGTAAAGGGAGAAGGTTGGACTAGTTGGTGTCTTGGAGGACTTGATGATCTTTTTTTGGGGGGGAGGCAGGGCAATGGGGGTTAAGTGACTTGCCCAGGGTCACACAGCTAGTAAGTGTCAAGTGTCTGAGGCCAGATTTGAACTCAGGTCCTCCTGAATCCAGGGCCGGTGCTCCATCCACTGTGCCACCTAGCCACCCCCTTGATGATATTTTGATTGTGAGCCCCGTGAAGATGGGAACCAGGGCTCATACCCGCTGTGGATCCACTCCCCCTGCCAAACCCAGGACTTAGCGTCCATCAGAACCTCAGAGCTGAAGGCCAAAATCCCTTCCACAACATCTTCAGCTAGTGCCCCCTTCCAAACAGAAGCAATAAAACAACCTGACTCTTGTCAAGGCTAAGGCTCCCCATTCCCTCAGTGGATCCTTTGTGGGCCTGGATTCTAGTCCAGTCACCATCTGGGCTGCCCTGTTCTGGAGGCACATCTGTTTGCCATTGGGCTTTCTAAAGATTGGTGGTGCTCTGGGCAGCTAGGTGGCGCAGTGGATAAAGCATTGGCTCTGGATTCAGGAGGACCCGAGTTCAAATGTGGCCTCAGACACTTAACACTAGCTGTGTGACCCTGGGTAAGTCACTTAACCCCAATTGCCTCACCCCCCCCCAAATTAAATTAAAGATTGGTGGTGCTCAACCTCAATAGAAGGTGAGGGGGACTGCCACCCTCCTCATACTGGACACTAGACTGGGACACATTTAGGCAGCCTGAGATCTCATTTTCTTTTTTGTGGCTGCCTACCTCATAAGAATGATAAGGAGAAAACACTTTGCAAACCTTGAAGTGCCCTAGCAATATGAGAGTCGTCCATCACTCCATCACCATCATCACCGTTGTCATTAACCTCATTACTACCACCGTCACCATCATTGTCATGAACGGTCTGTACCGTGGTTTCCTCATATGTAAAAGGAGGGAGTTGACCTACATGACCTTCCCGTTCTCTGTCAGTAATCGTGTAATAACAACAGACCCATGTCACACTGATGACTCATGTTGAGCTTTCAGGCCATGGAAGAATATCTGCCCAGGCCTCCACCATGCTGGCCTCCTGCAGTTAGTTTTGTTAAATTGCACTGAATAGCAGCCACTTAACAGATGCTTGTTGAGGTGAAGCAGAAGGCACAGGAAGTTGGCGTGAGGTGACCTTGATGGCCCCGGCTGCCTGAGTCCCTGGGCTAGTGACTGGTCTCCAGCCTGCCTTTACCGACCCTTTGCGCCTTGGGTGAGGAGGGAGCTGTGCTGAGCAGCAGTGAGGTCAGAAGTCAGGTCAGCAAATGGCCGGCATAAAGACATGCACGGCAGGGGGGAGAAGGAAACCCCTCTGCTGGAGGCAGCTGTTCTCTGTGCTCTGGCTCAGCACTGGACATCTCGGCCTTGGGAATAATGCAGCCATCCCTTCTTGGTTCCTGTGGGCTTGTGCTCTGGGGTCATGCAGCTGCCCCTTGGTGGTCCCTGTGACTATGGGATGCTGTTAGGGAGGACCGGCCAGTGGGCCTGTTCAGTGGGCTTTGGAAGGGAGAGCTCTCCAAGGGAGAGCTGGCGGGATCTGAAGCAACATCTTAAAAAGGGACAGAAGAGAGAGGCAGACACTGGTCCTTTCCTGTTTTCTCTTAAAGCTTATCAAATAGGGGGCTCTTCTCAGCTCAGGGGCCAATCCTCTTGGACACAGTCACAGCAACCAAGGGACCAATCAGGTGCTGCTGGGCCCATGTGTCTCTATTAGGGCCCACCCGAAGGGGTGAGGGCACAGGCCTGTCCCTGCACATGCTTCCCATTGGTTGAAGTGTCATCGACTGAGAGGCCTAGAGGAGTGAAAGGAAAGCAGGGTTGGGGGAGAGGGCCAGGAGAATTGGCTTTAGTCCCGGATGGGTATTCAGGTGATAGTGAATCCCATGAAAACCTGCAGCTAGTTAGTGCAGCTGCAAAGGGTGGGAATGACCCCAGGTCCTGATAATATTAGAGGCCCCTTCCAGCTCTCCTACTCTTGTACAAAACAACGTGTATTAAGCACCCACTGTCTACAAACAGTTCCAGGTGCCAGGGACTGGGCAGAGATGGGACTGAGATTGAGAGGGGAAGGGAGCCTGGGATATGGAGTCCAACCCTCCGATTCACCAAGGAGGAACCTCGCTCAGAGAGACGGTGTGACCTACCCACGGTCACACAGGTGGGAAGGAACCTCCAGGGACCCAACCCCAATAACACATGACCCTGCCTTCTGGGGAAGGGGGGGCTCTTTTTTTTGTTTGTTTTTTTTAGGGCAGTGGGGGTTAAGTGACTTGCCCAGGGTCACACAGCTAGTGTCAAGTGTCTGAGGTCAGATTTGAACTCAGGTCTTCCTGAATCCAGGGCCATTGCTTACTAATTAATTAATTAATTAATTAATCCACTGAACCACCTAGCTGAGGGGGGCTCTTTCTGAGCTTGGAGGCAGAGCTGGAAGCATGGGGCGGGGGGGGGAAGTGACAGAAAGGCAGATTTGGGCTTAATGATTCGAGTTGTCTGATGTGGAGGAAAGGGCTGCCTTCGCTGGAGGGTCTCTTGGCAATAGGGAGGATGTTGAAGGGCCTCTTCATCAGCCCTGGGCTGCGGCAGGCCAACACCCCCTCTGTGCCATCAGCCCCACTAAGCTACAAGGCACAATATTGTGTGCTAAATGCAATAGAGAGGTTACCCCCAACCGGGAGGTTCCCCCTCCTCACCTCGGCCTCTGGGCATCCTGGGCTTCCTTTAGGACTAGCTCAATGCCTGCCATGTCCTCGGGGAGGCCTTCCTTGTCCCCCGGATGCTGGAGCCTTCCCCTCTTAGGCCCCCTTCCGTCTACCTTGGGTGTATCTTGTACAGCGCTTCCTCCAATAGAATATAAGCTCCATGAGGACAGGCGCTGCTCCACTCCTGCCTTAGAGTCCCCAGAACTTAGCATAGGGCCTGGCAAATAGTGACTGTTGAATACAGGCTTGGGGACTGATGTAAGTAAGGAAAGAGGTGCAGGTGACGTGCGGAGGTGCAGGGGCACTGTGCGGGAGAGGCGACGGATTAGGGAGCTAGACCAGGTGGGAGGGGGCGGGGCAGTCTACAGCACTGATGAGCTGCCTGGCTCTGAGGCAAAGGAGAGGGAAGAAGGCCTTGGACTTGGGCCTCAGGGTGGGGGGCAGAAAGAAGAAAGTCAAAGTGACAAGGATGATCCGCTCGCTCGTCCGCTACAAAGGACAGTAAATGCGAAGGGCCCGAGCTCCTTGACTGCCTTGTAAGGAGGGCTGGTCTCAAGAAGCCCTGAGCCCCGGGCCCTCTATGCCCCTCATAGCCCAGCTGTCCCCTGCCCTTCCTCCCAAGGAGGCCCTTGTCACTGCGGCCATGGCCAGGAGCTCCCCTGAGCACAGGGGCTCCCTTTAAGGTAGTTTCCCTAATGCCCCCACTCACTCCAAGCTGCACAACATGTGGATTGTCCTTTCTGTACTGTGAAACTGGTGGTTCAGCCTGCACTGCCACTTCTCTGGCCCATGGCATCCCTCCCTCCCTTCCTTCCTTCCTTCCTTCCTTCCTTCCTTCCTTCCTTCCTTCCTTCCTTCCTTCCTTCCTTCCTTCCTTCCTTCCTTCCTTCCTTCCTTCCTTCCTTCCTTCCTTCCCTCCCTCCCTTCCTTCCTTCTTTCCTCCCTCCCTTCCTTCCTTCCTTCCTTCCTTCCTTCCTTCCTTCCTTCCTTCCTTCCTTCCTTCCTTCCTTATGTAAGGGGCTAAAATTCTAGCTATACTGTCTAAAATATCTAATGAGTGGTCTCCAATAAATTATAAGCTTTAGCAAGAGTTAGGCTTTTAAGCATTTATTAAGGAGAATAAGAATTTGGTAAAGAGAGAGAGAAAGGCCTAGATTCCTATCTATTAAAGGGAGAGCACATTTCTAGCTCCACTCTCCACCAGAGTCCTCAGGAAAGAGAGCGAGTCAGAGCACCAGCCTCCCCCTTCTTCCTCCCACAAGCCAACGTCACTTCCTGATGCCCAAGAAAAGCCGCATGGTCCTGCCCTCAGAGGCCCTCTCCTCATGTTGGAGCTTTCCTACAGTAAATCTCCAGCAGGTGGCGTCATTCAATCGTTACAGTTCATTACCCTTCCTTCCTTCCTTTCCTTACTCATTCACTCACTCATTAATTTATTCATCCATCCATTTATTTATCTATTTACTAATTCATTTATTTATCATCTATCTATCTATCTTGTGGGGCAATGAAGATTAAGTGACTTGCTCAGGGTCACACAGCTAGGAAGTATCAAGTGTCTGAGGCCAGATTTGAACTCAGGTCCTCCTGAATCCAGGGCTTTATCCATTGAGCCACCTAGCTGCTCACCCATGGTATCCCTTTAATCGGAATTATTCCCTATCTGCCTGTGCTCAGTAAGTCCTGCTTGTCCAAGAAGTCAGCAGTGGAGAGCCTGGAGGAACCTCAGAACCCAGAATATCAGAGTAGGGAAGGAGCAGAGAACACAGGATGGCCAATGGAGACAGAACCCCAGAACTAGGAAGGAGCCGAGAGTGCAAAGCTGGGAAGAAGGGCTGGACCTGGAAGACCCTTCCGACCTGGGACTTCAGAGCCCCAGGGTCCTGAGAAAAGACATGGCAGGACTGGGAGGAGCCTCTGCCACAGAAGGCCCTGGCTGGGACAGAACATCTAGTCTGGCCCATTCTTATTCCAGATGGAGGGGACACAAGCTGTGGCGCTGCAGTCATCCAGGCTGGCAGGAAAGCCAGCGTGATAGGACACTCCTGCTCTCAAGGGGCTCCCAGTCCAGAGGGGGAGACAACAGGCTAGAGCCAGGTGAAGGATGACATCATTCCACCAGAGCCCAGGTATCTGGTAGGGGTCCAGAGGCACTCAATGAATGTTTGACATGAATTTGGACCCAACACACTCCTCTCACTCCCTGGCCTTCTGTACTTGGAGAATGATAGCCTTCTTACATCTAACTCTGGGACTCGGTTTCCTTCTTGGCCCAGCTCTGGTGGAATGATGTCATCCTTCATCTGGCTCTGCTATGCCCCAATCTGCCTTCTCAATGGAGAGGAGGAGAGGATCAGGGAGAGAGAATGTGCTTCTTGCGTCACCCAAGTGGTCAAGGGATCTGCAACAGGGGAGGATTTAGAGGTGGATCAGTCCAATCTGCCCTTTTTACAGGTGAGGACACTGAGGCCCAGAGGGGTGGTGACTTGTCCACAGAGTAGAAGACAGACTTGGGCCTCCCATTCCAAACCCAGAGCCTCAGGAGACCATGAGCACCATGTTCCTGGAGAGGCCAGCCTTTTTGCCGGGATCACAGCCTCCTATGTGGGGTGGGAAAGGGGCTTTGGGGGTTTCTAGTGCAGGACCCCCATTTACAGATGGGGAGACTGGGGTGTGCAGAGAAGCAGATTGTCTTCAGAAGAAGCTGAGGGGGATTAGAACCCAGAACCTCTGACTTCACATCCAGCAAGCTTCCCTCTGCCTCCTGCGGAAGCTGCAGAGGAGAACAGAGCTTCAGGATGCCCTCTGAGGGAGCTTAAATTGGGCCAAGACAATTCCAATTGGTTTTGTAAAAATCCATTTTTTGAGACTGAGGAAAAGTTGGGTTTTCTACTACACGTAGTGCCTGCCTGGCAGTGCCTGCCTGGCAGTGCCCCCTGGCAGTGCCGGCCTGGTAGTGCGGCTGAGCACTCCATTCTCCAGCACTTTGCCATGCCTTGTTCTAAGATGAAGGCAGCAGCCCCTGGAGAGCTGAGCTCAGAGCACAAGAAGCAGCAGCTCTGTTGGCAAGGAGAAAAATTCAAAGGAGCTTTTGTCATGCAGAGACATCCTGCTGTCCCACCTGCTTAGAACTGCTTCCCATTCCTGCTGCTTGGTGCTGGGCCAAGCTCCTTGTCCAGGGTCTGGCCATTCCGGTTCTGGGTTCTTCATTGTACCTCGCTACTGTGTATGGAAAGTGGGGGAAATGCTTACATGCCTGTCCTCAAACGCCTTACATTCTACTGGTGGGAAATAACATGAACTGGGATGAGTGGGTCCCAAATGACACAGTCATGGGGGGTGGGGTTGGGGGCCCTAACAACGTAGGAGGGGAGCAGTTAGATACAGTGGCATGAGGAGACATTGGCCCCTGAGCTGGCCTTGAAGAACAGGGAGGGAGGGGGCAGACACTTATAAAGGTGAGTAGGTCCACTTGACGGGCACAGAGGTAATGAAAGACCAGTCATATGGCTTAAGTCAGGTTGGAGCCACATTGTGAAAGGTCTTGAAAGCCCTTTGTCTTAGAGGCAGCCGGGAGCCCCAAACAGCGTTTGAGCAGGAGAAGGATAGAGGCAGAACCAAGCATTAGGATTAATATGTTCAGTGTGTGCAACATGGACTAAAGAGAACAAGGAGGCCCAGTTAGACCACGAAAGAAGTCCAGTGATATCCAATAAGAAGCTGTGCCCCAGGGGGCTGCTGCCACTACTAGCTCGTTTGATGTCAGTGGGAGCAGAGAGAGGGAACGAGCAGGAGAGACCCTGCGGGGGTAGGACGAGCAACTGATGGATTTCTCTCCTGTGCCAAGATGACTGGGGTTTGGTGCCCACCTGGTGCAGCTTCCCCAAGTATGGAGGAGAATATGGATGGGAGAAGAGGATGGATTGGGATCAGTGTCTCCTCCCCGCTGGGGGCCCTTGGATGGTGTGGACATAGGGATCGGACCTGAGATTTCATCCGTAAATGGGGCGAGTCCCCCTACCCTTGCAGGCCAGAGGGTTACCTAGAGCAGTGAGGAATTAAGCAACATGCTCAGGGGCCTCCAACCCAGATGTGGTAGATGTGGGATCAGTGCAGGAAACAGAGGGATATAGTTAGTGTCCAGATGTGGATTCAAGTCCTACCTCAAACACTTTGGTGTCTGTGCCACGTTCACCACTTCTTCTTTTTTTTTTTTGGGTGGGGCAATTGGGGTTAAGTGACTTGCCCAGGGTCACACAGCTAGTAAGTGTCAAGTGTCTGAGGCTAGATTTGAATTCAGGTCCTCCTGAATCCAGGGCCTGTGCTTTATCCACTGCGCCACCTAGCTGCCCCTGCCACGTTCACTTCTTAGCCTCAGCCTTCCCATCTGTGAAGAGGGGACAAGAATTTTTGCATCCGTCCCTCACAGAGAGGAGAGTACAACACTATAAAGGGGAGCTATTCTCACTGCTGCCCATGGTCCCCTTCATGGTTGAGTTGACAGGAGAGAGAAGGGAAAATCCCAAAGAGCCAACTTGGCTCCCTCCTTGCAGTTTGGCCAGAGCTGTGGAATTGAGGAAGCTCTGCTGGGGCATGTTGGTAGGGGCCCTAGAGGAAGTCACAGGTATTGAGTTCATTTAGGAGGAGTGGACCAATGATGGTGTTCTGCGAAGCCATCCAAGGAAAGGCTGGGTGGCAGCTTTGAGGGTCCATTAAATATTTATTGAAGGGGCGGCTAGGTGGCGCAGTGGATAAAGCATCGGCCTTGGATTCAGGAGGACCTGAGTTCAAATCCAGCCTCAGACACTTGACATTTACTAGCTGTGTGACCCTGGGCAAGTCACTTAACCCTCATTGCCCCGCAAAAAAACAAAACAAAACAAAATATTTATTGATGATCTGCACTGTGGGAGGCCTCGTGCTGGGGGCTGGGAATACAGTGAGGAAAAATCCAGCATAGCCCCTGTCCTCAAAGAGTTTACAATCTGATCAATGCAAGGGAGAACATGATAGGGGCCTAGGGAGAGAATCCTCTAGGGAAAATTGAGGATGGAGAACTTTGAGCTGGGGGAGGAGAATCAGGGAAGCCTTCATGGAGGAGAGGGGCCCTGAGCTGTCCCTTCAGAGAAAGTGAGGAAGGAGTGGCATCCCAGGAGACCCTGCATGAACTCCTAGCACCCAGTACTCACTTAATAGATGCTTGCTGATTAACTGATGGACTCATGGAGGCAAAAGAGGGCAGGCAAAAATGAAGGAGCCTGGTGGGAATGGGAACCAGATTGTGGAGGGGCCTTGAATGCCAATCTGAAGAGCTTTTTATCCTGGTGGGGAGCCCCAACCTTCCTGTACCTTAAGAATATAAAGGTGGCATCTCTCTGAGGAAGATTGGATGGTGGGGCTGGAGCCTGGAGGCAGGGAGTCGACAATGACAACTGTACAGTTGTCTAGGTGAGAGTGAGCGAGGAGCTGATGTCAAAGCTGTTCTCACGGAGGAAGCAACAGGGCTGGGCCACAGACCCTTTGGACCAGGGAGGCGAGAGAGGGAGGAGTCAAAGGAAGGGAGCCGGGCTGCGCAGCTTGTACTCTGTTGCTCTCAGAAATCCCCTAGACAGCCGTGGGTCATTTCCTCTTTCTGAGACAAGAAATCACGTGTGAATGATTGGGCACCTTCAGGGAAAAGCAGGGCAGGGACAGCAGCAGAAGGGAAGCATGAGTTAATGATTACAGATCGGAACTTTGGCAACAGAGACGATGCTTTAGGGAAATCTAATGGGTGCTCAGCAAATGCCTGCTGGGGAGGCTGGCAGCAGCTGAGAGGAGGCAAACAAAGAAATGAGGCCAGTGCTTTGGCCGGAGCCTGACGCAGCCACTCCTGCTGCAGCCGTGGGCAGCTTTCCTCCCCACCCCTGCTCTCTGTGGGGAGCCTTGTCAAAGGCTTGGATGGGGGAGATACATGGAGGGGGTCCCAGCTGAAGGAAGCCCTGCCTTGTCTCTTAGGAGTCTCAGCTGGAATGAAAGCGAAATCCTGTGGAATTGGGGCAAGTCAGGCATGGGATGGAGTGACAGGTGGCCAGTCCCAGAACCCAAAGGATCATGGAGCTCAGAGTCCGAAGGAGCCTCAGGAGGCATTCAGCTCTGTCCCTTGCATGAAGCAGGGATCCCCTCTCGAGCCCACCCTAAGCAGGTGCACCCCAGCCTTGCCTTCAATGTGTCTGGTGGGGATGAGCCCTTTGGACAGGTCTTCCTATACTGAGCCTAGTTCTTCCTCCTTCTCACTTCCTCCTCTGACACTAAACCTTCTGGGACCAGGATAGGTGTCATCACTCTTTCATGAGACAGCTGTTCAGATAATTCTCATTCCCAGAAGCTGCTCTTCTCCAAGTTCAACATGCCCTATCTCTTCAACTAACCCTCCAGTGGGCTTTCAAGTCTTCTCTTCATCCTGGCCTCAAACCATGCTCAGCAATGCTTGTCTCCAAAGTCTGCCTGCCTGAGCCTGTGTGTGTGTGTGTGTGTGTGTGTGTGTGTGTGTGTGTGTGTGTGTGTGTGTGTACTGGCAACAATGTTCAGTTTGAATTTCCCTTAAGATCACAGGTTCTAGAGTTGACAGGGATCCTAAAAGGTATCTTGTCTAACTCCCTCATTTTATAAATGAGAAAATGGGGTGGGGGAGCCTAGAGTCACTGTTGAGTGACTTGTCCAAGGACGAATGGTTAGTAAATAACAGAATGGGATCTGGCCCTGGCTCTTCTGACCACACATCCAATACCCTTTCTCCCATCCTTGGTTCACTAGCAGGAGATAGCAAGGTTTTGAACCACGTTCCTCCCAATACAGAAGTCTTCAGGACTTCAACCAGCACCGTGCTGTGGTAACTCCCCAAGCTCTGGTGAGTCCATTCTCTCATTTAATCTTTACAATGACCCCGTGGAGGTGTGCAGGAGTTAAGTAGTGTCAGGAGCATTTTACGGGTGGGTGAGGAAGGGGAAAGGGAAGAAGTTTTCCTTAGGCACCCACTGTGTGCCAAGCACTTTATAGACATTATCCCTTCAATGAGATGAATTAATGATGAGGAAATTAAAGCTCACGGAATTTAAGCAGATTGTTGAACACAGCTGGTCCATGGCTAGCCCAGGCCTTCTGAGCTCCCTGTCTAGTGCTCTGGTGGGGTGGTGGGGGGAATGAAGAAGGGCATAGACACAGACAGGTCTGTCACCTTCCAACTCCACCAAGAGACATCTCTGAGCTTCTCACAGATTTCTAACTCCCAGAGAGTTGTAGTTTTCTTCCCAGGGTGCCCAAAAGTAAGGGGAGGGGAGAGAAGATACTAAGGAGCAAAGAATTTTGATCCCCATCCCCTGCTGAGTTCCAGCTGTGGACTAACAGTAGCTTCTATTACCCCATAGACACTATTACACTCCCTACAATACCTCAAAAAGAATCAGAAATGTTGGGGTGGGCAGAAGCCCAGGAAACCCAGAAAAGACAGACTAGTCAGCCAGCCAGGCAGCCAGGAGGGGAGGGTCATAGCCTCAAGGGTGCACACACAAACATAATCAGACCCAACATATATGTCACACATAATACATAAAATCACATGCACATCTCTAGCATTTCAGAATGAAGGGGCCTCAGAGGTCATCGAGTCTAACCTGGCCCAGAATGCACTGCAAAAATACCAAGGAATGCTCATTTAGCCTCTGAATGGAGCCCTGGTCCAGGCCCACCCCCAGCCTCCCAACCCTCCTCTCCCCAGCCCCACCCATACCCAAAAAGCATCTATTGCCCCACTTGGCAGCAGCCAAATGTCCCCGTGCTACCCAGAGACTCCCGGGAACTAAAATGTCATCCCTCTGCTCTGTGATCAGGGCCACATTTGCTGCTACAGGCTGTGGACCTCAGTCCCAGAATGCGGCTTTGCTGAAATCCATCAACAGACGATAACCTTGTACTGACCAGTAGGGGGGGGCATATACCAAGAATGGTGGCATTCAGCCATTGTCCTCCAGAAACTTCTAACCTAGTAGGGAAGCCAAGGCATGCCACCATTTTGGAGGTCACCAACACTGTCCAGGCTACTCTCGCCCTTCCTGCAGCATCTGCCAGTGTTCATGTACGCGCGCGCGCACACACGCGCGCGCACACGCACTCTTACTCCTGGAGAGCCTGTACTCCACTGCCGTTCCACAGCAGTGCATGCGCCTGGTTCAGTCTCCTTGTCCGGCGGTTTTTTCTGTGGCCCCTTGATGGCGTTTCAGAGCCAGAAGATGTCAGAGCTACAAGAGACCTTAGACACCCTCCAGCTCATCCCCCTGCTCCTTTGTCAAGTCTGGTATAGTGGGGATTCTTTGATGAGGCCCCTCCATCGCTACAGTTCTCTGAGATGAGGAAAGGGGAGGCCCAAGATTGCTAAAGATTATACGGAGAGACAGTGGCAGAGGCAGGACTAGAAAAGTGATTTTGTTTTGTTCACTCGTTTCAGTCGTGTCTGACTCTTTGTGACCCCATTTGGAGTTTTCTCGGTAAAGACACTGGACTGATTTGCCATTTCCTTCTCCAGCCCATTTTACAGATGAGGAAACTGAGACAAACAGGTTGAAGTCAACCAGGGTCACACAACTAGTTAAGTGAGGGCAGATTTGAACTCAGGAAAAAAAAATAACTTCCCTATTCCAAACTCCGTTTTTTATGCACTGTGGTGCCACCTAGCGGCCCAGGACCCTAGGACCTAGTCTCTTCATCTCTAGTCTGGAGCTCTTTGCCTTATATTCTGTTGCCTCTTAGCCCCTGGGGTCCCGTAACCGTGGCCATTTCCTCAGCCCTGATCCCTTTTGGGACGATCTGTATCTCCTCCACTCAAGGCCCCAGCTCCTGCCCCAACTATTCCCCTGAGCTCCAGACCAACATTTCCAAAAGTCCAAAGAAAATTCCTCCTGAACGTCCTCAATGTCTCCATTCCCCCTTAAACTCACTCCATACCAAACTGAAGCCATTCCTTTCCTCCTCCAAACCCCCTCCTGCTTGTTCATAGCATCACCGCCCTCCCAGACCCCCAGGCACAAAAACCCTGGGGCTGCCTGACTCCTTCTCTTCCCTTGCCCCCATTCTTCCTCTGCAATGAATGTCTGAATGTTTCTTGTATCTTTCCCTCCTTTGGCATCCCTATGGTCACCACCTCAGACTAGAGCCTCATTAGCTCCCCTTAGAATTACTGTAATTGACTCCTCACAGTTCTCCCTGCCTCTGTTTTCTCTCTCCCCCTACAGTCAGTCCTACCTGCCACTGGTGGGTTCACCAGCCCCAGCACAGTCCCAATCATGGCACTCCCTCAGTAGGTTCCCAGGGCCCAGGCTGTAAAGTCCGGCATTTAAGGCCCCCACAATTCCACCTCTGCCTGTCCTTACGACCACTCTAGCCATGCTAAGCTTCCCATATCCTCCTCATTTTTCACACTATCCAGTGGGCTGGGATACCTGCAGTCTTGGCTCATGACATTCCCACCTACCCAATTCAGAAAGGCCCCCCTTGAACTCCCTCATCAAGCAATGATCTCTTCCTCCCTCTCCACTACTTCATCAGCCCTTTATTGATATCTTTCTGCAGGCACAGATCTCTCCCTTTGCCTGTGTCAAGGTGCCTTATCTTTGTACCAATCATGCCTGCCCCATGAGATCATGAGTTCCCTGAGGGCAGGAACTGATTTGCCTCTTGAGCATATATATCCCTAGGCTCAACTGCATTGTGGAAGGAAGCAATAGGCACAAAAGATCGGGATAACATCTAAGTGTTTGCTATTGTCCCAGAAGGGAGACTAGAGCTTGACTCACAGAGAAAAGATCCAGTCATATAATCTTAGGAAGGATGTTAGAACATGGGATGTCAGAACTAGGAAGGATGTTAGAACACAGAATGTCAGAGCAGGCCTTAGGATACAGAATAACAGCTGGGAGGGGCCTTTGAGCTTCTCACAGGTGGGTGGGACCTTGGAAACAGAATGTCAGAACTGGGAGGGGCCTTAAAATGGAGACGATTAGAGTGGGGCTGGATCTGGGGTGCTAGAATAACATAGCTGCAAGGGGACCAGAGACATCATTCAGTCCAACAGCATTATTTTACAGTTGAAGAAACTGAGGCTGTCCAGTTAGTCCTTGTCAGAGGCTGAATTTCCTTACAGTGCTCAACCTTAACTTGGGCTGGATGAAGAAAGCTATCTATACTGACAGCTGTTGTTTCTCTCCCAGCTGTTTATGCCCTGAATTTAGAGTCAGAATGAGTAAAACAAATATCCCCTCTGTTAGAACAGTTCCACTGTGCCCAGACTGGCTCTTGTGGCTCTTCCACCTACAAAGGAAGAGGTTGCTTCAGTAGCAGGAGCCTCCTATCTATCACACTGAGAGCTTTTTTTTTTTTTTTTAACCAGCTTCGTTTCCCATATGCACGCTAATTCCTGTCAATGCCATTTCAGGGGAAAAATGCCACAGGCCATGAAGAAAAGGGCAAAAGACCAGCTATACATCAAGTGTTAATTTGCTCCTTGGCAGCTGTCCCCTCGTCCTGCCCTCTGCCCTCTGCCCTCCCAGGGTCAGCCCTAGAGCCATTCTAGCCCCAGAATTCTGGATCTCCAGGGAGTACCAAGGCACAGATTGTGGGAGAATCTGGCCTCAAACATTCCTACTTCCCCTCAGCTGGAACCTAGGGTTCCTTTTGGCTTGGGTTATCCCAGTGCTTACTTCCTGTTGCAGCCTTGGCCCTGGGTCAGGGACTTGGGCATACGACAATGTCATTCAGGTAAAGGTCACAACTGGCCAAGAGGGATCAGTCCCCCAAAGATGGGGAGGTGATTCCCTGAGTCACTGTCTCCAGACAGCTCCCCCTGAGATCCCAAAGGCATCATCTGTTCATGAAGTGCCACCACACCCACTGAAGTGAAATCCAAGGAGAAGGACCAATGGCAGGCTGAAGATTCCTCCAGATACCCCCATTTTCTCATCTCTTCTGGAAACGACATAGCCCTGAAGCTTGGCTGCTGTCCCAGGCAGCTTCCTGCCCTCTTAACCCTCTGCACCAGGCCCATTTAGGCTACACCCTGATGATGTTACCCTTAAAGGTCAAATCAGGGATTCCATGTTGAATTCCACCTGAGAACATCCTCCTAAGCCTCCCCTTCCCCCCCCCCCCAACACCTTTTAAAAGCAGATCTGGGAGCCTGCATTCCCATGTGGCCACATATATATATCTTCCAGTGAGGGAAGCAGCTTGCTGCCCAGGGATGATTCCAAATTGACAAGGAAAACCACCTCATGCTTGAGGCCTGCCCATTCTTTTGGGGCCGAGGAGGCCTGGCCTGCGATCTGAATTGAGTGTCTCAGGGACCCTTCCTGCAGTCATGCCCTGTGGCTGCAAGGTTGGAGGGTTTCCTGGGTGTTTGTCAGCTGGGCAGCAGGTGCTTGAGACGTGCAATGGAAAGGAGTGGCCACCTAAGGATTACTCTTTAGGGGAGTTAAACTGTGGGCAGAGGAGCATTTAAAGAAGGGAGGTGGGGGGGGCACAAGTCGATTCTTTATATCCGGCCATTGGTCAGCAGGGGCACGAAGGGAACAATTTGGTGACAAGAGGGTGCCAAGAGTTTGGGTCTGGCCTTGCCCTCGCTGCTATTTTCCCCATAGCTGCCGCTAGTGGGGCCTGGGGAGTCTAAGCACAGCGGCCCGCTCGTCTGGATTAGCCAAACGGGATTAGCCCCGAAAGCCGGGGTTGGGTGTTAGGCGTGGGGGGCGCTAGGCTAGGGAGGTGACCCTCTCTTTTTCCAGCCGCCCCCTCCCCCGCCCCCTCTTTGTTCCTTCAGGGCAGAGCGGGCGGTGGCGATGAACCAGTCTCCAGCACCACCACCCTCGGACAGCTCCCGGCGCAGCGCAGTCCAGCCTAAACCAGCGCTGCGCAGCTCAGTCTGGCGCAGTCGGGCGCCGCGGGACTGTCTGGTTCGCACTTACCTTTGGGGCGCGGGTGCGGGCGTGGACCCCCTCCATCGCCCCGGGGCTGGGGGCCCACGTGCCTGCTTTCCTTCTAGCCTTCCTGCCGGGTGCTCCGTAGCCCTCGATGCCTCTAGTCAGCGCCGGAGACAGACTGATGATGGACAGCGGGAGTCGGGAGAGCCCACGGCCCAGCCCAGCCCAGCCCAGCCCGGCCCGGGAAGAGCTGGGGCAGGCGGGCGGGCGGGCAGAGAGCTCGCTAGCCTGCCTCTCTCCCCGACTCCTCCTCCCCCACCCTTACCCCTCCCCCTCGCCACCTCTCGCTATAAATAACGCTAATCGTCAATAGCCAGCCTGGCTGGACGGTTTCGGGGCCCCAGCCCGAGCGCAGCGGAGGGGCGCAGGGTCCGGGTCACCAGGTGACTGCCGGAGCCGGGTTGCGAGGAGGCAAGGCGAGGGGGAGAGGGTGGTGGTGGCGGGGGAGCGGGAAGGGGATGACTCGCGTGTGAGTGCGTGGGGGAAGGGGAAGTGGAGGAAGCTGGAGAGATGGGGGCGACCGCGAGCCCTGCACACCCAGGAGCCGGAGCGCTGCGCCCTGCGCAGGGAGCCGCCTGCTCCCCCACTCTGAAGTCCAGGCGGCGGCTCCCCCCTCCCCCAACTCCAGATTGGGCGGCGCCGGCCACCAGGAGCGAATTGCTGCTGGAGCGGTCCAATGGCAAGCCTGGGAGGGCGGGATGGGGTGGGGCTAAGTACTTCTCCTCCCCCCCCCCTTTTTTTTTTTTTTGCGGTCCCCCTCCCGTTTCGGCTTTCTGCAGCCCCAGGCTCGGGATTGTAGCTCTCGTTTTCCGTGGGCTGCGTGGGGAACGGGTGCTGAGGAGTGGGATGTAGGGGAGGTGTTCCGTGGGAGGCAAGCAGGCTGAGAGGCGGGAGGCTGGGAGGGCTGGGGGGAAGGGCGGGGAGGCTTCGGAGACATCCTAACCCACGGCCCCTCCAGTGCCAAGGAAGACGCAGCGCTTTCCCGGCAGGCCATGGCAGGATTTTTACTGTCGTTCCCCCCTCCCTTCTCCCCGCCCCGCCCCGCTTTCTGTTGGTGTTTAATCAACCTGTATTAGTGATTCCGAATGTCAGAGCTCGCATAGACCTCAGGGACCCTCTAGTTGAACCCCTTCATTTCCAGAGAAGGAAACCGAAGCCCATACTGTAAAAGAGACTTGTACAAGGTCACACAGTCCAGCAAGGACAAGAACCCAATCCTCCGACTTCAGTCCAGTGCCCTTTCCCCAGCACCCCTGCCGCTTCCAGTCAGGGCTCTGCCACAGATCAAGCCAGGCTTTCAGGATGGCCAATGTTAACCCAGCATGAAGCTCCGTCATTCCACTAAAACTGCTCTCTTCAAGGTTACCAACGATTTCTAAAATCCGTTGCCTTTTCTCAGTCCCCCCCCCCCCCCCCATTCTCTTGCCTCGCCTGGCTTGGATGACGTGCCTTGTTCCTTTCCTGCTTCATACCTGGCTGACCTTGTCTTTCATAGGTGTCTTCCCCAAACTGTTCTGAGCCCTCTTCGATTCGCTATATTGTCTCTTCGGGCAGTTCTTTTTAATGCAGATTTCTGTGTAAATAATGGTCAAATCTATTTATCTCTGTCCTCTTCTCCAGTCCCACATTGCCACCTGCCTACTGGACGTCTCTGCCTGTGTGTATCCTAAATGTCTCAAACACATCCAAAGCAGCACTCATTATGTTTCCCCCCCAAACCCACCCAGCTTCCCCCTTCCTTCCATCTATTGAGGGTATCACTAGCCTTCAAGCAGCCCAGATGGGGATCTTTGGCTTCATCCTTGACTCTTCTCTTTTCCCTAATTCCCACAGCCAATCACTGGCCATCTCTCCCGCCTTCTTCCTCCTCCACTCACACAGCTTCTATGGTAGTTGAAATCCTCATCTCCTCTTACTCAGGCTATTGCAATAGGCTCCTAATTGGTCTCCCTGCTTCCAGCCACTTTCCTCTCCAAATCATCCTCATGCAGCCACCCAATGGGTATCCCTAAAACCCAGATCTGACCATGCCACTCCCCTACTCAGAAATCTTCAGCTGCCTCTAAAATAAATTAGCAGCTCTGCAGCCTGGCGGGTAAAGCCTCCCACAATCTGCTCCTCTGCTCTTTCAGTCTCATTTCAGATTCCCTTCCTCCCTTCACTCTCCATTCCAGTCAAACCACCCTGCTACCTGTTCCCCATACCCAGCATTACATCAGTTCCCCTTTGGCCTCCTTCCCTCTGCACAGGTCCCCACCCTCTCCCCATATCTGTAATGTCCTTCCTTCCTTCCTTCCTTCCCCTCTTTCCCTCCCCCCTCCCTCCCTCCCTTCCTCCCTCCCAGCTCTGATATTTCAGGATTTTGACACCTGTAGTATTCTGCCCCCCAGGAGTATGTGTAAGGAGTATGAAATGACAGGAGAGCTGCCCATAGAATAGTAGGGGGCCTGCAGGGTGGGTGCTTTGGGGAGGGTACTCCTAGGACTGCCTGCCTCCCATGACTCCCATTTCATCCATGATGCAGATGACTTGTCACCCCCTCTTCTGGCTTCTCCTGGTGATTTGGGGCAGCTGGTTGGCTTTGGCTCTCTGCCTGTCACCTTGATAAACCTTCTCAGGGACAGAATTTCATGACTTCATGCAAGTCTGAGTCGCTGAGGCCTCTAGAGGTCTCTGCCTTGGTGACAGTCACTCCCAGTGTGGGGAACCTGGGTTTTAGATGGGCAGCTCCTCCCAGGGACAGATTACAGGATCACAGGACTCTGAAACCATCTCGTATCACCTCCCCACCCATTTTACAGAGGAAGGGACTGAAGCCCAGGGAAGGGAAGAGACTTTGCCAAGGCCAACCCGAGAGCTAAGGAGCAGAGGCAGGGTGTGACCATATTCGACTTCCTTTACAACACCCCCCAGTGCCTGGGACTGCGTGTCTTCCACCACGAACCACAGTGATCCAATGCTCTTGGCAGGGACATGAGTCAGCTGGAGAACAGTCTGCTCCCCTGCCAGCTCTGCACTCAGCTTCCTAGCAGGCCTGCAGGCTGGATTCCCTCAGGACTGGCCTTCCCCCTTCTGAGAGCTATAATAAAGGCAGCTGAGGCCAGGTCAGGAGCTCAGGTCTACCTGCCTTGGCTCTTTTAGGCTCTCCTTGTTCTCCTTCAGTTCCCCAGGCCGGCTGCCTCAGCTCTAGACTTGGGGCTCCACGGAAGCACTTTGCTAGGACCCAGTCCAGGGCAGGGTGTATATCGTGGATGCTTCCCCTACCTGGAATATTCTCCTCCTTCCCCTCTACCCTTTAGAATTCCTGAGAAACGTCTACAGCACCAGTCAATGACTCAGCATTGCTTTCTGTATGCCAGCTACTGTGCTAGGTCCTTGAATGGATGGATGGATGGATGGATGGATGGAAGAAAGGATGGATGGATGGTGTCTGACTGTTCCAACATGTAGAATGCTTCTACCTTTTCTTAAGCTGTTTGTTATGCTTGGAATGCCATCCTCCCCTCCCCTGCCATGGAATTTCTACCTGTTCTTTAATTGTCTCCTCCAGGAAGCCTTCTTTGATCCCCACAATTTCCAGTGACCTTCCTCCAAGGACTTCCTGTAGCCTTAGTTCTGTGTCTCTCTAATGCACTTATCATGTATTAGTGAGTATTATAACGATCTCGGTGTTTACGTCTTATCCACCCCACCCCACCCCACCCCCTCCCTTGAGGGAACCACATCTTAGCTAAACCCCATATGTTCAACAGAATTTGGTGCATACATGAGGTGCTTAATAATGTAGAATTGAATTGCAACAATAGCAATAGACTGAATATAGTATGGGACATAGTTCATGGAGAGAAGTAACAGGCACTCGAGTTGTAAAGGTAGGGTGGTGTCAGGTTGTGGGGGGCCTTGAATATCATGCAGAAGAATGTAGACCTTACTTTGCAAGCAGGAGGAGACCCTGATCATTCTGGAGCATGCGCAGATCTTGGTGCGAAAAAGCTTATTTTCACACTTCTGTAAAGTATGAATTAGTGGTGGGGGTAGGGTGCTGAGTCTCTTCCCCAACCCCTCCCCCTTCCAAACTTTCCTCTTTTCCATTAGAGATATGACCAGGTTAAAAATCTTGATGATCCCCTTGCCGTCATGTATCGGCATAGGCAGTCAGCTGCCAGGTCTTGTCAGGTCTAGCTCTGGGGCATCTCTTGTCCATGCCCCCTCTCTCCATTCACATAGCCACTGCCCTAGTTCAGGACCCCACCACCCGCTACCTGAACATCCCATCCTGACACACTTGCCAAATTGGCTTTCCTAAAGTGCAATTCTCAATAAACTGCAGTGACTCCCTAGCACCTCTAGGACCAAGTACAAACTCCTGTGTGGGTATTTAAAGCTCTTTACAACCCAGCCCCAGCCTCCCTCTTCAGCCTTGCTGCTGCCCCTTATCCATGGACATTTGGCTGCTCCTTTGATGCAGTGCTCTACTTCTGTGACTTCTTCATGAAGCCTTTCCTAATATGCCCGAAGGTGCTAGTGCCTCCACCCCAAATGACCTTTATGGAATTCTATGTGTGTATGTGATCTCTTCTGATAGAGTGTAAGTCCCTTGAGGGCAGGGCCTGTTTTATTCTTTATGTCTCAAGTGTCTGACATGTACTTGCCACTTACTAAATGCTTATTGACTGATAATGATGGGGAGAATAATCCAAAAGGGTGATCGTGAAGGCCTAGATTAAGGTGAGCATTGTGGGAGGGAGAGATGCTAGAGATGCTATGGAGGGGGAAATGACTGGACTTTTGATAACCACCTGTCTGGATGTGAGGGGTAATGGGGAGGGAAGAAGACTCAAAGACCGCCCCAGAATTTGGAATGTGGACACCCAAGTAAATGGTGGCATGGTTGGCAAATTCAGAAAGATAAGTTGGATGGAGGGAAGGATGATAAGCTTGGGTGTTGGTGGGATATCCGGGGGAGATGTCTGCTTCCCAACTGGAAATGTGGCACTGAGAAGAGGGGGCTGGACTGGACTGGAAGGCTAAATCTGGATATCCCTGCAGACAGGGGATGTGGAGCCATGGGAACATATGAGATCACTGAGGGAGGCAACAGGGAGAGTGGCAGGAAGAGGCCTGAGGGACCTGAAGCCTACCTATGTGAGACAGTTGGCAAGAGAGTGAAGAGAAGCCACTCAATTGGTAGAGGTGGGTTTGAATTTGATTAGAACACCTGCTTCACTTTACTCCATGAGCTCCTATCTATGTGCTCCTGGCTGGAGCTGACTTTTACAGGCTGTGGTTGCCACTTGGTGTGGGCTTCTGGGAAGATGTGGCTAGACAGAAGTTTGTGTTCGAGAGAACTGGGGCTTTCCACAGAATCTCAGAGTTTTTTGGCTGGAGGGGACTTTGGGGCTTAGTCCAACCCATGTCTGAGCAAGAATTCTCATTCATTATAATGTCCTCGGTAAGTGGTCCTCCATCCTCACCTCTCGAACCCAACCATTGCACTCGGGATTGCTCTGCTTCTTAGGTCAGGCAACATACCTTAATTACTTACCACATGGGCAGCTCGGTGGTGCAGTGGATAGAGCACCGGCCTGGAGTCAGGAGGACCTGAGTTCAAATCTGGCCTCAGACACTTAACACTTACCAGCTGTGTGACCCTGGGCAAGTCACTTAACTCCAATTGCCTCACTAAAACAAAACAAAACAAAACAAAGTACTTACCACGTGCCAGACATTGCTCTGAGTTGCCTTGACACAAATACAAGAAGAAAGACAGTTCCTGGCCTTGGGGGGGCTTATACTCTAACAGGAAAAGGTACACAAAAGGGAACTGAAAACCTGGGGAGGGAGGTGAACAGCATGGTACCGAGGAAGTCCAGGGAATCCGAAGCAGGAGGAGGAATGAAGGTTGGTCCATCTGTTCCCCTTCCCAAAATAGAGGCTTTGGGGAGAACTCTTCATGGAGAAGAGGTCACAGCGGAGGGATGTTCCAGATGAGGAGGGCCTAGGTGTTGAAGCACGGTGGCAAAGTTGGAGGGGAATAAAAGTTGGCCCACCTGGACCCCTCCCCAAAACTGCAGTTCCATGGGAGAAAGGGACATAGCATGGGGGAGGAGGCCCCAGGCACTGAGGGAGAGACCATAGCTGAGGAATCGAGGGGGGTAAAGGTTGGCTGCTTGGAGCTCTTGTCTTACCCTTGGGCCAGACTGATCCTCCTTCTTTTGATGGCTACCCTTCCAATACAGGACAGCATTTGAAAACAGCCCTCACATCCCCCTTTTAGTTTTCTCCCAAGACTATTTTTTTAACATTTTTTTTTTTTTTGCGGGGCAATGAGGGTTAAGTGACTTGCCCAGGGTCACACAGCTAGTAAGTGTCAAGTGTCTGAGGCCAGATTTGAACTCAGGTCCTGCTGAATCCAGGGCCAGTGCTCTATCCACTGTGCCACCTAGCTGCCCCCTCCCCCAAGACTCTTGACACTTGGAGTTATCTCTCTCTGATGCTTCTCCAGTTCAGCCATGTCCTTACTAAACTGTGGTACCCAGCACTGAAGCCAGTACCCCGGGTCTGAGTGGCCCGCAAGTTCAACATGCATTCGTAGTGTGAGCTGACATTCCAAAAAGCCATGCCAATTACTTGAATGCAGGCTGCATGAATGGGGTGGGGTGTTTGAGTGTCCAAAGTGAAGAAGGCAATCAGTTTTCTCCTCCAGGCAGACTACATCCGGGAAATGTGGCTTCTCTAATTTAGCATCTTGAGCATCATGTCCATTTCTAGGTGGGACATTGAGAAGCTAGGGGTGTCCAGAGGAGGAAAGAGCAGATGAGGATGAGCTGGTTAGCCAGGAGAGGATGCGATCACAGTCATTTTCTACCAGAGAGACTGTCAGATAGGGAGAAGAACAGGCTTGTTCTGTTTGACAACATAGGATACAACTAGAAGGCATGTGGGGAAGGTATAGGGAGACACACTTGGACAAACTCCCTAACAAAAGAGCTGAGTGGGTGGGTGACCAGTTCCTCGAAGAAGGATGCCCTCTGGGGTGCTGGTATAGATGATCAGGGGATTTATAGTTGGAAGAGATCTTTGAGATGCCTAGTCTAGTTCTAGTAGTCTAGGTGAGGAAACTGAGGTCTGAGGTGGAAAGTGACTGGGCTAAGGTCACTCAGTCAACAGCAGAGAGGGGATTTCAAGCTCAGTTTTCTGATTCGCCATCCAGTTCTTTGCCACAATTCCATCCTTTCTGCCTTCCAGTTCTGGCCTTTGAGATGACAGTCATCTCACTGACAGAAGCAGAGTAGGCTCCTGAAGCTCAGAAGGAACACTGAGGACCACCAAAGGGGTTTTAAACTCTATATTGGGTAAGGAAGACAGCCCAGAAGAAATGGACTGCTGCTGGGAGGGGAAGGGAGGATGCTAGCCTGTGAGGGAGAAAAGGCAGAGCGCAGGAACTCAGATCTTGGTGGGGTTTTTCTTCCGAGAGAGTAATCTTTCATTTGGAAAACACAGAACAGCTGCGATCTGGGCTGAGAAGGGTGAGAAGGAGAGAGGACCTTTATGTTTGGGGGCTGGATTTGGGGGTGCTGAAGAGCTGGTGGGTGTGGAGGATGCCACTAGTGGAGTTTGAGAGGTCATGGCCAGTGGGAGAGGGGCCGGGGAATCAAACAGACAGGCATATTTAAAGAAGGACAGGAATCTAGGCTCCTAGTAAAATCTTAGTGTGTTTGTTATTTTTTTAAATTATAAAAGTATTTTATTATTTTCCAGTTACATGTAGAGATAGTTTTCAACATTTTTTGAATAAAAGTATTTTATTATTTTCCAGTTACATGTAGAGATAGTTTTCAACATTTGCTTTTATAAGATTTCCAATTTCAAATTTTTCTCCCTCCCTCCCTCCCCTCCCCTAGACAGCAGGTAATCTGATATAGGTTATATATATATATATATATATATATATATATATATATATATATATATATATATATATATGTGTGTGTGTGTGTGTGTGTGTGTGTGTGTGTGTGTGTGTATAAAAGCATATTTCTGCATTAGTCATGTTATAAGAGAAGAATCAGAGCAAAAAGGAAAAACCTCAAAAAAAGATAAATAACAGCACCAAAACCCAAAGAAATAGTATGGTTCAATCAGCATCCATATTCCACAGTTCTTTTTTTTCTTTTCTGGATTTGGAGAGCCTTTTCCATCATGAGTCCTTTGGAACTTTCTTGTACCATTGTATTGGTGAGAAGAATCTAGTCTATCACAGTTGATCAACACATAATGTTGATGATACTGTGTATAATGTTCTTCTCATTCTGCTCATCTCACTCATCATCAGTTCATGCAAGTCCTTCTAGGTTTCTCTGAACTCCTCCTGCTCATCGTTTCTCACAGCACAATAGAATTCCATCACATTTATATACCACAACTTGTTCAGCCATTTCCCAATTGATGGACAGCCCCATAATTTCCAATTCCTTGCCACCACAGCGGCTATAAATATTTTTGTACATATGGTTCCTTTTCTCTTTTTAATGATCTCTTTGGGAAAAAGACCCAAAAGTGGTATTGGTGGGTCAAAGGGTATGCACAGCTTTATAGCCCTTTGGGCAAAGTTCCAAACTGCTCTCCAGAATGGTTGGATCAGTTCACAGCTCCACCAACAATGCATTAGTGTTCCAATTTTTCCAAGTGTGTTTCTTATTAAAGGAATGGTTAGTAACACCCAACAAAAGAAGTGGCGACCATGGAGTGCCTATGTGGCTTGAGTAAAAACTGTGCAATGGGGGATGATCGGGGAAGATCAATGTCCCTTATGCTATTCTAGGCAATAGCACAAGTGGGGAAGCTCCTTAAGGGTAGCGCTTGTCTTTGGCTTCTTTCTGTATTCTCAGTGTATTGACAGGCCATGTCTTGAAGAGTGGTTGCTATTGATTTGATGTCAGCTTGGAAAGAGGGTGTCAGGGAAGCACCCAAGGCATGCTTTGTTAGCTCAGGCCTTGTTAGTACTTTTATTAATGAATCAGATGAAGGGACGGCTGGTATGTCCATCAGATTTTCATGTGACACAAAGCTAAGAAAGAGAGCCAGGGGTGTGTTGGAACCAGCACATATTGGGGTCTGATGACAGCCAGTTGTTAAATTTAACAGTGTGCATGCTTACACCTTGGGGATTGGTGACACTACAAATCCTGGCTTGTTTTGTTGTTTTATTGGCTGTCTAATCCAAAGAAAGTGATGGAGAAGATGTAGTAATGCAGATTTAACTTGAAATTGTGTGATGCATACATTGTTTTCTTTTCAGAGAGCTAGTTCAACACTTACTAGCAGCATGCCCTTGATAGAGCTAAAATATTGGATGATGGAACCAGGATCCTGGATGATCTTATCTAGCTAAAGCATTAGGCTAAATCTACTAGGATGATTTTAATTGGGAGAAATTAATTGGGAGAAAATCTTTGTTATTGTTCAGCATTTCAGTCATATCTGAGTCGCATTTGGTCTTTTCTTGGCAAAGATACTGGAGTTGTTTGCCATTTCCTCGTCCAGCTCATCTTACAGATAAAGAAATGGAGGCAGGGGGCAGCTAGATGGTGCAGTGGATAGAGCACCGGCCCTGGAGTCAGGAGGACCTGAGTTCAAATCTGGCCTCAGACACTTAACACTTACTAGCTGTGTGACCCTGGGCAAGTCACTTAACCCCAATTGCCTCACTAAAAAAAAAGAAATGGGGGCAGCTAGGTGGCGCAGTGGATAGAGCACCGGCCCTGGAGTCAGGAGTACCTGAGTTCAAATCCAGCCTCAGACACTTGACACTTACTAGTTGTGTGACCCTGGGCAAGTCACTTAACCCCAATTGCCTCACTAAAAAAACACCAAAAAACAAAACAAAAAACCAAACCAAACAAACAAACAAACAAAAAAGAAATGGAGGCAAATAGGGTTAAGTGACTTGCCCAGGGTCACACAGCTAGTAAGTGTTAAGTGTCTGAAGCCAGAATTCAACTTAAGTCTTCTGACTCCAGGCCTAGTGCTGTAGCCACTGCGTGGTCTAGCTGCCCTTTAAATGTAAAATCTTACCTTTGGGTTAAAATATCATT
This sequence comes from Dromiciops gliroides, assembly GCF_019393635.1. Lineage (NCBI taxonomy): Eukaryota > Metazoa > Chordata > Mammalia > Microbiotheria > Microbiotheriidae > Dromiciops > Dromiciops gliroides. The sequence goes on from NC_057861.1 coordinate 6,595,433, forward strand.
TTCAAGTACAAGACAGAAGAGATGGGAAGAGGGTGTGAGGGGTTGCTACAATGGTTGACAATGCATGTCTGGGGGAAACTGTCCCTGGGGGAAGGCTTTTCACTCCTGTATCGATGGTTTCAGTGTTTCTTGCTGGTGCCTTTTGTCCCAGCCCCCATGGTCTTGGCGTGATGGGATCCTCAATCTGAAGAGGGAAGGGCGCTCAGGGGTCATCTTTTCTAACATATGCATTTTACAGATGAGGGAACTGAGGCCCAGAGAGGCGAAGAAGCTATTGAGCCCAGGTCCTCTGACTCCAGAGCCAGGGCTCTTTCCACTGAGCCGCCATCTTGCTTCTTCCGCGGTCTCCAGGCTGACTCTGACACTTTCTTAGTGACCCTGGGCTCATTCCTTAACGTCTCCAAGCCTCATTTTCTTCCTCTGTCAGATAGGGGTGATCACCCTTACACTTTCTGCCTCCCTGGATTACTGTTGGGAAAGCATTTTGCAGACCTCTATGGCAGTGCTATAGAAAGAGGGGATAAGTGCCTGGCATAGAGCAGGCACTTCATGAATGCTTGTTGATTGACCTTTCATGGAGCTTGAAAGAGATACAGGGGGGCAGCTAGGTGGCGCAGTGGATAGAGCACCGGCCCTGGAGTCAGGAGTACCTGAGTTCAAATCCGGCCTCAGACACTTAACACTTACTAGCTGTGTGACCCTGGGCAAGTCACTTAACCCCAATGGCCTCACTTAAAAAAAAGAAAAAAAAAGAGATACAGGGATGGACCCCTGCCTTGGGGCTAGCCCAGGCTCTAGAAGGTTACATGACTTCAGCTCAGTGAGCATTTATGAAGTGCCTCCTGTATTCCAGGCCCATTTGTAGGTGTTGGGGATACATAAACATAAAAATACTTTTTGTTGTCAAATTGGCTACATTCTGCTGGGCCTTCCTTATACCTCTAAGGATCCTTCCTTGGGTGTGACCCTGAGCAAATAATTTTGTATTTCTGAGGGTTATTGTCCTCATCAATCAAATGAGGTTACCAATACTTATGCTCTCTATCAACTCCTACATTTTGGTGGCCCTGTGTGGCCCATGAAGGCAGGGGTCAGAACTCTTGTCGGGAGCATGACCAGAGCTGTGGGTGGGGACGACTTTTGCAGCATAGAGGATGAAATATACAGGTCTGGCCTGATGGCCCATGGGGCCTCTGCTAACGCAGAGAGTCTGTGCTTCTGGTTGGAGCCTGCAGGAGCGAGAGGCAGGAATTAGAGGACATTGTAGGAGCTTGGCTATGAGAGTCTGAAGTGGAGCAGCAGGAGCAGAGAGGAGGATCAGAGGAGGAATCAGCTGGCTGGAGGTGGGGAGATCGAGCCTCTGGAGAAATGGAACCTGGAAGTCTGACAGCTGCCCGTGGTAGGGGAGGAAACATTTCCCGGAAGCTTGGAATCAGTAATTACTCCTCAGGGTAAAAAAGAACTCTGACCCCCTGGGGAGAGGATGGAGCCAGAGCTCCCCAAGATGCTAAGCAAAGGTGGCTAGGAGGAGAAGGGGGAGGAGAAGGGGGAGGAGGAGGAGGAGGAAGAGGAGCAGGAGGAGGATGATGGCATCGCTACCCATCGCAGCTCCATGCTTGGCCCCATGCTAAGGCAAGAACACCAATCCAGGCCTTGCGTGCAGGGGGCTAACAGTCTAATGGGGGCAGCCAGCGTGCAGAGAAATGGGCCCATACCAGATAGATGCAGTGCAGGAGGAAGGTCCCTTTGGGGGAAAGGCTTCGGCAGAAGGTGGTGTGTGAGCCAGAGAAGTTAAAGAAGGGCTGGAGGTGAGGAGCCCCAACATCGTAGGCTTGAAGGCGACCAGTGAGGAGGCCCAGAGGTGGGGGACGATGCAGCCTTTGTGAGGCACGGCCAATAGTTGGACTGGTAGCTCCCCGAGGGCAGGCTTGATGCCTTCTCCATACATCCCGTCTCCTCCGACACTGGCACAGCGTTGTCCACATGGAAGGTTCTTGGTGAATACTGGTTGTCGTTGAGCTCAGTTTTGGCCTTGTGGAATTTGAGGTACTGGTGAAATCCATCAGGCAATGGGGGATTAGGGATGGGAGCTCAGGATTGAGGTGAGGGCTGGAAAAGGAGATTGGGGTGCCATGTACCTAGAACTGGGGATAGAAGTCTGGAGAGGTGACATCACGGACGTGGAGCTGCCTCAGAGAGTGGGCATGGGCTCCTAGGAAGGGCTTTGCTGGGGCCCCCCAAGAGTTCCCTCTGGGCTGGCAGTGGTGGCTTCTCTCACTCCTTGCTTTGGGTCTATTCCGCCCCTCTTTTGCACATGGAGTCGCAGATCTGGGTTAGTTATAAATAGCCAGGCCTGCGTGTCTCCTTTTAGCACATGAAGGATCCAACTGAACAGGGAGGCAGGCGCAGAAAGCTTGTGCTGTATTTTCATATTTGGGTTTTTGCATCTCTCTGTGTCTCTGGTTCTCTTTCTCTCTGTCTCCTCTCTCCTCTGCACTCCTGCTCTCTAAAAGTGCTCACACACACACACACACACACACACATATGTACACACTGCATATGTGTGTGTGCCCTTCTGCTGAGGTGTAGTAAAGGATGGTGGGAAGTGTGTGTGTGTGTGGGAGATTGGGAGGCAAAACTAAGAACAAAACTTCTGAGCAGGGCCAGAGCTCAGGCTGCCTCTGGGCAGCTTTGGGGTTTCCCGGGCAGTACCCAGAGGGCAATACTGATGTACTGATGACCCAGGGGGCTCAGTGTAATGGGAAGAGCCCTGAATGTGCAACCTGAGTCTCAGATCTTCTGCTTCTTAACTGAGGGACCTCTTTGAGCCTCCAGCAACTCTAAGGATGCTCTACTATGAAACATTTGCTGGGGCAGCAGCAAGGTGGCACCATAGTGCACAGAGCATGGGATCTGGAGTCAGGAAGACCGGAGTTCAAATCCTGCCTCTGACACTTACTATCTGTGTGACCCTGGGTAAGACACTTCTTTCTGCCTCAGTTTTTTCTTCTGTAAAATGGAGATCATCATAGCACTTACCTCACAGAGTTGTTGAGGACCAAATGAGATAACCCATGTAAAGTCCTTTCTAAATAGGGACTAAGCTAATTAGCTGGGACTATCTGGGTGGCCTTGAGCAAGTCATCTAATGCCTCAGTGCCTCAGCTTCCCTCTGTGGATTAGCTAAAAGGACTGAGAATCTCTAGTCTGGAAGAGAGACACCCTAGGTGGAGGGTAACATCGCTGTTTCCCAACACTGGATGAGCTGCTACATACCTGGCTTGTGCCGGCCCTCACCCCAAGTGCTTGATTTCAAGGGTAGAGGCATATTGCTTTAGGGCTGAATGACCATTTGGGAGAGGGAGTTTATCAGCGTTTGTTGACTGACTGACTAGAGGGAGTCCTTGTTCATGTGTATTGTTGCATTTCATCGTCCAACTCTCCATAACCCCATTTGGGGTTTTCTAGGCAAAGATACTGGAGCAGTTTGCCATTTCCTTCTCCAGCTCATCTTACAGATGAAGAAACTTAGGCCAATAGGGTGAAGTGACTTTCCCAAGGTCACACAGCTAGCTAGGAGGTGTCTGAGGCTAGATTTGAACTCAGGAAGATGAATCCAGTCCAGGCACTCTGTGCACTAGGGTGCCCCGCAGCTGCCTGCCAACTCATGTTCACGTATGTTGTTCCTCTATGGCTTGGATCCCATAGTCTCAGAGGCCCCTTCTGGCTGAGATTCTGTATCAGCCTTCATTGCTACGTGGTCTCTAAGGTCTCAGCCTCTGTGAGCCTAGAATTCTTTCCTTCTTCCTTCCTTTCCATTCTCTCATGCCCTTTTGGGACCTTCCCATCATCCTTAGCAGAAACTCCGAGTTCAAATCCTGGCTCTGCCACTTGCTCCAGGCTTGGGGGTGGGGGAAGGTGTGAATGGCTTCCCTTCTCATCTGTGATTCTGGATGAGCCGAACTGTCCCTTGCAGTTGGAGATGCTCTGGTGGAGGAGATGGCCCAAGGATCCTCAGACATTTAGGACTGGGCTTCCCTCCTTTAGCCTGCAGACATTCCCATAAAGTCTAGCCTCCTCTGAAGCCCAGGGCGGGCCAGCAGCCCGTTAGCCTCTGAAGGAGGGGGATGCACAGCCCAGCTAGCTCTGCCCCCTCACCCCCTCCCTCGCCTGCCTTTTGAAGTCCCCAGGGGGCTCCGAGGAAGGCTCTGGTAGCCTTCTAAAGGCCATACTCCTCCAGGCTAACGGAGGTGTGGTAAATCAATTACTGCTAATTGGCGCCCAGAGACCTTTAGGCTAATGAACCTGCCCCTTTGTCCCTTTGGAGTAAATGACAGAGGTTGGCTGGGGAGCAGGGCAGACATCTCTGCTTGCAGCCACCTTTGAGAGCAGCGGGTAGGTGCCTCATCTCTGGGGACCCCTTGGGGTGGAGGGCTCTCAGCGGGTGGGTGTGCTTGGCTTGGCATCACTGGACTTCTGGCTTGTCTTGGAAGTAAGTGGGCAAGACAACCTTTGGCCTGCCATCCTTGGTCCCTCCCCACAATTCGTAGTGACTTGCATGGTCTCCGATTTCCTTGGGGGGCACCACCTCCTTCTGTGAAGGCCTTCCAATAGCACCCCCACTTCACCCCCACCTTGTGACTTGGTAGATGGTCTTGGGGAGTGCTGGGCCTTGGGACGCACCCCTCTCCACCTCCCTCATGGAAGCGCCTATGTAGCTGGGGAGGCAGGCCTTGACACCAGAGACTTCGATCCATCCTGGGCTCAGGCTGTGCCCTCAGCCTGTTTGCCTCTTCTGGCCTCCTCGACAGAATCCAGGTTGGGGTGATCACCCTAATGAGCCTCTGGGGAGCTTTTGGATTGACAGGCATTTCTTTCTACAGACAGTGACAGGCCTCCAGAAAGATGGTGCCCCAAGGAATGGGCTGAGTCAGGTGGGAGAGGTTGGGCAGCAGCCGAGGAGCAATTCTGCCCATTGCCCTTCCTTTTCCCCTTCGCTCCTTGGACCATAGAGTACTGAAGACCCATTGCAAATTCTGGTTCTATCACTTACTAGCTGTGTGACCCTGGGCAAGTCACTTAACCTCTCTGGGCCTCTGTTTGCTCCTCTCTAGAAAGAGGTTGTTGTTAATGTCCAGTTATTTGAGATGTGTCCAACTCTCCGTGATCCCAGTTGGAATTTTTTTCCGGGGCAATGAGGGTTAAGTGACTTGCCCAGGGTCACATAGCTAGGAAGCGTCAAGTGTCTGAGTTCGGATTTGAACTCAGAGTTCTGAATTCAGGGCTGGTGTCTTATCCACTGCGCCACCTAGCTGCCCTTCTTTTTGTAATTTTCTTGGCAGAGATACTGGGGTGGTTTTCCATTTCCTTCTCCAGCTCATTTTACTGCTGAGGAAACTGAGGTCAACAGGATGAAGTGACTTGCCCAGGGTCACACAGCTAGTAAGTGTCTGAGGCTGGATTTGAACTCAGGTCTTCCTGACTTCAGTGTCCTATCCACTTGAGCAGTCATCCTGTGAAAAAGAGGGGGTTGTGGGGCAGCTAGGTGGCACAGTGGATAGAGCGCCGACCCTGGAGTCAGGAGTACCTGAGTTCAAATCCGGCCTCAGACACTTAACACTTACTAGCTGTGTGACCCTGGGCAAGTCACTTAACCCCAATTGCCTCACTAAAAAAAAAAAAAAGAAAAAAAAGAGGGGGTTGCACCAGATATCCTCAGAGATGCCTTCTTTTGACTAACTCTAGGACCTGTACTCCCTTCCTCCCCCAGGGGCTGACGCGATCATTGGAAGTGGACTGATCCCCTTTCTGGTGGACAAGGTGAAAAATGAACATGAGGAAATCCAGGGGATCATCTTGGACACTTTGTACTTCTGCCTGCAGTGGGATGCCTCGCAGGCCTTGCAGAGCAATGCTGTGCCCATCTTGCGGGAAAAGCTCAGTAGTGTCAATGAGAAGATCCGCAGCAAAGCAGCCCACACCCTGATGGCCATCTGGTGAGAGGCTGCCCCATGTGGGGCGGCCCAGGAGGAGAAATGGAAGCCTCTAGGCCAGGCGCACGCGGGGTGGGGGTAGGCCTCAGTGGCCACATCCGTAAAATGAGATGAGTTGCTCCCTAAGATAACTCAGGGAGGCCGCAGCGGCTTTGGAGTCACAGGGTCTGGGTTCAAGTCTTGTTGGTCATCCTAGACAGCTCCCCTTATGTCCTGGCATTCCACTTTGTCCCTCTGTTAAATAACAGGGCTATTTAATGACCTTTGTTCGGCCTTGCTAAGTACAGAAAGGCTCGCCCTATCTCTCTGGCCTCTGCCCTTCTGCCTCCCCCCCACCCCCTTTGCTCCCCACTGTGCCCTTCTTATAATGGCTCCATGAAACAGGTAGGAGAAGTGTAATTATTCCCATTTTGCAAATGAGGGAATGGAGTCTCAGAGGAGGAAATGAATTTGCCCATGGTCACTTAGCTAGGAACTCTCAGAGCCTGGACTAGAGCTCTGGTGTTCTCCCTCCTAGGTCAGCATTCCCCCTCCTTGCCCTCCCCCACTTCTAAGGCAAAAGGGCCTGGACTGTTCCTCATGAGCCCTCCCCCTTCCCCCTTCTGGGGCTTAAAGCAGGTGGCTGGTCAGAGACCTGTATTAGACCCCCCCCCCACTGCTTCCTAACAGTCGCCATTGTTCCTGACATGTTTGGAGCACATCACGCGTGCTTGTCTGATGGCCAGTGTAACCTCTCCGTGCCTCAGTTTCTTCATCTGGAAAATGGGGGTGATCACAGCCCTGACCTCCCAGGGTTCTGGTGAGGATTGAGTGAGGTGCCCGTTAAAGGGCTTGAGTGCGCTCGCCTTTACGGTTGTTGTGGCTGCCCTGAAAGACCCTTGTGTTCTGAGGTCCCCGAGGTGCAGCCTGTTCCCCTCTGGCTGGCCTGGGGCCCTGACACTCTCTCTCCTCCAGCATGCCGCTGGAGGGGAAGAACAAAGTGTGGGAGAATGATGTCATTTCCCTCCTGGTGATGCTCCTGGATGACCCGGATATAGACGTGAAGGCCAACGCAGCAGGAGCACTGATGTTTGCCGCGGTGACGACTGCAGGTGAGGGGCCCAAGGCCAGGGGGAGACGGAGGGGAAAGCAGCGACCAGGGGTCAGAGATTTCCAGTGGGTCCGAGGTTCCAGCTGCAGGGACCATAGGAAGGGGCCCAAGGCCAGGGGGAGATGGAGGGGAAAGCAGCGACCAGGGGTTGGAGATTTCCAGTGGGTCCGAGGTTCCAGCTGCAGGGACCATAGGAAGGGGCCCAAGGCCAGGGGGAGATGGAGGGGAAAGCAGCGACCAGGGGTTGGAGATTTCCAGTGGGTCCAAGGTTCCAGCTGCAGGGACTATAGGAAGGGGCCCAAGGCCAGGGGGAGATGGAGGGGAAAGCAGCGACCAGGGGTTGGAGATTTCCAGTGGGTCCGAGGTTCCAGATGCAGGTTGGAGAGGTGACTGAGTACAGACTGGCCGGAGCCTGCCTCACACAGGGAGCACAAAAGCAGTATGCAAAGGCTGCCTTCCGAGGTGTGGTATGCACAGGGGCTGTTCCAGGAGTAGGGAAGACGGGGATCGGGCAATGTTGTCTGACCTCTCATTGCCCCAGGCAGCTCTGTGCATTGCAGAGCAGGTGCCACTTTAGATCCAGGAGCAGGGTGCCTGACCCCTCTGCATGAGCTTCCTTCTGTCCCCGAGAGAAGCAGCCTAGACCCACAGCAGGAGGACCTGGCTCCCTTCCTGAGCTCTGCCGCTCACTGTCACCTCTGGGGCTCTGGCCACTCATAAAGTCCCTTCTCGGGAACAAAGGACTCCCAGGTGCCTCCCAGCTCTAAACCATCAATCCTATGAATAAACCCCCTAATTCTAGCCCGGAGCTGTGCCCATGGGCTGGAAGCTGTGTGCCCACCCCATGCCCGACATGTCACCAGCAGGATTCTTTCCTTGGCATTTGGAGCACTGTTCAGGGGCTTCCAGAGTCCTCAATGACCACATTCCACTGGGAGGAAGACTCTGGGGAGTTGTCAACCATTGATGCCTTTTAGGAGTTAAGTTTAGCAGCTCAGTTGGTAATCCTCCTTGGGGGAGACACTTCATGGATCCTGGAGGACTGGGGCATCTGAGGTGAGAGGCTAGCCCTAAAGACGTGTGGGCGGACCCCAAAGAGCAAGGGGCCTGACACCACCAGTTTGCTATGTGCGGCCTCTAGGGACTCCCCCAACCTGCTATTACTGTCCCCAGAGTGGCCTTGTAGACCTTTTTAGGGTATTTGACAGCCCCAACCTTCTGGGAGGAGACTCGGCCACACATGATCCAGTCACAGGGTCGGGGAAATCCAAGCAAGAGTGGAGCTTCCCTCTACCCCAGATCATAACCAAGCGATCCCGGACCCCATTTTTAACCCATCACTGTCTTTGGCCCAGGCCCCCTGAGAGGTGAGCTCAGAAGGCCACGGAAGGCACCCCGAGGGCCCAGTCAGATAGGGGGACACGCCTGTCATTGTCCTGAGCCCACATATTTAATGTGGGTTGGTGAGACTAAGGCAGAGTTGAGTTTCCAGTATTTGTTCAGAAAGATGCCTGTTCTGGGGAGAAGTTAGGAAATTCTAGGGTTGTGACAGTTCTTTTCAGGCCTATGCATATATCTCTGTGTGTGTATGTATGTATGTGTCTGTGCATCTCTGTTTCTGGACATCTATGTGTGTGTATCTCTTCACATGCCTCTGTGTGTGTGTGTGTGTGTGTGTGTGTGTGTGTGTGTGTTTGCTTGGTATCTGTGTAGCTTTGGGCGCGTTTCTCTGTGTCCCCATGTATCTTTGTCTTTCTGGACTCTGGCTATGTATATGTATCCCTGGGCATATTTGTATCTGTATCTCTGTGGGTCTGTGTGTTTGTGTGGATCTAAGCTATTGTTTAGGAACATACCTATGTGCTGATTTAGTGCCCTGCATGTGCAGGTAAATGCATTGCCCTCAGTGTTAAGGCAATCTCTCCATTGCTGAAAATGCTGGAGGTTAGAAAGAGGAAGCTTCTCCTGAGTGCCTTGAAGGGGCTTACATGCCGGCAAAGGCCCCTGAGGACCATGCTGAGGTATTCAAGGAGTTGGATAAGTTTGAGAATCTGCTGATGGAGTAGGACCCAGACTTGATTCGAATAGACCAGATCGCAACCAAAGTCATCTTGTGACCTTTTAAAAAATTAGTATTTTATTTTTCCCAATTACATGGAAAGGCAATTTTTAACATTCATTTATTTAAAATTTTGAGTTCCAAATGATCTCTCTCCCTCTCCACCCCCTCCCTAAGACAGTTGACAATTTAATATAGGTTATACATGTACTATCGTGTAAAACATATTTCCATATTAGTCATGTTGTGAGAGAAGAAACAGGCCAAAAGAAAAGAACCATGGAAAAGTAAAGTGAAAACCGTCTTCTCTGCATGAGTCTTTTGGAATTGTCTCGGATCATTGTATTGATGAGAAGAGTTAAGTTGTTCACAGTTGATCCTAGCACAGCATTGCTGTTACTGTGTACTATGTTCTCCTGGTCCTGCTCCTCTCACTTACCATCAGTTCATGTAAGTCCTTCCAGGTTTTTTTGAAACCTGTCTGCTCATCATTTCTTACAGCACAGTAGCATTTCATCACAATCATATACTACAACTTGTTCAAACATTCCCCAATTGATGGGCATTCCTTTAATTTCCAATTCTTTGCCACCACAAAAAGAGCTGCTATAAATATTTTTGTACACGGAGGTCCTTTCCCCCTTTTCATGATCTCATTGGGATGCAGATCAGCTAATGCTATTACTGGATCAAAGGGTATACACAGTTTGATTGCCCTTCGGGCATAATTTCCAAATTGCTTTTCAGAATGGTTGGATTAGTTCACAACTCTACCAACAGTGCATTAGTATGTCTATTTTTTTCACATCCCCTCCAGCATTAAGAAATGAGGTCTTTATCAGAGGCACTTACTGTAAAGATTGTTTCCCACCTTTCTGCTTTCCTTCTAATCCTGCTTGCATTGGTTTTATTTGTTCAAAGCCTATTTGATTTAGTATAATCAAAGTTGTCCATTTTATATTTTGTAAGGCTCTGTATCTCTTGTTTGGTCATAAATTCTTCCCTTCTCCATAGATCTGAGTACACTATTTCCTTGCTCTCCTAATTTGCTTATGGCACACTTTTTATGTAAACTCATGTACCCATTTTGACTTTATCTCGGTATATGGTGTAAGATGTTGGTAGGACAAGAGCCTTTCAACTGTGACTGACCAGGCAAAACCCTGCCCTTGATAATCCTAATGATGATGGTGATTGCATAGTAATTGAAAATATTCATCTGCCTTATTTAGGTTGTTATGGCATCTCATTGGGCAAAATAGTTGCTAATAATTTCACATTTTGTCTTCATTTTTTGTTAATTCACCTTTTTCATTTTTAATATTAATAAATTGGTTTTCCTCCCTTTTAACAGATTAGCTAATGTTTTATCTTTTATTGTTTTTTTTTTGTTTTTGTTTTTTTGTTTTTAGTGAAGCAATTGGGGTTAAGTGACTTGCCCAAGGTCACACAGCTAGTAAGTGTTAAGTGTCTGAGGCCGGATTTGAACTCAGGTACTCCTGACTCCAGGGCTGGTGCTCTATCCACTATTGTTTTTTAAAAAACAACTTGTAGTTTTCTTTGTCATTCAGTACTTTGTTTTGTTTTTAGTTCTACTTATCTCTTCTTTGATTTTCAGAATTTCTATTATTTTTATTGGGGGCAGTTAGGTGATGCAGTGGATAGAGTGCCCGGCCTGGAGTGAGGAAGTCTCATCTTCCTGACTTCAAATCTGGCCTCAGACACTTAATAGCTGTGTGACCTTGGGCAAGTCACTTCACCCCGTTTGCCTCAGTTCATCAATTGTAAAATGAGCTGGAGAAGGAAATGGCAAACTATTCCAGTATCTTTACCAAGAAAACCCCAAATGGGGTCATGAAGAGCTTGACATGACTGAAAAATGACTGAACAACAACAACAACAACAATTTTTTTCTGTTTAGATTGAATTTTTAAAAATGTATTGCTTTTATTAGTTGCATGAACAGTACACCAGCCTATTCTTTCTCTGTTTTGATGATGAAAGTATTTAGAGACATAAATTTTCCCCAAGGACTGCCTTGGCTGTATCCCAAAGGTTTTGGTTTATTGTCTCATTGTTGTCATTTCCTTTGATGAAATTATCTATGATTTCTATAATTTGTTCTTTGACCCACCAATTGTTTAGGATTAAAATGATTTATTCTGTACGTTTGACTCCTTTCTTCAAAGGCCCTTTATTGATTAGATTGTTTATTGAGTTGTGTCAGGTAAAGGACATGTTAAATATTTTCTGTTTTTCTAAATTTTTTATGAGATTCTTGTGCCTAACACATGGTCAATTTATGTAAAAGTGGCATGCATAAATGAAAAACGTTATATTGCTTCCTATTCATATTCAGTAGTTGCCAGAGATCTATTAGCAAACATTTCTAAAATTCCATTGAAGCACTTATCTTCTTCCTTGTCTCTTTGTTAAATCTGCCTAGTTTTAAAAGGGGCTCACTGAAGTCTCCAACAATTATACCTCTGTGATTTTTCCTTTAATTTTTACCTAGATACTGTGTCATTTGATGTACATCTGTTAAGTATTAATATTATTTCATTATCTATGGTGCTATTAAGCATTACGTAGTTTCTCTGCTTATTTCTTTTAACCATGTCTATTTTTTGATGCCCTAGGGTATGACCGATGTCCCAGTTTTAAAAACATGCCTGATGCGTAATAAATTCTGTTTCAGCCTCTCATTTTAATTCTGTGTGAATCTTTATGTTTGAAGTGTTCTTTGTAAACAACATATTTTGGATCCTGCTTTTTAAGACGTTTTGCTATCTAAATCTCTGTTTTCTTACGTTTTACATTTCAAATATTCTACTCAGCTGTGGGTCTTTTCATGAGGAATTCTTGGAAGCCTTTTTTTTCTATTAAAATTCCATTCACTATTCCCACCCTGTCTGCAGGATATTATGAAGTTTTGTAGTGTGTAAACATATACCATTAAGGCCTCGGTTGTGTTATGAAACATTAGGAATTAATGTTCTAATAGGGTTTTTGGTCTGATGTTCTTAACCTCCCTTGGCTCCCTGGAATCAAGAACCATATCAAGGTAGGGACTGCGCTGAGCAGCTTAGAGGGATTCAGAACAAGTGAGCATATCCCTTTGTTACCCAAAAGAAGTGTCCCTTAGTTCATCTGGACTGAATCATGAGAGGTAAGCTGTATGTTTATCCTGGAGCAGACCAAAAGAGGAAACCCTTTAATTTTCTCAGAAGAGGGATCATCTGCAGGATTCACCTCAAACATTCATATAACTATTGCTCTGATAAAGCAACAATGACCCAAACCTAAACTGCACTTTTGTTCTGTGATGCTGTGGACTTGTGGCCTGTTTTGAGGTTCCTACAAAATGGAAGCATACATTGGCTGGGTCAGGAAGAATTCCACTTAGCAGGGGAAACTCGACCCACTTGGGCCTCTCTTTGTCCCTCAAAGCAGGACTGCTTGTACCTCTGTCTGTCAGGCAGATTTGGCCTTTCCTCTTAAATGGTCATATTTCATTTGGAGTCAGCAAGGCTGGATAACTCTGTTTCAAAAATGCCCCATGCTTCTAGGCAGCTGGCCACCAAGCATTTCTAGGTGGATCAGTTCAGGGCAATGATGGCTTCTAGTGGGTGCTGGAACTGGGGGCTTTCCAAGTTACTGAACTGTAGGACAAAACCCCTTTACTTTGTGTTTTGGCCCAAGACTGTCAGCCCACTGAGGTGTCTTTTCATTGCATCTGTTTTGTTCACGTCCATCTTTGAGGCCACCTTCTGTGTTACAAACCACACCAGGATAGATGTCTTTTCCTCGTCTGGGGCTAATCCAGTTTCAGTATGACTGGACCAAAGCTGCTCCTGAAGATGGGGATTGGCCCATAGCTGCGACCTTGTGCTGGGGACACTTTCCTTACTTGCTTCTTGCACCTCAGACTAGTCTAAGATTAAGTCATGATTCTTGTTAGTGAGCAGGTACTTAACTGCCCCCCCTTCCCGGAATTTCCATCAGCCTTGTGAATCTGCAGCTCCCAGGTAAGTGGCAAATGAAACCTTAGTTAGGTGATAAGTTTGGTTTCCTCTCCATACTGTTTGTGTATGTGACTTGTTCTGTGTTTCGATATAGCCTAGTTGCGCCTGTAAGATTGCCCTGACAAAACAGGAGAGGGCTGCAAGAATGCTGCAACAGTTGGGGCTGCTGCAATAACACTGAGCCCCCTGGCATTTGGGTGAGGCCTAGCCTGAGGTCTTGCCATCCAGGGATGTCATTAAGATGTTAAGGTTAGAGGCTCTGAGCAAGTGGGGCTGGAAGCAGACCCCTTCAGGTCAGTGAGTTTGGAGGCTCAATTTCTCCCAGGTCAGGTCAAATCCAGTCAGAATGAAGTCTCCCAATGTCAGAGTTTGGAGGGGCTTCCAGGATGGGGAACGGAGCAGCCCCAGGAAGAGCAAGAGTCTAATGTTTCACCTGATTTTGGGCCTCAGAACCTTCCAACTCATGGACCAATGGGATGGAAGTAGCTGGAATGAGCAGCGTTGAGAGAAGAACTGTTTGAGCTAAAAGATGAGTGCTCCCCCAAGCTCTCCACATATGTGAATAAGGGGTTGCTGGCACAAAAGCGATGGCCTTTGGCCTTTGTGTACGTCTCTGATGAAAGCTGCTCGTTAAAAAGGCGTTCAGCCCCTCACACAATTAGAGTCCATTTTAGGAGCTTGTTTTTTCCAGTGACTTCCAATGAGAAGAAGCCTCTGAGGCCTCTGCAGTCAAAGGTCATGCTGAAGATCCCTCTCCTGCAAGGATCGTTCTGGTCACTCCCCCCTTCTTTTTACCTCGGAGAAGGAAGTTTGTCTTCTTGCCTCATAGGACATAGTTCTGAGGAAAGGAGGTAGCTCGGGGCCAAAGGGAACCGAGTATTTTGGAGGAAAGGTCTCTACTTTATGAATGGTGTGACCGTTCAGAATGATTTAGCAGAATGGAATTGTCTAATCAATTAGATGCAAAGGAATTAGAAAGAAAGCATTAGACTGGAGCTGCCATTGCAGATAAGAAAACCCTTTCCAGGCTGATTTATAATGGCAAGAAAAGCAATTGTGTCTCTGCACCCAGATGCTTCCCTTCTTGCCTTGTTGTTGAGTTGTTTCAGTTGTGTCCAACTCTTCAGGACCCCTTTTGGGGTTTTCTTGGCAAAGAGACTAGAAGCTCTATTCACTACGCCACTCACTGCCCTGCTCTATCCCTTCTAACCATTTAGTAACAAAATGATGCAGTTGATTAGAGAAACTGCCCGAAGAATGCACTGCATGTAGCCCCAAGGGAAGTTATTTGGATATGAACATCTGCATGGAGAAAATTGTACTGATGTGCAAAAGAGACAGATTTGGGAGAAGGACGAGAGGGGGCACCACAATTGGAAGGTGAAAAATAGTTTGAAATCAGAAAAGTGTCAGGTTAACAAATGAATCAGTGTGCGCCCCCGAAGATGGCAAAATCCCAAATCAGCATAAGGAGAGAACAATTAATCTGGGTTAATCATTCAGGGACTGGGGTGAAAAGGGATTCGATCTAAATGTAGTTGGGGTAGCACAACTGCCTGAAGGCCAGACAAGTTACACTTCACACCTCCCCCAGGGTTCTCTGAAAGGGGCTTTCTCCCCTGGACTCCAGCCCTCACAGGTAATGTTCCCTGAGTAGTTGATGAGGGGTCCCCTGTGCCTCAGTGCCATTAAACCACCAATGGTGAGATTAGCTTTTATGAAGGAATATTTATTCAAAGGTATTATCATAAATATACAAACTTACTCCCCTATATATCACCTCATCAGTCTCTGGGGAGAGGAAAGGGGTTAGGTTTACAGATTAGCACAGTTCCCGTAGAGAACAGTCCCCAGTGTCAAATCCCAAACCGTCCTGAGACTTGAGCTAGGGTAAAAGGGGGTGGGAGTGAGGAAGGTATTCCTCCTCCCATTTCAGTTCATGGCACCCACATTGTGGGTGATCTTCACCATCTGGGAGTAGAGAAGAGGGAACATAGGAAAGAGAGAGTCTTTGTAGCAGGGACATTATAATTTATTAATAATTATTAATCAAGAGGACCCCAATTAGCAAATAAAAGCAATAACCACTCTGTGCTGATTTCTGAATGCAACTAGCAGGATGGCCAAAATTGGTCATTTTGTAAATGGTCCTGGTTTTTTTTGCCTGAACTATATGATTTACATAGCACTTTGTTGTCTAACTCTTTAATGTGTGTTGCTTTTTTTTTTTTGTCATGGCATAATTTTTAAAAAATCTTAAAATTATTTTATTATTTTCAAGTTACCTGTAAAGATAGTTTTCAACATTTGTTTTTATAAAATTTTGAGTTCCAAATTTTTCTCCCTCTTTCCCTTCCTTCCCCCCTCTCCAAGACAGAAAGCAATCTGATATAGGTTATATATGTACAATCACATCAAACATATCAGAACAAAAGGGAAAAACATCAAAAGAGAAAAAAAACAACAAAAAAGTAGAAACATTCTGGTTCAATCTGCATTCAGATTCCACATTTCTTTTTTTTTTTCTGGATGTGGAGAACATTTTCTATCATGAGTTCTTTGGTATTGTCTTGGATCATTGTATTGCTGAGAAGAGCTAAGTCTATCACACTTGATCATCACATAATGTTGCTGTTACTGTGGTGTACAATGTTTTTCTGGTTCTTCTCACTTCACTCAGCATCATTCCACTTAAGTCTTTCCAAGTTTTTCTGAAATCTGCCTGCTCATCATTTCTTACAGCACAATAGTATTCCATGACATTGGTGTACTACAACTGGTTCAGCCATTCCCCAATTGATAGGCATTCCTTCGGTTTCCAATTCTTTGCCACCACAAAGAGCTGCTATAAATATTTTTGTACATGTGGGTCCTTTTCATTTTTTATGATCTCTTTGGGATATATACCTAGTAGTGGTATTACTGGTTCAAAGGGTATGCATAGTCCTTTGAGCATATTTCCAAATTGCTCTTCAGAATAGTTTCTAATGCATGTTTTACACATTGTAACCTCTATAGGCCTACTTCTGCTCTCATTGGCAAGTCAAGTTTCCAGAGTAAGTAGCCTCAATCATCTCCATGCTCACTTATCTTCAATTATCTCCTTACTACTGGTTTCTTCCCTATTGCCTACAAACATCATGTCCCATCCTCAAAAAGCTCTCACTTGATTCATCCGTCTGTTCTAGCTATCATCACATAGCATTCTTCCCTTTAGAAGCCACTGAACTTTTAAGAGGACCCCAATTAAATTAACTCCAGATGGGGTTTGGGAGTGTTCTACTCATTTGTGTAGGAAGCAACTCCATAAGAACTTTTCTCTTCTTAATGAGTGAAGACTGTCCATCCGGCTGAGAGACTCCAATGGTACAGAGCCTTCTCTGAATTCTAGGAGTTTTTGAATGCCTGCCTGTGGGCTGCATCTGACAGCCTCGCTCCTCACTCTTGACCTGGCAGTATCTATGTCATGAATCAGGAATCTCTTCTGACCTATGACTGTGCAGTTTTGCCTGAAGGTTATCAGTCTGGGCATGCAGCCACTCCCAATGTACCTCCAGACCTATCACCCTATTAATAGAGTCTTATGACTTGTGGAGACCCACAGGAAAGGGATGGGAGGAACAATTCCAAAAGGGAGCCGAGTCATTTCACAAGGGCTCCTGGAATAACGCCACACATTTTCTAGGGAATAGGAACTTTGTGGACTTTCTGGCCTCCATACCCATTTAGGTGTAGGGTGCACAGAGATTAGAAATGAGGATGTGGTGGCTGTACAAGATTTATTGGGCTGGCCAAAGACTAGGAAACACACCCTCATATGAGATCATTATATTGGAGCAATCAGTGGATAGAGAACGTCCATTCTCAATGGCTGTGGTCTAGGGGTTCAGACAATTTAATGACCAGCAAAGCAGAGGGTTAATATTACCTTTAAGCTTTGATCAGACCGCCTTGGTTCCTAATCTCCAAAGCTTTCTGGCTCCTTTTGTTAGGGGATTGAAGGATTGGAGAGTCCAGAGTGTGGTTTTTACCTCCTCCCGCTGCATAGCTTCCCATGCCCCACTGATATCACTTGCTACAGGTACAAAGCAATTTCTATACTCTGTTATGCCGCTCGATATGATGTTAGAGCATCGGGGATGGTTCCTCTCTTCATCTAACTGTTTTGCTGCATCCGCTGTATTAAGGTAAACTTCAGAGAGCTCCACAGCTCCTATACTGAACCAATGAGGCTAAAGGTATCTCACTACAGATCTAAGGCAGCCTAAAAAACCAGGAGAGCTGGGGCAAAATTGGATCCTTGAATTAAGGAGACCCTGCTTGCTCAGGATTAGTTTGTGCTCAGCACAGAAGGGAGGAACGTAGAAACAACTTAGCATGATGGCCTCACTTATAAAATATTAAGAATTGATATTGTAACAATGCCTTTGATCTGGGGGTTCTTAACTCCTCTCGGCTCCCTAAAATGAAGGATCATAGCAAGATCGGGTATATACTTAGTTGCTCAAAGTGACCAGAATCACTGATTAGATAGAGGGAGTATCCCTCGGTGTATTATAGAATGAATCATGAGCTAACCCATATGTTTGCCCTGCCTGTCGAAGAGAGGGATCCAGGAGGGTGGATCAGATCCAAGAGGACGGCTCAATATTGTTACTGTTACCCTAATAAAGACCAAACATACAAACAAAATGACAGTTGCTTTATCTGGCTTTTGTTCAATGGTTACTATACTATTAATGTGAAGTGTACATTGCTCAGGTCAGAGAAAAATACACTTAACAGGAGAAATTGCTCATTTAGACCTCATCCTTGAAGCAGAAATTGCATATTAATAAAGTATGTCTGATGGACTTTGGTGAAAATGCAACAGAGAATTTTTCTTCTACAGAGGGATAACGTATTCTTGGTTATAAGCCTTTGGGTTTTGCTTTTTCTGGATTCCTCTGCCTTCTGTAACACTCACTCCACAACAGATCCGTCTATTTTCATCTTAAATCTCCTCTTTTCTCACTCTTCCAATATTTTGGCACATGTAGATCTGCCTCCTCCCCCCCCCCCCCGCCATGACATTTCTAGTACTGATTACACTTTCCCTCGTACCCTGCAACTCCCTGGTCTTGGCAAGAAGGGTGCCCAAATACTCCTTGTTTCCCATGACCACTTTTTTGGTGAGGCAATTGGGGTTAAGTGACTTGCCCAGGGTCACACAGCTAGTAAGTGTCAAGTGTCTGAGGCTGGATTTGAACTCAGGTCTTCCTGACTCCAGGGCCAGTGCTTTATGCACTGCGCCACCTAGCTGCACCCTCTCATGACCACTTTTATCTTCTCTCACCATCATTCAGCAATGTCTTCTCTTTTGAGGTTCACATCATCAAAATTTATCACTTAATCAGGATCCTGATAGTCATTATCTATCAATCCCTGGGGCACTCTCCTTTGTCCCTCAGTGAATTCACCGTCTTTCTCCCTGCCCCAACTCTTGCCCTCATCCAAGGAAACTTCAACATATATGATGATGCTCGTTCATTTCCAAGTTCCTCAGTCTGTTCAGTTTCTATGACCTACTCCTCCAATCCCCCTAAACTATAGACAGAGAAAGTCATACCATTCATTTATTCATTCAAGGATTCTACTTCTATGTGGAATATGGATTCTAAAATTCCTTTATCAAAGATAATCCCCTTTTTATCATTCTCTTTCCGTACCCTTTACTTACCCCAACCCTAGCCCTATTCTTCATCTTTACTGGGACCTTCATTCCTTTGGCTCCTCAGTTCTACTTTCTCAGGCCATCATTAGCTACACTCTCATCCCTTTCCTGTTTTGACCCCTGGTAAGCCAAACTCTTCCATCTCCTCTACTGTCAATACCCTTACCCCCTTATCATATTTTCAACCACACCTTGTCAAATGCCAACCCTGAATTACTCTTTCTATCCATTTCCTTGTACTGCTGAATGGAATGGAAGGAAATCATGAAACTGTTCCAATTGGGTCCCCCACAAATTTATGTTGTAAAATCACAACTGGATTCTCTGCAGCAAAACAATTCTACTCCTTCCTAATTGATTCCATAATCTGCTCTCCATGGTGGCTGTTATAGACCTTGTCATTATTTAAGCCTCTCATACCTCTACTTCCCCATACCCTCTAATTGATTGGCACTCTACTGAAAAAACAAAGACATGTTCTGATAGCTTTCCTTTATCCTTTCCTCATCTCAGAAATCTTCTCCCCCATCTCTTTCTTCCATTGTAAGAAGTAGCCCTTCTCCTTGCCAACTCTTCTACAAACACCCTGATCCCCTTCCCTCCCACCTTCTCCAGCACTGTCCTCCCTATTGTCTCCTCTGCTCTCTCTCTCTCTCTGTCTCTCTCTGTCTCTCTCCCTCCCTCCACTTTTCCCCTATTGCCTCCTTCCCAGCTGCCTACAAATCACAAATATCAATATTCACCATAAACATAAATATATATGTATATCTATTTGCATCTATCTATCTACTTGACCCAACCAGCCCTCATAACTATCCTTCTATATATCTCTTCTCCCCTTCATGAATGCTCTTACTCCTCATTTACACTTCTTAATTTCCCTGGTTTCCTTCAAGATTGAGCTCATTTTACCTTTTCACCTTGGTTCCCTCCCAGCTGCTTGTGCTTCCCCTTCTGAGATTACTTTCTCTCTACTCAGCTTATACTTTGTCTGTGACTGGTTATTTCCATGTTGCCTTTCTCATTAGATTGTTAGCTCCTTGAAGGCAGGGAACATTTTTGTTTTTCTTTTTATTTCTAATACTTAGCATAGCACAAGGTGCACATTGAGTACTTATCAAATACTTGTTGATTACTCACAGTAATTATCTTTGATTTGAAAGTTCTATACTTTTATTCTGACCATTTCTAGGGGTTTTCAGTTTACACTTTTTTTCAGGAGGTGATTGGTAGATTCTACTTTCACTTTGCCCTCCAGATCTGGGAAGTTTTGTCATTTCATGAAATGTACTATCCAGGATTTTTGTGTGGTTGTGCTTTTTAGGGAGGTGAATGCTTTTAAATGATCTCCCCTTCACTGGTATCTCAGGTAAGTTTTAAAATGTAGTTACCATCTATATTTTCAATCTTTTGACTTTGTTCTAATATTTCTTGTTGTCTTGTGGAGTTATTGAGACCTGATTGCTCCATTCTGTTTGTTTCTGGGAGTCCACTTCTTGGGTGAGCTCTTCTACATTATGTTCAAAGCTATTTATTCTCTTTCTACTGTTTCCCCCTCAAGAGCTCTAATTTCAGTGTTTATGTGATCCTAGTGGATGGTTCTTTAGGGGGTAGAGTTGGCCCACTGGTACCAAACCCTTTTTACTCCCTTCTCCTTTCTGGAAAGGGATAGAGCTGAGTCTTGCTAGGCCTTGCTAATAATCTACTTGTGATGTGTTGATTTAGGTTATGACATCCTCTACTCCATGCTTCTCTGTCAAGTCCAGGCTTAGGACTTAATCAGCCACGCCCTGTTATAACAGCTTACTTTTAGCCTAGGGGCAATAATGGCTTTCAGATCCACCTGCTCCATTTCTCCACTCTTTTATGATATTTTTGTTTGACAAAAAGTTATTTATACAATTATAATATCCTACAGTCTCCAGTTAGGAAAATTCCTAACATTCATAGAAAGGTTTGACTCACTGTCCTAATTGAAATTTTATGCATTTCCAGCTAACCGCTGGTTTCTTTTATTCCCCCTTTTAATGAGTTTTCATGACCAATCCTGAGTTTCTTTACATATTAATTAAAATCAGGGTACAGGAAATACTTAGGGAAGAAAAGCACGAAGAGTATGTAATGATGTCTATTACTGTATGGGGCTGGGAAGGAGAAGTTGAGGAAAGAATAGACCTTTGGAACTTTCCTTTGTTCTTGAAGAGGTGCTTAGAGCTTGTATGGAGGAGCTTCTGTTTCTTCTCAGTTTTCTTTATTGTATCTATCTTGGTCCTTTTCAGGTATTTCTAGTGAGCTGGAGTCATTAGCTACCTTCTACATCATCATCTTAACTGGGAGTCAACCTATTGTATGATAATTGTGCCTTATGCCTTATCTTCTGGACAACCCAGACAATCCCTAACCTGAATTGAATTCCTTGTCATGAAGTGGGGGGCTGAATTATAGACCTTTCTGGGGTTCTTGACATACCTGCCTTTTTGGGGAAGGCCACACCTGATCTAATCATAGCCTGGATGGGAATCCAGGAATGAAGTGACCAAGTGAAGCCTGCATTTACAGACCTGTCTGAGTATGCATCTCTCAGTATATGTGTATGGTGTGTGTGTGTGTGTGTGTGTATACACCTGCATATCTCCAGGTCTTTAATTTTGAGGATGTGTGAGGGTTTGTAGTTGTGTATCTGTTTACATCCCTGTGTCTGTATACGTGTGTTTTTGTGTATACATCTGTATATGCACCTGTGCCTTTGTGTGTCCGTGTGTTACTCTGCATGTATCTGTGTGTATGCTTCATTGCATTTCTGCCTGTCTTTGTGTATCTTTGGGTACCGGAGTGTAGAATCCTTGGCCGTGTGTTTGCATAGCTGAGTGTTTATATGTCGCATATTTGTGAATCAAATCAATATGTTGGTGTGTTGGTATATCACAGTCTATTTCTCTCGACTTAGCTCACTCCGTGTGTGTGTGTGTGTGTGTGTGTGTGTGTGTGTGTGTGTGTGTGCAAATCTCTGCATTTTTAGGCAAATATGCTGCCTTGGACTCAGGAGCGATCCCATTTCTGCTGAAATTGTTGGACATCAATGTGGTCAAGGTGCGCTTGAATGCCATCAAAGCTCTAACCATGCTGGCAGAGGCTCCAGAGGGCCGGCGAGACCTGCTCCCGGAAGTGAACAGATTCAAGGCACTGATTAACAACCCGATTCCAGCTGTGAGCCGGGCGGCCCAGATTGCCACCAAGGTCATCGAATGGAAGCCCTAAAGTCGCAGACCCCCCAAGCTGGGCCAAGCCCCATCCTTAAAAGGCTTTAACAATGATTGTGAATGTATAACCATTATGCCTCATGCTTTATTCTAGCCACGCCCCAGAGAGTCACAGGTGAATCCGGGGAGGTGTGGAAAGGCAGAGGTCCTTAGTCCCAGCCTCCTACCAATTCGAGCTAGCCAAAGGTGGGATGGGGCTGTGGAGGGTTACATGGATCTCCCCCAGGACCACAAGCATTCACATGGGCTCCTGGATGATCATTTGTCAGACATGTTGGAGAGAAGATTCCTGCTCATGTAGGAGTTAGGATACACTCACAGGCTCCTGGATTAGTACTGGACAGTACCTGAGAGGCTCAGAGGGGAAGTGGGTGGTAGGCACACTCAACCCCGATTTCCTGGGCTTCTTTGCGCTCTGCCTTGATGCCAGCCCAAATCCAAATAGCCTGGCTCACAGACACACAGAGATGCATGGAAAGGTGGTTTGGGGTGCCTGGAGGGAACACATGTCCCTCTTAAGACCTTGGTCCAGGGGTGTTATCTCCAAATGAGACCAGAGTACCGGGCTGACTCTTGGCTTGGCCCTGCAGAGACTAGCATGGAGGCAGAGGTGGCCTGCTTGTCAGGTTCTGGAGTTATATAAAATTGGGAGGGACAGTTCACCCACTGAATGACAGTCAAAATCCAAAAAGATCTCAGCAGACAAGAGTAGGGCTGAATCAAATAAAATGAAATCCAATAGGGATTAGTAAAGCACTGTGGGCTGGTGAATTTGAAGCTAGACAGGACCTCAGAACCCATCTGGTCCCACCCCTTCATTTTACAGATGAGAGAAGCAGAGGCCCAACTGAGAGATGAAGTCATTTGGCCAAGGTCAACCCATCTCTCCTTCCCCTCTCCCACAATGGGGAGGCATGCCTAGACAGCGATTCAAATGAAGAAGATCTGGGTGTCTGGTCAAATGCCAGCTCAACAGTGCGGTCCAGCAGCCAGGAAAACAGATTCTATCATAGGCTGCATGAATTGAGATGAAGGGATCAGAACAAGGGAGGTCTTAGTTCTGCCACTCCTTGGATCAGTCAATAAACATTAAGCACCTGCTATGTGTCAGGCACTGTGATAAGTGTTGGGGATGCACAAAGAGGCAAAAGCCAGTCCCTGCCCTCAAGGAGCTCACAGTCTACTGGGGGAAACAACATGCCAACAAAGCTATACAAAGTGAGCTCTATAAGGATAAATAAGAAATAATGAACCGAGGGAAGGTGCTAGGATTGAGCGCTGAGGAAAGGGTGCCTTGGAGTACCGTGTCCAGTGTGGGGCACCACTATTCTGGCAGGGCATTGATAAGTTAGAGTGAGTTCAGAAGAGGGGGACTAGGATGGAAAGGGGGACTGGAAACTGTGTCATTTGAGAATGAGTTGAAAGAGAAGGGAATGTTAGAAGGAAAGAGAAGAAGGAAGCCACAGTGGGAGGGTGGTTGGAGTTATTAGGTGTGTATAGTGATATGGACAAGGGGAGAACATTGGAAATGGTTGAGGGTTGGGGTCTATGTGTAGGGCTGGGAGATATGCTAGAGGGCACAGACTGGACATATGGACAGGGTTAGAAGGGAACTATCAGCGACCTCAACAGAACAGTTTGGGAGGGGTAAGGAGACCAGGCAGCATGTTTGGGAGAACACTGGGGAATCCCGGCAATGAGAAGAGCAGAGCAGGAAGTGGGCCCCAGTGCCCCCACAGCTGGGCATGGCAGGAGTGGCCGGTACCTGCCTTTGCATTGGTTAGTGTGGGTAGGGAGGGGGATGTTTCCATGAGAGGTGTGACTCCGGGGCGGGGGCCACTCTGATAGCAGAGCAGTGTCAGGAATGGTAAATGTCACACTGGGGTGGCAGTAGTCCAGTCATTTACTAGAGGCAGCTGCCATCAGTCTGTTCCCGTGCCAGACATTGAAGGCAGCCTTCACTAAAGCAGTGTCAGAGCTTCTTCTGACCAGCTATTCTCATTCAGGGAGGGACATATAGGCCATTGGTGGTACTGTGTCCTTGTTCTGGCTTCCCACAGAATGAGAATCCAGAACCTTCGGTCTCTTCCAGGATGTTTCTCCCCTGATAAATTCCTTGCTGTCAAAAGGCTATCCATCACTCAGGTGGCCTCGATATTTTACTCTCTTGGCTTCTGTCTGAAGATTGTTCTGCCCCCACTTTCATCAAGGGTCCATTGCATTAGTCCTGAATCTCAGATTTGGAAGGGAACACAGTAGTTGTCTGGTCCAGCCCACATCTGAGCAAGAATTCTATAGATGACATCCTCCAGCAAAGGGGGAGATATCTACTTTGAGGCAGGCCATTCCTTTCTGGGACAGCTCCTGTTGTGAGCAAGTTCTTTCTGACCTTAAGCCTAAATCTGCATTATTGCAATCTTGGCACACAGCTCCTGGTTCTGCCCTTTGGGGCCCAGAAGAACAAGCCCATTCCTTCTTTCTCATGATGGCCAAGCTAGCTCTCATATCCCCATCCTGCAAATGCTGTTCTTCTCCCAGGCAAACCTCCCCAGTCTCTTCCAGTGATCATCATGGGTAATCATACGGAAGCCTAAAGCAAAGGACAAAATGGTCTGGATTGGGGCACGGTTGGGAGGTAGGTTTGGAGGCACATAAACCACAGTGGAGACGGCCAGGGTTATAATGGAGGCAGAGGGTCTGGCCACAATGTGCATGTTTGGGGGTAGGAGAGGTCTCCAGAGCATTTTGGGGATTAGAAAAGTACATTGTTGTAGTCCTGGCCATTAAGGCTGTTATGACTAGGACAAAGGACAGCCTTCAAGGCAGGGAAGACTGTGGAGTGGAGAGAGGAGAGCATTGGAGAGAAGAGCACAGGGAATTCCAGCAGTTGAAAAGACCCTGTGCAATGGGGCTCTGTGCTAAGAGGATCCCCTGTTCCTTCTAGGAGGTGAATGAACAGGAGAAAGTTTCACATTATGGAACCTGCCCTTGTATGGTGGGCAGTTTATTTTAGAATTGAGCAGAACCTAGGCTCCCAAGATTAGTGTCACCATCTACAAAATCCTTTGATGGGTCAAGGCCTTAATGACCCCCTCTGATCCCATCAGGGAGGTGCTCCCAGATTAAAGAATTCAATGAGCTAGCCATATATATGAGCGAGACACTTTTTTTTTCCCTGAAGGGTTTGTAATAGGGCATCAGATCAATTTCCATCCCAGAATGCAGGCTGATGTCAGTGTGGTGGGGCTTGACTGGATTCATTCCCATGGAGCTGGATGTGGCCTGGGGCCCCAGGCACAAGCCGCTAGCTCTCGCTTGGTCCCTGTGACTTGGGGGTTCATATGCTCATAAACTTAGATCTGGAAGGAAACTTGGAACTCATCAAGTCCAACCCTCTCATGAGGAAACTGAGGCCTAGAGAGGTTAAATACTTGCCCAAGGGAACCCAAATCATAAGTGTCAAATTTGAACTCAAGTCCTCAGACTCTACCACTGTTGAAGATGACTATGGGTTGAGGAGTCACCTTCATTTCCCAAGTAGGCTATAAGAAACTGTAGAAAGGCCCTACTCACCCCCTCGATTTTGCTGGCAGCTCTACCCACTCTCCCTTGGCTTTTTCTCCCCTGGCCCAGAGCATGACAGCAGATCTCAAGTCCCAGGCTGCCTACTCTGGTATTTGTTTCTGTTCCCAAGCACAGTACAACCAGCAACCAGTGAGCCTGAGAGATGGATGCCCTAGTGATCAGCGATCATCTCCTGAGCTCCAGAGATCTCAGGTTCCTAAATCAGGTCCAGCTGCTTGGCAGGAGGCATTTCCTGCAAGGACATCTCTGGAGAGAAGGTTACTGGTGGCAGGTCATTTGGAACCTGAAGGGACGGCTGAAAAGATTTGAATCTTGGGATCTGCTGAGACCTGATGTGAAAGGGAAAGATCCCCTCTGAAGCCCTGCAAAGCCAAATCTCCCTCCCAGGAGGCTCTAAGAGGGATGAATGGTGGATGCTCTTGGGAGTCTTTGGGGGTTTGGTTATTTCCTTTGCGGTGGAGGAAATAAAGAGTTGCCCTTTCCCGACTGCCTACTTGGCATGTGCATTGAATACCCCTTTTAGAGGGAGAGACACCATATAGGAGTCTAATCTAAACTTAGCTTAAGACAATTTCCCTGCGATTCTGCTCAGGGTTAGGGGCAGAAGGAGCCAGAGGATATGAGAAAGGCCAGACTCTCTCTAAGGTCCAGTTGTTCCCTTAGGACCGAATCCAGTCCATGTGAATCCATAGAGTCCAATCATAGCCTTTAATGGAAGGACCCCAATCCTCACCCTCAGGTCAAAGGTCATGTCATGAATAACTTTCCTTGACTGCAGGAATGATGCCATCCTTGAGATACAATGGAAAGGATATTGGGAGGAGCCAGGATGGGCTTTTCTTAGGAAGGAGTAAAGTACAGGCTTGCTTACATGATGTGACTTACGAGGAAGTTTGGAAGGATCCAGAGCCACTTACCACTTGAGTCATAGGCTGAAAGTAAAGCCTCTCTATTTCTTGAGATAATGCAAAAGAAAAAATGCTTAATGTTTCTCTGGTATTTTGAAGTTTACCAATTACATTCTTTTGAACAACCTTATGTGGGAGACTGAAGCTGTGGCTCAGACATTTCACAAGTAAACAGTGAGGTGAGTGTTGTTAGGCAGCATTTCAGATTAAGAAGATTTGGGGACTTTAGTGGACCACAGACTCAACATGAATCAATAATACAATATGGCAGCTCCCAAAAGCTACATTAAGAATGGTTGTAGGGGGCAGCTAGATGGTACAGTGGATGGAGCACTGGCCCTGGATTCAGGAGTACCTGAGTTCAAATCCGGCCTCAGACACTTAACACTTACTAGCTGTGTGACCCTGGGCAAGTCATTTAACCCCAATTGCCTTACTAAAAAAAATAAAGAATGGTTGTACCTAACCCACATGTACAAAAATATTTATAGCAGCTCTTTTTGTGGTGTCAAGGAATTGGAGTGGTATATAAATGTAATGGAATACTATTGTGCTATAAGAAATGATGGGTAGGCAGATTTCAGAAAAACTTGGAAAGACTTAAGTAGATTGATGCTGAGTGAAGTGAATAGAACCAGGAGAACAATGTATACAGTAACAGCAACATTGTGTGTTGATCAACTTTGATAGACTTAGCTCTTCTCAGCGATACAATAATCCAAGATAGTTCCAAAGGACCTGTGATGGAAAATGCTCTCCACAGCCAGAAAAAAGAACCATGGAATCTGAATGCAGACTGAACCATACTGTTTCTACTTTTTTGTTTTTTTCTTTTTTGTTCTGATTTTTCTTGCACAACATGACTAAAGCAGAAATATGTTTAATAATGATGATTGTACATATATAACCTATATCAGATTGCTTTCTGTCTTGGGGAAGGGGAAGGGAAGGGAGGAGGAACAAAAATTTGGAACTCAAAATCTTATGAAAACAAATTTTGAAGACTATCTTTACATGTAACTGGAAAAAATAAAATACTATTAAGATTGGGGATAAAAAGAATGGTGTGGTATCTGAGCTAAGTAAACTGATGATCCTGCTGCTCCCTGCCCTGGTCAGGCTGTGTGTGGAGTCTGCATTCAGTTCTGGGCTCCAGCATTTGGGAAAGACATGAAGAAGCTGCCAAGTAGATAGAGGGCAGCCAGGATCTAGTGAGGAGCCTGGAGTCCTTGCTGTAGGGAAGAGTAGTTGGAGAAACGGGGCCTGTTTAGCCTGCAGAAGAAAAGGCTCTGGGAAGATTTGATATAGGTTAGTCATGACTCTGCTTGGCCCTGGAACTTGGATAGAGTTAGATGTCAGCTGTCTGGAAGCAAAGGCTTTATGAGAAGGAGATTTTCTAGAAGTGAAATGGACTGCCTTGGGAATCGATCTATTGACATGCACTTATTAAGCACCTTCTGTGTGCTAGTTCGAGGTGCTTCGGATATAGAAATAAAAAGAAGCCATCTCTCTCTTAAAGGAGGAGACATCCATCATCAGAGGAAGTGGTGAGCTCTCTCTCACTGGAAGGGAGGCCTGGCCGGGGGCTTCTTGTCACATGTCATATAGGAAGTGTCAGAGACAGGATTTGAACTAGGCTCTTGGGATTCCAAATGCAGGGCCCTTTGAATACAAAGCCACCCTCAAGAAAAGAAGGAGGGATTCAGAAGATGCCCCCCTGCCCTCAGTGCTCAGGCAGCTGGTGGCCTCCTGCCTCTGAAGGGCAGGATTGTATTCCTCATTGGACAATCAGTCCTTGTCAGACCCAGGGCCTGATGCTTATCAGAAATGATAGTCTCTCGGGGAAGGCCGGGGCTTGAAAAATGAGGCAGAGGAATGAAAAGCAAACAGAAGTCGACTCAGGCAAAAGCTAGGAACATGAAAATAAACACAAGGAATGGGCTGCGCATGCAGAGATGGAGAGAGCCTGGATTAAATTCAAAGAGAAGACCAGTGTTTATGCAATCAAAGCATCTGGCCTGAAATGAATCCTGCCTTGGGGGAGCAGATGTTCCCATTTGCATTGCTCATAGGATGGGGACGGGCCTCACTTGTGCTATGGACATGCCGCAGCTGGCTGGTGGCTGAGCTGGGTCAGGAGACTAATCCAGCCTGGCCCCAGGTAGGTGCACACGGCGGGCTCCCCACTGCTCCTCACTCACTTTCCAGGGGAGAGCAGGCCCTGCCCGACTCAGCCAGATGAGCAGGGCAGGGTTTGTAAGAACATTGTTATGTATTTTATTTTTAATTATTGGCATAAAACAAGCATTTCCATAATAAGGCAATAAAAAGAAAGATTACACATGAAACTGTACATCCATCGTGTACAGTGCTGGGGGCTGTGCCAGGTCCTGAGGAGGAATGAAGAGCTATGGGACACAGGCCCTGCCTCTTTCACGGGCCCTCCCAGAGACACCTTAGGAGTCCTCCTCGCCCATCACTGAGGCTGCCTCGCCTTTCCTGTCACCCTCTGATGGAACAGACAAAGCACTTGGAGGGGCAGAACTGAAGAGCACCCTGGGTTAGTGAGCACAGAAACCCCACATTGGAGGGACCTTAGAACATAGAACATCGATATTAGAACTGGATTTGGGGCTAGTACATAGATCCTGGAATGCCAGAGGTGGAAGGGGCCTCAGAATATAGACCATATCATGTTAGAAGTGGGAGGGACCTTAGAACAGGGGATGTCAGGGCTGGGAGGGACCTCAGAACATAGAATATCAGGGCTGGGAGGGGCCTGAGAACAGGGGATGTCAGGGCTGGGAGGGTCCTTAGAAATATAGAATATCAGGGCTGGGAGGGGCCTGAGAACAAGGGATGTCAGGGCTGGGAAGGGCCTTAGAACAGGGGATGTCAGAGCTGAGAGTGTCCTTAGAAACAGAATATCAGGTCTGGGAGGGGCCTTAGAACAGGGGATGTCAGGGCTGGGAAGGGTCTGAGAACAGGGAATGTCAGAGCTGAGAGGGTCCTTAGAAACATAGAATATCAGGGCTGGGAGGGACCTTAGAACAGGGGATGTCAGGGC
Organism: Dromiciops gliroides; assembly: GCF_019393635.1. Lineage (NCBI taxonomy): Eukaryota > Metazoa > Chordata > Mammalia > Microbiotheria > Microbiotheriidae > Dromiciops > Dromiciops gliroides. The sequence continues at coordinate 6,625,133 of NC_057861.1, forward strand.
TGGGAGAGACCTTACCACATAGAACACAGAGTGTCCAAGCTGGAAGGAACTTAGAACATGGATTCTTGAATGTCAGAACTGGGGGAGGAACATAGAAAGAAATCTTGTCAAACCCCTCATTTTACAGAGAAGGGTGTGAGAGGTAGCACTGCCTTGCTTGGGATAATGCAGTGAGTTAATGGCAGAGTTGAGGCTGGGCCAGAACTCATCCATGTTGGGGCAGAACCCTGTACAATCCACAGGAAGCCTGCCACTTACATGAGGGGCTTGGAGTGGGAAGTATATCAAATGACCTGGATAAAGAACATTCATTTATTGGCTGAGAAGTAATTGTTTGTAGGGAAGTTTGACCTCAAGGACACCTGAGGAAGAGATGAGCCTGGACAAATTGAACCTTGCCTGAGTAATATTTAATAATATTTAGCATTTATATAGATTTGAACTATATAAATATAAAATATAAATATATGTAAAAACTATTCCTACAGCTTCAAGGGTTGCAAAATACTGTATAAACATCTCATGTGATCCTCACTGCAAACACTGGGAACATAGGTGCTATCATTATGCCCAGTTTACACATTAGGAAACTAAGGGGTAGCTATTGAGTGACTTGCCCAGGGTCACATAGCCAGTAACTATCTAAAACAGGATTTGAATTCAGGTCTTCCCAACACCAGGTCCAGTGCTCTATCCACTGCACCATAAAGCTACTTCTTGTTGTTTAGTCATTTCTGACTCTTTGTAAGCTCCTTTGAAGGTTTTGGTGGTTTTTTTTTGGCAAAGAAACTGGAGTGGCTTGCTGTTTCCTTCTCCATTTTAGCTCCTAGTTAGGCTTGAAGGAATGAACCTAAACTAGAAAGTAGTCTTTAATGATCCCATGTTGCCTTGAAAGGAGGTCTTTAGTGGAGTACAGCAGGGATCTGTCCTTGGCTCTGATTTGGATGAAGTCATGGAAAACTCAGCTGGTCCATTGCATGTGTTGCAAAGCTGGGGTGATAGCTAATACCTTGGATGGTGGAACTAGAATTCAAAAAGAAGTGTATTACCCTAGAACATTAGGCTGAACAGATAAGATTAAATGTAAAATAATATGCTTGGGTTCAAACAATCAACTTCTCAAGGAATGGAAAGGGGTGGCTCGACGATGGTTTGGGTGGAAAGTATCTGAGGGTGCTTGTGGGCTTCAAGTTCTCTGTGACTCAAACTCCTGTGAATCTAGGCTTCTTCAGGAGAGGCATAGATTGTGCAGGGCACAAGAGGCCATAGTCCTGCTCTTACCAGGCCATGTCTGGAGCACTGTGTTCAGTCCCAAGTTTTAGGAAGGATTTTTTTCTTTATTTTTTTCCTTTTTTATTCATTCATTCATTCATTCATTTCCCCTCTACATTCCAATCGGTCTCAACATATCTACCTTTCTTAATAATAAACAAATCCAAAGGAACAAACATTCTCTTGGGTTAAATAGCCCTTACCTTCATAAGGTTCTTTTCCCACATTCAAAACTCCTAAGCTTTATCTTTACATAAATCAAACAACTTGGTACAATTATCCTCATTATTCCCATGCCAGTCTTTTCCTACCTTTCCTCCTGTCAGAATGGAGGGATTTTTTCAAGCTGCAGAGTACCCAGAGGAGAGCAGTGAGGAGGGGGAAGAGCCTCAAGGCCACATTAGATCAGGGTCACTTGAGAGCACCAGAGATGTTTAGTCTGGAGAAGAGAAGGTTCAGGTCTTTAAGTATCTAAAGGGAGGGCTGCTGCATGGAAAGGAGATTGGATTCAGTCTGCTGGGTTCTAGAGGGCAGATATGGGAGCAACGAATAGGGCGGCCAATGAAGGTTTGACTTAAGAAAAGGCTTCCTGCCAGTGAGAGCTGTCCCACAGTGGAAAGAGCTGCCTTGGGAGTTGGTGGGCTCCCCCTCCTTGGAGGTCCTCAAGCAGAGCTGGAGGATGACATGCTGCCTATGAAGAAGAAGGAACCATTGTCTAAGTGTCAGTTGGGTTAGATAGCTCCTGCCATCCCTTCCAACTCTGAGGTTCATGCTTTTGTGGTTTCTACCCCCAAAAGCAGGAACATATGCTACTGTTCAGTTATTCACATCCTTGGGTGATGCTTGACCCATGACCAGCAGGACCAAGCTGGTGCTAGCCCTGGTTCCAAAGCTGGATCCCTCCTTCAGTGAGCCACCCAGAGCAGGGAATTGGAGCAACACCAAATGCTGACAACCTCAATTATTCAAGCGCCTGTGTCACCAAGGGCTTGGGGGAGGGAGTAGAGTTACTGGGAGGAAGCCCAGAGCTTCCAGTAAGAAATTGAAGCACCCAAGGGAGTGGGCAAGTGGGAAGGCAGGACAGCCTTCTTCCCAGGCCTCCTTTGAACATGGCGCACCCATCCTGTCACCCACCATTGGCTACTATCCACTGCCCTCTGACACTGGTGGCAGGACCTGTGGGCACAGCTCACATGGGCATAAGACAAGCTCATCCCTTCCTTCAAATCAAGAGGGTACATTGTTGGGGTCCTCGTTGGGGAGCCAAAGGGGAGGACAGAACTCAGGGAATGGAGCACAATTTGTTTCTTTTCCCCAGTTACACCATGGAAAGGTCAATGAGGTCCAGTGGAAAGAGCAATGGATTCAGAGTCAAAGGGCCTGGGTTAGTATTCTATTTCTGTCCATTGGTACCCATTTGACTTGGGGTATGTCACTTCAGTTCTTGGTGTAAAATGAGTGGGGGGAGGTAAACTAGATGGCCTCTCCCTACTCTGAATTAAAGGATCTGTTGTAAGGCAGTGAAGTGCCTTACAGGACAGGAATTTGGAGTCAAATCCTGCCTCTGCTCCTTATTAACATCCATGCCTTTAGGCAAATCACTTTGCCTCAGTTTCCCCCTCTGTAAACTGGGGGGGAGGGGTTGGAGCAGCTGGCCTCTGAGGTCCCTTACAGATCTGTAGTCCTATGAACTCTGGGACTTAAAAACAGAATCCAACTTTCAGGAATAGTCCACCTCTTCTCATTTTCCAGAGAGGGGAACTGAGGCTCAGAGAGGGATTTCGAATCTGAAGATGCCTCAGAGGTCATAGAGTCCAACTCTTTCATTTTCCAGGGAGGGGAACTGAGGCTCAGAGAGAGGTAGAAAGTGGAGGAGCAGGGTTTGGAATTCAGAGCCTCTGGGTTCAAGTCCAGCATTCTTTTCACTGGGTCAGGCTGTCTCAAAAGGACTTGCCCATGGTTACAGCTAAGGACTCTTCTCACTGTGCCAGGCCGTTCTATGGTATGGGCAAGGGTTTAATAATTGATGGATTGTTCATTACAACAGTGCTCAGGAAATCAGTCGCACATTCATGAGCAAACACTGTGGGATAATAAGGGAATATCAGGGCAAAGAATCCCCCTGGCCAGTAAAAGGCAGCATGGAGCAGAGCTGGGGAGGGGGCGGGGGCTAGTGGGAGGGGGCAAAGGAGCAGGGAAACTGATGGTTTCTATGAATTACCAGTCATGGAGTGGCTGGCAAGGGAAGAGTTAAATATTGACCCTGGGGCAGAACCCAAGGGATCCTCTTCCCCAACACATTGACACTTACTCTTGACCCCTACCTCTCTTGAAGACCAGGGTCTTACACCAATGTAGGGCATAGATAGGGGCTAAAATGTCTCCTCTCCACCTCCTGCCCTTATCCTCTGATGCGACCCCCAGGGAGCGTGGTGCAGGGGACAGAGTCCTGCATTTGGAGGCAGGAAGACCTGGGTTTCTGTCCCACCTCAGATATTTACTAAGCAACGTGACCCTGGGCAAATTACAAAACCCGTTGGAATTTCCTCCATCTGTAAAATGAATAGAGTAAATGCACCTCCCTCTCAGGGCTGTTGTAAGGAGACCAATCATTTCTTTAAAATATCCTGTGACTCTCCAGGTGCTGTAGAAAGTGAGCCAGTACCAAAGAAGCTCTGCTAGATGATGGGGATGGAATATTCTGGTGCTCTAAGAAGTGACAAACAGGGTGACTTCACAAAGGCCTGGGAAGACTTGTATGAACTGATGTAGAGTAAAGTGAGCAGAACCAGGAGAACGTTGTATACAGAGACAGCAATGTTGTTGGATGAAGAACTATGAAGGACTTACCTATTCTCAACAATACAATGATCCAAGACAATCCCAAAGGACTAACGATGAAGCATACTATCCACCTCCAGAGAAAGAACTGGTATTGATGGAACACAGACTGAAGTGTGCTATTCTTCACTTTCTTTCATTTTTTTCTTTTATTCAAGTTTTTTTGTACAAAATGACTAATAGGGTCATATTTTACATAATCGCACAGTCATAACCCATATTTGATTGCTTACCGACTCAGGGAAGGGGGAGGGGAGGGAGGGAGTGAAAGAGGAATAAAAATTGGAACTCAAAACTATAAATAAAAATGTTTATTATTTAAAAAAATTAATCGGGCTCCTGCTACTCGTGGGAGTAGACCTGTGTTTTTGACACCTCTGTGCTGAAGAATAATAAAGATAATAAAGATAAAGTTCAAGGAGAAAAAAAAAGTGAGCCAGCACAGGACTCTACTCATGGTATCCAGTGAGATTTGGTTCAGTTCAGTGGGGATTAATGAAGTACCTATTATGTAGATGTGGTAATAGCAACATATGTTTTATGTAAGACCAGCTTGCCCTTCTGCAGGTGAACCAGGAGGCTGTTTTGTTTCCTTATTGCCAGAGGCATAAAAGGCCCAGCCCAGGCCCGGTAGGATGGGGAGCTTCCCATTGTTTCTGGCTGCCTTCAGGAGAATACTTTTCTGGCTGTTTTTACCAGTTGACTCTGCAGAAGCAGTTGAGTAGCGCTTTTTCTTTTTAAAAATGTGTATCTTTTAAAATTGAATCTTTTAATTCTTAAATCAGTGAAGTTGTTTCTCATTGGCTTCTTTGCTCAAGGCATGCTTCTTGTTCTTTAAATCTTGAATTTCCTTTAAGCTCACCCTGCAATATTTGGTGCAATGAACAGAGGATGGCTTGTTTTGTTTTTTGCATTGGTCTCAAGATTCAATTCTTTATTAAGTGAAGGAAGAGAGGGCAGATAGGTGGCACAGTGGATAAAGCACCAGCCTTGGATTCAGGAGGATCTGAGTTCAAATCCAGCCTCAGACACTTGACACTTACTAGCTGTGTGACCCTGGGCAAGTCACTTAACCCTCATTGCCCCCCTCCCCCAAATAAAATAAAACAAAATATATGGGAAACCTTCCTTGAGGGTTTGAATGAAATGAAGGCTTTTAGTGATCCTGTGGGGTTAGTATGATGCATGTTTGAGGACAGCAGGAATACTTACCTGGCTCTTATTAATCTGTGGAAAAGTTGTGCCATCAATACAAGTAAAGTAACAATCAATTGTCACTGTGTTTCAGGTCATTAGAGGGAGAGGAAGGTGAGCTATTGATCTTCAAAAATTTGAAGGGAGAAGAGTCTTTAGTGGATTTGTTGATTGCCCAGTTGAAAATGTCAGTGTTATTGGGGGCAGAGACTTCATAGCCTATGGGTAGGAAGCTTGTTCTGTGACCTTGAGCCCCCCCCCCCCCCCCAGAAACTCAGATTATAAAACAGAAGAAGAGAATTAAGTGATCCGTGTTCAAACATTTCGAGAGACATCTTGTGAAAGAAGAATTAACTTGTCTTGCTTGGCTCTAGAAGGCAGGACCAGGATCACTGGGGGGAATGCAAACTCTTTGGGGTCAAGGATTGCTTCAGTTTCATCTTTGTTTGCAAAGTGCCTGCCACATAGTAGTAGGTATTTAAGAGATGCTTGTTAAGTGAATAAATTAGAAGAGAGAAAATTTTGGCTAAAAACTATGAAGAGCTGTCTAATGTAGTGAGTCACTGATGGCATAGAAGCAAGAGTGTGTTGTACATGGAACTCCAGTGCCAGGTTGAGAATTGTACTCCAGAAAGCCTGAGCTTCTGGTTCTGCCAAATTAAAGACCTTGGTATTTTGTCCTGGGGGCAAGAAGAGGCCATAGAAGATGTGTTGAGCAGGAGAGTGACTTGGTCTGATGTTTGAATTAGGAAGAAAAATAACTATTTATTGAATTGAATTGAGACAGGAAGCATCCCTTCCCTGAGGACATCACACCCAAAAAAAGAGGTGATGGAAATTTTAAACAAAATGGGCAAGGGTGATGACTTAGGGTGCCAGACTTATGGAACACTTGCTGGGACCTTGTGTTTAAGAGCACCTAGTGAAATGGGTTTCTTTAGGGGAAGATTTCTTTCCATGCAGGCACACCCAGCTGCTGCCCTGTGCTCTCTCTATAGTCAGGGATCTGTACACGCTCTGCTTCTTCCTGTTATCTGTCACAAAAGGTGGCTCTATGCATTCCTCCCCTCCCTTCCCTCCCTTTCCTCCCCTTTCCTACTTTCCCTCTCCCTCCCTCCCCTCCCCCAACCTGCTGTGAATTCATCCCTGGTAACTGGACTGTTGGCACACAAATGAGAGGGCATGCATGAATGACCCACTCTGTGTCCATTTATATTAAAATAATGAAGCTCTTTAGTTAATGGATTTGGGATAGTTAATAATCTTAACGGCTAGAATTCTCCATGCCTGCGTATTTGTAACAACTTACATTTATATTAAGGGCTCACAACCCAATAACCCTGTGAGGCAGGTAGTATAGATATTAGTGTCCCCATTCCACACAAGGCTTTCGAGGCCTAGGAGGGGAAAGACTTGCCCAAGGTCACAGGGCTGGTAAGAAGCAAAATCTGAATTTGAACCCAGGTCTCCTGACCCCCAGTTCAGGACCAGCTCTTTCTACCACGTCAGGCTGCTGTATATTTAATGGAAGTGCTGTTATTTGACAGGGAGGGGGGCATCTTGCTAATCAGACCTTCCCGTAATAAGAAAAGATTCCAAATGGCCCTGGCTGTTACTGGTTTTCAATGGGATTAAGTTCCATTTACCTGCAATGTGGGCGGGGGAAATCAGGTGACAGCATCAGCACCACGAACAGCAGCAGAGTTTGGGATTTGGGGGGCATGGTAGTCCCAAAAGAAGAATCCTGGAATTTAAACAGGTAGGGACCTCAGTGGCCACTGTTTTGACCCATCCTTGATCAGAAATACCCTCTACAACATGCGTGTTGAATGGTTGGCCAGTCCTTGTGTGAAGACTTTCAGCAAGGGAAACCCACCCCTTCCTAAGGCAGCATATTCCACTTTGCTCTCATTTTTCCTGACATTAAACCAGATCTTCCTCATCACCGCTCCCTCCCCCATTGCTTCTAGCTCTGCCCTCTGTGGGCCCAAAAGACAATCCCTCTGCCGTACGAAAGTCTGAAAGCCCTTCAGGTATTTGAAGACAATCACCAAGTGTCCGCTGTCTTATCTCATTTAAGTGAGCATGCTTGTCTAGTGTGCTCTTGCTGTAGCAGGATCTTGCTCCTGGCCCCTCCCATCCCCACCATTCTAGTTACCCTCTTCTTGACACTCGCCAAATCATCAATGTTCTTCTTAAAATGTGGTACCCAGAAGTGAACACATTATTCTAGGCATGGTGTGAACAGGGAAGAACACAGCAGGATTAATGGGGATGCTATTCATCTCTCTCCTAACTTGATGCAACCTAAGATTGCATGTTGACTGCTTGAGGGATACAGAACACCTCTTTCAGAGTACCCCTGTCCTGTCTTAGATGTGACAATGGCATCTCAGTAATTGGGATTTGGTGATGATGTGACATCCTCTTGGGTCTGACATGTTGGTTGTAATCAGCCCCAAATCTATGATTTCATTGGTGTGGACACTCATTCCATCCAACAACTCCCTATTCTATAGTAAATAACTTCATGCAATTCTGTAGCAAAAGATCTTCTCCTGACACCAGTTTGGCAATGTGCCTCTCTAACCTTAGGAAGTCTGGTTCTCAGACAATAGATGTTACTGGGCCTCTACTCAAACCCTTTATGAATTGTTGGAACCTACCAGAGCTTGGGCTCTGCTGGCATAATCTTCAAGCCATGGACATGTTTAGGCTTTGATGAGGCATCAGTTAGTGTGGTGGTAAGGGGTGGGAAGTGATAGATGGCTTTAGTTATCTGGAGGCTATAGCATGGAGGAGATAGTAGAAGACAGATTTGATTTGTTCTGATTGGTCCCAGAGGAGAGAACTAGGACTTCTGGATAGAAGTTGCAAGGAGGCAAATTCAGACTTCATATGAGGAAAACCTCCAAACAATGAGAGCTTTCCCAAAGTGGAATGGGATGGCTCCAGAGGTAGTGGGATCCCCCGCAATGGAGGTCCTCAAAGAAACAGTGGACAACCCCTTGCATTGGTTGGACCTGGTGTAGGGGCTTCATAGTATGGCGAGTAGAACCTTGGAGCTGGAGTCAAGAAGACTTGGGTTCGAATCCTTCCTCAGAAATTTACAAGCTCTGTGATTCTGAATAAGTCATTCAGCATTTCTAAGCCTTGGTCTCTTCATCTATAAAATGGAGGAGAATAACAAGAGTACCCACCTTTCAGGGTCGTTGGAAGGATCAAAGCAGATCATGGCTATAACATGTTTTGTAAACTTCAGTGCACGCTACAAATATCAGTTATTTAGAGGGGATTCTTATTCATGTTTGGCTTGAACCAGATGATTTTTGCTGTCCCTCCACTGAGATTCTGTGACTCTATTATTTTAGTGGATAATTGTATTTATTCTCTTGATATTCTCTTTATATACTTCTAAATATACCTTGTTGTCCCCCCTCCCCCATTATAATGTACTCTACAACCAGTGCTGAAAGCAATGCTTGGTACATAGGAGACCTTTATTAAATGCTTGCTCAGTATTCAATGAGACTAATGTAATGTGGATGGACTGGAATATAGGGTCCATGCCTTGGAACACATGTAGTTAGATAGTCTCTGTCTGTTTCTAGTCCATCACATGGAAGCTTTGGAGAGTCTACTTCTAGCCAGGTGTAACTGAGAGATTTGCATTCTCTGGTGGCAGAATTCCCTAACTGGCTCAATGAGTTGAAAGAGCTTATGACTCAGGGGCTTAAAGTGAAGATTCTGAAGAGTTCTCTGACCGCTGAGCTGGAACCCAATGGTTATACAAAAGGGTTGACCATCCTCACTACCTCCCTTTCTTCCCTTTGGCCTCAAATCTGTAAAGAATTAATTGTTATTTGAGGTTTTTATGCCTCGGTGCGCACTGGCCTGGGGCTCCGCAAACCCCACGGTGCTCCAACCCTCTGGTTGTAGCCGTTGCCAGGGCTCTGGCACCTCAAGTCATCACCACTCGCCGACACCTACATGAATTATAATGATTGGAAGTCTAGTGAGGGCAGTCATGCGACTGTCAGAGCGGCCCTCCCATTGGCTGGGGCTGTGTGGGGTGTTTCTAGGTTTGGGGGAGGAGAATTGGGCATTCGAGGTGGAAGCTGGAAAGTGACAGGCGTTCTGCTGCATATTTTCAGCTGATTCCTGGGCAGTGGTACTTTTTCAGGTATTATAATTTCCCTTTCCCCATTTTATTCCCTTTCCCTTGATCCTACTGATCCTGTTTGTGTGTGTGTGTTTTTTTTAAGTTCGTTCTTGTTAAAATAAATCTTGTTCTGTTTTGAGGGAGGCTGCCGGTCTCCTTCCTTGCCCCAATATTGCGGCGAGCCACTTAGCTAGCACTCCCCAATTAAAAATTGGTCCCCACAAATCCTAAGGACTGCTTAGAGGCTTGGGTAGGGGCTGTCCTTACTTGAACTCAGTCTAAGGCTACCACTGGTCCTGGACATGTCCACCATGGGGTACTCATTTGCTTAAGATCAGGAAAAGGCAAAGGAAGTCATATGCTCACAGCTGCATTGAGGCTAGATAAATGTCAGAGTACAGCTGCACCTTCACCCACCCAAGTCACAGGACCAGTGCTGAGCACTTCTCTCCTTAAGGCTGAAAGCAAGAGACAGGGACAGAAAGCTTGGTAACTTCTTTCTATATCTTTTGAGTGTTGGCTCAGCAGGAAACTCATCATCATCTCCCATTGTAAGTCCATTCATGATTAGATCTGCCAGCTCAATAGCCAGTTTAGAGACTGGTTTTCATACTATAGTACAAGACTCTCAATCACACGTGATCAAAATTAGTCTTTCCCCAGAGCTTCCACATAGTGAACTGGCACCCAAGAATATCTGTACGGGCTCCATGGAATAGTCCTTCTAGGTCAGTCCACCAACATCACATTCATAATTTCCACGTATATTGTGCTCTAATTTATGGTGTGTTGTTTTCAGCCCCTGTGAGGCAGGTGGTATAAGAGGTAGGTGCTTAATAAATGCCTGTTGGTCACAAAAAATAAAAGCTGTGCAAAGTATGGTTGTAACAACCAAATATGGCTCTAAAAAGATGCAGGAACAATATACCTTCCATCATTCTTTGCAGGCGGAGAGGAACACAGCATATACTTTTGGATTTGATGGGTTTTGCAGAATGGGTGGGGGAGGGAAGAGGACATATTAGGAAATAAAACTTACATGAAAAAATATCCCCCCCCCAATTTAAATGCTTGTTGAATAAATGAGTAGGTGGAAGGTATAGATTCTGGAGATTGGGCAGCAGTGGACAGAGCAATGCCAGGAAGACTTGGGGAGGAATCCAGCTTTATACACTTAGCTGTGTGACCTTGGATAAGTCTCTTGGCCTCTATGGGTCTCAGTTTTACTCTTTCTAAAATAAGGGAGTTGGACATGATGCCTCTTGAGGTCCCTATTAGCTTTAGATCTCTGGTCACTGGAGGTACCCTCCCCCCCTCACCAAAATAGACACATCATCAGATTTGATGGTGGTGGGAACAGCAGCTGTAAAGGAGAGAGCTCATTTACTGGAGGCAGAGGGAATGGGCAGGCCCACAGAACTTCATGAATAATGGAATTTCCAGCAAATCCTTCTCTGGGCATGTCTGTTCCCAATGCAGTTGAGCACAAGAACTGTGCTCTGCTCTGACCCCCCACTTCTCCTCCACCTCCTCCTCCCAAACTGTCTCTATGACGCAGGGTATCTCTCCCGCCAGAGCCTGGAAAGGGTGGAAAAATAAAGCTTGTGCTGGAATGAGGCATTTGGGAGCTGAGTGAGACACATTCTTTATCTCAATTACCAAAGGTCTCAGGGGATGTCAAGTGGGAATTCAGCATTTCCCATCTGATTTTCAAAAAGTCATAGTCATTTTCAAATGGATTAGATTAGTGCAGCTTTTAGATGCACAGAACAAGCCTAATTTCTCTTCTCCCAACAGCCCTTCACATAGTCAAAGACAGCAATCATGGCCCCTCTAAGAATTCTTTTTTGGGTTAAAAGTCTTGAGTCATACCATAGAAAAATGGACTCTCCTCCCACTAACTCCTCCCTATACTTAGGAACTGAAGTGGGAAAGACAGCAAGTGGAAGGATTGTGGTTTGACCACACCTCTCAATCTTATTGCCCACTCTAGCACTTGACCACACCCTGCTGACCTCAACCACAACCATGCCCATTCTCTGCTCTAGCCACTCCACCTTCCCAGAGCCAGTCCTCACAGCCCAGGTCACAGTCTTCCAGCCTTGCTCTCCTAACCATGACTGCAAGCCTACAACCTTAGGATCTTGGGCTTCCTTCCAGGTTTGCTTGTTCTTCTCTAGTCATTTCAGTCATGTCTGAGTTTTTGTGACCCTATTTGGGGTTTTCCTGGAAAAGATATAGGAGTGGTTTGCCATATTCTTCTCCAGCTCATTTTACAGATGAGGAAACTGAGGCAAACACAGTTAAGTGACTTGCCCAGGGTCATAGTTCATCCTTCATTCTCGAAGAGCACCATGACCTCAGGTGATGTTACAGTGAATTGAATTGAAGTGAGGGAGGGCTGTGAAGGTCACCAATGTCACTCTCTCCTCCAGAGTCATCTGGGTCCAGTGGCAAGATACATATTGGGATGACTGAAATGGCCCCAGATGTTTAAGGAAATTGGGATTAAGTCATTTGCTCAGGGCCACACAGCTTGTAAATGTTTGGGGCCAGATTTGAACTCAGGAAGATGAATCTTCCTGACTCCAGGCACAGTGCTCTATGCACTGTGGCACCACCTAGCTGCCCTTCAGGTTTGGATAGGACTTTAAAGGTCATGTAGTCTAACTTCTTGTCTGATGCATGAAATTCTTCCTAAAATATCCCTGACCAATGTCTAATCACCTGTTTCTGTTAGAGCACTGCCAATGAGCAGGAGCTCACTACTTTGTAAGAAGGTGTAGTCCATGGTTGGACAGTGTCAGTTCTTAGGTGCTTCCTTATTTTGTTCCACCCTTTAGAGCCACATTCAATTAATCTTCTTCCTCTTTCCAGTGGCAGCCTTCCAAATAGTTAAATTAGATGGGTACAGATAAGTCTCTAATTTGGGGAATTCATTTTCAGTTACTCAATTGTTCCTTCTGTGACATGGGAGCCCTATCTTATCTAAAGTTTATATCTCTCCAAGTGCTTAGCATAGTGCCCTGCACACAGTAGGTGCTTAACCACTGTTTATTATTTTTAAAATGTGAATACAATACTCCAGGCACCCCACTCTTTCTTTATATTTCTGTATCCATCCACCACTTTGGGAGGTAGTGAAGGAAAGGAAATAGTGGGAGGGACTATTGGAATTATATGGATAGAGTACTGGGCCTGGAGTCAGGAAGACTCTTCCAGAGTTCAAATCTGGTTTCAGACACTGGCTGTGTGACCCTGACAAGCCACTTAACCTACTTGCCTCAGTTTCCTCATCTGTAAAATGAGCTGGAGAAGGAAATGGCAAACTACTTCAGTGTCTTTGCCAAGAAAACTCCAAAGAGAGTGGGGTCACAGAGAATCGGACAAGACTGAACATTTTCACTCAGGATTGAGGCAGCAGACGATGGATTGGAGCACTAGTCTGGAGTTCCCTGACCCTGACACTTGAGGTGCTGCCAAGAGTCTGTTCCTGGACTAGACCAATTCTCAAAAGAACAATCTGCCCCCTGTGCCATTGCTGGGCTGGAGCGTGCTTTGCAGTGGAATGACTATGCCTTGCTTAGTAGGAACAAAGGGCTCTTGTTCCCACAGGATATGACCAACGTTTTTTTTAAACTTTCTATTTTTTATTATCAAGCATTTATTTCCTCTACCTACAACTTCCTCCTGCAATGAAAAGCAAAAGAAAAAAAACACCAATTAACTCACAGAGCAAGTTCAAAACTGCACGTCCCACTTTGCACCTTGAGCTCATCACCCCTAGCATTGGTCCTGTTGCAGGGATCTTATCCATTGGACCAGCTGATGCCGATAAGTCATAACGAATCAGAGAGGCAGATTTTCCTGCAGTTCATTACACTCAGTGTGACGTACCATACATGCAGTTGATGGAAACGTGTGCCTGATTATTTGGCAGCTGACCTTTATATATTCTCCCCCTCCTAAGTTACTTTGAGCCAGAAAGAATGACAAAAGAGAAGCTATGCTTTTTACAGAACAGTTTGATCAGAGCAGGAAGACCACTTAGTTGGGGAAAGGGGCTTAGTGTAAAAAAGGATGCTTATGACTTGTCACAAAGTGCTTATATAGCCATTTACACTAAACAAAAGGAAACTCTACCCTCTTTGTCAGTGAATCAGTCAATTAACATTTCATAAGGGCCTATATGTTCTTTTTGGGAAGCTCGGTGGCACCATAGTGCATTGAGTGCCAGGCCTGGAATCAGGAAGACTTATCTTCATGAGTTCAAATCCAGCCTCAGATACTTACTAGACAACTAACCCTGTTTGCCTCAGTTTCTTCAGCTGTAAAATAATAGAGAGAAGGAAATGGCAAACCATTCCAATATCTTTGCCACAAAAACCCCCAAATGGGCTCACAAAGAGTCAGATACAACTGAACAATAACAACATGTACTTGATCAGACAAAATAAAGAGGACCACTATTAAAGTGCTCTTTCCTTTCTTTCTTTTCCTTTTTTCCTCTTTGTAGTCATTTTGTAGTCATAAAGTGATTAGAAGGAAAGGCGATATTGAAGAAGACAGACGCTTTAAGCTGTTACTGCAGTAGTAATGCGTTAGCACAAAGTAAGAAATGGTGAAAACAGGACAAAATGGAATCAGTTATGTTGATTTCAACACAACATTTCTAGCTCTTAAAAATCATCTTTCCACAGTCCTCTGAACATCTAGGAGAGGGCCACCGGGTAAGAAAAATATGGCACATAAGGATCATTTGAGAGAGTTTGGGAGATTGGGTCAAGAAAGGAAAGTGTTGGGGTTTCTTTTTCTAATTGTAGAGATTAACTTTTTCTCTGATGGATCAAAGACTAACAACAATTCTTTGGGTGGCAGGTTTGTACTATAAAGGCAGGAGGCAGATAGACCCATGGGCTGCCCTTGGCTCCTTTGTTCTTGTCCTCAGGTTTATTATACCAACCAGGGGCATTATGGGAGCTGAGGGTAGATGGATAGCCCCAACCTCCAAAGCTCCTGGGGTGTTTGATAAGTAGAGTCCTCAGAAGGGACTTGGAGATACAGGCTGATAATCAGAAATTTGACAGGATTAAGAAGAGAGCCATTGGTTGGACTCTGAGTTGTACCAGGTAAACTGGCTGACCTCTAATGTCCCTTCTAGCTCTAAATCCTCTGATCTCATGGACACATTCCTCAAGGTTCCATCTTGGGCCTGCTTTTCCCTTGGTGAGTTCATTCATGCCCGCTGCTTCTACCATGGACAGCTCCCAAAGCTTTACTTGGCACTGATCTCTCCCGAGGTCCACCCGATGTCTGGACATCTCAGCCACCAAAACTTCAACTCAACCAAAATGGACCCCCTCAGAACCACCGCCCCCAGCCCTCATCTGCTCTTCCTTCTCTTCTTCCTACTTCCCCTCTTCCTCCCCCTTCTCCTCCTCTTCCTCCTTCATCTCTTGGCTTCCTTTAAGTTATCACAATTACGAGTTCCCTCACTTCCCCCATGTCCTGTTACATCTGCTCCCACAACATGTCTTATACTTGTTCTCTCTTCTCCATTTGCTTCATCTCTGCCCTAGTTCAGAGTCTCACCACCTCCTCTGACCACTGCAATAGCTTCCTAAGTGGCCTCCCTGCTTCCAGTCTCTTTCATCTCTAGTTCATCCTCCACATGAATGAAAGAATAATTTTTTAAGTGCTTGCTATGTGCCAGTCCCTGTGCTAAGTGTTGAGGGTACAAATGCAAAAGCAACCAATCCCTTGCCCTGAAGGAACTCACATTCTTTTTGTTTGTTTGCTTGTTTTTTTGCCGGGCAACGAGGGTTAAGTGACTTGCCCAGGGCCACACAGCTAGTAAATGTCAAGTGTCTGAGGTGGGATTTGAACTCAGGTCCTCCTGAATCTAGGGCCAGTGCTTTATCCACTGTGCCACCTAGGTGCCCCCAAGGAGCTTACATTTTAATGGGGGAGACAAGACATAGAGGGAGGGGAGTTTTGGTCTGAGAAGTCCCAGAGGTGAGGAGTGGAGTCATAGGGTGATTGGACCGGTCTTTCTGGGTATGCATTCCACATTCCCTATCTTGGCATTCAAGGCTCTTTCCAGGAATGCATTCCAAATCCCTATCTTGGCATTCGAGGCTCTCCATCATCTTTCCAGCTTGAGCTGACACCACCACCCTTTGTGGACTCTGTTTCAGCCAGCCTGGGAGATTTAGCATTTCCTGTGCTTCCCCATCTCTGTGCTGTCACTCAGGTTGTTTCCACCCTGGAAATGCCACTCACCATCTTCCTCATATGTTTGTTTAAATCCTTTCCTTTGAGGCCCATTGGGAGTGCCACCTCCTGAGATATCCTCTCCTCTTAATCTCCCAAGGTTTTGTTTGTGTCCCTTTTCTCTACAAGGAACCAATCTTGGTTTATTTTGCCTGTTATCTGTGTGCATGTCTTATCTTCCCTCCTAGGCAACCAGGCAGCTGGAGGGCAGGAAGTGGGCAGGGTAATGAATGCTCTGGTTAATATGGCACTTGGAGACTGACAACACACTCTTCTCACAGCAGCCCTGGGAGGCAGGTGGTGAAAAGATTTGTTGTTCAGTCATTCAATCCTGTCTGACTCTTTGTGATCCCATGGACCACAGCATGCTAATACTGTCCATGGGGTTTTCTTGGCAAAGATACTGAAGTGGTTTGCCATTTCCTTCCCTAGTGTTAAAAAATATCCCTCTTCTTTGGGAGGTGGATCTATTTCTCACCTCCATACTTTTGAACTGGCTGTGTTTCCCATCAGGTCAGCCTTTCCTCCTCAACTCTCCCTCCTAGTAGTCTCAGCTTCCTTTTAAGCATAGCTTGGGTGGCACCTTCCAAGTGAAGCCTTCCTTAACCACTCCCACCTCCATTTATTCCTGTTTTTCATGTATTTATTTCTCATTTAATGGTTGTATTCCCTACCCCCATGGAATGGAACCTCTTTGAAGGTTGTGACTGTTTTTTCCTTTAGTCTTTTTACCCACAGTGCCTGGGACTGTCAGGGAACCTGGGTCCTACTCTTGGCTCTTATTAATTAGCTCTGTGACTTTGGGCAAGTCACTTTACTTGAGCTTTAGTTTCCTCATCTGTAAAGTGGGATGAATGACTCTTGCATTATCTATCCCACAGGGTATTGTGGGTGAGGAGCCAATGAAGGAATGACTGTCAAGAGCATTGTGTGTGTGTGTGTGTGTGTGTGTGTGTATGTGTGTGTGTGTGTTTTAAGGGCTGTAGGAAAAAGAACTACAGACAAAAAGACAGAAGGGGAAAATTCCCATTCTCTTCTTTTATATACCAGAGGGCATCAGTGACCTTACTTCCTGATGAGCAAGTGAGACAGCTCCAAGCCCAGGGGACCACCTAGCGCAACCCTGGGCCATTGCTTCCTGCTTCTTGAACCTCTTGCAAAATTTGGAAAGGAAGGAAAAGAGAGAAGGAGCTGCCAGAAGCAGGCAGATAACATGATCAACTGAGGCTGGGAGATGGAGCTGATGGCATAGCCTGCTTAGGAACTATCTTGATAACAAATAGCAAAGAGATTCATGGTGGGATAATGACTTCATGAAACCAAGAAGAGTCATTCACAGAATTCAGGAACTGGCCTGGAAGATGACACCAGCTTGGGGGCAGCTAGGTGGCACAGTGGATAAAGCACCCGCCCTGGATTCAGGAGGACCTGAGTTCAAATCCAGCCTTAGACACTTGACACTTACTAGCTATGTGACCCTGGGCAAGTCACTTAACCCCCACTGCCCTACAAAAACAAACAAATAAAAAGATGACACCAGCTGAAAAACAAGGACAGTGACCGCCATCATCCCCAAGCTGGAGGACACAGATGTTGATACCTGTGGTTCCCAAAGTGGAGATAGAAGGTTCCAGAGCCTCAAGAGATTCCTTTAAACCGTGTGGATCTGGGCTTCTTGTAGAACTGCCCCTTTAAGAGGTAGGAGAGGGGCAGAACCCTGCTTGGCCAGTACAGGTCATTGTTCATACAAGAGACCTTTGGTTGGAGGAACTGGAGATAGTGTTAGGCTTGGAGAGAAGACTCAGGGGACTGAGCTGCTTCCAGGTGCTTTAAGGACTGAAATAGGGAAAAGGGATTAGCCTTTTCCACCTTGTCCTAAAGGGGAGAACCAGGAGCAATGGGTGGAGTTTGCAAAGAAATAAATTCAGGCCTGATATCAGGGAAAGGTCACAGTAGGCAGAAAGGGCTGCCCTAGGAGCTAGTGGGTCTTCAGAATGAGATTGGATGACCCTCTGGGGATGTTGGAGAGGGTAGTCTGTTCAGACTAGGCCTCTGAGGGCCATTCTAACCTTACAATCCTACTCCTGGCCCTGTCACTTCTCCCCTCTGTGTCTAGACCATGTCTTCAGCAGTCTTACCTCCATCTCCCACCTCTCCTTCTGCTGTTGGAAACTCACTTCTCTAAGCCCAGAATCTCTCTTCCCTTCTCACTTGGATTCTCACTCTGACCATAGTGGTAACAAAAACAAGGGACTTGTCAGGTGTGGGCTCCTCAGGATTCTTTTTTTTTTTTAACTGCCCCTCCCCCCCGCCAAGATTGCAACCAAGTTATATATGTACAATCCACAAGTGTTCTTTTTATCAATTCTTTCTATAGGGGTGCATAGTAAGCTTCCTCATTAGTTCCTTGGGATTGTCTTGGATCATTGCATTGCTGAGAGTAGTTAAGTCATTCACAATTGCTCATTGACCAATACTGCTGTCACTATGCACAATGTCCTCCCAGCTCTGCTCACTTCACTATACATAGAAGTTCATTAGTCTTTCCAGGTTTTTCTGGGATCATCCTGTTTGTCATTTCCTGTAGCACAAGACCATTCCACTACAATCATATAGCACAGCTTTTTCCATCATTCCTCAATTGATGGACATTCCCTTGATTCTCAATTCTTAGCCACCACAAAGAGCTGCTATAAATATTTTTTGTACAATTTTCCCCCTTTTCTCTTTTTCATGATTACTATTGTTAACTATTTCCCTTCCATCCTATTCTCTTCCCCATGATATTTATTCTATTATCCA
Source organism: Dromiciops gliroides (assembly GCF_019393635.1). Lineage (NCBI taxonomy): Eukaryota > Metazoa > Chordata > Mammalia > Microbiotheria > Microbiotheriidae > Dromiciops > Dromiciops gliroides. The sequence goes on from NC_057861.1 coordinate 6,643,677, forward strand.
TCTTCTTCCATCCTATCACTCTTCTCCTCAGGATTCTTATTATAACTTCCCCCATTTGCCTCAGATCCCTGCATCAGCTGAGACACTGAAGATACTTCATGGGTCTACACCAGCCCCCACTTCCTAGGATCCTCACACATTGTGCTTCCTGCCTCCCCCTCCTCATCACCTCTTAGCTGACACAAACACCCCTTGGACTTGAGCCCCTCATTCTGGGGCCATGGCCAGTGAGTAAATCACATATGCATAGGCATACACATGGTTGCTTTTCAGTAGGAAACAGGGAGTAGCAAATATGAATGGGTTCTGATGACATTATTTCCCCCAAGCCCACCCCTTTTCCAAAGCTGCCTTTTTCTGTTGAAGGTTACCCCTTTGACCTGGCCTCCTGTGTTGGAAATCTGTCTCATCTGCCACTCTTTATACAAGATCATGGATTTAGAGCTGGAAGGAACCCTAGAGACCAGTGAATTCAACCCCCTCATTTTACAGATGTGGAAACTGAGGCACCAAGAGATTAAGTGACTTACCCAGGGTCACACTAGTAAGTATCTAAGGCAAGACTTGTAGTCAGGTCCTCCTGACTCCAGGTCCTGCACTGTAGCCACTACACCACCTTGTACCTGTTCCCTAGCATCTGCCATATCTTGACATGTCTCCCTTTGCATCTTTTCTATCCATTCTCTTCATTTTAATCACACAAACTGCCCCTCATTCTCTCTTGCCTGAATGACTGCAAAAGAGTCATCCCTGGACTTCTAGCCTCCATTCTCTCCCAATTTGAAGCTAGCCTCCACTCAGTTGTCAGATGATTTTCCTACCTCATGTCGCTCCATTCAATGTCATTCAATAAACTCCAGGGCCTCTCTATTACTTCTGGAATCTAATATTTACAGGCAGATATCGTAGTGGATATAGTGTTGGACTTGGAGCCAGGAACACCTGAGTTCAAATCCAATCTGAGACATTTATTAGCTTGTGATCCTTGGCAAGTCTCTAACCTTGGCAAGGCTCTAACCACTGCCTCAGTTTCTTTCTCTGGAAAATGGAGATAATAGTAACACTTACTTTCCAGAAGATCAAATGAAATAATATTTGTAATATGCTTAGTGCATGGCTAGCACAAAGTGGGATCTTAATAAATGCTTGATGATGGACTAGTTGGGTGTATCATTTCCTCCAACAGAAGATAAGGTCCTTGAGGTCAAAGACTGTTCCCCTCTTATCTTTGTAACTCAGCCACGATGTCCTTAGGAGACCCCTTAGGGCCGTAGGGCCCTGCTCTCTGGTCTCCTTCCTCTCTCCTCACCTTCCTTCCCCTCCAGCACTTGGCTTGAACTGGGTCATCTGACCTGATATATAGACAATTATTCCCTGAGCCCAGAAGAGAAAATCAAATTCAGTTCTAATTACAAGATTGATGTTAAAATTTCTGTTTTCAACTCACGAGAGTCATTTTTCCATGTGGATTTGTACTTTAGTTAATGGACAAGGTATTTTCCTGAAAGTCCACAAATGTACTAGTCCTCATGAAATTTCTCTCTCCATTTGTCTTGAGCAGAACCAATGGCTTATTTACACTGAGGTTCAGCACACAATTTGTGCTATTGTCCATTGCCCAAAAGAGCCCAGGGAGCACTGCTTCTTTTTAAAAATATTATTTTATTCCCCCAACCAATTACATGTAAAACAATTTTTAATATTTGCTTTTTTTTGTTTTGAGTTCCAAATTCTATCCCTCTCTTCTTCCCCTCCCCCTCTCTGAGATGGTAAACAATCTGATAGAGGTTATATATATGCAATCATGTAGAACATTTCCATATTAATTATTTTGTGCAAGAAAACTTAAACAGAAAAGAAAGAAATAAGGAAAGAAAGGAAGGAAGAAAGGAAGAAAGAAAGAAAGAAAGAAGGAAAGAAAGAAAGAAGTGAAAATAGTATGTTTTGGTCTGCATTTTGATGCCACCAGTTCTTCCTCTGGAGGTGGATACCATTTTTCATCATGAGTCCTTTGGGATTGTCTTGGATCATTGGATTGCCGAGAATAGCTAAGTCCTTCCCAATTCTTCATCAAAGAATTTTGCTGTTATTGCATACAATGTTCTCCTGGTTCTGTTCATTTCACTATAAATCAGTTTATATAAGTCTTTCCAGGTTTTTCTGAAATTATTATAAGAATACAGCTTCTAACAGCTTTAGTAGAGATATGGCAGATGGTGCCTTTCTCAAATGATGTGGTTGGATTAGAGCAGGGCTTCTTCACTAGGTGTCTGTGGACTAGTTTTTAAATGATAGTTTGATAACTGTATTTACACACACACACACAGGGATCTGGCCCCTGCCTAGACCACTTTAAATGGAGTCATCCATGGGGAAGAGACTGGAAGACTGACGCATGCATCATTGGGAAAAGCCTTGTTGAACTTAGCCAGAACTGTCTGCTTCTTTAAAATGATCCAAGTACAAGTGGGGCTTGTCCTGTATTTGATTCTGAGAATGAAGGATACTTTCACTCATAACCAGTGACACCTATGTGGTAAAGAAGAGGCTCTGAGAACCTCCCACCTTTCTGGTCATCCTTTAGGCTACCTGGCCCTAAGAATTGGGCCTGAGGGGATATCCATTTTCTTCAACTTTTCCTGTTTTAGGTGCAAGGGGTGGAGTGTTAAGCCCAGGAACTCAAGCTGTGGAGATCCAAGAGTCCAGGAATCCAAAACAGATGTTGTAGCAGTAAAACCCTGGGGAGCAAGGGTTTGGAGACACTAGTCAGGGGTGAGATTTTGAACTTGAATTTGGAGGAGCTAATGCTTTACAGGAATTGAGCTAAACTGTGAGCTTAATCCCCCTCCCTCCAGAGGCAGAGGTGGTATGTGTGTGTGTGTATGTGAATTATGCCCCCCAGATATTGAGTAAAATGTTTGTAAATGTGTTCTTGCTATTTCTTTGAAGTAAAAAGCACTCTGTAAAAGCTAATCTGATGTTAGCTGATTAGATGGAACTAGAGTGCTAGTCACTGGGCCTCTAAGATGGGCGGGCAAGACCAGTGGGGGTTTGAGCCAGTGGCAGAGAAGTGCCCCCAGGGTACCTGGGATTTCTGTGGGGGGTATAAAATGTGATGAATCTCATCCTCAGACAGGTCACAGTCAAACCCATGGTACACATATAATTAGTCTTCTTTGTGGCCCTATGTTTTTAATATTAAACATTTTTTTTTTGGTGAGGCAATTGGGGTTAAGTGACTTGCCGAGGGTCACACAGCTAGTAAGTGTCAAGTGTCTGAGGTCAGATTTGAACTCAGGTCCTCCTGAGCTGGTGCTCTATCCACTGCTTCACCTGGCTGCCCCATTAAACATTTTAAAATATCATTTTGGGAAGGATCCATAGGTTTCACCAGAATGCCAAAGGATCCAGGAAACAAACAGGTTGAGAACCCCCAGATGAAATCATCATTAAGGCCCTTTGCAGTCCCCTGTCTTCTGCCTTCCCTCCCCATGCTCTATTCTAAGGGCCCTCCCAACTCCCACAGTCTCTGTTCCAAGGGTCCCCCTGCCCCTGGTATGACACTCTATAATTTGATAATGAAGCAAGGGGATATGCAGAAGTAAAATGAGTATTGTGTTGGGAGCAATGGGGTGAACTTTGGAGGTGATTTTGAGACCTTAAGAAAGGAGTGTTGTTTTTTTTTTTGTGAGGCCATTGGAGTTAAGTGACTTGCCCAGGGTCACACGGCTAGTAAGTGTTAAGTGTCTGAGGGCGGATTTGAACTCAGGTACTCCTGACTCCAGGGCTGGTGCTCTATCTACTGTGCCACCTGGCTGCCCCAAGAAAGGAGTGTTTTCTGGGGACAGAGCTGAATGGTGGGGAAGGCAAAAGTCACCAGGGGAAAATGAGTATTAAGAACTTGTCCCATGAAGTGTAGGAATCTTGGGGGAGCTGGAGCCACCAGTGGTGGCTGAAGAGCCAGGGTCCAGATAACCTGGCATGTGCTCTCTAGAGCAAGACAGCTGTAGTGAAGTACAGAGGGCAGATCATGGCTTCTGGGGTGGGAGGAGGGATGAGGGAGAAGCCACATTGCCAGGCAGCCGACTCCAGGCCTGCCAGCGTTGTCTTGGCAACAGCAGTTGGAGGAGTGCTTATGGCTTCTAGCCACTGTCGATGAGCTGACATTGTGCCCAGTGGGGCTCTCTGTAGCGATAGCTGCTTGGACTGCCTCCTTCCTCCTGTTGCTCAAGCCTGGTTGATGGTGTTTCTTCTCTTTGCAAATTATTGTATTTTTTAACTTGTTATTCCTGACTCCAGCAGAATGTAAGCTCCTTGGGGGTGGGGCTGAGTCATAGAAGAATTGCGAAGACCCCAAGCACATTTGACTGGGGGTGACGGGCTTGGCAGACTTCTGGGAGGACAGGGCCAGAGTTCAGCACCAAGGACAGGACAAGCAGGTATAGGCTCGTGATCAGCCTCATTTCTCAGGGTGCATGCCCTGGGCCAGAAAAGCAGAGAGATGATCCCCAAATATGTCTGGCTAGAGGTTTTTTATAAGCTATAAACACAGCCCTAGCCATGTTCCCGCAGTCCACTGTCACATTAGTGATACAGCAGGAGGCTGGGCAGCAGAACAGAGATGAGCATCACAGAGGCACAGAGGCACAGTATCCCTCTCCAAGGCCATCTAGACCAACCCCCTTATTTTACATAGGAGGAAACTGAGGTCTGTGGGGATAATGACTTGCCTAAGGTCATAAAAGAGAACAATGGGACAAGCCCATCTCTATTCTTGGACACTGCCCACGATGGCATTAGCTTTCTTGGCAACTGTAGCACAGTCACCCCCTTTCCTTCTGGCTCCTGTCTAGTCCTGACTGGGGACAATGACTATTCTCAGAATTGTGTCAGGATTTGGTGCCCACCAAACCATGCTGGTTGTCAGCTCTTTAGAAGTTTTAACTTCTATTAGTATGAGTTACATGACCACCTACAAATACGAACATTTCCCCCCAAATAGGATTGCTTTTAAAGCCATGGATCTTCACTACATACCCATTGGTTTTGGGGGATATATTTCAAATTTAACATGGTAGCTCCAACATTGCTCTGCTATTTTATTTTCTCTCATGAATTTTTTTCTGCTCTCTTCTTTGTATTTCAAAAACATTTGATATTCTTTTCTTGTTTTCTTCTGTTTAAAGTATCACTATCACTTCCCCTTCAGCTATTCTCTCCCTACCTAAAAATAAATGCTACCACCTGTAATATAAGTAGAATTAGGCAAAGCAAATCAACAGATTGACTGTATTTGAAAATGCCTGTCTCATTCTGCACCACTGACTCCTTTCTTTGCAGCATTCTTCATTATTTAGTGGAGTCATCATTGATTGTTGGATTGATCATAGTTTTTCCATCTTTCCTAATTGTTTTCCTTGACAATGTTGTAGTGACGGCATAAATTATCATCCTACTTCCACTAACTTTTTTTTGCATCAGTTCATACCAATTGGTAGGAGAATTCTTCTTTTCTCTGAATTCATCCCATTTACCATTTCTTATGGTTGTGCCAAACTTTGTTCAGCCATTCTCTAATTGATGGGTACCCATTTTGTGTCCAGTTATTTGCTATAGCAAATAGTTTATTTGGTACCTTATTTAGTACACCTCTTTGGGGCATAAGCATAGTGACTGATATTACTGAATCAAAGGATTTGTAAATCTTTATGACATTTTGAGAATAATTCCAAGCTTTTTAGAATGGCTAGATCAATTCAAAGCTCCACCCATAGTGCATTAATATATATCTGTGATCCAAAGCTCCTCTAAAACTTGTCATTTTCCCTTTTGGCCATCTTTGTCAAGCTGAATGACATAAGGTAGAACCTCAGAATTGTTTTATTTTGCATTTCTTTAGCTATTAGTGTTGTAGATTTTAAAAATGTGGCTGGTATAAGGAGCTGGTCTATAGCTCATTTATACCAGATCACTTGTAGCAGTTTTTGTCAAATAATGAATTCTTACCCTAGTAGTTGAGTTTATAAAATGCTACTAGTGGTGAATGACTATATTCAATTTCATCGGGATCTTGTGGTATTTAATTTGTTCTGCTATTCAACTTAAAAAATACCCAGTACCAAATAGTTTTATGATTATTGCTTTGTAGTATAGTTTGAAATCTGGAACTGCTAGCCCCCTTTCTTTCCCATTTTGTTTTTCATGATTTATTTGAAATTCTTGGCTTTTAGCATCTACAGATGAATCTGTTATTTTTTCTAGCTATATGTTGCAATCCTTTGATAGTTTGACTGGTATGGCACTGAATAAATAAATTAACTTAGGTACTATCATAATTTTTACTATATTGGCCTAGTCCTTCTTTGAACAATTAATGTATCCAATTATGTAGATCTGCATTTCTGTGACAATTAAAAATATGAGAGGCATAGTTTCTGGGTAATTTAATCATTTTATTAATAAGCTGGCAGGTTATTAATAAAAGGATGGTCTATTGGCTATCTCTCTCAGACTAAAGACCCTTAATGGTGGGATCTCAGTTTATATAACCTTTTAACTGTAGAAGGCCTATTACATTAGCTCAAACCATATGTCTCTATTATTAGATAATGAAATTTGGAAACTCAGACTAGAGGCTTTTACAATTTTTGTCCATTTGTTATGTTGCTACGTCTATATCTATATGCATATATGTTCATATCCAAGTTTCATACCTCTACCTCTACCTCTACCTCTGCCTATATAAATGAAACTTGTATATAAACAGAAAATTTTTTTCTTGACATTATTCAATCTCCCATTAGTAGGATGAGATTCTGCTAAGGAATCTCAGAATTCTTTTTATAAGATGGACTCCAATATAAAAATGAATTTGTATAAAAATTGCCAGATTAACTTCAAGTGTAACAAAAGGTTCAAGGATGATATACAAAAATATATTGAGTAGTTAATTTTAAGACAGTGTATATCAAATAAGTTATGTATAGTAAAACATTTTCAACTTCTATGTTCAAATGAATAACCCCTAATAAAAGTGGATGGTTTTTTTAAATTAATAAAGTATTTTATTTGTTTTCTGTTACGTGTAAAGATAGTTCTCATCTTTTGTTTATACAAGCTTTCCAATTTCAGATTTTTCTCCCTCCCTCCCCTCCCTTCCCCCTCCCCTAGACAGCAGGTAATCTGATATAGGTTATACACACACACACACACACACACACACACACACAATAACATTAATCCTATTTCTGCATTAGTAATGTTATAAGAGAAAAAAATCAGAGCAATGATGGAAAACCTCAAAATAGAAAAAAACAACAGCATCAAAAACAAAAGAAATAGTATGGTTCCTTCAGCATCTATACTCCACTGTTCTTTTTTTTTTTTCTTGGATTTGGAGATCCTCTTCCATCATGAGTTCCCTGGAACTCTTCTGTACCATTGCACTGGTGAGAAGAATCTAGTCCATCACAGTAGATCAACACTCAATGTTGATGATACTGTGTACAATGTTCTTCTGGTTCTGCTCATCTCACTCATCATCAGCTCACGTAAGACCCTCCAGGTTTCTCTGAACTCCTCCTGCTCATCATTTCTTACAGCACAATAGTATTCCATTGTATTCATATACCACAACTTGTCCAGCCATTCCCCAATGGATGGGCACCCCCTCAACTTCCAATTCCTTGCCACTACGTAAAGAGCAGCTAGAAATATTTTTGTACATGTGGCTCCCTTTCCCCCTTCCATGATTTCTTTGGGAAAAAACCCCAAAGTGGTATTGCTGGGTCAAAGGGTATAGTGGATGTCTTTTTAAGGCATTTGCAAAATAGATCACAAAGCTATGCTGATATTCCCTTCCTTAACACAGAACCAAGACAATTGTGTTATTAACTCAATAACAAAATCATATCCCGGCCTCAAAAATCTTTGCATCATTTGCCTAATGATTCTAATACCATCATGAGAAATTGAAGGACCTTATATTACACAGAAATTCATAGCTAGTAACAGATGTCAAGGCTAAATACTTAATTGTTAGTTGTTTGTGAGAGAAATGAAATAATGTCACACCAGAAAAATGCTGTTATCTCAGACAGGGAGGGAGTATGGGTAAGGAAGGAACATTACAGAAAGGAGATCTCAAGGCTGAGAGAGTCATAGGCAACTAAAAGTAGATATAGAAGAGAGCTTCAAGGCCAGTAGTCTAGCTAGGCCAAGTGTGTCAAAGATTAAAGCTAGTTTGTATTGCTCTTGCTTAATTAGCTTATGCATATTAACTACCAATACCCCAAAGGTAGAGACTGCTGCCATTTTCTTATTTTTAAATTTTTGTTTTATTTTGTTTTTTCATTTGGCCATTAAGTTTTTTTATTTTCCCAAATTTCCCCCAAATTACATATAAATACAAATTTTGACATCAATTAAAAAAAAATTTGTGTTACAAATTCTCTTCCTCACTCCCTCCCCACCCCAAGAACTCAAACAATTCAATATAAGCTATACATAAGCAGTCATGCAAAACATTTCCACATTAGCCAGGTTGTGAAAGAAATCAGACAAAAACAAAACTTCAGATAAAGGAACTAACAAAAAAAGTTTCAATCTGTATTCAGAAACCATCAATTCTCTCTTTGTAGGTGGACTGCATTTTTCATAGGACCTTCAGAGTTGTCTTGGATCATTGCATTGCTGAAAATAAGCAAGTCATTCATAGCAGATCATCTTACAGTATTGCTGTTATTTTGTATATAGTACATTTCACGTTGCATCAGGTCATGTAGGTCTTTCTGGGTTTTTCTAATAGCATCCTGATCATTTTTTAAATAGTAAACTACATTTATATAGTACTTTAAATAGAGATTTCCTTACAATAAACCCATGAGGTTAATTCTTGCAACAATAGTAATTTAATAACATTTATACAGTACCTTATACCTGAAAAAGAATAGCCCAGCAAAGTAAGTACCATATGTTTTATCATCATCAACCAATCCTCCTCCTCATCAATCAGTCCCCATCATCATCCAATCACCATTAATCCATCCATCCATCCATCCATCCATCCATCCATCCATCCATCCATCCATCCATCCATCCATCCATCCATCCATCATCACAATCGTCATATCTTACATTACTCTTTCTTCTGCTTCAAAATCTTTTCACAATTACTATTGTTAACTGTTTTACTCCATCTCACTCCCTTCCCAATGGTATTTACTCTATTTTCTATCTTCTTTCACCCTATCCCTTCTCAAAAGTAATTTGCTACTGACTGCCCCCTCTCCCAATCTGCCCTCCCTTTTTTCACTCCTCCCTTCTTATCTCCTTCCCCTTCTACTTTCCTGCAGGGTTAGATAGATTACTCCATTCAATTGAGTGTGTATGTTATTCCCTCCTTGAGCCGACTCTGATGAGATTAAGGTCTTTGAGCCAATTCTGATGAGTGTAAGGCTCATTCACTGCTCACATCTTCCCCCATCTCTCCCCTCAACTCCATAAGCAACTGCTGCTCTTTTCAAACATGAGATATATGTAACGAGAGGGGAGACATGTTAAGGGGACATATGTAGAAATGTTGCAGGAAGATAGTATACCTCTTAGTCCTCAACCAATGAGACAAAGAGGGGAGGGACTTTGCATTAGATTTAGGGATAAAAAGGGAAGTTTGCTGTGGCAAAGCACATCATTCTTCTATAGTGTGTGCCCATTCTTGCAAGAATGTAATAAGTCTTCATATAGTCACCAAAATATAAAGTTCAGTATTTTTATTTCTGACATTTGGAATATAGAAAGGATCAAAATTCTAGGCTAAACATCTCAAATATTATACCTACATCTTGTCTTATTAACACATATGCAGTCCAGGATTAACCTAAGATCCAATAATCACATCACATAACATCTGATATGATTATAGGAAGTTACCATAAAAGAATAAAGAAATAATTATAAAGGAAGGGAAGATACATTTTCCCCTAACTTGATGACAATACCAGACAAAAGTTATACAGATGGTAATTACATTGAGTCAGGACCACAGTCAGCCAAGTAGGATAGTTTCCATTCCAAGAAATGTCATATTGGGGAAATTGAGTCATGAACTGATGCTGAGTGAAGTGAGTAGAACCAGGAGAACACTGTACATAGTAACAGAAACATTGTGGGATGATCAACTGTGATAGACTTAGCTCTTCTCAGCAATATAATGATCCAAGACAATGCCAAAAGACTCATGAGGAAAAATGCTGTCCACATCCAGAAAAAGAACTATGGAGTCTGAATGCAGAGTGAAGTATATTATTTTTACTTTTTTTGTTGTGGTTTTTTCCTTTTCTGATTCTTCTCTCACAACATCACTAATGTGGAAATATATTTAACCTGATTGTAATGTATACCCCCTATCAGATTGCTTGCTGGCTTTGGGAGGGGGGAGTGAGAAAAATTTTGAACTCAAAATTTTACAAAAATGAATGTTGAAAACTATCTTTACATGTAATTGGAAAAATAAAATACTATTATAAAAGATTTGAGCCATTTAGTCTGAAATTTTGATACTTTCTATGTTCCAAACAACTAACAATTAACTATTTAGCCTTGACATAGATTACTGGTTATATATTTCTGTGTAAGATAAGGTCCTTTACAGCAGAGGAAAATGACAAGTATTGTGGGGGATATGGGGGAAATGAGACATTCATACACTCTTGGTCAAGTTGTAAACTGATTCAAACATTCTGTAGAGCAATTTGGAACTATGACCAAAGGACTATAAAACCATGCATACTCTCCAAACCTAGAAATACCATGACTATATTAGTACCCTAAAAAAGATTAAAAAAAAGTTGAATTTGAAATTGGGGTGATGCCCATCGATTGGGGAAAGGCTGAACAAATTGTATAATGACATTAGGATGGAACTCTATTGTGCTGTAAGAAATTATGAGCAGGATGCTATCAGAAGGACTTATGAAAAATGCAATACATCTACAGAGAAAAGAACTGATAGTATCTGAATACAGATTGAAGTATATTTTTTGTTAGTTCTAATGTGGAAATGTTTTGCATGACTGCACATGTATAACTTATATTGAATTGCTTGAGTTTTTAAGGAGGGGTAGGGAGAGAGGGAGGAAGAGAATTTGGAACACAAAGTTTAAAAAAAAAATCAATATGGGGCAGCTAGGTGGCACAGTGGATAAAGCACCTGCCCTGGATTCAGGAGGACCTGAGTTCAAATGTGACCTCAGACACTTGATACTTACTAGCTATGTGACCCTGGGCAAGTCACTTAATCCTCATTGCCCTTCCCCCCCCATATCTAAATCTATATATATCAATAAGAAAATTTGTTTTTACGTGTAACTTGGGGAAAATTCTAAATAAATAAAAACTTTTAAAAAGAGATAAGGTCCTTTAATTTCTCATAATGGCATGGGGATAATTAAGCACTTTATGCAAAGATTTGTGGAACTGGGATATGAATCTGTTATGTAGTTCCTATCACAATTGTCTCAGTTCTGTGTTAAGGAAGGGAATATCAGCATAACTCAAATATCAGCATATTTTCCAAATGCCTTAAAGAGACAACCACTTTTGTTAGGGGTTATTCATTTGAACATGGCTAGCATCCCTGAACCTTTTCCAACAACTGAAGTTAATCTGATGACTTTTATATGAATTCATTTTTGTATTAGGGACCATTTCTTGTAAAAAGGACTCTGAGATTCCTTAGTCAAACCACACCCTCCTAATAAGGGATTGAATAATGCCAGGTATAAAAATTGGGAAGTATAAAAATTGGGTTCTAATTTCCTATTTGTATCTGAGTTTCATAGACATAGACATAAACGCAGACACATACACACATACAATACACATGCACATGCACATACACATACACACAAACACATATACATAACAGTTGAATAACTCAAATTGTAAAAGCCTCTAATCTAAAAGGTTCCACATTTCATTTTCTAATAATAGAGACATAAGGGATTGAGCTAACTTTCATTATCTGACCTGGTTATTCGCCAATTAGTTAAAAATTGTGTTAAGATCAGTTTTGTAGGAGATTTTTAAGAGAGAATCTCTACAAGTGACCAGAACCTAAGAGAACAGTGAATTGGAGAAGAATTGCACTGAGCCCACAACTGAACCACAGGACTGCATCAGATATTTCCGGAGGAACAGAAGGAGACACATTTATGAATTTCATTTTGCTGCTTACGTTTTCTCTTTGTGTACTTTATCTGTAAGGTCGACTTACCAAAAGGGACTTCCCTCTTTGATTTTGTCAAAGTGTCATCTAATTTTTCCCCCTTTCCCCCTCACATTGTTACCCATCTTAAACCTCATAGTTAAAAACCTTTGATGAAGTGTCAGTAAGGGTCCCGGTACTGTTTTTTTTTTTCATCAATATCAAATCACTTTATTGGGATTTAAATGGTGGTAGTTTTTTGGTACAGATTATGAAAAGGTCAGATAACCAAAATATGCATGCATTGAAAGACAGGAGGAGTGGCGCCCACAGTTCCCAGGAGGGGGGGAAGCCAGGTGTGGCTTAGCTCTCTTTGTCACTGTCTCCAAGGGTGTGCTTGTCAAAAAGATACTCCGCCAAGCCAGAATGGGGGGGGGGGGGCATTTTGCGCAGGCTGGTCACGTGATCACTCAGTTGTTTGATGGATTTTACCTGTTTGTCTAGGTGGTGGGTTTCGATGAAATCACATAAAAGGGGGTTGTTTTTGTCAGTTGCCAGCGTGTGCAATTCCAGTAACGACTGACTGGCATTTTTTTCCTAAGTGCGGAGCACACTCCATTGTGTTCGATCTGCTCCCCCAGTCATCTGTCTGGTTTCTTGATGTCCTGCAGGAAGGGTGGGGCTGCCGCATTGGTTCTGCAGTTGCGTCAGCTTCTCAGCGCGCTCCCGCTGCTCGCGGGACTGGTGGAGGAAATACTTGGCAAAGTTCTTCAGGGCCACGTCATCTCGGTCGAAGTAGTAAGACACGGACATGTAGACGTTCCAGGTTGATCTGCTGGTTGATGGCGGCCTCAGAGTCCTGGTGGTAGTTCTGTCGAACCTGAGAGGGAGACAAAGTTATCATGGCGGCGGAAATGGTGGGGGCAGCTTAGAGGAGGAAGCGGAGGGAGGAGGCGGAGGGAGGAGGCGGAGGGAGGAGGCGGCTGCGCAGTGGCTGTGGCTGAGGCTTGGGCGGTGGCCGCAGCGGCAGTAATGGCGGGGGTAGCGACTGCGGCGGCGGCGATGGTGGGGTAGCGGCGGCGGTGATGGCTGGGGTAACGGCTGCGGCGGCGGCGATGGCCGGGGTAGCAGCCGCAGCAGTGGTTCGAACTGTAGAACAGAGAAGTGTTGGTTAGTGGAGGTGAAGGAGGAGAGGTGGCTAAGGGCGGCCCCGCCTGGGAATCGAGCAGTGGTTCCATTCAAGCACTGTTGAAGCAGGAAACTGCAGCGACTCCCCCTCCCTGCGCTTCTGGCCCTGTTTTTTTTTTTTTAATTATCAAATCATATTTTTTAATCAAGCCAAAACATCATTTAAGTAGTTGAGGAAAAAACTGATCCATCAGTCCTTCAATGAACCAAGTGTCTGAACCCAGCCCTTACCAGGCTTGTGTTCAGAGATTTCTTCCCCCCCTGCCCCAATTTTCAAACATTTTATTTAGTTTTGAGTTCCAAATCCTATCCCTCTGCCCTCCCTCTCTTCTTCCCTCCCAGAGATGGTAAGCAATTAGATATAGGTTGTACATGTGCAATGATGTAAAACATTTCCATATCTGTAATTTTGTATAAGAATACTCAAAGAAAAAAAGAAACTGAAAAATAGCTTGCTTCAGTCTGTGTTCAATCAATATCAGTTCGTTCCTTTGTTCCTTTGTTCCTTCCTTCCTCTTTCTTTCTTTCTTTCTTTCTTTCTTTCTTTCTTTTCTTTCTTTCTTTCTTTCTTTCTTTCTTTCTTTCTTTCTTTCTTTCTTTCTTTCTTTCTTTCTTTCTTTCTTTCCTCCCTCCCTCCCTCCCTCCCTCCCTCCCTCTCTCTCTCTCTCTCTCTCTCTCTTTCTCTTTTCTTTTCTTTTCTTTTCTTTTCTTTTCTTTTCTTTTCTTTTCTTTTCTTTTCTTTTCTTTTCTTTTCTTTTCTTTTCTTTTCTTTTTTTTCTTTCTTTCTGGCAATTAGGGAGACTTGCCCAGAGTCACTCAGCCAGTAAGTGCCAAGTGTCTGAGGCCAGATGTAAACTTAGTTCCTCCTGATTCCAGGGCTGGTACTCTATTCACTGCGCCACCTAGCTGCCCAATATCAATTTTTTTCTCTGGAGGTGGATAGTACGTTTCATCATTAATCCTTTCGGATTGTCCTGGATCATTGTATTGCTGAGAATAGCTAAGTTATTCAGAGTTGGCTTTTTTACAATGTTGCTGTCCTTGTGTACAATGTTCTCCTGATTCTGCTCACTTCACTATATATCAGTTCATGTAAACCTTTCCAGGCCTTTTTGAAATCATCCTGCTTGTAATTTCTTATAGAACAATAATATCCCCTTACACTCATACACTACAGCTTGTTTAGCCATTTCCCCATTGATGGGCATAATTTTTTGGCCTGTGAAGCAAGATCTACCAACCAAAAGGATTCTGTACTTTGTATAGCCTCTCTAGAATGTTCAAGTATTAAATCTGGTATCAAGCCAGATAAAGATAAGGCCCTGAAACATACTATCCACCTCCAAAGAAAGAACTGAAATTGATTGAATAGACTGAAGTTATTTTTCACTTTCTTTCATTTTTTCTTTTATTCAAGTTTTCTTGTACAAAATGACTAATATGGTAATGTTTTATATAACTTTACATGTATAATCTATATCTGATTACTTACTGCCTCAGGAAGGGGAGAAGGGAGGGAGGGAAAGAGGGATAAGATTTGGAATTCCAAACTATAAATAAAAATGTTTATTATTTTTAAAAAAGATATGGCCCTGGAAGAAGGGGTCACTTCAGATGGTGAGGAACATCTGAGATCCACTTCATCAGAGGACCCTTTAATAAAGTGCCATTGGCTCAGACCTCTGCTTCAGTGGCTTTTCTTGCAGATTGGGCAATTATAATCCCCACATAAATACATATATACAATATACATATACACATATATGCATATATATGGTGATCTAAATATACTTTTAGAAAATACTTATATACCAATGTCTTTTCTCCTTACATATCAAACACACTCATACATATATACACATATATACATGTATATATATACATATATGTATATATCTAAATATGTATTTTAAAAGATGTTTATGTATTTGTGGCTTTTCTGAAACATTTTTGAAAAAAAGCAACAAAACTCACCTCCCTTTCCCAGATTGAACCTTCTCATGTAACAAAGGAAAACAGTAAATCTAGAAAAACCCTTTAGAGTGTCTACCACCTGCTAATGTATAGATCATTCTCCTAAATAGATCCCTCCACTTCTTTTTTTAAATGTTAAAATATTCAATTTATTTAAAATAATAGTAAATTAATTACATGTTAATAGAAATAACATTTTAATGAAACATAGCTATATTTTCTTTTCTTTTTGGTGGGGCAATGAGGGTTAAGTGACATGTCCAGCATCACACAGCTAAATGTCAAGAGTCTGAAGCTGAATTTGAACCCAGGTTCTCCTGAATCCAGGACCAGTGCTTTATCCAATACACCACCTAGCTGCCCCTATATTTTCTTTTTTTAAAAAAATTAATAAAGTATTTTTTCCCTGTTACATATAAAGATAGTTCTCAACTTTTGTTTATACAAGCTTTCCAATTTCAGATTTTTCTCCCTCCCTCCCCTCCCTCCCCCCTCCCCTAGGCAGCAGGTAATCTGATATAGGTTATATATATATATATATACACATACATACACACACACATATATACATACATACACATATTTATACACACATAATAACATTAAATATATTTCTGTATTAGTCATGTTATAAGAGAAATATCAGAGCAACGATGAAAAACCTCAAAATAGAAAAACAACAGCACCAAAAACAAAAGAAATAGTATGGTTCATTCAGCATCTAAACTCCATAGTTCTTTTTTTTCCCGCCTGGATTTGGAGATCCTCTTCTATCATGAGTTCCCTGGAACTCTTCTGTACCATTGCATTGGTGAGAAAAATATAGTCCATCACAGTAGATCAACACTCAATGTTGATGATACTGTGTATAATGTTCTTCTGGTTCTGCTCATCTCACTCATCATCAGCTCACGTAAGATCCTCCAGGTTTCTCTGAACTCCTCCTGCTCATCGTTTCTAACAGCACAATAGCATTCCATTGTATTCATATACCACAACTTGTCCAGCCATTCCCCAATGGATGGGCATCCCCTCAACTTCCAATTCCTTGCCACCATGGATAGAGCAGCTATAAATATTTTTGTACATGTGGGTCCCTTTTCCCTTTCCCCTTTCTATGATTTCTTTGGGGAAAAGACCCCAAAGTGGTATTGCTGGGTCAAAGGTTATGCACAGCTTTATCGCCCTTTGGGCATAATTCCAAATTGCTCTCCAGAATGGTTGAATCAGTTCACAGCTTCACCAACAATGCATTAGTGTTCCAATTTTCCCGCAGCTTCTCCAACATTTATTATTTTCCTTTTTTGTCATTTTAGCCAATCTGATAGGTGTCAGGTGGTACCTCAGAGTTGTTTTAATTTGCATCTCTCTAATCATTAGAGATTTAGAGCATTTTTTTCATATGGGAATAGATAGCTTTGGTTTCTTCATCAGAAAACTGCCTGTTCATATCCTTTGACCATTTCTCAATTGGGGAATGACTTGGATTCTTTTAAATTTGATTTAGTTCCCTATATATTTTAGAAATGAGGCCTTTATCAGAAGTACTGGCCATAAAAATTGTTTCCCAGCTTTCTGCCTCCCTTCTAATCTTGGATGCATTGCTTCTGTTTGTACAAAATTTTTTTAATTTAATGTAATCAAAATCATCCATTTTGCATTTCATAATATTCTCTATCTCTTGTTTGGTCATAAACTGCTTTCCTTTCCAACGATCTGATAGGTAGATTATTTCTTTCTCTCCTAATTTACCTATGGTATCACCTCTTATGTCTAAATCATGTATCCATCTTGACCTTATTTTAGTATAAGGTGTAAGATGTTGGTCTATGCCTAATTTCTGCCATACTATCTTCCAGTTTTCCCAGCAGTTTTTGTCAAATACTGAGTTCCTATCCCAGAAGCTGGAGTCTTTGAGTTTATCAAACACTACATTACTAGTGTCATTTACTACTGCATTTCCTGTGCCTAGCCTATTCCATTGATCCTAGCTCCAGGTTTGGTACCGCTAACCCACCTTCCTGTGAATTTTTTTTTCATTATTTCCCTGGATATTCTTGATTTTTTGTTTTTCCAGATGAATTTTGTTATTATTTTTTCTAGCTCTATAAAATAATTTTTAGGTAGTCTGATTGGTATGACACTGAATAAGTAAATTAATTTAGGTAGTATTGTCATTATTACTATATTAGTTCTGCCTATCCATGAGCAATTGATTATCTTTCCAATTATTTAGATCTGATTTGATTTGTGTGAAGAGTGTTTGGAAGTTGTGTTCATAGAGTTCCTGGGTTTGTCTTGGTAAGTAGACTCCCAAGTATTTTATAGTATCTACTGTTACTTTAAATGGAATTTCTCTTTCTATCTCTTGCTGCTGGGCTTTGTTGGTCATGTATAGAAACGCTGATGTTTTATGTGGATTTATTTTATATCCTGCTACTTTGCTGAAGTTGTTAATTGTTTCAAGTAATTTTTGAGTTGATTCTCTAGGATTCTTTAAGTATACCATCATATCATCTGCAAAGAGTGATAGTTTTGTTTCCTCCTTGCTTATTCTAATTCCTTTAATTCCTTTCTCTTCTCTGATTGCTAAAGCTAACATTTCTAGTACAATATTAAATAATAGGGGTGATAATGGACATCCATGTTTCACCCTTGATCTTATTGGGAAGGCCTCTAATTTATCTCCATTGCATATAATACTTGCTGATGGCTTTAGGTAGATGCTGTTTATTATTTTAAGGAAAGCTCCCCCTATTCCTAAACTCTCCAGTGTTTTTATTAGGAATTGGTGCTGTATTTTGTCAAAAGCTTTCTCTGCATCTATTGAGATAATTATACGATTTTGGTTGGTTTTCTTATTGATGTGGTTGATTATGTTAATAGTTTTCCTAATGTTGAACCAGCCCCGCATTCCTGGTATAAATCCCACCTGGTCATAGTGTATTATCCTGGTGATCACTTGCTGTAATCTCCTTGCTAATATCTTATTTAAGATTTTAGCATCAATATTCGTTAGGGAAATTGGTCTATAATTTTCTTTCTCTGTTTTTGCTTTGCCTGGTTTTGGTATCACCACCATATTTGTGTCATAAAACGAATTTGGTAGAACTCCTTCTTTACCTATTTTTCCAAATAATTTGTATAATATTGGTATTAATGGTTCTTTTAATGTTTGGTAAAATTCACCTGTAAACCCATCTGGTCCTGGGGATTTTTTCTTAGGGAGTTCGTTAATGGCTTGTTCAATTTCTTTTTCTAATAGGGGCTTATTTAAGGATTTTATTTCCTCTTCAGTTAACCTAGGCAGTTTGTATTTTTGTAACTATTCATCCATTTCATTTAGATTGTCAAATTTATTGGCATACAGTTGGGTAAAATAATTCCAAATTATTGACCTAATTTCCACTTCATTGGTGGTACCATCACATTTTTCATTTTTGATACTGGTAATTTGGTTTTCTTCTTTCTTTTTTTAAAATCAAATTAACCAATATTTTATCTATTTTATTGGTTTTTTTCATAAAACCAACTCTTAGTTTTATTGATTAATTCTATAGTTTTTTTGCTTTCAATCTTATTTATTTCTCCTTTAATTTTCAGGATCTCTAGTTTAGTGTCTAATTGGGGATTTCTAATTTGTTCTTTTTCTAGCTTTTTAAGTTGCATGCCCAATTCATTAATCTCCTCTTTCTCTTTTTTATTTATGTAAGAATTTAGAGCTATAAATTTTCCCCTAAGCACTGCTTTGGCTGCATCCTATAGATGTTGATATGTTGTCTCATTATTGTCATTCTCTTGGATATAGTTATTGATTGTTTCTATGATTTGTTTGACCCATTCATTCTTTAGAATGAAATTATTTAGTTTCCAATTGATTTTCATTGTACTTTTCCCTGGCTCTTTCTTACATGTAATTTTTATTGCATCATGATCAGAGAAGGATGCATTTACTATTTCTGCCTTTCTACATTTGACTATGATGTTTTTGTGCCCTAATACATGGTCAATTTTTGAAAATGTGCCATGTACTTCTCAGAAAAAGGTATATTCCTTTCCATCCCCATTCAATTTTCTCCAGACATCTATCATGTCTAACTTTTCTAGTAATCTATTCACCTCTTTCACATCTTTCTTATTTATTTTTCAGCTAGATTTATCTAATTCTGAGAGGGGGAGATTCATATCCCCTGCTAGTATAGTATTACTGTCTAATTCCTCTTGTAACTCATTTAACTTCTCTAAGAATTTGGATGCCATTCCACTTGGCACATACATATTTAATATTGATATTACTTCATTATCTATAGTACCTTTTAGCAAGATGCAATTTCCTTCCTTATCTCTTTTAATGAGATCTATTTTTGCCTGTGTTTTGTCTGAGATAAGGATTGCTACACCTGTTTTTTTACTTTAGCTGAAGCATAATATATTCTGCTACAGCCTTTTTCCTTTACTCTGTGTGTATCTCTCTGCTTCAAATGTGTTTCTTGTAAACAGCATATTGTAGGATTCTGGTTTTTAATCCACTCTGCAGTTCGCTTCTGTTTTATAGCAGAGTTCATCCCATTCACATTCACAGTTATTACCTCTCTATTCTATTTACCCCCTTTGTACTTTTCCCAGCTTCTTTCACCTTATTCTTCCTCACCAACCTATTACTTTTTACCCCTGCCTCCCCCAATCTGCCCTCCCTTTTCTTTACCCTTTTCTCCCTTGCTTTTGTCCTCCCTTCTATCAGTTCCCCCTTTCCCTTCCCCCTTTGCTTCCCTAAAGAATGAGCTAAGTTTCTTTATCCCAATGAACATATATGTTATTCCCTCTTTGAATCAAATCTAATAAGAGTAGGGTTGAAACAATGTTCACCCCTCCTTTCTTTCCCTCTATTGTAATACGTTTTTGTCATCCCTTTATATGATATAATTCACCCCATTCCACCTTCCCTTTCCTTTCCTCCCCATAGACTCCCTTTTTAACCCCTTAATTTTCTTTGTATCATCACATCAAAGACAATTTATATTTATACCCTCTGTGTAAAGTCCTTCTCTTTGCCCAAATACATTTACAGTTCTTAAGTTATGAGTATTATCTTTCCGTGTAAGGATATGAACAGTTTAACCTAATTGAGTAAACTTTTTTCCCTCTGTTTACCTTTTTAAACTTCTCTTGAGTCTTGTATGTTAAGATCAAATTTTCTATTCAGTTCTGGTCTTTTCATCAGGAAAGACTGGAAGTCCCCAATGTCTTTGAATGTCCATCTTTTCCCCTGAAAGAGAACACTCATTTTCGCTGAGTAATAGATTCTTGGCTGCAATCCAAGCTCCTTTGCCTTCCAGAATATCATATTCGAAGCCTTGTGGTCCTTTAATGTTGAAGCTGCCAGGTTCTGACTAATCCTGACTGTGGCTCCATGATATTTCAATTGCTTCTTTCTGGCTGCTTGGAGTATTTTCTCCTTCACCTGATAATTCTGGAATTTGGCTACAATATTCCTTGGAGTTTTCCTTTTGGGGTCTCTTTCAGGAGGTGATCGGTGGATTCTTTCAATGATGATTTTATCCTCTGATTCTATGATATCAGGGCAGTTCTCCTTAGTAATTTCCTGGAATATGGTGTCTAGATTCTTTTTCTGGTCATGGCTTTCAGGCAGTCCAATGATTCTCAAATTGTCTCTCCTGGATCTGTTTTCCAGATCAGTTGTCTTTCCAATGAGGTATTTCACGTTTTCTTCTATTTTTTTCATTCTTTTGATTCTGCTTGACTGATTCCTGGTGTCTCATGGATTCTTTATCTTCCAACTGTCCAATTTTAATTTTTAATGCATTGTTTTCTTCAGTGAGATTATGCACCCTTTTTTCCATTTGGCCAAATGAATTTTTTAAGGCATTGTTTTCTTCAGTGAAATTATGCACTTTTTTTTCCCATTTGGCCAGATGAATTTTTTAAGGAATTGTTTTCTGCAGTCAACCTTTGAGCTTCCTTTTCCAAGATGCTGATTCTTTTTTCATAGTTTTCTTGTTTTGCTTTCATTTCTCTCCCCATTTTTTCTTCTACCTCTCTCAATTGATTTTTAAAATCCTTTTTGAGCTCTTCCAGGAAGGCTTTTTGTTCTTGAGACCAATTCACCTTCTCTTGTGAGGCTTCACATGTAGGCAATTTGAGGGTATTGTCCTCATCTGAGTTTATGTTTGCTTCTTCCCTATTGATACAGAAGCTCTCAATGGAGAGGGCTCTTTTTTGCTTCTTATTCATTATTTCAGCTTATTTATTTATTTTTTAAGTTGAGGTTTGCTCTGGGGGCACTGAGGTCCCTGTTTTGGGCTTCTTGTACAGGCGTATAGGTGCTGTGTGACTGGCTTTTTACTCTGAGGCCTTTATAGTGTGTGCAGTTCACCCCCCTGCACTTCCTGTCTGAGCACACTAGGTCAGTGTGCCTGGTCGTGCCTGTCCTGTTTGTGGCCCTACTGCTGGCAACTTGCCCTCTCGGGTAGTGCAGGTAGGTTTTTCCACTGTCCTGGTTGGCCACCAGATTTTTGAGCCAGGTTCCAGGGGCCTCAGTTGTTTGGCCGACCCCCTCCGCACGGGCCTCCCTTTTGCCTGAGTCAGACCGACCTTTTCCTGAAGTCTTCTAAATTATCTCTGGTTGGAAGACTGTCTCTCTGTCTCCTTGCAGGTTCTGTAGTTTCAGAATCTGTCCAGAGGCTTGACTTTATGCTCTTTTTGAGGGAACAGAAGGAGAGCTCAGGCAGCTTGCTGATTCCTCTCCACCATCTTGGCTCCTGATCCCTCCACTTCTTATCCTTGAGGGAGGTAAATTTCCTTATCTGTCTTCCTGACCTACAATTGGTATCTTTTTCATTCATTGTAGAGTTCAGATTCATATTAGTGATCTTTGATCACACAGAGCAGAGAGCAGTATACTCCCTGCTGGCCAGTCAGAGGACTTGTCTCTGATACTGTCTGTGTGACCTTGGGCACGTCATTTGAAATTTGTACACCTCAATTTCTTCATGTGTGAAGGGAGAGGATTGGACTAAGTGACACTTTAGTTCTGTCTTAGACTTCATTGTGGTGTATGTGTTCTTAGCGGGATTGCTACATCAAAGGTATTTAATCAGTGACTTGGATAAAGGCATAGAGGGCATGGACAGTGAATTTGAGGATGACCCTGAGTTGGGAGGGATGGCTGACATGTTGGGTGACAGAACCAGGGTCTAAAAGTGGCTTCTTTTCTTTATTTTGTAAGGAAGTTTTTATTTTACTTTATTTTTTAAGGAATTGTCAAAAACAAAAAAATTTTTAAAAAGTTGTTTCCATCTGTTTTCAGATACTATCAGTTCTTTCTCTGTAGATGGGCTGCAATTTTCATAAGTCCTTCAGGGTTATATTGGGTCACTGCCTTGCTGAAAATAACCACATGCTTCCCAGCAGATCATCTTACACTATTGCTGTTATTTTGTATACAGTACATTTCACTCTGCTTCAGTTCATGTAGGTCTTTTCAGATTTTTCTGATAGTATCCTGTTCATCATAACCTTTATATACTACCTCAAACTTGACATATAATTTTCTTCATATTAGCCCAGCAAAGTAGGTACCATACATTTTGCCATTATAATCAATCATCATAACTATTTCCCTTCATTCTATTCCCTTCCAATGATATTTACTCTATTTTCTATCTTCTTTTAACCTATTCCTCCTCAAAAGTGTTTTACTTCTGACTGTCCCCTCCCTCTCTCTGCACTCCCCCTTTTCACCCTTCCCTCGGTATCCTCTTCCCCTCTTACTTTCCTGTAGGGTTAAATAGATTACTCCTCCCAATTGGGTGTGAATGTTATTCCCTCCTTGAGCCCACTCTGATGAGATTAATGTCTGTGAGCTAATTCTTTGCTCTAAATTTTCTTCCTCCCTCCCTCCCTCCCTCCTCAACTCTCCCTATGAAATCAAGCAATTCAATATGTCATACTTGTGCAGTAATGCCGAACATCTTCACCTTCCTCAAAAGTGTTTTGCTTTTTACTGCTCTCTCCCCTAATCTGCCCTTTAATCCTTCCTCTCTTCTCTCCCCTCCTTTATCTCCCTCCCCTCCCTCAGGGCAAAAATATATTACTATACCTACTTGAGTATGTATGTTATTCCCTCTTTGAGCCAATTCTCATGATATTAATGTTCACTCAATGCCCCACTCCTTTCCCCTCTTTCCCTCCCCTACATAAGCTTTTTTCTTGTTTACTTCATGTGAACTACCTCTCCCCAGACTATCTTTCCCCTTCCTCTTCCCCCAGTCTATTCCTCCTACACCTTAACCCTATTTTAAAGATGCCATCATGGATTAGCTAGGTGGAACAGTGGACAAAGCACCAGCCCAGGACCCAGGAGTCCCGAAGCCCAAATCCAGCCCCAGACATAAGACAACCCACCCTGTTTGCCTCACAAAGAACAAAACATACATGCTTTACAGATATCATTCCTTCATATTCAGTTCAGACCTGTGTCTTCTGTGAATTCTTACTGAGAAAGTTATGAGTTTGAAGTATTATCTTCCCATGTAGGAATGTAAACAGTTCGATCTTTTAATATCCCTCATGAAGTCTTTCTCCTGTTTACATTTTTATGCTTCTCTAGGGCCTTGTATTTGAAAGTCAATTTTCCTATTTAGTTCAGATCTTTTCATCACAAATGCCTGAAAGTCCTCTTTTTCATTGAAGTCCCACTTTTCCTCTGAAAGAATATCCTCAGTTTTGCTGGGTACATGATTCTTGGCTGTAATCTCAGTTCCTTTGCCCTCTGGAATATCATATTCCATGCCCTCCAGTCCTTTAATGTAGAAGCTGCTAGATCTTGTGTTATCCTGACTGCGGCTCCACAGTATTTGAATTCCTTCTTTTTAGCTGCTTGCAGTATTTTCTCCTTGACCTGGGAGCTCTGGAATTTGGCTATGATATTCCTGGAGGTTTTCCTTTTGGGATCTCTTTCAGGAGATAATCAGTGGATTCTTTCGATTTCGATTTTGCCTTCTGCTTCTAGATTATCAGGGCAATTTTCCCTGACAATCTCTTGGAGGATGGTTTCTAAGCTCTTATTTTGATCATGGTTTTCAGGTAGTCCAATGATTTTCAAATAATCTCTCCTGTATCTTTTTTCTAGGTCATCTGTTTTTCCAAGGAGATATTTCATATCACCCTCTATTTTTTTATTCAGTTGGATTTGCTTTCCTGTGTCTTGATTTCTCATAAGGTTACTAGCTTCCATTTGTTCAGTCCTAATTCTTAGGCTATTATTTTCTTGAAAGAGCTTTTCTATTTCTTTTCCCATTTGGCTTTTCAAACTGTTGACTTTTTTCTCATGACTTTCCTTCATTGCTCTCATTTCTCTTTCCATTCTTTCCTCCATCTCTCTAAATCTTCCCTCTATCTCTCCTACTTTCTCGTCAAAGTACCTTTTGAGTACTTCCATGGCCTGAGACCAATTCATATTTTTCTTGGAAGCTTTGAATGTTGGAGCTTTGATCCTGTTATTATCTTCTTCTTCTGAGGGTGTATTGTGGTCTACCTTTCCCCCAAAGAAGTTTTTGATGGTCTGCTGCTTTCTCATCTTGGCTGGCTATTTCTTAGCTTTTAACTCCTTCTTAAAGTGTAGCACTGCTTCCAGGACACACTGTTTGAGCTACAGCATGGCCCAGGGGGTGTTGGGCTTCTTTTCAGCCTGCCTCACCTGTGTGTAACCACTGCGGATTTCTCTTTGGCTCAGAAACATAAATCTGATTGAACTGATTCTCTATGGTCTGAAGCTTGGTGTGTGCCTGTGCCCCTCCCCCACTGGGCCAACATAATTCAATTCAGCCCACTGGTTCAGAACCAGTGTGCTTTGCCCCAACTCCAGCAGAGACTGCCTCCACTTCACCCCTGCCTATCCCAAACCCCCTCACCAGTCTGTGATTGGAGCCTCAGAAGCTGCTGGCTCTGAAGACTCTGATGGGCGCTGGAAGCACTGTCTGTTCCAGGCTGGGTCTGACTGCAAGCTGAGCTGTTCAGCCTGGTCAGTAGGTGATTGCAATTGCCCTCTGTGACAATTGGAATGATGCCACCTGCTGGAGACTTACTGTAGAAAAGCTCCACCATGAGGTGAAGGCCTCTGAGGGCAAGCCATGTGGTCAAGGTCCTTAGCGTCAGGAAGTGACATTTGCTCATGGGTACTGTCTATTAAGGCTACCAGCCAATCAACTTGAGGAGCCCCCCATTTCTGGGAGGAGGACACAAATTAGGGAGTGGACACTGGTGGAGGGGTTCTGTCTCTTTTGGTTCCTGACCTTGCCATGGTGGTTCAGATGATAGGGTCTCTTAGAAATAGTTAGATTGGGGCAGCTAGGTGGTGCAGTGGATAGAGCACTGGCGTTGGATTCAGGAGGACCTGTGTTCAAATACAGCCTCAGACACTTTACACTTACTAGCTGTGTGACCCTGGGCAAGTCACTTAACCCCAATTGCCTCACCAAAAAAAAAAAAAAAGAAATAGTTAGATTTTTTACCTTTCTCTCTGATCCTAATGCTCTTTAAGAAATACTTAAACGTTTAAATACTCTTGCTAAAGCTTATAATTTATTGGCGACCACTTATTAAATATTTTAGACAGTATAGCTAGAATTTTAGTCTTAACACCTCTTTTGCTGAAAAATAGTCTCACTCTGTTCTTATGTGCATTAGGCTGCTGTGTTGGTTTTTTTAACCACATTATTTGGGAGTGAGTAGACGGGTTTATCTGGAGCTTGTGGGAGTCACAGTCTCTCCTTCGCCATCTTGGCTCTGCCCCTTTTCTTTATTTTGTTAAAATTTCCCAATTACTGGGGCAGCTAGATGCCCCACCCCCTCCTTGAGTAGGCAAGCAGTTTGATATAGATTTTATATGTGAAGTCATGCAAAACATATTTCCATATTATCCTTGTTGAAAAAAAAACACCACACCAAACAAGCCCAATAAAAAGAGAGTAAAAAATTTCTGCTTCAATCTGTTTCCAGAGTTGATCAATTAATTCTGTTTCTGGATGTAGATAACATTTTTTTTTATCATGGGTCCTTTGGAATTGTCTTGGGTCATTGTCTTCATCAGAAAAGCTATGCCCTTCACAGTTGCTTATTGTACAGTATTCCTATTATTGGCCCCCTTGAAACATATATATATATATATATATATATATTTGTTTGTTTGTTTTTGTTTTTGCAGGGCAATGGGGGTTAAGTGACTTGCCCAGGGTCACACAGCTAGTAAGTGTCAAGTGTCTCAGGCCAGATCCAAATTCAGGTACTCCTGAATCCAGGGCCAGTTCTCCATCCACTGTGCCACCTAGCCGCCCCCTAAACATATTTGATTCTACAAAAACTATTGCATTTTACCTTCTAAAAATTGTCTAATTTTTTTATTATCTTCTCTATCCTTTGTTTGGTTACAGATTCTCCCTGTGGCCATAGTGGTGAAAGATGATGTCCATCACATACCCCAAGCAAAGGCTTGGGTCCCTATAAACCCATCAAATTGATCAGGAACTCCCTTGATCAACCTTCCCTTGTATATGATTCTTTTTTTGGGGGGGCAATGGGGTTTAAGTGACTTGCCCAGGGTCACACAGCTAGTGTCAAGTGTCTGAGGTTGAATTTGAACTCAGGTCTTCCTGAATCCAGGGCTGGTGCTTTATCCACTGCCTCACCTAGCTGCCCCTCTTGTATATGATTCTAAGTGAAAAGTTTCCCTCCTCTAATGCTGTCATTTCTTTCTCTTCTTTGCTGCTTTGTACAGACCCAGCCTCAGACACTTAATGTGTGACCTTGGGCAAGTCACTTAACCCTGTTTGCCTCCATTTCTTTATCTGTAAGATGATCTAGAGAAGGAAATGACAAACCACTCCAGTATCTTTGCTAAGAAAACCCCAAATGGGGTCATGAAGGGTCAGACATCACTGAACTACTAACAGCATTGTTGGTTCAGAAGTTCAGGGCTGAGGTGGACGGAGCAGCCAAAACAGGCATAAAGATTCTTAAATTCATGGAATTATGGGATTCAAGAGCTAGAGCTGGAAAGAAGCTTTGAGATCAAGACCAATCTCCTCATTTTACCAAGTAGGAAACTCAGGACCAGAGAAGGGAGGTGACTTTCCTAATGTCACACAGATGTTACATGGCAGAACTGGAATTTGAATACAGACCTTTTGAGTGTTCTCTTTCCACTTTGCCAGGATTGCAAGACATTAATCTCTCTGGTGGCTTCCTTTGGACCTTAGGATAGGGACTGTTTTTTCTTTTCTTTCTATTTATATCCCCAGTCTTAAACACAGGGCTTAGTATGTAGTAGTAAGTGCTTAATAAATGTTCTTTTTTTTTTTCTTTCACTTATTCACTATCATTTTAGAAGGGAAAGGCATAGTTGAAAACTACTTGATTTGGAGTCTGAGATTCTGAGTTTGGATTTTAGCCTTACCAGTTAATTTAGCTCAATAAATGTTTATTAAGTGTAAACTTGACATCTTTGGGCATGCCCAGTTCTAACATTGAGATACCCTGAGAGGGGCCTTTTGAGCATGCTCAGTTTGCGTACCATGGAGCTCACTACAGACCCTACCACCTGCGTGGGGGTGTCTTCTTTGGCTCTCTGCATCTTTAAAAGTGGAAGACTGAACCATTCACTCTCTTTTATGACATTCTTTTCTGCTGTGCTCTTTTCAGTGACTCCTGTCTGCTGAGCCCAGTGTGGACACCAGGAACTGGACCAATGAGAAGAAAAGGATTTATCTTCTCCTGTTTATCTCTTTTGTACCCCAGTTCTGAAAAATGGGTCTGGTGCTGTTTGTTTATGTTCTGTTTTGTTTGTCCTCATGAGTTTCAGGTGCCATAGGTGATTTCTGCAGCCCCCAGGAGTTCTGGCATTGGCACTCCTAGCGCTAGAGACTCAAGCCCTTTGGGGTGATGGGGGCAGTTTTTAGACTCGTAACTAGAATTGTGCCCTGTGGGAACAGAGCTAAGCTATGAACCTAATCCTCTTTTGAAAAAAATTTCTCCTAATCCTTTTTTTGGGGTGAGGCAATTGGGGTTAAGTGACTTGCCCAGGGTCATACAGCTAGTAAGTCTGAGGCCGGATTTGAACTCAGGTCCTCCTGACTCCAGGGCCAGTGCTCTATCAACTGCACCACCTAGATGCCCCTCCTAATCCTTTATTATTTTTAAATAGTATTTTAGTTTTTCCCAGTTGTACATAAAAACAATTGTTAACATTCTTTTTTTTTTTAATTTGGAGATCCAAATTCTCTCCCTCCATCCCTGAGATGGTAAGACATTTGATATAGAACCTAATCCTCTTGCCCTCCTCAGAGACAGAGGCAGTAAAAGGGAAGAGGTAGATTATGTCTCCCATGTGTTGGGGGGAGTAAATTTGTATATTTCTAGTTATATATTCTGAAATAAATATTCCCTTGTAAAAGCATTTACTCAATATCAGGCATTGCATTAGGCTTGGTGAATACAAACACAGAGATGAAGTAATTCCTGTCCTCAAGGAGTTTACTCTGAGGGGATATGCCATGCACCCAAGTAAGTAAATGCAAAGTATTTACAGGGATTTCAAATGGTGATGAGAACTGAAAGCAGGAGAATGAGGAATGGCTTCCTGGGTGGGATAGTCTCCAAGTTGAGCCTTGAAGAAAGCCAAGACTTTCTGGGAGGTGGAGATGGGTGGGGGTGTGGAGAACATTGCAGAATAAGGGATGTCCTCAACTTTCTACCTTGGTGTTCTTAGGGAAGTTCTCCAAGCTCTCTGAGCCAGTTTGCTGGTCTATAAATGAAGGGGTTGAACTGTCCAGTGGACTGAGAACTGGCTTGGGTTTGAATTTCACCTCTATCTCTTACTAGTCATGTGATCTTGGACAAATCACTTTCTGTTCCTGGGTCTCAATTGCCTTATCTGCAAAATGAGGGGGCTGGATTAGAGTATCTCACTCTTTCTATTGTAGAGAGAGGTTAAGGAGCTCTTAAGTTCCTCCTATGGTATAGACCTTTTGGGGAAGCAGAAGTCACATACAAGAGCCTATAGCTGAGGCATCCCTATTACCAAAAGTCTACTTCTTACCTGAGTGGCTAGGTGGCGCCATATTGGATAGAGTGCTGGGCCTGGAGTCAGGAAGACTCTGTGAGTTCAAATCTAGCCTCAGATACTTACTAGCTGGGTGACCCTGGGTAAGTCACTTAACCCTGTTCTCTTCAGTTTCCTCATCTATAAAATGAGCTGGAGTAGGAAATGGCAAATCACACTAGTATCTTTGCCAAGAAAATCCCAAATGAAAAGCTGAAAAACAACTCAACAACAATAACAACATCTTCTTACCTGGTCTATGTACCAGTATCAAATGGAAATGAGGTTCATTCCGATAAGCATTCCCAGTCATGGGAGTTCGCCAGTGATGGAATCCTGTAAGAAGTGGAAAGGGCCCACTTTGGGCATGTAGCATTTTGAGTGCAGGGTTAAGTTTTTATCTGTGACAACAGATGGGATGGCTTTTGTGTATTTCTTGGTGAAAGCATCTTATCTTCCCACTTCTGCAAAGGCTGAAAAACATCAGAAAAAAGTGAACTCTGAGTCAAACAAGGTGAGCTGTCCTCAGACCATAATGACATGTTCATGTACATGAATGTCACCAACATCCATAATTTCCTAAACCTGTTTCCCTTCCCACCCGTCCCCTTGTCCTGCCCACCCTTCATACCTCCTGGGTCATCCTCTTTCCCACCTCCAATTGTATCCTATTTGGTTGTAGACACATTATTTCCCCCAGGAGAATGTAAGTTCACAAAGGTCAGGGGCAATTTCCTTTGTTTTTTACTCCCCAGTGCCTAGTAAAGTGTCATAGTATAAATTTAATAATGTTTGTGAAATCAAATTGGTTGGCAATAGCCTTCCTCTAATGTCTCATTATCAAGTTGGGTTCTCCCTGGACTTCCAGAGGTGGGCACAACAGAGTAAAGGTTCTTTCAGGTCTTGCTTAGCTAAAAAGGTTTGAGTAGAGGCTCAGCATCAGATTAAGTACCAGCCTGGCTAAGTACAGAGAGACTCACTACTAGGTTGTAGGATGGGAGTATTTTCTGGGGGCAGGGCATACATTTACACTTAGAATTTCTTGGGGGTGCATCCATCACTAAAGAAGATGGATATGAATCCCACATCATGGTGGTCTACCTACCTGGGGAATGGGGCTAAATTGTTTTTGTCTTTGTATCACCAATGCCTAGCACAGTGGTGGGCACATAGTAGGTGCTTAATAAATGCTTGCCAATTGATGGATGAGTTTTTGTAGATCCAAAATTCATGATCTATTTGACTTGGCCAGGCTGGTGCTTTCAGTGGATTTATATGTGATGCCTTTTCAGCTAGGCTAGAGTTTCTTTTTCTCTTGGAGAGCCTTCAGGGCCAGGGCCACCTCTCTGTAATAGTGAAACATCAGAAGGGGAAACTTGAATGTCAGGAAAATCAAAAGTGGATTCCCCAGAGTTGCATAAGAGGGATTATGCAGGTGCTATGGTCTTTCTAAATTGCCCCACAAAAGTAATCTAGGCTTCCTGCTAAAACAGATTGGATAAACTCAGCAAAATGAGAACAGATGCAAATGGCCATGGTAACCAAAGACATATGGCACCCATCTGCCCGTTCTTCTAGTCCCTGCCCTAAAACTGAATGGAATGGGCAGGCAGGCATTCTTTCCCTAGCGGGAGCCATTCTGATGATTCCCTCACCTCCAGGGCATTTGTGGGCATTATCTGAAGCCCCTTGGTTAGTTTCTGTCTCTGTTCCAGTCAGGTGGTCAGGTGGTAGTTGCACCCATAAGAGGGAGGGCAATGCTGATGAGCATGGTGTACACCTGGTAGTGTTGACTATTCTCTCTTTACTAAGGCAGGGAAGTGTGTGATAAACTATAGAATGATTTCCATTGAAATGGTTGAAAAAAACATTTCCTGGCAAAAAGTAATAAATTTTGGTTGACTGGGAAAAATAAATCTGACATCCTTGAACAATGATAGAGAAATAAGGTGGTTTTGTACCCTGAATTTATTGAAAAACTTTGATCCAAATGCCACTAGCTTCTGTCTGGGTATCAGCCTGGGAGTTGGTTCTCTGGTGACTAAAGCAGGGAAATTGGAATCCTTGACTCAAGAGCAAGAAGGATTTCACAGGTCATCTAGCCTAACTCCCTCATTATGGGGAGGAAGTATCAGATCCAAAAAAGTGAAGCGACTTGACCACATGTACAGTAAGGAGTAGATTTGAACCCAGGTCCCCTGACTCAAAATCCTGCCAGCCTACTTTCTACTACACCACAGTGGCAGCAAGCTAAACAAGCCCAGAGTGGGAAGAGGGGCAGGTCTCAGTAAATGACATCATGTCATTTACCACATTTAATCCCCATTTTTATAGGTCTTTAAATATTTGTTATGCTTTCCTCATAGCACATACACATACACATAGCACTCATACACAAAGAGTGTAAAGATTAACCTCCCCATTATACAGATGAGAAACTGAGGCTCTGAGATAATAGGATCATAAATTCAGGGCTGGAAAGATCCTTAGAGGTCATCTACTCCAATCCCTTAGAAGTACACTGAGGCAAAGAGAGTGAAGATAACTTGGCGAAGATCACAGAGTTAAATACCAAAGCTGGGACTTGAATCCAAGTCTTCTTGAATCCAGGGCTCTCTACTAGACCACGCTACTCTCCATGCTAAAGTGGACTCTTCCTCTCCTACCTAGAGTCCTTCACTACTAAAATCACAGCTTTCCAGAGAGCAGGAATAGAAAGCCCAGAGGATATGGACAGACAGACAGAGCCAGGAACAGACTCCCTGGCTCCTGGCTCCCTCCCCCTGCCTCAGGGCCACCTTCCCTTCCCCAGGGAGGTCCCTGGCCTGGAGTGGCTGTACTTACCATAGCCAGTGAGGATGAAAGAGCCGACCAGCATAATGACTGTCTGCAGGGTGTCAGTGTAAATCACAGATGCCAAGCCACCTGCCGAGGAGAGAAATGAGGACATTTGGATTCCAGGGGAAGGAATCCATTGTAGGAACGATAGAAACCATTGCTGCTTTGATGTTGTGTCTCCCTTCTCTCATTTTCCCTTGTGATCTCTGGACTTTTGGCTCCATGCCTTGCTTTTGGCTCATTGGGTTTGGAGAGTGCTTTAATCTTGTGACCACCTAGTTCTCCCCTGCTAACCTACCCAGGACTTGACCCAATATTTTGCCATGATGTCCAGTAAACTTATATGATATGGTATAGTATATGTAGCAGTGACAATGAAGTCTAGAGAAATCTGGATGAAAATCCTGTCTCTGGCCTTTCCTAACTGTGTGATCCTGGGAAAGTCACTTAACCTCTGTCTGCCTCAGTTTCCTCAACTGTAAAGTGAAGATGATAATAGCACCTACCTCCCAGGGTTGTGAAAATCCAATGAGATAATATTTATTAAAATGTTTAGCACATAGCAGAAATGCTATCAGGGGCAGCTAGGTGGTTCAGTGGATAGAGCACTGTCCCTGGGGTCAGGAGGACCTGAGTTCAAATCTGGCCTCAGATACCTGACACTTACTAGCTGTGTGACCCAAGTCATTTAACCCCTATTGCCCTGCAAAAAAAATAATAAATGCATATTTCCCTTTGTCTGTCTCTCAAATCAATCACTCAGCATTTACCAACTAATTTCTGCTAATTTCCTGTGTAGCCCTGGGCAAGTAAGCTGGGACTTAGTTTCCTCCTTTGCAAACTGAGGGAGTTGGACTCAATGACCCATGAATTCCACTGTGGCTCAAAATCTGTGGTCCTACTGTGATGGCCAACTTATCCAGGGTTGTTGTGAGCCTCAAACAAGTCATTTATTGGTATCCAAAGGATCTCTAGCTTCAAGGGACCAGCTGGTCCAACATCCTAATTTTGCAGATGAAGCAGCTGAGGTCTGGGATTCAGACCCAAGTCTTTTAAATGTAATCACACCCTCTTTACATGATGCCACTTTGCCTGCTCCATTTGCCCACTTGCATTGACTCTGGAATTCAGTGTGTGTCTGTGAGCAGTGCTTTGGACTAAGGATCCTCAACTCCTTCCATTGGGTGGCCATTGAGCCCAATCTATAACCCCAAAGAATCCTCACTATATTATCCTTTTTTTGGTTTGTTTTTGTTTTTGTTTTTTGTTTTGCCACTATATTATCCTTGATGAGCTTTCATCCAACTTCTGCATGGAGGCTTTCAGTGAGGGAATGGCCCTGCCTCCTCATGTATCCCCTCTGACCTTGGGACAGCTCTCACTGTTGGCAAGTTCTTCTTTCCATAGAGCCAAACTTTGACCCTTTGGAACTTCCTCTGCTCTCCACTCACCCTGCTTTTGGGGCCAAAGAGAACAAGTCTGATCCTTCTTCCACATTATGGCTCTTCAAATACTTGCTAGGTATCATGTGCCCCTTAAGTTTTCTCTTTTCCAAGCTAAAAACAGCACTTATTGCAGTGTGGGAGATGAAGTAAGGGCTTAATAAATGTCAGGATGTGGGGGAAGAAGACTGTATAAAAAGAGAGGAATAGGTAGGGAGAAATGGATACATATGAGTCTCACTTTTATTTGAACCAGGAAAAGAAGGATTGTTTACACACACACACACACACACACACACACACACACACACACATTTAAACATAGAAACATACTAAACTTTATGAAAGAATCAGATGGGAACAGGGAGAAAGGAGAGTAAATTAGGAATGAGGTTAGATTTTGGGAGGTATTTAGTAGTAAGCAAAACAAACTCCAGCTTCAGAGAGTCAATTGTGAAGGTGAGAATTAAAAGAAATTAAAAAGGGTAAGATACTGTGCTGGGGACTGGGTGAAGGAAAGAGACACACAAGATTCAATGAAGAAGTATAACTGTGAACATAAATGGGATGAACTAACCCATAAAATGGAGGAGGTTAGCACTGTGGACTAGAAAGCAGAATACCAAAT
The DNA here is from genome assembly GCF_019393635.1 of Dromiciops gliroides. Taxonomy (NCBI): domain Eukaryota; kingdom Metazoa; phylum Chordata; class Mammalia; order Microbiotheria; family Microbiotheriidae; genus Dromiciops; species Dromiciops gliroides. Next base: position 6,678,068 of record NC_057861.1, read on the forward strand.
AGGTTGTTTACTAGAAACAGAACTGAAGCAGAATGCTACACAAAGTTAAAATAAGGGGATGGAGCAAAATCTGTTATGCTTTAGGCCAGTGCTTTTTCCACAGCTCCAACCTGCCTTATAGGAAATAAACACAATTCTTTTTTTTTTTTGTGAGACAATTGGGGTTAAGTGGTTTGCCCAGGGTCACATAGCTAGTAAGTGTCAAGTGTCTGAGGCCAGATTTGAACTCAGGTCCTCCTGACTTCAGGGATGGTGCTCTATCCACTGCGCCACCTAGCTTCCCCAGTAAACACAATTCTAAAGAGACTAGGTATGCTATAGGGCAGCAAGTCAACTATAAAACTGCTAGGGGATGCCAGAGCCCTAAGGACTCAGGTGAGGCTGTGAAGAACCCTGTGATAACCGAAACAATGAGGATGGTCATATAAAAATCCAACCCAAGGGCCAGATCAATGAATATGCCTCCAAAGAACATTGTCTGAGAATGGGAGAAGGCTTCAAGATAGAAGAGGAGGAAAGCTCACAGTTGCTGAAGGGCTTATGATGAGTGGAGATAGAAACCATTTAGAGTTAGAGCCCTGGATGATAAGGCAGGAGATCTGAGTCCTGTTCTAACTGTGTTCCTATCTTGCTGTGCAACTTTGGGTAAATCTCTCTCTCCCTCTCTGGGCCTCACTTCCTCATCTATAAAATGAAAGGATTGGACCAAAATGATGGAAAAGTGACATAGTACAGGGGAAAGAGCTCTAGTTTCAGAGTCAAAGGATCTGGTTTTGAATCTCAACTCTTTTCATTATGATCTGTGTCATTTTGGGCAATTTTGGGTAATTCAGGCATTGTCATTTGAACATTTCTCTCATTTCTAATGGTTCATGAATACTCTAACACTTCCATGATCTATGATTTTGTTAGGGGGTAGTCCTCCCCCCACCCAGTTACAGATTACATGCCCTCTATGTCTGTAGACAGTCTCTGACAGTTTCTATAGCCAAAAATATTTATGGCCCACTGCCCAAAGTGGGGATGAGTGTCCTCCTCCTCACCTAATGTTGTGCATAGTCCATCACTGGCCATACTCTAAGCCCTCACTTCTGGGTATTCCCTACCAAGGCTCATGAACTACATTGACCCAGCCTTAGAGACTCTAGGGTCACCTTCCCAATGTGATAGAGTGTCAGAGGAAGAAAGTTCATAGGTTCATAGTTTATTAGAGTTGGAGGGACCTAGTCCAAACCTCTCATTTCATGGAGGAGGAAAGAGAAGCCCAGAGAAGTTGTAACTTGCTCAAAGCCACACAACTGAGAAAGCTTGAAGGCTCCACATCTGGTAGTCTTTGTTTGACACCATGCTGCCCCTTATTTTAGTGGTCACAAGACCTATAAATGCTCTTTTTTTGCAGGGCAAAGGGGGTTAAGTGACTTGCCCAGGGTCACGCAGCTAGTAAGTGTCAAGTGTCTGAGGCCGGATTCGAACTCAGGTACTCCTGAATCCAGGGCCGGTGCTTTATCCACTGTGCCACCTAGCCGCCCCCCTAAATGCTCTTTTCTAAACGATGAATGGCACTATACATATGTATATATGACTTTGGGCACTTAAGCTACTTAATGTCTCAGTGCTCTCAGGCAACTTTCTAAGGCTATGTATTAGAAATGAGTCACTGATCTGTATTGGGGTACAGAGTTTCCATTTTGGGAGTTCACTATCACAGGTATGGACCCACTTTCCCCCAGAAGAAAAGAGATGTGAAATATCTAAGTAGACAATTTGTGGGGACAGTTTGAAGGGTTTATCAATAAATGAAATATAGCACGTGTCACACAGGCAGGTCCAGGGTGGCCTGAGCTCCTGTTATAATCTTATAACTATTAAGTAGGATTCTGGGCAAGTCTTAATTAGCTTGAAAAATTTATGATGTTTTCATAACTCCTTGTTATCAATGCCCTTTGAAATGTTCATTAGCTGATAAAACATGATAAGAGTTCTCTTTCTGTCCTGGAAACAACATTATTTTTCCTCCTATTGGAGGAAGAAAAAAAAAACCCTCAGGGATTCTCAAGCCTTATGTCCACATCTTGTTGTTGTTGAATTATTTTTTAAGTCATGTCCAACTCTCTGTGACCCCATTTTGGGATTTTCTTGGCAAAAGTCCTGGAGTGGTTTGATATTTTCTTCTCCAGCTCACTTAACAGAAGAGGAAACTGAGGCAAACTGGGTAAAGTGACTTGCCCAGGGTCACACAGATAGCAGAATGTGGGGCCAGTTTTGAATTCAGGAAGATGAGTCTTCCTGACTCCAGGCTCAACACTCCATTGCACCACCTACCTGCTACAGGGGAGACATAGTTGGCAGTCCTTTATCTTCTGGGCCACCTAAACTGAGGCCTCAAGAAGTGAACTGACTTGCCCAAGGTCACAATCTAATTAGTGAGAGGGCCAAGAGCACATGATACCTAGCAAGTATTTGAAGAGCCATAATGTGGAAGAAGGATCAGACTTGTTTTCTTTGGCCCCAGGAACAGGGTGTGTGGGGAGTAGAGGAAGTTCCAAAGGGTCAAAGTTCAGCTCTATGGGAAAAAAAAACAACTTGCCAACAGGGAGAGCTGTCCCAAGGTCAGAGGGGATGCATGAGGAGGCAGGGCCTTCCCCTCACTGAAAGCCTCCCTGCAGAAGTTGGATGAAAGCTCATCAAGGATAATATAGTGGCAAAACAAAAAACAAAAAACAAAAACAAACCAAAAAAAGGATAATATAGTGGGGATTCTTTGGGGTTATAGATTGGGCTCAGTGGCCACCCAATGGAAGAAGTTAAGGATCCTCAGTCCAAAGCACTGCCCACAGACACACACTGAATCCCAGAGTCAATGCAAGTGGGCAAATGGAGCAGGCAAGGTGGAATCATGTAAAGAGGGTGTGACTAGATTTAAAAGATTTGGGTCTGAATCCTAGGTCTGATACCTAGGTGTCCTTGGGTTGGACCACCAACCCATTCTAGACCTCAGCTGATTCTTCTGTAAAATGAGGGTGTTGGAACAGTTAGTCCCTTGAAGCTAGAGATCTTATGGATACCAAAAAGTGACTTGTTTGAGGCTCACAACAACCCTGGGTGAGCTGGTCATCACAGTAGGACCACAGATTTTGAGCCACAGTGGGACACATGGGTCATTGAGTCCAATTCCCTAAGTTTGCAAAGGAGGAAACTAAGGCCCAGCCTACTTATCTAAGCAATACCTCCTTTCTTCCATTAACATCCTTCTTTCCATTAGGCTTACATAGCCAGGCCACCAGTATTCTTTAGATACCCAACAATACCTCTCACCTTTTCAACACCAGGCTTTCTGCATTTGCTACTGGCCCCCAAATCCAATTCAACAAACATTTACTAAGCTCTTCCTCTGTGCCAGGGGCTGTGATAGGCAGTAGAGATATAGAGACCAACAGGAGTCAGCTCCTGCCTTCAAGGAACTTATATTCTACCAAAATGCAGGGGTAATATGGACTCATTGAGATACTCATGGCCACACATGAGAACAGAAAAAGGAGAACAGAGGAGATGATCTGAATCTTCTTCCCTCCAAACCTCTTCATCAGGTCCTCAGGCATGGTCACCATTGCACAGATAAAGACTGGAGTCACCACGGGCATCACTGCATTCACAGGGCATCATGAAGATTCTGACCACTGGGATTTGAGGTGTGGGAGTGTTTTTGAAGAGTGAGCTCAGCTCATTCCATTCCACTGAAGCTAGTGTGGGAAGGCACCATCACAACATCAGATCTTGATTCAGTGACTTTGGGCAAATCACTTGGCTTCCCCATCTGCAAAATGAACATAAAACTTTTTTCCATTTATTTTAAAATTGTATTTATTTATTTTAATTTTTCTCAATGACATGTAAAGATATTTTTAGAGTTCCAAATTTTTCTCCCACCCTCCTTCCCTCCCCACTCCCGAAGCCACTAAGCAATTTGATATAGGTTATTCATTACAATCATATTGAACATATTTTCACATTAATCAGAACAAAAGGAAAGAAAAAACTCCAGAAAAAAATAAACAAGAGCAATAACAAAAAATCAACCACAAAATTGATAATAGCATGCTTCTGTCTGCATTCAGACTCCATAGTTCTTTTTCTGGATGTGGAGAGCATTTTCCACCATAAGTCTTTTGGCATTGTCTTGGATCATTGCATTGCTGAGAAGAGCTGAGTCTGTCACAATTGATCATCACAAAATGTTGTTGATACTGTGTGCAATGTTCTCTTGGTTCTGCTAATTTCACTCAGCATCAATTTATGTGAGTCTTTCCAGGTTTAGAGATAGGATCACAGCTAGGGACTCAGATGGAGTGTACATGGAGTAGGGGCCAAGAGTGGTCTGGTTTGAGGCCAGGAGGAAGTGAGGCTGAGAGCTGAAAGGGTGTAGAAGATGGCTGAGGGGGTCAGGGGAGCTAGGGATGGAGGATGAGAAAGGGGGAGTTAGAAGGGGATGAGGGGTTAGTGGGGTCCAATCACAGATGAGAGGTAGCAGGGGTGGGGAGAGGAAGGGGACTGAAGTAGGGCATGTTTCTAGGGGCTAAGGGAAGGGCCCATCCTGGTCCCTTTGGAAGAGAGTGGTGAGTGATACAGGCCTGAGCCCCAATCTCCTGTCTTCTCTACCTTAACCCAAGTGTAAGACTTTACATGAGCCCCTGTGAAATTTCATTTAATTAATTAATTTTTTTTTAGCAACATTTATTTTATTTTCCAGTTACATGTAAGGGTAGTTTTCAACATTCATTTTCATAAGATTTAGAGTTCCACATTTTCCTCCCTCATTCCCTCCCTTTCCTCCCCGCTCTACAAGATCGCATCCAGGTTATATATGTACAATCCACAAGTGTTCTTTTGATCAGTTCTGCATAGTAAGCATCCTCATTAGTTCCTTGGGATTGTCTTAGATGATTGCACTGCTGAGAGTAGTTAAGTCATTCACAATTGCTCACTGAACAATACTGCTGTCACTACACACAATGTCCTCCCAGCTCTAGTCACTTCACTATACATCAATGTTCATTAGTCTTTCCAGGTTTTGGGGGGATCATCCTGTTTATCATTTCCTGTAGCACATGACCATTCCACTACAATCATATAGCACAGCTTTTTCCATCATTCCTCAATTAATGGACATTCCCTTGATTCTCAATTCTTAGCCTCAACCAAGAGTTGCTATAAATATTTTTTGTACAATTTCCCCCCTTTTCTCTTTTTCATGATTACTATTGTTAACTGTTTCCCTCCCATCTTATTCCCTTCCCCATGGTATTTATTCTATTATCCATCTTCTTTCATCCTATCACTCTTCAAAAGGGATTTGCTTCTGTCTGTCCCCTCTCCCATACTGCCCTTCCTTCTTTTGCCCCCTCTCCCTTTATCCCCTTCCCCTCCTATTTTCCTGCAGGGTTAGAGAGGTTACTCCACCCGATTGAGTGTGTACATTATTCTCTCCTTAAGACAATTCTAATGAGATTGAGGTCTTTGAGCCAATTCTGATGAGTGTTAGGTTCATTTAATGCCCAGATTAAACAGATTACTCCACCCAGTTGGGTGTGTCTGTTAGTCCCTCCTTGAGGCAGCTCTGATGAGTTTAAGGTCTTTGAGCCTTTTCTGATGAGTGTAAAATTCATTTACTGCCCTGCTCCTTTCCTATCTCTTCCCCCACTCCATAAGCCTTTTCCTGTTTCTTTCATATAGGATTTCACCTCTGCCCTTCCCCCTCCCCCAGTGAATTCCCTTTACCCCTCAATTTGACCCTAAAGATGTCATCACCTAGCTAAGTGACACAGTGAACAAAGCATCACCCCTGGACCCAGCCAAAACCTGGCCTCAGACACAAGACAGTTGCCAACTGTACAATCCCAGGTATATCCCCCAGCTACAATTTGTTATGGTTCTCTAGGGTCTTGTATTTGAAAGTCAAATTTGCCATTCAGTTCAGGTCTTTTCATCACAAATATCTGAAAGTCTTCTTTTTCATTAAAGTCCCATTTTTTTCTGCTGAAATATTATGCTGAGTTTTGCTGGGTAGGTGATTCTTGGTTGTAATCCCATTTCCTGTGCCCTTTGGAATATCATATTCCATGCCGTCTAGTCCTTTAATGGAGAAGCTGCTAGATCTTGTGCTATCCTGACTGGGGCTCCACAGTACTTGAATTCTTTCTTTTTGGCAGCTTGCAATATTTTCTCCTTGACCTGAGAGCTCTGGAATTTGGCTATAATATTCCTAGGAGTTTTCCTTTGGGGATCTCTTTCTGGAGGTGATCGGTGGATTCTTTCAATTTCTATTTTAGCTGCTTCTTCTAGAATTTCAGGACAATTTTCCCTGAGAATATCTTGGAAGATGGTGTCTAAGCTCTTTCCTTGATCATGATTTTCAGGTAGACCAATAATTTTCAAATTATCTCTCTTGGACCTATTTTCCAGGTCAGCAGTTTTCCCCAGAAGATATTTCACATTGCTCTCTATTTTTTTTTATTCATTTCAATTTGCTTTATTGTGTCTTGGTTTCTCATAAAGTCACTGGCTTCCATTTGTTCAATCCTCATTCTTAGGCAATTATTTTCATCAGAGAGCTTTTGTACCTCTTTTTCCATTTGGCCAATTTGGCTTTTCAAGCTGTTGACTTTTTTCTCATGTCTTTCCTGTATCACCCTCGTTTCTCTTTCCATTTTTTCCTCTACCTCTCTAACTTTATCTTCAAAGTCCTTTTTGAGCACCTCTATGGCCTGAGACCCATTCGTACTTTTCTTGGAAGCTTTAGATATAGGGGCCCTCATGTTGACATCTTCCTCTGAGGGTGCCCCTTGGTCTTCCTTGTTACTGAAGAAACTTTCTATGGCCCTCACCTTTCTCTGTCAGCTCATCTTGCCTTTCTTTGACTAGACTTTTAGCTCCTTAAAGTGGAGCACTGTTTCCAGGCTGCAGTATCCCAAGCTTAAGAAGTCCCAGGTGGGGGCAGCTAGGTGGCGCAGTGGATAGAGCACTGGCCCTGGATTCAGGAGGACCTGAGTTCAAATCCAACCTCGGACACTTAACACTTACTAGCTGTGTGACCCTGGGCAAGTCACTTAACCCCAATTGCCTCACCAAAAAAAAAAAAAAGAAAGAAAAAGAAAAAAAGAAGTCCCAGGTGGTATTATTTAAGGAGAATCAGGTTCTTCACTGGCCTGGCCTGTTCTCTGGTCCTTAGATGACCCCAGACAAACTTGCTAATCAACCAGCTTTGTGTGTTGTGGTTGTTAGCTCGAGCCTGTGCCCCTCCCCGACTTGGGCCACTGCTACTTGAGCCTACCTCCTGGTTCTCAGCAGGGGTGTAAAACCCAAGTTCTGCCTCAGCACCAGCAGAGACCCCTGTAGTCTCCCCTTTGCCCAGGGCTCAGCCCACTCACCAGACTGTGAGCTTAGTTCCAGACAACACTGGTGCTTCAGCTGATTCAGAGGCTCTGGGGGTCTCCTTCTCTGGTGAGGCCTTCCTGGGACTGGATCTGTGTCAGGGTGACTGTGGGGTTGGGCTCCCCTCCTGTATCAGCACAGCAGCTCCTTCCTTCTGACCTTCCAAGCCGTTCTTGGTTAGATGATTTCAGCACATTCTTCTGTGAGTTTTGCTGCTCCAGGCATTTTCCTATGGTGTTATTTGGATGTTTTTTGGAGTGATCGTGTCATGAGTTCGGGAGCTCACTGCCTTTCCTCCGCCCAATTTCATTTAATTTAAAGCACTTTTCTCACAGTAGTTTAGAGAGGTAAACAATGTAAGGACTTTGTTCCCCCTTTTTCCAGATGAGGAAACTGAGGCTCAGAAAGGTTCCCAGGGTCATTCAGCAAATGAACATGGAGCCCCTTGTGGCCCTCCTTTGCTAACTGTCCTTAAGCTCTAATGTTTCTTTTAACTCTAGAAAGCTATGAATGATAACATTTCTATAACATATTAAGGTTTGCAAAAAACTTTCATTACACCAACCCTGTGAGGTCAGCAGAACTCTGACTCCTTCCACCATACCTTGAAGCCACCTTAGTCCTTTTATCCAGACTGAATTTTGCAGCTATCTTATTTTTTAAGCACCTCTATGCCAGATACTTTACTAGGTACTGGGGATAGAGAAGGAAACAGTCTCTGCCCTAAAGGAACTTTCATTCTATTGGAAGAGATACAACAGTTATGCCAATGTCACACATGACCCAGGACCAAAGTCTCAAGGCTCACATGGGTCATGTTTTATTTGAAGGGACAGTTTCAGAGGATCGGTTTATTTCTTTACTCCTTGCCCCACTAGGAATTAATACAAGATCTCCAAAGTAAAGTCTAGGTATAATTCACATCTAGGGTTCCCCCAAATGCCAATAATAAGATCTCCAGTTCTCAAATGGGCATTAAGTGTACTTCATTTTGAATTTAGTATGGGAAAGTCTTTATTTCACCAAAACCCATGAACAAATATAGAAACAAAATATAGAACAAGTATAGAAGCATAAATACCCTTTTCCAGCTCTGACATTCCTTGTTTTAAGGCCCCTCTGGGATCTGATAGTCTATAATTCTATTAGGATTGTCCTTTGAGTGGGGGAACTGAAATGGGTACTGAAATACAGTTAGTTGTACCTACAGATAAATGTGTTCATATCTATTCTTTCCAACAGCCAAGAGTCCACTCTCTGGCTAGTACTCATAAATAACCACCCATTTATTTCATGGTGCCCTTATTGTCCTTTTCCTCCCCAACATAATGCTTTGTTTGTTTAACTGATGCCCTATGTGATTATTGAAAACTTTCATCCTAACAAAATGTCATTCATTGAGCTGGGAAAAATGAGCAAACCCTGCTTGTGTTTAGTCTTCCTTTGCCAAAGCTAATTATGGGCTTTTCAAGCACCCTTTGGATGTGGTGCTGAAGTCTAATGAAGGGAGTGAAAGAAGTACACCATTGAGTAATAATAGAAGGGTCAACTCTTTGACAATCTATTCATTCAATGTTTGACCAGAGATTTTCATGGCCCTCTGCCATGACAAATGTGAACAGTTTCATGTAGTTTATGAACCGTGTTTCAGCTAAATCACAGCATCTCAGAACTGGAAGGAGTCTCAGAGACAGTCCTCTAGGCCATTCAAACTCCCTCTATGCCATCCCTGATGAGTGCTCACCTAGCCTTTGCTTCAAGACCTCCAACACTTACTAGCTGTGTGACCCTGGGCAAGTCACCTAAGCACAGCAGCCCTCAGTAATCATGGGACAGCTCTCATCATTAGGAAATTTTTGACCCAAATTTTATTCCTTCTATCTTGGCCCTGATCTTCCTAGTTCTAGTCTCTGGGGCCAAGCAGAACAAATCTCTTGCCCAAGATGGCCTTTCAGCTTACGTAGCATTTAAGAACAATGCCATCATGTTCTCTCTGAGTTGTCTCTTCTCCAGGGAAAATCCCTACTCATTTTCTTCAATGGACCCCCATATGACATTAACTCAAGGTCCTTAACTGTCCTACTGCCCTCCTCTAGACACACTCCAACTTATCAATGTGTTCCCTAAGCTGTGGTGCCCAGGACTGAACACAATCTTGTCTATGTAGTCTGATCAGGCCAGATCTGGCTATGCTGGGACACAATGGCTTTATTTATGTAACCCTAGAAGTGACTCTCCCAAGGCACTTGCAAGGGGAATGCTTTTGGCAAGTCACTTGTCCTCTCTGCATCTTACATCCTCCTCGGTGAGATAAGGGGGTTGGATCCCATGACTTCTGAGTCCTCAGAGGACTCCCAGCTTTGAATCCTTGATCCTGAGATCACATTGACTTCTTGGCTTCATGCTATATCACATTGCTGATTCACAGTGAGCTCTAGAAAACGCTATGGATTGTTGGTGGATCCATGAACTAAATATTCTTTTTTTTTGTGGGGCAATGGGGGTTAAGTGACTTGCCCAGGGTCACACAGCTAGTAAGTGTCAAGTGTCTGAGGCCAGATTTGAATTTAGGTCCTCCTGAATCCAGGGCTAGTGCTTTATCCACTGTGCCACCTAGCTGCCCCCTTGACCTAAATATTCTTTTTTATTTTTGGTGAGGCAATTGGGGTTAAGTGACTTGCCTAGGGTCACACAGCTAGTAAGTGTTAAGTGTCTGAGGCTGGATTTGAACTCAGGTCCTCCTGAATCCAGGGCTGGTGCTCTATCCATTGCGCCACCTAGCTGCCCTGACCTAAATATTCTTAATGGGGTCTGACCTGGCCTGAAGACAACTGGACATTAATATTCTGTTACTAAACATAAAGGCATCAATAGTATCCTTGTTGAATTTGTGGACAATAGTCCTGTTGTTGTTCATTCTTTGTTCTCAAAGAGAACCGATGATATCATGAGGATGCTTGATTTTTGAGTGAATTGTATTTACATGAGGCAGAGTTGCATAGTCATCCAAGTCCAGTGGCAAGGCAAAAGCCAAGACTACTGGAAATGGCCCAGGGTGCAGTGGGTGACCTTGGCCTTTCTAAATTAAGATCTTTCCCAGGTCTCAATTTGTCTGAGGCAATGCCCAGTAAAGGCTAAGTAAGAATTAAGACGAAAGATGACCTAGTCTGCCCTCACAAAAGAATCAGTTCGAAAGGGGAAGACCCTCAGACTTTCTGGCCAGAACAAAAAACAATTGCTATTTACACTCACTCTGAGCCACTAAAACCCAACAAATGAGCAAGAGAGGCTTGGGCTGAAACCTATTATTGGCCATTCATTGAAAGCCAGAGTGATTCGGGTTTAAAGGCATGGTCAAATAACTCCATTTGAATCACAATGGGCTTTTTCAAAGCCTGTTTTTTTTTCAGAGCTATATATCAAGACATCATAAATGAAAACTGCAAGACAAAGGGTTCGTTGTTCCAGCTTTTTGTGAAAAAAAGATAAAATGAATATAAAAATTTAAAAAAACCTAGCCCCCAAATACCAAGACATCTTACAAGATATAGGCAACCAAAATTATATTCTTTTGGACAGAGCACACATGTGTAAGGGTATGTCTCTCCATGTGGACAGAGGGACTGTATTGATAGAAAGAAGAAGAGAAGGGAGAAGAAGAAGAAGAAGAAGAGAGGAGGAGGAGGGGAAGAGGAAGAGGAAGAAGAAGGAAGAAAGAAGAAGCAATGCCTGACTTGAATTGGCAGGTTGGTTCCCCAGAAGGAGGTTACTACTACTCACAGATTGTTGTTTGTCCTGCTCCTACTTGATCTGAAAGCCTTCCTCTAAAGAAAGAAGGCCCTGGACTAGGTAGTCTCTTCAGCCCCTTCCTCCTGTTTTTTGTTTGTTTGGTTGGTTTTTGGTTGGGCAATGAGGGTTAAGTGACTTGCCCATGGTCACACAGCTAGTAAGTGTCAAGTGTCTGAAGCCGGATTTGAACTCAGGTCCTCCTGATTCCAGGGCCAGCATCACCTAGCTGCCTCCTTCCTCCTATTTTTGAAAGGATCCTTTGAAAATTCTCCTCCCCTTTCGAATTAGCAGGCAGTTAGTGAATAACCTGTCAAAATAGAGCAAAAAAGGGCCATATTTTGAGATTAATTGGTATTATAATCACTTCTGTGAAAAAATATATTTCATAACTGCCTCTTATGGCAAACAGAGTGAAAAACTAATAGAACAGAATCAGAGAGCAGTTAGGAGAACACAGCATCAGTTTATTTATCCCAAGAGCAAGCAGGCATGTACTTGCAGAGACTCCTTCCAAAGAAGGAGTGCAAAGACTCCTTTTTTAGTGAAGGCATAGAAACTTTGTTTGTTCACTGGTTACAGACCTTAGTTTAAGTCTCTATTGGTAAATCAATCAGGTCCATATTGATTAACTTTCAGTTTTCCAGGTTCATTAGTACAGGATGTTATCAGTTCCATTAGAATGATGCAAATCAGTTTGGCAGTTCAACTTAAAACCAGACAATATAACAAGAGTATATGAAGTACAAATCAGTTTGATAGTTCAAACTTGAAAACAAAGAATATCACAGGAGTATAGGATTCAAAAGGGGCTGTCAGAGATAAAGGCACTCAGATGTTTTTACAAGAATGGCTCCAGCAGAGAAAGGTGTTCATTAGAGAGCCATAAAATCTATCAATTATCCTGGGAAAGAAGTCAGTAGTTAGGGGCTTCTCTGCTAGCTATAAACTCCCAGACATTTGGAGAGGCAAAGGATATGCAACACCCAAATAACTCTGGAGTTTGCTTGACACTCATTTGTATATTGTCTGGGTTCAGTTGGAGTTCATTTGGAGGGCATTTTGATCTTATTAATCCAAGGTTTCATAAAATTCTTTTGGAAAACAAGGTGGCTCCATCAAGCATCTCATTTGTATCTAGATTATTAAATTTTGCATAACACATCTCACCTGCAGGGAATTGAGTGACTTCTGCAGTGGGCAGCTGCCATCCCAGCTTTGGAAAACATAACCTTCTACAATCTGACCCCACTCTACCTTGATACAGTTGGAAGAGAGCTTGGAGGCTTTTTATCCCAAACACCTCATTTTAGCCCCATCCTTACTGCTAACTTCCTCTGTGACACTGAGTAAGTCACTTTCTCTGTAAGTCACTCTGTAAATCACTTCCAAGCTGTCTTGTACGATGTCCTTAGCTTCCTCACTTGTAAAATAGGAGAATTGGACTAGATAAGAACTCCCTTTCCTAGAGCCTCTAAAGTTTTGAAAGGTAGCATGGAATAGTGGACAGAGCAATGGACTTGGATGCATGAAGTCCTAGGTTTGAATCCTACCTCAGATATCTGCTAACCGGGTGACCCTTCAATATTTTTTTAATTTTAGTTTTCAACATTTGTTTAAATAAGATTTCCAATTTCAAATTTTTCTCCCTTCCTCCCTCCCTTCCCCCCCCTAGACAGCAGGTAATCTGATATAGGTTATATATATATATATATATATATATATATATATATATATATATATATATATGTACACACATATACACATATACATGTATATATGTATATGTATATATATATAATCTATATATATAATTAAACATATTTCTGCATTAGTCATGTTATCAGAGAAGAATTAGAGCAAAAAAGGAAAAATCCCCAAAAAGAAAACAACAGCACCAAAAACAAAAGAAATAGTATGGTCCACTCAGCATCCATATTCCACAGCTCCTTTTTTTCCTGGATTTGGGGAGCCTTTTCCATCATGAGTCCTTTGGAACTTTCTTGTATCATTGGATTGGTGAGAAGAATCTAGTCTATCACAGTTGATCAACATATAATGTTGATGATATTGTGTATAATGTTCTTCTGGTTCTGCTCATCTCACTCATCATCAGTTCATGCAAATCCTTCCAGGTTTCTCTGAACTCCTCCTGCTCATCATTTCTTACAGCACAATAGAATTCCATTACATTCATATACCACAACTTGTTCAGCCATTCCCCAATTGATGGACATCCCCTCAATTTCCAATTCCTTGCCACCACAAAAAGAGCAGCAATAAATATTTTTGTGCATGTGGGTCCTTTTTCCTTTTTTATGATCTCTGTGGGAAAAAGACCCAAGAGTGGTATTGCTGGGTCAAAGGGTATTATGCACAGCTTTATAGCTCTTTGGGCATAATTCCAAATTGCTCTCCAGAATGGTTGGATCAGTTCATAGCTCTACCAACAATACATTAGTGGGGCAGCTAGGTGGCGCAGTGGACAGAGCACTGGCCCTGGAGTCAGGAGTACCTGAGTTCATATACGGCCTTAGACACTTAACAATTACTAGCTGTGTGACCCTGGGCAAGTCACTTAACCCCAATTGCCTCACTAAAAAACCAAAAAACAAACAAACAAACCCCAATGCATTAGTGTTTCAATTTTTCCACAGCTTCACCATTTATTATTTTCCTTTTTTGTCATATTAGCCAATCTGATAGGTGTCAGGTGGTACCTCAGAGTTGGGTTTGTGTTTTTTTTTTTTGCAGGGCAATGAGGGTTAAGTGACTTGCCCAGGGTCACACAGCTAGTTAAGTGTCAAATGTCTGAGACTGGATTTGAACTCAGGTCCTCTTGAATCCAAGGCCAGTGCTTTATCCACTGCGCCACCTCAGAGTTTTAAAAATTTGCATCCCTCTAATCAGTAGTGATTTAGAGCATTTTTAAAATATGGCAATAGATAACTTTGATTTCTTCATCAGAAAACTGCCTGTTCCTATCCGTTGACCATTTCTCAATTGGGGAATGACTTGGATTCTTATAAATTTGATTTAGTTCCCTATATATTTTAGAAATGAGGCCTTTACAGCCTCCGTCATGATCCCTGATCACCTCAGCATCAACCTCTCTCAACCCTCCACCCCTTCTTCTTCTTCCTCCTCCACCACCACCCCCTCGCTCGCCACAGCGGGGACCTCCGACGCACCCTCCAGCCTCCCCAACCCTCTTCTGACTGCCCCTTGTGTCTCCAGTCTGCTTGGCATGAAACCCATCCCTCTCCTGGCTCTAAATGTTGTGTCTGCTGCTAAGGGTCCTGGGGCTTCAGCTGCCACCACCACCACCTCTGCCGTGCCATGCGTAACTAACAAACTGAAAGCTGAGAAACAGAGATTTTCTCCCTACTGAGGGTAGATTTTGGGGGCATCCCTTCAAAAGTGTTTCTGGGCTTTATTTTTTCCCTTTGTGTTAACTTTGGTGAAAACCAAATAATTGTGAGCTTGTGACCTTCCTTGGTGCTTTTGTCGGGGAAGGGGGTGAGGGGAGATCCTTGCTTAGGTCCAGGTCAGTTGAGCTGAGTGTTTGCCTGTTTCAGAGTCTGTGATTTGTTGAATTCCTTATCTAGAGCTGTAGCTGTTGCTTCCTCCCTTTCCTTTCCGTCCCCCAACTCTTCTCTTTCCCTTTTTCTTCCCCCTTTCTGTAGCTTTTTTTGCCTTGCAATATGACAATGTGTTAGGGTCTGTGTTTAATGAATAAAGGTTACTCCATTAAAAAAAAAAAAGAAATGAGGCCTTTATCCGAAGTACTGGCCATAAAATTGTTTCCCAGCTTTCTGCATCCCTTCTAATTTTGGATGCATTGCTTCTGTTTGTACAAAACCTTTTTAATTTAATGTAATCAAAATCATCCATTTTGCATTTCATAATATTCTCTATCTCTTGTTTGGTCATAAACTGTTCTCCTTTCCAAAGGTCTGAAAGGTAGACTATTCCTTCTTCTCCTAATTTACCTATGGTATCACCTCTTAAGTCTAAATCATGTACCCATTTTGACCTTATTTTAGTATAAGGTGTAAGATGTTGGTCTATGCCTAATTTCTGCCATACTATCTTCCAGTTTCCCATTAGTTTTGTCAAATACTAAGTTCCTATCCCAGAAGCTGGAGTCTTTGGGTTTATCAAACAGTACATTACTAATATAATTTACTACTGTGTCTTCTGTGCCTAGCCTATTCCATTGATCCTCCTCTCTATTTCTTTTTTTTTTTTTTTAGTGAGGCAATTGGGGTTAAGTGACTTGCCCAGGGTCACACAGCTAGTAAGTGTTAAGTGTCTGAGGCCAGATTTGAACTCAGGTACTCCTGACTCCAGGGCCAGTGCTCTATCCACTGCGCCATCTAGCTGCCCCCCTCCTCTCTATTTCTTAGCCAGTACCAGATAGTTTTGATGACTGCCGCTTTATAGTAGAGCTTCAGATTTGGTACAGCTAACCCACCTTCCTGTGAATTTTTTCCATTATTTCCCTTGATATTCTTGACTTTTTGTTTTTCCAGATGAATTTTGTTATTATTTTTTCTACCTCTATAAAATAATTTTCAGGCAGTCTGATTGGTATAGTGCTGAAAAAGTAAAGTAATTTAGGTAGAATTGTCATTTTTATTATATTAGCTCAGCCTATCCATGAGTAATTGATATCTTTCCAATTATTTAGATCTGATTTGATTTGTGTGAAAAGTGTTTTGTAATTGTGTTCATAGAGTTCCTGGGTTTGTCTTGGCAAGTAGACTCCCAAATATTTTATATTATCTACTGTTACTTTAAATGGAATTTCTCTTTCTATCTCTTGCTACTGGACTTTGTTGGTCATGTATAGAAATGCTGATGATTTATGTGGATTTATTTTATATCCTGCTACTTTGCTAAAGTTGTTAATTGTTTCAAGTAATTTTTGAGTTTATTCTCTAGGATTCTCTAAGTATACCATCATATCATCTGCAAAGAGTGATAGTTTTGTTGCCTCCTTGCCTATTCTAATTCCTTTAATTCCTTTTTCTTCTTCTGTCCCATTATTGTCATTCTCTTGGATAAAGTTATTGAAAGATACTATGATTTGTTGCTTGATCCACTCATTCTTTAGAATGAAATTATTTAGTTTCCAATTGATTTTCATTCTACCTTTCCCTGGCTCTTTATTACATGCAATTTTTATTGCATCATGATCTGAGAAGGATGCATTTACTATTTCTGCCTTTCTACATTTGACTATGATGCTTTTGTGCCCTAATACATGATCAGTTTTTGAAAATGTGCCATGTACTGCTGAGAAAAAGGTATATTACTTTCTATACTGATTTAGTTTCCCCCAGACATATAGCATGTCTAACTTTTCTAGTATTCTATTCACCTCTTTCACTTCTTTCTTATTTATATTGTGGCTACATTTATCTAATTTTGAGAGGGGAAAATTCAGATCCTCCACTAGTATAGTATTACTGTCTATTTCCTCTTGTGACTCATTTAACTTCTCCTCTAAGAATCTGGATGCTATACCACTTGGCACATACATGTTTAATATTGATATTACTTCATTATCTATAGTATCTTTTAGCAAGATGTAGTTTCCTTCCTTATCTCTTTTAATTAGCTATATTTTTGTCTTTGCTTTATCTGAGATAAAGATTGCTACTCCTGCTTTTTTTTACTTTAGTTGAAGCATAATCTATTCTGCTCCAGTCCTTTACCTTTACTCTGTGTGTATCTCTATGCTTCAAATGTGTTTCTTGTAAACAGCATATTGTAGCATTCTGGTTTTTAATTCACTCTGCAATTTGCTTCTGTTTTATGGCAGAGTTCATCCCATTCACATTCACAGTTATTATTACTAGCTGTCTATTCCCCTCCATTCTATTTACCCCCTTTGTACTTTCCCCTCCTTCTTTCATCCTATCCCTCCTCAACAACGTTTTGCTTCTTACCCCTGCCTCCCCCAATCTGCCCTCCCTTTTCTATCACCCCTCCCTTTTCTTTACCCTTTTCTCCTTTGCTTTTGCCCTCCCTTCTGTCAGTCCCCCCTTTCCCCCTTACCCTTTTACTTTCCTAAAGAATAAACTAAGTTTCTTTATCCAAATGAACGTATATGTTATTCCCTCTTTTAATCAAATCTAGTGAGCGTAGGGTTGAAACAATGTTCACCCCTCCCTTCTTTCCCTCTATAGTAATAGGTTTTTTCACTTCTTCATTTGATGTAATTTGCCCCATTACATCTCCTCTTTCCTCTTTTCCTCATAAAATCCCTTTTTAACCCTTTAATTTTCTTTATATCATCACATCAAAGACAGTTTATATTTATATCCTCTGTGTATAATCCTTCTGTCTGCCCAAATACATATACAGTTCTCAAGAGTTATAAGTATTATCTTCCCGTGTAGGGATGTAAATGGTTTAACCTAATTGAGTAACCTTTTTTCCCTCTGTTTAGCTTTTTAAATATCTCTTGAGTCTTGTATCTTAAAATCAAATTTTCTATTCAGTTCTGGTCTTTTCATCAGGAAAGATTGAAAGTCCCCAATGTCTTTGAATGTCCATCTTTTCCCCTGAAAGAGAATGATCAATTTTTCTGGGTAATAGATTCTTGCCTGCAATCCAAGCTCCTTTGCCTTCTGGAATATCATATTCCAATCCTTGTGGTCCTTTAATGTTGAAGCTGCCAGGTTCTGACTAATCCTGACTGTGGCTCCATGATATTTCAATTGCTTCTTTCTGGCTGCTTGGAGTATTTTCTCCTTCACCTGATAATTCTGGAATTTGGCTACAATATTCCTTGGAGTTTTCCTTTTGGGATCTCTTTCAGGAGGTGATCGGTGGATTCTTTCAATGATGATTGTATCCTCTGATTCTATAATATCAGGGCAGTTCTTCTTAATAATTTCCTGGAATATGGTGTCTAGACTCTTTTTGTGATCATGGCTTTCAGGCAGTCCAATGATTATTATATTGTCTCTCCTGGATCTGTTTTCCATATCAGTTGTCTTTCCCATGAGGTATTTCACATTTTCTTCTATTTTTTCATTCTTTTTTTTTTTAGTGAGGCAATTGGCGTTAAGTGACTTGCCCAGGGTCACACAGCTAGTAAGTGTTAAGTGTCTGAGCCTGGATTTGAACTCAGGTACTCCTGACTCCAGGGCCAGTGCTCTATCCACTGCACCACCTAGGTGCCCCTATTTTTTCATTCTTTTGATTCTGCTTGACTGGTTCCTGTTGTCTCATGGATTCATTATCTTCCCACTGTCCAATTTTAATTTTTAAGGCATTTTTTTCTTCAATGAGATTATGCACCCTTTTTTCCATTTGGCCAAATGAATTATTTAAGGCATTGCTTTCTTCAGTGAGATTATGCATCTTTTTTTCCATTTGGCCAAATTAATTTTTTAAGGCATTGTTTTCTTCAGTCAATCTTTGTGCTTCCTTTTCCAAGCTGCTGATTCTTTTTTTAAATAATTTTCTTGTGTTGCTTTCATTTCTCTCCCCATTTCTTTTAATTAATTTTTTTTGCAGGGCAATGAGGGTTAAGTGACTTGCCCAGGGTCACACAGCTAGTAAGTGTCAATGTCTGAGGTCAGATTTGAACTCAGGTCCTCCTGAATCCAGGGCTGGCATTTTATCCGCTGAGCCACCTAGCTGCCCCCTCAATTGATTTTTTAAATCCTTTTTGAGCTCTTCCAAGGAGGCTTTTTGTTCTTGAGACTGATTCATCTTCCCTCTTGAGGCTTCACATGTAGGCAATTTGGGAGTATTGTCCTCATCTGAGTTTGTGTTTGCCTCTTCCCTGTTGATACAGAAGCTCTCAATGATGAGAGCTCTTTTTTGTTTCCTACTCATACTGCAACTTTAAAAAAAAGTTGAGGTCTGCTCTGGGGGCATGAGGGTCCCTGTTTCAAGTTTCTTGTGCTGGGGTATAGGGGCTGTGTCACTGGCTTTCTACACTGAGGCCTCTATGGCTTGTGGATTTCTCATTGCCCTGGCCTTGCTGGCTGGGTACTGGGATCAGTAGGCCTTGTTGCGCCTGTCCTATGGGTGGCCATCCACTGTCCTGCTGTGCCACCAGCTACATATACATATATATATATATATATATATATATATATATATATATATATATATACACACACACATATATATACACATAATAACATTAATCCTATTTCTGCATTAATCCTGTTACAAGAGAAAGAATCAGAGCAATGATGCAAAACCTCAAAATAGAAAGAAAAAAAAAAACAACAGCACCCAAAACAAAAGAAATAATATGGTTCAATCAGCATCTATACTCCACAGTTCTTTCTTTCTTTTTTTTTCTTGGATTTGGAGATCCTCTTCTATCATGAGTTCCCTGGAACTCTTCTGTACCATTGCATTGGTGAGAAGAATATAGTCCATCACAGTAGGTCAACACTCAATGTTGATGATACTGTGTACAATGTTCTTCTGGTTCTGCTCATCTCACTCATCATCAGCTCACGTAAGATCCTCCAGGTTTCTCTGAACTCTTCCTGCTCATCATTTCTTACAGCACAATAGTATTCCATTGTATTCATATACCACAACTTGTCCAGCCATTCCCCAATTGATGGGCACCTCCTCAACTTCCAATTCCTTGCTACCACATAAAGAGCAGCTATAAATATTTTTGTACATGTGGGTCCCTTTCCCCCTTCCATGATTTCTTTGGGCAAAAGACCTAAAAGTGGGATTGCTGGGTCAAAGGGTATGCACAGCTTTATTGCCCTTTGGGCATAATTCCAAATTGCTCTCCAGAATGGTTGGATCAGCTCACAGCTCCACCAACAAGGCATTAGTGTTCCAATTTTCCCACAGCCTCTCCAACGTTTATTATCTTCCTTTTTTGTCATTTTAGCCAATCTGATAGGTGTCAGGTGGTACCTCAGAGTTGTTTTAATTTGCATCTCTCTAATCATTAGAGATTTAGAGCATTTTTTCATATGGGAATAGATAGCTTTGGTTTCTTCGTCAGAAAACTGCCTGTTCATATCCTTTGACCATTTCTCAATTGGGGAATGACTTGGATTCTTATAAATTTGATTTAATTCCCTATATATTTTATGTAATTGAATCTTATTGCACCCTAGGAAACTATGAATGTGAATAATCTAGAGAAGCCTGGGTAGACATATATCAATTGACACACAGTAAAGTAAGCAGAACCAGGAAAACAATAGAAATACTATTAATAGCTAGCATTTATATGGTACCTTCTGTGTGCCAAGTGCTGGACCTTTTAAATTATTATCTTATTTGATCCTCACAACTACCCTGGGAGTTAAGTGCTGTTATTATCCCTATTTTATAGTTGAGGAAACTGAGGTAAACAGAAGTTAAATGTCTTGTTCAGGGTCACCCAGTTAAGTAGTGTTTTCAGCCAGATTTGAATTCAAGTCTTCCTGACTCCAGCCCCATCACCTAGCTACCCTACAAACACTGCAACAATGTAAATGGAAAAGAAGGGAAAAAAGAAACTGGTTATTGTAGAACTATTTGTCTGAAGGATGAGAAAATTCACCACCTTTCCTTTTTTGCAGAGATAGGGGACTATGAAGTTAGGAGGCACAGTGCATAGAGAACTAGACCTGGAATCAGGAAGATCCAAGTTAAAATCCTGCCTCTAGATGTGTGACCCTGGGCAAGTCACTTGATTTCTCTCAACCTCAGTTTTTCCATTGTAAAATGGGAATAACCATAGCACCTATTCCCCAAGGTTGTCATGGGGATGACACGTGATATTTGTAAGGTGCTTTGCAAACCTTACAACACTACAGAGATGCTCGTTATTATTGTTATAACAATAGACCCAGTGAGTGTGTTGATTTTTGCCAAACTGCCTTTTACTCTCTTTCTTTTTTAGTCTTTGTTATAAGGAATAGATGACTATATAAGAAAGAGGGGAGGGATATATTTGGGAGTGAAGATGATGTAAAAACAAAAGATACCACTCCATATGGCTTTATTTTGAAGTGATTTACATTTTTGATATATTGTGTTTTCATCACCTTCATTCCCATAGCTATAAATACAAATTAATTTTTTAAAGCAAGAATTATTCTTCTTGGCTTCCGAGGTCAGAAACAAGGAGTGGGTGGGTGTTACAGCAAGGCAGATTTATCCTGGATGTCAGGAGAACCGTATAATCAGAGCTCTCCCATGGGCTCTGGTGGGTTCCATCTTAATGGGGGTCCCCAAGCCAAGTTTTTCCTGGATACTATGGAGGGGGTTTCTCTTGATGAAAGGGTGGCTTCTTTCACTCTGGAGACCCTTTGCAGCTCTGAGATGCTTTAAGCTGATGATTGACTTAAAAGACCAAGGTGATGAGCATTTGCTTTAGTCAAATCCCCCGGGGGTGAGTCTTCCCCATCTCCTCCATCCTCACCACAGTTCCCCATCTTTTTGATCTTGGCCTGTTGCTGAGTTTAGTTGCTTTCTCTGAAAGTCTGAGTCAGTGAAGAGAATGCAATCCACCTCACTTCCTGCCTCAGCATCATGTAACCAAGCAGTAGAAAGTCTAGTTGAATTGCATGGCAATACTGACCAAATTTTTCAAACCAGGGAGCAGTGGTCAATAGAATGAGAAAAGCACTGAGTTGGCACTCAGGAAGCATGAATTCTAGTCTCTTCTCTAGTAACCATTTGTGTGACCTTGCACAAGTTCCCCACATCGAATATAGTTTTTACTTTGGTTCATGGTGAAAGGGAGCTGGAGTAGATCATCTTTACTGCTCCTCCCAGCACTGACATTCCCTGTCCTGAGAATCCTCCAAGTTCTGAAATTCCCTATTCTTTGGGTTCTGTTTTCTGTGTCATAAGTCAGGACAGAGGATCCTCTGAGACAGATGTATGAGCAGTCTCCAAGCTCAGGGACCTCTGACAATATTCTGTTTGCACATAGACCTCTGGTCAACCTCCTGGGCTTATTTGTGTACAGGTCTTCTTTTACCACATTCTAAAGTCTAGGAGGGCAGAGACAGGATCTAATTCACTTCTGTATCCAGGTGAATCTGAATCCATCAGTCAGCAAACCCTCATGAATGACAGCATTGGACCTGAATCAAGAAGACCAAAGTTCAAATTCAGCCTCCCACACTCACTAAGTGTGGGTCAGGTTGTTCAGTTTCTAGTGTGAGCATTAACACCTCGGAAATTGGCAAATGGCATAAGTTCCAGGTAGATTTACATTTTTGTGGATTGACTAGACTTAAGAAAATGATGTAGAAAATCTTAAGAATGCAGATTAATATTTTTGGGCAGAGCAATGAGGGTTAAGTGACTTGCCCAGGGTCACACAGCTAGTGCATGTCAAGTGTCTGAGGCTGGATTTGAACTCAGGTCCTCCTAAATCCAGGGCCAGTGCTTTATCCATTGTGCCACCTAGCTTCCCCCAGCAGATTAAATTTTAAAATGTATCACGAATAAGTTTTTTTCAGCCAGTTGTTAAACATTTACCAGCCTATTTCTGTGTTCATGTGACCCTAGGCAAATTAATTAACCTCGATCTACCTCAACTTCCTCATCTTGAAGAGATGGATGATAAGGGAACTTCACTCTCAAGGTTGTTGTGAGAATAAAATGAAATGATGTTTGCAAAGTGTTTGCAAGCCTCAAAGGGCTATATAAGTTCTAGCTACTGCTGCTACTACTACTGCTACTGGTACTACTACTACTGCTACTACTACTACTACTGCTACTGCTACTACTACTACTGCTACTACTACTGCTACTGCTACTACTACTACTGCTACTACTACTACTGCTACTGCTACTACTACTGCTGCTACTACTACTGCTACTGCTGCTACTACTACTGCTACTGCTACTACTACTACTGCTACTGCTACTACTGCTACTGCTACTACTGCTACTGCTACTACTACTGCTGCTACTACTACTGCTACTGCTACTACTGCTACTGCTACTACTACTACTACTGCTACTGCTACTTCTACTACTGCTACTGCTACTTCTACTACTGCTACTGCTACTTCTACTACTGCTGCTAGTACTCCTACTCCTATTCCTACCACTACCACCACCACCATCACCATCACTACTGTCACTATTATTACTACTATGTGGAAGTTGTTATACTAAGCATTGGGATACAAAAGACCATAGAATTCTATAGCTATGACATTGGGAAAAAATACTGCATGTGGTTAAACTCTGCTGGTGAGTATGACTCCACTGGAAATGAAAAAGGAACATTTCTGGCAAAGATGAAAATGTAAAAGATTCTAGTCAAGCTCAGCTCACCTAAGACACTCAGATCAAACACTACAAGGGGCACTAGCTGAAGCAATGACAACTCCAGTCCAACTTATGCCTGAACGTGCTCAACAAATGATAATCTAGCCTCTGTTTCCCAGTAGGATGTGTTGGGAGGCAGCTGGTAGCACCATGGATAGAGCTCTGGCCCTGAAATCAAGAAGACCTGAAATCAAATCTGGTCTCAGACATTTCCTGGCTGTGTGACCCCGGGTAAGTCATTTAACTTCTCCAAGCCTCAGTTTCCTCATCTATAAAATGTGTGTAATAATAATTCCTTCTCGGAGTTGTTGTGTGGAGTGCTTAGTATAGTGCCTGGCACACAGAAGGTGCTTAATAAAGGTTTGTGACTTTACAATAAACAAACAAATGAATGAATGGAGTTTGTGACTTTACAAGTATCCCTATGAAATTCCATCTTATTCAGTTTGACCTTTGTCTGAGCCTGCCAAGGTCTTTCTAGATCCTAACTCCAGCATCAAAAAACATTTATTATCAAGCTGTGTGCAAGACCTTAACCCCACCTCTCCAGTGAACTAGCTCTCTCCCCTAGCCTTGTACTACCTATAAATTGGATAAGCAGCTCTGCCCTTTTCTCCTCAGCTGCCTTGTAACCTGACCCCTTCAGGTATCCTGCCTTGGGCTCAGAGATTGAGTTATATCTTAAACCCTTGAGGCCTTTTAGGTGCCTGAAATGTTGGGTCCATGGGTCAAGTGAGGCCAGGATAGAAGTAATGTTTCAGAATTACTTCAAGGATCCTACATTTCACTATTACTCCATCTTAAATATTTCTGCTCTGTCTCTGTCTGCCTCTCTCTCTTCCCCTCCCTCCTTTGCTCCTTCACACTCCCCACTCTCTCCCTATCCTGAGCAGCCCAATCTGGGCACCTCTCCAAGAAGTCTATCTGAAGCCAGGAAAATCTGCATGATCCATTTGAGGTCTGTCAGGGGAAAAGCCAAGTTCTAATTGGTTTCTATGCAAAGAGGAGATGGGGATGGAGTTAAGGTTAGCACCCATGTTGGGCTACCAAGAGAGGGAAGCAGAAGCCAGGAATTGAGGTAGAGAATAGGGCAGAGGGTTGTTCCAACTTCAGGGCTAGTGCCTTCTCCTGGGCTAAGGTTGTGAAAGAGTGCAGAGGAGGGGTTCAGAAACCAGCCATCCCATTCAGAACTGGGGCAGAGCAGACCAGACAGAACATGACCAGAGCTTAGCTGCCTCATCCGACTGTGAGAGGGAACAGAACATAGCTCTGGCACAAAGTACAAATGTAAGGACTGAAACTGAAGACATCTAAATCAGGAATAAAACTCCCAATACAATGAAGAAATACTATGAGTTTGGAGAAATTCAAGAAGTAAACTCAGAAGAGGGAGTAATAGGAGTAAGCCCACAATCAGAACAAATAGAGTGTCCAAAAAATAGTTTGGCTACAAGGACTCTAAGAGTGATGGATAAAAATGTAGCAAGAGATTAAAAGGACATGATAATTATTGAGGAAAAAATTGGAAGAATAAACAGCCTCAACTAGAAGCAGAGAATAAGACCCAAGCATTTGAATCCCTGACAATCAGAATGGAGCAAAAAGAATTCAGTGATTCAAGGAGGAGACAAAGAAGAAATATTAGAACAAAGTCAAAATACTGAAATAGCATAACATGTGAAGCATCTCTATCAAATTTAACTGACCTAGAAAAGAGAAGAGAGATAATTTAAGAATCATAAGCACCCTGGGGCAGCTAGCTGGCACAGTGGATAGAGCACCGACCCTGGAGTCAGGAGTACCTGAGTTCAAATTCGGCCTCAGACACTTAACACTTACTAGCTGTGTGACCCTGGGCAAGTCACTTAACCCCAATTGCCTCCCTAAAAAAAAAAAGAATCATAAGCATCCTAAAGTCATGACCAAATAAAAAACCTAAATAGTGTATTTTAGTTCACTAGTTTTTGTCATGTTTGACTCTTCATAATCCTGTTTGGGATTTTCTTAGCAAAGATCCTGGAGTACTTTGCATTTCCTTCGCCTCATTTTACAGATGAGCAAACTAAGGCAAACAGGGTTAAGTGACTTACTCAGGGCCACACAGGTAGGAAGTGAATGAGGCTGGATTTGAACTCTGGTTTTCCTAAATCCACTCTCTATCCACTGTCCTTCTCTGTATCCACTGTGTCATCTAACTGTATTTCAAGTGTGTATTTCAAGAACCATGAAAGAAAACTCCCCAGAAGACAGTAAAAATTCAAAAGATTTACTCATTACCTCTTTTTTTTTTGTGGGGCAATGAGGGTTAAATGACTTGCCCAGGGTCACACAGCTGGTAAGTGTCAAGTGTCTAAGGCCAGATTTGAACTCAAGTTCTCCTGAATCCAGGGTCAGTGCTTTATTCACTGCACCATCTAGCTGCCCCTACCCATTACCTCTTTTTTTTTTTTGCGGGGCAATGGGGGTTAAGTGACTTGCCCAGGGTCACACAGCTAGTAAGTGTCAAGTGTCTGAGGCCGGATTTGAACTCAGGTACTCCTGAATTCAGGGTCGGTTCTTTATCTACTGCGCCACCGCTGCCTTACTCACTACCTCTTAAAGAAAATTCCAAATGAAAAACACCACAAAGTGTGACAACCAAAATCCAGAATTGTAAACGAACACAAAAAAACCAATTTAGAAGTAGCCCCAAAGAAAGAATTCAAGTACTAGGGATCCACAGTTACGATGAAACAAAACTATGCTGCAACTATTTGAAATGAGAGTAAATGTTGGAATATGACATTCTAAAAGGCAAAAGATAAAAGTTTATAGATGGACACCAAGAATTCACTAAACATTTATTCTGTTCCATGCACTCTTCTAAAGTACTGAGGATATAAACAGAAGCAAAAAGAAAATTTGTCCTTAAGGAGCTTACATTCTAATAGGCAACCCATGAAAAGGAGCCTAAGGGGTTAGGAAGGAAAGTTCAGGAGAAGGAGTATGGTGCTGAAGTTTGCGACAGTCATAGCTAGATGAGGAATGAAGCATGGGTGACCTGAGCTTGTCCTCAAAGTAGAAACCTCAGAAGGAACTGAGAAAGAGGGGATATGATGGTGGAGGTAAACTCTAGGGTGAGAAGATCCCAGAAGCTGAGAGGTCAGAAGGCAGTCATTCCAAATCCCCTTAGATTTCAGTA
Organism: Dromiciops gliroides; assembly: GCF_019393635.1. NCBI lineage: Eukaryota > Metazoa > Chordata > Mammalia > Microbiotheria > Microbiotheriidae > Dromiciops > Dromiciops gliroides. Next base: position 6,704,757 of record NC_057861.1, read on the forward strand.
TCTCCAGTGATCATAGAAGGAGTAAAGAAAGAAAAACATATGGCCTAGATGTGGGTTTGTTCTATTTTATTGATTTGAATAAGAAAGAAAATTGAGGGAAAGAAAGGAACAAAGGTGGCAGAAAGAGAGGAACTATACAAAGAAAGATGAGGACTATATAAAAAAGAACCTCACTCTAATGTTGACCAGGCAAGTTGGGATTGAACATACATACTATACATACATACATACATATATATACATGCATACATCTACTTAAAGAGCTCTGAATAGAAATAAATTCAACATAAAAACAGGAATGGGGAGAGAAGAGACAAAAGCTTAAGAGGAAGGATAGAATTAGGAAAGGACTAAGCAAAACAAACTTTAGCTATGATCAGGAGACCAAAAGGAAGTAGGATTAAAAAGTAGGTCAAGGGCAGCTAAGTGGCAAAGCACTGGCCCTGGATTCAGGAGGACCAGAGTTCAAATCTGGCTTCAGACATTTCACATGTACTAGTTGTGTGACCCTGGGCAAGTCACTTAACCCTCATTAACCCACAAAAACCAAACCAAACCAAAACAAAAATGGGTCAGATCCAGTAATCAGGACCTGGGCTAGGTGAAGAATGAAGAGGCAGGAGGTACAAGCTTAGACCACTGCAGTTATACATTAGTAATGTTGATTTCATTTCCTTTTTTGTTATGTTCTTTTTAAAGACAGTATAAAGTGCAAGGAGAGAAAAAATTATAAGAGATTATGATGGAAGGAAAAACACAACTAATAATCAATCATAACCATTTGTGTGAATGGTATGAACTCCCCCACAAAATGGAAAACGATAGCAGACATGATTTCAAAGTAGAATCCAACAATTTTTTTTGGTGGGGCAATGAAGATTAAGTGACTTGCCCAGGGTCACACAGCTAGTGAGTATCAAGTGTCTGAGGCTGGATTTGAACTCAGGACCTCCTGAATTCAGGGCCGGTGCTTTATCCACTGCACCGCCTAGCTGCCCCCTCAACAATTTTTTTCCCCAAGAAACACCCATCTAAGATAAGGCAACAGCAAAAATAAATATGGTTAGACATTAGAAAGAAAGCTACATTATGTTAAAAGGTACTACAGATGAAAAAATAATTTCACTTCTTTATATATTTGCTGATTGGAATGGCATCTAAGTTTCTTGAGTTGTCAGGTCTAAAAAAGGTCAACACCAAGTGTCTAGCTCAGTACTGATGGCCCTTTCTATAGGTATCTAGACTGATCCTTGGAAAACAGACCCAATCCCTTTCCAGGGCCATATTCTAAGTCTTTTCAATATAGCAATACCTTCCACATCTTATATTCACTGGTACAGAACCTAAAGTCACTTCTGTACTGTGATGAGTCACCAGCATAGGACTAAGTACTTAAAGCAAAAGCTAATCAAACTACAGGAAGAAATGGACAGCAAGACTACAATATTCAGGAATCTCAGTGTTGCTCTTTCAAACCTAGACGATTCTAAGAAAAAGATATGGACAAAACCAGAAGCTAGATACATTAGATATGTTAGATATGATAGAACTTTGGTGATTACTGAATGGGAATCAAAAGTACTATACCAATTCTGAGATTTACATGGCACTTTACCCAAACTGACCATGTGCTAGGGCATAAAAATATATAAATATTGTTAAACATGAAATGTGTAAATATCACTAAGCATAGTTTTAGTTTATCACAAACCAACAATAACTATAATCAATAAGAGTAATTTTTTTGCAGGGCAATGAGGGTTAAGTGACTTGCCCAGGGTCACACAGCTAGTTAAGTGTCAAGTGTCTGAGGCTGGATTTGAACTCAGGTACTCCTGAATTCAAGGCCTGTGCTTTATCCACTGCGCCAACTAGCTGCCCCAATAAGGGTAATTTGAACAAAGGATTCCAACTTAAATGGAGATTAAGAATGTGTTGGGTAAATCATAGAAACAACAAATAATTTTATCAAAAGAATTACAACAAAGAGAAAGCCAAACAAAACTTTTGGGAGGAGCTAAAGCAGTCCTTAAGGGAAATTTTACTTCTATAAATACTTTCATCAACAAAAGAGAGGCAAAACAAACCAGTGATTTGGCACATATAGAGAGGTGGTAGGTTCTTCCTCCTTTAAGGGATTCAAGAAGAGACTGGAAAACTACTTTTCAGCAGTGATTCTTATCATGTATGGGTTGGACTAGATAACCTTCACCACTCTCAAAATCTATGATTCTGTGAACTAAAAACAAAGAAAAACAACAAATAAAAAAATCCCAACTACACACAAAGATAGAAATCCCTTTCTACTTTCCTCCCTCCCTTTCTCCACAAAGGGAACTAGACAAACTAGAATTCCTTCACAAGAGCTGGACTCTTTCTCCACAGCTGGCTCTCATTTCCATTTCTTTTTTTCTTTTTCTTTTTTTTTGTGGAGCAATGAGGGTTAAGTGACTTGCCCAGCGTCACACAGCTGGTAAGTGTCAAGTGTTTAAGGTCGGATTTGAACTCAGGTCCTCCTGAATCCAAGGCAGGTGCTTTATCCACTGTCTCATTTCCATTTCAAGATATTACTCCTTGAAATGCCAAGGATGACTCCTTTAATGACTGAAGCTAGCCAACTAGCTTTTTAAAGGCACCAGTTTTTGTGGGAAAACTGGGATGCTAATTCACTGTTGGTGGAGTTGTGAAAAGATTCAACCATTCTGGAGAGCAATTTGGAACTATGCCCAAAGGGCTATAGAATTGTGCATACCCTTTGATCCAGCAATACTACTACTTGGTTCATATCCCAAAGACATCTCCAAAAAAAGAGAGAGAAAGACCTATTTATACAAAAATATTTATAGCAGCTCTTTTTGTGGTGGCTAAAAATTGGAAATCAAAAGTATGCCCATCAATTGGGGAATGGCTAAACAAACTGTGGTATATGATGGTAATAGAATATTACTGTGCAGTAAGAAATGACAAACAGGATGACTTCAAAAAATCTTGGAAAGACATGTATGGAATGATGTATTGGAAAGTGAGTAGAACCAAGAGAATTCTATACACAGAGACAGCAATATTGTTCGATGATGAACTGTGAATGACTTGACTATTTTCAGCAGTACACTAATCCAAGACATTCTCAAAGGACTATTGATGAAACATGCTATCCACCTCCAAAAAAGAACTGATATTGATGGAACAGACTGAAGCAGGCTATTTTTCACATTCTTTCATTAAGTAACAAATATGGTGATGTTTGCATGATCATACATGTATAACCCATACTGGATTGTTTGCCACCTTGGGAAGGGGGGAGGGGAGGGAGGAAAGGAGGGATAGAGATTGGAAAAGAAAAATATAAATAAAAATGTTTAACTGTAAAAAAAGAGAGAAAAAGCCATCAGAGGTATGACTGATGCTTCATCGATTAGTGAGTAGGTTTATTATAATTCCATCAAGTTGATGGATAAACTTCTTTATAACTACTAAACAGAGTAATGGAACATAAAAATATTTTCTTAAAACCTATTAATGAGCCATTCCCTGTTTCACACCCTTCACTGCCTGGAAAGAGACCACTCAGGATGTGAGCTATTCAGAGTTTCACATCTTTTCCATGGTGCCAAGTAATACACTCAAACTTTGAAAGATCCATGCTTTTTACAAGGTGAAAATATGACATCTCCAAGTCCAAAAGGGGTGCACCCTTTTCAGGGTGCAAATGTTAATCAATTCATCAGTTGAGTCCCTCACATGATTAAGGTTCCCATGGTAACTTCTGACCTCAAACTGATAAGTAATTTCAGAGTTCTTAAGCAATGAAATGGAACACTTTTAGGTGTTAACAAGATCAAGGGGTGGCCATCTCTATATAGAGAGGGAGGAATAAAGTTGGTCATAGGAGCTGAATAGATTGAGGAACTTGGGAGGTCAAGGTTCCATTCCCTAGGACATTTAATGATTTTATCTATGACTGTGGTACAGATTCCACAAAAGTGGGAGTGATGTACTCAACAATAGTGTTGGAAGGAAAAATCCACTACCATAGGTTGGAACATTTGGTTAAATCTGTGTGTGTGTGTGTGTGGGGGCAATTGGGGTTAAGTGACTTGCCCAGGGTCTCACAGCTAGTGTCAAGTGTCTGAGTCTGGATTTGAACTCAGGTCCTCCTGAATCCAGGGCTGGTGCTTTATCCATTGCGCCACCTAGCTGCCCCACATTTGGTTAAATCTTACAAAATTTTATCACTATTCAGTTTAATAGGGAGTCCAGCACTGGGGAGAAAGGAGCAGGATCCAAAATTAACTTCACAAGTAGGAGATGAGTGAGACATAGACAATAGTTTTCAGAAAACATGAGATCAGGGGGTTGGGGAGCCCAGGGAAGGAGGACTTAATAGACTAGAAGCCCAATAGAAGGAAGTAGTTCAATAAGACAGCAAAAAATGGAAAGATTAGGTTTCCTTAGGATATTGAAGTGTCCAGAATCAAGGAGGCAGTGTTATTACTGGGTTCTGCCCTAATCAGACCACAATCCTGGATCCTAAAGGAAGAACTTTGATAACCTTGTGGCATTTTGGGTAGGGCAACCAGGCATCAGTGGTGAAAATGGGCATATTTAGACCACAGAAGAGAAGACTTAGAGGCAATTATGTAATCATTTAAAAATTTTAAATCTTTAAGTACTGACCAGGCTTATCAAGTCATGGAGTCTTAGAGTCATACATAGAAAAAGAGCTGGAAAAAACCTCAGAAGCCATCTAGCCCAACCCTCTCCTTTTACATATGAGAAAACTGAGGTACAGAGAGGGGTTATGGGATCCTATATCTAGAATTAGGAGTGACTTCAGAAGCTATCTAATCTAACCTCCTTGTTTTACTGATGGAAGAGGTTTTTTATTCTACTTGGCTCCAGAAGCTAGAATTAGGATCGATGGAAGCAACTTATAGAGAGATAGATTTAAGATCCTCTTTTGGGGGGGCGGGCAATGAGGGTTAAGTCACTTCTGCAAGGTCACACAGCTAGTAAATGTCAAGTGTCTGAGGCCGAATTTGAACTCAGGTCCTCCTGAATCCAGGGCCGGTGCTTTATTCATTGTGCCACCTAGCTGCCCCGATTTAAAATCCTCTTAAAGAAAAATTTCCTAGCAATTGGCAGTGTCTGCTAAGTGCTTTATAAATAAATCAGAATGCTTGATGCACAGTAGGTACTTAATAAATGGCCAATCCCTTCACCTCCACTCTTCAAGAGAAAGTAAGCTAAACCATATTGAATAAGGGATTCTGGGTCAAGTGAGGGTTGGACTACACAGTCTCTGGAACCTCTTCCCACACAGAGATTCTGTGATTCTGTATCTCCTGAGTAACCCCTATCCGTAGTACAAATGTTGTTTTAGTGACATTAGAAGAGATCTCTGCTGCCACCTGTTGGGTACTGTAAGTATTGGCTTTGTCTTTTCTGTGCCTATACTACATAACTTTAGCATAATTTTTTATTTTCATACATAGTGGGTAGCATGGACAGTACTCTAGAAGAGTAATGTAGAACAGAACTAGATCATGTGGCTCAATCCCTAGAGTTAAAAAAATATTTTGTTCAGTCATTCACTTGTGGCTGACTCTTCCTGACCCCATGAACCTTGGCATGCCAGGCCCTTCTATTCTCCACTATCTCTGGAACTCTGTTCAAGTTCCTGTTCATTGTTTCCATGACACCACCAAACCATCGCATACTTTTCTATCCCCCTTCCTTTTGTCTTCAGTCTTTCTCGACATCAGGGTCTTTTCCAATGTGTCCCATCTTCTCATTATGTGGCCAAAGTATTTCAGCTTCAGTATTTGACCTTCTAGTGAATGACCTGCATTCATTTCTTTAATCATTGACTGATTTGATCTTTTAACTAAACAAGGAACTCTCAAAAATTCTCATCTATCACCACAATTCAAGAGTCGATTCTGCACCATTCAGCTTTCCTGATAATTCAACTCTCACAGCCATACATTGCTACTTGAAAACCATGGCTTTGACTATATGGACCGTTGTCAGCAAGGTGGTGTCTACTTTTTACTGTGCTATCCAGATTTCCCATTGCTTTCTTTCTGAGCAACAAGCTTCTTTTAATTTCATGGCTTCAGTCACCACTATCTGCAGTGATCTTTGAGTCCAAGAACATAAAATCTGACACTTCTTCCATTTCTTCTTCCTCTATTTGCCAGGACATGATGGAACCATTTGCCAAGTTTTTTTTATGTTAAGCTTTAAGCCAGATTTTACACTCTCACCTTTTACCCTCATGTAGAGGCTTTTAAATTCTTCTTCATTTTCTGCCATCAGAGTGGCATATCTGCATATCTGAGATTGTTGCTATTTCTCCCAACAACCTTAATTCTGGCTTTTTGCTCATCTAACCTAGCATTTTGCACGATGTACTCTACCTACAACTGTGACAATTAAAATATGAGAGACTTAGTTTCTGAGTAATTTAATAATTTTATTAATAGGCTGGCAGGTTATTAATAAAAGGTCCATGGCTGTCTCTCTCAGACCAAATACCCCTAATGGCAGTGGGATCACAGCTTAAATGCCCTTCAGAGAGGAAGTGTTCCAGAGGGATGCCTAATCACCTCTGATTGGTCAACTTAATTTGGAGGTAGGCTATATTAAAATGGAGGGCTAACAACCTTGGGCTAACTACTGAAAGAATGCATATCCTCTTTCAAATAGGTGAATAGCCTTTCTGGCTAAACTAAAGGTCTATGTCCTTAATAAGACACCATGGGGGGAGGGCAGCTAGATGTTGCAGTGGATAAAACACCAGTCCTAGATTCAGGAGGACCTGAGTTCACATCAAACCTTGGACACGACACTTACTAAGTGTGTGACCCTGGACAAGTCACTTAACCCTAAAAAAAAGACACAATGGGAATCTTTATCCCAGACCAAATTTTTATGACCCTTAAAAACTTATCAAGATTCCTAGAGGTTTATAGCACTGACCAGGACCAAGGAGAGTTAACTTTATTTTATCAAGAATGACTCTGAAATGGGGGAAGTCAGGATTGAATGTCTAAGATATTCGTTACAAATAATAGTTTCTCCCATGAGTTAAATAAACATACAGCCTTGTTGTACCCCTTTCCAATTTCAAATCAATCAGTTGTTCCATGTTCAGTTCTAACATCGCTTCTTGGCCCTCATACAGATTCCTCTGGAGACTAGTAAGATGAGCTGGTACTACCATCTTTTTGAGGACTTGCCCCATTTTGTTGTGATCAATGAAGTCAAAGGCTTTAATGTAGTCAATAAAGCAGAAGTAGATGTTTTTCTGGAACTCCCTTGATTTTTCCATAATCCAACGAATGTTGGCAATTTGGTCTCTAGTTCATCTGCCACTTTGAAAACCAACTTGGTGCCATACCCATCAGATTACCTAAAAATTATTTTATAGAGCTAGAAAACAATAATAACAAAATTCATCTGGAAGAACAAAAGGTCAAGAATATCAAGGGAACTAATAAAAATGCATAGGAATGTGGGCTAGCCTTACCAAATACCATAAAGTGGCAGTCATCAAAACTATTTGGTACTAGTTAAGAAATAGAGTGGTGGATCAATGGATACTATTGTGCTATAAGAAATGATGAGCAGGCAGATTTCAGAAAAGCCTGGAAAGACTTAAGTGGACTGATGCTGAGTGAAGTGAGCAGAACCAGGAGAAAATTATACACAATAACAGCAACATTGTGTAATGATCATCTGTGATAGATTTCGCTCTTCTTGGCAATACAGTGATCCAAGACAATTCCAAAGGACTCAAGATGGAAAATGCTCTCCACATCCAGAGGGAAGAACTGTGGAATATGAATGCAGATTGAACCATACTGTTTCTACTTTTTTTGAGGTTTTCCCCTTTTGTTCTGATTCTTTTTGCACATGACAAATGCAGAATATGTTTAATATGATTGTACACGTATAATCTATGTCAAATTGCTTTCTGTCTTGGGGAGGGAGAAAAATTTGAAACTCAAAATCTTATAAAAACAAATGATGAAAACTATCTTTACATGTAACTAGAAAATAATAAAATACTTTTATGATTAAAAATAAAGTAACATATATATTACATATATTATATATATATACATATTATATGTAGGGGTCTTCTATGGAATATCAAGATGACCAAGAACTATATTATTCCAGAAATTAGAGCAATTGTAGCATATGAGTAAAGAGGAATCATTTAGAGGGTGTGTGAGAGAAAGAGAAACCTTGGTTCTGGCCTCATCCTAGGTCTCCTTCTCCACCCTCTTTGGCTGGAGGATTATTTGAGTTTTGAAAGATCCAGATGTATTATCAGTTTCCTAGCATCATCCCCTTCTTTCCCCAAACAACAGCACTTGGATATGATGCAGGGAGACATATTTTCTTCAACAAGATGAGCAGAAAAGGAGTAACACCATGCTCTTAGCAACCAGCAGTTATGTTTTTCCCACATGGTCTCTAAGCTTGAGCCCACTTCCCCTTGGATTATGTATATACAAATGGGAGAGTTTATCACAAAATTAGGAAAGGGAGGGGTTTTGAGATAACTGCTCCTACTGTATCACCTTAATAAATGCTACTTTCTAAAAGCTACTTATAACTAGCATGGATGTGATGTAATCAGTAAAGACTGATTATGTTACAAACTCTTTTATGTACATGGTTATCACCTGGTCCTCCCAACAACCTTGTTAGATCATGCTAGCATTATTTTTCCCCAGGGCAATGAGGGTTAAGTGACTTGCTCAGGGTCACACAGCTGGTAAGTGTCAAGTGTCTGGGGTCAGGTTTGAACTCAGGTCTTCCTGAATCCAAGGCTGGTGCTTTATCCACTGTGCCACCTAGCTGCCAAGACTGATTATGAATAACAAGCCAAGATGCTACTAGAATTAATAGAAAACTAAATTCACTTGTAACTAATAATCTTGGAGAGAAGTATGCCAGTGGGGGATTGTGAGCCACAGTACTCCCTAGAACTCTGAGAAGACATAGTAGCCATACTCTAGGGACTCAACTCAGTAGAACAAGTATGAATTACAGTATATACTATTTCAAAAGCTTTCTGGTCCTCTAGAAATTGGGAAATAAATGATATTATAAAATGAGATGGGGGTTCAGTCATTGTGATGAATTATGATTGACTGTTGGGAATCTTCACATGCTTAGAGTAGATAAAATCTGAGCTGAGACACAGAGGACTGTGGGAGCCAGGCAAGTCCTTTTTTGTGTACATACAAGATGAAAAAAAGGGAACTCAGGGCTGAGAGTACTCTATCTTCTTTGCACATATGTAAACTGAACTGAAGCAATTCAAGCTCTGAGCACCATCTGATGGCATATCCAGAAATTGAACCCTGAGCTGCTTTTCCCCGCACTGCCCTCCTTAGGAAACAGGCAGAGGAAGCAATGGTTGCAAAACATCTCCTCCCTGCCCACCCCAACACTACCTTGTGTGTAAACTCACCTGTCATGCTAATGTACTCACGTTCACTTACTAATTTTGCTGATGCACTCAGTAAACCAGGCTCAAACATGGTCAAAAACATTTCATTTGATGGACAACAAATATACAATCCTTCCAGCCTCTAAACATGTGGCAAGTATAAAAGGTGAACTTATGAAAAATAAAAGGAAGCAGCAAAAAAAGAGGGTCATATAGCCAGGCAGTGCCAGAGGCAGGATTTAAGTCCTGCTCTTTCCTTTGTTACCAGACTCTCCCTTTTTTCTAATAATAAGCATCTTTATTTATAGTTTTGAGTTGCAAATTTTATCCCTCCTTCCCTTCTTCCCTTCCCCGCTCCCTGAGGTGGTAAGCATTCAGTTACAGGTTATATGTGTGCAATTATGTAAAACATTACCATATTAGTCATTTTGTGCAAGAAAACTTGAGTAAAAGAAGAAAATGAAAGAAAGATAAAATAGCAAGCTTCAGTCTATGTTCAGTCAATACCAGTTCTTGCTTTGGAGGTGGATAGTATGCTTCATCATTAGTCCCTTGGGATTGTCTTGGATCATTTTATTGCTGAGAATAGTTAAGTCATTCACAGTTCTTAGCCAAACAATATTACTGTCTCTGTGCACAATGTTCTCTTGCTTCAGCTCACTTCACTATACATCAGTTCATACAAACCAAACTGTCTCTTGTGTTAGAAATGGAAGGACCCTTCAGAGAACACCCAGCCAAAGAATCAGAATTTGAGAGGTGGAAGAAGCCTCAGAGGCCACCGAGTCCAATCTACATGGGAAAGGGATCTCAATAATAATATGACTAGCAAGTAGTTGTCTCTCCCTTTCTTAAATATTGCTTCTTCAAAGGGAAGTTGCCAAGGTAGCCCATTCCCCTTTGGGACAGCTCTAATTGTTAGGGTTGACCTTGGAAGGACACTTCTCCAGTGACTTCATTTTACAGGTGGAGAAATTGAGGCCCAGAGAGGGGAAAGAGCTTGCTCAAGGTAACCCAGAAAATTACTGGCAGAGCCAGTATGTGTCCAGATTCTGAGTCTCAGGATCACCAACTACCCCAACTTTTCTGACAGTTATCACGCATGCTTTCTCTGATGCCTAGGGCTAAAATGCAATTGATCTCCTGGAAACCAGTCTCTAAATCTGTGCATCCTCAGGTACTGTTTTGTTTTGATCTTCATCTTCCCAGCACCTAGTACAATGGTAGGTGCTTAATCTTCAGGGAAACTAAAGTGGCCTTTCCCCCTTGTTTTAGGGAGTGTTAGTATGTTCACCTTTCTTCACTTTGCTTCAAACATAATTTAGCAATGAGAATAATATTTTCATTTGTATAGGCTCTAACTACAAATACGTACACTTGTATTCTTAGTTATGGTTTACAACTGTATTCCTTTCTCTTCCCCTCTCCCATGACAATGCAGCATGGAATCCAATGGATGAAGAAGGGATGAGAGGCTGTCCTTCAAGAACCTGATCTGCAGCAGAGGGCCAACTGCAAAGAAAACATGGCAAAAGACATCTACAGTCAGGAGAATGGTGCCATTGCTGTTGACAATATCTCTCCAAAAGGGCTTCTCTTATGTGTCTGTCAGCTTCATCTTGAGGGCAGTGTAATGATTGGAGTGATGCCACCTGCTGGAGAGTTACTGTAGGAAAGCTCCGCCATGAGGAGAAGACATCTGAGGGCAAGCCATGTGGCTTTTCTTTGGTGTCAGGAAGTGATGTTTTCTTGTGGGTATTGTCTATCAAAGCTACCAGCCAATTAGCTTGGAGCTGTGTGTGCATGTGGATGGGGGATGTTCCCAGTTTCACAGGAGGCTTCTGGGAGGAAGGAGGAAGCATTGGGTCCTTTTTGTTCCTCACCTCAACATGGCAGGTTGGATGATGGGGGCTCTTAGAAATAGTTAGATTTTTACCTTTCTCTCTGATCCTAATGCTCCTTAATAAATACTTAAACACTTAAATACTTTTGCTAAAGCTTATAATTTATTGGTGACCACTCATTAGATTTTAGATAGTATAGCTAGAATTTTAGCCCCTTACAGAAGCTTCCTCCTCCTTGGTCAGCTTGGGCCCCTTCTACTGGTCCAGTCCACAGAACATGTCACAGGCCTTCTTAAAGCAGCTGTTATCCTCTTGTAGGACTTCTGTGTCAAAGAAACCCAAGAGAATTATGGGACCAAGGGGGCAGGGGAATCTGAAAATAGCAAAAAGATAGTCAGTCTCCTATAAAGAGGGCAATATACCTTCTAGTCATCAGCTGTCCCAAAGATGACTTTCTCCACACTCTTTTACAGAAATGAAAATGATATAAAATATCTTCAGTAATATGTTCAACTTGTCACAGTGAGGTCAGCAAAAAGGAGTGGCAAAAGCCTGGATTTGGGGGCAGAATCCTTGGGGTCCTATGTGGGCAATGATACTTGCACTTGTTGTGATAAGAAAATGAGATAACAACAGTGAGAGCCAACATTTCTTTAGGAATTTTAATGCTTTTGAAGGGCTTTACATTGTTTCACTCTATACTAACAGCAACTCAGTGACGTAGACACTATGACTCCCATTTTGCAAATGAGGAATCCAAGGCTGAGACAGGTAAAGCAACTTGCCCATAGTAACATGGTGGGTAAAAGCAAAGGGCAGGATGTGAAGCCAGTTCTCTTGAATCCAATCCAAGCACTCATGTGGTAAGGTATTTACAGTCATAAAGAACTTTGTAAATATTCTGGGGCCTTTTCTCTTTGTTTCCAGATGCAGAAATTCATTTGTGTAGTGAATCCCCAGTGATGAAATGCCCTCTACCAATGAATATTAGCACCTTGTCCTGCAACATAAGATCTTGGGGAATTGACAAAGGCACTCAGATGTTAAGTGACTTGCCAAGAATCACATCACCATCATGTGACAGGGGCAAGACTTGAACCTAGGTTGTCCTGATGCCAAGGTTGGCCCTTTATACCCTATGCTACTACTGAGAATCTTTTTTTTTTTGGCAGGGCAATGAGGGTTAAGTGACTTGCCCAGGATCACACAGCTAGTAAGTGTCAAGTGTCTCAAGCCAGATTAGAACTCAGGTCCTCCTGAATCCAGGGTCTGTGATGTATCTACTGTGCCACCCAGCTGCCTCCTGAGAATACTATAGATGTTAGTACTGATGACTTCTTTAATCCTCCACTAATGTCCTAACAAGCTCTCAAAGTCTACTATAGTGGAGTATAAGCTCTGGCAGTTCCTTCCAAGCTGGAGAGGACTAGAGAGATTAAGTTTGGACAGATTTCCCCAAACTAGAGGGTGCCAAAGTCTCCTTCAACACTAAAACCCGTGAGCCTAGGATGCCTTCAAGTTATTTGTGAAATGTTGGCAAAAATGGCTCTAAATCCTGGAGAGTGCTTGAAGGTGTCTGGGAAGCTGTCTGTGGTTCTGAAACCAAAGCACTGGTCTCCTAGAGCAGACTAGGTATACAAGGGCTTCAAGGTAATGAATTTATAACAAGTGAAAAGTTTTTGTTAACGCTTTCTAAAAATACATGTATATGCTCATTCATGATACTAATCTCTCTTCTCTGGCTCATTAAATTAGACTGTATTTTGTTAGCTGTGTGACCCAAGGTTACACTCTCCATTCTGAGAATGATATTTGTCAATAGACATGTGGGCAAGCAGAACAGCTGATGGACTCTTATCACTATGACAAAATTGCCGAATGGTTCTATATACTGTTCAGATGCCTGGTTTCAGAACCGTGGACAGCTCCTGAATTCATTCTAGAGTGCTCCAGTATTCATAGGCAATATTGTTTGAATTTTACAAGGAAATTACTATTGGCTCTTATGTTTCAACATTGATTAGGTGATTGGGGGAAAGGGGAAGAATTTATGTGTTCTAAAATATTTATAGCAGCAATTTGTGGTGGCAAAGAACTAGTAATGGGGGATGCCCTTCAATTGGGGAATATCTAAACAAGTTGTATTATTATGATTGTGATATAATACTATTGCACTATAAGAAGTGATGAACCAGTTGACTTTAGAAAAACATGAAAGAAAAATGATGAAAAGTGAAATAAACAGAACCAAGAGAATGGTATACACAGTAACAGAAATATTGACTTCACAGAACAACTTTGAATGACTAATTTATCTTGAGTACCATAAATACTCAAATCAACTACAGAGGACCTATGAAGAATGATACTATCCACCTCCAGAGAAAGAACTTTTAAATAGAAGCATGTATAGTATAGTTTTATATCTATCTATCTATCATCTGTCTGTCTATTGATCTATCTATCTATCTCTCCATATGTGTGTATGTATGTATGTATGTATTTGGGTCTAATGGTAAGCCTTCTCTAGGGTGATAATTAAGATATGTCACTTTACAAACCTTACAATGCTATATAAATGTTATATAAATGACTTAATAATAATGAAAACAAATATATTTATAATAATAATAGGCAGAAACATAAAAACCTTGCTTTGAAGTTAGGATGACCTGAGTTCTGATTTTGCCTCTGATGAACTGGCTGTGCGACCCTGGACAAGCCACTTAACTTGTTAGAGCTATAGGACTGATGCCAAGAGAGCCATAGCATAAACACAATGGAAAGTTGATCTCATTCCATGGTACTTGTGATAATTGTGGGCTTCTCTCTGACACAACTTCACCTCCCTTAGGGCAGGCCATTCTATGTTGACATAGCACTAGTTGTTAGGCCAGTTGTCCTGATATCAGACACCATTGCTCCTGGTTCTGCCCCTGGGGTCAGACAGAATAAGACTAATCCTTGGTACTTTTCAGCCTTACAATGTTGTATAAATAGGAGCAAAAGAGGCATTGTGGCTAGGGAGCAAGAGAGACCTGTGTTCAAGTCCTCTCTCTGACACATATTGGTTATGATGAGTTAGTGAATATTTCAATGACCTAGTGCAGAGGTCTCCAAAGTGTTGGATATGGACTAACCCTAAGGTTAAAGGCCTAACCCCTCTGATTATTTAACCAATCAGAAGGTGAGGTTGGGCACATCCCACTCCCCACTTCCCAAAACCCACTTCTGAAACCCACCTGGAAGGACTTACATAAACTGATGATGAGTAAAGTGAGCTAAACCTGAAGAACATTATACATAGTAACAGCAATATTGTGTGATGATCAGCCATGATAGAATTAGCTCTTCTCAGCAATACAATGATCCAAGACAATTCCAAAAGACTCATGACAGAAAATGCTTTCCACATCCAGAGAAATAACTATGGAGTCTGAATGCAGATGAAGGCAGACGATTTTCACTTTTTTTGCTTCATTTTTTCCCTTATGGATTTTCCTTTTTTGTTCTGACTTTTCTTTTACAACATGAATAATATGTATTGTCCAACCTCTAGCAGATTTCTTGCTGTCTTGGGGGTGGGGGAGGAAAGGGAGGGAGGGAGAAAACTTTGGAACTCAAAATCTTACAAAAATGCATATTGAAAATTGTCTTTACATGTAATGTAATTGGGAAAAAATAAAATTCTATTAAAATAAAAAAATAAAAATAAATCAAACCTGGGAATAGTATATAATCTCTTTGATATTTTACTTAGTCTCTGGTAATAATTTTAAAATTTGTTTCAGTATTTATTAGGGATATTGGTCTAGAGATTTTTCTACATTTTTTCTTTCCCTGATTTAAGAAGCAAGGCCATATTTGCATCATAGAAAAAAATGGTCAGATCCCTTATTTTCCTATTTTTGTAAAAAGTTTGTGTAATATTGGAATGAATCGTTCTTTGACTATTTGACGAAATCACTTTTAATTACATTTGGTCATACTTTTTCCCCTTTCATTTATGGCTTGTTCAATTTCTTTTTCTGAGATTGGGTTATTTGACTTGTTTATTTTTTGTTCTGTTAATCTGGGTGTTTTATTTTTATTTTTTTTGGTAAAAATTCATTTATTTATTTTAAGTCATCAGTTTTGTTGACTTATAATTGGGCAACATGAAACTTCCAACTGGGACAAACCACTTCCTACCTCCTCTATAGGTTCCCCAACTGAACATGAGACCACAACACTGCCAGGTCTGTCATAATTCACAAGGATACAGCAGGTCTAGCAATTGGTGGCTAGGCTGACACAAATCCTCAACCTTGAACTTCTAATCATCTATAAAACCCTCTCTTGATCCTGCCCACAAGCTATCATCCCATATCTCTCCTCTTCTCAGCCTTGAAAAAGTTATTTTTATTGGTACATCCATGATACTCTCCTCTCTTCTAAACTCTTGGCAATCTCACTTCAACTTCAGCACTCAACCAAAATAACTCAACAAACTCTAGTGGCTCCCTATTACCTTCAGCATCAAACAGAAAGTCCTATGGCATTTAAAGCCCTTGATAACCTGGTTCCTTCCTTCCTTTCCAGTCTTCTTAAACTCTATTCCCCTCAATGAATTCCATGATCCAGCCATACTGGCCCACTTGCTGTTCCTTACACACGACACTCCATTCCCTCTCTTTGCCTTTGCACTGGCTGCTCCCCATGCCTGAAATGCTCTCCCTTCCAACCTCAAATTCTTAGAATTCCTGGCTTCATTTAAGACTTAGTTCAAGATCACTTCCTATACAGGAAGCCTTCCCTGATTTCCCCTCACTCTCTCAGCCCTAATTGTTGACGGCACTCCCTCTAAGGTAACCTTCCATATATTCTGTATTTATTTTGTATGTTATATGAAGTTGATGATAACCCAAAGGACATCAGAAGGACACACTATGGGCGGGAGGAGGCTACAGCTTATAATTCATGATTAACTATGATCAAGATATCATTAATGATATGAATGATTGGAAAAGGAATTGAGCAGGTCATGTATCCAGGGCAAAGCATGATGCCCAAAGGTACCTGTGGGATGGTGAAGGGACCAGAGGGAGGAAAAGCCTCTAGTACCTTAGATAAGTAGGCCTTCCATGGAGGATTTACAGGAGGATGTGGACAAGAACTACGTGACACATATAAACAACAAAGAAGCATTTATTGCTTGATCAATAAGGAGACCAGAATGGGCTATGATCAGCCTCAGAGGAGAGAGTGCACACTTGGATATAGTCCATCCAAATTATCAGAGTATTGAAGGATTTTATGGATTTCAGATTTATTTGAGATAAGAATTTTCATGGCACCACAGATCCTATATTTAAAACATGATGTGGGGGAGCCCTCACCTTAATATAATGGCTGATTTTTTTTCATAGAACCTCATAACTGGATGATAGTTATTGATTCTAAGACATTATTCTTCCTGGGTCACAGAATTAGTTTGGATAGATGGGAGTGTCCAATAGGCAGATTTAGACTTGATATGAGGCCAAAATCTTCCTCCTGTTAGAGTTGTCCCAAAGGCTGCTTTGGTCAGTAGTGAGTTTCCCATCACTGGATGTCATGAAGTAGAAGCTGGATGAGTCAAGGAGGGTGTAGATAGGATTCTTGATCCGGTATGAGCTGGACCAGATATCTTGGAAAGCTTTTTTAGCCCTGAGATTCTGTGAAACCCTTTTTAGACACACTCTCTCTCTGTCTCCTTCATCATTCCTCTCTTCCTTTCTTTCTTTTTTCCTTCCCTCCTCACCAGTTTTCAATTATGCCTATTTACTGCCCTTCCACAGCCCAGTGAAGGGCTAAGAGGGAAAAGGAGGGTTGGTTTTCTAAGCTTGGTTGTCCCTGCTCTGAAGCCCCAGGCAGGGCTCAGGCAAAATAAGCATGGTAGAAGACACCCACAGTCATGATCAAGATGGCGTTGACATTCACCACGTTCCTCCAGAAGGGTTTTTCAGATGTATCTGTCAGCTGCTTCTGCATGGCAGCCTGCTCCTCCTTGGTCAGCTTGGGGCCTTTCTTTGTATCCAGCCCACAGAATGCATTCCAGATCCTCTTAAAGCACCCTTGTGATTCCTCTGGGCCATCTGGAGGAAAGGGAAGAGAGACCGGCAGTAAGGAAATGTGCTCATAATGTGCATTTCTACAGGGCATTTAAAATGAGCAAAAAGCTTTACCAGGTTGTCATTTGCATCTCACAAAAGTGCTGGGATGTGGGCAAGACAGATATTTTATGCCCATTTTGCAGATGAGGAATCTGAGACTCAGAGAGATAAAGTGATTTCTCTATGGTCACACAGCTAATGGATGTGAGAGACAGGATTCAAATCCAGCTCTCTCTGCCTCCAAGAAAAATATGCTAGCCAATGTCTCCTGCCATAGTGAGTTATAAAGGTGACTGAGAGGGAGCTGGTTTTCTGGCAAGTGATCAGACTCCAACAGAAACAATAGTTGTTCCCTGATAGCACTAAAGACAGCAACTAGAGACAATAAGTCTGAAGGGAAAGGGTCCTCCAGAGAACACTGCAGACCTCAGGAATCTCAGGATCCTGGTTAGAGTTTGTACCACCAGAGAAGAGATTTACACCATAATGCCAGAAGGAAAAGGGGGCTTCCATTTTCAAGATGGCCTTGATCAATGCACAAGGGGGCCCTGAGTCCTACTAAGGACAAATTTGTCTCAGTAGATGGGAAGGTGTCCTGGCCAGTTTGTCAAAAATATAACCCCTTGATGGAAGGCAGGGTGTCTGAGAGTCCAGGGGAGCTGGGAACACAGCAAGACAAAAGGATAAAGTGCTGGTCTTGGGGTCAGGAAGGTCTGAGTTCAAATCCAGCCTCAGACTAGCTGTATGACCCTAGACAAGTCACTTCACTCTGTTTGTCTCAGTTCCTTATCTCTAAAATGAGCTAGAAAAAGAAATGTCAAACCACTCCAGGATCTATCTTTGCAAAGAAAATCCCCAATGGAGTCACAGATTTGGATATGACAAATGACTCAACAATCACAACAAAACTGCCATGTTTAAAAAATATTAAAAAAATTAAACATCACCTCCTTCCACCTGGTCTCCAGCTTCCTCTTGTCCATATTGCTCAGGATTCAGGTCAATGCGTTCTTCCTCACTATTGCGGAGAGCCCAGCAAAGGCGGTGCAGCTGTCCAGAGAACACAGGCAGGAATTAGCCCTGTGACCATGGCAAAGAGCACCTCTGTCCACCAAAGATGTTAGAATGAATCTCTCAGATCAAGTGCTGCCCACCTCCAGGAAGCCTGCTTTAATTCTTTCCCAGCTCTATGTTCTAAGGGCCCTCCAGCTCTAGCACTCAATGTTCTAAAGTCTCTTCTAGATCTGACATTCTACGTTCTAAGAATCCTCCAAGAGCTCACATTCTGTGTTCTCAAGGCTCTTTCAGATTTGATATTCCCTGTTCTAAGACTCTTCCCAGATCTGACAATCCCTGTTCTAGGGCCCCGTTAAGCACTGGCATTCCTGTTCTAAGGTCCCCCTTAGCTATGGCATTCTACATGCTAAGGCCCCTCCCAATTTTGACATCTTATGTTCTACAAAAATTTTCCTGACTTCGAGATTCAGTTTACCTTTTATGACTTCTTTCTCTGGTTCCTAGTTTTGCCCTCCGGGGTAAAATAAAACAAGTCTTATCCATCTTCCATGTGGCAGTCCTTAAATTCTTGAGGACCTCTAAAATGTCTCTCCTCTACCTCACCCCCAAATGATCTCTTTTCCTAGTTCCATATTCTCAGTCCTTTCAACATACCAGCATTTGAGACATGAACTTCAAGCCCTCTGGCACCCTGTTCATCTTCCCCTAGATGATCTGTTCTTTATCCACATTCTATCTAAAATGGGTCCCCCATCACTGACCACACATTCCAGGTTCAGTCCCAGATACAATGAAGACTAAAAATGACAGCTTTCTTGGCAGTTGGACCAAGCCACTGCCTCATAGAGGGCTTTCAGTTCACTAAAGCAACCCCCCCAACTTTTTCGGAGCATGCCTCCCTCCTCTGGTACTCATGAAGTTGGTCTCTTGAACCTAAGTGTGAAATTTCACACTTAACTCTACTACATCGCATCTTATTATAGTCTATCTCTGACATGCTATGGTTTGAAATGCTCCCTCTCTTTGAGAGTCTAGGATTATGTGACTCAAAGTCTTCCTGATCCAGGTTTTATAGCTAAGATAGAGGCCAGGAAAGGGGCATGAATCCATGATGAGTAACGGCAAACATACTTACATGTATGTCAGGAATGGGTTTTGTCATTAGGGAGATACCAAGTACAACCAAGGCTGTCAAGGTGAAGAGGACAATGGCAAAATAGGAGAAATGCCATCCACAGATGATCTTGGGACACTGGGTGGGGAACATGCAGGTGCCTGTCCCATAGGCAAACTCAGCAATCATACGAATTAGGCCAATCACAAGTCCAAACATCAGTCCCCAGAAAGCCCCCTGCCAAAGAAAGCCAAGGAGAGTTGTTTGTGCTTTCAGAACAAGGGACCACAAACCATGCAAAATGCATCTTGTGGGCTGGAAGAATTATTGAAAACTAGAATGGCAAAAACAACAAAAAATAACAGACTTTTCATATGTGATTCTAGGAATGGCAGAATTGGAAGGGAAACTGAGTCTAACCTTGTTTATTTTTCAGATGAGAAAACCAAGCCCCAGATAATTTAAGTGATTTGCCCCAAGAAGCTTGACTCTTAACTATAAGGACTCTTTCTACCATATATTTATAATGGACAATTATTAATATTATGTCCTATTTCTGTGAGATATTTGGAATTGGGGACATCCATGAATGTGGGAGGAAGAGGCATTTTGAGTTCCCCAGGCAGTCAGTCCTTTCTGCCTCTACTCATTGAAGCAGTCCTCATTGCCTCAATCTCCCCGTTCTGACTCACCTGCTCATTAACTCTCTTGCAGAAGATGGCAAGCAGGAACACAGCTGCAATGGGGGAACCGAGGTAGCTTGATATTGACTCTATATACTGGACAAGTTCACCGCTTTGACCCACCTGGACTATTGGGACCCAAGCAATGCTAAGGGCAATCATGATGAGGATGAACAACCTATAAGTATAATTCAATCAGTCAGCCACAGAGCTATAATTAAGGTGGACAAACTGGGGTTTTTCCCATGGTGGCAGGGAACTTCTTACCTGGGAAGACTCTTCTCCATCCCCATGAGACCAGAACCCTTGTGTTGCAAAATACTTCAACAGCCCCTGACACCATAAGGATTGGTAAAGGGGAAACAGGCTTTAGCAGAGTGTAAGGGAGCATGAGTACTGGTGGTGGAGATTAAGGGAAGAAGGGGAGGGGATGAAAATGAGTTTCCCTTTCTCCACACAGTCAGGCTATCTTTCCCAGGGCCTGCTTGATTTCCTCCCAAATACCTATGGGGGTGCAGTCTTTTGTAAACCTCAAGAGGAAGGGAATCTGCTCCTAGAAAGCCTATCGAAGGTACAGAGAAATCCCCTGGGCAGGAATGGACATTACACTTGCCATTGTATCCTGGAACACATTCCTCAAGGTTTTTTTCCCCTTTTTATTGTTGTTGCATGTCGAAGTCATTGATCTCTCCATCTTCTTTTTTTAGCAACCAGGTGGTACAATTCATAAAGTCAGTAAGAACTAAGTTCAAATCCAGCTTTAGACATTTACTGGATGTGGGAACCTGGGCAGGTCACTTAACCCTGTTTGCCTCAGTTTCCTCATCTGTAAAATGTGGAGATGAAAATGGCAAACCACTCCAGTATTTTTGCCAAGAGGTTATGAGGATTCAGACATGACTGGAAACAACTGAAGTGGTATTACTGGGTTAAAGAATATGCACTGTTGTATAGCCCTCCGGCCATAGTTCTAAATTTTTCTCCAGAATGGTTGAACTCCACCAAAAATGAAATTGTGTACCTATTTTTTCCACATCCTCTCCAGCATTTGTCATTTTCCTTTTCTGTCATGTTAGCTAATCTGATAGGTATGAGGTGGTACTTCAGAGTTTTGTTTTAATTTGCATTTCTCTAATCAATAGTGATTTAGAAAATTTCTGTGTGACTATTAGTAACTTCAATTTCTTCTTCTGAAAAATGCCTGTTCATCTCCTTTGACCATTTATTAATTGGAAAATATCTCCTATTTTTATAAATTTAGCCCAGTACCTTATATATTTGAGAAATGAGACCTTTATCAGAGAAAGTTGCTGAATTTTTCCAGTTTTTCGCTTTACTACTAATTTTGGCTGCACCAGTTTTGTTTGTGCAAACCCTTTTAAATTTCATGTAATCAAAATTATACATTTTACTTCCCTTAATTTTCTCTTGTTTGGTCATAAACTCTTCTCTTAGCCATAGATTTGATAGATAGAATATACCATGCTCCTTAATGTACTTAAGATATCACCTTTTATGTCTAAATCATGTACCTATTTTGAGCTTATCTTGGTACAATATTAGTTGTTGGTCCATGCCAACCTTGGTTTCTGACAAAATGCTTCAAAGAATGACTTCTTGCCCCCAAAGCCTTGATTTTTGGGTTTATCAAACACTAAATTCCTACAGTCATTTGATACTATGTATTGTGTATATAACCTATTCCATTGATGATTAATTCTTTGTAATATAGTTTGAAATCTTTTAGTTCCAGGATACCTTCCTTCATATTTTTTTCATTAATTCCTTCAATATTCCTGTATTTTGTTAT
Organism: Dromiciops gliroides; assembly: GCF_019393635.1. NCBI lineage: Eukaryota > Metazoa > Chordata > Mammalia > Microbiotheria > Microbiotheriidae > Dromiciops > Dromiciops gliroides. The sequence goes on from NC_057861.1 coordinate 6,726,834, forward strand.
AATTTTGTCTAGCTCTACAAAATGATTCTTTCAAAGTTTGGTTGGTATGGCACTGAACAAGTAAATTAATTTAAGTAGAATTGCCCTTTTATTATATAGATTCAGCCTACCCATAAGCAATTAGTATTTCTCCAGTTGTTTAGATCTGTCTTTATTTATGTGAAGTGTTTTGTAATTGTTTTCATATGGTCCCTGAATTTTTCTTGGCAGACAGACTCCCAAGTATTTTATATTATCAATTATATTATCATTATTTTTCTTTTCTTTTTTTCTTCTTTTTTTGCGGGGCAATGAGGGTTAAGTGACTTACCCAGGATCACACAGCCAGTAAATGTCAGATGTCTGAGGCTGTATTTGAACTCAGGTCCTCCTGAATCCAGGGCTGATGCTTTATCCACTGTGCCACCTAGCTGCCCGCCCACCAATGACTTCTAAAAAAATACTTTTTATTTACTTATCTGTGTACATAGTATATCTTTCGAGCAGAATGGAAGATCCTTGAGGATAAGAACTGGGGTTTTTCCATTTGTGGGGGGTGTTCTATCTGCTAGAACCCAGAAGAATAGCTCACATATTAGATGCTTACTAAATATGTATTAGATTTTGGCTTGAATCTATGACTATTTGAGTTTATAGAGCTAAGAAATCTTATGCTAAGCTTTCTATAATTTAGCTGTCCATCACAAACATGGCTTCCTAGGTCTTGCTTGCCTACTTCTTCTACCCAGAAGGTCATCCCTCTTGCTTTCTTCTGTACTATTTATAAGATGCATAGGTTCAAGGGATGAGCACATTCTGGCCAAGATGTTCACAGAGCTGTCAGCTAGGTGAAGCAGTGGAGAGAGTACAAGACTTGGCTTCAAGAAGACCTCATTTCTAATCTTTTCTCAGACACTGACTAGCCATGTGACCCTTGGCAAAGCACATAGGCTCTTTAAGCCTCCATTTCCTCATCTCTCAAGTGAGAATATTAATAGCACTTACTTTGAAAGGTTGTTATGAAGATCAAATGTAGGTCCATTTACAAACCTCAAAGTGATGCTATTATGAAATATATATTATGTATTATAATAATATATTATAAAATTTGAACTATTATCATTAGTTCTGTTACCTTCCCACTATCAGAAGCTCTCTCTCTGATGCTTGCTTTCGAATTTTGGTATAGATGTCAATGGTGAACAGTGTGCTGGAACTATTGAAGATGGAGGTGAGGGAGCTCATGAGTGATGCCAACATGGCAGACAACATCAGTCCCCGAAGACCTTGAACAACAACCAAAAAAAGAGGAAATTATCTTTTTTTTTTTACTGAATTTAAGAGCCAATGTCCATGGCTTCATGCTGTCCTTCCACAGTTCCTAAACCTGTGAGAATAATTCAAACACAGAATGTCAGAGCTGCCAGGGTCTTAGAACAGAGAGTGATGGAGCTGAGATAGAGCTTAGAAAGAATGTCAGACTTGGAAGGGACCATAGTACATAAAGGGTCAGAGCTGGCAGAACAAGGGCTGACCCATACTCAATTTGCATTTGCAACCATGAGTGTTTATATGGGAACTAGGGACCCTCCTATCCACATTGGAATAAACCTTGATATGAGCTATACTTATACTTTATATTGGAGATTTCCTGGAATAATTTCAGTTGGGGGTCAATGACCCAAAAATGACTCCTCAGAGATTAGATTTGAGCCCAAGTCCTCTTACTCCAGAGACAGGGCACAGCAGAGATCTGGGTTTGAATTTGTCCTTCTGCCTTACTAGCTATATGATATTAGGAAAGTTCCTTCACATCTCTGAACCTTAGTTTCCTCTTCTGTGGAATGGGGCTAATTATGACAAATCATACTTATGCTACCTTTTTCACAAGGGAAGAAAGCACTTCATAGACTTCAAAGTCCTAGAGAAATAGGAGACATGATTATCATGAAGTCATTGTCACTCTTTGAGCTTCACTTCTTATCTGTTCAATGAGGGTTTGAACTAAGTGATCTCTAAGGTCCTTTCTGGACTCTAGGGGTCTGTACAATGTAATCTCCTTTAGCTTTTTTATTATCCAGGCAATCGTGGTCAGCTCCTAGGGGCCCCCCTGACATCAAGTAGTGGAAATGGTCTGATTGACCTCTAGTCCTCTGGGTTTTATGATTATATGAGTTTATAGGGATGCTGGTATCTTTCTACTATTTTGCAGATAAATAAAGCATACTCAGCATTTTTGATTAGCCTGTAAGATCAATGGATCATAGACTGAAACCTGGAAGGAAACTTGGAAGCTATCTGATTCAACTCCTTAATTTGATAGAGAAGGAAACTGAGGCAGGCAGAGGTTAAGTGACTTGCCCAAGGTCTTACAGCTAATTAGTGTCTGCAAGTTTTGAACCTATATCTTGAGTTCAAGCTTCCTTGAAAATAAGATTTACCCTCAAAGAGACAAGCTGAAATCAGTACAGAAGAGGGCAAGAAGAGGACAGGAGAGAGAACATGATAGCTTTGCTCATATATTAGAAGGCCTGTCATAAGAAATAGAGATTAGTCTTGTTCAGCTTGGCCCCAGAGGCCAGAACCAGGAGCCATTAGTGGAAGTTGCAAGAAGGCAGAATTAGACTCAACGTTAGGAAAAACATCCTAACAATTGGTGTTATTCCAAAGTGGCTGCCATGGGAAGTCTTCAAGCAGAGACTAGATGACCCCTTGTTGGGTGTAATGTGGAAGGGATTATTAAGGCCAAATTGGAATAGATGAGCCCTGAGGTCCTTCCCAACCCAGGGACTTAGTGAGAAAAGGCTCCAATATTTGGCAGAGACCACTCAAATCATTGCTTATGACACCCTATGGTGGGTGACATGAAGACCCTATAGGGGAACTAACCATCTGGCATAAGCTCTATCACCAGCTTTGGGTAGGCCATGTTGGTGCAGCCCACACTGATGCCACAGTATTTCTCACATTCCGAAGGCACGACACAGGCAATTTCATCTGTGGAGAGAGCCAGAGAGAACTCCTGTCAGTGAAAATCCAAGCAGGGAGGAGAGCCAAGCACACTGGTGTGGGAGCTAGAAAGGGAGCTTCTGAGTGTCTGCCTTAGCAGGAACTTATGGGCTCCTTCTGGGGCCAGGACATTCTGCCTGGCAGCTCCCACACTGAAGTCATTCTCTCAAAATGTGCCCCATTTGAGAGCTGGGGCTAACAGCTAATAGAGCACAAAAACGTGTTCCTCTGCTTCAGAGCAGAGCTTCCCGCTTTTTCATTGAACTTTCCTAGGATGTCTTGACTCTTAAAAACATTTTTTCAAAATTTATTGCTGTCTTCATTATGCCCCCTGAAAACAGTGACTTATTTTGGTCTTTGTATTCCCAGAACCATCATAGTACCTGGCACATAGTTGGCACTTAATAAATCCTTGTCATTTGATTGAATACACAATCATTTGTGGGTGCAAAAATCCCAACCTTCTGCCCCTGCCCCAAGATGGAACAAAGAGCAATAAATCCAGCAACACCCAATCAAGTGACATCATCTAATAATGTATATAATATTATTTATTTAGACTAGACTTTTTTCATCTTTTGGAAAGTGACCATGACACCTTAGGCAATCTGAAGGAGCCTGTAGACTCCATCTCAACATAATTTTTGTTTGTTTTTTTTGGGTTTTGCAGGGCAATGAGGGTTAAGTGACTTGCCCAGGGTCACACAGCTAGTAACTGTCAAGTGTCTGAGGCCAGATTTGAATTCAGGTCTTCTTGAATCCAGGGCCAATCCTTTATCCACTGCACCACCTAGCTGCCCCTATCATCCAATTTTTTTTAAGTTAAATGAATTATAAGTGGAAATAGATAGCAGTACTATAATAGTGGAGGATTTTAATCTTCCCCTCTCAAAACTAGATAAAGCTAACAAAAAATAAATAAGAAAGAAGTCAAGGAAGAGAATAGAATTTTAGATAAGCTAAATATGGTAGCTATCTGGAGAAAACTGAATTGGAATAGAAAGGAATATACCATTTTTCCAGCTGTACATGGTACCTTTATAAAGATTGACCATACATTAGCACATAAAAATTTTATAGTTAAAAGCAGAAAAATAGCAATATTAAATGCATCCTTTTCAGAACACAATGCAATACAATTACTTTTCATAAAGGACTACAGAAACAGAATAAAAAACTAGTTGGAGACTAAATAACCTATTATTAAAGAATAAGTTGGTTAATAATAAATAGTTTCATTAAAGAGAATGACAATAAGGAGACAACATAACAAAACCTATGGGATACATCAAAATCAATAACCAGAGGAAAATTTACATCTCTAACTGCTTACATCAATAAAATAGAAATAGAGTAGACCAGTGAATTAGGTATGCAATTAAAAAAATAGAAAAAGAACAAACTAAAAATCCCCCATTAAATGTTAAATTAGAAGTTCTAAAAATTAAAGGTGAGATGAATAAAATTGAGTATAAGAGAAACCTTTCATTAATAAATAAAACTAAGAGTTGGTTTTATGAAAAAAAATGAATAAAACACATAACCATTGATTAATATGATTAAAAAGAGAAAAACCCAAATTATTGTGCTAAAAGAGAAAAGGGTTAATATGCCACTAATGAAAATGAAATCAAAGCAATTATAAGGAGTTATTTTGCCCAATTATATACCAATAAGTGAATTGGAAGAATATTTACAAAAAGGTAAACTGTCTAGATTAGTAGAAGAGGAAGTAGAATATCTAAATAGACTTATTCTACAAAAAGAAATGAAACAGGTCACAAATGAATTTCCTAAGAAAAAAGCACCTGAACCAGATGGATTTACAAGTGAATTCTATCAAATACTAAAAGACCAACAAATTCTAACATTAAATAAATTATTTGGAATAATAGGCAAAGAAGGGATCCTACCAAACTTCTTTTATGAAAAAATTATTATATTGATACCCAAACCAGGAAGAGTAAAAACAGAGAAAGAAAATTATAGACCAATCTCATTAATGAATATGGTTGCAAAAATACTAAATAAGATTCTAGCTAGGAGATGACAACAATATAATATAAAGATTATACATTGTGACAAGTGGGATTTACACCAGGAATTCAGGGATAACTATTAATATAATTGATTATATCAATAATAAGAGTAACAAAATCATGAGATTATATTTTTTAAAAATTATTTAGCATTTTATTTTTCCTCAATTACATGTAAAAATTTTAACATCCATTTAAAAAAGTTTGTGTTCCAAATTCTCTCCCTTCCTCCCTCCCTCCCCACCCACCTGGGGAAAGCAAGCAATTCAATATGTTATACAAGTGTAGTCATGCAAAAAAATTCCATATTAGCCATGTTGTGAAAGAAAACAGACAAAAAACTCAAGAAGAATAAAATTTTAAAATTATGTTTCGGGGCAGCTAGGTGGCACAGTGGATAAAGCACTGGCCCATGATTCAGGAGGACCTGAGTTCAAATCTGTCCTCAGACACTTGACACACACTAGCTGTGTGACCCTGGGCAAGTCACTTAACCTACATTCCCCCCCCCAAAAAAAAACCCAAACCCTTTTGCTAAAATACAATGCTCACTTCTAATAAAAAACCTTTGAAGGTGTAGATAAAAATGGATTTTTCCTTAAATTGATAAGAAGCACTTACCCAAAACCATCAGCAAGTATTATTTTAATGAGGACAAGCTAGAAAACTTCCCAATAAGATCAAGTGTGAAAGAAGGATGCTCATTGTCACCAACATTATTCAATATTGTATTTAAATCCTAGCAATAGCAATAGAAAGACAAATAGAAGCAAACAGAAAGGGCAAAGAGGTAATAGAGCTATTTCTTTGTGCAGACAATATGATGATATACTTGGAAAATCCTAAAGAATCCACTGAAAAATTATTTGGAATGATTAATAATTTTAGCAAAGTAGTAGAATACATGACCTAGATGTAATGGGAGATATTACAAGAAAATTTGAAGAACAGGAAACATATTCCCTTATTGGACTTATGGATAGGCCAACAATTTATGAATAAGTGATAGAGAAGATTGTGAGGTATAAAATAGATATTTTTGATCACATTAAGTGAATAAGGTTTTGTACAAAGGTCTATGCCTTTCTCAGATGAAGGTTTCATATCTCAAATATATAAAGAGCTTTGTCAAATCTATAAAAATAAATATATAAATTTAAATTAAATTAAATATATAAATTTAATTTAAATATATAAAAATACAAATCACTCCCTATTGATAAATGGTCAAAGGATATGAACAGGCAGTTTTCTGATGAAGAAGTCAAAACAATTTATAGTCAAATAAAAAAATGTTCAAAATCATTATTGATTAGAGAAATGCAAATTTAAACAACCTTTAGATATCTTTTCACACCTCTTAGATTGGCCAAAATGATAGAAGGATAAAGTAACAAATGTTGGAAGGGATGTGGAAAAATTGGGACATTAATTCACTCTTGATAATACTTTGAACTGGCCCAACCATTTTGGAAGTAATTTGAAATTATGCCTAAAGAGTTATAAAACTGCCTATACTCTTTGATCTAGCAATACTACTATTAGGTCTATTCCCTAGATGATTAGGAGAAAAGGAAAAGAACCTATAGATTCTAAAATATTTATAGCAACTCCCTTTGTGCTGACAAAGAACTGGAAATTGAGGGTATGCCCATTAATTGGGGAATGCCTTAACAAATTGTGATATAATTATGATGCAATACTACTGTGCTATAAGAAATGATGAGCTCGATGATTTTGAAAAAACTTGCATGAAATAGAGAAGAGTGACACAAACAGAACCAAGAGAATGCTGCATGCAGTAACAGCAATATTGTTTTAAGAAAAACTTTCAGCAACCAAGTCATTTTGACGATTCTAAACATCCAAATTAATTACAAAGGACCTATGAAGGAAGACATCTGCATCCAGAGAAAGAATTAACAAATAGAAGTATGTATAGTATGGATTTACATATATATATGTGTGTGTGTGTGTGTGTATGTATCGATATACATATATCTATATCTATACACACACATATTTTTGTCTAATGGTAACTATCTCTAGGGTGGTGGGGAAGGGAGGGAAATAAAGAAAGGTACATGATAACTTTGTTATATATTTAAAAGGAAAAGCTGTTTCATGTGCAAAAAAAAATAATAAACAAGACAACAGCAACAACAACAATAGCAAATGAAATTAACCCAAATGTCCCATTCCACAGGGGTTCCAGATAATCAAGGTTCCATCACAACCTGAAAATACCATATGGATCTAGATCAAGAACCATATCTAGAACCCAAAGAGGCCACTTAGAGCCCACTTGTCCCCACCCCCTCACTTCATGGATAAGGAAGCTCAGGCCCAGTGATTAGAGTGACGTGCCAGGTCCATGGCTGGGAAGTTACAAGCTTAGAGCGATCATTGACCCCAAATTTAGTGCTCTATCTATTTCAAAATGCAAGCTCTCCTGAATATAGTCTCCACCCAAAAATGAGATCTTGAAAGTAAAAGATTTACAGGGAAACCTAATAATAATAATAATACTCATTACTGAGCACAAGATAGAGAAGATGTATGGCCAACACTTGGGCCATTGCAGTGTTTCCTAGGGCCTGAGGGCAAGCAGATGTCAAGGAGGCCTTACCTGGGTACAGAATGCGGCTGATCATGCCAGGCATCACCATGACGAAGAGGATCAGCAGTTTCAGGTAGCCACACAAAATGCAGCCGGCCTTCACATGGGACAGGTTCTTCCCTGAGAGGCACCGCTGAACAATCACCTGCCAGGGAAGTGGAAAGTATAGACAGTTCAGGGCCCTAAGTCTCCCTTCCTCAAGTTAGAAGGTGCCAATGGCCTAGGGAGGGGAATGTGGCCTGATTCTCATTTTAAGCAATGGGTAGAAGTTGCAGGTAGGAGGCCTTCAGCTCAGTGCAGGGAAGAATGTTCTAGTGTTTGAGCTATCCAACACTGGAATGGACAATATAGGAGATTGGTAGTGAGTTTGCCACCATAGGAGAAATTCAACTAGAAGATGATAATGTTGATAATGTTGTAGTTAGGCATTTGGATTATATGCCCCTCTGACAGTGAGGTTTTTTCCTGCTCTAAATATAGCATTGAAGCAAATGGGAGAAATGTATCATGGCAGAGAAAGTATGATTTTGCAGATTGTGCCCTGCCAAGCCTAAGCCTCAGATCACTCTGATTTTCCACTACCTCCTACATAAATGCTGCTGGAGGAAGGTAGAGAAAATCATGAAACTGTTTTGACCAGGTCCACTACAAATTTATGTTATACAACCTTAACTGGGCCCTCACTGCTGCTTGGCAATCCTATTATACATCCCCTATTAACTCACTCTCCTGCTCGCCACAGGGGCTCTTCCTTTTTTGTTTTTGTTTTTGGGTGGGGCAATGAGGGTTAAGTGACTTGCCCAGGGTTATGCAGCTAGTAAGCATCAAGAATCTGAGGCTGGATTTGAACTCAAGTCCTCCTGAATCCAGGGCCAGTGCTTTATCCACTGCGCCACCTAGCCGCCCCCATATATGTGTGAACAGAGGCTCTTCCAAACCTTTTCATCTATCCTCAAATCTTCCATGGCTCTCCCTACCCCCACTCTCTCAGATGAGGACCTTAAAACCTCATCTGTTACAGAAAAAATTGAAATCATTCAATGTGAGTTCCCTCTTCCCCATCATCTCCTGTCATTCATATGCCTCCTGTCACCTTCTCCTTCATCCCTGTCTCACAGGATGAAGTGGCCTTCATCAAGGTTAACCCCACTACCTGCTCAAGTTGCCTCATTCTATCATGTCTCCTCCGATACATTTCCTCCTCTCTCTGTCATCTCAACTCTCTTATCATCAATCTCTCCCCTGTACAAGCTCATTTCCTACTGCTTAAAAACATGCCCATGTCTTTCCCATCACTTACTCCTTCCATCCCTACTTCTGTAGAGGACACCATCCTCTTGTTCCCCCAGGCTCACAACCCAGGAGTCATCCTGGACTCCTTAATCTCTCTCACTCCCCCCATGTGCAAGCTATTTCCAAGGCCTGTAAATTTCACCTCGGCACCATCTCTCCAATGTGCACCCCATTCTCTCCCCTGACACTGAGCCCATGTCAGTACAGGCCCCCATCACCTCATGCCTGGACTATTCAAATAGCTGCTGGGGCAGAGTAGGGCATGCCTGCCTCAAGTCTCGCCCCACTCCAGTCCATCCTCCATTCAGCCACCAAAGTTATCTACCTCAAGTTCAGGTCTGATGTTGTCACACACACTCAGTAGACACCAAAGACTTCCTCTAGCTTCCAGGAGCAAACGTAAAAAGCTGTTTGGCATCCAAAACCCTTCATAGCCATGGCCCCTCCTCCCTTCCCAGTTGTCAAACACCTCAATCCCCATATGTACTCTTCAATCCAGTGATACTGGCCTCCTGGCTGTCCCATGAACAAGACCCTGAATCTCTAAGCTCCAGGCATTCTCCCTGGCTGTTCCCTATGACTGGAATGCTCTACCTTTTCCACTCTGATTAATGACTTCTCTGGCTTCTTTTAAGTGCCAACTAAAATCCCACCTCCTACAGGAAGCCTTCCCCAACCCCCCTTTTTTTTGCAGGCAATGAGGGTTAAGTGACTTGCCCAGGGTCACACAGCTAGTAAGTGTCAAGTGTCTGAGGTCAGATTTGAACTCAGGTCCTCCTGAATCCAGGGCTGGTGCTTTATCCACTGTGCCACCTAGCTGCCCCCTCTTAATTCTAGTGCCTTCACACTGTTAATTATTTCCTATTTATCCTGTGTACAGCTTGCTTTGAATATAGTTGTTTGCACGCTGTCTCCCCTCCCATTTGATTGTGAGCTTGTTGAGGATGGGGATTTTTGCCTCTCTTTGTACCTGAAGGGCTTAGCATAGTGTCAGGCACATAGCAGGTGCATAATAAAAGTTTATTGATGGGGCAGCTAGGTGGCGCAGTGGATAAAGCACCAGCCCTGGATTCAGGAGGACCTGAGTTCAAATCTGACCTCAGACACTTGACACTTACTAGCTGTGTGACCCTGGGCAAGTCACTTAACCCCAATTGCCTCACTAAAAAAACAAAAGAAAACCAAAAAAAGTTTATTGACTTTATTGGTTTATTGGTTTATTGACTTTATTGGTTTATTGGTTCTGGAGTCACAGAGTCTGGGTTCCAACCCCATCTCTGACACTTACTCCATGTGTGACTTCTAGCAAATCAATTAAATGTCTCTGGGCCTCAGTTTCTTCATATATAAAAGGAAGATATTGGACTCTATGGCCAGTGGAACACAAAGAGTATTAAGTGAAAATACCGTTTAGAGAAGGTTTTAGATGAATTAATGTATGATTAATATACTGCCTCATTGAGGCAAGATGGGGATCCTTGGGACGTATTCCTCTCTCTTTAAGTTAATGTTGTGAAGGACAACGATGAAATCATCATAAACCAACCCTTGTTGCTTCTAATCAGAGAGAGACTTCAGAACTTAATGAGTCTGACCCTGTAGGGAATTATAATCATAATTCAGAAACAATTTTTTTGTTTGGAATTCTTAACTGTGTGACATTGGGCAAGTCCTTTTCCATCTTTAGACCTATTTTCTCCTCTGCAAGATGAAGGTGATCTTAGAGGTCTCTCGTAGTTCTAAATGCATTATCCTATGAAATTTGAACTGTAACTGAATAAACAAATGAATAAATGAGTGTTTATGTGTTAGCTAAGAGATAGAGAAAAGAGAAAGGTGTGTGTGTAAGATGAGGAGAAAGAAAAAGAAAAGAGAGGAGAAAAAGAGTAATGGGGAAAATGAAGGTGGAGGAAGAAAAGAGGAAAAATAAAGGAAGAGAAGAAGGGAAAGAGGAGAAGGGGAAGGATAGAGGAAGGGGAAAGTGAGAAATGATGAAAGAGAGAGAAGAGAAAAAGCAAGGTTGATAAAGTTAAAAGTAATAAATCTTTGAAAATTCCAATTTGCTATCTGTTAGTTGATTGGTCTGATTGTTTCCAAGAAATTAGAGCTTTTAAAAAGAGGAATGGGATATCTCAGGAGGGGGATAGTGCCCTATCACCGAAGGTCTTTAAGCAAAGTCTGGATTGATGGCCAACTCAGATCTGAGAGTCTATGACAGTGCCTCAGTGGTTGTTTTCTCCTCCCTCTGATCTAATTTGGTCCCATTGACTTTTTGATGTCATTCCCAATTTGACATTCGAATGCCAATATTTGAGTTCTTGGCTCCACCACTCACTTACTACCTATCTGTGACCTTGGGCAAGTCACTGACCTTCTGTAGACTTCAGCTTTCTTCTCTGTGAAATGAAACTGTTCATTCTTGCCTTGACTCCCTCAAAGAATCCTTGGGACATTAAAACAAAAGAATGAATGGGAAACACATTGTCTGTGCTTTGCATAAACAAAGGTGTCATGTTTTTCTTAAGTAGCATGAAAAAAGCACTGACCATGAAGTCAGCTTTGGTTTTGAATTTCATCTCTTGTACTCAATTTAAATCAACAAATAATTATGAAGTGCCTACTATGTGCTAGGCTCTGTGCTAGTCCTTGGGGATAGTAGTAATAGTAGTAGTAGTAGTAGTAGCAGTAGTAGTAGTAGTAGTAGTAGTAGTAGGCCTCCACCAGTTGTGGACGACCATGGATCAGCGCCTTGAAGAACCACAGGCCACAGTGTGGCTGTGCAGTCCTATACAATATGGGAGGTGCAGCTCCTGAGTGACTTATAACTGGTAACTGCCGCATCCCGTGTTGTATCTACCCTATGAGGAGTAGCTGGAGCGTCCTCTCCAGGGCGCTGGCCTGGGTGGATCAATATGGAAAACAAGCTGTTGCCCATGCAGCAGGTTTTCCCTCTCCGTGACATTGGTGGATCCAAAGGAAAGACAGAGCCAGTATAGTTTGGCACCAGTGCCACTGCAGGAGTTGCCAGAGGGATGTGATGTCCAACATCCAACTGCCTAAGGGACTCCGACTCCTGATTTTTCCTTGGGGTTAACTCCTGAAGCCTTTCCCATATATGGGTATAGCTGCAAGGTAGCGGAGGTTTCAAATCAGGGTTTCCTTCCCCTAGGCAGGTTGCCTGCCAAGGCTAATGAGCCCCACCTGCCTGAAGCAACTGGTTTTAAGGTGCCAGTGACTCGCCTTTACCCCTTCTCCTGTTAGTGGAAACAGTTCCATGACGAGAAGGCCAGGAGTTGGTCTTCGGTTGTCAGAGGCTATTGGAGACGAATGCTATTGGAGCATTTTATAGAGAGTGAGAGCTTATCCCCACTCCCACCCCAGCATGACAAACCTTTGGATTTGGGGATACAAAGTAAAAAATGAAACAGTCTGTGTGCTCAGACAGTTTCCATTCTTCTAAAGTGATGCTCCCAAGTAAGAAAGGAAAAGTATGTACAAAACAATTTCCAGTGGTGGAGAGAATCTAACGGGAGAGCCAGGAAAGGCCCTGAGCAGAGCTTTGAAAGAAGCCAGGATTTCCAAGAGGTAGGTGAAGTAGGGAGCACATAAGGGGTGTCTTGTACACACTATCTGGGTGACCTTCGGCAAGTCCCCTAAGCTCTCTAAGCCAGTTTCCTTATCTGAAAAATGAAGGAGTTGAACTGCACATTGGGCTGACCACTGGCTTTGAGGTCATAAGACCTGGATTTGAATCCTGCCTCTATCTCTCACTAATCACATAACTTGGGCAAATCACCCAATCACTCTGGGGCTCAGATTTCCTACCTGTAAGAACTCCAGCTCTAGGTCTGGGATTTCATTCTTTCTATTGTATAGAGAAAAATAAAGGGGTCCTTAGGCTCCTCTTCTCTCCTGGACATCTCACCTGGTCTGTGCACCAGTACCAAACAGAAACAAGGTTCATTCCAATGACAATTCCTGGCCATGGGAGTTCACCGGTGATGGGATCCTGGAAAAGGTGGAAGGAGTCTGCTTTGGGCGTGTAGCATTCTGGGTGCAGAGTTACATTGTTTTCTGTGATGACAGATGGGATAGCTTGCATGTACTTCTCAGTGAAGGCCTTATACCCTCCCACTTCTGCAAAAGCTAAAAAAAAAACAAACCAGAAAAAAGTTAAGTCTGAGCCTCCAGTGGGAGCCAAGAGACCACATGAGGTGAACCTGTCCTCGGACCATGTTAAATATGTCCATGGACATGAATGTCATCAACATTCATAATATCCCAAACCTATTATCCTTTCCACCCCTCTCCCTGGCAAAAGCTTTTCCTGATCCCCTCCAGGTTATCCTCCTTCCCACCTCCAATTATCTTGCATCATGCTCACTTGTGGATAAATCATTTTCCTCCAGGAGAATGTAAGCTCTTTTCCGTTTCCCTTTCCATATCCCTGCTTCCTAGTATGGTGTCCAACATGAGATTACAATAGTTCTTCCCTATGATCTTTCTCTAATGGCTTCTTGTCAAGTGGAGGTCAACCCAGACTCTCACAGAGGATAATAGCCAAAGGTAAGATCAGGAAAGTTGTGCTCAGCTAGAAAGCCTGAGAGCTGGCTCAGTGATGGACATTGTGTGTTTGTCATCTGAGAACTTGGACTGAGTTCAGGGAGGCTCAACAACAGTTCCCCCCAACCCCAGATCATCAAAGGGTGTTTGTTTGGTTGGGGGTTTTGTTTTGTTTTTGTTCTAGAAATGCCTACTAATTCCCTTGCAAAGTATGAATGAGTTGTGATCTATATTAGTGTGGGGAGAGGGGGAAAAGTGGATTCCACCAATGAAATCACAGATCTTTGAGGCATTGGCTAATTCTCAGTATTGCATTCCTATTTGCTTAGCACAATGTCCAGTACATAGTAGGTGCTTAATAAATGTTTATTGACTGACTCAGTGATATAGATACAAAAAGAAAGTTTCATCACAGGCCACTGACCTGTTATCTGCTTTGTTAACACTAGACCACTTCCTCAGGACTTCCAAGTACAGAACACTATGAAATCCCACAATAGGGCCCCCACTCAAGCAGAAAGCACACATAATTGGACAAGTTTGACCTAAACCATTTTCTAACTCACAATTAAACTTCCATGGGGACATTCCAATTACCAGTTAAGATAGAAACCACTCCACACTATAAGATAAATCCAATTCCTCAAGGGCTGAGCTGCTTCATTTTTGTCTCTGAATCTACAGTGCCGAGTATACTATAAGGCATATGAGAAGGACCCAGCCTTTCACTGGACTCACATGTGAAGCTTTTCCAGCTCAACAGCACTAAACAGAGTTTGTCTTTCACTGGCAGAGCCTTTAGGGACATAGGGCCACCTCTATGTAATAATAAGTCTTCACAGGAGGAAAATCACAAGCCAGGGAAATAAAAGTTGGATTCTCCAAAGTTGTAGAAGCAGAGTCCTATAGCATCATATAGCCAACAAAATCTAGGACTAGATATTTTTCTGAGTCTCACAACCTCTCATAACTCTCCAAAATAGGGATTATGTGCAAAAGATAAAGCACTTCATCTGTCTCCAATGTGTAGGACACCAAGAACCCATTCAAGACAAAAACTCAATGAATGAACAGAGAAAGCTAATATCAACTCCCATCTCATGCTCACCCAGCACCTCCTCCCTTACCACTCACCAGGCAACAAGGCTGCACAACTCCACTCATAGACTTGCTACAGAACCCCACTCTACCCTCTACCACACTCCTCCATGTTATCAAGGAAAGCCAAGCTGAAGAAATTTGATCATGCTGTAATAGCAGAAAGGGGAAATATTGCAGCATCAAGGAGGGGAGCCACAACAAAGCTTCATCTAAGAGTGGGGCAGAATATGTCTGTGTGTGTGTTTGGGGGTAAGGGCACTCAACTGAACCTGAGAGAAAAGGCAAAACATACAGCAGGGGCAAATTATGTCTTCCCAAAAGTCACTTGGGGCAAAAATTAATGAACTATGAATCAACCAGTGTGGGAAGAAAGTGAGACAGCTTTGAGGATCAGCCCTGAGAGAGATTACCATCAAAGAAAAGAGTCAAAAAGAGAGCAATAAGGGGAAAAGCGGGGAGGGGAGATAAAATGAGATCTCAGGAAGAAGAAAACTCAAGTAAAGTCCTTGAGTAGAAGCAGATTGACCAACAGGGAATATATTAATAACAGAAGGGAAAATGGTCTCCATATTCCAAGATAAGGAAAAATGAACCAACATCTGGTTAATCAGAGGATCCTGTGGATTCCAGAGAAACCATAGAACCCCAGCAGGATGTTCCTGAGTGGTTTAAAAGAGAAAATGTGAAAGAAAAAATGTCCTTAAAATACTATTTTTAAAAAAATTGCACTACAAAAGTAGTTGAGGCTCACTGGTGTAAACTCATGAAATGAGGACAGATGGGAATTGATATGATAACCAGCATCATATGGAACCCATTTTCTGGTTCTTCCAGTTCCTTCCCTGATATTAATAGGTAGGCTTCTGTCCCCTAGGTGGAGCCATTCTGCTGGATACCTCAACTCCAGGACACTTATAACCATCATCTGCCATGCTGTGATAAAATAATGGGATTTAGCAGATACTCAAAGGCCCACCTGGAGATTAATCTAAATTGATCGAATTAAGTGAGAGTGATTGACTGCTGATTAGCCTACTTCAGGTTAACTAGATTGTAATCACACCTGGCTAGCCCTTAAGAAGGTATTGTTCTCAGAAGCTAGACTGTGAACTTAACTCAAGTGGATTTGGATGACACTAACCAATCCAGCTTGAAGCAGTGTGTAAGGACCGCCCATGCTCCGGACCCATAAAAAGCTTCCACAATCAGTTTGCTGGGGAGTTCATGATTGAAGCAGGCTTGTGGTGGAGGATTTGAGGAAGAACCAGACCAGGCTGGAATTCTAGGCTAGATGGGCCTTTTCTTAACTCCATGTGAATACCTGTATGCTTTAATAAATGTTTAATGTCCAAAGACTGGTGCTAAAGATTCTAATTTAAGGCAATTACACAATTTAGATTTTAAACATCACAATGCCCAGGATGGTTTCTGTCTGTTCTAGCCAGACAGTGGTCACACTTAAAAAAGACAGGGCAATCTTCCTGAGTATGGTGTGCAACTGGTGGTGCTGATCACTCTATCGTTACTAAGGCAAGGAAGTCTGTGATATACTGAAGGAAGGTTTCCTCCAAAATGGTAGAAATAAAAATTGTCAGGGCTGTTGAATAGTCCAGTAGTGCCACATGTTATAGTATAGTGCTCTCTACTGCCATCTGCAGACTGAGAAGAGATCCTTCTCCAGAGTGCCTTGGTTGCTCTCTACTGCCATCTCTGGTTCAAATGGGGGAAAGACAAGCTTTGTGGCTTTGTGTCTCCCTGTGAACTGGGCTTTGCCGTGAGATAAGGCTTGGAGCTGATTGGACAAAGCTGAATCTCCTGCTATTTAAAGTTCTGAAGAGTTTCAAAGGTCTCAGGCTTAAGCAGGTAGGACTTTCCCCCTCCTCAGACCCCTGGTAAGGGTGACTGTGAGTGAAAAGAGCTTCAAACTGTTTCCTTGGCTTTAAAGTAGGAGAGGAACAGTTTTGCCCAGCAACAGAATGGGGAGAAGAAGAAGGGGAAGCTAGCAGAGTTGTGATGTATATTGTTCCTGAAGGAATATTAAGATCTGCTATCCAGAGGTTGTGATTTGCCCCAGGTATGCAGCTTTCTCACTCATGTATATACCTGCTAAGTTTCTTTGTGTGTCCATTCTTCTACATAGAGACTGGTATAAATTGGTAAGAGAGTATGGCCGGGGCAGCTAGGTGGCGCAGTGGATAGAGCACCGGCCCTGGAGTCAGGAGGACCTGAGTTCAAATCCGGCCTCAGACACTTAACACTTACTAGCTGTGTGACCCTGGGCAAGTCACTTAACCCCAATTGCCTCACTAAAAAAAAAAAAAAGAGAGAGAGAGAGAGTATGGCCAAGGTTCATGGCTGGATATTTGGTTATTCGTGATTTGTCTTGTCTTGATGAAAAGTTAAGATTATTTCTGCTTTTCTCTTCTATTGAGTAAGTGCTATGATTATTGTTGTATTTGCCTTATTTAGTAAACTTTCTATGTTTAAAAATTTAACAGTAATGGTAAGTAATTTTGTATGAATGGGAAGTATATCTGGTGGTGTTCAGGAGTGTATCACATACACATAAACAGTAGTGTTACTCTTGGGATGGAGATAGAGAGAGAGACAGAAAGAAAGTGAGATAGAGAAAGAGAGACAGAGACAGACAGAGACAGAGAAAGGCTGGCCACCCAACTGGGGACACTGCCCTGACCTACTGAAGTGGATGTAGCAATCCAGCACAAGAAGAAGAGAAACCCTGGGGAGATGTGGGAGTTGAGACCATACATGAGCTACAGCCTAATTTTAGATATGGAGCTAAAAGAAACCTCAGTGGTCTTCCAGTCTAATCCATTCATTTTACAGAAAAGGACACCAAAATAAAGAGAGTCAAGATAACTTGGCGAGGATCACAGAGTTAAATACCAAAGCTGGAATTTGAATCCAAGTCTTCTTGAATCCAGGGCTCTCTACTAGACCACACCACTCTCCATGCTAAAGTGGACTCTTCCTCTCCTGCCCAGAGTCCTTCACTACTAAAATCACAGCTTTCCAGAGAGCAGGAATAGAAAGCCCAGAGGATATGGACAGACAGACAGAGCCAGGAACAGGCTCCCTGGCTCCTGGATCTCATCCAACCCCTCCCCCTGCCTCAGGGCCACCTTCCCTTCCCCAGGGAGGTCCCTGGCCTGGAGTGGCTGTACTTACCATAGCCAGTGAGGATGAAAGAGCCGACCAGCATAATGACTGTCTGCAGGGCGTCAGTGTAAATCACAGATGCCAAGCCACCTGCCGAGGAGAGAAATGAGGACATTTGGATTCCAGGGGAAGGAATCCATTGTAGGAACGATAGAAACCATTGCTGCTTTGATGTTGTCCCTCCCTTTTCTCACCCTCCCTGCAATCCTGGCTCTCTGCCATGGCTTGGGCTCACCTGCCTTAGAGAGTCCTTTAGTTTTATGTCGCTCTGGTTCTCCTCTGCTAACCTACCCAGGTCTTGTCCTAATACTCTGCCACAATGGCCAGGAATCATGTGTGATCTGGAACAGTAGATGTAGCAGTGACCACGGAGTCTAGAGAGACCTGGGTTCAAATCCTGCTTTTGGCCCTTACTAACTTTGTGACCCAGGTAAAGTCACTTAAACTCTGATTATCAGTTTCCTCATCTATAAAAATGAAGATAATAATAACAGTAGCAATTACAAGGACCTGGGTTCAAATGTGTGCTCTATCAAATCAATCAATCAATTCATCAGTAGGCATTTATTAAGCACCTACTGTGGGCTAGGCACTAACCTGTGTGGCCTTGGACAGATATATTCACCTCTACAGACCTCAGTTTCCTCCCTTATAAAATGAAGGAGTCATAAACCAGGACCTCTAAAATCGCTTCTTGCTCCAAATCTATGGTCCCGCCTGTAGTGCCCAACTCACCCAAGGTTGTTGTGAGGCTCAGTAAGACAGTGCGAAGCCCTATGTAACTGTCAGTTGTTGGTATACCATAGAAAACCATTCGGCCCAACCCCCTTATTTTACAGAGGAAGAAACTGAGGTCCAGATAAGGCACTGACCCACCTAAAGCTACCCAAGTAGAGGAGCTGGGATTTGGAACCAAACCGCTTAAATCTAGCCATGTGTTCTTCGCATCATGCTGCAATGCCTGTACCATTTCGGTTGGTGTGACCAAGTGGGGTGGCTCTGGCATGCAGTATCTATCTGTGAGTGAACATGGGAGGGAAGGGGGGAGGGGCAACTTTGTGTGTGTGCATGTGTGTGTGCGCATGCCCACGTGCATGTGTGGTGTTTCTGGGTCCCCTTGAGTGGTCATTCACTTCCTTCCTTGGACTGCACACCCCTGACTCTTCCCATCATTCCTCTAAATTCTTGACCTTTACTCCTTGGCCCTCACCTTCAACCCATAGATGTCCAAAGTCCTGAGCTGCATTCTTTTGGTTTAGGCCAAGTCACAGATGGGGCAAGAGTGGGTGTTTCCAACTTGCAGCATAGACTCATAGCACTGAGCCTAGATGATTTCAGAAGTCACTACAAGCTCTGTAGCCTTTGGCTCACAGATAAGGAGACTCAGGCTTAGAGAAGGATCATCTTGCAAAAGCAGAACCTGGGCATTTCAATCCAGGCTTCCTGCCACCTTCCATTATGCCACCCTGCTTCCTCATCATCTAAATAACAGAAGCACAGAATCTCAGAGCCACAATGGACCTCAGTGGCCACTGAGTCTGATCCATGCCCTAAAGAATACCCACCATAACGTCCCTGACAAGTGACTATTCAATCTCTGCTTGAAGATCTCACTCCCTCTGGAGGCAACTTGCCCTGCCTTGGGGCACCTCTCACAGGTAAAAAGTTCTACCTTCCATTTAGCCCAAATCTGCTTCTTCACAATATCCACTCATTGCTTTTGGTTCTGTCTTGTGGGGCAAAGCATAACAAACCAATCAAAACCCTCTTCTCCATGACATCCTTTCAAATGTTTGAAGTTAGGGATCATGGGCCCCTCAGTCTTCTCCCCTCCAAGCTAAACTCCTCTTGTTCATTCAATGGGGCCTCATGAGGTAGGCACTGTATTGTTTTCCCAAACCAATCCCAAGGAGTCCGGCGGGGGAGTGGGGAGGGGGGCAGATAGAGGGCAATGAGTTAGAGAGAATACCCAGCAGAGGCCAAAGCCTGAAGATTCACCTGAAATAGTGAAGATCCCCGTGATGACCAGTAGGATGAAGATGCCTAGGTAAAGGTCCAACCCAAGGGCCAGTCTGATGAATATGGCTCCAGAAAATATGTCCACCTGAGAATGAGAGAAGATGTTAGGATTGAGGGGTAGGGAGGCTCGTGGCTGCTGAGGAGCTAATGATGACTGGTGATAAAAAAGCTCTATATAAGAGACCTGAACTCTGAGGCAGAGAATCTGGGTCCTGTCCTGGCTGTGCCCCTAGATGTACTGTGCAAGCTTGAGGAAGTCTCTGTCCCTCACTGGGACTCCCTTACCTCATCTGTATGAAGAGGGAGTTAGACCAAGATGATGGAGATGCAATGTGGCATTCTACTGGAAAGCGTACCTCATTTGGAATCAGAAGATTTGACCTTGAAGTCTGGCTTTCTGACTTACTGCCTGGGGGGGGGGGCGGGGTCTTGGCCATTGGCTTCTCCTCTCTGGGCCTTGGTTTTCTCCTCTGTAAAATGGGGAGGTCAGACAAAGATGACTAGAAAGTTGTGGAGTCCAGAGGCTTGAATTGAATTGGGAATCCCAAGACTTGGGTGTGAATCCTGGCTCTGTGACTTTCAGCCTATGGGACTTTTCTCATGTATAAGATAAGGAATTTAGGCCAAGATGATGGGAGAATAGGGGGGGAAGCCCTGAGTTTAGAGGAGGAAGGCCTCACTTTGGATTTTATCTCTACCTGTTACCACCTATGTGACCTTGGGCAAGTCTCTTCCCTTCTAGAAGTCTCAGTTCATTTATTTGTGAAATGAAGGAGTTAAATGTGATGATACTGAAAGCTTTCATTTCCCATGAATGCTTCAACACTTCTAGAATCTGTGATTTTGTCTGTGGGCAGTTTATCTTCCATTCCAGAATGCAGTCCATCTATGCTTCAGTAGACAATCCTTGACAGATTTCTTTGGCCAAAAAAAAAAAGTTCAGTTCTTGTCCATTAGACTTAGAGACTCATAGGTCACCTTCCTGATGTGATAGGGTGTCAGCAGGAGAACTGATAGTCCCTGAAAGAATCAGAAGCAACCCCAGAGGTCATGAGTCCAAAGCCCTTGTTTCCCAGAGGAGGAAAGGGAATCCCTGGGAAGTGGAGTGATTGACTTGCTCATATAGCTGAGGAAGCTCAAATATGTGCCATCTGACTGAGTCTAGCATTCTTTCCGTGACGTCTTAGTGGTCTGTGAATGGGACTTGTGAATTTTTGTTGTTTGGTCATGCCCCCCTCTTTGTGACCCCATTTGGGGTTTTCTTGGCAAAGATACTGGAATAGTTTGTCATTTCCTTCTCTATCTCATTTTATAGATAAGGAAACTGAGGCAAACAGGATACATGACTTGCCCAGTGTAACGATTGGAATAACGCCACCTGCTGGATACTAACTGTAGAAGAGTTCTGCCCATGAAGCGAAGGTCTTTGAGGGCAAGACCAGGAGTCTTTTCTTTGGTATCAGGAAGTGACACGGACTAGTGGGAGGAGGAAGGAGGAGACGGAGGTCTTTCCTCTGGACTCTGGTGGAGAAGGGGGCTAGAAATGTGCTCTCCCTTTAATAGATAGGAATCTAGGCCTTTCTCTCTCTTTACCAAATTCTTATTCTCCTTAATAAATGCTTAAAAGTCTAACTCTTGCTAAGGCTTATAATTTATTGGCGACCACTCATTAGATATTTTAGACAGTTTAGCTAGAATTTTAGCCCTTAACAGATGGCTGACCACGAAGAGGAAAGCTAACCCTCAGTCTTCTTCTGATCTTCTGGTTGGGTAAGAAATTTCCCCTCCCTCTCCCTTTAACTGCTAAGTACTGGTGTACTGGCTGTGTTTTCCTTTAAATTTTTTCGAATGGACCTTTTAAACTCCCTAATTATCCTATTTTTTATTTTAGTCTGTTTAACCAGACAAATGGGACATAAGATCATGTTAATGCTTTGTTTTTGTGGATTTTCTATTTTTCTTTTTATTTTTGTTAAAAGAGCCAGCAACTTACTCACACAAGGAAATATCTCTCCCTCTCCCAACCATGCTTTTTCAGAGAAACCTGAAGAGATTCCCACAGCTTTTCCCAGTTCTAACAGTAATTGTTGCTTTAATTTTGCATGCCTGGAGGCAATGACCCACCCTCTAGAAGCTTTTAATCCCCTAGCACCTGGAGGCAAAGTGGGGAAAGAGGAATCCAGGCCTGAGTTCAAAATCAAGTCTGATTCAAATTGCTCTGGTCCCTCCCCTCCTCTCCAGACCCCACCCTCTACTCCTCCTATGGCCAAGCCCATAGCTTCCCCTGCCTGGGAAGTCCAGAGATCTGATGCGCATGCTCAACTTTTTCTACCTGCATTTGCAGCTTCAGGCTCAGCCCTTCCCCGGCCTGGCTGTGCTTTTGAGACAATCTTAGAATGCTCGTTTTGTTCATAATTTTGCTAACCTGCTTTTGTCTTTAATTAGTAATCTTATAAAGCATTTGTATGGTGAAAAGCCCGACAGACAATATAGAGGGGTTAAAGAAGAAAAACTTAAGCTGAATAAGAATGACAATCAACATAGTTCAAGACTCTGCTTCTTTTGCCATGGAAGGGTATATATTTTACAGAAATGTAGAAGTAAGCAGCAAGGTATTGATATGAGTATTGGGGATTTTAGATATCGGAATCAAGAGTGTTCTGAATTCACTCAGATTATTAATGTCAGTTCAGAGGTTACATAGGATTTCTATACTATTACATATACATTTTGGAATTAATGGTATAGGTTTATTTTCATAGAGATTTTAATGCTTTTGAGATTGTGTCTTATACTTAGTTTCTAAAACAAGGAGAATATTTGTAAAAGCTTTTTATAGTCATGTGATCAAGTTTATATTTTGTAATACTCTTATTAATATTAAGTTCATATTCATTTAGATTTCCCTAGTTTGAATTTCATTGTCTTTTATTATTCCACGTGTATTTTCTTCTATTCATTCATCTATCTAATTTTGAAACATGGTTTTGATTTCATAATACAATGTTAATTCTAGGAGTATTGTGCTCCCATATTCTGAGTTATTTGTTTTTGCTATTTTTTCTCAACTGATTATTTGATCAAACTCTTTAAAGCATTTCCCTGGCAAATTGTTTGCCATGGCAAGTGTAAATTGATTCTAGAAGTATTATTTTTGATAAGCATATTCCAAAAAAAAAGAGGGGAACATTTGTAAAAGTTTTCTTTGAGATTGTGTTGTGCTTTAACTTTTATTTAAATATGTTCAGATTTTTCAAAAAAGTAATTGTATACTAAGTTAAAAAAGGGGTATTATTTGAAATTGTTGCATAATTATATATTGTGTTCTGAGTCAAGATGTATTAACATTTTTTGCAATCATTTATTATCCTCAATTTTTAAATCCATATGAGACTTGGATTATGGGAACTTATCATTTAAGACATTAATTGCCTTTATTTTGAGTTATCAGATGCCAGTTGGCCAAGATGCCATCCAATCACAAGAGGAATACATGCAAGAGCAGACACTGAACTGTCACATGAGGGGAGACATGCATGAAGTCAAGGTATGGCCGAGGGAACAGCTTTTGACTAATGTTGAGGTTGGATTCTCTTGGTTTAATATTTTATTTTATTTTTCCCCACAATATTGTACAGATGGCTGGAAGTATTCATCCCACCCATCTCACTTCTACACCTGGCTTCTATGCTCCCTCCTATATGCCTGATGCCATGGACATCTTAATCCCATGGATCTGATTAAGTCTGACTCAGTTTCCTCCAATATGTTCGGTGGCATGGACGTATATTCCATCCACCTATTTTAAGCCTGGCATACTGTATGGGCAGTACATATTGCTCAAGTGTGGGAATGCTCATATCCCATCATTTCTCTGTTCTTTTATGGTAACCCCCATAATTATCTCAGGTGTCATGATAAATAACAGTGTTGAATTTGGCCTTGACATCTGTTACTAATTATATTAGATTTTAAATTTCTCATAATGGCATGAGGATAATTAGGCAGATGATGCAAAAAGTGATAAAACAAAGATAAAAATTATTTTTATTAATTAATATTGCAGCAATTGTCTTCTCAATTACCCTCCATAAGGGGGGACTATAGTAATATTATAATTTTAAAGAATGTTTCAATTTTTGTTTTATTATATGTTTCATGTGTAACAACTAAGATTATGAATTCCCTTAGACATGTTTTTGAGAACTTTCATTGTTTGATTTGATTATTGACAAAGCTATTTTAAAGTTGTGTTAAGCTCAATTTTGTAGGAAATTTCCTGGCTGATTACCAGTATCCACACATCAACCCCTGAAAAGACTTCCATTCCACGACTACACCTAGAGGACATCTGAGAAAAGACTTTCAGAGACTTTAAATGAACAGTTTTGATTTGTTGTTTTTGTTGTTTTTTTCTCTTTCTGTTATAATATACACCATCTGTAACATGTATTCTCTGCAGAGGCCCTCCCTTTGCAAGACTAATGTCAAAGCGTCGGTTCATGAGGACAAAAAAAATCGCCCCTCTGGACAAAACTTTCCTCTCTTCCTTTTCTATATTGTTGTTCACATATTATTAGTTAGCAATAGTTATTATATTCTTTTTACTGTTCTGTCAAGGAAACATTTTGTTTCTTGAGGAACAACAGGGGGGACTGTAACGATTGGAATAACGCCACCTGCTGGATACTAACTGTAGAAGAGTTCTGCCCATGAAGCGAAGGTCTTTGAGGGCAAGACCAGGAGTCTTTTCTTTGGTATCAGGAAGTGACACGGACTAGTGGGAGGAGGAAGGAGGAGACGGAGGTCTTTCCTCTGGACTCTGGCGGAGAAGGGGGCTAGAAATGTGCTCTCCCTTTAATAGATAGGAATCTAGGCCTTTCTCTCTCTTTACCAAATTCTTATTCTCCTTAATAAATGCTTAAAAGTCTAACTCTTGCTAAATCTTATAATTTATTGGCGACCACTCATTAGATATTTTAGACAGGTCACACAGGTAGTAAGTGTTCCAAGCCTGATTTGAACTCAAGATGAGTCTTCCTGACTCCAGGGCTGCACTCCGTGCTCTATGGCACCACCCAACAGCCCTGGATCTATGCTGCCTTCCTACTGCCCTCCCCACACAAGAGAGAAATGTGCAGAGAATCAGAGGCTCCAGCCTCTCCCTGGAGCTCTGAGATGTTAAGAGGCAGGGTAGTGTGGTGGAGAGAGCTGGGAAGCTTTTGGTTTCAGTCCATCTCCCATGAGTCATGAGGAAGGTGTGAGCAGTGGGGGTGGCCTGGGCTCCTGACTCAACTTGATATTCTCTGGGTTTTGGCCAAAGGCTAATCCAGCTCAGAAAATTAAAACATTGTGCTTAGAAGCTCATCGCCAGTCCCTCCACCCCCCAGTTATCACTGCTCTTTGAAATATCCATTAGCAACCAGAGCATTTGTAAGAGTTCTCCATGTCTTGGGAGATAAGATTCCTACTTTTGTTTCCCAACTCTGAATGTCAAAACAGAAAGAAAAACAAAGCTTAGAGGTCATCACGTGCCAGCTCCACATTCTATAGAAGAAACTGAGTCTGAGAGAGATGCAATGACTTGGTCAAGGTTACACAGCCAATGAGTGACAGAGTCACAATTTTAAGTTTTAAGTCTTCAGGCCCCAAGCTCAAGGGCTCTGGTCCAGTAACTTCATCATTCAATTTACTCCCAAATAATATCACCTTTTATTCTGTTTACTTTGTGTGACTTTAGATGAATTAACTTTCCCACTCTAAGCCTATTTCCTCAGCTATTAAAGGACAGGGTTGGACCCAATGAACTCTTAGCTTGTTGCCAGTTCTAGGATGATGCTGTGAAAAGGTTAGAGTCACATTTGAATTTTTGGTTTAATTAGTAAACCAAATGAAATTCTCTTATCACCCAGGGCAGGAAAAAAACCCCATGAACAAAAGGTCATGTCTTTGAAATGAATAGCTATTGGGAACTTCCATCTGTGTGGCTGGCACTCCAACATTATCAGTGGGGAGCCTCACCCTGCCTATCCACTCTTCTCTCACCCTCCTCCCCAATATGAACCCAAGGCCCCAAGCAGGCTAAGCACCTCCCTATTTCTATTACTCCCCATTCTGGCTGACTCCCACCTCCGCGTCTTTGTTCATGCTGTTTACCCCCAAGGGACTTGTTAACATGAATTTGTGGATCACCTGGATTTGATGGAGGTACCTTACTATCCAAATGGATTTTATGAGACCCTGGAAAATGCCCTTTGGCTAAAACTTCAGGCTGAACCCAGATAGCTAGCAGATAAGTCCCTATTTACTAACTTCTCTCCCCAAGAGAGTAAACAAATCAAAATGCCCCTTTGACTACACTTCAACTAATGAGTCCTCATTCACTATCTTTCCCCCAAAGAGTAAATAGAGCAAATACCCAGACATCCTTGTCCTTGGTAAACCCTTCCTGTGTCTTTAAGCTGCCTGTTATAGTATTTGCTTTAGGTTAATTTGTATCATGTTAATGAAACTGGCATCACCCTGTAACCAGTAAGCAAGAAACCTTTAAAACCCTTAGAAAGAAGGGGAGCTTTGAGCTTCTCTCTTAGGAGGGCAGTTTCCACATCATCATGTGTTATGTATTTCTTCTTGGGACAAAATATTAAATTGATATTATGTTTTTTCTGTCTGTCTCTGATCTGGTTTTGTCTTGTAGGAGATATTAAATTCTCTGATCTGGTTCTTAACAATGTTCTCTGATCTGTTATTATATTTCACAAGAGGACAGGTATGGGAATAAAATGTAGGAGATATTACAAGATATTATAATTTCTCTGGTCTGTTTATTGATTCTGTTTGTAGGAGACAGGCAGATACAAAAGCTATATTTTAATATTCTACAGGCTTCAGAGGACCGACTTGTCCTTTGTCCTGAGAGGCACAAAATGGGGAAGGGCACAAGCTTCCACTTTGCTCAGAATGTCCACTTTTGCTCTCCCCTCTCTCCCTATTCAAATCCTACCACCTATGCTGTTTCAAGTCTCACCTCTGCCCAGAATAACAGAGAGCAAGGATTCATGGGACCTCAGCAGACACTGAGTCCAACCCATAAACCAGGGGTTCTTGATCTGGGGCCCATGAATGATGATGATGATGATAGATAGACAGATAGGTAGGTAGATGATAGATAGATAGATAGACAGACAATAGATAGATAGATAGATAGATAGATAGATAGATAGATAGATAGATAGATAGATAGATAGATAGATAGGAGATAGGTAGGTAGGTAGATAGATGATGGAGAGATAGGCTGATACAGAGATGGATAGATAGATGAGAGAGGATTCAATTTTGACACGATCGTTTTCCTTTGTAATCTTATACATTGAACTTGAGTCTGAGAAGGGATCCCGAGGCTTCACCAGACTGGACTGCCCAAGGGGTCCATAGGACCAAGAAGATTGAGCCCCTGCCATGCCTTAATGAGAACCCCCATTTCAATGTACCCTCCAAGTGCTCCCCTAGGTTCTGCCTGAAAACACCCTATTCCCTTTGGGAGGCAGTTACCCCCTACATCACCCTAGCAACTACCTCTCTAACTTCCTCCTATTCTTCCTGCTTTCACCCACTGGGCCAAGCTGAACAAGGTTAATGCTTTTTCTGTCTGTCAAATAAGCATACTCATTATCTCCTCCAATAAAGCATAAGTTCTTTGAGGGCAAGAACTGTTCCATTTCTGTCTCTGTGGCCCTAGTGTCGAGCACATATACCCTGTATGCATGTGACTAGGGCAGAAGTGAGAGAGGTTATCACTGCCACCTCTTTTTTTTGTTTTTTTGTTTTTACTTTTTTATTAATTTTGAACTTAAACATAAAAAGAATATTTCTATGTACACAGAACAACATAAAGAGAGGAGTTGATATAAAACTATGAATTTCCATTTCAGACTGGTTTTTTCAAAGCTACCCTACTTTTCTGTGCTTCCTTCTAAATTTTCTTTTGTTCTCTGCCATGTACTTTTTTCCTCTCTCTCCCCTACATGCTAGAGAAGGCTACAATTAAATACAAATATATACGTATATATGCACATATACACATATATAATATACATACACACACATATACATAATATGCCTATACTATATGTATGTGTGTATATCTATATACACATATGTGTGTATGCACACACACACAGTTATCCCTTCCATATTGCAACTTTCCCTGTCATAGTTTTCATATATCATGGGTCAGCATAATAAATTAAATGGGAATTTGGGGGGAGTTCTGCAGAAGATGCAGATGATAAGTGAAGGCCAACAGATGACACAGAAAAAGTTTAGAAACTCAGAAATGCATAAAATATATGTGTGGCATTATATAATATTTTATCTTTTAATACCATAATAATTCAGATTTCTTTTCTGGTATGAAGGGAAGGCCAAAAAATTTTACAAGGATTTTCCAGATCACAGAGGTGCCATGCCCCTAACCCCCATGATGTGGAAGGGAAAACTATATATACATATATTTTATATATACATACACACACTTATATACATATATATATATATATATATATAAATGTATGCATGTATATGTATGTGTGTGTGTATAACCATATTATACATACTTTTATTTATCAATTCTTTCTCTGGAGGTGGATAGGTCCTTTGTAGTTAGTTTGAATATTTATGATACTCTAGATGAATTAGTCATTCAGAGTTCTTTGAACAATTACTGTTATGTATATAATGTTTTCTTGGTTCTTCTCATGTCATGTAAGTGTTTCCATGTTCTTATAAGATCAACCTGCTCATAGGTGGAGCCAAGATAGTGGAGAAAAGCCAGGAAGTTGCTTGAGTTCTCCCCCATCTATCTAAGAAACAACATTAAATCAAGCCTCTAACTAAATTCTGGAGTGACAGAATCCACAAAAAGATGGAATGGATGGGCAGCTAGGTGGTGCAGTGGATAGAGCACCGGCCCTGGAGTCAGGAGTACCTGAGTTCAAATCTGGCCTCAGACACTTAACACTTACTAGCTGTGTGACCCTGGGCAAGTCACTTAACCCCAATTGCCTCACTTAAAAAAAAATATGGAGTGGAAAACAAATAAAAGCCCTAATCATGGAAAGCTACTGTGGCAATGGAAAATCAAAACACAAACTCATAAGAAGACAACAATGCCAAAATGTCTACATGTGAAGTCTCAAAGAGGAATATGAATTGGTCTCAAGCCCAAAAAGCCCTCTTGGAAGATCTCTAAAATTTTTTTTAAGTGAGGCAATTGGGGTTAAGTGACTTGCCCAGGGTCACACAGCTAGTAAGTGTTAAGTGTCTGAGGCCGGATTTGAACTCAGGTACTCCTGACTCCTGGGCCAGTGCCCTATCCACTGCATCCTAAAAAATTTTTTAAATCACATAAGAGAGGTAAAAGAAAAATGGAAAAAGAAATGAGAGCTGTACAAGAGAATCATGAAAAAAGAGTCAACAGCTTTGAAAAGAAAGATGAAGAAAACAACTCCTTAAAGAGTAGAATTGGCCAAATTGAGAAGGAAATGCAAAAACTAACTGAAGAAAATAATTCGTTAAAAATTAGAATTAGACAAGTGAAAGCTGATGACTGTATGAGACATCAAGAATCAGTTAAACAAAACTGAAAGAATGAAAAAATAGAAGAAAATGTAAAATACTTCATTGCAAAAACGACGGATCTGGAAAACAGATTCAAGAGGGATAATTTAAGAATCACTGGACTACCTGAAAACCATGATAAAAAAGGGGACCTGGACAGCATCATTCAAGAAATTACCAAGAAAAACTGCCCCAGTAGTCTAGAAGCAGAAGGTAAAATAGTAATTGAAAGAATCAACCAATCATTTACTGGAAGAGATCCAAAAATGAAAATTCCAAGGAACATTGTAGCTAAATGCCAGAACTCTCAGGTCAAGGGAAAAATACTACAAACAGCCAGAAACAATTGAAATATCCAAGAGCCACAGTCAGGATTACACAGGACTTGGTAGCTTCTACATGAAAGGATCATAGATTTTGGAATATGATCTTCCAGAAGGCAAAGGAACTTGGATTACAACCAAGAATCAACTACTCAGGGGTGGCTAGGTGGCACAGTGGATAGAGCACTGGCCCTGGAGTCAGGAGTATCTGAGTTCAAATCCGGCCTCAGACACTTAACACTTACTAGCTGTGTGACCCTGGGCAAGTCACTTAACCCCAATTGCCTCACTTAAAAAAAAAAAAAGAATCAACTACCCAGCAAAATTGAGCATAATCTTTTAGGGGGAAATGGAAATTCAACTAAATTGGGAACTTTCTAACTTTCCTGATGAAAAGACAAGAGCTGAAAAGAAAAATCAATCTTCAAATACAAGACTCAAGAGAAGCATAAAAAGTTAAACAGGAAATAAAAAGCAGTTATTCAATAAGGCTAAACTGTTTACATCCCTACATGGGAAAATTACATTTGTAACTCTTAAGAACTATCTCCATTTGGACATTTTATAATGAGTATACATAGACAGAGCATGTGGGTATTAGTTGACATTGGTGTGATGATATAAAAAACTGAGGGGTAAAAAAAATTATTGTACTGGGAGAAACGAAAGGGAGAGGCAAAATGGGATAAATTATATCACATGAAGAAGCACAAAACACTTATTATAGTAGAGGGAAAGGAAGGAGTGTGTGGGGGTAGGTGGGGTAAGCATTGTTTGAATCGTACTCTCATTGGATTTGGCTCAAAGAGACAATAATATACAAACATAGTTGGGTATAGAAATCTATGATACCTGGAAGTTCTGGGGCAGAGCTAAGATGGTGGAGGAAGGCAGTGAGCTCTTGAACTCACAACACAATCGCT